>NC_060045.1:1603082-2853082 GCF_905333055.1 Maniola jurtina
TCAGCCAAATCCGTCCAGTAGTTTTTGCGTGAAAGAGTAACAAACTTTCGCCTTTAAAATATCAGTGTGATGTGATAGTGTGATAACCAATACTTATGTCAAAAGTCTGGTCTGTGGCATTCAGCGTTCTCTAGTCTCTACCTAAAGTACTGCACGTCTATTTTTCCACAATTAAAGGGCGGATTGTAGAATCACGTCACGTTCATCTTTTATTTAAGAGCCCTCTTATGAATAACGAAGGCCACTGGTTTAATCATGGCTCTAATGCGACGGGAGTGACACCCCTGTTTGGGGGCTACGTTATTGCTGTCGGGACAGTAAGGCATGATTAAAAATTTCCATCACCATGTCACAGAGTAAGGACGTGGTGTATGACTACGTCCTTACTCTGGATTATTCTCTCTGGATACATCGCACTAATCTGCATCCACACTAATATTATAAAGAGGTAAAGTTTGTAAGTTTGTTTGTAGCTAGTAATCTCTGGAACTACTGAAACGATTTTGAAAATTCTTTCACACACTTTTGGTCCCGAATGCGCGGAATATCAAAGAATTTCTACGGGATTTCCAAAAATCTAAAACCACACGGACGAAGTTGCAGGTATAAGGTAGTAATGAGAATAAACGAATGATATTTTCTTTGTGTTCATTCGTTCATTCACAACGGTACCGGAAGACAATATTAAATTCACAAAAGGCGGTACCAATTTAATGGTACAGCGAGAGCTCAATAAGGCTCTATTTTCATTTCGTAAAAGGAAAAAGGCGAAAAGGCTGGAGTCAAAGGCCGCCGGGTTCAGGTTCCATACGGAACACACTCAGCAAGTCTGGGGACCTAGATGCTAGAATGAATTTTTACTAGATGGTGCGAACTATAAATCTGGTAAAGACTTTTGGGGTTGAATTGAGTTTGGCAAACTAGTAGGAGTTAGGCCATCTAAGATGATGAATGTCAAAACATTCGTCAGAGTAAAGTCACAGAATACAGTAATTTTTAGGCTTCCGTACCTCAAAAGGAAAAACGGAACCCTTATAGGATCACTTTGTTGTCTGTCTGTCTGTCCATCCGTCCGTCCGTCGTGCATGTCAAGAAAACCTATAGGGTAACCTCTTTGACCTAGAATCATGAAATTTGGCAGGTAGGTAGGTCTTATAGCACAAGTAAAGGAATAAATCCGAAAACCGTGAATTTGTGGTTACATGCGCGGCCTGGCGCTTAGGCGCATAGACGACCTTTCAGTCTTCCCCGTAGAACTATTGAGGCTCGTAGATGAAATATTCAAATGTGCCAGTCAATTTCTTTTCTTTCTTGACGTTTCTAGTATTGTAGAGTCCACAATAAGACGCTCCCAGCGCTGGCATATCAGGCATCCTACAGATACCGGCGCGCGCTGATATCGTCGGAAATGAAATTCCATCGCGGTCAAACCATTTCGCTTATCTGAGCAGCTTTGCGAGCAGGAAATTAAATTTAGAACACTATTGTTTGTTTGCAGATCGGATTTTTCGTTTTGATAATTTTTTTTTTTTTTTTTGGGGATTTATCAAATTTATTTTGTTCATTTATTTTCATAATCATTGCTCTGAAATTGAATGTGACCTTCTGGGTTACATTTAGGTTAAGAATAATGTGACATGTTACATACTTAGCAATAAAAATAAATAAAATAACTGACTGAACTTTCTTTGAAGTGTGAATGATAACATTATTATTTTATCATTCACACGAAGTATGGAAGAATAAAACATTTATTTCTACCTATCTCTCAAAGGCCCATAAGTTTAACTGATTTTGACGAAATTTTCAACAAAAATAGTTTGTATCCCGGAGTACTAGGTACTTAGTATATTGTTTACTTAAAAGTAAATAAAGTAAAGTATAATAATGTTATCTTCAGTCAGTCATCAATCATAGAAGCAGTTAAAACAATTACTCATTAAGAGCTACTGCTGCTACAGTAAATTAATTACTTGTTACGAGCATACGGGTGGTCTATCTCACTTACTGTCAACGGACCAATTTAGAAAATAAAAAGTAATTTCTCTAATGGACCCGGGGATGGAAAAACTACTGTTTCCCTTTGTAAAGAACTACTTGAAATTGGATTTTCGGCCGAGTACTCATTAAATTCTTATAAACATATTTAATTTATTTATGATAAATTAAAAAGGGCTTAAAACAAGGCTTACTTCTTGGACCTTTTCTGTTCCTTGATTACACAAATGATCCTGCCTCCCTTAATGGTAATCAATATTGCATTTTTAATATTTAATCAGGTCGCATACGATTGCGAGTTTTCAAGACCTAAATTTAATTCTGTGTAGATCTTTAGATGCGACTTTCATCGCAATGGTCGTCTATCCATCGAGACGAAACTGACAACGAACCGTAAACTGTTCGTCTAATTCTAAAGCATCAACGAGAAACTTTTCAAAAGATTATGAATTCCTAATCAAAATACTATTATCGGTGATGTCTATATTATATGTACCAGGCTTTCATTTGTCAACAGGAGGTTCGGAATGGTAGACAAGCGGTTCTGCGTAGAAGGTGGCTCGAGGTGCGGCAAAGGCGAGGGATTGTTCGTCTTCGCCGCCGAGGGCGGCAGGGAACTGACTGAGCTCCTGAACATCTACAGCCATGAAGCTCATTCGCGGCTTAGTGTCGCCTCTAGGAGTGGATCAGGTAAAATCAAAGCAAATAACTGTTGTGTTATGTATACATATTATTTTGTGAATAATATGAGTTATTATTAAAAGCTAAATAAATTCTGCTATTTTTGCCTTATATATTTTTTAATGTTTTACATAATATGTTCTATTATCTTTTTACAGTTCTCGACAAAAGGTTCTCTGACACGAGTTCCTGCATGGACGACTGTTTCCACCAGTCAATGCGGTCCGTGTCGCCCTCCTGGGGCGGTGCGGCCAGTCAGACCATGCACTGCCTGTCTGACCTGGACTCCAGTCTCGACAGTGGCGAGGATAAGTTCAGGAGACCTACGTCTCTGCCCAGATGTTCTAGCTGCATTGGGAAGATCAGCCATTTGACCAGGTTTGTGGATGTTTCCTGTGTGACATTATCAGTCTCCCTAAGAGGTGCCAAACTCTGTATTCTGTGCTCAGTCGATTTGCTTGGCGTCCGCTCCTGGGATGGCTCAGGCCAGATCACTGTCTGACCTGGACTCGAGCCTCGATTGTAGCACACATCCGCTCAAATCAGCCATTTGATCGGATGTGTGCCATTTTTTATGACACTAGACCAACTGTATCATTCATAAGACAAACTATGCCATTAGGTCATTTTGGTTGACATCAGGTAGGACATCTACACAATTATCCACAGATATCCACCAAAAAACTCTTTTTGTATTAAACTATTTTATAATAGCCCAGGGAACAAGTTAGTTAAGATTTCAAACTCTAAAGGTACCCATGATTTCCAGGTCATCAACAATGCACACGCCGGGCTCAATCATGTCACCAGTGTGGACGATGGAGAACATATTGGAGAAACGCTCGGATTCTGATCGAGCGTCCATCTACTCTAGATCAAGTGGCAGTGCCTCCGAGTACTCAGTACCTCGAGGCGCTTGCCTGCTCGACAAGAGCTTCGACTCCAAACGCGCCAGCCCGGTGGCGTGCTGCACGCCCACCGTGCCAGTGAAGACTGGCAACACGTGCCAGTGCTGGCAACAACCCAAACCCTGCTGCTGCAGGAAGAAAACCTTCAATGGACCTTACGAGAATTATGACGTGCCAAAGACGCCTATGCCTTTAATACAGGTAAGAGACAGAAACAAATTATTATTTTTATCCCAATTATCTTGTAATTTTTAGACAAATGTCACGTTTGATTACTGTCCCATCTCTTGAAAAAATGACGTGATCTACAGTACCATGCAGGTCATAGAGGTATTTGTTTGCCCTTATCAAAATAGTCCAATGCTTGGTACTCTACAATTTGCCAGTGAATAATCATCTACGTTATAGTTACCAGGCTTGCCATTGGTGGTCTAAGGTAGAATAGGTCTGCATAGAAGATATGACGTTCGATATAATTTTTTTTTGTGTTAAATCTGACTTAAACCCTCAATAGATAGATTTAGAGACTGAAATTCCAATAACAACACCAATTACTTATTTATAGGAACATCCAGTAGACGGCAATACGGATGCAGCAAGTTTGTACGACACACCAAAGAAACTGAAATGTCTTTTGCAGCAGTGCGACTGCTCAATGAACGAAGCCAAAAACGATGAAAGCCAAACACTCGAGAACAACAACACTTGTGATACTAGCGTTAACAACAATACCGAACACTCCAACTACGTTAATGTTACCCCGATGTCCGAAAAAACACAAATAGATCTAAGCAATTACGCGAACATAGACCGAGCGACGTTAGAAGAGTTTGAAAGTTCGTTGCGTATACTTCGAAGCGCTGGTTTCAGTCAGGAAGAGTTAGATGCTTTGGAAGATATACCGGAACACGATGACGACATATCCACAGCTACATCGAACACAGTCCACCCTTCAACAGAATGCTGTAACGATCATATGAACTACATGCATATGGAACCGTTAGAGAACAGCCTATCTAGTAACAGTAAAAACTTTTCCGATAACATCAGTCGAATTAGCCACGTATCAGATCCAACTCACACTGATACAGATAACACGATTAGTACAAGACGATCGAGTTCCGCAGACTTTACTAAGAGGCATGACGATGACTACAGTATTAATAACAGAGTTTGTTTCACACCGACAGTTATTAGACGAACATGCAAAAACGATTGCATAAACGAGGGTATACCAGTGAGAAATAACACACCTGAATCGTTCGAGAAGGAGAAAGTTTTCAAATCTCCCGAACCAAAGACGGATAACAGTTTCGTCGCGAAGTTTAAAGATGTTGTCAAGATTCGTAGATCTTCGAGCGTCCCGAGTAAATCTGATAAGAACAGAGATTCGTCGAGCTCCAACGATTCAGGAGTTTCGACAGGATCTCTCAAACATCATAAGGGAGATTTCAATGAATTCGAAATGCCCATCACGAATTCCAAATCGTGTAAGAAGCATAAGAGCAAATTGTTCAGGAACACTTTGACGCCAGTGCACGGGCCGTTCACAAAGTCCAACTCTTCGGATCCGATGAAAAATCTGACATTCCAGTTTGAAGAAGTCTCTATTATGGCCAAGTCTAACTCCTGTGATGTGGACACGCTGACGAGGAGGAAGAAAAGAATTGGTGAGTTCAGAAATTACGTACTCACTTGTATATTATTCAATTATTTATTTATTCACAAATATTCATAACTATACAATTGTACATTATACGTCAATCACAATTTACACTCATTTTTAAATAATAACATGTCATAATAATAAATTTTCTTAAAAATATACAACAAAAAAAAAGTTGAAAAAACTTTAACCCGACTACGGAAAAAATGAGACAACTTGAACCCGACTTGGTACAAGTAAAATAAACTAAAAAGAAAGAAACAAGATAGGTGCTTAGTGCTATCATCGTCTTGAGTAAGATTCAATACAAATGCCGTGGTCGTGCGTTGTCGACAGCGTATTTCTTATCCTTGATTGACGGCATTCCCAATGATTTTATTTGTCTACCAAATAAGAATATTTTCTTTGTGCTGGCTTAAAACCGATTTTTAAAATAAACCCTTTTTAATGTATTTCAGGAGAAACGGACACAACAGCGCGTCACAGCCAGATGACGAACAAAAGCACATCTTCTGGAGCCTCCGACACATCCGACTACATGGAGTCTCTGTCGGTTTCCTCCTTCAGCTCCTGCGACGTGTCCGCAGACCGGCACGTGACGAGGCCGCGCTCAGGGAAGGAGTACGCCAGCATCGATAGAACTGCGCTGGTGTGCGACGTTGGACCCGCTTGAAGAACTAAACTTCTTGCCTTAAGGTGCACTAAACGGGCCTAACCGCGAAATTCCAATTTTATTTGGTTTTTCGCAATTTGTAAACTAATACGACAAAGTAGGTAGGCTTATGGCGCCAATGGCAATATCATCTCCACGGGTTTATATAAAAGTTTTTACTTGAAAGTGTCCAGTTTAAGTGGCGCTTTAGAATGCCATAAGCCTACTTTGTCTTATAAGTTTAGAAATCGCGAAAAACCAAATTAAATTTGAATTTCGCGGGCATACCCGTGTAGTTAGCCTTAAATTGGATTTTTCAAACAAATCTTGGGATTTGGAGTAAGTAAGTTGGAGTGGATCTTGGGATTTTGTGTCCAAAAACAACTTTGATTTTACAGGACATTCAAAAGTATTCGTGAAAATGACAATTATTCTAATATGATTTGGGGTATATTTGTAATTTAAACTGGTGCAATGCAATGTTTAAAGAGCATGACCTTTTTTCTGTCAAATTTCGTATGTGACTAAGGTGACTCCCTATCATGGGTGACTACGTATCTTTTCACAAAGGTCACTATTTGAGTGACCACGTATCTTTTAACTAAGGTCAATAAGAATAACGTCGCGAAATAGCTTATCGGCAGATTACAAATAGATTAATTATTCAAACCCGACTACAAGATTACACTCGATTACCAAATCTTGGGATTTATTTGTTGATGAATGAAATATTTTTAATCGAATTTGTCAAATAAATCTTGCTGTGTATTTGGCAAAAATACGTCTTTTTTATAAAATATTTAGTACCTCGTTACCTTAATGTAGGTAGCCTTATTTTGTTCGTGGCATTACTAGCTACTTTTATTCTTATTTTATATTTTGGTAAATCTTGTATTATGGATTTCAACTTACAATCAAATTGAAATATTTCGTCCAATGTAAATATACACAACAAATGCAAAATTGAAAAACAATCATAACTCTATCAGTGATCGCATTTTTCGTCAAATTTTTAAAGTAAAAATCTATTATTTTTATCCAGTATACTATACATTACTAAAGATAACAATTTAGCACATAAAATACATTTAATTTAAAACGAGAATCAATCACATAAAAATATACAGTTGTTCCTATGTACATAGTTAATTGTAGCGAAGAATTTATTATCAAGTGAGTTAGATGTTAGTTCAGACGAATTTTGCTAAAATATGCGGTAGTGTGCCAAACATGTTAGCGTGCATAAATATGAACCATTTCTTTGATATTGTAATTGTAACTGCGAGGGAGCATTTTATGATGTCAATTTTGATACCGCGTCATTCATACGAGTAACGTTCACAACATCGTTACGAATAGGGATGATGACTTCTAGTCAAATCAGCGACTTTTTATCAAACGTCAAAACACTCGCTTAGTAGGAGCTTGTATGAAATTCACAGATGTGACGTCATAACATTTGACGAAATTTCACGTACTTTTTTGTTTAAATCGATAATTTAAAACGGTTAGCAAACTGAAAACTAGCATCGAATGTAGATTTTACGAATTTTGGAAGACACTCTATTTAATAATTACTAAGAAATAATTTATTTTTGGCATAGGCATCTTCCCCGTTTTCAGGCAAAGCGAGTAACCAGGGTGTCATGTGCTCTAAAGTGCATTAAATGTTTACTAATCAATTATAATTGAATTATCAATGAATTCAATTTGATGAATATTACACCTAGAGCACAACCCTAGTACTGTTTAGTTGACAGTATGTCGATTCAAGATCAAACCACAAGATACTGGATTTTAGAAATTTGTGAATACCATAGGATTAAATGTAATAACTATTAACCCAGTACACCTAGTAGTACCTGATTCCATGGTAAATACTATCATTTTTAAAGTCATAAAATTGCAGTTACGATTGTAATGTCATAGCTAATGGGAGCCCGGTCCGATGTAGAATAAATGTCCGAAACGTGTAAATTATAAGAATAAATGTAAGTCTTAAGACTCTTAGTCTCTTAAGACTCTTTTTTTAAGTGCGGAAACCAGCCCAGAGAGAAGAAGAAGAAGAAGACTCTTATAGCACATAAGAGCTTTCATTTAAAACGAGAATCCGCTATAGTGAACAATTTTAAATTGTTCCGCGTTTGAATGTAATAATAAATGATCAATTACTTAAATGTAACTTACATATTATATTTTAATAAACGAGTATGTAACGATTAGGTTAGCTTTAAAAACATAAGTTTTTGAGTAAACTTAGGTAGGTACTTAAATTATTTGTGCCTTTATGTACGATGTGTTTTGGGAGGTTTATTTACCCGACTACTAAATCCAATATGGCGGATAGGTAGGTATACAAAAATATGTATATACCTTCTGTGGTGGTATTTTAAGTCGGGTTTTAATTTTTGAACTTAATCATGTTCATATTATGTTACCTTTACATTTTATTGTGTCCTTATTTTAAAATGTTTCAATGGCTAAATGGTTTTTATTCTTTGACGCATAAAGTCGTAAAAAAATTTACCATAAATTATTTTTAGTATTTGGGTAAAAAATAAATTAAAATAGGTACTTTAATTGGTGCTGATTTAATTTAAAATTTAAACATGGTATGTTATGGACATGAATTTTATTTAAAAAGATAAAAATACGACTTTATGCGTCGAGATTGATTTTAAATTGTAATTAATAGACATATTTCTGTAACTTTAAAATAAAATAAAGATTTAAATAAAATAGTTTTGTATATGTATTTATTTCATAACGTGTACAGACTAGCTACGTTTGTAACGGAAAAAACATTAATATTATGTAAACTAAAATTTTAGTAAGTATGTACTTATATCAAAGAAGTAATTATAGGTACTAAATTTTGCCTCCATAGAAACAAAAGCAATAGTAAAACTCCAGTAACAAAGTATTCTTATAAAATGTAATAATATACCTACCCTATAGTGACAGCTGTACTTACTCGTACCTAGCCATTTTATACAAATGATAGCTTCAGAATCCTGCCGTTTTTAAATACACTCCAATCTCGTTATTCGTGTGTTCCATCCCTTAATTTGTCCTTACAAGGCGCACTAAACGGGTCTAACCGCGAAATTCAAATTTAATTTGGCTTTTCGCAATTTGTAAATGAATACGACAAAGTAGGCTTATGGCATTCTAATTCCACCAATGGCAGTATCATGTTCACAAGATTACATAAAAATCTTAACTTGAAAGTGTTCAGTTTAAGAAATTAGTCTAAATAATGAGTTTGACATGAGTTACTCACAAATTAGTCGATACTATGACTAATTTCTTAAACTGGACTCTTTCAAGTAAAGATTTTATATAAACTTGTGAGGATGATACTGCCATTGGCGCAATTAAAATGCCATAAGCACACTTTGTCGTATTAGTTTACAAATTGCGAAAAACCAAATTAAATTTGAATATCACGAGCAGACCCATGCACCTTAAAATGACTTAGGTACCTACATCTAATTATCTAAAAAAAAAATCACGAATGGCATGCACGAGTCCTGGCAAATCCTGAGACAGATTTTACTTATTTATATTTCAATTTCTAAATGAAAATAAAATACTTATGATTAGAAATATAATACAATATTACTTATATAATACCTAGTTACTTCAGAACTCATTATGTGCATTGCGCAAAGTCATCAAAATGTTTTTGTAACAGACTCAAAATTGACTATGTACGGGAATTTTCACCCATGAAAATCCCCGTAAAAACGAAATAAAGAGTAAGGTATGAAGAGTTCTAGGTACTCTAAGATATCGGAACAGAACACGAAAACAAGAGTGGAATGTTATATTTTAAAAGTCGTTCATAAGAATTCTTATCCTTTTTGTAAGACATTTTTATAAAAATATTTTCCTTTAAATATAATCTTTTCTTGTAGGTATATTTTGCTGGGTTTTTTAATGTTTAGGGGCAAATTTGTAATTAGAAGCAAAAAATTCATATGTAGGTAGGTACCTACATATATTATACGGTCATTTTCAAAAACCTTATATTCAATTTTGCCTCTAAAAATTGACTTTTGGTGAATTTTTCGTCTAGTCAAGCGTGAAATGGTGGCCATATTGAATATTTTTTATCAACTCCAAAAAAGAGAGGTGTTAATCAATAACCCCATTTCCTACACATTTCCGGAGTTACGTACAGAGTTGGAGTCCAACTTCCGACTCTAGCTATTGGACGGACAATCGAAGAAACAATATATCAAAGTTACTTTATTTTTATAGCAGAAAAATGTACCTAAATTGGAAAAAGATGTATCAAAATTCCTTTTTTTAAAGCGGGAAAATTGAAAGTTCATATCAAAAAATTGTATTTTAGGTGAAAACTATGTTAGTCACATTAGGTACCATAACTGCTTAAAAATTGAGCTAGTTTAGGCTTATCAATTAAACTTTGATAGGGTGGCTGGATTGAAATCACCTTCACTATTTTTTTTTAAAGTTTTACTTCTCTGATTCTTATTAGTTTTTATTACATTTAATAATATTATGTTTAATATGGCCACCTCAAAAAATGGTTTTGGTTCTTGCACGAGATAATTGCTTTTACGCAAAGATGGAGTATGTATTTCCTTTTAACTATGTACTATTATTGTGTATACTATTATTTTTAACTTTTTTTCGTAGTTTATTGCAACTGAGAGAAAATATAGCGCATTTCAAAGATGAAACATTTTTTATTTCAACCTATTTACTTACCTAACTTATACTTAAGTTATACCTACTAAGCTAGGACAGTAATATCTTTTAGTGGAATTTTTGAATATTTTATGAGTAAAAGCGGAGATAGCTTAGTCTAATTGGGGTGTCCGTGGTACGCATTTCTTAACTTTTTTCTGAAAAAATCATCAAAAGTGAAAATTTCGATTGGGGTTTTTTTGTTAGAAAGATAACTTTTATAATGAAAATAATAAAATAAAAATACTAAGATTAAGCTTATGCAGATTCCTAAAAATTTCAAGACACTTGTGTTTACAAAAACTTGGTAAAAAAATCTGTAACGAACGCACCGGCAGTGGTGACTTTTAGGTACTGTATTATAAAAATAATACTTAAAATAAATGGAACGGCCGCCCTTATACAAATGGGAATAGCAAGTAATCGGAGATTGCATCGATAAGACGAGATGCATTAGGAAAATTGTGCTGCTGGGAAACGTCAAAGCAATCTAGGTACCAATCTACTAATTTCAATGCTGCTAATGGATGAGTAGGCGGATGAAATGTTTTTTTCTACAATATCATATAATTTTATGAATATGGGTTCTTACTTTTAGGATAAGTCAGAGAGACAATGGTTTTTTTACGTGATTTTTGGCGGCAGTAGGTACGGGAAAGAGAAGATAAGATTGGTGGAAGTAGTCTGCCATCCTATAAGTAGGTAACTACCTGTTATCGTCAAAAACATGGGAATTTAGAAAACTGATAAATACCTATATTTAAAAATAAAATACCAGCTTGCTAACTAGTTATATATAATTTGTTTTTGTTGGACATTAGGCTCAAAAGAGGTAGAATCCAGAGCCGTAAAGCTAGTTTAAAAAATCAGTAGACATTTGACAATGATATGACATGTAGGTATATTACAGTCTGTGCGGTGGTTCTGTGACGTTGACATGTACCTATTTGTTTTGACTTTTGCTATGCCTAGGAGTTCAAAGTTGTTGTTTAGCAAAAAAATTATAAAGAAATTTGTTATATTTACTTCAAAACTGCTATTTCTAAAAGAATGTTCAACTAAATCAATCTTTAACAAACATTTATAACACAACCACGTACAAATTCAGTAGTCAAAATGGTAGGCAAAACGGTTGTGTCTCCAAAACAGATGGAAATTCTTGTATCGTTCATGGAAGAGAACAAGGACTTTGGGAGAGGACATGTCTTCAGCAAAGGGCCATTGGCCAAGCAAATAATAGCCGCAAAGTGGGCCAAACTGACCGCTAGGCTCAACAGTGTTACTGGAGCTAATAAGTCAGCTAGGAAGTGGAGAGAGGTACCTAGGCATTCACACCAGTTTCTGTTACTTTACCCATTACTCTCTTGTAGGGATTTACATATGCTACAGTATTGCACTACCTGAAACCCTTGGCTCCCTGGGACTTATTTGATGTTTTTGTCCACCTAGGTAGGGGTATTGCCACTGCCCTGGCCATTGCCACTTCATACTATTTTTAGGAAATCATTACAAAAAAATTACTCAAAGCCTTGAATCCTTGCTATATCCGAACTTCTTATAAATTATATTCTCAATTCAACCATAAAGTCTATATGCAACAGCATTATAAATGAAATCCACTACACAATGCTGAAGTGTCACTTCTGTAGTTGACATCTCATAGCTTTTGGAACTATTTTTACAGTATTGGAATGATAAAAAATACTCTGTCAGGAAAAAATCCCTGTCAATATCGGGCGGGAGTTCCAGCAAGAAGTCCCTGGATGAAATGGATGTCCGGATACTGAATGTTGTGGGCAAAGTGGCGGTCTACTCCGAAGAGTCTGTGAGGATACCCAACCCATTTGATGATGTAAGTTACGTGTCTATAATATTGTGAGCCTACTAGACTTATCTCCTTCGTAGTTGGTTAGTTTTTATGGAGATCGGCCGTCATCATCATCTCAACCCATCGCCGGCCCACTACGGAGCATAAGTCTCCTCTCAGCATGGGAAGGGTTTCACCACACTGGTCCAGTACAGATTGACAGACTTCATATACCTTTGAGAACTTTATGGAGAACTCAAGTATGCAGGTTTTCTTACAATGTTAAGTATAGAGTATAGACATACTGTCACATATTTTATTATTTGTAATACCTATTTCAGGAAACAGCTGTGGAAGATGAACTCCCTGGTGACCCCTTGACCAGTTTAAATGGAGTTGATGTAGATGGAACCACCAACTCAACAGTACCACCTTTGAAAAGACGTCGCTATATAAGTAAGTGCCTGCCTACCAGCTACCTGCTAATAAGGTCATCTTAACCAAATTTCCACCAAGGCACATTGGCCAATCTTAACAAAGATCAGTGCACAAGTGTATTGGCAAACACAAATGAACACTATCCTGATATAGATATCAGATTAGTCGGCAGAGATATCAGGTGCAAGACTTCATGTGCTTTCCAAAACCTGGATTCGAAACACTGCAACTTCCTAACTCCGGGCTAGTTGAAAAATTTCTTAACAGACCATATTTATAGCTTGATTAAGCAATTATTTTATTTTTGCAGGAACTCGCAGAGGAATAGTGGCGCCAGATTGGGCTGTACAAATAGAGACGAGACGCGTGCGCGCTGAGGAGCGCTCCGCGGCCGCCTTCGAAGCCCTAGCGGCCTCCGCTGGCGGCCTGGCCGACAGTCTGGTCGGCATACGGCATGAGCTGGCTCAAATACGGACACTGCTCGAAACTAGGCAGAACAACAATTATTGAAAATAGTGAAAAAGTGAATAGTGTTGAAAAAATTGTTAATATGGAAAGGTTGGAAAGAGAGACCATAGGACTAACAAGAATTAGTCAAAGTAAAACAGTTGATGCTAGTTTCAAAACAGATTGAGGTAAAAAAACCGGTCAAGTGCAAGTCAGAATCGCGCACTGATGGTTCCATACTCGGGTATTTTTTCCAACATTTTGCATGATAAATCAAAAACTATTATACATAAAAATAAATAAAAATCTGTTTTAGAATGTACAAGTAAAGCCCTTTCATATGATACCCCACTTGGTATAGTTATCTTCCTTTGAAAATTGAAACACATTTTAAGATCAGATTTCAGATTTTTTTTGAAATTTCTCCATTGTATAAATGTAAATAGGGCAGCCTCCAGCACATTAGACCGACAATTAAAGGCTGGCAGAAAGGCAGCTGGATGAGAAAGACAGAGGACTGGGTGTGGTAGTGCTCTTTAGGGAAGGACTATGTCCAACAGTGGACATCCACAGTCTGATAATGAGATGATGATAAATGTAAATAGGTTAAATTTAATCAAATACCAGATAGCAATAATTTATATTGTACATAAAGGATAATAACTGTATAAATAATTTATTTTAGGTACACATTAATTTAT
The DNA here is from genome assembly GCF_905333055.1 of Maniola jurtina. Lineage (NCBI taxonomy): Eukaryota > Metazoa > Arthropoda > Insecta > Lepidoptera > Nymphalidae > Maniola > Maniola jurtina. Next base: position 1,617,100 of record NC_060045.1, read on the forward strand.
TAATTAAGTGTCATTAATTTATGGAAATAAAACAGTTTGTTTATATGAAAATCATTTTATTTTTATCACCTTATATTTTATACCTACTTACTTAAAAATTAATAATAAAAAAAATTAATATCCATATAATAGTAGTCTTTTAAATGCATTTTACCATTACTTATTTTACTGGTTCTAAATGATTTTTATCTTGTTGACTTACTAGTTTTTACATAATATTATTTACTCAGTAATACAAAATTATTATTATCACAGTTAGCCTAACTATACATAGAAAAATGTATCAAAAAAAAATTGTGTAAAATAAAAAATATCACAGTAATTAAGCTTTCTTAATATAATAAATTAATATATGAATTTCAAAGAGAATAGGTATTTAATTTCACAAAATCAAATAATTGTAAAACATCATTTTTACAAAAAAAATATTAAATTTTATTAAATAATAAAACTTTAAAATGCCATAAAAAATTACATTATAATTCGTAAAAAATAAGTTCTCACTTCTCACTGGCCATTTTAACTTTGTGTGTCTAATAATATAATTTCAAAGTATGATTTTAGCCATTTAGTCCAGTCATTATAGTAAGTTCACCTCGGAATTCGAGATACCCTGCTGTAAGTCCGAGAATTCCGAGATTCTTACCTAATTTAAGCTTAAATGACTGGTCTAATTATTTTAAAGGTGAACTGTACTTTTGACATGACAGTTGACTCAAAGAGTTAAATAGGCGCGTGAGAAGTCATTTTGTATGGACTATACTTAGCTTGGCACATAATGTGATGAGTATTTATAGGTCCATGAATGTGATGTAATTTTTAATGAGTCTGTGCTATTAGTTCCTTAATCTAATCTAAGGCCTAATAATATAGTTAACTTCTATTAAGTAATTAAATGATGTGAAATGCAACGATAGAGGATAAAGAGCTGGGAACTTAACAAAAAAAAAAAAAAAACAGGTTTAAGCTTAGATTAAGTATATTACAATATTAATATTATAAGTGATAGTTTTTAAGGTTGTAGCACTGTAAATAGCAACAGATAAAATAGTTATATATTAAAAAAAAAAATCTAATCTAAGGCCTTAAAGGACTGGTATCCAGGGCCGTAAAATAAATTAAAAAAAAAAAATCTAATCTACGTATAATACTGATTCCCCTCGCAATGTCGATTGTTCGACCAATCGACCTGGTACATACAAGCGCTCCGCGCAGCCCACAGCCTGCCGATCAGGGCTTGCCTCGATCCATCCACGTCATGTGACTCGACAGCCTCGAAGATCTGCTGCTGCGAGTCCAGATGCAGTTCCTCTTGGATGTCCACGGCGAGACCAGCTCGGTTGACGAAATTGTGGAGCACCACACATGCGTTGACCATTTTGCCGGCTTTGATAGGGCTGTACCGCAGTACCTAAAAATTTTATATTAATGTATTAACTACGGTTTAGGTATTAGCGGAGTTAGCCGAGTGGTTAAGATGTCGGGCTCCTGTTCGGAGAGTCGTGGATCGATCCCGGGCACACACCTCTTGTTTTGCAGTTATGTGCATTTTAAGTAATTAAATTGCATTTCTTTAAACGGTAAAGTTTTTAAACTTGGCCAGAAGCTGTGGAAACTTATTTTTGTATTTTTAAATTGAAGTTGAATGTTTGAGTTTAAATCCCACTAAAAACTAAAGCCTTTTTTGAGTAATTTTAAGTAAGTTCAGGAAGCTGAATTATTTTTATTAATTCAAGACAATCATGTCACAAAAAATTGCAAAATACCTACTACAAAAAAGATCGCCGCTAGCAGAAAACATTCAAAAACAAAAAAAAATTATAACTCGAAAACTGCAATAAATCACGGAATATACATGGGGTATTTTCAGAGGTGTGAGGAATTAAAAAAAAATTGACGTCACTTGTTGGACCATCCTGTATACCTTATGTGCCAGCAGGCATCGCCAGCGTGCCTTGAGCACGCCGATGCAGCGGTCCACGACGCTCCTGGCGTGCGCGTGCAGCCGGTTGTAGTACTCCTCCGGCGAGCCCAGGCCGGCGCGCAGCACAGGGGTCATCAGCCAGGGCCTTTGGGCATAGGCTGAATCCCCTGCCATTTTAAAAAATTGTTAAAAGATATGATTTACAGAGTCAATATATTTGAAGAATATATATTTTTCACTTGGCTTGAATAAACAAACCGCACAAACATTGAAACAATATAGTGTGGCTGGTGGCAGTCTCCATATACTGACACTAGATGACGCTACTCACACGAAAGGGATCATAGGCTCTGCTCTAAGCTATCACGCGCTGCAAAGCCTGTGGCGAAATAACTTACAACATACAGAATAGATGGCGCTGTAGTATCTTCGATCACTGACTGTGGAGCCTCAATCGCGCAAACGAAGTTTTACTGCACTTGCAGCACTATATAGTACAATTCCAACATACAGCTAGATCATACCGAGCAGGTAATGCGTGCCTTCGCCGCGGCTGTGCAGTTGCTGCATGAAGTGGTTGACGGGGCACTGGCTCCACACGTGACAGTCGTGGCAGGCGCCGCCGAAAGATGCGTCCACATACAGAATGTTCAGTTTCGAGTCACAGATCTGTACATATAAAACAGTACCATGATTCACGCACAGCATAAATTGGTCAATCTAGAAACTTGAAATTTTGCATAAGTGCAGGATTCCTCTATAATGTAGACCCACATTAAGAAAGGGGAATTTCAATGGCATTACGGGTGTGTACCGGGGTGTACCGGCAAAACTGTTCCGCCAAGCGATTTAGTATTCCAGAATAATACAAAACATTTTAATGTTCTATGTAAATTATTGACATTTTAATGTTCTATGTAAATTAATGACATTTTAATGTTCTATGTAAATTATTTAATAGATAGATAGATAAAAACTTTATTGCACACAAAACATGAAATAATCAACACAAAATGATGAAACAGAAAAGAACTAAAAACAATTGTATGCAAAGGCGGCCTTATTGCTCAGAGCAATCTACACCAGGCAACCTTTGGTGAAAGGAGAAACTAAATGTGCTGTTAAAAAAAATATTTATTCATTCTGTCATTAGTCAAAAAAACCAAAATAGATACTTACAATCAAAACATTAATGGAATGGTAGTTTTTCCTATTGAAATAGGCTCCCTCATTTTCGCAGGGTCGTATCATGGCTATATGAGTTCCATCTATACACCCTGCCACGCCAGGTATACCAAATTCTTGGAAAAACCTTCAAAAATCATGTAATTTATACACATTTAAAAATAAATTACCTACATAATTATTTTTTAGTCATTCTATAATTTTGCTACTACATATATGTATTATAATGAAAATGCTTTGCCATTATACTAAAAATTATATTAGGTATAAATACAAAAGTGTATCTGTCTGCCTGTCTGTTACCTTTTCACTGAGACTTTTCAAATGTGTAGAAATAGTTCTAAAGACAGGCACAATTTATGCTACTTTTTATAAAACGGATTTTATTTATTTATTTGAGATGGCAATTGGGCTATGAGGCGAGGGACGCGCACACCCGCGCTATCCCGCACCAGGATAGCGCGAGGGCCTCCTCCCGCCTCATATCCCGATTGCCATCTCTACCTGTCGCGTACTTATACATAGAAATGTCTCACCCTCTAGACACCTCCTCCAACTCCTGACTGGTTCTAGGAAACTTTATGAATTTTCTTAACACTGTTGGTGTATTAAGAGCATTAGTGACATCCCTCAAACAATCGTGTACCGATGTTTGTGACAACCCTAGCAGCTTTATGCCAACAGCTTTCTGATAGCCACCTTGTCCATAAAATGCTAATGCTGTTAATATCTGTTGAATAAATGTTTTTTAATTACATTTGACTACTTTGAAAATTGTAAACTATTCCAAGACTGACTAAAAAAGATTTATCATACAACTATGTGGGACTAAACTATGAGCCTATCACTGTACCTTTGTGATTGTGAACCACTAGATAGCCTATTGGTTATGCCTCCTATTTGTTAAGGAAAGCCGAGATTCGATCCTGGACATGCACCTCGAAATTAGGTATGTTTGTTATACTTTTAAGCTGTTTAATATCACTTGCTTTATCAGTGAAGGAAAACAACGTGGGAAAATTGCATGACTGAGAGAACTCTCATATTGGTCAATCTGCACTTGGTTGACTGTGGCCTGAACTATTCTCATTCTGAGAGGAGACCCATGCTTGATAATGGGCCAGCTATGGGTGATAGTTATATGGTATGTGACGATACAGTCTTACCTTAATATCTAGAGGTATCGCATTCGAGTACTGGCGCCCAGGCAAGAAAGGTTTTAGAACAGCACAAAGTTCTTTAAACAGAGGCTTGGTGAGGCGAAACAGTTTGAGGAACTCGTCATCTGGCAGATCTAGGGGACTGTCCTGTTCTCTAAGAACACGTTTGCTCACTTTCAGTTGCTTTTTTTTACGATCTTCTTCTGCCGCAGCCAAGAAATATGCACCAGACATTATCTGCGTTTTGCAGCTGGAACTAAAAGGTAAATATATTCTGGGTTCACAGTTGATGTTGGACTTTTGCATATATTCCAAATTAATTCGAGAAAGTGCACTGTTAATTTAACATTTTATGTTAAATTAATTTTCGAATAATATTAAATCATGTTTATGTTTACGCTTTTCAAGTTTTCTGTCACATTGACATTTGGAATCAGCCGTGGTACGGTACCTACTCCATACGTGTGCGAGCATGAACGAAAATCGATTTTGTACTCGATTGAATCGATTTGAAAATATTGTTATTATTAAGGCGGAAACACATTAATAAATAAAACATCCAATACATATAATAAAAGGCTAATCACTGTTTAATTCATCCCAACTAAGTTACAGTCTCACAGGACGTAGTCTTCGTCCTAGGAGCCTTCTCGATGCTGGGGGAAAATAATATATCTAGGTAACTACCTATAAATAATTATTATTATTAGACTTCTGAAAATTAATCCATATTAATCTTCACTTTTTATTAATAATAATTATAACTAGGTAATTAATAAGATATTTAGTTCCGACTCGCACATTTAGTCCCTAGGTAGTTACGCGCTAATTTTAAAAACTAACTGTGAGAATGTTCAATAAGTTCTGAAACTAATTAGTAGGTTAACTATCTAATCTAATAATAAAATATATTTGAAAAATCTAAAAATTAAAAGAAAAGAACTCTCCGGCGGGGAATCGAACCCCGGTCTCCCGCGTGACAGGCGGGGATACTTACCACTATACTACCGAAGATGTGACAACTAGTGTCGAAATTATTTAACGGTTCATTTTGGTTTGCTAAGTCTGCACTAATTCCAGATTGCAATATCCATGCAGTTTCTGGACTCTAGACTAGAAATGATAGAATTAGGCAATGTTTTTTAAACATTATTAGGCAATTTAATAGATTATGCGTCAATGGAATTAGGTGCTTTTCTAGCCAGTAAATAAAAGACTTTCGGCTTTTTACAACCGTTACAATTTTACCATTTTTCATTCGAGACCTATTAAATAATGTAACATTATTATTTCTAATCTAAGGTTCTATGTTGAATAGTGACTTTTGAATTGAATTGTTTCCACAGCTAAGGTTTTTGGATTTTTGAACCTTTTGTTGAACAGCACTGACGTTAGCTGTCAGTGTCATTTGGTGTCACTGTCATTACTGTCAAATTCAAATTGTGATTGTGCCAAGCGAAGCTTGGGCATTGGAATTTGGATATTTTTTTATAAAATTCCTGAAAGAAACATTGTAATATTTTTTATAATAAAACCACAACAATGAGTGAAAAACTTAAGGAGTTGCGCGAGAGGTCTCAGAAACGAAAGAAATTGCTAGCACAAACGGTAAATTCTGATATATTCCACGTTTGCGTTTTGATTTTTTTGTGGTTATGATTGTTATGAATACTAGCTGATCTGAAAGCCCCGACTTTGAATTTCAAGTTTCTACACTCGGGGGTTTAAGGTTACATATTATTTATATCAGTCAGTCAGTTTATAGAAATAGAAAGATTTCTCATTCAAATAAACTTATACAAGTGTTTTTAAATCGAAGTAAGCCGAAGCCCGAAGCCCTTCCTACCGAACAGAACCAGTAAGAAACAGTATAATTTTATGTATATTTTCCATTTTGATGCTTCATTAACCTAGCAGCTAGCTGATTCAACTGGGAATCATAAGATCCTGGATTTGAGCCCTAGGTTGAGCCAAATAAATTATTAGGTAAGTATTTTGTTAGGAAATTTTTAGAGGCACTTTCATGTGTATGTTATTTACTGTGTCTTTATTTCCTTGATTTTACAATATTTAGCTTTTTAAATATACTGAATTTCTTGCTAGATCTCAGGGATACCTTGTTATAGAAACGGGCTGAGCCTTTACCACACTTTGTCCACAAGATGGTGCAGTGAATTGTACTTTTGATGAGTTGAAAAGAGCAGCTGCTGAGTTTCTTTGTGCTCTTCTCAGATCCATGTGTAATCACTGACCAGTGACATTTAATTTACTTATACTTAATTGAATTTGTTACAGTTAGGAGTGTCGAGTGTGAGTGAGCTGCGGCATGCGCTAGGAGCAACTGTGGATGTGCTGCCGAAGAAGCAGGCGTCGACCGAGTATACTGCTGATGGTAACGAGAAACCTACACAGAAGGAAACTGATAGCCTTGTTTATACCGACTCTTCTACTTTTCTGAAGGTTAGTTATGTTTTTGTCTGCGGTGTGTCTGTGACTTTGACATTTTGGTACTCATCCTTACACTGGACAGTTACTCAACATTTAGTTTGGTGCTGATCTTAATAGTTGGGATGTTTGTTACTCCTTCACTCCGCAATCATTGAACCATTTTGACTCAAATTCGAATGGACATAACTTGAACCATTTTGACTCAAATTCGAATGGACATAACTTATACCCTGAATTAGCACATAGACCAATTTTTACTCAGGAAAATCAACGAGTACACATGGGATTAAAAACCTTTATCCATGCATCATATAGGTCTACCCTACACAGTCTGAATTCCACGGATGTGTATGAAGCGAATTGTTGCCTTGTTCCTTATGTACTGCTAGAACATGGAAGCCCTCCTGTTTCCTGTTGTTCCTGTTAGCTACAGTGTTGGGAGCTTCAAAAGAAAAACTGAAAGGCACCTTCTAGGAAGGTGTGCTCCATGTCAGGTTAATCATCACCTATTATATTGTGGTGTGATTGCAGTCACAAGTATGTATAAAAACATTAAGAAAATGTATGGCGTGCAAATGTAAATGTCATGTAAGCTATATGCTCTGACATAAGGAGCTCGAAAGTGGAGCCTTTAATTTTTATAGTTTGGTATTGTCACACTTCAGACCAAACAGATGGCAACCTTAACATGAGTCGCTATTTAAAATGTCTTGGTGGAGTAATTTTTCTTTACCTGGAAGCTAATATTAAATATTCTGTGGTTATAGCTTGTATCCTCTCCCCAGGGTACCCAATCGTCCAACCCTCACAATGACTACTGCCAGCACTTCGTGGACACGGGGCAGCGGCCACAGAACTTCATCCGCGACGTGGGGCTGGCGGACAGGTTCGAGGAGTACCCCAAGCTGCGCGAGCTCATCAAGCTGAAGGACGAGCTAATCGCCCGCACTGCCACTCCGCCCATGTACTTGAAGTGTGACCTCAAGGTATGTGAACACCTTCAACGGCTTCAGAACTGCATCCGCGACGTGGGGCTGCAGACAGGTTCAAGGAGTACCCCAAGCTGCGCGAGCTCATCAAGCTGAAGGACGAGCTCATCGCCCGCACTGCCACTCCGCCCATGTACTTGAAGTGTGACCTCAAGGTATGTGAACACCTTCAACGGCTTCAGAACTGCATCCGCGACGTGGGGCTGCAGACAGGTTCAAGGAGTACCCCAAGCTGCAAGAGCTCATCAAGCTGAAGGACGAGAACCCTTCTCATCCTGAGAGGAAATCCATGCTCAGCAGAGGGCCCGCAAAGGTTTGATGATAATGTATTTTAGGATCCTGTACCTCAAAAGGAAAAATGCAACCCTTTTGGATCACTTTGTTGTCCATCCGTCCGTCCGTCTGTCGTGTCTGTCAAGAAAACCTATAGGGTACTTCCCGCTAACCTAGAATCATGAAATTTGGCAAGTAGGTAGGTTGGTCTTATAGCACAAGAAAAGGAATAAATAATTCGAAAACCGTAAAATGGCTACATTACAGAAAAAAATTAAAATGTGTTTCAATTTTCAAAGTAAGATAACTATACCAAGTACGGAACCCTCGGTGCGCGAGTCTGACGCGCACTTGGCCGGTTTTTTTTTAAATTCAAGTACTGTAGCTTGGCTTCACGGCTCTAGGTTCTAGCTATTGGAGCCATGGCCGTAGTAGGCCATGCAACTGTACTGTTCAGTGCAATTAATGTTATATTCAGTCATAATGAACCTATTTCATAAACCACTATTTTGTCGGCCTACAGACGTTCGACCTCAAGTCAATGGGCAGTAAGTTCGACGTGGTACTGGTGGAGCCGCCGCTGGGCGCGGGCTGGCGCTGGCGCGACGTTCTGGCGTTGGAGCTGCATCACATCGCTCAGCCGCGCTCCTTTGTGTTCCTCTGGTGCGGCAGTTCTGAGGGTTAGTATTCTGTATATTATGGTTTTAAAGTAAGCCAAGGAAAACTATTTATTAACTTAAAAGTGTAAACTGTTTGATGTATCAAAGTACAGCTCAAACTGATGAATCTAGAAACTTGTTGCATGTAAGCCGTCTTGTCTGCCTCATCCACCCACTATCTTCTTGAGGTCGTGAGCCAAGTGGGTTGGAGGTCGTCCTACACTGAGCTTGCTGATACGCGGTCTTCACTCCAGAACACGTCTGCCCCAGCGCCTCATACCTCGAGCCATCTCGACCAGTTGCCTACTATGAATATTATGATAAAAACCTATTCCATTCCACCGTTTTCAAAAATGGAACCCCACACGCGTTTAGTTTTACTTCAACCACGATACATGCATTATATCTTCAAAAAAAAAAAATTGGAACGAATGAATGTTTCAGGCTTGGACATGGGGAGGGAGTGCCTTAAGAAGTGGGGTTTCCGGCGCTGTGAGGACATCTGCTGGATCAAAACCAACATCAATAACCCTGGACACTCCAAAAACCTGGAGCATAACGCCGTGTTCCAGCGGACCAAGGAGCACTGCCTCATGGGCATCAAAGGTACAGTTTTTTAAGTCCTGAAATTGTGGGACACCAGGCTGAAGCGAAACTGTACTCTGTCTCGCTCACTCATATAGGCAAATAAACGCTGTTTAGCTTATTACGTATTTTTCCTAAGAAATTCGGATGACGTTATTTCCAACATTTTTTGGAGCTATTTTTCTAAAGACATCTAATTTTAAATTCAAAATGCCTTTTTAAAAAAAAATCGATATCAGTATTTTTTTTCATGAAATTGATATTGATGACGTTTCCAGTTTTTGGACCGCTAAGTACGAAAATAATGTCTATTTTCTACTTCAAGAAAATCTTGCAGGTTAGACTATCATCACTTACCACCACGTGACATTACAGTCAAGGGCTAACTTGTATTTGAATAAAAAAATAAGAATCAAGATGGCTGACAGGTCTTTTTTATCTATCCTATTGTTTACACAGGCACTGTGCGGAGGTCGGTGGACGGCGACTTTATCCACGCGAACGTGGACATAGACCTTATTATATCTGAGGACCCAGAGTTCGGCAGCAGCGAGAAACCCATAGAGATCTTCCACATCATGGAGCATTTCTGCCTGGGCCGCAGAAGGTAACGGTTATTTTTAACGGTTAACAGATAATCATCATTTCATTATTATCGACCCATCGCTGGTTCACTACTGATTGCCCATACAAGGGATTACCCATGCTATGCTAGCCCTTTTTAGGGTTCCGTACCTCAAAAGGAAAGGAGAAACCCTTATATGAAACTTTGTTGTCTGTCTGCCTCTCCGTCGTGTCTGTCAAGAAAACCTAGAGGGTATTCCCCGTTGATCTAGATTCTAGAATCATTAAATTTAGCATGTAGGTAGGTTTTATAGCACAAGTAAAGGAAAAAATTCGAAAACCGTGAATTTGTGGTTAACTTGTAGTGTTCTACATGAAAGTGCTAGGTAGACCTTTTATGATGGTACGGAACCGTTCGTTTTTTTTGATGGGGGAAAGATTTGCGGATTGGCGGACTTCACATACTAGCGTAAGATGAAAAGTTCAATCAGCATAAATTCACGTTTCCTGCCTGGGTGCACATGTCATTAGTTTTTATGACAAGTTTCAACTTGTTTTCTCAAGTATATTGTTTACACGTTTATTTCCAGAGTGCATCTCTTCGGCAAAGACTCCACCATCCGACCAGGTTGGGTCACCATTGGGCATGAGTTAACTAATTCCAACTTCAACGCAGAACTGTACGCTTCATACTTCACTGAGGGCCGCGAAACCACCGGCTGCACCGAGCGGATAGAAGCCCTGAGGCCCAAAAGTCCCCCCAATACTAGTAAAGGGGCCCGGCCTAGGGGGAGGGGAGGATTCAGGGGCAGGGGTCGCGGGAGAGGCGCTATTTAGTGGTATTTTATACTATCATATGGACTTGTGGAATATTTACTATTGGTAACACTAACAATTAACACCACATTCTAACATCAGGATTCATAGTCAAGACTTTAAAGGACGATTCAGACACATCCTTAGTCAAAAAATCTAAATCAAAAATCATTTATCCAAAGTAAGTTTTATTGTACTCCTTTTGATGGTCAGAATTGGTAGATTTGTAAGATGATATAGTGGTGATTTTTAATTACGTACACTAAAAACTACGAGGGTTCCGGACGCGCCCGGTCTGAGAAGACCCCTCAATAAACTCAGCGTTCAACTTTTTTTTTTGTTGGCTTATACTATTTGCTTACGCGAGAGACGTAATATGTGATGAATATGAAAAGGTAGATAAATAAGCCTCAGCTTCATACAAATGTGCCCAAGGTTCTGTCTCCAATAACTGTAAGTACATGATATGGCATGGTTTTGTTAGTGTTGCCAATAGATAGCGATATGTAAGCGTGTATCGAGTGACAATTTTATTATTTTTAATATAATAATTTTAATATTTTATATGAGCTGTTTTACTTACTATAGATACGAAGTGGTTTTTTTAACTGGGACAGTATGGGGAAATCCAAAACCATCATACACAGGATACAGGGAAACTGTCTCAGGAAACTTTAGGTCTTTTTTTTTTAAAACAATTTTGGCTTAGTCAATTTTTTGGTCAAGCGTGCGTTGTCCATAAAAATCAATGAAATTGACTAATTTTTTTTAATGCCAATCGACTCAGTTTCATGTAAGGATCATTTCAAACATCATAATTGAACTACTTACTCGTTCACAAATCATTTAAAAAGTACCCCATAATTGAATTTCATCACGTAACCTAGTGGTTAAAACTCCGGCATTGAACTATATTATACCTTATTTCGATTGGATAAATATCAAATTCACTTGATAAATTTAAAATCCTCTGCCATCCCGTCCTTGTCTAGCCCCCAATTGTGTAAGAAACCCAATTTTCATTGTAATCCGTAGCAAGTTCTGCCATTTGATTGCCTGTGAAAAAATGTGAACGAATTTAACCAATTGAGGCTCAGAATTTGCTAACAATTACGATGAATAGGTTTTTCTTACACAATCGGGACGCTGATGTTATAAAAAGCTCTGATCATGTGAAGGACTTCTGATAGTGATAGTAAATAAAACTCCAAAGTATATACATCAATATATTTTATTTTACATAGGTTGTCTTTAACTCAACTCGACTATTCTGAAGTTCATCAAAATATAAAAAAGACAAAACAAAAAAAATATGTCATATGAGATCTTTTACTTACTAAGATAAGAAAAAATTTACATATTTCATTTTAATTAATTATTTATTTTATTGTGGAAACTAAGAATTTCTTACCATTCATTAAAAAAAACTTTAAAATAACATTTCAGAGCGCTTTATTAGCCTTTGCATTTTTTCGTTTCTACATCCATTGATGTAATGTTTCAAGAATAGATCAAGGTAACATTTTAAATATAACTTCAATGGTCTAAGTAAAAAGGAATTCCTTTTTTTTTCTGGAATACAATAACAGAATACGCTTTCATTTGCACCAAACGGTTGAAAAAATGCGTTTATTATCAATGCATTCCAAAAAAAAAAACATTCCACCAACTGTCAAAGTTACATTGAAAAATTACCCCTATTTAGTGCAATTTCTAGCAACATGCTAGTACAATAAAAAGAAAGGCTGTAATGGGCCTATGCCCATTACCTATAAATAAATTATTAGGAAAAAATACATGGTATATAACCACAGATAATGCAAAGGGCAATAAAGCCCCCCGTACACTGAGGCACTTGTCCAACCGCCGACGATTAGTTAGAAACAAGTTAGCTAAAAATTAGAAACGAGTTGGCGAGCGACGAGAAGCGAGTGGGTAGTTGGGATAGTTTTGTCGCCAGGCTATGGGCGAGTGAATTATGAGGAGAAAACATACATTTATTCCTGCGCAAACTGTGCAAGTGCTTTGACTACCAACCAAGAGTGTCGCTGAGCGAGTTTTTTTCTTTAATAGCTCTTGTCGCTGCGACATACTGGTGGTGAGAAAGTTCTCGCCAACGCTGTGCTCAACTTTTTTTCATTTTGTGCTCAAAATTTTATCTCTTTTATTGACACGAAATCATACATCGATTGTACGTTTCCTGAGCGAGAAAATAGTCGATAGCTGTATCCACGGAGAGAAGTTAGTACAGGGGATCTGACTGTTACGTAAACCCATACAAATGACATAGACAAAAACTCAGTGGGCGTAACCATTTTGATTCTGCAACCAATCACAAACATGTTTTCAAAAACCATTCGAAATTAAATTCGAGAATAGTTTTCAAACAAAAAAATATTCGAAATTCAATTTGAAAGTACAGTTTAGTTTGTGATCGGTTGGCGAATCAAAATGGTTAATGCTCCGCGAGTTTTTGTCTCTGTCATTTGTATGGGATAACGTAACAGAGAGCTCCCTATATTAACTTCTCTCCATGGATATAGTTACTTCCTCGTCGGCGGTGGGACAGGTGCCTAAATCTGTATCCAATTGACACAATTCTCCACTGATCCTATTCTTTATCTTTATTATTCTTTACATCGCACATTGTCAAGTCTTACGAGTATATTACATAATTCATTTTTTTTTGTTATCATTATACAAGGCATATTCTACATTCAGTGTCGAAGCCACTCGTCCAAATATTAATAAGATGAGCTACGGCCGATATTAATGTAATTAATCTATCTTTAATCTGTCGATAAGTTACTTAGCAACGTTGTTTTATGTCGAAAAAGATTATGCAATTTTTGACCAATAACTATGTGGCTAAGGGCCGATTTCACGAACGTAAAGTCTTATCCGAGTAATATGAAATTTGGGCAGGTTTTCAATACAAAAACTGTCATTACGCCTAATTTATTCTTCGACTAGCTGATGCCCGCAGCTTCGCCCGCGTGGATTGGTCAGATCCCTTGCAGCATCAGGATTGAGGAGTTGGACTCCAAATTTTTTATGAAACAATGTCGCAAAGTTCCTCTATCGATTAAAAAAGAAATGACGCAAATCGGTTCAGAAATCTCGGAGATTTCGGTGTACATAGGTAGAAAAACACAACTCCCTTTTTAAAAGTCGGTTAAAAAAGTAGCCTATTTTACGCCCTGGTCAATCCTCTACTTGCCTGTGAAAGTCCCGTCAAAATCGGTTCAGCCGTTCCAAAGATTAGCCTTTTCAAACAGACAGACAGACAGACAGACAGACAGACAGACAGACAAAAATTTTAAAAACGTGTGATTCAGTTATGGTATCGTTCAAATAACCATATGAGCTTAATATGAGGTAGTTATTTCGAAATTACAGACAGACACTCCAATTTTATTTATTAGTATAGATTAGGCGTCAATAGGTGTTAGTAAAATCGGCACTAAGTAATTTATCTACAGATTACGGATAGATTGATTATTATCATTAATTTCAGCCACTGGAAAGCTTCAACTATCTTCACTCACAATGTATCCAGCATCATTTTTTATCTACGTGAATTTAGTCGGAACTGTCGAGGTCTTTAGCATTTGGACGGGTTAATATTGTACCAGTACAAAAATATCCATCCAGTATTGAAATAGTGATTTTCAAAACAAAATTGAACCCCACTGCTTTTTCATAAGTATTAATAATAATTGAAGTATGATAAAAGATCTTTTTAACAGAGAAATTTTGATTTGAATGTAAACATAGTATTGAAGGTTGGAGACTTTGCCATTAAGAAAAAAGCCGCTCCATACAAACGAAGTACATAATCAAATAAATATTCAAGTAAATATTCAAAGAAGGAATGTGAATATTTAAGAATCAAACTCAACGAAATTTTGTAAACCCGTCTGCTTGTGTAAATATCTATAACTGTTGTTTATCAGATTTCCGTAAAAATACGTAGTTTAAAAGTTACCCGGCCTCAAAGAAAATCCGTATATCTTTGAAACTACATATTTTGACGAAAGCTTGAAAAACCAGACAAATATCAATTTGAAATAGAGAGATAAAAGTTTACGCGATAGAAAGAGGCTTTTATTAAATTTTAGGCCGCAGCACTGTGCGAGCAGAATTGCACTTTATTGCGTGGTAAAAAGAGTCGGTTTTTATTTAAACTTCTTTCCGGGGTGATCCTTTTGAACAGTACCACCAGTTTTATAAGTTACGCCGATGTACCTGCGCAGAAAGTTTATTTTTGAATGGCGCGAAAATATCCCAGCCAATCATAGCGCGCGTCCGGCTTGCGTCCGTCTGCTATTGGTCGTTGCCTATCCGCCATGTTTTGTACGCGCGAATTACGAATGAAATAGCACTTATCTTTGTTGTTCTTGTGTTTAAAGTCTTGACGTCAAGCAATAAGGTCTGTATTTCATTGGTATACGTTCGCTTTTAGTCTGTTTTAGATTGCGCAAACGAATTTTGCCGATGTGACTTATAAAAGTGGTAGTATTGTGCCTGGATGGTAAGTTACTATCAAGTATTGTGGTATTGGTACAATATACACCGTAACTTCGACACTGCAACATCATCCTTCAAGTATAATCGTCATAAGATCACATTTTTTTATAAGGCAAACAACAATCTTTAAAGCTAAACCTTTGATGAAGGGGTACAGATCGTTTCACGTAAAAATACCTCTGGCCGATAGAGGGGATGTCTGTGCATGGTAGATATAATTAATACTATTAACATAGTACGCTAGATGTGATGTGGTGTACAAAATAACAGTTAGTTTTTGTGCCGTTTTGAAGCGCCCAACCGAGCGTACCGGGAATCAAAATTGACACTGTCATATGGTCGTCGAATTAACAGATGTCTCATTTAGCTCCGAGTACGCTCACTGCTATCAGCGCCAAAATGACGATAGTCAAGTTTAAAAACATGTCGTCAATCGTAGATCTAGCATAGTACGTAAATAGTATCTACCGTGATATATGGTTGTACAGCGTTCAACTAACAGTCTGCCAGACACCCGCGCCGTTAGCCATCACTTCACCAACTAGGTCAGAACAAATCGCCTTCTGCACAGGTACAAGGTCAACGGTATTTTTTACGTGGAACGGACTGTAAAGTAGAGGGGTGGTGGGAAAGACGGCGAAAAACCGATAACGAAACTTTTCGTGCGAGAAAATCTTGGAAAAGAAAAACAATTTCTATGGAATGGGAGTTTATTCTATTTCGGCTAAAAGTTTCAAAAATCGTTCAAAAACTTATTCGGGTATACAGTCAGTTATATTCTAGGAACCTTAGAAGTAAATTGGAAGTTTTTTTAAGTAAGACAAAGTGATAAGAAATTAGAAACTTCTGCAGAAAAGATGAAAGTTTAGAATTAGTACATATGCTATTTACTTAATTTAGTGAAAAAACATTTTTTAAATTGATAGCTCAAGAGTACCAACAATACAGAATTCCAATTTTTATTAATTGTTCTTCCAATTTACTTTTAGGAGTCCGTAAACACTAGCGTTACAGTTTACATCAAATCTGTCCTATACGGAACCCAGCTAATAGAATCTTAAATTTGTACTTGACGTTATAGAAACGTGTAAGAACACCCGGACGCAAACTTCGATACGGCTAACAACAAAAACGGATCAACCAAGTGTGTACAGCAAATTATTACCCTGACAGTAAAATATTAAGTAGATATCGAGTTAGAGAGAGATAACAATAATCGGCAACTTTGGCTTCGTAGAGCATCGTCTCTGTCACTCATATCTATATGGTTCGTCGCTAACTTGTCACTCAACAACAGAGACGACGCTCTACGAAGTCGGAGTTGCCAATTGTCTCTTTCTAAAGCTCAATGTGTAATATTTACTGCCTGGTTTAATTTTAGTTAAGGCCTTATCCGATCCATTATACTATTTCATTTGACAGTAAAGTACAAGAAAAATCATGCCAAAGGGCGCAGAATTATAAATCGTGCCATTGTAGAAATGAAAAGAAAGCTACGCTTATAATTTTCTCTCATTCATATTAAAAATAGAATCGAAAATGGCGGCGTTACTCATCTCCTCTCACTTTCACATTATACCTATCCGTAGTGTGTGAGTGAGAGTAAATTATTATCGCTGCTACGTTTCGATTAGTTTCTTTATTGGAACGAGTTATAGCAGAAATAATTATTTTCAAACAGGGTTTGAATTTGAGAATTTGGATTCAGTTAAATGCGAGTCATCAGGATTACTTCGATGCGATGATGCAGCAGAATCTTGATGCTGACTTCAAACGTATTTTCAGTACTGGAATATGCATTGCTTACAGCTTAATGGATGCATAGACATCATAGAATTGTATGTATCAGTATCTCACAATAGGTAAATTATTGAATATTGATTTCAAAGTAAACTAGATTTTTATCAACACTCGATGTTGATGAATCTAATCAAAATGACAAGAAAATAGTATTATAGACGAATACTGAGATATATAGAGCACTCTTTGCATTTGCTCAGACTCAAGAGTTAAAACGAGACAGACGTATCTGTTACATAAATCTGTCTCGTTTTAACTATCTTTAGACTGAGCAAAGCCAAAATACGCTCTAAAGATCTCAGCCTTAAGATGTTAATTTTACAGAGAACAAAATATAGTACATTGGTACCTTTTTGACATGAAAAAAAAACAAAGCAGTACATTTAAAGAATTTAATTAATTATTACAAACTAATTAATGAGAAACGTGTTAAAAATCATGATACTTAGCGAGTAAAACATTTTTCTTTTCATGTTGGAAGCATTTTGTGTGCCTGAGACTATCTAAGCCCAAAGAAAATACCTAAACAAAAGCTTGGAGGTTGTTTTTGGTATGAGCCAACAGGTTATCTTAACGAAATGTGTTCTGTTTCATGCAGGAGTATGTTACAAGTTAACGTAAACAACGCTTTAATCTGCCAAAATTATATAGTGACGTTAAAATAAGTAATCTAGAATATTATTTTTCATTGTACGTCTATGTGCAGTCAGTTATTACTTTTTTTTTAAATTTTATTTACTGAATACTAAGTTTTTGGTAAAATTGTGTGACACAGCAAAAGGATTTCTAATATCAGTAGTTCTGCAGCCCATACAGTGAACCTCCAACAAAGTTAATTTTGTAAAAACCTAACACTGAATTTTTAGATGATTCTATGACGTTCTTAACTTACTCGTACCTTAGATTCTAGCCTAACTTACTCGTACAGATGGCGTCAAGTAAAAAAAAATCTCGAATGGGTCTTTCCTACAGTGCGTGAAGCGAAATATTGACTGGCGAACCAGTAATGGACCAATAGTGGAGTGGCACAGGCCCGAAACTCTGAACGACAGTAAAGGGGATGTCTACGTATAGCTTTATCCTATAGTGGCCGGCAAACAATTTGAACATCTAGTAGGGGAAGGTTGACGAATCCAGGAAGAAAGTTTTGAAGTTTGAACCAATAGCGTGCACTCGCAACGATTAATCAACCAATCGCATGCATCCGCCTATCGCGTCAATGTTAAAGTTGCTTGCCGGGCACTGTGCAGCCATCACTACCACTAAATTGATCAATAAATCGCCCATTGCGCAGGTTTAAGCGAGCCATTTTTACTTGACGCCTACTATATATTTCCTTTCTTCTAACATACCTATGCCTACAATACTAACTTTCACCTCACCTCATCCCGACATTCCCGACACTACAAATGGCGACACAGTTTAAACTGTGAAATTTCAATCATTTTTCAATTTCAAATCCTTTTGCCTGCTAAAATAGGCATTTTCCAACGTACGCTTGATACCTTACAAGGCTCAGATTTTCTTCGAACGTGTTTTTTCATACTGATGTTGATACTTTCATACTTTTATTGCTTTTTTAAGGCAAGAAGCAAATTTTTCAGTAAAATCATTGAACTTATCAAATTTATAGAGTAAGTATACTGAACGAGTTCAAATTCAGTATGTATAGGAAACTAAAGTTTCTAGAACGATCCGCTAGGTGTACTGCTCGATGGTATTGAATTTGTTTAGTTAACGAATATGATAGAAGACATTAAAAGAAACATTTTTTACTCCAATTTAATTTACCCTGATTTCACTATAATAGTGCAACCTATTCGCGGTATGTTTAATGTCTTAACTTGACTGATAAAAAACACTTTCCATTTCATCAACAGATTGCTTTTCGGGATCTCATTCTAATACAATTTGCGACTTACTTTTCATCACAACAATCTATTCCGCGTATTTAAACAAATTTTACTGCTTTTGGCATCCAACAACGACCTGTCCATAACCTTACCGTAACTGACCTAAACGCCATAGAAAACAACTAGTAATATTATTGAAATAAAAACCTCATGGGCCCGCCATCTTAAAATATAACCTCAATTTTGTCAAAAAATTGGTTGTCTGTAAAGTCGGTTTACTGACGATAGTTGAACGTGACAACAAAGGCCGATTGTGCCTCTTTGTCGCTCGATCCGCGCTCTCGCTTGCACTTCAAGCCTTACATGGAACGCCTCAGAGCGAGGTAACGCCGCATGAGTCATGTTTTTTCGTGCGTGCAGCCGGCTCTATCGAATTATAAGATGTTGTCACGTCAAAAAGTTACATCAGAAGCTCAGCCTCTTTGAGGTGGACTTTCGAGTCGAGACGCGCCCGAGTGCGTATTGTTGTATAGATATAGCGGCATATTATTGTATAGATGGCTTATTTCACGAAGACCGTTTGGTTGTTTGTGTGAGTGCACACGTACACATTGTAATAGTGTGCGTGACGCTCAGTTTCGACTGCGATGCAGTTTACGTTACGCACACAAATACATTATTACTTATCGGTACACCCACTACTACAACCAAGGCTGAGCGGTCATTGAACATCTATACATCTATACTATGCAATTGTAGCGAAAGTCATACGAGCGCAACGATACTGACGCGACGTCTATTCTGTTCCCAGATCGTCACATTTTCCGAATTTATATTAGGTATTTTAAAATAAACTTCCAATTTTAATGGTTCCAATTTGAAAATTTTTAGACAAAGATTACAATATTTGACAATGGTAGATACAAGTTACATTTTTTTTAATCTACCAAATTCTAATAACATCCTTTATTTTAAACTTGTTCTTTTTAGTCTCTCTTTATTTTCCTCCACATCTATTATATAAATGAGAACGCTTATTAAATTACTAGCTGATACCCGAGACATCGTCCTCACGGGTATTAAAGTTTGAAAATCCGGCGGGAACTCTCTTAGATTTTCCGTGATAAAAATAATTCTATTTCCGTCCCTAAGGTGCCTACAATCCTTGTCAAATTTTGTAGATATTAGTTCAGCTGTTTAGGTAAAACACAGACAGATTCGCATTTATAATAATTATGGATAAAGTTTTTTTCGAAAGTAGCTTCAAATAATTCTTGTATTTTATTTTTGATGTCGGCAAATAAAAGGATGATTTGTTAGCCTTGGTCCCAATCGCTTCCATCAC
This sequence comes from Maniola jurtina, assembly GCF_905333055.1. Taxonomy (NCBI): domain Eukaryota; kingdom Metazoa; phylum Arthropoda; class Insecta; order Lepidoptera; family Nymphalidae; genus Maniola; species Maniola jurtina. The sequence goes on from NC_060045.1 coordinate 1,637,231, forward strand.
TCTATAGCAGGGTTGCAAAAAACAGTTTGAAAAAACATTCTGTTTAAAACTGGATTAAAAATATTTTTAAAACAAGTTTTGATAACTTTTTCATTAAAAAAAACAAATGTTTAAAACAATGCTAACCCTGCTTTATAGTATTGGATGTACTTTATTGTTGTCTGTCTTATTTATTGAAAATGACTTTAAAAGACTAGACTTAGATTTTATTTAAAAAAAATAGTAGGTCTGTTGTAACATTTAGTGTCTTTGGCCAGTTATCTTTTTGGATAATAGGTTAGAGATGTTGTAAACAAAAAATGCATGCCTACTGGTTATCTCATGAATTTTTTAATACATTTTGTCATGTTATAAATTCCACAACGTGTACACATAGCCTAAAAAGATGGCAGTTTGAGATCTCGTAAGTGAATTTTTTCGCCCAACTAGGGTCTAACACAAAACTAAAGATATCTTTTGTGCTAACACACTAAAATTATTGAAGGCCATGACCTCTCTTCATTGTTCACTTTAGGCGGGGTTTTTAGTATGTTAGCACATTCAGATCAAATGGTGGGTAAATCTGCCTCGTCTGACGGCATAGTAATTCTCTAAAATAGCATTAAAACGAGTAAAACAACAACGGAACTAATAAAAAAAAAACAATTTCCGAAGAAACGATTACCTACGAATACTTATGTTTTTGTGGCTAATTTATCAGGCCCGCTTCAATAGCACGCTATATTATGACCTGTGATGGTATTGATTCAAACGTGCTCGCCCGTAATTCGTTTCACTTAAAAAGAACGCTTGGCGACAGTGGAAGGCGTGTATCTGCGCTTGAGTATATGATTGTAAAAAAGTTTGTTTTAAAACAAAACATTTTTTTTAAACAGAATTTTAAAAAATTGTAAAACTATTTAAAACTGTATATAAGAAAAATTAAACTTTTATTTCTCTTGGTTAGTCTCCGAAATGTAACATTGACTGAACAATATAATGTGCAATTTGGCTAGCCATCGCCGTCGCCCCTCAATTCGTATCAAATGGCTATAAATATAAATCGTCTGCTGCGCAGGTATAACTTTAGCGGTGTTTTTACGTGAAACGAATGCAAAATTGGAGATAATTAGATGTATGGTTTGCAAAAAAAATGTAAATGTAGAACACTTTTATATTCCTTCACGACTCTGAGTATAGCTTTTGATAACGTTAGCTATGCGTAAATCTGCCAAATTTGCATGATGCTGTCTAATCAGCCGTTAAGGCTGGACGCATATTATCAAAATTGTCTGCTATAAAGATTTCTATTCCACTCATTCTACGAACATCTTAAGCGTACGGTCCGATCCGGTATTCTGACCGCGTCTGCACTGTTCTGATAGTTTTTATCTTTTGAAACTACAGGAAAAACAATCTTTTTAAGGATGTTTAGAAATAATGTTTACCAAAATAAATTAAATATCATCATCAGTTCATTATATTTCCCCATTCTTCTTTCTGATAATATGCGGCCAACTTAAATGGTTACGCAAACTTAACGTAATTGAAAAGTTACTCAAGTCTAGGGGAAGTGAGAAACATCGTAACTCAGAGAAGAAAAACATCGCAATAAAAATACCGTGTTCTAAAAAAATATTCAATGTACTTCTTATTCAGTCATAAGATTCGCTGTTAAATTACATTCTTTATATTATTATTCAATAATATTATTATATCATACGTTGTGAACGTACTGCAAGGGTATCCTTGAGTACTGGTTGAAAAAGTACAACCTTTGTGTCTCAATTATATTGAGGCGTCCAAATTAATGTCTGTTTGAATGACGTTCTAGCTCTGCTGAAAAACCATCAAAATGTTGCATTATGAACATTTTGATAGCGGTTTAGATCTATAGAACGTACTTTAACTTTGCTCTTTAAGACACAGTTAAAACGAGACAGATTGATGTCAGATACATAAATCTGTCCCGTTTTAACTGTGTCTCAAGTCTGAGCAAAAAAGTACACTCTATAGATCTCAGCCGGAGTGTCTGATTTTTGACATTTTGGTTCATACAAATCGAATTTCTAGATCAGAACTGTTTCAACTCAAAAAACACTTTTTCCAGAAACTAAGATTGATTTTTATGATGATACGAGACATTAAAATTTAAAAAAATTTGAAGGATTATAGTGCTTTGAATATTACTAGTATAGTTTTGCAGTTTTTTCATACAGATAATCGAGTCAAAGATCAAAACTGAGATCTACAAAGGGGATTTGAGTTGAAACAGTTTTGATCTCGGGGTGCAAAATCTCAAAATACCAATCTCTTAGCATTTGGAACGCTTTTATGTGTTAAGATCCGTTTCAAGCCGATATCCTCTCGTGTGTTTTTTAAGATTTACATTTCTAGTGACTAAAACGGCCCAAATATATGACAACTCCATAAATGGTTTGGCAAAGTTCTTTTAACAAGATCGGTTTACGCTTGACGACAACCATTGACGGTTAATCTGAAACCTGGTACCTGAACCTTTTCCTTTCAATGTAATCAATTATGTACTTTTAATCTGCAAGAATCTAAAAGTAAATGAAAACGGAAGCACCGGTACTACCGGATACCTTTTATATTAAATCATACTTAATAAAATCGATATTTGACTCATTCGATGTCAAACTATCTGTTGAATCTTATGCTTAGGCAAGATCATATTGCCAGCGAAACGAAGGGAATTTTATCTAGTATATTAAGCTCTACTTTACCTTGGCAAAGCACAAACTTACGCAAAAAAAAAAAAAAAAAACAAAATTACTGCTCGAAAGAATTCCAGAATGCTCTAGAATTTTCGCGAATTTTTGAGCGAGAAATTTGTGCTTTATGAGGGTAGTGATAAAGCTTAATACTGCTCTCGTACTTCCTTCAGCAAAAGTAGTTTTTGGGTTAGTTACGTTTGAAGGTGTGCAATGGATTTTGTTAGACAAGCCGAAAATTATGTACATACTTAAGGCCACTTATACAAGGACAGTTAAACAGATTTACTTAATAAAATTTTGTAATCACTTTTGGCAAGAGAATAATGCTGTAGAGGATACTTTGACTTTACTCAGAGATGAAACGAAACAAGTATATCTCTTACATAAAGTCTTGTTTTAACTAAAACTTAAGTCTGCTTCTTTGAAGTATGTTTGAGTACTTTGACTTTGTCTAAGTACTCAAAGTTACAGATCTCAACTTATGTAAGTGTCCTTGTGCAAATATGCCTTAGTCATGGTTTTGTGTTAAGGTGTCCCTGCAATGCAAGAACATACTGAACCTAACCTAACCATCGTGAAGCTGGTGCAATAAAATCCGGGCCTCGGAAATAATATGTTCACACAATAACCGCACGAAGATCCTTCCAAGTCTTTCACATTTTCCGTTACGTTATAAACACTGAAGTTTATTATCCATTGTCTTACTTATACCAGCAAGATCCAAAATCACGCTCAAAAAGTGTCAGATCCAACTGCACAGCAGGAATGGAACGTAAAAAATGACTTCTGATGCGCCATTTTAACTTTGTCAAATATCATGTCAAAAGTACGATTGTCATGAGCATGACAGGTTGACCCATAGACGAATTGGCGCGTGAGAAGTCATTTTACAGACTATATACGATTTTTATCTCACAGATGTTGATAGAATTCAAGAAACTCTTTGGCGTTAAAATAAAATCGACTCTAACCGCCTTGTTTTAAGGCTCAAGTTCGTCCATACATCTATAACCTGCGCTCCAAGCGGAAATATTACGAAACTAAAATCGGTGGTATTGAATTTTCAACTTTAAATTAAGGGGCTTTGGTTCCATTTTACTTTGACGTATTGAGTTTCGACGATAGCATTCTACCAACATTAGTGAGATATAAAAACTTGTATGAACACCATTTCAGTTTTCTCACTATTGCGTACAATTCAAATTGCACCTTACTGTAACGATATAACGTCTAAATTTGAGTGAGACAGATAACAACTATTATTGTTTGGATGAACTTTTCTTAGCGATTAGTAAGTAGTCTTGCTCATATAATAAGTCAATGAGTTTATCACATCAAATTTAGAATCGAACCATTTTTTTATTTTTTCAATGTCAATAGTACACAGGGGCAATGGCACAACCCGCAAAATTGATCAATTAATTATTTAAAATCCATAATCTACACATCGTAAACACACATATAACACTACATTGTCCGTTAAAACTTTTAAAGTCACTACGGTAAAGGCTCGGAGGAAAGTCTTTTCGGGCGCCGAGATTTAAAAAGTTTTTCGAGTTTTTTTTTAAATTTTAAGCCTTTGCCATATTTTTCGGAGGGGGAGGTAAGCGGGGTTTAGGTATAGAAGAGTGCGGAGGTCACTGATCCCTCGTGCGACCCTCACAAGTACGTGGATTCACCTGAAAAATGTAAGAAACCCATATAAGCGATCACGACACGGTTACAAATGCCACATTTTTTTTGAGCAACGGATTATCCATTGATTTTATGTCACACCAAATTCGCGTCTTTTTGAGTTGTACCCTTATATATTATTTAAGTTATTATTTTTAATTTCATAATATATTGTAAATAATGTACAGAGCATAACCCCGTACATAATTTACGATATCATATATTTTTTAAATTTTTAAAAAATTGTGTGACGACTCATGGATAGTCCGCAATTATTTTTTTGAGTTTTTGGGCTTTTAAAAATATAACTGAATTCCAAAGAGAAGTTGTTCATTTTGGTTTATTAAATACAACGTTTCAATAAATACAATCGCGAGCAAAAATAGGTTTAGATTACGAAAATTTCTCTGATTCTTTTTAAAAATATAATAATTTTATATTAAAAAACAATTTTAACTTTTTTTTACATTTTTTGGTTTTATTTTGTTTAAAGAGACAGAAAAATTAGGCCATTATTCGCTCTCGAATGTATTTATTAAATGCTTTAAGTCTTCAGCCCAAAAAATCAAATTTTAAACAGTTCAAAGCAATTTTAAAACGCCATAAGTCTTAAAAAAATCTTATTAAAAGCAAACAAATGTTTAAAAAAAGTAAAAAAAAAAAAAACAACAATAAACAGGCGTTCGAAAATTGAGTGGCACGTGTGATGCGGTCAGGTTTGTGCAAAGCGAGAGTGAGTATGAGATAATGATGGTTAAGTGGACATGATATACAGTAGGATTCAAACTTATTGGAGGCTTGAGAAGTTAGTCAAAAATCGCGTCGCAATCGCATATCCTCGTTTATTAAGTTCTAACACCATGAAGTCAAAATTAGCAACTATACAGGAGATCGAAAAAACTTGATGTTTCCAAAGGTTTGGGTTGTTATGGAGTTTGAGGTTGAAACTTATAGACCACACTTTGACTTTGCTTAGACCTAAGTTTCGGTTAAAACGAGACACATTTATGCCAGCGGTATAACGCTGTCTCGTTTTAACAGTGCCTTAAGTCTGAGCAAATTCAAAGTGCACTCTATAAATCTCACCCTAGAGTTTCTGTTAGACGTTTTCTTGTAGGCGGCAGAAACGATGTGTCTATCGATTCTCTAGCGAATGGCTTCGAAATGTTAAAACCGCCAAAAATGGCCTACGTGGTGTTAGAACTAAAGTGACGATATTTTGTTTGATGAGACTATATGCTTGGCACAGCTCTTGTAGCTCACTGCTCAACCGCCAATCGGTTTAAAATTTAATCGAACTGTACATAGACATTTACGCGACATCCATACTTTTGACGATTAAAATGGCAATTAAAAAGGCGCTGACTTTGCGCTACACTGACGTCCTTATTGTTAAAAAGCGGCTAACCTCAAAAAGTTTTGATGTATCGCCAAAACACATGTGAATTTTAAAAACCCTTACTAAAACGTATGCTACGTAAGACTAAGATTTTTAGTTACTTTGGTCTTATGGTAGCATACTTAATATAACCATCAGTTTTCAAAAAAAACTCACGTTAAGAATAGAATAGATTAGAATAGAATAGAATTATATATTTGCATAATGTGTGTATAAAAGATGATATATATGATTACAAGTTTTTTGGTGATAGCTCAAATACTCAATTTTGAGGTTAGCCGTTTTTAACAAAAGGAAGGCAAGTGGGTATAACTAATAGTTGCAATCACTTTTTGGCTGACTTTCCGTCACTATTGGCAAAAATAATTTAAATTCAGCCAATTAAAACAGTTGGAAATCATTGGAACACAACTTCATTAGACTGGTATGGATGTCACGAATAATGTACAATTAAACACAAACTATTATCAGAAAACAAAACCTTTACACAAAACACATTCCACAAGGACAAGGCACAGTTAAAACCCTCGCAGATTATGACGACTCAACAACAACTCCCCTCAAAGAGCTTAAAAATAAAGTCCAAATTCAAAACCATGATGCAAACTGGCAACTTGTATAAACATTAAGAATTTTTTTCGACTCTCAAGTTTTTGCGAGCTCGCAGTTTTTGACGTTACAACGTGGCGTCGTGGTTTTAAGCTCACTTTGACTTTGCTCAGACTTAAGATAGTTAAAACGAGACAGATTTTGTCTCATTTTAACTTTGTCTTAAGTGTGAGCAAAGTCAAAGCACGCTCTACTATGTATCAATAGGGCCGATTCGCTTAAAATAATCTCTAAATTAAATAATGACAAGTTTAAAAGTAGTGCTATCCTATTACGGAGGAAACATTACGAAAGGGATCGCACAAATCTTGCACTTGCCAATATACTTTCGTCCAGAGATTATGTGAAATCAAATAACTAACACACAAAGCCTAGTGTTGAGTAGTCATAGTATGCGATGGTTGGGAGTAACCATTTTATACAAGCATGGAAACTTTTGTACAAATGGTCAGAAGTTTGGACAGAAAATATTGAGATATTAATTTCTACTTGTGGGTTTTAAAGTTGACAAAGTTTAATTTTTTGTAAATATTAAGAGAGGTCATTCACAGAGGAGTCTATGGTAAAGGTGGATTTAGATCAAACGAACGAATGTTCTCGCTCTATCCTACTCTGTCAACTTGTCTTAGGATAAACAGAGACAGAGTAACGCTCGGTCTTTGTTTATCCAAAGAAAATTTGACAGAGAGGGGATAGAGCAAGCATTCAGTTGTTTGGTCTAAGTCAACCTTATCACAAAGGAAGGAATATTATAGCTTAAGGAAATTGCAGTTGCAGTTTAAAGCAGTTGGGCAATGACTGCTCGCAAGCAACCCGTGTATAACCACTCTAAGAAAAAGAAAAAAATATAACACCTCTTTCTACTTTCTGTCCAAGTTTACAATTAAGCATGCATAAATATTTGTTAAAGCGAATTCGGTTTAACATCTATAGGGAATCACAAAAACCTGAAAGAAAAAATCATAGCAACCAACCAAATGTTTTACAAACCACAAGATATACACAGAATTAGTTACAAATGGGGTATTTTTGGTGTCAGTTGACTGTGGTTCAGTCTGTCAAAACTGACAGGTCTAAACCTCCGACCTTTTTCGCCAGAAGTATTGTGAAAGAGATAGTACTATTTTTAACCACCAAATTATGTAAGGTAATACTCGTACGTAATAGATTTCCTAAAATGTCTTCCCTTTTGACAGCTTTCGTACAGTCAACCAACACTTATTTAACCATAAATGCGAAAAGCATCTTAATAAAAAATGTAGAAAATGGGGTAGGGGGTACAGAAAGCAGTGATATTACTTGTAAAACGAAAAACTAGCTCTGAGATGCGGAAATTTCGAAAATTGTGGTTATGAGGTCATCTAATATAGTATATTCTAAACATTTTTATTTTTTATTGTAATAGCGGAAATAGAAATACACAGTTTATGAAATTCTGATAGCGGAGGCTTAGTAATATGGACCCGTTGAGTACGAAACCCTCAAAAATTATTTTACCACAATTTTCAGAATTTTTCAAATGGTACATTTTATACATTTAACGCTTTGGAGGGAAAAAGCCAAGGCTTTTTAATTTTACGTGCGTTTAAACGATTTTAGTACACAAAAAAAAATTATGCGAAAACGTCCTCTGTGCGAACAAAAATGGATCTTATTGCATTGGATAAAAGAGCTAATATTATTCGATAGTTGAAAATTAAATTGATGAAAAATAAACGCTGTTTAATTTTAATTGCTGATATCAAATGCAAGTGAGGCCATACTAGGCTCATTCACGATATTATGTTTGCAAGTGGTTTGAAATGAAACTCTTTATGCGCGATATTTTTAACTACCAAGGGCCAACTGCCATATGAACCTTATCTATGGAAAAAATTTAACGTTATGACACTCTTTATATTATTGGGAATTATAATTATAATAGGTTTTGAAACAGGCCCTAAATCTAGATTTTCCTAGGAACGCAGTGCCCATCGAAAAGTGGTTTTTGCGCATACGGCATAACGCGTCTAAGGTTGAAATCTATAGAGCGCACTTTGACTTTGTTTAGACTTAAGTTTCAGTTAAAAACGAGACAGATTTATGCCAGCGGTATAACGCTGTCTCGTGTTAACAGTGTCTGAAGTCTGAGCAAAGCAATTGCCCAGAAAATATTAAAAAAATCTATATTTAGGTACGATATAAGACAAACGTTTTGAATTGGTGCTATGTGTTCATGTTAAACCACAAATTATGTCTCGCATGCATTGCACAACATGCATAAAACTCGATATACTTGTGCACAAATCAAAATTAATAGAAACTTGAAAGAAAACCCGTAGTAATCTAGATAGAACTAACAAATCGTTTGTCGTACTGTTGGCGTCAGGAAAAAGAACTGCAAACTGAGCTTGAACATGTGCAGTGGGTGATTTGTTGATCTATTTGGTATTGACGCGCCATTAATTCGTTAGTCAACCTCCCTTTACAATCACAATCACTTATACGCAATGTGAAAGTGTAGATGATGGCTTTCCAGTCGTTCTGTAGTTGCAGTGGCTGCATGTTTGCATTGCTATAGTTCTTATCTAGAGGGTGTAACGCGAACGCTAGCGAAAACTTAGCGTTATTATTATACTACCTTAAATCCAATGGCAATAATAATAAGCTTTATCTTGTAGTTATAGTGATTTAGTATTTTTCAATGTATAGCGTGCAAACTCGGGTCAACTACCACCTACAACGCGACTTTGACCCTGAGTGACCTATTTACTGAATGTTCTTTGACCCTTAGCGTCAGTCAGGTGTTTTATTTGCAATATACTTTAAAAAAATTAAGGTTTTTTCGTAGTTTTTAACGATATCTTATCAGTAATCATCAATACTATCATGTGTCTTCATTGTTGCTAGCGTTCTGGTTTCACCCTGGTGTATAATGGAAACGCAGCTTATGCAAAAGACTACTTTCGTCAGAAGCACATTTTACCTGACGCCAAAGGTACAACGATTGTCCCTGAAGGTTTCAATATCAGATCGTGAATGAGTCTACAGGCGCTTGTGCGTGTAGTGTTGTATATTTACGTGTGTGCGCTGTTCTCGGGCGACAACGGCCGGTAGCGGCCCACGCGCTCGCACCCCGCCCCTGTGACGTACGTCTTTACTTAGTATAGATGCTCTATTTCACGATGACCGCTCAGCCTTGCTTGTAGAAGCAGGCGCGGATCCACCGTTGTGGGCCCACAACCCTAATAAACGTGTGACGTCGAACTAACATGGTCGGTATAGTTTAAAGTTGTAAAAATTTAATCAAAATCGATTTAGTAGTTAAGAGTCTAAATGTAACACTATGATGTGCAAACAAACACACATTTACTTTTGGAATTTTCGTGGACGAAAAACTAGCATTTCACAGGTTTATTAAGTTACTAGCGGTCACATAATTTGTAAACATCTCCTTTGTAGGAATCAACTTTATCGATCATGGATGGGCGAGTTCATACTCCGACTCGCACTTGGCCGATTTTCGGGTGGCTGTGCCCACAACCTCTTTCGAGGGCTGGATTCGCGCCTGTGTAGTAGTGAGTGTACCGATAAGCGTTAACGCATTTGTGTGCGTAACACCGTATCGCAGGCGAAACTGAGCGCTACGCACACTACAATGTGTATGTGTGCACGCACACAAACATAGCCAAACGGTCTTCGTGAAATAGAACAATAATTGTACTCAGAATTACATCGACACTAACGACCAACGTTGTAATAGTCAATTGTTACGTTAGTCGTGTCGCAAGTCCATCTCTTTCACCCATTATTGAAATAGAGCGAGAGGTTAACAGTCGCAGTTTCGAATTTTTTGTTGTTTCACCAACTATATCATGTTACGCATAAAAAACTCGTTATCGGTTTTTGAGATCACTATCTGATATCACTACTCTTATCCCCTACGTTTTTTTTTTCAAAAATCATCTAAATCCTTCATCAATTGCTTTAGTCATTGTATAAAGCTCCAAGTATATTATGTTTTGACTTATTCTGTTTATTCACCCTAAAACAGACACCCTAGGGTGTATACTCGGATACATGAACCCACCATGCACCCCAGACGGCGAATTTGTATATTATTTTTTAGTCCAGGGTGGATAGACGGACACAAATTTCCGAGTATACACCCTAGATTGCGTGTTTTAGGGTGAATAAACTAAATAATAATAATCTTGGATTCATACACTAATCGATATTAATATAAACGTTTAGTGTTGCCACACGTATCGACAAATTAATTCGACAATTGACTTAGGAAGAAAGCAGACTTGCAAAATGGAAGCATATCAGCCTTTACTTTACGAAACTCAGTTTTATTGACTTTAACATATGGTTGAAATTGATAAAACAAAACACATACGGCATGTGAAGTTCTTAGTGTTTTGTTTATACCAATTGTGCCCATATTCTTAAGTTAATAAAGCTGATTTCAGTTCTGCAGGTCAGCGTTCTCCCTAGCTCATTCCTAATATGACTTTCGCCCTAAAAATAAGTTTATTTTTACTTATCGTAACAGACTTAACGTAGTCAACTACTGAATTCAAAAGATGTTGATAGATGAAATAACAACAGAAGAATAAGACCGTCCTACATTGAAATACCTATACAAAAATCGATTTACGAATTTCAACATTCGCTAAACCGAAAAATGTTTAAGGCAATTTTTGTATTGGAAATCTTTCAAAGAAAACTTCTGTCCAAATGTAAAATCTATTCGTCAATTAAAGTTTATTTGGTGATTCAAAAATAATATAAGATAAAATTATTTAAAAAAAAAATTGTTTTTAAAAATAAAGTACTTAAAGGCTGTTTTACGCCGGAGCAACAATATGGCATGCTAATGAACCATTAATTTTACGATCTTGCGCTATTCTATGAATTCTTTTTATGCCGACAACATCGTGCTGTAGAACAGGAATGTTACGCCGTGGAGTACAGGAGTGTTACGTGTTTTACGCCGACGTAACAACATGCCACAATGCTGCATGCTACAAATGGTAGCATGGATTTTGCGTTCATAAACAGCATCATCTATTTTATCATTAAACAGATCGTCTATTTTATGCTGAGACTTGTGCTGTAGAATTAAAATATTATGACACGATAAGTCTTGCCACATTTTTTATATTTTGAAGCATGCAGCCCTGTGGAGTTTGGCATGCCTCAATATCACACTGTGTTTCCCTGACGTAAAACAGCCATTACATCCATAAAAATTGAAATCCAGATTACCAAGATCGGAAATGTAAATTTTGGCTGAATTTTCACAATGTTTAGTGATAAAAAGGTTTTTAAAATCATTATTATTATAATATGAATGTCAAAATTCGTAAAACAAATCCACTTTAAAAATAACAAATAAACATTATAACGTAACAATTAAAACAAAACATATAATATTAAAATCTGTACATAACACCCTACCTAACTCGATCACTTAGCGTATATTATATCATCGTGTATTAAAGTGACACACATAAAATAATTCAGAATAAATATAGAAATGGGAAAGAAACTAGCTTTTCGTCGCACAGGTGACTAGTGAAGCATCAGTGCGCGTTATTGTACAAACAGACGTATTAATTTACGTTGCTTTGGATGCTAGAGTTATGCATAGACGTGATTAATTCTGTATTTGTGAGTAGGTAGCTAATAATAATAATCAGTGACACACTTTTCCAGAAAGAACAGAAGAACTAATGAACAGGAAATGCCATTTCTATTACCTAATTTAGAATTCTGTGGTAAGACACAACTGCATTTAACGATTGTTTTTTAATTAATAATACGTGTGACAAATATTGATAAAACTCTTAACGCCTCATTCACATTTTGCCTTAACTGCTCAACGGGAAATAGGTACAGCTTGTGTTCATTGGCTTTGAAAGATTAGTATTTGATCCTTGATCTTCGATTAATAATAATAATTAATCAGAGCTGTATGCTCTTGTAATAATTGCGTAGCATACAGCATCATACTGAGCTGGATCCTTTTTTAAGGTTATTCTACACATAACAAGCTTTTGTAGCATTCCTATTACCTGAGCATGAGTTTAAATGCTCAAGTACTGGATATGACGGGCCAATTTAAGGCTGTTTTACGCCGGAGTAACAATATGCGACAATGCGGCATGCTGCAACAACATTCATTTTGCGACGTTAAGTAGAATGTGGCATCTATTTTATCCGAAAATAACATGCTGTAGAATTAGAATGTTATTATAGCACGACAGTCTGCCAGACAGAACGTTTTGCGTCTTCATTCCTCATACGCATGGCTAAGGTTTAGAATACTCTTCCGCGATCTGTGTTTCCTACCAATAACAATCCGGGTATCTTTAAAACAAGAGTGAATAGGCACCTTCTAGGTAAACGCGTCCCATCTTAGACCACATCATCACTTTCCATCAGGTGTGATTGTGGTCAAGCGCTTGCCTATAGTGAATAAAAAAAAACAGTCTGCCGACGATTCTTGCTACATCTTAAATTATTGTATCATGTAGTCCTGTGGCATGCTACATTGTCGCACTGTTGATTCGGCGTAAATGAAGCTTAATACTTGTGTACCATAAGTTCTCTCTAAACGAACGTTTTTTTCCTATTTCTTTAATTTCTTCGTCCAATGAAATTCAAATTGAACCTTTCCCGTGAACAAATCTCAAACCAAATCAAATGATACCACCGAGATCATACTACAAGCACAGTACTGTACTGTAATGCGATTGCGAATGTTAGGGCATCTATTTGACGTTTGATAAGTATGCACAGTCTTAATCAAATCGATGACGAAGGATCTATAGAGCTATTGACTTTGCTCAGACTTAAGATACTGTTAAAACGAGACAGCGTTATACCATTGGCATAAATCTGTCTCATATTAACTGAAACTTAAGTCAAAGCAAAGTCAAAGTGCGCTCTATAGATTTCAACCTAAGCGGGCGGCACAGGGCGGGCAGCGGGCGCAATGCCATACTTTCCATGCCACTCGGCACCCGCTTTCGATACGGACACGTGCGCACGTCTTCCTTCTTGTAAATATTAAAAGTTTTTTCTACTCGCCCCTGGCCCCATCTGCGCCACCGACTTAGTTCACTACATAATGGTCGATTACACAGGAGAGATGTTTAAAGTTCAATTATGACTCGCATAAAAACAGTAGGTAATTTCAATACAGTTAAACATCTGATCACAACACTCGAAAAAGATCTATCTACTATTTTTCTAATATTCTGAACTTTAAACAGACCTTCTGTAAAATCAACAAAATGATCAATTAATGTTCTGTTTCGCGCCGGATGTCGCCTAAGGCAGTCTTTTCAACTTTCAAATGGTTGTTTGGTGCGCTCAATTGTGTAACGCCATACTAACGCTGTATTTATGCGTTGCGTTCATACGCACTAGGGATACCCTAGATCGATCGCGTATTCTATTCGTCATTCTACTCAGTCAGCACAGAATGTGAGCGTTGTTGAAGAGAAGTGTGATTCAAACGCGCCTAATACAGTCAAACTCCGTTTGTATAGGGCGTGCTCAAAAGACGCTCCACTCTAAAACGCACAATGCGACTGTCATCCGTGTAGGAATAATTCAGGCCTTTATCTGTGTCTATGAGAACAATTTAATATCACTGACGATCGTCCTTATGTTTTTTCTTTCTATTCTCGCCGAATTTCCCGCTAAATTCTCTCCAAGATGCCCTCATGTCGCCTAGCGAAAGTCGAGGCCTAGACCCATATTTACATTTCTTATCCTTTTTACTAAATTCCTCGGCTTTAAAATCTTTTTTACTTTCTACTGGATATTCTGGTGGCTTTTCCGTACCGATTGGATATTCGGGAGGTTTTTCTGTTTCTGAATACTCAGGTGTGTCTGTATAAAGATTAGTACCATCTAAATATTCAGGCTCTTTAGTATAAAGAGGACTATCTTTATCAGTAATGGGACATTCTAGTGGTTTACCTGTAGGAGTAGAATACTCTGATTCGTTTGGATGAATTGTATTAACTGGATAATCGACTTTATTCATATTCATATTACTAGTTTCAACCATTTGTCTATGCAAATTATAATCATATTCAGGTTTATCCACATACAAATTAGTATTAACAGGTAGTTCAAATTTATCAGTATATAAATTTTTGTCATTGTCTTCGAGGTGGCTCGCGAAAGATGTCTTTCTATCGAGCTGTACTAATTTACATGTACATGATTCATTGTTGGTAGGATAAGTGGATTTACTTGTACTTAAACCATTAGCATTGAATACAGATTTAGCATTTCGGTTCCTAGCCTTATCAATATTGTTCCTACCTAATTTATTAACATTATTAGATTTTCTTGCATCCTGTGCAACGTTAACACTACGCTGAAGTGTATTCGAACATAATTCCTCATCGATATCAGCAGATTGACTGGAGTCATCTGATTTACTCGACTCGCGCTCAATACGACGTCCTTGCGTTTTAGTAAAAACATCATCGTCGTATTCAACAAATTCCGGAGCTTTATTTTCGCTACTATCAACATTCATGTACAGTTTGCCATCATTAGACTTATAATCGGATAGACGATTCGCACTTAAAGTATTATCATCAATGTTCATATATAATTTAGCTTTATCAGAATAATGTTCGGGTGGAGAAGATTTATTTGCACTTAAACTACTATCGTCGACAGTCATATACAGTTTAGCATCATCAAAATGATGTTCGGATGGAAGAGTTTTATGCGTACTTAAACTATCATCTACATTCATATATAGTTTATCATCATTGGGGTAATGGGGCGGATCAGGGTAGTCGTCGTCGCTGGGGCAGAGGTAGGGGCAGCGCGGGCAGGGGTGGGGGTAGGGGTAGGGTGGGTAGGAGGGGCAGAGGCGCTCACCGGAGTCCCAATGCGCGTCCGGCTCTGTATCAGGTTCAGAGCCGGAAGAAGCGCAAGATGACAGAGATGGTGAAGCCCGGACGGAGTGCCCGCTGAACGTTGAGGATTCTGGCTGCTTTTGGATTATTAGTTCCACCTGAAAATAAAAATGAAATTTTGACTGCCTTACTTATATACAGGCTACCTTATTCAACTGCGGATCGTGAGGTATTATGACCAGAAAATCTCCATTAACCACCAATGTGACTTTATGACATGTATTCTCAAACACATTGTTGGTAAGAGTTCTAAAGTTATTCAATTTGTTCTGTCAAAAAATTCTCAGTAGTAAGTAGCCTGTAGGAAATTAAAGGTGTCGGATCTCTTGCTTTGGTCGTGAGATTGCCGTCCCACCAGACTATGACAGTTGTGTTTGCGCACACTTGCGCATTGTAATAATTATTTATCTATTTATGGTGGTTATCTAGTCTCAGTTGAGATTCGCAAATTGCATTGTTTTTTTACCTTAAAGTCAGGGCTGTACAGTTTATGTTGCTTGTCTTTGTGCGCGTCATCCAGCTGCCATTTGTCCAGCGTCAGTTTGAACGTCTCGAGGTTTGGACCTGCGGCATTACAAGTTTATCTATAAACGACGTGGCTTTTTCTAACTTCACACATGATATACTGCCCTGTGCCATCACTTCATTAATGTATCTCAGAAAAAGAATAGACCCAGCATACTACCCTGGGCTACACCAAAAAGTCATATTTTTTTTGAAAATTAACTTATAAATTGTTTATGAAATAGATATGGAACATACTTTGTGTGTAATGTGTATTGTTTAGACGATTACGAATTGATCTGCCCTGCCCCGGCTTTGCTTGAGCTGAATTTCTGAAAAAGTTTCTTAGTGGGGAGGTATGTCCGCCCGGACAAGCATAAAACGAAAAGTTCTCACTGTCGACGGGCGCGGGCACCGGCTCGGCGCCCACGCAGGCGGTGACGAAGAAGGTGTTGAACCAGAAGTGGAAGAGGCGCTCCTTGCGCATCATCATCTTTGGCTTGCAGTACACGTCCACGCGTACGTCGCCCGCCAGTGGCGTGCAGGCTGCCGCTACGACGCGCGCTGCCCCGCCGCCCGCAGCGCCCGTGCCGTCGCGCCGCAGTTCGTGAGAGCCCAGCGACGCCTGCACAGAGGGACACACTGTTACAGACAAGCGACAGAGACATCGTCTCTCGCGGTGACACCACAGCTCTTTAGTGACTTGCGCTCAAGGCATGGTGACAGAAACACGTGCCTCGTAAGAAGGAACCATTCCCCATGTATCATATTATCTCGTAAAGATGGACCATCACACAGGAAGCATATGTGATATTAAATTCGCGCTTCATTATGTTAAATTTGTGCACGCTTGGTTATCGATCCGAGCCAAGATGCTAAAGAGCGTGCGAGCAAGAATACTCGCATCGCTGCGTTTTACAAAGAAACAAACATCTAATTAAATTAATGTAGCAAACGAAAGTGCAAAAAATGGAACATAACTTTCTGTAAAAAATCACCCGTGCAGAAAAAAAAAACAATTTCACCAAATGAAAATGATTTAAAAGTAACAATGATACCCATTTCTACCTTGAACGTCTGCTCGGGCTTCTCCTTGGGCTGCGTGACGGTGACCTCGAGCGTGCACTGCGAGCCGGCGAGCGCGGGCGGCGGCGACATGAGCAGCTCGCGCACGTGCACGCGCGTCGCGCGGTACGCCAGCCCGCCGCGCACCAGCGCCGCGTAGTAGTCCACGTAGCGTCGCTGCGACGGGATCGTCACGCCTGCAGTAACGCGCCATGAGTTAGTTCCGAAGTTTCGACTAGATGGCGCTGCGCGACAATAAACCGCGCTAGTAAATGCGCTCTTCTCTGACGAGTGGCACGGTGTACAATATTGATCCACTATGGTGACCGATCTTGGAGGTTCGAATTTGACTTTTGCGTTCCCTCCGTGCCTTGGAAAGCATGTTAAGGTGTCGATCTGATATTATTACAATAACAGATCGACGTTCCGTTTTTCCTTTTGAGGTACGGAACCCTAAAATGTACGTAAGTATCACCTTTCTGGTCGTGCGTCCTCTTGGTGCCGTAGAACTGCAGCGCCTTGTCCGCCGTCTCCTGCTGCCCGCTGTACAGCAGGTAGCAACACACCATTGTACCTGAAAACGAAAACAAAACATTTTATCAAAAAAAGATAAATAAAATCTAAATAAAGACATAGGCTACTTTTTATCCCGGAAAATCAAAGAGGTCCCACAGGATTCTTAAAGGCCCATCCGTTTAACCGATTTATATGGGTACAGAGGAAGCTTGCATACCGGAAATTGACGTAGGCAACTTTTTATTCCGGAAAATCAGAGTTCCCACGGGATTTTTAAAAATTCTAAATGCACGCAGACGAAATTACGAGCATCATGTAGTAAAAAAATGAAAAAATTACCATATCCCTATCAGGTTACGAAAACACAAAAAGAGCATAACATAATATATTGAAGTTTTCTTGCATAATTAAACGTAACAGAACGTTAAGGAAAGAAAGGCAATCGCCCACAGCCATAAAAGTATATAGCAAGTGAAATGATCACCCATTGCCTCCGAAAACTTGTTCCTTTCATATCGGAATAGCTGCGCGTTTATAGGGTTCCGTAGCCGAAGCGACCATTGGGGCTCTATTACTAAGCCTCGGCCAGTGATCCGTCCGTGCGTCCGTCCGTCCGTGCGTCCGTTGTCAATGGGCAGTATATCATGAATCGTAATAGGTAGAGAATAAAAAAATTCACAGAATGTGTATTTCTATTGCACACACACACATGCACACATTTTTATTTGGTACCATACACAATCTTTTTTTTGTTTTTCATTCCTTAAATAATTGCTTCATAATTATTATTTATTATCATTTAGGCTGCCTAGGATACTGTTTTTATACCTACATAATGATTTCATTTTTCATATATTTTGGTACTTAATTAATGCTTGCTTTTTTTTATTTGTATCTAACAATGAAATGTTTTTCACTCAAACAAATTGTTAATTTTTAGAGAAAATCTGTAATTGGCCATATTTCTGTAATTAGCTTTTAAGAAATTTATTGTAAAATTTCGCTGTAGATTTTCTTAAAAAATTAATAAAATATAATAATAGAAATTTCAAAATGCTCGCATGAAAATTAGAAACAAATAAACAGGGTTATTTTTTCTTGTACGATGGTACGGAATCCTTCGTCTGTGAGTTCGACATGCAATTGACCAATTTTTTATTTTTTACGTCCCTATAGAGCTGACCACAAAGGAAAAAAAGGAGGCGGGATAAAGGATCCCTTTTGAAATTTACGACGCCGCGTGAAAGTCCCAAACGCTGGTAATTTTGGCAATTATTATTATACTCGTGGGCCGTAAAGAAATTTTCGCACATTTGTTAGTATCGTATACCTACGTCGCACGCAGCAAAATTTTGAATTCTTTGAGAGCAACCTCTTCTACAGTACCCGGCAGGAAATATTGCAACATCGAACTTTAGAAAGAGATTTCGGCTTCGTAGAGCGTCGTCTCTGTCACTCATGCATGTGTGACGTTTTGACTTCAATGACAGAGACAACGCTCTTCAAATCGATATCTCATTCTATACCACTATAGCCACTATAGCCACTTGCACTGTGCTCCCCCGTGGCCGGTGGCATCCCTTCGGATCTCAATCCCAACGGATTCTCCTCACGAAAAAGCCGTAGTCCAAACGCTATCCGCACTTAACCAGCTGGTCTTTAGCCTAAATAAATCCCTATGATTGGTTGAATTCACACACCTTTCAGAACATAGGAGAACTCTCAGACATGCAGTTTTCCTTACGATATATTCTTTCGTCGTTAGAGCAAGTGATATTTGATTGTTTAAAACAAACTCAGAAAAATTAGAGGTGCGTTACCGGGGATCGAAGCCCGGACCCGGGATGCGTATCGGATGCGGATATTATGCATATGTGCAAAAAGCTATAAAGAATCCTTTTTGAAAATTTACGACACCACGTGAAAGTCCCCAAACGCTTACAATTCCGCCAATTAAAGGCCGTAAAGAAATTTCGCAATTACGGTTGTAAATTTTAACCCCCCCTGACAGATTTTGGGGGTACTTTGTTTGCATCACAATGGCTGCCGGCATCAAAGGAGACGTTACGCGTAATTCGTATAACTTCGACCTTTGTTGTTTGGGAAACTACTAGGCGCAACGCACACGTGCAGAGGGGAGTGGAGGCAGCAATTTTTAAAACTTAGTTGGTTAAATTGGTTTGACTTGTACGTATGTT
This sequence comes from Maniola jurtina, assembly GCF_905333055.1. Taxonomy (NCBI): domain Eukaryota; kingdom Metazoa; phylum Arthropoda; class Insecta; order Lepidoptera; family Nymphalidae; genus Maniola; species Maniola jurtina. The sequence continues at coordinate 1,656,855 of NC_060045.1, forward strand.
GTCATAATCCAGTCAAACATATTGTACTGAATTTCGCAATCACGTTTGTAAAGAACCCTCCTGGCAAGTATTTTTTTTACTCTGTTTACACCACAATAGCTGCCGGCATCAAAGGAGACGTTACGTGTAATTCATATAAGTTTGACCCTTGTTAGTAAAGAAACTACTACTTCCTGCAAAGGGAGAGGAAATAGCGACTTTTAAAACCTTTTCAAACTTTTTCAAATAAAAATCATTCAATTCGCAAAAACATTTTATAATGAAGATCTTTCGCCTCAACGATAGGCATGCAAAAAATAAAATGATATTACAACTATGTAAATAATATAGTATGAATACTGTCACTAAAATTCAAATCACAAATCATAATATACATACATATTATATGTAAATACAAAACACAAAATCATCTAGCAATAAATTGTTATGTTCGATATAGTCAACGTCAAATATCACAAAATAGCCCAGTCAAGTTAGACATGCAAGGTTACAAAAATTCGCATAGAACTGAAAAGTACGAATTTGCGGATAAATGAAATGTGAAAAGAGCCCATCGATCCGACATTTGCAAAAAAAATTATTCAAAGTCAAAGTTCGCAAATGTATGTGTTTTTTGCGTTTTCAGCCAAACGGTATGTTTTATCAGAAAAATAGATCTGACTAAAATTTTAGATCATGCAATTAAGTATGTACAAAAATTGTCTTTACTTTTTCTCCTCAAAAAGTTCTGTTCTCTATGCATACCATCGTCGAAGTCTGTCTGTCAAGAAAACCTATAGGGTACTTCCCGTTGACCTAGAATCATGTTTGGTAGGTAGGTAGATCTTATAGCACAAGTAAAAGAATAAATTTGAAAACCGTGAATTTGGGTTACATCATTTAAACAAAATTAAAAAGTGTTTCAATTCTCAAAGTAAGATAACTATACCAAGTGGGGTATCATATGAAAGGGCTTTACCTGTACATTCTAAAACAGATTTTTATTTATTTTTATGCATAATAGTTTTTAATTTATCGTGCAAAATGTCGGAAAAACACCCGAGTACGGAGCTCTCGGTGCGCGAGTCTTACTCGCATTTGGCCGGGGTTTAAAACTAAAAACAGCACAAATTAGGTTGAGAATTGAGAAATAATATTAATAAGCACGTGTTGTCACTACGAAGGAACGTTGGAGACTAGTATTTCATATAATAAATAGGCATTGGATTTTGGAAAAGGAACAAAACACGACCCTTGCCACGCGGAATGCTGAATAGGGGACGATGGCGCTCAAGGTTACACTGGCGTATAAAATGAGGGACTGGGTTTCTTTCGAGTTGATATTCTCATAATTTGTACTATTATTCATCATCATCATCATCAGCCTGTGGAGGTCCACTGTTGGACATAGGACTTCCCTAAAGAGCGCCACCACACCCGATCCTCAGCCTTCCTCATCCAGCCACTTCCCGCGCCAGCCGCTTCCATCCATTATTAGGTCCATCGCACTGGGCGTCTCATACTACGCTGGCTTATACGGTACGGTACGGTATTATTAGTTAAATGTAATTGTACTATTTTGTAATAAGTTATACAGACCGATAAGAAAATATTTTTACTTGTATTACAGCTTACGTGATGAATATACGCGGCGTACTTATGCATATTATGAAGAACACAACCTTTTCAACTTTTTGAATAGTTATATCTCAGAAACTGTGACTCTTAGGAGATAAAGTGCTAAGGCAATTTTTATAGATGATAAATAATTGCATGATCTACAATTTTTTGATAAACTTACCGTTTGGCTGAAAAACATAAAAACCCCTAATCGTGAACTTTGAACTTGTTTTTTTTTTTGCCAATGTCGGATCGATGGGGACTTTCTCATTTCATTTTGAATGGTGTTCCGAATATTTGTACAAAAAACAACTCTATGCGAATCTTTGTAAACTCGCCCCTATTTTTTGGGATAACATGACCGGGTTGACATTTATAAATTAAGTATAAAACTGATTTTTAACCCCCGACCCAAAAAGAGGGGTGTTATAAGTTTGACGTGTGTATCTGTGTGTCTGTGTATCTGTGTCTCTGTGTATCTGTGTATCTGTGTATCTGTCTGTGGCATCGTAGCGCCTAAACGAATGAACCGATTTTAATTTAGTTTTTTTTGTTTGAAAGGTGGCTTGATCGAGAGTGTTCTTAGCTATAATCTAAAAAAATTGGTTCAGCCGTTTAAGAGTTATCAGCTCTTTTCTAGTTTTCTTGTAGAAAAGAAGGTTAGATAACCGTTAGGTTCATAATATTATTATGTCAATAGACAAATGTCAAGCTGTCAAGATGGACGTTGCCTAAATACATAATTATTTATTTGAAAATGACATAATGATGTTTTGGAAAACTCAGATACTTTGGATCGTCGGGGGTGTTATAAATTTTTAATTTACACTTGTTCCTATAAGTACCTACTTAGGTTTCAGGACTCAGTTCTATGTACTTCATAATATACGAAATAATTATTCCTAACTGGCTCAGATTAATGATGCGAAAGAAATTATACCAAAAGGCTCTTTAAATAGAGCACATTTCGAATATAATATTACCAAGCTAGAGGGCCATACAATTAAATTATTTTTCTTATTGCGTCAGTGCCTATGCGTAATACGTAATTTTTTGAAAAAATATAATCCTAACAAGGCAAATAATATAATTAGATAGATAACTAGAAAACTAGAAAAAACGCAAGGAAATTAAAAACCAGTGCCAAACCAAAGGCTGCCTTATTGCTTAAAGGCTTGCGATGGGTCGTGAAGATGATGATGAACAACCGATTTCTATTGATTGATTACACAAATCGATATTAGCCTAGCAACCCTACTTTTTATTCAGGCATTCGTATGCTTATGAGTAAGGTCTGCACATGTTTGACCTCAGCCGAAATATTTGGCTGTTTTGTTTGACTATGCACACAATGAGGTGGCATTGAACACTGAACTCTTGAGAAAATAGAATATTATCATGCTAAGACATCAAATACACCTTAGCAACAACTTATAATGAGCTAGCTGTGCCGCCTTCAGGAATTTGTTGGTCCGCCCCTTGAATAACCCCATGTTGTAATCTAGTGGGAACACCGCCGATGGAAGTTGATTCCACAGTTTCCATATGCGTGGAAAATGGGTTCTGGCACAACTGGCGATCGATGTGCACTAGACACCCAGGTGGTTAGGGTGAAATTGCTTGCGGTGGCGTGCGGTGCAGTTGTAGAAGAAGGAGGATGGAATGAGGTCAAGCAGTTCTTCAGAGCACTCCCCATTATAAAGGCGATAAAACACGCAAAGAGAGCTAACATATCTGCGGTGCTCAAGGCTTTCCAACGAGCCAGTTAGTTTGGGATCGTCTACAAGTCGAACAACGACGCCTGGCAATGATATAGCCAAATGCTGAGGGCTATCATGATGCGAAGGGAAGGGACAGAAAAAGAAGAAAGGAAGAAGATAGAGATTTAGGAGGTCAGCACGAAGTAATGCCACGCAGTTCTGTGCTCACCTTGGCAGACATGGGAAGGTTATTTTAGTCCGTGCGAGTCGGACTCACTCTGCCAGCAGGCAGAAGTTCGTAGGGATTTTTTCCTCCCCCGAGGAAAAAAAAACAACCCGAACAATCCGTCTTTGGATCCGCTCAAATCACACTAATATTATAAAGGCGAAAGTTTGTATGTGTGTGTGTGTGAGTGTGTGTGTGTGTGTGTGTGTGTGTATGTTTGTTACTCCTTCACGCAAAAACTACTGGACGGATTAGGCTGAAATTTGGAATGGAGATAGATAATATCCTGGATTAGCACATAGGCTACTTTTTATCCCGGAAAATCAAAGAGTTCCCACGGGATTTCAAAAAACCTAAATCCACGCGGGCGAAGTCGCGGGCATCGGCTAGTGTCAAATAGATTTCAGTCCGTGTCCAGGAGTAACTCAACTGACCTGTCCTCCCCTTGCCTGCCTTGCAGTGCACGGCGGCGACGTTCCGCGCGTCCTCGTTCAGCCAAGTGTGCACGTCCGTGCAGAACTCCTGGATCTGAGTGATCTTGGGCGGCGCATGGTCTTCTAACTTGATCCGTTGCACCTGGAACAACAAGACAATCAATTAACTTCTTATACATTTTTTTTGTACCAGAAAATTGTAACAATAAAGAGAAAAAGAAAGAACAAGTGGACAGGGAAGCACTTATCTCTATAAGAGATCTCAGTGACCCTTGGCAGTGCGAGAGGTTGTTAAGGAGTATTTAGTATTTACTTATCACAAGACGGTAATGCCCACAACTTCCTCCGCGTGGATTTAGGCTTTTTTTTAAAATTGTATGAAAAAAATTCGGAATTAAAATAATAGTCTACATTTTGTCTTTGGGATGTAAGCTATCTCGGTATCCGAACAAATCGTCGTGAAAACCTGACCACAGCCTGAGAAATCTCACGTCATGCCTCATCCTGTCAAAGTTTATGTTGTCTGAAGTGCTATTGGATGTGTGGGAATGCGGTTGGCGTATTTCGAGAAAAGCCCGCGAAACCTTTTACTGGAAGCGGTCTGCGGTCGTCACATCAGGGTCTTCACATCATATATGTTATGTTCGGTTTACCTTTTACGGTTTGCACGCTTATGAGGAGTTCATTCGTAGCGCGCACCATACGAACGAGTTTGAGAGCCAAACCTCTAAATGTTGACGTTCTAGGAACTAGTATCTGTGTTGGTGGTTTGCCAGATTTCCGTTTAAGTATTTGGTAACAAAGTTGCAAGATTTACATCTAGTTTCTTATAGAGTTTATTTACGCACGAAGCTGCCTCAAAATTTGCCCTAAAATAGAGATTTTTTAAGGGTCATAACTTTTAAAATGAATATAATTTTACTAAATAGATTATTTTAGGGCATAGATAATGGAGAGATAAATCGATATCTGGCTTGATTTTAGATTCATTACTAAAAATAATTAATAGAATAATAGGAATAATATAACTAACTCTCCATACAAATGTAGTAATACAATTAATTGTATGGAGCGCGTAAGAAGAGCCACCTTAACTGTGTCTTAAGTCTGAGCAAACTGAGCAAAGTCAAAGTACGCTCTATAGATCTCTGCCCAAGCCTGGGTCGTAGACCATTTTAAAGTTAATAAGAAACCTCTTCATTTTCGAAAGTCGGTTAAACAACAGGAATAAGTAGGGAAAACCTCATATTATGTAAGTTAGGTATCAGTTCAAAAATATCCGTAGGTCGTATTAAAATCAATGACGGCACAATTTGTGGTCACATAGGTATACGTAATAGAAATTGCTTGCGTCATAAGGACAAAATTGACAACAATTACAAAATCAAGGGGATTTGTTACTTAAATATATTAATAATAACTTTTCCATACAAACGTATTATACGCCTATCATTCTATTATTTGTAGTAAGCCAGATATCGCTTCATCTCTTCATTATATATGGTGGCAACCTCATGCCAGACGCTCTGAAACTTTAAAAGTGGGTGTCTGGCTTAAATTAAAAAAAAAAAAATAACTTTCGACGTAAGGTTCCCAAAACCACCATTATCAAAACTTCATAATCGCTGATCGTTCCTCCCTGTGCTGGGGTCAATACGCAGAGAAACTTTCAGTTTTTTAACTCCCGACCCAAAAAGAGGGGTGTTATAAGTTTGACGTATGTATCTGTGTATCTGTCTGTGGCATCGTAGCTCCTAAACTAATGAACCGATTTTAATTTAGTTTTTTTTTTGTTTGAAAGGTGGCTTGATCAAGTGTTCTTAGCTATAATTCAAGAAAATCGGTTCAGCCGTTTGAAAGTTTTTAGCTCTTTTCTAGTTGCTGTAACCTTCACTTGTCGGGGGTGTTATAAATTTTTAATTTACACTTGTATAAAATAACGAAGGTCTGGCACGCCCTCTATACTATAGGTATGCCTAGTCAATGTTTCCTCGAATGGACGTCATTACGTCTCGTGACGTCATTTCACTACATTTCCCTGTAGAAATTAAATTATTCCAAGCATAGTTGATATACGGGGTTTACATTGAATGATGTAATCTAGTCAGTGGTTTCGCATGCGTCCTTGAATGGTGTCAATGCGTCATGTGACGTCATTACACCACATTCCCTGTAGATTCCGGAGACACAGTGGCATCTGTAGTAAACAATCTGTAAACTAAAATGACAGGTCTTTTATTTGCGGCCCTTTATAATGCTCCCTGCGGAAAAGGATGGCACTAAGATTTAAACCGGTCTAATTAGTTTCGGTCTTCCTATTGCCACGTCTTCTTCTCAGACCAGGGCGCGTTTGGCTAATTTGTTGGTATTTGGTTGTAATTTTTAGGGTTCCGTACCTCAAAAGGAAAAACGGAACCCTTATAGGATCACTTCGTTGTCTGTCTATCTGTTTGTCCGTCCGTCCGTCCGTCGTGTATGTCAAGAAAATCTATAGGGTACTTCCCTATAGACTATAGGGTTAGGGTAGGTAGGTCTTATAGTACAAGTAAAGGAAAAAATTTGAACACCGCGAATTTGTGGTCACATCATTAAAAAAAAAACTAAAATATTTTTTAATTTTCAAAGTAAGATAATTATACCAAGTGGGGTATCATATGAAAGGGCTTTACCTATACAGTCTAAAACGGATTTTTATTTATTTTTATGCATAATAGTTTTTGATTTATCGTGCAAAATGTTGGAAAAAATACCCGAGTACGGAACCCTCAGTGCGCGAGTCTGACTCGCACTTGGCCGGTTCTTTGTTCCATAACCGCTAAGATGACCAAATTATCCGGGACTAATGATACTATTCAGGAAATTCTCTAACTGAAAGCTATACTATCCCCGAGTGCTATAAGGCCGTAAATTAGATCGCGCGAAGTTGCGAAAAGGGTAAGTACTTTATTAAACAAGTGTAAATTAAAAATTTTCAACACCCCCGACAAATCATTTTCAAATAAATAATTATGTATATCTAGGCAACGTCCATCTTGACAGCTTGACATTTGTCAATTGACACTTGAATATTATGAACCTAAGAGTTATCTAACCTTCTTTTCTACAAGAAAACTAGAAAATAGCTGATAACTTTTAAACGGCTGAACCAATTCTTTTGGATTATAGCAAAGAACACTCTCGATTAAGCCACCTTTCAAACAAAAAAGTAAATTAAAATCGGTTCATTCGTTTAGGCGCTACGATGCCACAGACAGATACACAGACACACAGATACACAGATACACACGTCAAACTTATAACACCCCTCTTTTTGGGTCGGGGGTTAAACAGTAAACTTTTGCAACCATAAGTAGAATAATCAAATGAAGTGATTAGGGAACCCAGTAAAAGCAATCGGGTCAGTCAACTCGTGTCGATCCAGACGCGTAGGTGTGACACCATCAAATCCTCACAAATAATGACAGAGACAACGGAGGCACTTCGACACTAGCGCGTGGGAGGTATTATGTCCCATAACCGACGCTATTGTGACCATACTATATGACTATTACGGGATCTTTTATTAGAAACTAGCGAATACCCGGCGTCTACTACGGCGCTAAAAAAAGAATGTGCCTCATGCATACCTAAGATACCTAGTCGTTTCATAGCCTACCTAGCGTCAAATGTAGGCAACATTTGACGCCTGCAAGTATATTGTATTGAATTACTCAGTTTATAGTGTAGTATAGGTGAAGCTTTGACTTTTGTTACACGTTTCATAACTCAAACTCAAAATCATTTATTCAAAATAGGTACTGTTGTAGACCTTTTAAAGGTCAGAATTGTTAGATTTCTAAGATGATATAGTGGTGATAATTAATTATGTAAACTTAAAACGAAAGCTGCGACTCTGTAGCGAACTATGACAATGTCCCGATGTCGCATTAAGTTATGGTCACATGACACCATAGTGGTCCAAAATGATGACATTTATACGTGGTGCTGCGGTCACGGCCACGACACGCCGGCCGGTGGGCGTACACACTAAAGAGCTCTAAAACTGTTCAAACACTGTCTGTTTGGATGTTGTAATTCCTACGTGATGTAAGCTAAGAGTCAAATGTCTTATCCTTTTTAACGAACAAGAACTCGGTTAAAAGGAGGACGGGACTTAAAATCACTATCTAGTATTCTGTAGTCTGTAGGTAACAGCAGAGTTAAATAGCGTGAGGGAACTCTCGGTTTGATCCTGAATCGACGATTTATGTCCAATATTGACCGTGGGTGACGTAAAATCAAAGAAAAATCGGCCAAGTGCGAGTCAGACTCGCGCAGCGAGGGTTCCGTACTCGGGTATTTTTTCCAACATTTTGAATAGAATAGAATAAAATTTATTCGTTGAAACCGACACATAAACATAGTATTACAAATAAAGACGCTTATACAAAACTAAAAAAAAAAAAAAAAATATAAACCCTAAAATATAAAATTTAAAATATAAAACTTAAAAACTAACTTAACTTAAACAGTATATTATGTATGTATTATGTGTCGTGCCAACGAAAGGGCCCGAGCTCAGCTTGACGTTGTGGATATGTCATCGGAAAATAACAAGAACCGACACAATGTACCCACAACGCTGGTATTCTGTTCGGGCCCAAACGAGGGAAGTTCTGGTAAGTCTTTGTAGTTAATTCTATTAACTGTTAATTCAAATTAAAATTAAAATAAAACATAAGTGAAAATAAAAAATAAAAAATTTGTGATCCTTAAGGTTGAAAGCTATTTGTGAATAAAATAAAATAAAATAAAGGTCTTTCAGACTGCCACAAACTAGCTGACACAATAAATAAATAAATCAAAAACTATTATGCATAAAAATAAATAAAAATCTGTTTTAGAATGTGCAAGTAAAGCCCTTTTATATGATACCCCACTTGGTATAGTTATCTTACTCTGAAAATTGAAACACATTTTTATTTTTTTTCCTGTGACGTAACCACAAATTCACGGTTTTCAGATTTATTACTTTAGTTGTGCTATAAGACCTACCTACATGCCAAATTTCTTAATTCTAGGTCAACGGGAAGTACCCTATTAGGTTTCTTGACAGACACGACGGACGGACGGACGAACAGACGGACAGACAGACAGACACACAACAAAGTGATCCTATAAGGGTTCCGTTTTTCCTTTTAAGGTACGGAACCCTAAAAATCGGGCTACTTTAGGGCTACCTGCGTCAAATTTACTAACATTTGATGCCTGCCAGTGGCGTCAAAGCCTTGACGTTTTGTAGAAGTTCCCCAACTACTGTGGTAATACTGTGATACATTTCTGCATCGTCACTCATTGTATCGGAATAAAGGGTCTCCTTCAACGTATCTATTGTAATCTGGCAATTTCACCGATAACCCGTTGATACGGCGCCACTCCACTTGCCTTGCACCCGCAATACACTATCACTTGGAACATACCTACACTCCACTACACACAATGCGATTGTAATCTTAAGAGTACCTTCACACTAGCGTTTCTATTATCAATAGATATATTATCCCCAAGTGCCAATCACACTTCACACGGATATTATAAAAGCGAAAGTTTGAGAGTGTAAGTGTATTTGTGTGTATGTTTGTTACTCTTTCACGCCAAAACTACGGGACGGATTAAGCTGAAATTCGGAAGAGAGATAGATTATACCCTGGATGTTCACATAAGCTACTTTTTACCCCGAAAAACCAAAGAGTTCCACCAGGATTTTTAAAAAACCTATAATCACGCGAAGTTGCATGCATCAGTTAGTAGGCTATAAAATATGTATGTATGTATCGTGGGTGAAATCGCAGTCTAGTAATTAGCTAAATGGATTCCGACGAGGAAGCCTTAGGCTTTTCTGTTATTACGAAAACGAAAGAATAAAAAAATAAAATCCTAAGAGATGACCCATTATGGAATTTGCAAGTTGAAAGTGATTATTTTATGGTACATTGTAGACATAGTAAAAAATAATGTTCGCGGTTGTACATGCCAGTTGTTCAGGTATTATGCACGCGACTCACGCGTCGCGTTATCGCGGCGTTCGCGCGGCGCAAACGTTCGATTAACGCCTACGCTGTAGAAACGCTAGTGGGCAAGGGCTCTTAGAGAAAGGAAAAAGATAGTCATTTTTAACCGACTTCGAAAGAGGAGGATGTCCTCTTTATGGTCTATCGGTTTTTCGAACTATGTGCTCTGCCCGTAGCCACTTCAGCTTAGGATCCGTTGACCTATGTCGGTCACTCTGGGCCTCCTACGGATCTCCTCATTTTTGATTTGATCACTCAGAGAAACTCCAAGCATAGATAGCTCTCTCCATCGCCCGCTGAGGGACTGAGCTGATTACCTAGTTTTTAACCCCCGACCAAAAAAGAGGGGTGTTATAAGTTTGACGTGTGTATCTGTGTATCTGTCTGTGGCATCGTAGCTCTTAAACTAATGAACCAATTTTAATTTAGTTTTTTTTTTGTTTGAAAGGGGGCTTGATCGAGAGTGTTCTTAGCTATAATCCAAGAAAATCGGTTCAGCCGTTTGAAAGTTATCAGCTCTTTTCTAGGTACTGTAACCTTCACTTGTCGGGGGTGTTATAAATTTTTAATTTACACTTGTAAATAATGTCGTATTGATAAGATTTAAAAGTAGGCGTCGGTAACATTTGATTGAACGTATAAAATGCATCGGCGCGACGTAATCAGATTCACCCCTTTTATAAAGCTTCGCTGAATCAATCTCGGAAGCCCTACCGAGGCGGCGGGGTAAATTGTCAGCGATATTCGCCGATACAATGTAATAGAGCCCTACGTCATAATGACGTCATGATGGCACTCGTTGATATAAAGCCGGGTCCAGACGAGTGTAACATGTTATGTAAGATTACTTGTAATTTAGCGTCAACAGTGTGGACGGCAAACGAACTCAAAGCGAATTGTGTACGCGAGTCTATTTATTACTGCGAGCGCCTTTCTGTTCGCGCAAAAAACCGACAGCCGATGGATCAGCGCAAGCGCCGACGCGAGCGTTACATGAAATGTTCGTAGTGCCGTCAACACATAGAATTCGTGTTACACGGTGTTACATTACACGGTGGATTACATTACACGTTACACGCGTCTGGACCCGGCTTAAGATTAGGAGACGAATAGTACACGACGGGTCGAGATGGCAATCGGGGTATGACTTGAGGCGGAAGCACGCACTGCACACCCGCACGTCACCCGCGCTATACCGCACCGGCCTAGCATATGCAATCAAGCTCGGTCTTTCCGCACTCTACACTGCAAAGGTTCTGCTTAGGGTATCCCTCTAAAGTTAATTAATAGTTACCCAAGTGATAAGCTAACCAAAAAAACCGGCCAAGTGAGTGACGCTCCGAGTGTTCCGTACTCGGGTATTTTTTTTTTTGACATTTTGCAAGATAAATCAAAAACTATTATGCATAAATAAAAATCTGTTTCAGAATGTACAGGTAAAGAAAGCCCTTTCATTTGATACCCCACTTGGTATATTTATCTTAGGTACTTTGAAAAAAACACATTTTAATTTTTTTTTGCTATGTAACCACAAATTCACGGTTTTCGAATTTAATCCTTTACTTGTACTTTACCGAATTCGGGCTTAACTATAGTCAAGCTATCAAAGCTTTTTTTTAACTGGACATATACATACAACTATAACGAGTTAGTCATAATAGGGTCAGAGATTAGTAATACAATATTATCTTTGCTAGAGTGCTGCGCTTCTGTTTTAAACAGACATACAATGATAAATAATAATATGTTTGCAAATTTCCTGTAACGACTCTACAACAATCACTGCTACTAATATTATAAATGGGAAAGTACGTTTGTTTGTTGGTTTTTTGGTTTGTCCTTCGATCACGTCGCAAAGGAGCAACAGATTGACGCGATTTTTTGAGTTAAAGACCTGACTTAGGCTTTTATCCCAGAAAATCAAAGAGTTCCCATGGGATTTTTAGGGTTTCGTACCTAAAAAGGAAAAAAGGAACCCTTATAGGATCAATTTGCTGTCTGTCTGTCTGTCAAGAAAACCTATGGGGTACTTCCCGTTGACCTAGAATCATGATATTTGGCAGGTAGGTAGATCTTCTAGCAAAAGTAAAGGAAAATATCCTGACACCGTGAATTTGTGGTTACATCACAAAAAAACGTGTTCACGAAAAAATAATTTACTAAATCACATTAACCTGCAGTGTTCTACATAAAAGTGTTAGGTACGTATATGTATATTGTTCACAAGGTACAGGTGTTTGTGTACAAGGTGCCATACTATCGTACAATATACATATACGTAATATGTATATTGTACGATGGTACGGAACCCTCCGTGTGCGGGTCCGACTCACACTTGGCCGGTTTTTAAAAACCTAAATCCACGCGATCAAAGTCGCAGGCATCATAGTAGTAATTAATATGTTTGCTTTCCTGGAACGATTTTATAACAATGAATGCACATGCCAATCAGTATCGCTGTAGATAGTCTTTATCCAGTCTAGACTGCAGCAGGCATTCTGATAACACCAATGACTATGTTGTACCTATGTTAGAAAGGGCATATAATATGACTATTGACTGTGTATTTATTTATCTACTTACTAAGTACTTTCATTTTGATTTAGTAAATAATTTTTTTCATGAAAACATCTTAATTTTTTTGTGACGTAACCACAAATCCCGGTTTTCGAATTTTTTCCTTTACTTGTGATGCAAAACCTACCCACCTGTCTTTCATGATTCTAGGTCAACAGGAAGTAACCTGTAGGTTTTCTTGTCAGACACGACAGACAGACAATCGGACAACAAAGTGATCCTATAAGGGTTCCTTTTTCCTTTTGAGGTACGGAACCCTAAAATTATTTTATATCACTCAAAAAAGCAACATTGAAACCAACCATTATCAAATGAGCTAAGTGGCTATCATTCAGTGTTAGACACTATTAGGGTATCACCCCGGTGCCAGAGTGAACTAGAGTGAGGGAACTCTCGGTTTGATTCTGAATCGACGATATGTCAAATATTAGGGGTTATGGTGTCATCACGTGAAACCATAGAACAAGTGTAAATTAAAAATTTATAACAACCCCGACCAGTGAAGGTTACAGTAACTAGAAAAGAGCTGATAGCTTTCCAACGGCTGAACCGATTTTCTTAGAATATACTTATAGCCTAAGAACACTCGATCAAGCCACCTTTCAAACAAAAAAAAAACTTGATTAAAATCGGTTCATTAATTTAGGAGCTACGATGCCACAGATACACAGATACACATGTCAAACTTATAACACCCCTCTTTTTGGGCCGAGGGTTAAAAATAGGGCTGTAATAGGCTACCTGCGTCGAATGTACTAACATTTGACCACCATTTGACGCCTACCAATGACGTCAACGCCCTCAAAGTTTTGTTAGAAGTTCCATAACTGCCGTAAAGTGTGCCGGTGAAATATCGCAATCTTTTTCTTGGACCCGCACACAAGTTTAGTGTTCTCGACCGATACGCGCGCCAATCTGGTGTGGCCCTAAGCCTTGATAAGCGTTATCAGAACCGCGCCGCTATCAGGAGGGCAGCCGGGGCGACATCTAGTCTAGGTACTTACTTTCTCCAGGAATAGATCGACTCAGTCAAGGTGTTTGAAGGTTGCAGACTATCTACTATTCAGTATTAACAAAGTTACAACTTTGCGACTTCGGCCTGTTGGGTTGGCAATTGCTTGACCACAATCACACCTGATGGAAAGTGATGATGTCGCCTAAGATGGGACGCGTTTACCTAGAAGATGTCTATTCACTCTAGTTTTACAGACACCCGGATTGTAATTGCTCATAAAAACAAAACACCATAGTTCGATAGACACCCCGTCTATTTGGTTTATTGTTCACACTTGAGTCACAGAGTTAATTTACTTTGAATTATACGACTCGCGGAACCCTAGTGAAGGGTTATTATTCGGCCCGGAGTCTCTTCTTCAATCTTTTCTGAAGCCTAGCCGCGCGGCGGGCAGAACCCATGTCCGTAGCTAAAGCAGATGGGACTGAAGAATTTGACCAAAATGTTAAGATTTTATATGCCCTATATCGCGGATTGACTGACTGACTGGCCTATCAACGCACAGCTCAAACAACTGGGCGGATCAGGCTAAAATTTAGCATGCAAAAAGCTATTATGACATAGACATCCGCTAAAATGGGAGTTTGAGATTTTTGTAGTTCACGGACGAAGTCACGAGCAAAAGCTAGCAAATAATAAACAATTTAAGGTAAGGACTCTTATACAACACTTAAGGAGCTAATCATTGAACAGTTTACCTCCACTCCAGTTATAGGTAAATGTGTGACTAGGAAAACTGAATAAGAATTGATATTTGCATTGCAATTACCATAATATACTTTAAGCGCTCCATTAGGGATGCCACTCAAAATGCAAGAAAGCAACTACGCCGAAATTATAAAAGTTTCATTAGATTGATACATAAATAGATAGTTCAATAGAGCAGAGAATGGGGATGGTGCCCAGGTCAAATATAAATTATTTCTTAGTAATTAGGGTCCTCAAAAATTCATAAAACCCATATTCGCTGCCAGGTTTAAGTTTATTTACCATTTTAAATTATCGATTTAATTAAAAAAGTACGTCATATTACAAGGTGAAAAAGAAAGAAATTATTTCATGAGAAATATTGGTATGACTGTCACTTTGGAACGTGCGGTTTTTGTTTCTATGATACCGCCATTTTGGGTCAAGGTCATCAGAGAAAGACAATATTTTTGAAATAGTGACAACCCTATCAATCCACGTGGCATCGAATTGTGACGCGTAAAGAGGAAAATCGCGTGCATTGTATCTGAATTATCTAATACAGGGTGGTCCAAATAATCATAATGATCCTCATCATAATAATTAACCTATCGCCGGCTCACTACTGAGCACAGGTCTCTTCTCAGAACTTTAGGGTATAGTCAGCCACGCTGCTGGTCCAGTTCAAATTGACAGACTTCACACACCTTTGTGAACATTATGGAGAACTCTCAGGCATGCAGGTTTGATTACTTAAAACGCACATAGCTCCGAAAAGTTAGAGGTGCGTGCCTAGAAATCATACCAGGACATAATTCTCAAAGGTTCTTTTTATTTCAGATACAAGTTAGCCCTGGACCGCAATCTCACTTGGTGGTAAGTGATGATGCAGTCTAAGATAGAAGCGGGCTAACCTGGAATATGAAGTTTCTACCGGGAACCCAGCAATCGAACCCAGGAACTCGCACTAATAGATATGTCCACAGCGCTTACGACTGCGCCAGGGTGGTCTTCAAAGGTATGTGTATGAGTCTATCAATCCGCACTAGCCAACGTGTTGGTCTACGGTCAAAACCATTCTCATCCTGAGAGGAGAACCACGCCGTGATATTATAAGCGAATCAAGTGACAAGACCCTGTCCTGTAGCGATCCTTGCAAGTCTTGACGGCCTCCCTGGTAAGTGGTAAGCGCTATAGTCTTATTAACGGGAGGTCGCGGGTTCCATTCCCGACAGGGGTTCCGTTTTTCCTTTTGAGGTACGGAACTCTAAAAAAGAGATCCGTGCCCAGATATAAGCGGCTCAAGATCCTGTCCTATAGCGATCCTTGCAAGATTCATGTCCAGCAGTGAACGTGTATCGGGTTTCAAACGACGATAGCTCCAGATGCATCCCCTGTATATGGATACTGTTGAATGGTCACGTAGGAACATGCTGCATGACTCAGATGGCTCCTACGTGATTGATATCATACATCGCACACGTCATGATGATGAAAGTCAAGCGATTTTTTCATAATATACTACTAATACTTAGTAGCGCTACTCAAAGGAATTTACTGTGGGGATTTTACCACGTTTAAGCAAAACCTGGTAATCACACTATCAAACTAATTTCATAAAGGCGAAAGTTTGTGTGTATGTATGTGTCTTTGTTACTCTTCCACGCAAAAACCACTGAACGGATTTGGCTGAAATTCGGAATGGAGATAGACTATACCCTGGATTAACACATAGGCTACTTTTTATCCCGGAAAATCAAAGAATTCCTAGAGATTTTGAAAAATTATTGATTTGATTAGCCATTAAGTTACAGCCCGCAAATTTTTTTGTCCGGACTGACCCGTCTAGTGCGTAGTACATAGATCGTTGTACTTAGCTAGCGTAGATAAAGTCATGTGATGCGTTTAGTCTCCCACTGGTTGCACGTCCACGAGTCCACGTGTAGCCTTGAGGCCGGAACATAAAGAGTGAGCTGTTCTGTTGGCCCACGACAAATAACGATATGAATCTTTAGGGGGCTGTTTGTTTATTGCGTAACGCCGTTTGAGTGCTTTTAAGCAACCATTACACGAAAATTCCGTCAATCATGAGTGGCGAGTGTGACTGATGGAGGAGATCATATAAATCCGAAAGCGTGTTCGTTTGTCCTTCAATCACGCCAAAACAGAGCTGTGGATCGACGTGACTTTTTGCATGGGTACAGCTAAAGACCTGAAGAGTGACATAGCTTATGTTTAATCCTGGAAAATCAGAGTTCCCATGTGATTTTTGAAAACCTTGATCCACGCGAACAATAGCTAGTTAAGTTATTAGCAAAAGCTGCAGTCCACAATAAATTTTGTTCGGACTGACCCGTCCACGTCCAGTACTTAGTACATAGATTGTTGTATGTACTTAGCGAACGTAGATAAAGTCATGTGATGCGTTTAGTCTCCCACTGGTTGCACGTCCACGAGTCCACGTGTAGCCTTGAGGCCGGAACATAAAGAGTGAGCTGTTCTGTTGGCCCACGACAAATAACGATATGAACCTTTAGGGGCTGTTTGTTTATTGCGTAACGCCGTTTGAGTGCTCTTAAGCAATCATTAGCTGATAAGTTTCCTGCATTAGTAGATTCCGTCAAGCAAGAGTGATGACTGATGAAGCTATCTACCTGCTATTAACCTGTCTGTTATATCTGTGTGTCACTCACCCTCTGATGAAACTTGTTGCTGTCGTAGGTGCGCTCAGCGCACAGGTTGTATATCTTGTAGTGCTCCTTGTGCATCTGCTCCAGGAAGCGGTACACGTCGTCGATGTGGTTCCTGTACACCCCCTCCAGCTTGTCTCCCGGGTAGCCCATCGCTATCAACCTGTCTGTTATATCTGTGAGGCACGGGTTAAGGAAATTTCCATACCAAAATAATTAACACATTAATAATCTACCCTTTTCATTACCCGACTTCGGCAAAGCCAAAAGAAAAGGTTACCATTTTCAGGGTTCCGTACATCAAAAAGAAAAACGGTACCCTTATAGAATCACTTCGTTGTCTGTCTGTCTGTCCGTCTGCCATGTCTGTCAAGAAAACCTATAGGGTACTACCCGTTGATCTAGAATCATGAGGCAGGTAGGTAGGTCTTATAGTACAAGTAAAGGAAAAAATCCGAAAACCGTGAATTTGTGGTTACATCACAAAAAAAAAATGTGCTCATGAACAAATAATTAGTATTTTCAATTTTCAAAGTAAGATATACCAAGTGGGTTATCATATGAGAGGGCTTTACCTGTACATTCTAAAACAGATTTTCATTTATTTTTATGCATAATGGTTTTTGATTTATCGTGCAAAATGTCGAAAAAATACCTCGGTGCCGCGAGTCTGAATCGCACTCGGCCGGTTTTTTTTTTGACTAAGTTACCAAAAACAGCGGGGAGAAATGAGAAGAGAGAAGGAACCAAAAGGGACACTGAGAAAAGCGAACATGTTAGAAGACTCAAAAGGAAAACTAATGTCGAAGATGTAACTGAGGAAACTAGCCGACGGTTTATCATATTGTCAAGTGATTACCGCCGCCCATAAACAACTGCAGCACCAGAGGAATTGCCACGCCAATGCCGGCATTTGAGGAAATTATTTATCCGCCCTATGAATAATCCCATGTTGTTTGAGGGCAAAAGGAAGTTGGTTCCAGGGTACAGAACTAGATTCAAATCTATGACTCTCGAACCATGATTTTAACCTTGGTACTGATTGTAATACCTGTATATTGCGTTCGTATGCATAAAAACGTGCGCCATTTTACCACCAGCAGTTAAATTAGTTCTGTTCAGACATTTGGGTAAAATATTATCGTCACCAATGACCTCGAAAGGGTTACGCGGTTACGCATGGTTACGTTCTTAGGGTTCCGTAACCGCAGGGTGTCCTATTATGTATGTAGACTGTATGTCAGCGGGCTGTACCTCATGAACCATAATAGGTAGAGAGTTGAAACTTTCACAGTGTATTTCTATTGCCGCTACAACAACAGATAATACAAATTTCAAAATGGTCACTATGCATATTAAAAAAAATACATAGTGTTAATCTTGTACGGGTACGGAAACCTCCGTGTGCTATCCTGACTCGCACTTGACCGATTTTTGTATTTCTTATAATAGCGAAAAGGGCCTCGTCATCACACTAATATTATAAAGGTGAAAGTTTGTATGTGTGTGTGTGTGTGTGTGTATGTTTGTTACTCCTTCACGCAAAAACTACTGCACGGATTTGGCTGAAATTCGGAATGGAGATAGATAATACCCTGGATTAGCACATAGGCTACTTTTTATAAATCCACGCGGGCGAAGTCGCGGGCATCGGTTAGTATCTAATATAAATTTAAATTAAACTGTCTGTCGCAGACATGAACTTGGGAGTGATTTATCTATAATATAAAAATGAATCGCAAAATGTGTTGGTAAGCGCATAACTCAACAACGCCTGGACCAATTTGGCCAAATCTTTTTTTAAAATGTTCGTTGAAGTTCAAGGATGGTTTTTACGGCGAGAAAAATTAGAATTATTGCTGGAAAAACCCTAAAAACAGCCCTTTTCTTTTTTCCATACAAATGATTTCTAACTAAAACGTAGTCAATTTGAGCTTTATTGCTATGGTATAAAGTTCAAAGTACATTACAAATCTTTTTGACAGGACGAAGTCTGTCGGGTCAGCTAGTTAAATATATAAAAGGATGAGCTGACTGACTAACTGACTGATCTATCAACGCACAGCTCAAACTACTGGACGGATTGGGCTGTTTGGCATACAGATAGCTATTATGACGTACACATCCCCTAAGCAAGGATTTAAGAAAATTCAACCACTAAGGGGGTAAAATAGAGGTTTGAAATTTGTGTATCCCAGTATTAACTATATCGTTAAAAATTAATTAATTATTATGACATGAATAGATAAATAATTAAATTGTAATATTGTTTCGAGTAGCTCAGACTAATGACACAGCAAACTGTGGGTTATAATTGCGGTTTAGTAATACGGTACGCGCTCGACCGGCCGATAACGCGCTAACCGCAGGTTAGGCAAAAGGGTTAACTGGATAGACATTTATCTTGTGTGCTCTGCAAAATTCATCATCATCATGATCAACCCGTCACCGGCCCACTACTGAACACGTCTCCTCGCACGAGAAGGGTTATAGGCCATAGCACACCACGCTGACCTAGTGCAAACTAGCAGACTTCAGTGTGTGAAGTCTTTTTTTTAAATTTCTTTTATCAATATAACTAATATACATAGGTATTCATATAGATTCTTGACCCTCACGCTTGAGTCTTATCGACTTGTCTGGGCGCTGAACATTCCCCTATATAAACATTACATAATATGACGCAGGTCTGCCAATCCGCGCCAGCATGGTAGACTATGCCCTAAAGTCTTCTCATTCTGAGGAGAGACCCATGCTCAGAAACGTGTCGGTGATGGGATGATGAATAAAAAATACAAAAAGCACAATGGCAGAGTGAACGAGAGTGAGTGAGCTCCCGGTTTGATCCTGAATCGAGGATATATCAAATTTTAAGGCTATGGTGACGTAAAATCAAAGAAAAATAAGGCTACCAGTGGCCTCGAAGCCTCAACGTTTTCTTAGAAGTTCCCTAACTGTAGGGAGCTGTGACCTAGTTCCGAAATACCTATTGTTACATTGTAAAAATCTGACAATGTAGTCTGAAATCTGAATTCAGTTCAAGAGACCGTTTCGCGCTTGACGCGGAGTTTCGATCAGCACTCGAAAGCTATTCAATTTCACAAGGCGGTGTGGTCCAGACACTGGCGTTGTTAACATAGAAAAATTAATGAAGTTACGAAATGTCATCGAGGGGCCACGACTTTGTCACAAGAGCGAGATTGTACCGCAGGGCCACAGCTATTAGCCTAGCGATAAACATCGCGGCATGAAAACAAAAGCATGGAAACTTTAGTTATAAAATATATTCAGATAGTAAAAAGAGCTCAGAATGACAGTGTGGCTAATTCTGTTGTACACAATCTCTTAAACTAGGTAATCTAAAATTATAGGCATTACAGGCAACATTAATAAAATTGCATGAATATTGTAATAGGTTTATCTCTATCGCTTTCATAATGCTCCCGGCGAAAAAAGATAGCACTTGATTTACACCGGAATTCATAGTCAAGAAAGGGGCTTCTTTAAGGGACGATTCAGATGACATGTGTCATAATAAAGGTTGAATATGACACATGTCGTTTGAATCGTCCTCTAAAGAAGCCCATATCTTGACTATGAATTCCAGTGAATAGGACCCGTCAATTTATTTTAGAGATTTGTGCACAACATACGTCACAGTGTAGAGGATGTGGCAAGTGGCAACGCAGTAATTGAATAAAGAACCAATCGCGTGATAGAATAGACACCTACGATTTCACGCCTCACATCTTTCCGTCAAACAGATCGACCAATCACCCACTGCACAGAGTCAGTGTCAATATCTACTCTATAGTGTTAGTATACGAATTTCAACTACATATATGTTCCATTTCTTCTGTTTGCGCTGGCCCTTACGCTTATTTGAAAAAGCCATGGCTTTGCGTAAAAGTCGCGGTGTGACGTAACCAGGCGACTGGAACACTAAATTAAATAAGTAGAATAAAATAAAACCTCTAAATGGGCCCACTTTCTTGACCCAGACCGTTGCACCGCATATTAACTGGCTATAATACGACTAGTTCATAGATTAGCTGGTATATTGCCACAGCATAGCTAACATACAGTTAGGATCGGACATAACGGGAGATAGCCATTATGGATAAATCTACACTATAACTATGATTATGACTACCTAAGCCAGGACGCAAAGCCTTAGCCCACTCCAAGCTTAAATTACAGTACCGGGGAAGTATGTATTCCCCGCACCGCACCCGGGTAAGGAGCTATGCGTATAGGCCCGTACCGCCGTCTTAGCCTAGGCCAAACGGAGAAGACCTCTCTGCATATTTACTCGTCCCCGCGTCGTTTTAGACTTTATCGTCTAAAACGACGCTATACATCGGTCTCTAGAATAACAATGAATTAGCTTTCGAAACGTGTCATTTGCAAAGTAAGCGTATATTTGCACTAGGCGTTATAAACTCAAACTTAAAATGTATTTTAAGAAAGCCTTTACATGCATAACTCTTTGCAGTTTAGCAGTCTCTACCCGCTACACATCTAATAACTTAATTGTTTCAATATAAGCACAGAAATAACTTTATTTAAATAAGCTAAATATTGAGTAAATATCGACTACTTAGGGCCGATTTCACCGAGTCTTTAGGCTGAGATCTATAGAGCGCACTCTAACTTTGCTTAGACTTAAGACAGAGGTAAAACGAGACGGATGTATACCTTTCATATAAATCTGTCTCGTTTTAACTCAATCTTAATTCTGAGCAAAGTCAAAGTGTACTCTATAAATCTCACCCTTAGGCTGAGATCTATAACTTTGACTTTGCCCAGAGCCCCCAGACTAGACACTGTAAACGAGACAGTGCTATACTGCAGGAATAAATATGTCTCGTTTTAACTGGAACTTAAGTTTAAGCAAAGTCAAAGTGCGCTCTTTAGATTTCAACCTTAGTGCTAAACCGGTCAAGTGCGAGTCGGACTGGCGCGCCGAGGGTTCCGTACTTCCGTACATCTGCTCATCATTTTTTGCGCCAAGGATCAGCCTGACTATCCACCGTGGAAATGCAGCCAGTGTTCTCGGCACCATACCACGCGGGCATGATATTAGATAAGGCGAGCTTTAAGTTTTATTGTAACATTTTCTTTCTTAAAATTAAAAAAAAAACCCCCAAAGTGTCATATTATTAGATACTTATACGTAATTATAGTATTCACCTCTTTTACGCAACGAGGATTACTGTAACTTTAGTCCACAGTACAGTATAATAAATAGCGATTCAAACTTCTTGGCCGTGGCGTGCCATAATTCAGCCGCTCAATATACCGTAAAAGGCTGACCTTTTTAGTTTTATCCTGTCGCTGTTCACGAAGATTTATATTTTCCAACCGCTATATAAAATGCAGCTAAGCCAGACATGTTCGATTTAGAGTTTCTGACACCATGTTTTTTTTAAGGGTGTAGGCAAAGATGACCACAGTTAGCCATAATCATATTTTACACAAATGAAAACAAATACAATTGTTATAACCATGTTATAACACAGAAAATTACCTGTTGGCCTGTGTTTTTCCAGTTAGTTTGTGCCAACATGTTTTTAACCCCCGACCCAAAAAGAGGGGTGTTATAAGTTTGACGTGTGTATCTGTGTATCTGTGTGTCTGTGTATCTGTGTATCTGTGTATCTGTCTGTGGCATCGTAGCGCCTAAACGAATGAACCGATTTTAATTTAGTTTTTTTTGTTTGAAAGGTGGCTTGATCGAGAGTGTTCTTAGCTATAATCTAAAAAAATTGGTTCAGCCGTTTAAGAGTTATCAGCTCTTTTCTAGTTTTCTTGTAGAAAAGAAGGTTAGATAACCGTTAGGTTCATAATATTATGTCAATAGACAAATGTCAAGCTGTCAAGATGGACGTTGCCTAAATACATAATTATTTATTTGAAAATGATGTTTTGGAAAACTCAGATACTTTGGATCGTCGGGGGTGTTATAAATTTTTAATTTACACTTGTTCCAATTATTAATAATGATTTATGCTACCAGATGATACAAGATGGCACCCGGGACTTCATCCGCGTGATAAAGGTTTTTAGGGTTCCGTACCTCAAAAGGAAAAACGGAACCCTTAAAGGATCATTTTGTTGTCTGTCTGTCTGTCCGTCTGTCGTGTCTGTTAAGAAAGCCTATAGGGTACCTACTTCCCGATGCCCTAGAAAAATGTTCGGCAGGTATGTAGGTCTTATAGTAGAAGTAAAGGAAAAATCCGAAAACCGTGAAATACAGTTACATCATTAAAAAAAATGAAAATGTGTTTCAATTTTCAAAGTAAGATAACTATACCAAGTGGGGTATCATATGAAAGGGCTTTACCTGTACATTCTAAAACAGATTTTTATTCATTATAGTTATATTAGTCAATAGTTATATTTATTGTGCAAAATATCGGAAGAAATACCCGAGTACGGAAGCCCTCGGCGCGCCAGTCTGGCTCGCACTTGGCCGCTTTTTTTTAAAATCCTATGGGAACTCTTTGATTGTCCGGGATAAAAGTAGCCAATGTCACTCTCCTGTCCTAAACAATATTCATGTCAAAGCCCAAAACTTACGTAAATCATTTGCTCCGTTGCGGTGATATCGACAGATAAACCAACTAACACTTTAGCAATTTTATATTAGTATGAATAGCAATAAAATAGCGTTTGCACTTCCATTGACACACGTCGATACAAAAGTTTAAAGGGCGAGTTGTCATAAACTTAAAATTTTCCATATCGGGCTTAGCAACGTTTTACTTAACGTACCTACTATCGATATACGATCCGTTTCCAAAGATTTTTGGCAAGATTACATTTTAATATTTGAACGGCCATAGTAGCACAGTGTAAAAAATATACAGTGAGACGACGCCCTGGATGTTTGCGGACGAGCAGGCCGGTTACACGTATAATATCCGATCGACTGATCTACTACTAAGCAAAATATTAATAAGTAAATGTTATTAAAAGGTCCTAAGACTGCAAAAGAAAACTCAGCGTTGAGGACCCCGCCAGGGTGGACAGATGACATCAAACGGATGCAAGGAGCCGCTGGATTCAGGCGACACAAGACCGTGACGTGAAAGTTTCTACAAGAGACCTATGGCTAACAGTGAGCATCTGTCGGTTAACGATGATGATGATTATGAAGATAAAGTGGTAAAGTTTGTAAGTTTGAATATATAGGGGGTAATCTCCGCAACTAATAAGTAATCCAAAAAAGTTACACTGTAACCTGAATAGAATAGAATAGATTTTTATTCAAATAAACTTTTACAAGTGCTTTTGAATCGTCTAATAATTTACCACTGGTTCGGAATACCGTTCCTACCGAGAAGAACCCGCAAGAAACTCGGCGGTTGCTCTTTTCAATTAACTACTAAATTGTACAAATGAAAACTATTGTACCACCTTTTGTATGTATTTGCAATAAATAAGTTATGATTATGAATCCGATTCGGAAAATTCTTACACTGATTGCTTAGTTATCTCCAAATGCTATTGGCCATACATTAAATTTTTATCACGCGGACGAAGTCACAAGGCCAAAGCTAGTTAAACCTGGTACCCCGCAAGATTGCTCTGTCTATACGTCTCCGACCGACTGTATGAAGTATTTCTTTAAACTGTGGTCGTAGTGAAACACCGAAATAAAATTAAGACGTTTTCGGACGCTGCCAAGATCCTGAAGATAAACTAAGTATTCTCCATCGGTCTGATATTAGCGAGTTTTGAGAGAAGTGCTTTTACTTTTTAAGTCTCGTTTAAGTGCTAAGTTTTTAACCCCCGACCCAAAAAGAGGGGTGTTATAAGTTTGACGTGTGTATCTGTGTATCTGTGTGTCTGTGTATCTGTGTATCTGTGTATCTGTCTGTGGCATCGTAGCGCCTAAACGAATGAACCGATTTTAATTTAGTTTTTTTTGTTTGAAAGGTGGCTTGATCGAGAGTGTTCTTAGCTATAATCTAAAAAAATTGGTTCAGCCGTTTAAGAGTTATCAGCTCTTTTCTAGTTTTCTTGTTGAAAAGAAGGTTAGATAACCGTTAGGTTCTTAATATTTTTATGTCAATTGACAAATTTCAAGCTGTCAAGATGGACGTTGCCTAAATACATAATTATTTATTTGAAAATGATGTTTTGGAAAACTCAAATACTTTGGATCGTCGGGGGTGTTATAAATTTTTAATTTACACTTGTGCTTTACTTGATTAATTTTATTAATGGAACATTTTGACATTAATTAATTACTTCCTTTAACGAAAGGTAGGTAAGAGTGATTTTATTATTATTAGGTAATTATAATTATTATTAATTTTGACCAATAGCCTTTTTATCCTTTGTATCTAGAGAGTAGGAGATCATTCCTACGCCTAATTTCCTTATTGTATACGTACCACTTAAAAGTACAACGTAGCCCAAAAAAATCAAACCTGATTCAACAAAACCCAAGATGATATCACTTGATATAGAAGCAAGCAATAAGGTAAGGAATACACGTACTATTTAGTAGAACGTTGTTAGGAAGTAGTAAAAATCGAAAAATGCTACTTCTTACATCGGGAAGGTAGTTAGTTAACATTTAAGCGTAGCGTATTCTCCTGAGCTAGAGTGGGTGTGAATTCTTAATCATCTAGAGCGGGTGTAAACCTTAGAAAAAAGAAGACTTTGAATTTTTAATAACTCATGAGTCACGACTAAGAACACACGAATGGGTTAAAAACGAAATAAAATAAAAAAAGAATGGCACTCTACATAGCTGAGGAGATATTTGAACATTGTTTGAGCTAAGGATAATGCATCCATAGATACGTATTTGCAATAAATAGCGAATTTTTCCAGCAAATGAGATTTTTAAGTATCAAAAAACCCGTGCGTGTGTACGGAGGGCATTACGACGCAACTTTGTGAATCGCAACCGACTATTAAACATAATTAAGTGCGCGAGCGCAGCCCAGTTATGTAAATCATTCATTGTTGCTAAGCGCGTTTAATTTCACTATTGAATTGCGACCTTGAGATCATTAAGTGTAGCTTTATAGTGGAGTGCGATAAACGTACCGTTATAGTAAGAGAACTCGTGGTTGCATTTGAGCTACCAATCAAACGTAACATGGGTGGATGGAGTGGATTTTTTACACGACGCGCCTGCTGACGTGTAGAAGTGTAATGTTAAAAACATTCATGTCATTCATGTATGTCTGTGAATTACTTTATACCACCATAACTTCTAAATACCTTTACTTTACACGTCCAAATCTGTTCGATTTAGACGTGTAAAGTTAGAATCCTTATATCATCCGTGACAATGGCTATAATTTTTTGGTAAAAAAATTCAATATGGCAGGGCAGTCATGTTTTTAATCTATTTAATTATGAGAGTTATTGAGAAAACCTACACGCGGTATCTAAATTTTCTAGATCCTGCGGTTTGAGCTGTAAGTCGAATGGTCCTCAAGAAAATCATTTTTAGATATGGTGTATAGGTAGGTATGTAGAGCGATTATATGGATGCAGGATAGTGCCATCAATACAATTGGATAAGGCACTGCTGCTTTGAAGAGGCCTATTAAATATCTAGCCGTTGTCCCAAAATAGCATGTTGTCAGCATTGCTGACTTTTATAAATGCATTCTGAATAATTTCCAAAAGTTTTTTTTAGGTAAATTAAAAAATTATACTACAGACAATGGAATTGATAACCTGTGTGATATAATATGGTGGTTTACAAAATACTTATATGACTGCCAAAGTTAATTCACCATATCGACATTTTAATATTCGATTTATGCCGCGTCTCTCAGAGTATAAACTTTAGTATTACGAGGTTGCAGCGTCTATCAAATATTTGCTAGCAAATCTGATATCTGTGTAAATACAATAAGCTTCCATTTCGAGTGTATTTGTTATATTAACTATAGAGTGTAAAATAGTTTTAAGTACATTTTCGTAGAATTCAAGTATTTGAAACGCTTTTATGGCTTTTAGGAGTCGTCAAACTTTTAGTTAATAGCTAGAATAGCTCAATCCCGTGACTTCATACACGTTTATTAAAGCTTCTGTTGGAATTTCTCAAAATTCTTAATGAATGCACCCTCATAGGGTACTCATGATCATCAAAATCTGTCGTCGGCCCACTACTGAACACAGATCTTCTTTCAGAATGAGAAGTTCTGGCCATAATCCACCACACTGACAAAGTGCGAATTGGTAGACTTCACACACCTTTGAGAACATTATGAACAACACTCAGGCATGCAAGTTTCCTCACGATGTGTATGTACCTTCATTTTTAAAGCAAGTGTTATAAATGATTTCAAGAAATAGCGTAAGCTAATATTATATTATTATGCCCTATTTCGAAGCTTTGGGTCTACCGGTTTAGGCTGTGCGTTGTCTGTCAGTCAGTCACGGTATTATTTTATAATGAAACCTGTGTTCCTCAAAGGTTTAGAATGAAAGAAAGGCAGTTAGTTCAATCTCACCCATCGAAAATTTTTCGTATCAACTCAAAGTCAAAAAGCCTAGTACTCATTGACCCAACACACCGGTCAATGTCCTCAGCAAACGTGTCAGGGCCACTTGACGAACATTTACCTCGTGCAGCCAACTTTGGCAGTCTTACTAACTTCGTTAATATTCGTCCAATGATCAAAGGATTTTGGCGCAATTCGCAAACAGCGTTTACACGCCGAAAGCACTGGGCCAATGAGTTCTGGAGGCATAAGTTTGACTCTTAGTTGGAAGGGTAAAGGCTAAAAAAATCGCTATGAAAGAATTGTTAGCACTTAGCGCAAGTTTTTTGCTAAGCCACTGAAAACGAGGCAAGTAGATACAGGCAGCGGCAAAAAATTAAGCATTCTTCAAAATCAGTCATTTTTCATGTACACAATGAAAGAGCTAAGATAACAATTAACTCATTCGACTCCATTCCTGACCCAGATCTATTAAATCAGTCAAACGATGTAAAATAAAAGTTCAAATGTTATTATACATAATAATAAATATTTTCTGAATACTGAAGTTAACTTTAGAGCGGTTACGCACTCATCCGATCCGAGTTCGTGAAAATAAGGATATAAAAAACTCGGATATTGCTTACGCACTAATCCGATCTCTGATCCAAATCCAAGCTATTCAGTGGTCATTTTTTACATATCCACGTCATATTATTAAAAAAAAAATTCTTACCCTAGTATCTCAAGCAAAATTCATCCACCTGGCCTCTTTCGTGCTGAATAAGAGGGAAAGAATGACATGCACAAATAACGCTGTTTCCGTCATCTGTGGAAACAACAATATTTAAGGTTCCATCCGCAAACGAGTTATCGCCTCCATGAAGCGGGCTCTTAATAGGACTCCATATCTATAATATTCTAAGTGCTTCATTAATGGATGGCGTTTATCTAATCCTTAACAATAAACGTGGTACTCATAATATAATTAACAAGGCCTGTACACACTGAGGATTACTGTAACCTTAGCAGATTGAAACCAGTTTTTAAGGGTTCCGTACAAAACGGTAAAAACCCTTAGTGCGGATAAGGATAGTTGGATGACAGACAGATAAAGTTACATTACGGTTACCGTTACACATTGACCGTCAAAAAAGCTAATTGGATTACACAAGTCAGTGTTTGTTCTGCTTGGATAAAAAATTTATGGGTAAACCCGCACTGCAAAATTAACAGGACTCTCTCCATCACTTACTCCATACAATCGTAGTTCCCATTTCATTTGAATATTAAGCAACCAAACTCCATGAAATTTTGCAGACATAGTCTAGAAACTAATATCTGTGTCTGTGGTGTTTTAGATTTTTCTAATAATATGTAGTTTTAAAATTACAGGGGCTCAAAGATTTGTATTTTTCTTTAAAAAAAGGCCCAACTTTGTGCTCGTTTTTCTAGACAATGAAGCAATTTAATGAAATTTGGAAAAACCACAGACCTAGAAAATTTAATGAATATTATGTAGTAAAAAAATTATCGTTATATATTTTATATTGTTATAATTGTGTGGGAACTACGAAAACCAGAAATTACACCCAGAAATCTTGAAAATTTCGTGCTGTCTCGATTTGTGCAAGCGGGGTGGTGAAGTGCGGGGGACGACACGTGAAACTGACAGAAACTGACAGTCTAAACACACGGGCCACATTTAGACTGCACCCAACTCCAAACTTGTCGATAGGTCTAACTAAATACACTGGTACATTTCAACTTGCGTTAGACGTATGCGTTACCTACTCAGACGTTGCCTGTAGATAAAAATATGTCTCATGTTTGCTGGCAATAGCGCATGCATCAAACCCTGCAAGTTGCAACTCTCTTGCAACCTATTCCTCACGCAATACGCACAGCTTTAATATTATAATTTTTGACAATGTATACTATATGTAATGCCATATCACAGGTCACTCTCTGATTTATTGCTAACAATTTACTTCCAAATGCAAAGAAATCTAAGTGTGTTGAATTCACACTGCCCAATACCAGGACCTTAAATGACATAATTTCATTGATAAATAATCATATGTTGAAAATAAAGGAGAACCCCGTGTTTCTCGGTATAATGTTAGATGCAAAGCTTCTATGGAACACCCACATATCAACACTTGATGGTAAACTCAGCTCTGCTGCTTACACTGTTAGAAAAATTCGACAGGTACTGACGTGGAAACTGCAAAAATTGTATATTTTGCCTATTTTCACTGTATTATGTCTTACGGACTCTTGCTATGAGATAAAGCGGTAGATATTGAAAAAAAAAAT
Source organism: Maniola jurtina (assembly GCF_905333055.1). NCBI lineage: Eukaryota > Metazoa > Arthropoda > Insecta > Lepidoptera > Nymphalidae > Maniola > Maniola jurtina. The sequence goes on from NC_060045.1 coordinate 1,686,615, forward strand.
GTATTACAGAAAAGGACAGGACGTGCAATTTATAATTTAAAACCGCGCGCTGCCATACAATAAAAATATAAGGAAATAAGTACCTTATCTATTATCTTATAGTAGCTTTTAAATATATTTACAACTAGCTAATGCCCACAGCTTCGCTCGCGTGGATTTAGGTTTTTAAAAATCCCGATCCTTTCATTTCCCAGAACAAAAGTTGCCTCTCCGTAATAGCCCGTCCCCGGGATGCAACTTGTTTCTGTATCACGTAAGAATATTTAAACGGATGATCCTTTTCAAATCCCGAGGGATCACCAGGATTTAGGAATGCAATTTCTTACAGCATCCTATACCTTCAATATCAATTAATAATCGACACTTTTTAAATCCCATTAGCTTTAGTAGTCAGGTCCCCTGCAACATCAGGATTGAGGAGTTGGAATCCAAATTTTTTATTGAACAATGTCGCAAACTTTCTTTATCGATTAAAAAAACTACCCAAAATTACGCAGTTAGGTTACCTGCCAAATTTCATGGTTTTGAGTCAACGGGTACCCTAGAGGTTTTCTTGACACACACGACAGACAGACAGATAGACAACAAAGTGATCCTATAAGAGTTCCGTTTTTCATTTTGAGGTACGAAACCCTAGAAAACGTAGGAACGGCATTCCGAACCAGTGGTTTTGTCTGACCATCCAAAAACACTTTGAAGTTTACCTAAAAGTTTACAGGAATAAAAATTTATCATTGTATTCCATTCCATTTCATTCTATTCCATTCTGTTCAAAGATAAATAGATAATAAAAATATTTGTCACCGAAACAATAATTTACGATACATCAACCAATATCAATTTTACTGATGACAATCAGACTATTACCAAAGTGAACGACTACTATAATATCTATTATATACGACTAACATAATATGTATTATAAATTGTGTGCCGTTTGCATTCTCACTAGGTTCTCATTAAGTTTGTTTTATTTGGTTAAACTTTCTGGCATTTATATTGTTATGACGTTTAATTGGCAAACAGTCTGTTTATTGGCTCAAACTCAAAAATTCAGCCAATCACAACAAAGAAAATATTGTAATAATGATTGATGCAGCTTTCTGTAATTGAAAACAAAATATTTGACATTAACTTGAATGTGACAGTGTTTTCCGAATAGGGTTGCCAGAGGCCCCGTATTTTACTGGTTACCCCGTATTTCGGGATACAGAAACCTGGCTGGCGAAATCAAACACTGGCGTTATGTCCAGTAGAAAGAATATTTTCCTTTTGCGGCAATGCGTAGCCGAAACCCACTCGATATTGATCATGGTCGTAGCCAAGGCAGCGGGGCTTGGTTTGAGGATGTAAGCCTTTTTTTATACAAGTTAGCCCGTGACTTTAATCTTTTCTAGTGGTAAGTGATGATGCAGTCTAATTTCTTGGCCGTTAGGGCCATAGTAACCATATAACTAGCCATGACCGAAGCCTCCCATCAGACCAGAAATTTAGAAATGGCGACTGCGCCTGGGAATCCGTCAAAAACCTAAGCCTAAAATAATACTTACACTATTTCTTGCATTTGCTTACCAATTTTTTTTGGAAATATATCAAACATTTCGCGCTCACTTCACTCGCGCTTTGAATTTGTATTACTTGGTGTAAACTCCGCAATTTCGTTTGCATGAATTTAGATTTTAAAAAATTCCGTGGGGGATTTTCCGGGCTAAAAAGCCGCCTAAAAAAAAATGTCTGGGATGCAAGTTACCTCTGAATAGTAAGTACCAAAATTTTGGTAAAGAAGATGGGCCGTGAAAGGGTAGATAGGCAAATAGATATACTGTCGTATTCGTAATATTAGTATGGATAGGAAGCTTTAAAAATATAATCTTGCTATGGCTAAACTCGTTTCCCTTTCACTTTAATTTTTTCTGTATTGAACCAAAAACACTTACGCTCACTGCGCTCGCGCTTTTTTATTGTTGTATTTTATCTCACTGACAAATTGAAAGGTGAAATTTCACTAACCAGGTAATTAGCCCATAAAGTTGAGCGAATGTTTTTTTCCTCATGACAGGATTCAGTTCCGGCCCTGATAAAACCTCTCCCGCAATCGATTCCTGGCTACGGCCATAGTATTGATACTGTGAAGGTGGAATTACAAATTAAATGTAATTTTAAGTTAAAATGAAAAGATTGTATGCATGAAATGTATAACATTTTGCTTTACAAAACTTAAGAGTTTTTAAAAGCTATTTAAATAAATAAATCTTTTATTTAAAACCACATTGCAAACACAGTTCACTAATCAAGACACGGCAACATACGGAGAAAAAATACAAAACTTACAAATAAACTAAAATATCTAAATAGGCTTTCCATGCATTTCAGAGAGAACCACCGCCTATTTCTTTAAATACTTCAAATTTTCAAATTTCTTCAAATCTAAACCCCGTATTTTTGATGGTGGTAGCCTGTAAATCAAAAAGAGGCAGGTGGCAACCCTACTACTTCCTAGACAGAATTTAAAAATTGTTTTCATTACTCGGTATGCCTACTGCCATAGTGTGACAGAAAGTGTGACGGTAGTTGTGACCTCTGATTGGACGACTCTCTTTCACTATTTGCTAAAATTGATGATTGCAACAACAATTTTTTCTTTTTTGTAATCGAAAACAGAACACGGACGTCAAACAGGTTGACTAATTGCAATCATTTCTGACCGGCTAACATTGTTCCGCTAGTGGCTAAAACTCACTGTCGCAGCAAGAACATGGTAAATTCAGCCAATCACAGCAATTTCAATTGGTTATCACAAATGTACCGATCTAGGAACCGAGAATGCACGAACCAGGGCAGATAGAGATAAGAACAATAATATCATACGTAGGAAATCGACGGGGGATCGTTGACAACGATAGCCTTAAATCGCGCGATTTATTCCACAGAACGCTGTGACAAAGCGAAGTTGTATGAAGCCGCATGCACTCACGAAAAAAATACTCGCAAATGTCTCCATACAATTTTCATGTCACAGAATTTTGGCAGGAAAATCGGGCGGTAAACTATCGCAGTGCGGGATTATCCTTGCTTTTAACCTTTATTACGGAGGTATGAATTTGCTGTATATTGCAAAGCCAAACATCTGAAATAATTAAAATTGTACTAGAATTTAATATTTTTACGGATTGATCAAATAACTACATATTTTATCAGGGTTGCAAGCTACAGAACCCGCGGTCGAGTCTGACTCGCATTTGACCGGTTTTCAATTATTAAATAACTTATGCTACTCACGACTTAGATACGATACGACCTCTTCCAAGGTTTCAGTGGTTTAGTATATTCGGCGACAGATAGACCCCATGTAAGTAAAATCACACTTCAAACTAATATTATGAAGGCGAAAGTTTGTGTGTATGTGTGTGTGTGTGTGTGTGTGTATGTTTGTTACTCCTTCACGCAAAAACCACTGGACGGATTTGGCTGAAATTCAGAATGGAGATAGATAATATCCTGGATTAGCACATAGGCTACTTTTTATCCTGGAAAATCAAAGAGTTCCCACGGGATATAAACCTAAATCCACGCGGATGAAGTCGCGGGCGTCAGCTAGTACTAAATAAGTTAAAAGAAAAACTTTTTATATTCAAAGCTTTTTAGGGTTCCGTACCCGAACGGTGCAAATGAGACCTTATTACTAAGCCTCCGCTGTCCATCCGTCTGTCTGTCAGGTTTAGTGCATAGTTCATCACGCTGGCTACCAAGGCTGGCTAAGTGCAAATTGGAAGACTTCCCACACTTTTGAGAACATTAAGAGAACTCTCAGGCATGCAGGTTTCCTCACGATATTTTTGGTCACCGTTAAAGCACACTTGCTTTAGCTGCTTAAAACGCACACAACTGAAAAGTTAGATGCCCGTGTCCCAGGATCGAACCCCAGAGTTCCCGAGAGACCGAAGTTGGCTATAACCGCTAAAAATTAAAACTGGAATGATGACTATGTCATAAACAAATTATTTCTTAGGAACTATTAAGTACTAGCTGATGCCCGCGACTTCGTTCGCGTGATTGTAGGTTTTTTAAAATTCCCGTGGGAACTCTTTGATTTTCCGGGATAAAAAGTAGCCTATGTGCTAATTCAGGGTATAATCTATCTCCATTCTAAATTTCAGCCCAATCCGTCGAGTAGTTTTTGCGTGAAGGAGTAACAAACATACACACACATACACACACACACACACACACATACAAACTTTCTCCTTTATAATATTAGTGTGATGGGGTCTTCCAAAATTCGTTGAATCCACGTCCGCTGCTACTTTTAAGTTTGCTAACCATTTTAAATTATGGATTCAAATAAAAAGTACGTCAAATTACGTCGAACGTTTATGACGTCACATCTTTGTATTTCATACAGGCTCCTTACTGTCCTTACTAAGCGAGCGTTTTGACGTTTGATAAAAAGTCGCCGATTTGACTAGTAGTTATCAAATATTAAACGTAAAACTTACGTAAAAATTGTTGGCAGCATAGCAACTGGTATATTAATTAATTATGCGGCCGACTGTACTAATAACACACGACAAATCTTGTAAATTGGTTTGTGCCATGTTCCACTGTAAGAGCAAAGCGTAAAGCGTAAAACATGCATTAAAGCCTCATTTACACGAAGGCTTTATTTAACGTCCGTTAAAAAAGCGTCCAAATAGAACAAATGTATTCCCAAGTATATGTTCACACGTCAACGCTTTTATACGTGCAGGTAACTCTGTACTCTTACATCCCGGGGAAGGACATAGGCTACTTTTTATCCCGGAAAATTAAAGAGTTCCCACAGGATTCTAAAAGGCCCATCCGTTAAACCGATTTATATGAAAGGCACAGAGGTAGCTTGCACCCCGGAAATTGGCATAGGCAACTTTTTATCCCGGAAAATCTAGGTGTTCCCACGGGATTTTTAAAAACCTAAATCTAGGGCGCGGGTATCATCTAGCTAGTACGACAATAAATAAGTTAATGACATGTGAACACTGTGAACAGGGTCTAAGGATTCATTGTTTCACTACGGAGCCCTAAAAACCCTGATTTTTGCATGGTGGTGTAAAGTTTTAATTTATGAGGTCACCGCTCCCATTGCTCGCCACGCGAATGTTATAAATAATAGCGCGCAAGTGTTAAGCCTGAATTATTTTATATCGCAACCATATTTGACCAAGAGGTTATTAAACCTATATTTATTGAAATGAGGGTACACAACTGAACAATTGATGATGCAGCTTACTAATTAATGGATGTGTGTTAATGATGTTTTGTCTTGTAAGGGACATGAAAGTTTTTAGAGTTCCGTACCTCAAAAGGAAAAACGGAACCCTTATAGGATCACCTTGTTGTCTGTCTGTCAAGAAACCTATGGGGTACTTCCCGTTGACATAAACAAAACAAAGCGCACAAGGCTATAGCTTTAAACACAAGTGTAAATTAAAAAATTTCAACACCCCCGACAAATCATTTTCAAAAATAAATAATTATGTATATCTAGGCAACGTCCATCTTGACAGCTTGACATTTGTCAATTGACACTTGAATATTATGAACCTAAGGGTTATCTAACCTTCTTTTCTACAAGAAAACTAGAAAAGAGCTGATAACTCTTAAACGGCTGAACCGATTTTCTTGGATTATAGCTAAGAACACTCTCGATCAAACCACCTTTCAAACAAAAAAAAGTAAATTAAAATCGGTTCATTCGTTTAGGCGCTACGATGCCACAGATAGATACACAGATACACAGATACACAGACACACAGATACACAGATACACAGATACACACGTCAAACTTATAACACCCCTCTTTTTGGGTCGGGGGTTAAAAACAGTAGTTATTTATAGTCCGATTAGAAAACATGATTTCAAATGACCTAACGGGGAATCGACCTTAGCAACTCTTTCTTACGAGATCGTTAATGCCACCGTTGTGTCACGTAGTCTGAATACATAAAAGAAAAGGCGACTGACTAACTAACTGGCTGATCTATTAACGCAAATATAGAACTACACTAACTCTTGTTTACATAATAATATATTCGGTAGTAAAATAGTTTTTTTTTTTTAAGTTTTTAACTATGGCTTAACTTTTTTTTCTTATTTATAGACTAGCGCTTGGCTGCAATCAGACCTCCTAGCAAGTTATAATGCAACCTGGATGACCAAGATGGAGCGCGCTTGCCTAGAAGTTGCCTATTCACTCTTGAGTTGAAGGTATCCATATTAAGAGTGGAAGGGAAAAATGATGCCAGTGGGGCATATCCTAGGGGTTCTGATTAGAAACGAGGAAGCAAATCGCTTCGTACGTGTCCGAGGAATTTCAACTACGTACGGATGCAGGCCTTGACGATGCCTTGCAGTACGATGGTAGAAAGGTGAAGGAGGAACCAGGTCATATACAATGGTCCTGTTTTAGAAAGCTCAGTCATTCAGCGGGTGATGGAGTGAACTTGCTCGGAACTGTCCCGGGAACTAAATTGATACATGTTTATTACAAGTGTAAATTAAAAATTTATAACACCCCCGACGATCCAAAGTATTTGAGTTTTTCAAAACATCATTTTCAAATAAATAATTATGTATTTAGGCAACGTCCATCTTGACAGCTTGACATTTGTCAATTGACATAATATTAAGAACCTAACGGTTATCTAACCTTCTTTTCTACAAGAAAACTAGAAAAGAGCTGATAACTCTTAAACGGCTGAACCAATTTTTTTGGATTATAGCTAAGAACACTCTCGATCACGCCACCTTTCAAACAAAAAAAAACTAAATTAAAATCGATTCATTCGTTTAGGCGCTACGATGCCACAGACAGATACACAGATACACAGATACACAGACACACAGATACACACGTCAAACTTATAACACCCCTCTTTTTGGGTCGGGGGTTAAAAATACAGTTTAACAACCTATTAACACAACTAATCTTCATAATTAAAATTAATTTGAATTGAGAGGATTATTAGGATATGTTAAATATAAAATTAATCAATAAATTAATTATTAATATTGACATTTCAATCAACTGTTGAGATTCATAATCACAACCATTTATATGACGATTATTTTTGCAATAAAAAAATGTTAAGAAAAATTATTTATTCATCACTATTCAATGTTTAAAAATAAAACTGTTTTTTATTGCATATTAATCTATGATACCGTTTATTTTGATAGAATATTATTTTAGGACTGGTTCCTGAATGATAAAGATATTTCCTTATTGAATAACTAGCTTATGCCCGCGAGTTCGTCCGCGTGGACTATACAAATTTCAAACCCCTATTTTACCCCCTTGGAGGTTGAATTTTCAAAAATACCTTAGCGGATGTCTACGTCATAATAGCTATCTGCATGTCTTTCAAGATTCTAGCTCAACGGGAAGTACCCTATAGGTTTTCTTGACAGACACGACAGACAGACAGACAGACGACAAAGTGATCCTATAAGGGTTCCGTTTTTCGTGAAGTACGGAACCCGAAAAGTCGCATAAGTACATGAACCCTGACTAAATTACACTCCTTTTTTGAACAGTCGTGTAAAAAATCATGTTAGCCAGTCGAAAATCTATAACGATATCGCATTTACCCTAAATAAGGAGATTATGCAAATAATTATTATACTAGATGATGCCCGCGACTTCTTCCGCGTGGATTTAGTTTTTTTAAATACCATGGAAACAATTTGATTTTCCGGGATAAAAAGTTGCCTATATCAATTTCCGGAATGCAAGCTACCTCTGTACCAAATTTCATATAAATCGGTTAAACGGATGAGAGCCTTTAAGAATCCCGTGGGAACTCTTTGATTTTGCCGAGATAAAAAGTAGCCTATGTCCTTCCCCGGGATGTAAGCTAACTTTTCATCAAAATTGGTTAAACTGTTGGGCCGTGAAAAGCTAAAAGACAGACAGACAGACACACTTTCGCATTTATAATACGAGTATGGAATACGGAGTATGGATGCGTCTAAATACGTCTGTCCATTCAAAATTAGATGCGCGATGTATCTGCCCACCATATCCAGTGGTTGCTGACCGATGTTAAACAATGCTGCTTGCCAAAAATCTGTGCTAAAACGCCACCGTTCTGCTTTGTGGTTACCGCCACGGGTTAGCTAACATACAGTTAGGAAACGTCTCGAGTAACTAAAAGTTTAGAGATAAAAAAATAAAAATAAATAAAAACCGACTTCAAGTAGACGTTTCCTGAGGATAATTGGCACCGACTCCAAAAATGTTTGTATAGGACTACATTACCTCTTGTATACATATATGTATGACATAATATATTCGGAAATAAATTAAATAATTTTTTACTTAGTTTTTATTTGTTCGTGGTTGTCGAAGTCGGTTTTTTTTAAATATTTCACAATTTTTAGTGGCCTAAAATATGTACTAAAATATGCTATACCGGGCTCAAAAGCTACTGTTACACTGATCGCGAGCAATTTACTCTTATCCATTGAGGAGCTTTGTTCTCTATCTCCGAAGATATTCATTAAGCTAAAAGGTCATACACCTACCAAACAAAAAAAAAAAACAAAATCGGTGCATATTTGCATTTCGGTAAAAAATTGAGAGAATCGACCTCAGTAACTGTGGGAGTTACACTACACTTGGGCCTCCTAACTGTACGATATCTAAACGGTGGTTAGGACTGACGGACAAAGTAATCCTTGCTAATTTGTTTGTCTGTTACCGCCTCACGTCTCAACAGCTCTGCTCATTTATATTGTTGCAACGGAGCAGCTTTGCGTCATGGATTAAGGCAATGCATTTAAAATCATGAGGTGACAATTGATTAATGTTTTTGCTGAACTATCCGCCCCGGCTTCATTCGGGTGTAATGTCTGAAAATCCTTTCTTATTGTGGGTCATTATTTGCTTACTAGCTGATACCCGCGACTTTGTCCCGAGGTTTAGGTTTTTAAAAAGTTAAACAAAGTCATAATAACATGCATAATAGCATGCCGAATTTCAGCACGATCAGTCTCGTAGTTTGAGCTGTGCGCTCATAGATCGGTCAGTCAGTCAGTTTTTCCTTTTATACAAGTTACGCAAATATTAACTGCGAAAGTCAGAGGTTAGTGCCCTGGATCGAACCCTGAACCTTACAACAATTTTACTAATAACTTTATTTGAGTTATATCTAAGGCTAGTTAATGGCTTTCAGAAACTTTACTCGCTTGGGTCTGCGTAGAACATTTCGCAACTGTAAATTTAGGCTTCATTAACTTTTAACAAGGGTTCCCGTAATAGCGTTTCCCTCTAACCGCGAGGGTACTCCAAATGTCAACCAGTGTAACCTATATTTGACATATTACCTCTGGAAGGGCGTTGACCTTTGACCTCAGTAACATTACGGGCGACCCAATGTCACATCAGATTGTGTAGTGTGTAGCATATTATAATTACTTTTTATCATAATATAGCTGATGCCAGGCATGCGTGGCAGTAGGGTTGAAAAAAAAAACATTTAAAAAAATCGGACTTGCATACGAAGGGATCCTACCATCGTATAAGAAACTAGCTGATGCCCGCAGCTTCGCCCGCGTGGATTGGTCAGATCCCCTGCAGCATCAGGATTGAGGAGTTGGACTCCAAATTTTTTATGAAACAATGTCGCAAAGTTCCTCTATCGATTAAAAAAGAAATGACGCAAATCGGTTCAGAAATCTCGGAGATTTCGGTGTACATAGGTAGAAAAACACAACTCCCTTTTTAAAAGTCGGTTAAAAAAGTAGCCTATTTTACGCCCTGGTCAATCCTCTACTTGCCTGTGAAAGTCCCGTCCAAATCGGTTCAGCCGTTCCAAAGATTAGCCTTTTCAAACAGACAGACAGACAGACAGACAGACAGACAGACAGACAGACAGACAGACAGACAAAAATTTTAAAAACGTGTGATTCAGTTATGGTATCGTTCAAATAACCATATGAGCTTAATATGAGGTAGTTATTTCGAAATTACAGACAGACACTCCAATTTTATTTATTAGTATAGATAACACCTAATTTTTTTTTTGTGATGTAACCACAAATTCATTGTTTTCGGATTTCTCTACTTGTGCTAATCGTTATAAGACTATTGCTTTTATTTATGCAGACAGACAGATAGACAGACAGACACACTTTCGCATTTATAATATTAGTATGAACTAGCCCGTCCCGGCTTCGAATGGGTAGCTTATTTCAATTTTCATAGAGATCGCAAATTTTTTTGAAAATCAAACATAGCTTATGTCACTCAGGAATAATGTAGCTTTATATTGCAGAAGGAATTTTGAAATTCGGTTTAGTAGTTCCAGAGATTACTTCCTACAAACAAACTTTACCTTTTTATAATATTAGCGTAAATAAGACCTGCCTTTCATGATTCTAGGTCAACGGGAAGTACCCTAAAGGTTTAACAGCTCAATTCCCTTGACGAGTCTTGACAGACAGACAGAAAACGAAGTGTAAGGGTTTTTTTTTTCTCTAGAGATACGGAACCCTAAAAACAATCACAATATCGATAACTATATTGTGATATCGTGCTAAAATGGTCATATGGCCACAGCACACCTATCGCGTAACTCGGGTCAATGAACTATGCGAAACTGATAAATTGACGTTGCATTTATTATAGAGTATTTCGCTTATTTCGTAGACTGGTAATAGTGCAGTGGTTAAGACGTCGTCGGTCTCTTATTCGGAAGGTCAGTAGTTCAATCATGCACCTTTTTAACCCCCGACCCAAAAAGAGAGGTGTTATAAGTTTGACGTGTGTATCTGTCTGTGGCATCGTAGCTCCTAAGCTAATGAACCGATTTTAATTTTTTTTTTGTTTGAAAGGTGGCTTGATCGAGAGTGTTCTTAGCTATAATCCAAGAAAATCAGTTCAGCCGTTTGAAAGTTATCAGCTCTTTTCTAGTTACTGTAACCTTCACTTGTCGGGGGTGTTATAAATTTTTAATTTACACTTGTAACTTTTCGGAGTTAGGTTCGTTTTAACCAATTATACAGGGTGGCCGGAGATGTGACGTAAAAGAAAAATTACCTTACATATTATATCAAGGAGTATTTAAATCACCCCCACGTATGTTCAGCGATTTTTAGAAGTTTAGGAGATATGAATTTATTAATGATTTTTTCATAATTTTCATCCATCAGTGGTTTCTTTTTTCTCTCTTTCAGTTGAACGTTTTTGGGCATTTTTTACCCGACTGTGGCAAAGTCAAAAGTTTATGTATGTATGTTTGTATGTTTGCATCCAGATTCTGTGTGTTCCACCGTAGCGCCTAAACTACTGGGCCGATTTTGATGAATGAGGTGTCAATCGATTCTTTGTAATGGCCCGGGTGACATAGGCTATACTTTATACGAAAAAAATTGGTGTGACGGATGTTACATCAAAAAAAGTTAGGGTCTCAAATTTTTAATTATTGATTTAACTAAAAGTAGGTCAAATTAATATGTCAAATATTTATGACGTCACATCTGTGAATTTCATACAAGCTTCCTCACTAAGCAAGCGTTTTGACGTTTAATAAAAAGTCACTAATTTGACCAGTAGTCATGATCCCTATTAGAGGTGCGTGCCCCGGATCGAACCTTGAGTCCCGTAACCACTACGAGGCCAGAATCATAACCACTGAGCTATGAAGGCTTTGAAATAAATATTTTGTTGCTTTTCAATTAACTTCAGTACAATAGTTGACTGATAATTAACTAGATGTTACAAAGTATACATTGAAAAATAAATTGGTTATGATGATAAATTACATTGCATCGCGCATTACATAATAACATCATAATAAGATCAAGGTCGCTTACAAGCGAATTTCATAACATCAAATAATTAGTAGGTAATCATCATCACCATTATCAACCAATAGACATCCACAGCTGGACATAGGCCTCTTGTAGGATCTCTTTTCACCAGTCGCCAGAATCCAGTGGCTCCCTGCAACTCGTTTGATGTCGTCTGTTCACCTAGTGGGGGGTTAGTGGTATGTGCATATCGAAATATTTCTTAGTTAAAGACCATCATTTCGTCTTCGATGTCATACTTGCTAGTGATGATGTATGGATCCAAGGAACCAAAAGCTTAATTTGCTATAATCCGCCAAACCAAAGAAATCTGAATGCCTAATTGCAAAGACTTTGCAATTAGGCATTGTAAGGTCTACATCTCCTGAGGATGCTCCGGTGTCAGGGCGAAACGTGCGTCGAGTAGTGTTGGGATTTGTGTGGTGGTGCGTGTGGCTTGCTTGGTGGCTGGCTTTTCCTGCATGTTTATCAGTGAGAGTTATATACCATACAGATATCTTTGGTTTGGTGGATTATAGCAAATTAAGTTTTTGGTTCCTTGGATCCAAACATCATCACTGGCAAGTATGACATCGAAGACGTCTTTAACTAAGAAATATTTCTGGACTTCATACATGGACTTCCGCAAAATAACGCCTGCTTCTATAGTACGTATGTATCCAAGGCATGGTCGCTAACTATGGACCTCATAAGAAAGCTCAAGGGCAACTCAGCGGGCAATGAAGGGATCTATGCTCGGAGTTTCATTAACTACGTCATCCAATCGGAAAATAGGTAGAACTAGAGTAACCACAATATTTTAACAGGTTGCTGAATTGGCAATGGGCAAGGCACATGCTCATATCTAAAATCTATAGATGTTGAGGTCCCAAACTGAAGCATTATAAAACACCTACTATGCTGACAGAATATGACATCAAATGAGTTATAGGGCATCACTGGATCCAGGCGGCGAAACACACCAGCGTGGGGATGTCTCTACAATATACCTAGGTAATCCTCAACCTCACTCCATGAAGCCCTCGGCAACCTGGGCGGTCTACTCGGCTTCTGGAGTGAGCTTGGATGGTTGGAGTGAAGACTTCGGCGGGGAGGGTCAATGCACGCACAACAGACGGAAATGTTTAAGTGTGGGAACCAGCCCAGAGAGAAGTAAGAAAGAAAGAAAATACCTAGGTCTAAGTACTATAATTTTCTAATAGTTGTTGTATTTAAAACGAGCAATCCACCCAGCTTTGCAGGTGGCAGTTCTGAATTTTTTTTCTTACAGGATGTACAGAGAACAAACATACCTTTCAAGGGGCTAGACTCAGAAATTTGAACAGTACATGTAGATGTTTCAGTCAGTCAGTTTCTACTTCTATTGACTTTGTGACTAGTACTTTTTTTGCCCACTAAATACTTTGTTTGTGTATGTAAGCACTCTGGGATAATGTAGCTATCTATCAGTCAAAGAATTTTCAAAATAGGATCTTTAGTTCTAGAGATTACCTATTACATCAAAAATCACAAACTCTACCTCTTTATAAGTAATAACTATACTATAAACTATGTTATAGTAGAAATAAATAAAATAATGTCATGTGCACTGTTAGTTTTATGTTAAGTACAATCAATGAAATTCCAACTATTTTGTTTACTATAACCACTGTGCCCAGTTGGCACGTTGGATAGCTATAAACCCAGAATTAAATTTAATCCTGTCACACTTAGGCCTCACAAAAGCACATAAAATCTCTACATAGTGTCCTCATGACTGAATTTCACCAATCTCATTGGAGACTAGCCATCTGTCTTTGTCATATACCTCATTGTTGAGAGTCGTCACCTCTTTCCATTAATAACAAAATAGTAAGATTTCTTGGGCATACAACTCGAGTAACAGAACAAGATTTCAACTCTTAGCTTATACACTTATTATCAAGTGTTAGTGATAATAACCGGGGCCGACAACTTAATATTATGATCTCCAATAACTACCAGGTTATGCAGGAGATATTGTATGAGTGTGTGTGCAAAACTGCACACACAGTTGCAATCTATATAGTATATATATCTATCAAAGTCAACTGGGACAGTAATCTGACATGACGGGAGATATAAGATCTGGTGGCTTCACATACTCTCTCAGACACATGGTATAACATCGCCAACTTCTATATGGTACTGAGAATTTCTTGACAGAAAACACAATAACTTTTTTTAAACCACTCAGGGACTTGAACTGCGGAGCTCTGCAAATAAGCAAGCCACTAGACCATTGAGGCTCTACATAGTAGAAAGTATTGTTGCCTTGAGAGCTTGTTAAGCCATCAGTTCTGGTTCAATGGATCCTGAGGACCCTCACGTTATATTGAGAGGACCCCTACCATTATAAGATCTATCGAACAGGGTCATAACCTTTAGCAATGAGAATATGACAGAGAGAAAGAAAGTAAAGTTAGCTTTTGATAGTATAAGCTAGAACGGATGTATACTTTTGGTCACAAAATGCAGATTAAAGCATCAGTAAGTGCTATATATTCACTCAACAACAATAATTGTTAATCAATGATATTTTTTTTGTCCATACTAACTAATATTATAAAGAGGTAAAGTTTGTTAGATGTAATCTCAGGAACTAATGATCAGATTCACAAAACTCTTTCACTGATAGACAAATTACATTATTTCAGAGTGCTATAGGCTATAAATTATATCATGCAGACAAAGTCACGGGAAAAAGCTAGTAGCTAACAATATGCTAGTCTGATTTGTGTAGATATATAGAATCTTATATATTTACTTAGTAAATGGTATGGGATAATGACCATATTAACCTATTTATATACATGCATTAGTACCAGATAGTGACCATAACCCAGTGGACCATTTTAAAAACCAAGTTCTGTAATAATTGCAAAATGTAAAAGGTTTTTACTTTTTAATAAAACAGAACCTCCATAAAGAGTCTTCTTCTTAGTTTATCAGAAATAAGTATTGATCTTATTCAGAAAGTAGTATGTATATCTAACAGAAATCAAATAAAATGTATCAAACTAAGAAGGGCATAGCTTAATAGTTTAAGTAAGTAGTTACCTACTTAATTATTGATATGGACACCACTAAATACTTTATTATGTAATATAGGTACCTTACCTAATTAATATTGCCCATAGTTAACAAAGATAGCATCATTCACACCTGTCTATTAGAGCATGTATAAAATTAGCACCTTTTAAGTAACTAAGTACACCATAGTAAAATTATGCAATGACATAGTGAAATTTTTCTTTATAATGCATATTTGACTAGAGAAACAACAAAGACTTGTCTGCATAACAGAGAAAGTCACATTAGCAAACAAGCAACTTTCTTCCACACCTAATAGCTTGACATTGATTGGCCCCAAGGCTGCCTAAAATACACACAGAATACTGAATGATGCTCTCTGCAGGTTTCTAACTGTTTATCAGATACTATCTAAGTGCTATACATATACACTGTGCATAGCTATAAATATGTAGGCTATTTGAGCTGTTGCTATGCAAGATATCTGACATCTATACATGTATAGCTAGGGCCTATATCAACTGTTGCCTTTTTGTGAGCTCCCACTACAATGGAACACTGTCCAACTTCCCCATATAAGTATGTAAACAGTATGTTTGAACACTCTCTTGAATGTTTACAATTGTAAATCTCGACGGGAATCGATTATCTCGAGACGAATCTCGCGATATAACCTCAAAGACGTGAAACTGGCGATACGGACGCAACATACAGGTTATACTAGCACTCGTAAAAACTACTAACGTGACGAGAATTCCTACCGAATACGTGGATGCGACCGCTTCGGAGTCGCTTCGGGTCACAAAGAGCCACTTACCCAGGGTTGGTGATGGAGGAGCAACTTATCACAAATCACTACACAAAAAGGATACATGCTAAGTCCAAATTGTAACCGTCCTTCACGTATCGTTTCCGGCGCTTGCTCACGATGCCCTTGATGGGGTTCGTCATCTTGATGTTGGAGATGGAGTTGGCCATGGCTGGCGGCGGGGGCGCGCGCCGCGGGAGCAACTCTGCCGCCGCGCCCTTAGCGGGCCCGCCCGCTCCCGGCACCCAACGCTTCTCGGGTGCCTTTCGCTCGCGGCGCCGGCAGCTCACGCAAATCCCCATAAACCCTCCGGCGTTCGCATGGGGCCGGCGGAGCGCGGGCGGACGCCGCAGCCGCCCGATCAGCTCGCGCCCGCCATGGCTGTCCGCGCGCCCCGGGCCGGGCCCCGCGCTCCCCGTGCTCGCACGCGCTCGCGCTCGAGGCCAGCCGCTCGCACCGGCGCCAGTCACACATATAGCATACTCCACGCCCGCCACTGATGCACGCACTATCGCCACGAGCCACGAGCCGAGAGCCACGAGCCTGGCGCTTCCACGGCGATGCCACAATTTATCACAATTTATCTCGCACGAATGGCGTCCATCCTGCGTTCGCACTCGATCCAGAACACGACCGACGAGAAACAGTTGCACAAGAAAGAAAGATGGTTATGAATTGATGGCCAAAAGTGAAGACACCGTCCTGTTCGCACTTAAAATGTACGCGTTTATCGAACAGAGATAGAACACAACCTTAATTTCAGTGCTAGCGGCTGCCTCTCTTTGTTCACTGACGTTTACGATTTTTCTCGCAAGGTCGCGCTTTAGTAGAATCTTTTACCGCCACTATTCAAATGCAACCAAGGAAATAGGAATACTTCAATGCTACTTTACTATTGATATGAAACTTTGCTATAAACAAAACCATGACCGAATGTGATTAATTGCTACAATACACTACAATCTAATATAAATAGGCAATATTTCTTGAATGTAAAGAAATATTGTTGCTTAAACAGGAACATAGATGGCGTTAGTTGCAAAATAATGACAGATTGCGTTCCGGTTCACGCTTCACATCATAACATATTTTTTGAGTATTTTATCAAAACATAATATATTTTTAATTATATTTTATATATTAAGTCGTTATTTTTCTTAATTTTATGTAAAAATAAATCGATATATGTGTAACCATGTGTATCTTATAATATATGTACCAACCGGTGACCCCGCCGTACAAACGAAGGAAGCACAACTATCGACCCACTATCGACCAAATCTGTGTAATTACACGTCACGCACACAAACTCAACATAAATTCTACGAAACTGGCCACTTAACACCTTCCGATACGCATTTGACACAACGTAGTGATTATATTTTTTTGTTTGACACTTCAATGAAATAATTTAATTTTAAATCGTATCGTAATCGTGCTGTGCAAATTACACAACTTCAAATTGAAGTCTAGGGTTGTCAGAAAATAAATGGGGTAATTTTGCCTAAAAATGAGCAATTTTTTTTTCATTATATTTAGACAAATTTATATTTTATTTTTGATGACAATTATAATATAACTAAGCGAAAAAGGCTGTTTTGTTAATTAAAAGATTTTAAATTGATATTGAAATTTAACTAAAACAAAACTTATTACTAAATTGTAGTACATTTAATATACCAGTCTCCGTCATAATAGCTGCATGCCAAATTTATCATGAAGTACCTAGGTACCTACGTAATTGGTGTACGTACGTTGGACAGATAAAAACATACGTTTTTATCTGTCCAACGTACTTACCATGTTGTCTTCTATGTTTTTTGTAAATGTATATGTTTGTGTGTGCAATAAATAAATAAATAAATAGGTAATCAAAATCTTACTACATTAATAATATTATTTAGTTATAGTTAGTCCATGATAGGTAGTAGTATTGGCATCACTCAGAAAAGCAGGTATTATTTAAATATTTTTATCGAATTATTGGAATGTCCTCTCCAAAACCAACACAAAAAAACACAAGTTTAATGTGTAAGGTTATCCGAGAGTAATAATCTAAACAAACTAATGCCAAAATAAGTAATTTAATTAGAGCGTGATTGCTATCACAACATCTAATTATCCAGTTCACAATCCAAATACCGAAAATATGCGATATCGCTCCGAATCTCAGAAGGAGACTAAACTAAAACCTTCGAAACGCCCGTATTTATGCAAGTTCAATCTTGTTGGCCTCCTAGCAACAGATTGTATGACATCGAATGAGCGAAATATCGATTTTATCAAACTACCTGCATTAGATAAATTAATAATTTTATATTATTTTTGACAACTCAAATCAATTTTTAAAAATAACCTTACAGTAGGCACCCACCAAAACAACCTTAGCGACGAACGGAGGACTCGTCACGCGTGATGTGGTCAAAGATGGGACGCTATACGGATAGCTAGAATATTTATCTTTATTTCGGTATTTTTTAAGGTCATAAATGTCAGAAAACACAAGACAAATAAAATATGAACCCATTTTGAATAAATAACTTTGAATTTGGCTTAGAGAAAAAAAAAACCGCTACCCAAGAGCCGCTTTGTGTAATTTGGTAAGAGATCTACGATATAGGGATGTAAACTTGCCCGGTGTATAACACCAAAAGTAGTGAATAGTCTACTAACCCTGCGAGATACGCTAAATAAAATCGCTAACTGGTACATACTTGGATTATTATTAAATATTTTTAGTGAATATATTGCGTTTTTATATTTGACTTTTTAACTTTTTTATTTTTAACTGTCAGGATACGATTATATAGTAAACATGGTGATGGGCACCCTGTTAAGCAGAGATTTTCAATAAGGCCAGAGGCCCTATACTGTAATTAATCAAAATTATGTAAAAACAGAGTAGGTAAATTTTAATACGTTGCAATCGATAAATTATTATTTTCTAGCATCGAACATCCATCGATTTGTAACTATCATAATAAAGACTAATCTAATGAGATCTCATTTTTTAATAATCATCGTGAAAGGGAAAAATAGGGAAAAATAGGAAAATAGGCAAATTTTCATATGTGAATGGTATCATTTCATAACGCACACATACTCATCAACTGACAGTTCCCCTGCTTCATTTGACTTTTCGGAGCATACCATCCTGAGTATTTATTCATCCAAGATATGTACTTGAAAAAATATATTATAGCGATTGCGATGTGCATCGATTTTTAATCGAATCTTACTAAGTAATAAATAACGAATGAAGCGAGAAAACGATACGAAGGTACTACAACCAACAAATGCAAATATTTTTTATCCTTTTATCAATCAATCCAGTAAAAGTAGGTAGTATTGCGTTACGCGTACGTAGGTAAGGTATCTACATTACCTCGTTTATAATACCCTATAATATAGATTCACATTATTTCAGGGTTCCTTTTAAGTAACATAATATTTTTTTCGCCTAAAATAACCAAGGTTCCAGGTTCCAACAGATCTTCTCATACTGACGCGTTGCCGTTTCATTGCGCTGCCATCGTAATATGTTATGTGTTTTGAAGCTACTTATATTCACATAGATAGGTAGGTACATGGTAGGTACTTAGCATAGGTAGGTATATAAAATTATACCTATCGAACGCCAGCAGACAGCCTGTTGCCATCCGACCTGCATGTAACGCACGCATCGTATTACAATACCTACCTCGTACATATACCTACTGTAGATAGCATAATACCAAATAGGTAAACTAAAAACTATATCCTTTTAACTACTATATAGCCGCGACTTCATCCGCCTGAAATAAGGTTTTTAAAAATCCTGTGGGAAGTCGAAACTTTTGGCATAAAAAGCCTCCGGGATGCATGTTTTTTCTACTTATTTCTGTACCTACATGGCTAGGTATATCAAAATGGGTTAAACAGATGGGCTGGGAGAAGATAACAGAGAGACAGACACACTTAGACGTATTTTATTATGATGCATAGTATGGATGTAATGTCATGCATGATACAATGCAATGCCCGCCGCGCACACCATTTCGTATAGGTACATTATGTAGTTACAGTACCATACATTTTGTCTTCATAGCGTTCCAATACCCGTGCGCCCGGGGCGCTTGCTAAGTTCTTAAGCCCACTCTACACTCGCGCACAATCCAGGGCCTTGGCTGCTGGCAATTTTGCTCGTGATATCTGCGAGACAAATACATGTCCCTTTATACTAATTTTTCGCAATTTAGTTTGCAGTTCTTTTATCATGTGCAACATAACCGACATCGGATTGGGAACTCCGCGAAACCATCCATATTCGCGGCGTTCGTGGGATGTCGTGAATATTTCTTCCCACTTCTTGTAATGTAGCATCTGTTAGGTTAATTTTTTCCGAATAAAATATAGCCTATGTCACTCGGACCTTTACAATGAATCAATTGACACCTCATTTATTAAAATCGGCCCCGTAGTTTAGGCGCTACGGTGGAACACACAGAATCTGGATATCTAGGTACATACATACATTTCTTGTAACTTTGCCGTGGTCGGGTAAAAAGTAAAAACCATATTATTTGCTAAAGAGTTTGGAAGTTATATAATACAATAGACAGATAAAACATGTATTGCGTTTTCTTTTATACTTTTCAGAGAAAAAAATTAAAAACGCGACTATGAATAATTGTCATTTACGCAAATAAAATATTTATTCCTTCACCATGAGAAACATATTAGCCTGTAACGAAGCAGCGATAGGTATACAAAAAAAATACTAAAGCACAGTTTTTTTATTGATATAAAACTGACTGTGTGTGTATTTAAATTTTAAAATTGTTCTTCGCTGACTCATAAAAACAGCAACTGTAAAATAGGTCGGGAGGTACCTACTTTATACACCTAGGTAGGTACATATATCTACTTCTGCGCAAGCACATAGGTACGTGCCTATACTTACATACGAAGACAAAATGACACAGCTAAATTTGGTTATGACTTCTTATATTAGTCACCTATTTGTGTATTCTGTGCCTATCATTAAATCTATACCGAAAATCATAAAAATCAAATCTATTTATTCCTTACCGTACCAGCTGCTATATGCTATTTAACCCCCGACCCAAAAAGAGGGGTGTTATAAGTTTGACGTGTGTATCTGTGTATCCGTCTGTGGCATCGTAGCTCCTAAACTAATGAACCGATTTTAATTTAGTTTTTTTTGTTTGAAAGGTGGCTTGATTACGTAGTAACCTAAATATTGAAAGTAGACACTATTTTATCCAACAAAAAATTCAAACTTCTAAGTAGTTTTAGGTACCTAGCATAGATTTAAATATAAGTGCTTATTTGTGTAGATAAATATCAAAATAAATATCTAGTAATGAAACGTAAACACAACACATCCCATAATAATAATAATTAACCGCTATTATTATTTAATCAGATAATGTAATAACTGATGCGTGCAAGGTACTTCCTATAAAGCAACAGCCAACAACCTGCTCTAATTAAATCGATAGAAATCAAAATTGATGAAAACATTATGGAAATCAAATGGAAATACTTAGTAATATGAATTCTTCGGTTGGCTGATTTTACACCATCTGCTACGCTGGCTCAATACAATAGTAGGTATATATACCTACTTGTAAACGACTTGTAGGTACTCACTATCAGTTATCACAGAATAGTAAGTAGGTACTATATTCACTGCGTATATTCAAAGACAAAAAAAGCTGTGATAGTATATTCTCCAGGATTTATTTCGGAGAGTGTGCCCAAGAGCTTTTTGATTTCCTCTTTCACCTTTCTACTACCGTACCCCAAGGTCATCTCCAAATCTGCACCCCTACGTAGTTGAAATTCCACGGACACGTACGAAGCGACTTGCCTCCTTGTTTCTGATTCGAACCGCTAGGTTATGGAACACCCTTCCAGTATCAATTTTCCGCTCCCATTTTGATATGGGTACCTTCAAGTCAAGAGTTCAAGAGTGAATAGGCTAGGCGAGCACGCTCCATTTTATGCTGCATCATCAATTGAGTGAGGGACGGAACCCTAAAAACATAATAACATTGCAACCTTGTTGCCACCTGACTAGTATAGGTACTTTTATGTCACAACTCACTACTTAAACATTACGGCATTTCATTTGACGTATGATCTATAATGAAGTATTAGACAGACGGACTGACAGACAGAAAGACAGACAGACAGACAGCAGAGTGACATTAATAGGGTCAAGGGCCACGCCTACAAGAAGCATGCGTCGCTCTCAAAAACGGAAAGACCCCCGTGTCAAGATGAACCCTAATAAGTAGAACCCTGCAGAGTGAGTGTGTAGTGTGTACTGCAGTCTGCATTGCGTTGTATCTATCCAAGTCTTTATTTAACAATCTTTAACCACAACTGATATGAAGGTAGACTGTATGCCGTTGCTACGCTACCTGATTCATTTAAAGCCTATTCTACACTCGTGGCCGTAAATTTTAACGTTGAAGGAAACAAGTTATTCATTTCACCCTCTAAAGTCCCTTAAGAAAAATTTTACATAGGGTTGCTGCGCATGCAAAATCCGCTATGTATTTTTTATAGAATTTTCGTTTTTGATGTCATTTTGTTTCGTTTTCAAAGGTATGTGTTCATTTTCTTTAACATGTGTGCTAGTTCAAGAGATAATCTTTTTAGCAATGTGACTATGATCTAAAAGTAAAGCATATTTTTTCAAAAAAATTAAGTTTAAAAGAGTCTCCTGAATACTTGTGATTTTCCACATAGCGGAATTGTCATGCGATAGGTAGAACCAGTTGCCAGTTCACAGTCGATGTTTACATTTTAATAATTTTCATTGAAAACCTAAGTCAATAAAAATAAATTTTGGTTTACTTCCTCGTTTGGTATCTTGTAAAGTATTTACATTATGAGGTTTCTCAGACAGGTTTTGGAAAAACGTCGCGCTACCATTCACATTATTGTTTCTTTTTCGCGAGCTTTCGTGGCTCGAGTGTAGGACAGGCTTAACACTATCAATCCTCGACAATTGATAAATTGATAAGTGATAAGTTAGTCCAAACGCAGACGCAGTGATAAGATAGCAGTCACTATGGGGTGCAGTATTTATCATTTATCATGATAAATATGTATTAGTACCTACTAGATGGTACCAGGCAACTTTGTCAGTATGTAAAATTAAATAAAATCAATTTGTATAGCGCAGCTGAGTACATGAAAACATTTTAAAAGCTTTTGTTGATATAACTCGTATCAATATTAAATATTTTATAAGGTGTTTAAACTGCTGTTTAGAGGCTTTTGTTAAAATTCAAGTTTCAACATTGTAAGATTATGTAGATATGTACCTATAGTTCGCGACATGATGACTTGGCGATAGGGGTATGAGGCGAGGGGACGCCCCGTACGGCACCGTTACGTACGGTACGGTACGTACGTACGTTTATAATTTTGTTAGTTCTTGCGATATATGAATTTCTAAACTAGTTACTATCTACTAAGGCGTTCTAAATATGACAAAAATGTAACAATCTGACCTGAGGGGTCGTTAGAAGGTAAGTAAGTTGAATAAAACGAAAATCAATCTAAATATTAAAACATATTTAATCAAGGTCGTAACTTACTTTGGTAAAGTCAATATTCTACAAACTTCTACCCCTCTTTCTTTCAGTGTTGCCATTTCTTCATCGAATAAAACTCCTTTCCTCCGCACTTTTGATTAAGAAATGTGGTACGTGCAGTTTTGGTGGTTAAGATGTATTATTTTGTAGAACTTAGACTACGTATTATGGATTCTTGGTAAAGATTTTTCAGAGAAAATTAGGAATTTAGGTGATTTTATGAAATATTATTTTTAAATTGACAGCTGTGTAATAAAACTATAAATTACTAAATAAGAAAATTTAATCAAAGTCGTAACTTATTTTCGTACAAAGTCAATATCCTATCAACTTCAACCGCCCTTTCTTTCAGTGTTGCCATGTCTTCGTCGGATAAAACAGTAGTCTTTTTCCCCGCGTTTTTGATGAGGAAATGTTGTATGAACAGTCGGAGGCTTTCTCTGAACATGTGCAGTTTGGGCGGTTTGGATATCCTGTGGAACACTTCTAGTGATGTTTGTAGGTCTTCGTTCATGATTATTGCGAGTAGGATTTGACGCATGAAGCGAACTGTTGTTTTGTTTAGGTCGGAGAATTGGATTATCTGAAAGAGACAGAAATATTCTTATCTTTATCTCTTTTGACACGACAACTTATTCTGACGGTAAGATGTCGACCTCCAGTTCAAGGTTAAACTGTTGGGCCATGAAAACCTAGCAGACAGACAAACAGACAGACAGAAAGACACATTTTCGTATTTATTATATAGTGAAGTGATCGTCGACTTTAATTTTTCCTTTTTTTTTCTTTATTGTTTACAACATTATTAGTTAAAAATATGTGTGTGGCAATCCTCAGAAAACTATGGAAAGAGTATGTATATGGGTACCTTTAAAACTGAAAGCGGCAGTCCTTTCTGCATGATGAGATGTATCAGGAATTGTGCCAAGTTCGCCGTGCCCTGCTTGGAAAGGGAATCTAGCTCCTTTATCTTGTCCCACACCGAGTATTGTATTGACAGCTGAAACAACAAATACAGTACAAATTCCATAATCATCTTTATCATCATAAAACGTTTGTAAAACGACACTGTAAGGGCGACCAATCAACAATGAGCTATGCTGTGCTGTACTGTGATATGCCCTATATCTCCTGGTAGGTTATAATGAAGATATATGGTCAAAGACTGACTAGCTATACACTAGTCGGTTTTTGTCTAATAAGTTGTAACCAACCTATCATTCTTTTTTCGTTTTCGTAATGGTAGGCATGCTATAGGTATCATCTATACATATAATAAAATTGTAGAAAAGTGGTGTCTGTACAATGGAAATATATAAAAAAAAGTAGCAGGGGTTGTTATTATATCGATGCCGAACCCGAAATTGTAATTAATTTTTTTTTGTCTGTTTGTCTGTGTGTTTGTGCACGCTAATATCAGAAACGGCTTATTCGATTTAGATACAGTTTTCACTAATATATTGTAGTAAGCTTCACTTAAAATTTAGTGTTTATTTCATGTCAATCGGTTCATAAATAAAAAAGTTATGTCAATTTAAAGAATCACGGCGAACATTTTTAACGTACAGAGTACGTACTACACGCCTGGCGCCTGAGCGTCCGTGGCTATATAAAGCGCGCTGAGAGCTACTCCACGCGAACGAAGTCGCGGGCACAGCTAGTTGTAAATGTAAATACGAGTAGCCCTAATTTTCGATATATAAGTAAACTGTTTGTGTTCTTTATTGAGAACCGAATATAGGATTCATAAGGTCAACTTGTAATATTTTAGGCCAAAACGCCCACTGTCTTTAGTGAAACACACCTGGTATTTCCTATCATAGTCGCACAGCTTCTGTCCCAGCACCCCGTAGTAGGGGTTGTATGTTTTCTCCTGCAGACAGCACGCTAATAATACATGGATCACTTCCCTTTCTTGTTGACCTTTTAGCCCCAGGTGTTGCAGCTTTTCGAACGCATCCATATAGTCCTGAAAATAAACACAATGTTATTCATAACAATTGAAAGCTATCCGTCACATTTAAAGGTGCATTTGGAATGCTTTGCAAATATATTACAAATATGAGAGATTGTCAGTATCTTTTGTGGCTAAAATATATACATAAATAAAATAGAACTACAGATTGTTGGACATAGATTGGTCCTTTATCTCCAAAGATAGGTAAAGTTTTTGATGAAAATCATTATTTTTGATACTATTAGAACGATTTTCCGTCACTTCTTCACACAAAATTAACAATTTAGGGTCTAGTTTAAGAAATTAACTTTAGTATCAACTACTTTGTGAGAATAGTCGATACTAGAGCTAATTTCTTAAACTGGACCTTTTCAAGTAAAGATTTTTATATAAACCGGTGAGGATGATACTGCCATTGTCGCAATTAAAATTCCATAAGCCTACGTCGTCGTATGAGTATATAAATTGCGAAAAACCAAATTAAATTCGAATTTCGCGGGGAGGCCCGTCGCTTCCACCTTAACCGCAAACATTAATACCTCTCCATTATCTATGCCCACCAGCTATGAATATTATTATAGCGTTTACATAGTAAAATTATATTTATTTTGAAAATAATAATATTTATTTATAAAAATAATAGCCCTCGAAAAAAATCTCCTTTAAGTCAATAGTTATTATATTAATATGCAAAAGTGTCCCTGTTGCCTTTTTACAAACGCAAATTAGAGCGAGAGGTCGGACCACTGACCCTAACAGAGAGGTCTGACCTCTCGCTCTAACTTAGTATTCGAAGTGGGATAGCGATTAGTAGTTATTTGCTTCAAGGAGGTATTGGAAGTAAAACCTTCACCCACTTTAGCATCGTAGCCGTAACGATGGTGACGAATAAATACACATAACTTACCTCAGCAGCCATAATAACACAGAATATGCTTCTTCTGACGTCAGTATTCATGCGTTGTTTTCTTGCTAACTCCAGCAGCCTTTGATCACTGGACGCTGGTAAATTAACTGTTTGTTTGTCTTCTTGTACGCGGCTGCCCTCCCACGCCGATCCTACCACCCACCATTTTCCTCTTTCATGAGCTGGAATTATTACAAAAAAAAAACATTATAGTTAAAAATAAGAAATTGGTATACATGTATCAAAAATATTGATGACATAAAGGCTCAAATGGGCTAGAACCCAGAACCACCAAACCAGTTTAAAAAATTGTGATATAAGTGTACTTATTTTAAATGCGTATTTCTTCGTAGTTATGAATAAATACTAAAATATAAATAAAAATTCCGATTTAAAAACACCGACGTCTTTTTGTTGCTTCTTTTGTATTGTAAATTGTTAGTTACTAGAGGAACATCTAATTTCACAAAATATACCACATTTACGCAAAACTTTTTCATTGCATACTTAAACTCTCGTTATTATAACAATGTTACCAGTTTCTACTGTATAATAAATATATTTTGATCATCTTCTCTTTTGGTAATAAATTATAAATTATTTTTACCCCCGAAGCCGTAAAGCCAGTTAAAATAAGAAATGCAGTTTAAAAAAAAAAATATCAAATATGTAAACAGGCTACGCGAATATATATCAAAAAAATATTGATTTTTGAATCTTTCCATAGTTTTCTTTTCTCTCGCACATTCTAACATTTTCAACGATTGTGAAAGAATCAGTACACTCTGATTCTTTCACAATCGTCGAAAATGTTAGAATATGCGATAGAGAAGGAAAAACTAACCCCCACGCCGCTATCCTTCATCTATGACTTCAACATTTTTTTAAATGTAAACAGGCTACAAAGATATTTTAAATTTGGAATCTACTCATAGCTAGAAAAAAGAAACATTTTTTCACAAGGAATTAGGAAAGCATTTTATATTTCGGAGGGAAAATAAACTATCCTCAAGTGATATTCCTCATTAAATTGTTTAAACATGGCAGAGGGAAAGGAAGCAACGAAAGATGAAATAGATGCAAGTATTTTAGAGGCCAGCAATTTAGATTTCCATACTTATGTACAGAATGAAGATGGGACTTGCAGAGCTCGTGTGTTAAATTATATAGAACAAGTACAGAAACTTGACGGTAAGATTGAATCGCGTTTTTTATTTTAATGATTAATATTTTTTTTTGTAACATTTGCTTTACTATGAACGAACATAGGCTCATTTTTGACCCGGAAAATCAAAGAGATCCCACAGAATTTTTTGAAATTCTAAATCCACATAGACATAGTTACATTTGGCCGACTGGAAACCCAGAAATTCGTTCGGACAAAACCGCACAGAAAATGATTAGCTTTATAAATTTTTTAGGGTTATATTATGTACCCAAAGTGTGCCAATACTAAGACTCCGCTGACTGTCCGTCCGTCCATCAACGGGCTGTATCTCGTGAACCGTAATAGGTAGAGAGTTGAAATTTTCACAGAATGTGTATTTCTATTGCCGCTGTAATAACAAATAATAAAAATTTCAAAATAGCCATCATGATAATTACAATTGTACGGAACCCTTCGTGTGCGAGTCCAACTCGCACTTGACCGATTTTTAATTCATTCATTGTGAAAAAAATCTTTCAGATAAATTTTTGAAGCTACTAGCTGAGAATGCAGCTATGATGGCTCATGATCTTTTTTTTATCATAGAAAAGTTTAGGCAGATTCTCGAAAACGATTTTCTAGAAAGTACCGCAAGTGACGACGAAGACGAAAGTTTGGAAGAGAACATCGACGAGGATTCAAATCATTGCGATGGAAATCCTGACGAGAAAGCAAATTTAGAATCTTACGAAGGTGAACAAATGGAATAGATTTTTAATAAATTCCTCATATATTTGATTAATTCAGTGAATAAAATAATTCAAATTACTTATTAAAATTAATAAAAGTTCCTAATGTGATTGATTCAAATTAATAACGAATAAATGAACGAATATTTTAAATGTTGATTTTTCTTGAAAAGAACCCCTTCCTAAATATTTTTGTCTGTCCGTTTGTGCCTAAAACAGCAGAACAGATTTTAATGAACGGCACAAAGTTACTTTTCATCATACTTATTCGAAAAATGAAATTGTTTTAGGGGTTGGCGGGAACTCGCTACACTCAAGATTCTATTTTTGAACCTTAAAATCCTTCACTGGCTCGCTCAAGATTCTATTTTTGAACTTGTGCTATAAGACTCACCTACCTACCAAATTTCGTGATTCTAGGTCAACGTGAAGTACGCTATAAGTTTTCTTGACAGACACGACGGACGGACGAACAGACAGACAGACAGGCAACAAAGTGATCCTATAAGGGTTCCGTTTTTCCTTTTGAGGTACGGAACCCTCCAAATATGACTGCATTAAGTATTGTAAACAAATGGGAGATACTAACCTTTTAATAAGTCTTCCAGTCTAATATTGAGCGTGGTGACATAGTTGCCTTTTCTAACAATGCCACGACACATTTTCTTCAAATGCTCTATATATGTGGGGTCGTAGTTGGGGATCTTATTCAAATTGTTGTTTTTCACTGCCAGCAATACTTCCAAAAGGAATTTTATACGGGACCTGAAATAAGTATAATTAAATACTCTTACACAAATTATAAATTAATGAATTTAGACTCTTAACTACTAAACCGGTTTTGATAAAAAATTACAAATTTAAAGGATATAAAAGTAAATTAGGACTTCGTCTGTGGTGGCGTTTGCTGGCGCGCGTGCGGTGCTTTTTTGGAGTGTTTTTTTATGAGAAGTGGCTGGTTTTTGTGTTCTGCTGGTGTTTATTGGTGGTGGAACTGACTGGGAAGCGCTCTAAAGGGGCGCCGCGTGTATGTCGGCGGGCGCCGGCACAGACGAAGTCCATACTTATTTTTAACTAAATATAGTTTTCCTAACTTGTAAATATGTAACTACAAACTTGACATTGGCTAATCAGTGTAAAGCCAGACGAGAGAGAGAGAGAGAGAAGTAAATTAAACGCCGACCGTGACAGTGTGACGTCAAAAGTCTATTATGGCCGTGGGCATGCCCATCGTGCCCACAACGGTGGATCCGCGCTTGACGTATAAGGCTTTGAGCAGACAGTAGACATACTTTATATCCTTACCCAGTGTCTGCACTCTGGTTCAACTTGGTAACCTTAGTTTGTGTGTCGTGTATGAATGTCTTTAGTGCGGCTGGTTCCTCCTTCCTTAACACTCCCCCCACATTGCGTAAGGCTGTGAGCACACAGTCAATACTTTTTTCACTTAATTCATCTACTAAACGTGTTAAAATGTCATAGAGTAAAGATGCCTGGTAGATCTAAAAGAAAAATAAAGTAAATAGTAGTAGGTAAGTAGCTTTCATGGAATAAAAAAAATATATATTTAAATAGATTTTTACAAGTGCTTTCAAATCGTTAAGTGAATCTACTAGTGGTTCAGAATGCCAGCAAGAAACTCAGCGGCTGCTCTTGTCAAATGTTCAATCTGCAATAATGTTAGATATGCCATATTGTACAAATGCAGCCCTGCAATAGTTTTTCTCACCTTAAAGCTGTACAAAAGAGCGAGGCATCCTACAAGATTATCCAACGTCTTATCTTGTACTGGTTGTGGGGTTTCCATCATGGCATCAAACTTCCTTGATAATTCTTCTAAGAAATGGGCACCTGGAATTATGGACGCAAGTTTATAAGTTTTCTTCTGCAAAAATCATTGAACATAATCCATCAAAAATAAAAAGATTACTTAATCTGTCTGTCACCTACCCTCCCAAATCAGAAAAGGCTTGAGGTATCAAGTTAATACCGATATTTTTTTTTAATTCAGATACAAGTCAGTCTACAATCTCACCTGGTGGTAAGTGATGATGCATAGAAATAGATGAAGGCTGCGACTTCGTCAGTGTTGATTTTTTTTTTTAAACCTGTGGGAACTCTATGATTTTCCGGGATGTAGCCTATATTATATCCGTTTTGGGAATGCAAGCTATCTCTGTACTTTCGTCAAAATCGGTTAAACGGATGGGCGCCCCCGCGACTCACACCCCGATCGCCATCTCAACCTGTCGCAAGTACTACAAGTACTATATCTTTGTACCAAATAGATGCATACTATGCCTTTAAAAACTGAAATTTGTCACAAAGGTACTTTGAATGTCCTGGAAAGGTTTCAAATATGGTTGTTAATCATACCTATTTCAGAGCCAACGTTGGCGTGTAGAACTGCAATGAGAGCGGCATGTTCGGCGAGCATTCTATCCGCAGTTAGAGCCTTTTGAACCGTCGCGTCCAGCCATAGCTGCGTGAGAGCAGTGTTGACTGAATGTCTGCTGTTACTGGAGTATAGGTTCTCTATAGATGTGCAAGCCCAGTGGAGGTTTGTACCGGCTAGCTTGTTGAGGACGCCTGAGGGAGGAACAATTAGACCCTTCATCACTATTGTCAACCAAAAGCATTCTACCTGCAGTTAGAGCTTTTTGCACTATATAAAGTATAGGTTCTCTATAGATGTGCAAGCCCAGTGGAGGTTTGTACCGGCTAGCTTGTTGAGGACGCCTGAGGGAGGAACAATTAGACCCTTCATCACTATTGTCAACCAAAAGCATTCTACCTGCAGTTAGAGCTTTTTGCACTATATAAAGTATAGGTTCTCTATAGAGGTGCAAGCTCAGTGGAGGTTAGTACCGGCCAGCTTGTTGAGGACGCCTGAGGGAGGAACAATTAGACCCTTCATCACTATTGTCAACCAAAAGCATTCTACTTGCAGTTAGAGCCTTTTGCACTATATAAAGTATAGGTTCTCTATAGATGTGCAAGCCCAGTGGAGGTTAGTACCGGCTAGCTTGTTGAGAACGCCTGAAGAAGGAACAATTGGACCCATCATCATCATCATTATCAAGCAACAGCATTCTATCCGCAGATAGAGCCTTTTGCATCGTCGCGGCCAGCCATAGCTGCGTGAGAGCATTGTTGACTGAGTGTCTGCTGTTACTGGAGTATAGTTTCTCTATAGAGACGCAAGCCCAGTGGAGGTTTGTACCAGTTAGCTTGTTGAGGACGCCTGAGGGAGGAACAAATAGGACCCATCATCATCATCATGGTCAACCGAGAGCATTCTATCCACAGATAGAGCTACAACAGTACTGACTGACTGTCTTTTGTTACTGGAGTATAGGTTCTCTATAGAGATGCAAGCCCAGTAGAGGATTGTACCTGCTCGCGTGTTCAGAACGCCCGAAAGAGAAACAATTCATCATCATCGCCATGAGCAACCCATCGCCGGCCCACTACTGAGCACAGGGCTCCTCTCAGAATGAATGGGAAGGCTTTAGGCCAAGTCTGTCATGTTGGCTTATTGGCAGCCTTCACACACCTTTGAGAACATTAGAATAGAATAGAATAGATTTTTATTCAAATAGACTTTTATAAGTGCTTTTGAATTGTCAAATAATTTACCACTGGTTTGGAATGCTGTTCCTACTGAGAAGAAGCATTATGGAGAACTTCAGGCATGCAAGTCAAAGTACTTACTTTTAATTTGACGTTTGAGCTGAGCCAGTTCCTTATCTGAAACTGAATCTTTGTTCCTTAAATGTGGTGGAACATATACTCCTTTTTCTTCCTAGAATAATAAAATAAAATCAATTAGTAAGGATGATTTTTGTACATTGTTATCTGCAAAACAGGACACCTTGACTTTAATCCTCCAATTTAAGCAATATTCATAAAGTATTCTTTATGAATATTGCTCTATATATTGTCACTGGTAGAGATCTCTTATAGAGATAAGTGCTTCCCAGTCCACTTTTCTTTATTTTTATTTTTATTGTCACAACTTTCTGGTACATATAAAAAATAAATAAATAAATATTATAAAAATTGGGCTATTTCACATATATATTATTATCACCTTAATAATATTTCCTTCTTTGTCCCTTTTTCTTCCATAGATATCCTCCCAAACATCAGGTTTTTCAACTTCTTCCTTAGCACTTGTATTTTGGACACCACCATTTTCATCACCGGATAAATCTTCATTGCCAGACAGCTCTGACACTTCATCATCACTGAATACTTTACTAAGGTCTTTTTCTGAAACAATTCTTTCCCTTGTCTGTTTTGATTTTGTTTTACTTTTTTCTTCTTTACTTGATTGCTTATTCCTACATGTTTTTGTGGATTTCTTTACGGATTCTTCATCTGATTCACTTTTTTCACTTTCATGATCACTACTGTCATTTAATTCACTTTCACTTACGTTATCATCTTCAGAAATATGTTTTTCTTTACTTGATTCCTTATTACTAGATAAAGATTTTTTATTTGACTTCTTAACTGATTCTTCATAGTCGTCTAGTTCACTGTCATTACTTTCACAATCATCTTCACTTATTTCACTTTCACCACTAACTGGCTGATCACTATCGTCATCCAAATCCATTTCATCAGCATCAGAATCTATTTTATCTTCAGATTTATCTTTTTCTTTTTTCTCTTTATCTTTTTTACTCTTTTTAGGTATTTCTTTACCAGTAACCACAGCTAGATCTTCCTCAAAGTCTGAATCGTGTTCTACTTCAGCCAAATGCTTTTCTGCAGCTACAATCTGTTCTGATGTTGTCCTATCACAGATTTCTAGTAAATCTAACAGTTCAGTGAAGAAAACTATTAATCTTAAGTACATCAGTAAGATTGGAACAAGCAGATTATTATTGTAGAAGATTTGACACATTATATAGAGATATTCCATGATGCCTGAGCGATTGTCTGCATGGATTTAGGGTTTTAAAAGTCCCATGGAGACTTTTATTTTTTGGAATAAGGAGTAGAATGAATCCCAATACAGGATGCAGGCTGTCTTTGTACCATATAAATGATATAATAACAATAATTAAAATATAAATAAATAAAATGTATAAATAGATGTAATAAAGAATAATAATAATCATAATGCCTGCCGCTATGTCCTCATGGATTTTAGTATTTTAAAAATTCAGTGGGAGCTCTTTGATTTTCCGGGAGAGTAAATTCTGGGCCACATTCGACCTAATTTTAAGTGTACACATTATTTATAAAAATATTAATGATTTATTTTAATGAAAAGTTTTGACTGATTTTCCAGTTAAAAGTTTTTTTGACTAGATAAGAGCTTCTCTGTAACATAATAATGTGTGAAGTAATTAAATAATAAAAAGGATACAATCAAGACCATCCTCAGCAAAAGTCTTGGTCTTATTTTTGGCCTTATTCAGCCCCAGCTGCTTCTCCAGCTTCTTGATCATCTTCTCCTCGTCCTCATTGGCTTGGAGCATCATCTTCTTTCTCTGTTCATTCATCTGCGATTTGAGCTTGTTGGCTTCATTCCTCTCTTTGTTTAGCTGCCTTAATACAATGTCTTGGGTTGTTTCAACTTTAGCTTTCGGTTTTTTACTCTGGAAAAAATTATTGTCTTCTTATTTAAGTGAGGTTTGTAAATAATTATTTGAGAAAATCAATTATTTAACACAGACAACACACAGCTTTTATCTGTAGGTCTAGACACAGAATTTTTGCACAGGACTTTCTTATATTATTATTTAGGTGAGCACTAAAGATTATTAAAAACTTATCCCTAAAGACTGATTCAAACTGGCCTACATTGTAGTTAACTTTAATTTTTTATTATGATTGAATGATTTTGAGTCTTTAATAGAGAATGGTGGAAAAATCAGAGGGAGGCCTTTGTCCAGTCGTGGGGCAGTACAGGCTATAGTATTATATAGTATTTAGATTCGACTAGATGGATTTTAACCCTTCTTTTAGATTTTTTGTAGGGTTAACTCAAACTTAATATTTTTTATTTGGTTAACTATGTACATTTTTTTCTTTTACTTACTATCGGTTCATCGTTGAAGACTGGGCTATCAGCTGGCCGCTTAACAAATTTTCCTGCTACATATTTAGGCTGAATAGACTCATTTTTCTTTCTCAAATAATGGTCCTGCCGATTAATTTTCTTTTGTTTCCTTTTTTCCTTACGTAGAGCTTTGCGTGTATTTGGGAATTTTGGCCTATTCGCTGTTTTCACTTTCTTCATGGTGCAGTGCTGGCTTTTTAATGGTAAATTGTTTATATATTATGAAAATAAGATAAGATAAACAAGATTTTTGAGGTTATTTTCTAACCTAACACAGGACAATGACATTTGCAATTGCAGCAGATGACATTGACAGTTGACACTAAAAAAATGTTGCCATATAAAAAATGTTCATATTAGAGCTCTTGTGCACTGAACCCGATTAGAATCTGATAAGTTTCAAAAGTTGCCTTACAATTCTTTACGTTTCAGTGCTTTTTATTATTTAAGCACTCAAATGCGATGCAATAAGCTTTTGCTTTTAGTTTGGTTAGTACTCGCATCTTTAGTAATGAACTGACATGTGGAGTGCGCCTGTACCAAATTATTTTCATAATATTTTCATCGGTTTTGAATCGTGTGCAGCGCACAAGTATCCTAATGTAAAACATTTTTGCAACTTGCAACTAATAACGAAGAAAAAAGTTCATCTAGTCTCTGTCACAAAATTTCTCAAAATTCGACGGGGAATATATCGTGAAATATATTACATTTTCGTCCATTTCATAAAAAGCAAACATATTCTAACAACAGCCACGCGCTTTTCCGGTGATAATCTAGTTATTGAACATACGGCATGATGGTGGAAGGTTCTGCATTTACGCGAAACGATGTCTTTCAAATGGCTATCCGCGTTGCTTTTGTGTCCGCAGTTACTTATTTCTCTATAAAATGGCTTGTGAATCAAATAGATCCAACTTCTAAGAGCAGGAAGAAGGCGGAGGAGAGAGCGCGGGAACAGTTACGCAAGTATGTATTGATTTTTGACTTTGATGCAACTGCAGCAGTTGGTGTGAAATCCAATAATGTCTCATTATTCATGTTAAAATCGATGGCCTCCTGCCAGTAATACCATTTGTGCTATTTCCATGTGAATATTTATTTATAACGCCTAACAAATTAACATGCACCTTTACAAAAATTAACCAGTCATTGCTTCTATCTGTATATTTATGTTTGTAGTACTTACCTACTTACATATAAAATATGTATTTGATTTATTTATGCTAAACTTTCAATGTACCTCGAATTCATTGAGCTATTGTTTGAGATGATAGCCTAGTGGTTAAGTCGTCTACCTCCTATTCCTCTAAGGCATCCAACAGTCTAAAAAAAGCTGATGAGGGGTATGGGTTTATTAAACTGGCATACCATGACCTTCCAATTTAACCCGCTTAATCTTAGACTGCATTGTTATTTACTACAAGGAGAAATCTCTGTTAAGGGCTAACTTGACATAATATTTAAAAAACCTTTTCCTATTGGAAGACCTAGGTATTTCCTTCTCACTGCATAATCATGTTCCATTCTCTGTGTCTGAATGAGTCTCACTGTTTTTTCTCTTTTGTTTGTGTGTTTTTTCCCAGCATGTCACAACATCATTTTGTATTTTTATTTTTAATTTAAAGACAATAGTATAGAAGTTGCATATGTTAAGGATGTCTTGCAGAGCCGGGCTGGGCGGGAAGCACTCGGTGGTGCTGGACAAATTGACCGACCATGAGATGATCATCGCTTCACAGCTTGTTGTGCCAGAGGAGATCAATGTAAGTACTTCAATCAAAATTAAAATCCATGTGGATATTAATATTACAAATGCGAAAGTCTGTCTGTCTGCCTGCTAGCTTTTCACAGCCCAACAGTTTAACTGATTTTGATAAAATTTGTAACTGATATAGCTTACAATCTGGGGAAGGGCATGGGCTTTTTATTCCGATTTAAATCAAAGAGATCCCATGGGATTAAAAAAAACTAAATCCATGTGGACAAAATCGTGGGCATTATCTGGTGCTACAAGTTCCATGCAATTTTGTTATTCTCAGTGATGGATTTCTCAGTAACAAAATTGCATTTATTTAATTTACTTTGATTAATTTGAACACTGTTCACTAACATAGTGTTGCTACCTAACTTGTGTTTATTATTTACCAGAGGATGCCCACGGCTTAGGCCGCATGGATTTCGGTTTCTTTTAAATCCCATTGGAACTCTTGGATTTTCCGGGTAAAGAGTAGCCTATATCCTTCCCCTGTATGTATCCCAAGTCTGTACCAAATTTCATTAAAATCGGTTCAGTAGTTGGGCAGTGAAAACGTAGCAGACAGACAGACAGACACACTCTCGCATTTATAATATTAGTACGGATGTATTCACATTTTATTAAAATAACCACAAGAATGATATATCATTGTAATAATATGTAATTGCAGGTGAACTGGAAAGACATTGCAGGTCTGGACCACCTGATAAAGGAGCTGCGGGAGACAGTGATCCTCCCCATTCAGAAGCGGGAGTTGTTTGCCGACAGCCGCCTCACACAGCCGCCCAAAGGAGTCCTGCTGCATGGCCCCCCAGGTCTGTGATGACTTCATCATTATAAAAGAGAAGTGTGTTTGTTTGTTGGTTTATTGGTTTGTCCTTCAATCACACTGCGACAAAGCAACGGGTCAACATGATTTTTTAACATGGATACAGTAAAAGACCTGGAGAGTGATATAGGCTATATGTATGCGACAAGTTCAATAGGTCATATATTTTACATAATATATTACATGAAAAGTAAATACATATCCAACTGAAAACGATTGTTTCTTTTCCTTTTTCAGGTTGCGGCAAAACCCTGATAGCCAAGGCAACAGCTAAAGAGGCCAACATGAGTTTCATCAACTTGGATGTATCTCTGCTAACTGACAAGTGGTATGGAGAGACGCAGAAGCTAGCGGCCGCTGTGTTCAGCCTCGCTGTCAAATTGCAGCCATGCATCGTGTTTATAGGTGAGTAGCATTTTAGAAGTATCAGAAAACATGATGATCATCTTGGATTTCAAATGGACATTATTTTGTTAATCAGCATCCCAAATACCCTCGAAAACCATATCTTCAAAACAAAAAAAAACGATGGCCATTTTTGATTTCAAAATAGATGTTTTTGTAATCAACCCCCTGAAGAAGTGTCACCTGTATCAATTTCTTCAGAAAGAAAAAAAAGTATCACGGTCATCCAGGATTTCAAAGTAAACATCATTTTCATAACCAGCACTCTGAAAAATCTCGGAAAATTACACCCATGTTAGTTTTGCAAAAAATAAAACAGTACAACAGCCATCTCGGATTTCAAATCATCATCGTCACTGTAATTAGCACTTCGAAAATTTTCGGAAATGTCACCCATATCGAATTGGAGCTTCAGCCCTGAGATGGATTACAAGTTAAAATTTATTCTGCCGAGTTCTGGCGTTCATATCTTCTTCTTTTCTTAAAAATTACTATGGTCATCTTGGATTTCAAAATGGACATCATCATCTCTAAATACCTGGTAATTACACCCAAATTGAATTCTCGCATCAGCTCATCTTTTATCTTCTCCACTGATTTTATTTTCGCAACATTCCCGCTTGAAGCGTTACTAAGCTAAATGTTTAACTTTAAAAACGAAGGATTTTTTCGAATCTGATGCACACTTTTGTTCGTAGACGAAATAGAGTCGTTCCTACGCACTCGAACCCAACACGATCACGAAGCGACCGCAATGATGAAGACCCAGTTCATGTCGCTCTGGGACGGGCTCATCACCGACCCCGGCTGCACCGTCATCATCATGGGCGCCACCAACCGGCCGCAAGACCTGGACAAGGCCATTCAGCGCCGCATGCCGGCCACCTTCCACGTGCCCATGCCTAGTGAAGCGCAGCGGGAGAGGATACTGCAGCTCATCCTGCAGGCGGAGCCCACTGCACCCGACGTGAGTACTGACTGCTGACGTGAGTAGGATATCACTGACCTGAGTAGGTTATTACTGACCTGAGTAGGTTGCTAATGACGCGATCAGATTATTACTGACGTGAGCTTGTTATTACTGACATGAATAGGTTATTACTGACCTAAGTAGGTTGCTAATGACGCGATCGGATTATTACTGACGTGATCTTGTTATTACTGACATGACCTAAGTAGGTTGCTAATGACGCGATCGGATTATTACTGACGCGAGCTTGTTATTACTGACATGACCTAAGTAGGTTGCTAATGACGCGATCGGATTATTACTGACGTGAGCTTGTTATTACTGACATGAGTAGCTTATTACTGAGCTGAGTAGGTTATTAATGACGTGAGTAGGTTATGTTATATTACTGATGTGTACAGTAATATTAAAATAGTAATAAATCAAATAATAAACGCAGTATACTCAATATGTTTGTTTTGTCGTAAACAGATAGAGTACAAGCGCCTCGCGGCTGCGACGGAAGGGTTCTCAGGCTCAGACCTGCACGAGCTGTGTCGGCAGGCCGCCGTGTACAGGGTCAGGGACTTGGCGCGAGACGAACTGGCGAGAGAAGAAGAGGTAAGCCAATTAGTCTGTCATCACAATCCTCTTATATATGGATCATTTCACAGATAGGATGTGAAAAATCACAAGAAAACCCTTTTCATATGTAACTTGCTACCTTACTTAAAGTATAAAGTAGCCTGTAAAAAATCACGAAGCAAAATGACACCAAGTATGGAAATTATTACATTTAACCTGCTCTAAAATTTTATTTAATTTTTAAATTTTCGTGCCGAAATGTTCATCGACCCGAGCTAAAAGACGCTAAAGTGTGCAA
The DNA here is from genome assembly GCF_905333055.1 of Maniola jurtina. Taxonomy (NCBI): domain Eukaryota; kingdom Metazoa; phylum Arthropoda; class Insecta; order Lepidoptera; family Nymphalidae; genus Maniola; species Maniola jurtina. Next base: position 1,725,605 of record NC_060045.1, read on the forward strand.
GTGAAATTTTTTCCATCAGTCTATATAATATGTATGTTTATTTTTTGGTAATTCCTGGCACTGTTTATTTATTTATTTGAATTTTTGAGTTATTTTTTTTATTGAATGTCTCTCTTTTGTGTATTAGTTTCTGACTGCCAAAATTTTTTTCCAGTCAAAACAAAGCAAATCAAACACATCGGATTCAGACGAAGAATTCGTAGACGCGGTTAGACCAATCACTATGGAGGACATGAAACTAGCGCTTGGAAAATTGAAGGAGTCCAAGATACAGTGCGGCACTCTAGCGCCCTCGATGCGGATAGAACTCGACTAGACTACTAGTGTAGTCGAATAAACCAACTTCGTAGTTGACTACACATATTCTATAGTCGACTGAATGCTCGACACTTGAACCTTGACGTTAAAAATAGGACATTTTTTTAGTTTACCATCACTTCTCACAAAAATGCATAACCATAACATAATTTGTGGGCTTTAAAACAGTTCTAAAATATATAAAAGCAAACGATTCTTTTTGAGAAGTTCAAAATGCAGTATGGTATCTACTCTAGCGGCTTCGATGCAAAAAGAACTCGACTAGAACATCTATGTGGTAGAAAAAATAAACTGTAATCGACTATACATACTTTGAAGTGAACTAATAGGTACTCGGCAGGGAGTCAATAGTTTACCAATTCACTGAAAATATAAAAAAAAAATACATAACTTGTGATTTTATGATATTTGTAAAGCATACTATTTGCAAGTACTAGTATTTGTAAGCGTTGTGAAAACTATATGCAAATCCAATTTGTTTCCTACTATTTGAAATACCCAAGTCCTTCCTTTATTGACCAACTTTTTTCTATGTCTCTTTGTACTGCAATTCGAGTAACCATCTAACTACCAGTAACCAGTAATCTAGTCATGAACTAATATCTGTCATAATATTAAATTATTATTAACATTGTATATTGACAGGGATGGTTAGTATTTGCCAATGGCTGCGAGTGGCAATCAACAAAGTGAAAAAGTTTTGAAATACACTGGCGTTCTCGGTGCGTATGCTACTCGATTAGACCATCTGTGTAGTCGAATAAATAAACTTTAGTTGACTACACATACTCTGAAATCGACTAAAGGTCCGATACACTCCATCTTGCTTTAAAAATTGGGTCAACTTTTCCATCACTTACTGTGAAAATACATTACATAATTGTCGGGTCTTGAAACTAAACTAAATTGACGGATTTAATGATAATGCCACCATTTTCATATTGTTCCTTACGGAAAAAGATACTCCGATCGTTTAGGAGGATTGCTTTTAGAGGTATTAAATTTTCTGTCAGCTGACAAAATAATACGGTCTAATACTATAATTCTGATGTGATCTTAAATAGGTACGTAATTTCTGGTATTTAAAGCGGCCGCATATTATCTGAAATTTCTGTCAGAAAAAATTCGGACGCACGCCTGAAGGCTATCTTATAGGTACCTACATTTTGTACTGGATCCCAAACATACGCCGCAGATGATTACAATGTTGCCGGATCGGACGTACGCTTCTGATGTTGGCAGAGTGAGTGGGATAGGCAGTTTTCTGACAGAATAGCGTCGATTCTTGATGTCTTTCTCTAAACTGAATTTAGAGTATGTACATTTTTTTCTTTTTAATATTGTTAAGAAAGGATGGAACATGAATTTTAAGTTAACAACTTTACATTTTAGTGCTACTAAGAAATTTTAGTGTGGGTAGGTAACAAACACTATGCTCAAAATTGATACTTAAAGTCACGAGGTTTGACAGTTTTAAATTATAAGTTTGTCCTTTTCTTAGTGTATTGGTGAGAGAGAGATGCGAATACTCCTAAATTTAGTTGCCGTAAGAATTAGTACCATTTTCTGGTAATATGCAGTCGGCATTAGGCTGAGCATAATGAAATTTTCAATAATACTTATTCAAAATTTATTAACCATAAATTAAATGCTCTTTTTTCGGCGTTGTTTTCTGTATTGTGTGTTTTTTTTAAATTATTAGCATATTTAAGTCACTGAAGTTTGTCTGTAAATATTGATTTTAAAACGTTAATTACGAAACCTGAAGTCTATTTACAAATGTTAAATTATTGTAAATATTTTATTGATTATAATAAATAAATGTTATATCCTAAAACTGTAAAAGTTTATTCGTACAAATAATGTGTTCTGAGCCTTGAGTATGTAAGGTATTAAGTAACCGAAATTTGTCGCTAAAGTTGGCGCAAATCTGTCAGTTTGTATAACAAACTAGTCTTTAAAGGACCGTGTACACATTACACATACAAATACGATTGTTTAGAAATAAAACATTGTATTATACTAATATTGGAAATTTTTAAATTCTATTTAAAACAGAATAAAAAATATGAAGTGTGAAAATACAATATTGTAACTAACTTTTCATGCAAAGCATATTATGTCAGAGGGTATCACAGATGTTTTAATAACAATTATTATTGTTAAAAAATAAGTGTGTAAATTATAGAAAAGATTATCAAAATGATAAAATATATATTGAGCATATATGAGTACTATAGAATCCTTTTTCGTCCGATGTTTTAATATTCATGTGTAGGTAAATAGAATACATAATTAAAGGTATACCTGTAACGCACTCATATAATCTGATTATAGTCGACAAATGACTGATTGCAGATAGCCTAGAAATATCAAAAAAAATAAAAAAATTACGAGACTACTTATTTATTGCGTATGGAACCTTTAAAAGGCGAATAGAATAGAATTTGACCAATATAAAATTTCTTCCAAATTTTCTTAATGTTTTTTGGGAATTCTATGTAATTCGAATTCCAATTAGATCTGTCTTGATTGTGGTACTTGGAAAAACTAACGTTTTTAAAAAAAAGTATACTACTGCCTTTCTAAGGCTGAGATCTATAGCGTACTTTGACTTTGCTGAGTCTTAAGACAGTGTTAAAACGAGACAGCGTTATACCGCTTGCATAAATCTGTCTCGTTTTAACTGAAACTTAAGTCTGTACAAAGTCAAAGTGTGCTCTATAGATTTCAACCTAAGACCCGCCGCATATACCTACATTTGCATTGGTTGTTGCAAGTGTGGACATATGCAGCGGGGCTAAGGTAAAAGGCGCAATAAATGACTAGTCCGTAGGTATGAATACAGTAGGTAGTTGTGACTAAAAATGCGATTTTTTGATAGTTGCGTAGAAAAATTAATGTGCCTGGCTGTGTACTGCATTACGCAATGGATAATAAGTTCGTAGGTATTTTACATATTATTAATTTATACTTATAACACTGTTGTTCAGTTGGCGTCACGGAACAGAGTTCAGCCTGCTGATTCGCTGACTCAGTGTCTAACACCAAACGATAGCCACAGAGCTATTTGACATTTATTTTTAATCCATTGAAGTTTTTCTATGAAAAATTATTTTAATATCACTTAATGAAGCTGCAATGTCTAGCCAACCAATGTCAAATGAGCTTGGTGGTTAAAATTCAGTGTTAGATTCTGAGGAAAGTACGGTATCCCGTACGGGAAGGTACGGGATACCGCGGGATACCGAGAACGCGGTTAGCGAAAAGTAAACTGATTAAACTGTAATACTCATAGGTTCTTTTACCTTATGCGGACGTTAACTGCACGTGGCCTTAGTACAAGTTTGCACGACTCGATAATGTTGATATATTTCGAACTATCTGATGCCCACGACTTTGTCCGCGTGGACTTAGATTTTAAAATAAAACTATAATTTGGAATACATACGCAACTGGTGCGTCCAGGCGCGGCTCGCGCCCTCCATGTTAAAGGGTCAATATGTCAAAGTACATAAAGCTAAGTTTGGGTAGTAATCAAGACTCCACTTCACTCCTGTCTGTTAGCGCTGGCCCTAATAAAATTGCTTGACTTGCAAGTTACCCACAAGAATTGTGTGTATGAGTGTTACTGTATATTAATTCGATGTTACGCTTATAAAGCCACTAGGTTGTGCGCACGTTTGTTGCAATAAAATGTTATATTTAAGTGTTTTTATTTGATGCCGAAAAATTGATGTTTGGGTGTATAATGAAAATACTGTATGGCTGTTGACATTAAAAAAAAGCCCCCAAATGTCATATTTACATGAGGGCTTGAGGCTAGATCTAATCGGCAGAGTTCGTCCAGAAGCTGTGTTGATTGATCGCTTAGGGTGCGTTTCCACTGACGCGGAGCTGGGCGGAGTGGAGTGGAGCGGACCGTGATTTGGACAATCACAGTGCCCCAAGTCTCCACTCCGCATAAGTGGAAACTGTGTAATTGGAGCGGAGCGGACTTTCAAATAAAATACTATGAACACGCAGCCCCAACCTGGTCAGAACGGAGTCGAGCAGGCCGTGGTGCTGAGCGGTGGGCATGAAGCGGAGAATGGTGTGGAGGGTAGAATAGACAAGTTTGACTAATTGGAGCACGGCTTAATGCAGCTCTAGTCTGCTCAGCTCAGCTCAGCTCGGCTCCACGCCGCCCCGCTCTGCTTTAATGTAAACACTTGCCACTTTTCTCTGCCCAGCTCTGCGTCAGTGAAAACGCACCCTTATTTTGTAGTGAGCGGGCCTCTTATAAAACAATGTTAAGAGGGGTTTATTCGTAGCGCGCTGCAAACAAACGTTGTTTGGCTCCCATTTGAATACTAACCAATCAAACTCGATAAAAGTAGATATATTCCAGGAACTTATGTCTATGGTTTCCCGGATATTATTAGTAAAATATTTAAATTTACACTGTCTCAAGATTTTTGCATACTTATATACAAATATTTATACCCGTGTAACTTTAAAGTTTGGTTAATATTCAAATGTCGAGAACCAAACTACGTTTGTATCGAGCGAGTGACGGAGTGAACTCCGTTAAAATAGTTTTTTGTAGATATTAAAAGTTAGAGATCTTTGATTGTGCAGATATTATGTAAATAAAGGGAATAAATGGAGTAAAAAGCAGCTTATATTGTTTCATTTATTTTTAATTTAATTAATTTAAGGTTTAATTTATATAGTCGTCCTTAACTTACGTTCACATCGGTATTCTAGGTTTCTTAATACATTTGCCAAAAAGGTACCTTTAATAGGATTGAGGTACCTTTTTCCGTTTTCTGTTATGTTTATTTCTAGACCTAGGTTGGCGGTGATTTTTCTTTTTCTTCAAACTGTATTTCGAGTTGTATTTCTTCGGCGGCGGTCTAAGGATCATGTTTCTTAGAAGATCGAGCAAACCTGCGGGAAAAGATTACCAATTGGTTTGGTCGAGATATTTTCTACAGGCGTACATTTTGGAAGCTGTTAGTGAGTAGAAAACGAAATTAAAACAGCCACCCTAGAGTATACTATGTACAGTCAAAGGGTAAAAGTCGTTTAGCACCTTGATGATCATATTCGCGTGGTACGGTTATGTACATGCGTAAAGGTGTGTGTGGAGTGTTTATAAAAAAAGGTTATAAATGCGATAGGTAAATCTGATGCAATACTTTCGCGGAATTGCTACTCGAATTCTGAGCGGACCGTACATAGGAACTCGGAAATGGGTATACACCCTACTTAGTAGAGTCAGGGTGGCACGGATGGACCTTGAATGCTTCGGTTTAAAGATCAAACTCTATACATCTACATTCTACAGCCCGATCTCTCTGGCGCAGTGGTGAGGGCTGTGGGAAGGTTGCGCGGGCGATTTATAATTTACTAGCCGATGCCCGCGACTTCGCCTGCGTGGATTTAGATTTTTCGAAATCCTGTGGGAACTCTTTGATTTTCCGGGATAAAAAGTAGCCTATGTGCTAATCCATGATATCATCTATCTCCATTCCAAATTTCAGCCAAATCCGTCAAGTAGTTTTTGCGTGAAGGAGTAACAAACATACACACACACACACACACACACACACACACACACACACACATACAAACTTTCGCCTTTATAATAGGTATTAGTGTGATGAATTTCTAAATTATGTCTGGTCTAGTCTGGTGAGAGCCTTCGGCCGTGGCTAGTTACCATCCTGCCGGCAAAGCCGTGCCACCAAGCGATTTAGCGTTCCGGTACATGCCGTGTAGAAACCGATAAGAGGCAAAAAAATACTTAGCGCTTTTTCATCAGGCGAAATTCAATTGATGTGAGGTAAAGAGAACTGTGGATGAGAGTGGAAGGAATATAATACCTGCGCTTAGGTACAGTCAGCAACAAAGCTAGATATTATGCGCCCGTCCACAGGCGCTTGTATACTGGCGGGTGCAAAGCTGCAAACCTAACTTTGTTGCTGACTGTACCTACTTATCTACCCCACTGCACTTTCTACAGCGCAGAAAGCAAAAATTTGACTGACAAACAAATAATGCCTCAATTCGTATGACCCAGTGACCAAGTAAATCTACAAATCACCCACTGCGCAGGTTCAAGTTATTTTTGTAGGCAAGCAACGTGATTCACAAATAACGTGCAATTTTAATTATTAGTGCAATAAAAGACTAAAAGAGCTTATAAATTAATTATTATTTATTTAAATCGCAAAAATGATAAAATCTATAATAACTACTTATTGGTGCTTATAATAATAACTATGTTATCTATAGCTTATAGCTTAGTATCTAGGTAGGTAGGTACTTTTGACGTGACAACGTCTTATAATTCGATAGAGCCGGCTGCACGCACGAAAAAACATGACTCATGCGGCGTTACCTCGCTCTGAGGCGTTCCATGTAAGGCTTGAAGTGCAAGCGAGAGCGCGGAACGAGCGACAAAGAAGCACAATCGGCCTTTGTTGTCACGTTCAACTATCGTCAGTAAACCGACTTTACAGACAGCCAATTTTTTTTTATTAGTAGGTAGTTAAGTAAAAATAGCTTTTTTCGTACATTCGATTATTTTTAGTACTAAACCAAGATCAGTAAGACAAATTCTATACAGTCTCACCAATATCACAGAATGTTAGTAGAGCTAGTTTACACTACTAACAATACAACCACCAAACACAGACTAAAGAAAAATCAGTAGACGGAGCTTATAGCTAAAAATGTGTTCATAAAAGTGAAGACAATGTAAAAAACATAGATGCTGTAGTACAATCCACATCTCGGTCCATTATCTTTTGCTTTAGTCTGTGATCGAAATTAGTAATTAGTTTAGTTAAAAGTTACAACGCAATGAGATCGTCATGTATACGTGCAGAAAATTAGCAGAAGATGGTTAGTTAGCTTCCGTTTCATACACCATTCTCACCTTGGTCGATTCCATCTAACGGCACAGCTTCTATAGGGAATCTCTCAACACCAGGCCTGATCGATATATCAGAACAGGCTCCAAAAGTTTCCTGGTTTCCACATCCCAACCCTGAGGTCTCATCATCACAGATTCCCCAGTTGTTACCAGCAATGTACCGCCATTGTAACACACAGTGTTCACAATCTAATCTTTTGGGTAGACGGTAGTTTAAGGAGTAAATTCCTCCTTGTGGGGGGTAGAACCGGAAGCCACCGTCTTCAAGTTCAAGAGGGTATTCGTCAAAGCATGATTGGTCAGTATTTTTTGGGTCTGGACAGAGCTTGAAAATCCAGTATCCTCTGTGGTAAGCTGTTATGTGGACGGTCACATTGATTACTTGTCCTGCTTCGTAGTCAGCTACTATGATGCCCTCGCCAAATATACCTCCGAGCTCATGAGGTCTTGGTTCGGCTTCGTCATAGGGATCTCCGCAAAGGCCGCATCTGTTTTAAACAAAAATATTACTTGGGTGTTGACTTAGACTAGGCCTAAACGACTTTGAAGTGAAAAGGAACTACTTTAGGGCGGTGGGCGATTTTGGGATGGTTAGAAATTCAAGCTTTTTTAATTTTTATGAATAATGGTTGGCAATTTCAGGATCGGGATCCCATCCTTCATTTAGCCATGTACCTGTACTTTGATACACTTTTGTGTGTTTGACCTGCGATAATTATTATTTAGTTTTGTAGCTGGTTTCTTGATACTAACATAAAATTAGTCGTCGAGAGGTTCATGCTTAGACCCGTCTTTCTGCTACAATAATAAACTCTATCTATTTCTTTAGATCTTGCGAACTAGAAGCCATTAATAATTTGCCTGTTTATCTTGGCACCCCATTCCTTGTCTTCCAATGCTTTTGAAATGATATTTTCTGAGTATAAATTGAACAGAAGCGGAGAGAAGATGCATCCCTGTCTTACCTCCTTAGCATAATATAGCTACTTCATCTCGTTTCCTCGCCGCTAACTCTTGCCGTCCCAGTCTACCACCAGTAAAGGCAAGAAAATTTTATACCAAAGAACATTTTACATGATTACTAGCTGATGCCCGCAACTTCGTTCGCGTGGTTATGGGTTCTTAAAAATCCCGTGGAAACTCATTGATTTTCTGAAATTCAAAGTAGCTTCTGCGTTAATCCAGGGTATAATCTATCTCCATTCTCAGCCAAATCTGTCCAGTAAGTAGTTTTTGCGTGAAGTACTTGCGTAACAAACATACGCACATACACACAAAGATTAACCTTTATAATATTAGTGTGATAGTGTGATGTAGGTACTTAGGATACCCTGAAGACTTACTTCCCCTCATTCATTTGGTACTGCCTCGCGAAGCCCCCGCAGTTGAGGCCGTCATCATCATAGTTGGCGCGCGTGGCGAACCCGCTTCGCCACATGGAGGCGCGGGACGGTGGGCCCAGCACGCGCCCGTGACCCGCCACCAGCACGGCAACTGCTGCTAGTGCTAGCAAGTTGTGCAACATCTGAAACCAATGCCACAAAACATAGCCTCGATAGCTCAACGGTTGAGGAACGGACTGAATTCCGAAAGGTCGGCGGTTCAAACCCCACCCGTTGCACTATTGTCGTACCCGCTCCTGGCACAAGCTTTACGCTTAATTGGAGGGGAAAGGGGAGTATTAGTCATGCTAAGCATGGCTAATATTCTTTTTTTTTAAATGTATCTACAAATAATCCCCCCAATTATTGTTACTGAAATATCACAGTTCTTCTATTTTTGACTTCCGACCCAAAAACAAGTATAAAAGTTAGACAGCTCTGTCTGTCAGTGGTCAACATCTCCCAAGCATGTGTTTCTTGCTCTTGTAGAATCAGTGTGGTGCTAGTGCATAGTGGCTTGCTTCTGCTGCATTACTAAATTTTATTAATAGTGGACGAACGAGCATAGCACGCACGTTACACTGATTTATTAAAATTCAAAATGTTTTTATTCAATTAAACTTTTACAAGTGCTTTTGAATCGTCAAAAAAATCTACCACTGGTTCGGAATGCCGTTCCTACCGAGAAGAACCAGCAAGAAACTCGGCGGTTGCTCTTTTCAAGTACATATTCAATTTACAATATATTAGGTTTGACTAGGTAGCTGGTAGAGAGAAAAATACATTTAAGCTTGTCGTTATAGATACTTTCTGCATTAGAAACTTCCGCAAAGTTTACGCCTGCTTCTAACCAACAGTTTTGACTTCTAACCCGTGTTTTCGAATGTCTGGATATACTTGTTCAATAAAGAGTACCTTTAAGGTTTAGCTTTTGTCTTCTTACCTTGTAAAATTTGAATCCCCAATTATAAGTAGTTACCAAAATTCTACCACAAAATATTAAATCACGTCAGTTGTTTCCAGCGCAAAATCAGTGACAAACTATTGTTAAACAAGAAAATCGCATACAATTTATACTAGTTATAAATTGTAGTATTATAAATCTTTATCACCTGATACCTAGTCGTTATCAGCACTTGGAATCAAAACAATAGGTAAACAACGGATCATTTTATTTGCTTGAAAATTGGGGATTAGCGAAATTAAAGAGCTTCTTGGATTTACCGCGGTTTTTTTCACAACATTGGAAAATTCCTTCCGGTTTTAGTAATTGATTTTTAAATTAAAGACGAACACCAATTACAATCAGAATATTGAAAAAAAAATGAATAGGTATTATAAGTCTCCTCTCATAGTGAGGAAGAAGGCTTTGGCTTATTCCACTACGCTGCCTGGTCAAGTGCAGATGGGCATACCAAATAGTTATGTTTATTTTCAGTTGATACGGGTTTCTAACTCCCGACCCAAAAAGAGGGGTGCTCAAGTATCAGCTCTTTTCTAGTTACTGTAACCTTCATTTGTCTGGGGGGGGGGGGGGTTATAAATTTTAATTTATTTTACTTTATTACTTGTTATTTAGTTGAATGTTATGACCTCTGTCTATAATATGTATTGTAAAAGTGCTTCCACCTTTCTTGTACCAACCGTTCTTGCAAATAAATGATTATTTATTTATATCTATGTTACAGTCATAGTGATTAAATAGCTATTATACATAATGACTGGTCATTATGTATAATATCAAAATTGACTAGACAATGTAATAAATTAATCACTTTATCCGGATATTATTCATAATAGCGGTTCAAAGTTAGCCAAAGTAATAAATACGGTCTAACTTTGAACCTAACCTAACCTAACCTAACCTAACCTAACCTAACCTAACCTAACCTAACCTAACCTAACCTAACCTAACCTAACCTAACCTAACCTAACCTAACCTAACCTAACCTAACCTAACCTATGTACCCGTTATAATACATAATTATGTCATTAAACCACGAAATAAGTCTCAAAACAGTATAATATTGCTACACATATAGTTAGGTATGCATAAGGCAAATTGAAATATAATTTTATAATATTTACCTGTAAGTACCTACTTGTTTTATTACATCATCCAAGTCTTCGAAGAAATTATATAAAATTGCTAGTTAATGTGATTAATTCTGTGTCAATTATCAGTTTATCTAAATTGGGTAGACATTATAAATAATGACTAGATAATATATATAATATCAGGATTTATTACTTTGGCTGTGACATCTACACGACCTGATTTTTCTGCTGTAATTATTTCACTTTCAGCTTTCTTTACACTCTTATCTACTTTTTCTAAGATAATTTAGCAAGATTACTAATTAAAAGTGAATACCTGAATATTTACCTCAGAACTTAGACAATAACTTAGTTTTAGTAGTCAGAACTTAGTTTTTTAACACACTTCCAACGTCCCTTGAAATTCTATGCGCGAAAATTCTCTTCGGTGTTTTGTCTGCGTAGATTGACCCTTAACTACTTATATATTTCTAAATGAAAAAAATACACTTTGGGCTTCAGTATCGATTATGTATCGATTCAGTATCGATTGAGTTCTCCAAAGAAATTATATTCAAAATATCTTAAATGTAGGTACAGAATTGAACCTGTTACAGTTGTACGATAAATAAATATATTTCAACATAATTTACATAAGTAGCAAATTTTTCAATAATTATTTGCTAAATTCCGGCAAGTAGAAACAGTTTAATCGTGCGAAAGCATTATGTTCACAGGTTTACAAATCAGAGAAGTTGTAAGTAGTGCCTATGTTTATCTAAGTAACTTTCATCGATATTTTTCTCGTAAAACAAGCACGCACTTTTAAGTAATTTGCAATCCAAATACAAATTACTTACTTTACTTACAGACATTGTTTGTGAATTTTAAATAAAACGGCTCAAATACATTTGCAGAATAAAAACAATGCGATGCGACACCTATAGGTACTTTTTGCGATACTACGTTGAAACTAGCCTGAAATACAGACTTTATCCATGCATTATTTTTCTATTTACATCGATAAAACATCTAAGTAAATTGTTTGTAGAAACCGATTGCTATTTGTTATTTCGGTTGTGGTTGTTATTTCACTCCACGGAATCAATCCACTATGTCACGGTATGTAATTCTAATTAGGTACTGGTTAAAATAAATTTATTCACTGAGTGCATAGCCAATTCTAAGAATATTTATTATACCAATTTTAGGAACTTTCTCATGCAAAAACAAAAACATCGGTGATACATGGCCATTAAATTTATTTACATATGATTTTATTACAGGAAGTGCGATTCCAACAATAGTATATCTAATCTCCATAATATTTTAGTGCTTTTCCCCTAGCAGATACTCTATCTATCTTTATGATGAGTTTTTTTGGTAGGACGGACTAATCATACGTTCAAAGCACGTAGAATTTATGATTCACTATGCAAGTGCATAACAATAATGCAATAATGGGTTTTATCAATTTTGATGACCTCTCCAGCTGATAAATGACAATTTAGCCCTTGACTGCTATCTCACCAGGTGGTAAGTGACGATACAGTTGGAATAACCTGGTCTTGCAGTTTTTACTCGCACTTGTACTATAGGTAAGTACCTACTTATAACTGGGTTTTCCGTGGTATCGTACACTAAATAACTCTCTCTCTGCATCATATTCTCCCCTTTGCTAAGGAAGGAATTAATGGGAGTTTTGACATAATTATGTCGTGGTGAGATCCCAAACCCTTCCGCAAATCTGCGACTTGGGAGATTTCGATACTAAGGCCTGTTCTCCGAGGCAAGGAGGGAACGAAAATGCGAAATTCAGACACCCAAAGTCGGTCACCCATCCAGTTACCGACCGGGGTCAACCTATAGCCACGGCCAAATACAAAAATTTTGTATTTTCAAAGCATAGCTTAGTATCTTTGGACGCAACGCTATTTACTCGTATATTGGAACACCCAATACCCTTCTGTTAAATACATTATCCCTCACTTACTTCGCAGCAGTCGGGTAAAAAATACTTACTGCATACATATAAGTACATACAAAATCCGTCATTTCATACTTTTATCTTCAAATGAAAACATTTCTGCATTTCATGATATCGCACTCGCACACACATACACACAGGTTTTATAAGCACATTACTTTTTTCCATCTATTGTTTCATACATAGTCTATAGGTATACCTACTAATATTTTTTTTAATCTTCTACTGGACTAGCACTACGACAATGCCTCGCTGCGAGGTCTTAGATATAACTTCATTTACTTTATTTTTTTTAAATTGTAATTTAAATAAAAGTTTAATTTTAATTTCCGAATTTCATTTCCGCACTGCGTTTGGAAGTGCGCCCGCGCAACTGTTCGGAAGTAAACCGAATTTTTCTCGACAAGTGCCTAGGTACTTACCTTTCTAATTCGATTGATCTCAGCGCATTTCGCTTTCTCCTAAAATCGATCTCGAGAGCTCCGTGATTTAGACAGTTCATTAAACAGAGGCGTGACTTATTATTTTTAACCCCCGACCCAAAAAGAGGGGTGTTATAAGTTTGACGTGTGTATCTGTGTGTCTGTGTATCTGTGTATCTGTCTGTGGCATCGTAGCGCCTAAACGAATGAACCGATTTTAATTTACTTTTTTTTTGTTTGAAAGGTGGCTTGATCGAGAGTGTTCTTAGCTATAATCCAAAAAAATTGGTTCAGCCGTTTAAAAGTTATCAGCAACTTTCTAGTTTTCTTGTAGAAAAGAAGGTTAGATAACCGTTAGGTTCTTAATATTATGTCAATAGACAAATGTCAAGCTGTCAAGATGGACGTTGCCTAAACACATAATTATTTATTTGAAAATGATGTTTTGGAAAACTCAAATACTTTGGATCGTCGGGGGTGTTATAAATTTTTAATTTACACTTGTATAAGTAAATAATTACTTACCTACGTTACGATAAAGGTTTTCGACGGCCTCCCTGGCGCAGTGGTAAGCGCTGTGGTCTTAGTAGTGGAAGGTCCCGAGTTCGATTCCCGGCAGGGTTTAGATTTTTACAATTTCTATATTTCTGGTCTGGTCTGGTGGAAGGCTTTGGCCGTGGCTAGTTAACCACCCTACCGGCAAAGTCGTGCCGCCAAGCGATTTAGCGTTCCGGTACGATGGCGCGTAGAAACCAAAGGGGAATGGGTTTAAGTGCCATATCCCTTACAGGTTACCCCGCTTCCATCTTAGACTGCATCATCAATTAACATTTACCACCAGCTTGCAGTCAAGGGCTAAACTTTTTTTTATTTTATTAAAAATTAATTTTCTTTTGTTCAATAAAACGTAACTTAAATAATTAAAATTAATTTACAATTATAATATCTAAAGGCTAGGGCTAAACTTGTATCTCAATAAAAAAAAGGTCTTTACCCATTACACAGACTCGAGCTGTCTCCTCTCCGACCAGTCTCACAGTAAAGCATGGAATTATTACTAGATTTTGGTGGAAATTTCAATATCGGGATATCGGGAAGATGTCTAAAAATACCTAACAAGTGCCTCTTATAAGTGACTCAGGGCAGTAAATAATATGTAGATATATTTGTAAGATAAGCAAATTGTTTCCTTGTATTATCAAATTCTTGCAAATGATTACGACAACCCTAGTTGAACGATATGGGATTACCATCAGGGCCGTCCGTTTGCAGTTTGCACCACTTTAAACACTTTAAAAGGAGTGTATTCGAAGCGCTCATCATACAAACGGAGTTTGATTCCTATTTGAATATTGACCAAAAACAAACCCAATGAAATGTTATAGTCACTTTCTGTAATTTTTAACAGTGTTGCCGCTTTGTCAGATTTTTGTAAAAATGTAAAGTCCAGCAATGCGAGGGACTGCAATTATTATCAATATCGATAAACAGAATGTTTTGGTACACTTGATCTAATCTATATCATCTATCAAATGTAAGGAAATTGTAAAATACTTAAATAGTTAAATCTACCATCATCGAATCATAAATCAGATAAAGCTGATTACACATTAGCGTCGCACCAGTCGCGGCCGCTCGTACCACATTATAATTGAAATGAAATGAAATTATTTATTTTTATTTTGGTAATTATGATAAAATTAATATTGCCTATTATACCACCATAATTTTTATTCTACAAGGATTGCAATACAAGTTGGCGGTGTTACATCCCCGTGCCTTGAAGAGCATGTAAAGCCGGTGGTCCTGGCGCCTGATCTACCTCCGGTCGTGTCGGATTGACTTGGAATATGAGAGTGAGGGAATAGAGTGTGCACCTGTACTCGCATGTTACACTTGTGCAATATATCTCCTGTGTAATTGGCTAATTTAATACACTTAGTTACAAGAAAATTGGCGATATATATTATTATAAATGGGCTATAACTAACAGTATAATAAGCGACTCCTACACTCCGCCCCAGGAAGGTCCCAAAAGTCATTTGTGGGAATGGGTATAATCTTTTATAAGAAAATTCCGCAATCAATTTTAGACTTGCCTTTACACAAGTTCAAAAAAATCTATTAAAATTATGCTCCTGAAAAAAGTTTATGTAAATGATAAAAAAGCGCGGATTTGATCTGCAGCTCGCTCCAGCCACAGAAATCCAAATAATACTATACTACTATGGCTCCAGCAAATCGAGGGATTACAATTACTTGTATAGATGCATCGATGTGTACATGACATAATATTGTATATATCTTTGAATAGAGCAACCGCTGAGAATCTTACTGGTTCTTCTCGGTAGGAAAGGCATTCCGAACCAGTGGTAGATGCATTTGACGATTCAAAAGTACTTGTAAAAGTTTAATTCTATAAGAAATATTCTGGTTTTGATTATGAATTTCCGTTATAGCCGAAATTAGGTCAGAAGAACGGAAAAATGCGTTTTACGCGGCTCTTGGCTTTCTTGCGATTCGTCACGGAACCTACGGTTAGCTTATAGGATAGGTATCTCTCTATCTAAGTAATCAACGGAAAGAAATTTATCTTGATCTATCTATGTTGCGATTGCGATCTATCGATCTATAAATGGATTATAATATGCGGCAATCAAAGACAAAATGTCATAAAAACGTTTTATTGCACACCGTAACAAAATAAATTATCATCAAAGATCACCGCGGTGGAAGACTCCATCAGGCATATTTTAGTATTTGAATATTGTGTCTTATGGGTTGGGACTTGGGTCTAAAATTTAACTAAAACTGTTGCTATTCTCAATAATACAAATTGACACATGACTTAGAAAATACAAACCTATCTATTTTTGCTTCAATAGGTCTAAATCTATTGCTATTCTTTCATTTTCTCTATGTCTCCTCTAGATTTCTAGAGCCACTAGTCTAGCGTTTGAAAAGCCCTTGTTGTTTAAACCACCACAAGTTGACAGAACTACAATGTGATTGCAAGCATCTGTTTTTGGCTGATACCCTCTCACTATTGGCTAGAATGTAGAGTAACAGCAAAAATACTTAACAGGGGTCTCTCCGTCACTTGCTTCCACTCGCTTCATACAATCGTAGGTCCAATTTCATTTGAATATTAAGCAACCAAAGTCCATGAAATTTTGCAGACATATTCTAGAAACTAATATCTGTGTCTGTGGTGTTTTAGATTTTTCTAAAAATATGTAGTTTTAAAATTACAGGGGCGCAAAGATTTGTATGTAAATTTTTAAGACCGCGTAACTTTGAAACCGAATATTTTAACAGAAATCTGGAAAACCACAGACATAGATATTAGTTTCTAGAATATGTCTGCAAAATTTCATGAACTTTGGTTGCTTAATATTCAAATGAAATTGGAACTACGATTGTATGAAGCGAGTAGAAGCGAGTGACGGAGAGAGCCCTCTTAAAACAAAAAACAATAAATTAAGCCAATCTTAACAATTTGTCATAATCACACCTTTCATGTTATGGGCATAGTTATATTATGTGTCACACACTTTTTATCTCGAAAAGTTAGCTCAGGATTCTGGACTAGAAAAAGTGGAACATTTTGACTAGATTTACTGTTAAAACATGCCTGAAAAAATCCAAAAAATACTGACACGGTAAAGACGTCTCCGATTTTCATAATTTAATCTTAACTAGTTTCGATAGGTGCCGGTCCACCTTCAGGAATCGGGAAAGCTGGAGCTTTGATGGTTATGTCAGAACAAGCGCCAAAGGTTTCTTGATTCCCGCATCCCAGACCTGCTCTTCCATCGCCGCAGTAGCCCCAATTGTTACCAGCTACGTATCTCCATTGAAGAACACAATGCTCGCAAACCAGTCCTTGAGGGATACGATAGTTAACTTTATATAGTCCTGCTGTTGGAGGGAAGAAATTATATCCGCCCTTTTCTAATCTCACAGGGAATCTGTCGAAGCATGCCTGGTCTTTGGAGTAAGGGTCTGGACAAATTTTGAAATACCAGTACCCTCTGTGGTGGACGGTAATTTCTACTTCTGCAGTGAAGACTTGTCCGGAGTAGTAGCTGGCTACGATTTGGCCCGAGCCATATTCGCCTCCAAGTTCGTGACGCCTTGGCTCAGGTTCATCAAAGGGATCACCGCAGATGCCACACCTGATTTTAGCAAAAATAAAAAAGACTAATTATTATTATTATTACAGTCAAGTACTTACCTACTGTTACTAAAATGAATAGTATATCTTAATTATAAATGCAAAGCGTTTGTTTGTTGGTTTCCCCTTCAATTACGCCACAACAGAGCAATTAGATCTACGTGAATTTTTTCAATAGATATATTTAAAGACCAGAACAGTAACACGAGAAATGTTTGTTTTTATCCCGAAAAAACGAACAGTTCCTGCGGAATAGCATGCTATATTAGACGTTCATCCAGCAACAGAGCAACGGATCCGCGTTATTTTTTTCATGAATATATTGAAAGACCTAGAAAATGATATCTTCTTTTTATCTCACGCGAACGGAACCACGGGCATCATCTAGTTTCATTTTAAAACAACATCCTAACAATTTATAAGAACGTAAAGGATAATGAAAAACAAAAACTCTTGGACGCTCTAGAAAATATTACTCAGTCGAGCTGAGAATCAGATTCCAAATGAAGATATGATAAAGTAGCTCTTAAAAAATTACTTACTTTCCACTATTGACGGAAAACTGCTGCCCAAAGCCACCGCAGTTGAGACCATGGTCGTCATAGTTGGGTTTGGTGGGGAAGCCCTTGCGCCACATGGAGGCCCTTGAGGGAGGCCCCAGCACTCGGCCGTGGCTGGAGACTGACGCCACCAATACCGCTAATGCCAGAATATGACACAGCATCTGTGAATTTCAAAAACGGATGTAATAATTTGTGCAAAAAATCAAAACAAGACTCACTCCTATTAAGAGGGTTTGAATCTTAGATATATTATCCATACTAATCCATACTAATATTATAAATGCGAAAGTGTGTCTATCTGTGTGTCTTTCTGTCTGTCTGTCTGTCTGCTACGTTTTCACGGCCCAACCACTGAGCCGATTTTAATGAAAGGTACAGACTTGGGATACATCCCGGGGAAGAACATAGACTACTTTTTATCCCAGAAATTGAAGAGTTTCTACGGGATTCAAAAAAAAAACTAAATCCACGCGGGCGTACCCGCGGGCCATCCTCTATATATTTTATCGGTGAAGGAATCATCGTGAGGAAATCTGCATCCTGGAAAGTATACTATTCTCAAAATTTTGTGAAGTCAGCCAATCCGCGCTTGGCAGACTATGCGTGGTAGCTGACTACCTATGGCCTAAACTTCTCATTCAAGGAGAGTCAGCGATGGGTTTAGATGATTAACTTTAATTCTTTGTTTGATGATAAAAGTATCAAAACAAGACAAAAGATCTAACTACCAAGGTACCTACCTAATAGGTAACAACTAAAAACACCAAAAAACACTTTTGTAATGTTTCTCAAGCTACAGCTCTTGTAAAAAAACAAAGCTTAGTAATTAATAAGTTACACAATAAAATATCCAAAAAAAGCTATCCCTACTTTAGAGTTACTTTATACCAACCGTTACAGTTTAGAACTAAGAGAAGCTTTTGATAGCATAAAGCACGATTTTCTCTAACAATGTACCTACCTTGTGAATATTAAAAACTTGATACAATATTTTTATTAATTAAAATAATAAATATATTTTACACTAAAACAACCAAATTGTTTGGACTAATTAGATGAACTGCACAATACCCTATTATATATCTACCTAGTACCTATAAAGGAGTAACACAAGGAGGCCATTATTATTTTAGACTTACTTTCTATCTATGTCAATGATTTTCCTGTTTGTTGCTAAGCTTACTTGTAAATCCTTAAATTTGGTTCCTTTATCAAAGGAAAACCTCATACAGTTTGGGCCAACAAACCACAGACTACAATAGGTACTTCCTTATAATTTAGGACCTACAAATATTAATTTGTCATTAATATGTGAATCATTAGGTTATTACCCTTCGGTCAAAACAATCCATGCTATTAATAAGTATTATAAATGCAAAATGAGGTCTGTCTGTCTGCTAATTTTTCACTATCTATCCGTTTAATAGATTTTTACTAACGATGCAGAGGTAGCTTACCTACATCCTTAAGGCTAAGACGGACAGAAGCTAATTTTTATCCCGCAAAAGCAAAGAATTCCCACGAGATTTTTAAAAAACCTGAATGCGAAAGTGTGTTTGTCTGTCTGCTAGTTTTTCGCGGGGCCCATCTGTTTAACCGATAAAAAGATAGTTTGCATCCCGGGGATGAAAAATGCACATAGGCTACTTTTTCTACCGGAAAATAGAAGCATTCCCTCGAGATTTTCAAAAAAAACCTAAATCCGCGCGTACGTACAAAATCGTGGGCGTCATTTTGTTCTGTGATCTAGTTTAATTTAGTTTCAAAACTTTAAAAAAAATTTTAATAGTTAAAAACGTGCCTCCCATATTTTGAATATTTTTCAAAAAATTGTCTAATAGATACCTAATAGCCGAAAAACAACTAGTGGCCTCGGGATTGTATGGTTTCTTTCGATACTCCATCAGTGACGGATTAACCCTTAATCAAATTAAGCAATTGCCTAGGGTATCACGTCTGAGGGGGCACCAGACGAAGCACAAAAAAAATCCGTCCTTAGGGCATCACGTCTCACTCTCACGTCACCAAAAACCACACCAAAAAAAGTTTCTAGGACTAATTTGAAAATTCGCGCGTTTTAAGTTGACATAGAGTCCGACCTAGAGTCATAACCCAACTCCAGCTTGCCCACTCTGTCGCTGCTGCCCGCTGCCCGCTTGTGCATTCGGAATTCGAATGGCTCCGAAAGCCGCAAGGCGCATTTCAATAAATAAATAAATTATGCTTTGGTTTTTATTGTTGTCGCACCTACTCCACTTTTAAAGTACGTTTCATCTCATCATCTTATTTTACAAAAAACTAATGTTTTCAGGCGGTAAAGGTTTAAAGACCGATTCTAGTTGACATACGGATAGGGGGGCCCACAGGCATGGATTGCTTAGGGCATCATGTAGTCTTAATCCGTCACTGTACTCCATACATCCAAATAATAAGTTATGGTGGAATAAAAAACTCACATTACATACATATTACATATATTATGAATGCTGAAAACATTCCTATTTTTGGGCAGTTGTGTAGTTAAATAGCGCCTATTGACTTGCGCTGCATGCACAGAGTAGATAAGCAAACGATTTCAGAGAAAGGTTGTAGGTAATATTAATTGAATTTTTTAGTGGGTAAGTATTCCTTCAAAATAGTAATTTAATATAAATATTTTACCTTATTATTTTTCCCGCCCCCTGGACAAAGCAACGGGCTACTCCTACAATCGTTTAGCAACTATTAAAAAACTGCCAAGATCATAAAATAGATCAAGACAATTTATACAACACTTACCGTGTTATAAAACTTATCACAAAGTATAACCGCTTTCCAAAATAGGCTCGATAGAATCAAACATCGGATAAATATCTATTATATTGACAAGTATACGTGATAAGGGCTTAAAGTGATTCCTCTGATTCACCGACAAGTCCATAGGTTTACTTCTAAAGAGTAGTTTTAAACAGACGCTACAAAAATATGACCGGAGTTTTAATTTTGTTGTGTAGTTTTATGGTTAGGATATGTAAATATCTACGTTTACTAGCACAGTAAAGAAAATACTGTTAAAACTGTGCTAGTAGTCAGTAGCGATAATAACAGAAGCGGTTAGTGGTTCGCACTCAATTATTGGAGCGTTGATCCTTTGGATAAAAATAGTCCAGTGACGTCGCGCAGGTCCACAGTAGCTCTGTTAAGACCTTTAGGTCCACCTCAGTTGACCTTAGTTGCTATATAAATTCTTTTTACTTGGTCGTATATATCAAGGGTTAGACTGACTAACTCTCTAGAGTAGGCTTGTTAAAGATAGAGCATGTAGACCTCTAATAATGTAGAATTTTCTCTCTCTCTCGTCTGGCTTTACAAAGATTAGCCAATGTCAAGTTTGTAGTTATTTGTAACAAGTTAGTTAAACTATACAAGTGTGGACCCCGTCTGTGCCGGCGCTCGCCGACATACGCACGGCACCCCCTTAGAGCCCTTTCCAGTCAGTTTTAACAACAAAAAAAACTCCAAAAAGACAGAACACGCCCGCCAGTTAACACCAACAAAGACGAAGTCTAATGTAGAATTAGATGATGCCCGCGACTTCGTCCGCGTGGATTTAGGTTTTTAAAAATCCCGTGAGAATTCTTTGATTTTTTGGAATACATGCTATGTCAATTTCTGTAGTGCAAGCTACCGCTGTACAAAATTTCAAATAAATCAGTCAAACGGATGGGCCTTTAAGAATCCAGTGGGAACTCTTTGATTTTGAAAAGTAGCCTATGTCCTTCCATCCTCCCAGGATGTAAACTAACTCTTTACCCATCAAAATCGGTTAAACTGTCGGGCCGTGAAAAGCTAGCAGATAGACAGACAGACAGACACACTTTCGCATTTATAATATTTAAAGTAAGTGTATAAACGACACACTTATTATATTATTGAGGAATTCCTTAGTGATAAAGTTGCCTGGAAGCAGCTTTGTAACTTTGTGATTTGAAAGAGCAACTGCTGAGTTTCTTGCTGGTTCTTCTTAGTAGGATCTGCTTTATGGAACGGTGGTAGAGTCGCAAGTTTAGCATAAGACACACTTGTTGTCATAATAATTATAAAATTTTAAATTCGCGGGCATAAGCTAGTACTATGACATATGATATAACTATATGAAAGAGAAAATGTGGAGAAAATAAGATAAGTAATAATAATATATGGAATCTTTTTGAAAGTTATATAGCTACGAACAGTTACAAAGTTTCTTCGACCTTTAATGCATTATGTCAGCGATATCAGTAACCCACAGAATTGAGAATAGGTATAGAACTGGTTATGGAGGAGCGTAAGATTGTCACCGCACTAGTGACTAATGAAGCATCAGTGCACGTTATTGTAACGACGGATACATTATTATATTTGCATAGCATTACAGCCTTATAGTTTAGTTTACATTGTTTTGATTGCCACAGCTAGGAATAGGGTAGGCGTCGTTTTTATTATTGTATGCGTGAGGAGCTTAAAGTTATACGATAAACTAATGGCCAATATTAAGAAAACTTTTGCGACTTTCGCGCAAATTATGAAAACTTATCATTTTTTAATATGTGATTATGATGCTTATTTTATCCAAAGAAACATGAAAAAAAAAACCAGCTGAATACCTACAATTTTTTCGATAGAAAAAATTAAAATTGAACACGGTAATAAATAATAATGTCCTGTAGTTTTTTAAATAATAATGATTAAAACTTCCAAGAAACGTCATAAAATTGTTTTATTGTTCACCGTCCCGACAAACTATGTTAATTTTATAAATTAGTTTTTCGGTACATTACAGTGTCTAATGTATCTTTCTCACATTTTTGTTTCGTTATGTTCTCTTAAACAAACTACTCTACCATTTCTATAACCTTATTTACAATTCTGTGGTAATCGCATACCATACGACTACGAATGTTGCTCTCGTATTTCGAGTAAAAGTATAAAGTAAGTGAGTAGCTAAGTAGGTATACCAGCAAAGCAGATGCAACGAGTGGTTTACTGACTTTTATTTTTATTTTCCAAAACCTGTCTTACAAAATTCATTCTCAAAACGAAACTTTCTGACTTATGTGTACGGTCTAACCAAAATAGTATAAATTCCCAAGTTTATGACTAGAAAGAGGAGCGCTGATTTATTACAATTTGAGTTTTACAACTTCGCCATACCATATTATGAGGATAGGATACTTAAAAGTACCTTCTAGGTATGATTTTCAATTATTGACGTGACAACGTCTTATAATTCGATAGAGTCGGCTGCACGCACGAAAAAACATGACTCATGCGGCGTTACCTCGCTCTGAGGCGTTCCATGTAAGGCTTGAAGTGCAAGCGAGAGCGCGGAACGAGCGACAAAGAAGCACAATCGACCTTTGTTGTCACGTTCAACTATCGTCAGTAAACCGACTTTACAGACAACCAATTTTTTTTTGTAGTCTACAGGTTCTAGAAACTATATACATATATTATTTGTGTCTGGGTTTTCCAGATTGCTGTAAAAATGTGTATCCTTCGTTTCAGCGGACAGCGTTGGGGAGCGTGCTAGGGTTAGGTACTTCTCTTAAATCTGTGTATATAAATGGAAAAGCTGACTAACTGACTGACTGACTGATCTATCAACGCACACCTCAAACTACTGGACTGATCGTGCCGAAATTCGGCATGCTGATAGCTATTATGACATAGCACATGCCACATCCGCACATGACGTAAACATATACGCTAAGACAGTAGCGTGCACAGGATTTATAGCTAGGGTAGACATAAGGTAGGTAGTTGCCTAATTACTAGCGGTCACGATGAAAAATGAGCATTGAACTATTTCAGTCAGGGTAAGCAGCGCTTTTATGCCTCTATGACCTGCACGCCGCTGCGCTAAGAAAGGATTTTCGAAAATTCACCGTTTGAGGTTTGAAATTTGTGTAGTTCATAGCATGAGCTAGTATTTAACAATTACAGCGTCTGTTTATATCTAGTCTGTGGAAAATTAAACACAGATTACTTTATTTAAGCGATACGATAATAATAAACGATAATTAAACATAGAAACATAGATATTTGGAGACATTGAGAATTATCTGAGATATCTAAAGATGTATTATTTACCAACATTGCCTAATTACGGACATGGCCGAGCTACGACAGGGTCAGATAGTAACTATCAGTTAATCACTCTCTTCGACTTCAAGGATATCAAGAAAAATAGAATTCTAGCTGTCTTAGTACCAAAAACTGACGACCTGCCTGGCGCTGTTGAAAGGTCCCGGGTACGATTCCCGGCAGAAGAGCAATTTGGAAATTTATAATTCCTGAATCGCCTCTGGTCTGGTTTGGTGGGAGGCTACGGCCGTGCCTAGTTACCTACCACCCTACCGGCAACACACAAGTTTAACATCGGTTAACATCGCATCTAAAGTTTTTATATTATAACTTGCTTTTAAGCTTTTTTTTATGAAATAGGAATCTTTGCAGTAGGTATCGGTAAATTGTAGGCAATTGTGTGCTATTTCCCAGCTATCCTTGTTTCTTCAGGGCATTACATAATTAATTTTTAATTAATTTCTTTTCGATAAAAACTCCAATAAATTTTACAATTAGAAACCAATAGGATTTTGGACTTCTGGTTGACATTATTCATGATCATCATCATCATCACTAGCCTGTGGAAGGCCACAGTCAGTTGGATATAGGCCTTCCCTAAAGGGCACCACCACACTCGTCCTCAGCCTTCCTCATCCAGCCACTACCCGCCAGCCTCTTAATAAAATTATTATTGGTTCATATTTCATAATGACTTAAACTTTTTCATATTTAAGCACCGATTCACAAGCCTACAGTGATAATACGAACAAGCAATTCATTTTACAGTTTTACAGCATTTATTTCCGCAATGAGCAAGTTTATTGACCCGTTTTATGATCCCCAATACAACTGTTATGATGATAAATTGCTGATTTTCAATGCTGAAATACCGATATGTAGATATGACACTGCCAAATAAATTTAAGTTTATGGCCTACGCTTAAGGGTGCCTGTCCACTGGACCGGAGCGAAGGAGCAATGCAGAGAGTCCACTAGGGTTGTCACCCGTACTTTAAAGTAAAGTTACATTATTTCAGACAAACGTACAAAGCATATTCGGACGTACGTAAAGTAATGTTTGAGACCAATAAGGTACCTACGTAAAAATGAAAATATTTTTTTTGCTGACCTTTTTTACTTTGAAGATATTTTTACAAAATCCTGGCATTTCCTCTAACAATATTATAGTGGGACGAAAAAACAGAACAGAAGAAAATGAAATTATTTTTTAATTCTTTGTGTTTGAAGTCGGTTTTTATTTATTTTTAAAAAAATATTTCACAATTTTGACTGGCCCTATTATTAAGCTATGCCTGACTATGTTTGGATCATGGTAGCTTTGGGAGATAACAGGTAATAAAGGTGTTAAAATCTTACGTCAAAGTATAAAGTCTAATTTTTTTGTATTTTATTCGGAATAGTATTAAAAATAAGCATTTCCACTCCGCTTCAGTTGACGGACATCCTAAGGGATGACTTGATATTTCTTGAAAAAATACAAAAAAAATCACCATGTTAAATCAAATTTAGGTTTACCAATAGGTGCTGTGGTCATCGACCCTGAGTCATGCACAAACTATTTTCAGCACTTCATTGATAATATGAAGAGATTCTATGTTTGAACTATTTTATCAGTAAGTGTTTTATCTCTTATCTACAAGTATACCTTTAAATATTATGACCATAAAAGCTAATCTTAGAAACTTGGAAATGCTTTGGATCCTACATGACTATAAAAGCAGTTACACTAAATTTCATTTGTAATACCTATTGACCATAGTATTAGGTAGGTACTAACAAATAAAAATCGTACATAATATGAAACAACTCTTTTATTATCATAGGAGTTCCTTGCCATAATTTTAGATAAATAAGTTAAATAATAAAATCACAACTTAACGAATACTTAAAATTAACTTCAACGTCATCAAGTTAAATTTTTGAAATTTGAAAGCCAATCATTTTCCAACATTTTCGCCGAACAGTAATCTAAATGGACGTTAGGAATTCACTTAAAGCCTATGGCAGGTAAAATGTAATCAAAAACTCATAAAAAAATAATCAGTACAGTGAGAAAGTGAAAATGAACAAATTAGAGATTAAAAAAGCAAAATTACACGCGTACAAAGTATTATAGTTTGGTTACCAACGAGATTGTCAACTTATTATTAGTTTCACAAATAAGTTACCTGTAGTTTATACAACAATATAGAAAATGAAACAACGTTATGCCTTTCATGGAGAGTAAATTAAAAATTTTCAAACAAATTTGCCATTACCATAATATTACTATCGTAACATCAAACCTCAAACTTGATATTCGAATTGTCTCTTTTACTATACCTATTTACAAAATTCTAGTAAAACTAAGCGTGAATGACGATTCAGATTATTAACTTTTACCTAATAATACATCACAGATTGAAATATAAAAAGAACTAACATCTAACCTTGGAGAAGATGGTATTATAAAGATGACAGAGAATAGAGATGTTTGGACCCATTGTTCTATATCGTGGCAATGAAAATTCTGCAGCTGTTGATGCCACATTTGAAATCAATACGGACCATTAGTGTGTAATAGAATAATTAATCCAACAATTACTATAACAAGTAAAGAAGAACAAATTACTAACTAATCAGAAAGAAAATAAGAAAAGAAGAATTATAAAGAGAAATTAAAGTTTATCTCCTATCTATCTATAGGAGCACGTAAAGTCCGATCAAAAAATTGGCAAGCACTTATATATTAAATTGATAATCTTATTATTAGTTCCGATAACATCACTGACATTTGCTAAAATAACGTTTGACTAGATATCATTCAATAAATCTATTGATCAAGTAATTGGAACATTTTTACAAGAAAAGATTTTAAGATTTTACCTTATTGTTTGAAAAATAAATATGAAAATATTAATAATGAAATACAAAATAATAAGCGTTCAAAAATCAAATGGTTTTCAATTATTATAAACTAGAATTTATGTAACACAAAGAGGAACTGTGTCATTATTGTAACAAATATGTGTATCTACTTCCCCTCTTCACACGTATTCGCATCCTTTTTGATTTCATCCTTCTGTGCTTCCGTTTTGTGTGGCTGACTTTCTTTCTCGGGTTTTTTAATTTGATCGTGTTGTTTATTTTTCGAATCGCTTTTATTTTGAAATTCTTCACTTAAAATCCTTTCGAATTCAGTTGATACTTTATAAACACTCTTCTTCATAATTGAATCTGGATAGGTCTACAAATAAATATTTCCTTACGGGTTAAGAGGCCTCTCTCCGTCACTTCATATGAATATTAAGCAACCAAAGTCCATGAAATTTTGCAGACATATTCTAGAAACTAATATCTAAATAAACGAGTGATGGAGAGAGCCCTGTTAAGCAAAATAAAGAGTAGTATAAATTCTGTTATTTTTATTTACCTTGAGGTAGAGTCTGACATTGTTGAAAATTCGTCGAAAATCTTGGACAACTTGATCATATTCAGTATAAGAAGAATGCTTCAGCTTGGTTGAAATATCGTTAAGACACATTGGATACTTTACAACTTCATAAAATCTTGGCGCCTGCAAAAGTTATAGAATTCTAATTATTAAGTTTAAAATGTATATGTACTACTTTAAGAATATAAATAACGTACCACTTTAATATCCATATCTTGTTCAATAAAAGCAGCTTCATTTATTTGGGATAAATGAAAAATTACAGATTCAAACTTTTTTACAATAGTGCTTGATAAAGGTTTCTTTTTTTTAGGGTGATACCAAGTACCAGAAACAGCTACTTTGGGTTTTCCGCCAGCTTTCTTCTGATTTTCATTTTTAATATAATTTCCGGTCTGATCAAAACTAGGACAGCGTACGTTTTGTTTTATTTCTTCGTTCTTACAACCATCAATGTCGTGCTCGTCGATTTCAGTTGATCTGTGCTGTTCATCAATTTGGTTTTTTACTGTATTGTCTGTAAAAACAACACTATCTTGACTTTTGTCTAGCATGTAATCTTTATTAGTTGATGTCTGATCCCACACTGCCGGTGCTTGTTTTGACATAAATTGACTAGACTGTAGAATTGCTGACCAAGCATCACTATGCTCCAAAGTTAATTTTGAATACTTTGAATTATCAGAAAAATCTTCATTCGCAGTCAATCCTAATGCGTCGTAGAGCCTCGCAGTATCTGACTTGGATCCTTCGTGAATGAAATCCATTAATTTCGGTGCTGATTGCTTAGCGGCTTCCCAAGCTCTATCAGTCATGGAGGTTAATATTTCCAGAGATTCTACTCCTCGCCTATCAAAAGGAGGCACGGAAGGTCTAGCTAAAGATTTCGGATCATTTATAAATATTTCTTCTGCTCGTTTGGACATCAAACACGGCCATGATTCTATATTATACTTCGGCTGTGGCGCTAAAGTCACTTGCGAGAACGGAACTTTAACTTTTAAAGAAGACGAGTCTTCACCGTGACCGTCATATACATCTTGTGAAGCATTTTGCATAAACGATGTTATTGACTCCGCTGGCTTTATTGGTACCTTATAACTGCCAGGCTTCATATATACTTTAGACATTTCATGAAACTCATCATTTTCAAGCTCAAGAAATTGCACGGGGCCAGAAATATTATTAGAGACCGCCACAACATTCGATGGTATTTGAATGTTGTGAGTATGATGAGTCAAAAAATCACTAGATTCTTTTTGGACCATCTGACCCCATGCCGCAAAAAAATCCGCCTCTTCTTTAGTATCTCCGCAACTATTATTTTTTTGCGCGTAACAATTTCGTATATCAGCTGTCGATGCCATACTCGGTATCAATGTCTTCTCAAGATGACTTAAAGGAATCATTTTAGCTTTAAGCTCCATATCCCGGCGTTGGAGCAAGTCGCACGGCATATTTGCCATAGAAGCTTGACCGGATGGTTTTCCTAGTTCAGCATCCATCTTAAGTTTCAATTGTGTATATAGATCCCTTTGATCAGCATGGCATGCACCTTCCAAAGTTCGATAATCAGGAACGTTTGTTATAGTCCAAGATTGACGAGGTTTCGCTTCGCGTATCATGCATGGATCACATTTGTACGGCGGTTTCTGATAGTTCTCGATGTCGCTGTGCTCATTCAATGGATAGAAAGTCTGAGAACTAGACGGTGGTACAACTGGAATTTTTTTATACGTCACATTAGATCTAGCTGACCATGGGCTATCACTATAATTTTGTGGCATCGCTGGTGTTTGATTTTGTATCCACGGTGGTTGTATTACATTGTAAGGTTGTGGAGAAGCATTAATAGGCCTCGGAGTACTGATATGTGCTTTTGCTGATTGAAATTTGTTCTGATTTTGGTGTCGAGGTGCTGCTGAGTTAGTGGCATAATAATTATGGGTAAAACTTTTTTGTTCCATTGTAAATCCGTGATCTAGACATTTAAACGTCTTATAAATATGTGTGAGCATTTCTTTTGTAACAGCTTGCCACTGTACAAAACACTCTCTGATATTTGGGCTGTAATATTTGTTTTCGATTCTAGAAAATGTGTCATGTTTTTCGCTGAGTAATTCCTTTACTCCTTTCCAACCATCTAAAATTCTCACAAATGAAAATATGAAATTTTTTATCACCCACGGTATTCCCTGTGAGTGCAAGTTTGCTACTGCACTATCTGGTTTCTGGACGTTGGATCTAGTCTTAGCGCAGATTGAGTGAATATTTTTAAAACAAGGTCTATTGTGATGAGCAATGGCAATATTTTCAGCATCAGTGCAAGCTTCTATTGCCAGTTGAACAATTTGATTGGGAATCTGCTCATGAATAATAATTTTGTCTAAAGCCGTCAGCAAAATATCTGAAGATCCTGAAGCTTTAGTTTCATCTTCCTCATTCAGTGATCCTTTTAGGTTACATTTTTGATTATTAGCATCATGTCTAGTATTTGGATCAGGTATATTACAAAGTTCTGACACCATCCTTTCTCCTTCTGTATAAAAGTCTAGACTGGATGTAGATTCAGATCCCAAATTTCTATCTTTGTTTCTGGGTCGATCAGTTTCAGTACTTGTATCTTTGTATCTTTCTTGGTATCGATTATCAGCGCTGTATGCATTTCTCTTGTCCTGACTCTTTACAATCTTTTTCCTTGCTCCAGATCCGATAGGCTCCTGATGAGAGAAAGACCAGGAATTTCGTCTATCAGCATTGTGACGTTCAGCCATTACATTAGATCCGCTGTAATTAGGTGCAGATGGGTCAAACACCAGTCCAACTAATGGTGAATTAGGTGGAGAACTAAACGTCGGAATCGAAGAGGGTTTATATCTGGAAAATTATTATCTTTTCAAATTTAAAACTATTAAATAATGAGCATACATTATGTTATTCTTTTTAAAATGTCACCTGATGTTTTGATTCTGGTAATGCTGGATTGCTGTGGCTTCGTAGATTCCAGTTGCAACGCTGCTGTACGTTGTTATATTTTGATCTGATATATCTCTATTGGAACCTATAGAAGAAACTGAAGATTATAAAACAATGGACATTCATTAATATTTTATATTCATTTTAATAGTTAAATTTTTATGATTTTCTTTGTCAATTGTTATGTAGCAAACAAGGAAGTAGCTACGTAGATGAGCTTATTTTACTTTCTATACGTACAGTTTGTCATCTTACCATAATTTTTTCCGTATTGATGTTGTGGTTGGAAGCCATCTTGGCCACGCTCTCTTCCCTCTGCGCCCTCTTGGAACTCTCCCGATTTGCTTGATGTGCCGCCACCATATTCTTGCATTTGACTTGCAGTTTTCTGTTGTAAAATTAAGTAGATAAATATGTGTAGTAGATAAATACGTAGTAGATTTTCAATTACATTTATATTCTCTATTATCTTGTGATGCCTAGGCGTTTCAATTTTGATAGTATATTTTGTACAAACTGATGAATGAACTGAGAGCAAAATAATTTGAGATGTTTTCGAAGTTCGAAGCTGCGAAATCGATGGCTCAAGGTTAGTTCGTTGGTCGATCTAAGTTTCAGTCAACTAATTGAGTATTTTCGTATCAAAAAGATCGCTTAATCCTTTAAATCAACAGAATAAGAGGTTCAAATCTAACTTATAATATTAATTTGGATTGACATTACACATAAGATTCAGATCAAAATCTAGATGGTGTCTGATTTTCGATGTATTTGCTTGTTTTCTCAAACGCGCAAGATTTGTTGAACTATATCTTATTTTTCTAATTCTATTTACGATCTACTTTGCACGTATCGACATGCCCATGTTTGAAAGATTCTACGGGTTTTAAATTAGTAATAGCACAAATTACTACAAAGTAAAAGTCATTAGTCTTTACTTACAGTAAGTAATCTGCTCCCTGCCGCTCCTGCAAGGCTGTTTCCTTTATTTCACTGCATTGTAAGTGTATAATTATTATCACTTGAAGATCAAAGATACCTACTTGGTTACGTCAATATTTTTTCAAATTTATATAAGTAATAATATTAGGCTTAGAAGTATCGTTACGATTGGGCTCGATTTAGATGTTTTAGGAGCACGACTTTGTCTTTCTTATTTTCTAAGTTAATTTCTACATGAAGAAGGAAATCATGATTTTTCAGCCTCTCGATGTACAATGAACAAACTGTGACTTGCCAATAATTGAAACCAACCATATGATTTTGTTCATTTGTTTCCTGACGTTTTGTCATTCGACTTTTGCTTTTAACACTTGATATTAGACCGATTTTGATCATCATAAAAAGTATTTTAGGTCGCAATAACATAGTGGACCGTAAGCATATTAGAATAAACTAAGGACAGTTATTGGACTGAAATTAGATTTAGAAATTATTCATAAGTAGAAGTTTAAGCTAGAATAAAATTACTTATTAGCCCATAGGCTAGATCGTAGTAGGAATAAAGCTACCATTATATAATGGAGCTTTATGGTAAAAAAAAAAAAAAGTATTTTGTATTTTCGCTATAAGTTCTTTTCCAATGTGATATTTTAGTTTGGATTCGGTTCTATTTCTTGTAAATTTTGTAAGATGTAATGTAGTACAATTCATTGCAATTAGAACAACATTTAAATTCGTAGTAATTATTTATTATCTTTACCAATACTCAAACACTTCTAAAAGCACATTGTTTTAGGAACACTATGTTTTTGAACTCTGTCTAACAGGTAGTGCTGCGAGATTTCGTAACTCGCGTTTCAGGGTTCCATGCCCGAAGGATGCCAACGGGCCCCTCTTACTAAACCTACGCTATCTGTCCATCCGTCTGTCTGTCAGCGGGCTGTATCTCATGAACCGTAATAGGTAGAGAGTTGAAATTTTCACAGGATATGTAATTTCTATTGCCGCTATAAGAACAAATATTGGAAAAAAACTAAATGATTGCCATGAAAATGGCGAAGGTACCAATATTAGGTACTTATAGCCAGCGAGGAAAACTGATAATAAATATATTTTAAATCAATCTTTTAAACAATTAGGCACAAGAATTTTCTATTTTTAATTCAGCTGATTTTTCACCTAATTTTCTTTACAACTCTCATTGAAGTAGCTTGCTTCTTATATGCTTCTGAAGCACGAACAATAAGACCGCCGCTAGAAGGAAGCGTGGAGAAGCATGACTGTGAACCCCGTTGCAAAGGTCTGTGGTACAGGAGCACACTTCCTGGCGACCACCATACCCGGCTCTATGGTAACAGGCACCCTGCGGATAAAAAGATCAATGAAAGATTAATCGATGAAAAAGAACGATGTATCTTTCCTTGCCCATTATGCAAGAATTACAGAGTTTAATCTAGTTTTGTTAGTCTTTCAGTTTTGTTAGAAAATAGGTAGGTACTAACTGCCACAACCGCATTTTGTAGCTTTAAGCACCCATCGGCCACCAAAACATACAAAAAATCAGAAATAAAGAGATCCAGAGGAGAAACAGAGTAACCGACATAGCTTAGCGGTTGGCGAAGCTGGTAAAGGCGAAGGTAAGGCAGGACACATGTTTGAAAAATCATTGGGGTCAAGGGTCAAGACGTTGGGGTCCCAAGGTGTTGGAATGGCGACCTCGCACCGAAAAAGCGCAGCGTTAGAAGACCCCACTAGGTGACGGACGACATCTGGCGAGTCGCAGGGAGTCGCTGGGTTTCAGGCAAAACCATGGCGTGTGGACTGTGGAAGTCCCTACAAGTACCTATATCCAGCGGTGGGCGTCTATCGCTTAGTGATGATCATGATGATGATCCACCAATGTATGTGAACGCAAATAAAATGTCACATCATATTACATTAATCACACTAATATTATAAAGCCGAAAGTTTGTGTGTGTGTGTGTGTGTGTGTATGTTTGTTACTCCTTCACGCGAAAACCACTGGACAGATTACGCTGAAATTCGGAATGGAGATAGATAGTATCCTGGATTAGCATATAGGCTACTTTTTATCCCGGAAAATCAAAGAGTTCCCACGGGATTTCGAAAAACCTAAATCCACGCGGACGAAGTCGCGGGCGTCAGCTAGTATGAAATAAAGTAGTTTATTCTAGCGTTATACGCTACAGAAATAATTTCTCATAATGTTTATTTTACTTAAAAGTACCTTATATTTAGTTTCATCCCATCCACAGCTTCTAATAACCCTGCTGGTTGGCGTTTTACCGTTGATTTCATGGTCCACTTGCTGGATAATTTTCCTGGAAACAAAAGACGACACCAAAACTAAGAAGGTAACATTCTTCATAAGTATTTCATTTTATTTAGTTAAGTATATAATTCAAAATTTAAAAAAATACCCCGACACAAAAACCTCTATAAGAAAACTAGAAAAGAGCTGATAACTTTTAAACGGCTGAACCGATTTTCTTCGATTATAGCTAAGAACACTCTCGATTGAGGCACCAAACAAAAAAAAACTAAATTAAAATCGGTTCATTCGTTGAGGAGCTACGATGCCACAGACAGATACACAGATGCACAGATACACACGTCAAACTTATAACGCCCCTCTTTTTGGGTCGGGGGTTAAAAATTCCTTTTTCTGTGATAGGTACGGTAGATATCAAACTAAGCCTTGTGCTAATTTACATGTGTGGCAATTATCTTCTTATTTCTAGCTAGGTACTATAAAGTCTGAACCCAATCAGTTTAAATTTTAAGCTAAACTGAAAATCTATCTTAATAAGTTAGATAGGTACAATTTAATTAAAAGTAGTTGCAATATAGGCAATTTGATCAAAATGAACTAAAATAAAGTTCAACTAAACACTTTACTAAGTCAACCTTAGGGTACAGAGATATCATGCATTCCAGGGACTTTTTGTCCCGGGAAATCAAAGAGTTTATTTTAAAAAATCTGACGGACGAAGGCGCTGGCTATAATTTGGTACCTAGGGAGATGGCTTTTTAATCCCGGAAAATCAAAGAATTCCCCCGGAATTTTTCAAAACGCAAATCCACGCGGACGAAGTCGCGGATGTCATTTAGTTTATTAAAAATATTTTTTTTTGCGCAACGGATCAGCCTGGCTGTCCAGCGTGGAAAAGCAACCAGATAAGGCTAGCTTTAAGTTTTATTGTAATATTTTCTTAATAAAAAAAAAATACTGTAAATGTATGTAGGTATAGTATGAATCCCCAAATTGACTCAGAACTCAGACGTACCGGGACCTTTATTTTAAAGACCTAACAGCTACCACTGCACTATGGAGGTTGTTAGGAAGGTTTCGCCTCAATAGCTCAATGGTTGAGGAGCGGACTGAATTCCGAAAGGTCGGCGGTTCAAACCCCATCCGTTGCACTATTGTCGTACCCACTCCTGGCACAAGCTTTACGCTTAATTGGAAGGGAAAGGGAAGTATTAGTCATGATCAGCATGGCTAATATTCTTTAAAAAAAAGTGGTCTGTTTCAAAGGTGTACCTGCAAAGAGTGTGAGTGACTCCTCGATCGTGGTCCGAGCAGTTCCTCCGCAGGCTCTCCGGCAGGAAGGTGTCTGAGCACATGGTGTTAATGGCGCTGTTGCATTCGTAGCAAACTATTGCGGACCCTGAAACACTACCGATTTCTAAACTACCCAGGTAACATTGTACAGGGCACGCAGAATAAGTTAAAAATCAGATACAAGTTAGCCCTGATTGCAATATCACCTGGTGTTAATGTAGTCTGAGATGAAAGCGGGCTAACCTGGAAGGGGTACGACAGTATTCATTAAACCCATACTCCTTTGGTTTCTACACTGCATCGTACCGGAACGTTAAATCGCTTGGTGGCACGGCTTTGCGGTTAGGGTGGTAACTAGCCACGCTCGAAGCCGCCCACCAGACCAGGAATTACAAAATTCCAAACCCCTGCCGGGAATCGAACCTGACACCTCCCACTAATAAGACCACAGTGCTTACTACTGCGTCAGAGGGGCCGATAATGCATGAATAGACCAAATTGAACATGAATTGGACAAAAGCAGATCTCAGCTGAGCTTGCGTAGGTATTTAATCTGTCTATGACTAGGTATAGACTAGAATAGGTATGTACATCGAGATCGTTGACTCTAATCGGTATTGAATAGAGTACTAAATTGTTATCTAGTTATTAATCTAGGCTAGGCGCGCCTGAACACGCTGCACCCATCAGCGTCGAGCGTGGGTGATATTTCTGGCGAATTTATAGTTCTTTTGAAATTCGTCTATAAAAACTGTGATAAGAACTGAAGAAACCTGGGTATCCTTAAAGTTTAAAATTGTAAAGAGTTTTCAGTCGGTTAAAGCGGCTCGGTACAAATAATTGGCTACAAACACCCAAACAAACAAAAATTATAGTGTGCCCATTGATCAGGCTCGCCTCATCGAACTGAAAAATCGATCGAACAAGTGTAAATTAAAAATTTATAATACCCCCGACAAGTGAAGGTTATAGTAACTAGAAAAGAGCTGATAACTTTCAAACGGCTGAACCGATTTTCTTTGATTATAGCTAAGAACACTCTCGATCAAGCTACCTTTCAAACAAAAAAAAAAAAATATTATTAAAATCGGTTTATTAGTTTAAGGTCTACAATGCCACAGACAGATACACAGATACACACGTCAAACTTATAACACCCCTCTTTTTGGGTCGGGGGTTAAAAAGAGTTGGTATCGCCAAGCCATGTATGATCTAGCTATTATTCTGTCATATTATCCACCTTCCAGTAGGTAGGTACGATACCGGACGCAAGGTATCATGGAATCCTAACTAAGTGGATAGGTACCTACTCGTAAGGTTACTGCCGTACCACTTTCATCAGATTGAATCGTCACATCCTACATCAGACCATTTATAGGTTTCACTATCAAATAAAAAACTATAAGTTAGAGAAGACCCATAAACCATAGGATCATAAATACACCGACACTCCTAACATGCAAAGCCTATCTAGTTAAATTTAATGAAGCATCTGTTTGATAAGCATGGAAAAGTAACTCAAAGATTTAAAATTAACCTACCATAATGGATGAGTCCAAAAATGATCACAGTTTCAAGGCCGCAACACTTCATCTCTCCACTAAGAGTACCTCACATCTGACTGTAGAATCAACCTAGGTGTAAGTACTAGGCAGGCTATAGCAACAAGCTAAAAGTTGGCTGAAACCTACCTAAACTGCACCGAACTGATTGTGTCATACCTCCACTAATGGATATTACGGAGGAAGTCCCTCATTGAACTGATGTGGACACGTAACGGATGGTTGCAATTTAGATCGTTACAAAATTAAGGATATAAAGGTACAAGGATTTGGGAGTTGAAATTCGATAGATGCTTTGCTTTCAATATCGAAATTAAGGAACATCTAGGTCACTAAATCAAAATTCTTTTAGCTTAGTCTTCTACTGATTCAAATATTATGCGATTTTAATGATTTTACAAATTAAATGATAAGAAAGCTTGGGAATGAGTTGCTTTAACACCTTTGTGGTTCTAATAAGTTTAATTGATATTGTGAAATGGGATAGCAAAAAAATTGGGTGACTTTAGTGTGGGCTTTGTCTCAGATCAAAGCGCGTTTGGCACCCTCGTAGCTTTGGTTTTAAGTTTACGCAATTAATTATCACTTACATGATGATCTTACGGATTCAACAATTGACAATCAAAAAATGTACATTTGTAGGTATCTTATTATAATAATATAATTATTAGGTATTTTGAATAAAAGCTTTGAAATTGAGTTTCTGATACAGTTAACGCTAGAGTACTACAAATTCAAGTATCAACCAAATTGTTAATACATATTAAGAAGCAATTATAACTTTAATGAATTAAAATCAAATGACGATGGTGCGTGAGACGCAATTAATTTTGTTCTAATTAAAGTAGATAGTCATTTTAAAGAGATGATAAAAATAATAAAATCAAACTATACAAAAATAGACTTTCTATAAATAACTTATATTACTAAAATGGACTTATAAAAATAGAAACAATCAATATATCTAGAGAAATACTAGTCAAAATTGAGAAAAAATTTGATGAGCAGGGAAGGTTTCAAAAGGAGAAACGAGATAAAATCTAAAATTCACGAAACAGTTCAATTTACGATATGATTTACAGAAATGAGTAAAGTATAGCTGATAGGAATAGATATAGCTAATGAAATTTGAAAGAATTCACACATTTTACAGTTTTGAACATTTTTTTACTACAACTGTAAGAATACCTAGCGAAGAAACTCGGATAATTTAATTCGAATGCTACAAATAAAAGACAAGATTATGAAAAACGTTTAATAAATATTCGCAATTAACAAACACAACAGTAAAGCATGTACACTAGTGCAATAACCACAACATTATATAATACATTCAAAACATTGGTAAAGTAATCTGAACTGATTAGAACATTATGGAGGCAGTGTTACTTTTGATGTATTATCAGGTATTATCGTCTATTCACAAGCATTCGCTGAGTTGATCATCTTATTATTCTGGTACAGTCAACGAAAAATATATACAAAATATTTTCAACCGTCAAAAATCTTTAACTGAGGAGTAAGTTTGAATTTTTGTATACGAAATCTGCGAAGTTTACTCCTCAATTTTTTTTTTAAAGAATATTAGCCATGTTAAATGACTAATATTCCCCTTTCCTCTCCAACTAAGCGTCAGGCTTGTGCTAGGAGTAGGTACGACAATAGTGCAACGGGCGGGGTTTGAACCGTCGACCTTTCGGTTTTCAGTCCACTCCTTTACCGGTTGAGCTATTGAGGCTCTCAATTAGGTCACCTATTGAAAAATCAGCTGTGAAAAAAAAGACTGCTAAATTATATTAGACAGGAATAATATAGTAAATTAAAGTGCACCTCCACTTCCACCTTATAAGATTTTCAAAAAATTATACGTGAGCTACGATTTTGGTTTTCTATTACTTTTAAACTTAACGAAACTCAATGTCTCTTTCATAAAGTTTTATCAAAGTCAATAATTTTTATGTAGCGTCGAAAGAACTATTGTGGCGCACACTACTATAATTGAAATTCTAAATTGATGCAGCTAAAAATAATCCTGTCCACAGGAAATATTGTCCAAGGTTATTACAATACTTGAACCTAATTTTTATCATTTTTTCATACAACAAATGTCAAAAAAGACAGTTTAGCGCATGGGACGCTTTTAATTTTAAGATGTGTTTCAATAATTAGTCTTATTTATAGTCCTACCAACTTAGTTTCATCAAATCAGCGAAATCAGGTGATTACATTTCTTTGATTGATTGATTGATGACATTTACAAAATAATATTTTATTGAGTTATAACATTTTGAATTAATTAGTATTACACACTGCATGACTTACCTATACATACATATATCTGTAACACCTTTCTCTTAAAAAAACCATGTTATACATGGTTTTTTAAGTGTGAATTATTAGTAATGCGCCATTACTCTAATAATTTAGCCCTAAGTAATAAATCTGTGGCTGCCTGTACATTGTCACACTAGGTATATAATAGTACTAGGCTAATGAAACTCCGTTCCAATAAGCACAAGCTTGTTGGCTGGCTTGGCTTGTTCTAGTTCTCCAGCTATATCTAATTGAATTAGCTCAACGTTTCGATGTTTGCGGTGCGTTCTAATTTTTGTGACACTGTGCATCGTTCCTATTATTATTTATTTCCTAACTATACATTTTCTGTATTGATTTGCGCTTGACAAAAACTCACTTCATTCTATTGATTTGCCTATAAGTTCCATAATCTTAGATTTCATTGCTTGCGTTGCATATGCTTCCTTATTGAATCATGGATCCACACATCCAATTTAGACGTTGAATTTAAATTGGGTTCTACTAATTATTCTACACCTATATAAACTTGTAGCTTATTATTAAGGTTTAGAGTTATATTAAGCTGATAAAAAATCAAGAAGATTTTCAACGTATGACCAAATTCGATGTGTGTGAAAATATAGATTCGCCAAAATATAGATCTTTGCTGTCAAAGAAGCCTCACTCTCAGCGTATATTTGGAGGAGACAAATGAGCAGACATATTCATTTGAGCAGTTTCAGTTTGCTTCGACTCCAACGTATTTTGCTTGAAGATAATCCAAATGGATACAGTACGTAACCTTTCATTCACACAATCAAGAAATCTACTTTGGATTACATACCTCTAGCTAAGAACATTTCATCAATCATTATGGTTACATTTAATCCCACAATGTTCGCTATATTTTTGTATCTGAATTTATTACTAGGTATTTCAAGGTAACTATGAAATCACCGTTCTACGTAATACTTAATATGATAAAATTAATCATTGATATGTTTTTTCAATCGTTGTTTAATTCATTTTCATAACTACTTCTACATTTTTCTTTGGTATCTAGCCCGTTCCCTCTACTTCTTTTACATCGTCTCATTATAACATAAATATTACACAATAATAGGAATTAGGGGGTAATTGCAGCAAGCAATTATCATCAACGTTATTTGAAACATTAACTTGAATGCAATATTCAAGATCACCAAAATCAACTCTACCAAGGCCATTGATTTGAAATCAAAAATTCTGTTCGCAATTCCTCAATGGCCAATATATCTTTCTACTCTTTCAAATTGCAATCAATTTTATTCCCCCTCATATTATTTATTGACAGGTATTATATACAGGTTATTATCATCACCTACATATTTATCCACAGCTGTAACCGAAGGACCATTCATTCAATAGAATCTCTCATCTAACAAAGAAAAATATTTACTTCCTAATAAAACCTAGAACCTAGTAAGGCCGATTACAATACAATGTATGAGACTAGTGCATCCGCTCCAGACGTTCCAAGGTTATCTAGTCCAGAGTTTATTCAATAGACTTCCTCCATTTAACTTTTTGGAACTCACTTGCTTAGATGCCTATTCTTGCTTTGAAGATAGTGATAAAAATACGAATCATTATCGTCTCAAAGTCTTTTTTTCCGGATCTACAATCGTTAGGTAGATGAGAAATCTAACGATACGTATGACAAATTAGAATCAAAAAGAAACGCAGACGAGATAGGTAGGTAGGTATATTAAATATGAGTCGAAATTTTGAGCCTAGATTATTGAATAGAGAGCCAATTTTTCAATAGCCGAAGAAGCCAAAGCTGAATAATGAGACGTTTCGACAGTATCACGAATCTGAAAAATGTATTCCTCAGGTTATCTAACTTTTGAAATCAGCCCGCTCAATTGTAGATACTGTAGATACCATAAAAAGATAACCTTGAAATGTCCAGCCTTACGAGGTTAATTAGAACCTTAGCAACGCGATTGTGAGGAGCATCAGAACCGTGGCCGCGACTGGCAGGGAGGCGGCGTTGCATCCATCTTCTAGACATGAGCACACTTCTTGTCTTCCTCCAAAACCTGAGCGCTGGTAGCAACGACCCTGTAACAAACGGGTGGATCAATATTTTGCTAAAACTCGAGGGCAATTTGATTGTATAATTGGATAAGTGGTTAATGTCAAGGGCAATTTTGATAATGGGAAACTGATATTGATAAATGTCAGTTTTATAGCTCATAGTTTTCTACAAGGGTGACATAGGTTGAAATCTTATAACCAGCGGTTAAGAACTCTCAGTTTACTGTCCATATTCACTATAATCTTTACAAAGGCCTGGACCTTCCACTACACAGGACTCTTAAAGTTCTGACTTCTGTATATTTACTTTCCAGAAGCAATGATTGTTTCAGGTTACCTCGTTTCATTTGGGACTCTATCATGACTATCATCTAGTTTTAAATTTGATGCTGGTTTGAAATGGCAACCATCTTGGTGGCCTGATGTGAATATTTGCATGGCATGGGTAGTATAATGGTAGATACCTTGTAACTGCTCTCATCCCATCCACACCCCCTAATCACACGGCTATCAGGCGGCATGCCGTTCATCTCAAACTCCACGACCTGGGAGATTTTCCGGCACATGGTGTCTTTGGGGCTGCATGGCAGGCGCAGCGTGTCAGGTAGCTTTTCCAAAAGACACCGCGAGTCGTTGTGGCTGTTGCATTGGTAGCATGTGATTGCTAGTCCTGGGGACAAAACAAAAAAGCATCTTGTATTTTTTGTAGCAAGCTGGTGGCTGTGGGTAGGTCGGGTATGGCGCAGAACCAATGGTTGTACGTGTCCTGTCCTGGAGAACAGACCGTATACTGGCAAACGTAGTGGAGGGGGGGACCAACGTCGTCGATTCGGGAGGTAGGGGATTTGATCCTGGACCTTAAACTTTTCGGAGTTATGTGTGTTTTAAGTCTTTATATATCCTATAGCGGTGAAGGAAAACATCGTGTGGAAACCTGCATGCCAGAGAGTACCAAATGATGTTCTCAAAGATGTGTGGAGTTGACAAATGGCCAGCGTGGTGGACTATGGTCCAGCGATGGGTTAATGAATGGTGAATGGTTGATGATGATGCAGCTCTAGCTTAGGTAACCA
The DNA here is from genome assembly GCF_905333055.1 of Maniola jurtina. Lineage (NCBI taxonomy): Eukaryota > Metazoa > Arthropoda > Insecta > Lepidoptera > Nymphalidae > Maniola > Maniola jurtina. Next base: position 1,767,473 of record NC_060045.1, read on the forward strand.
CATATAGATCGTTTTTAAGCATTCACTAGTTACATTCAACATTTAAATAATATGTTGACCTCAATGTCTATGGTAAATAGTCTTATGAAACCAATATTGGCAAATATAAAAGCTCCATAACCATGAAGCATGCGAAAATAACGTATCGAATATTTGCAATCTATAAAAGCTATAAACCTAAAAATACACCAAGGAATCAGCAAAATGTAAGAAATTTTAGCTCGTGAACTGTTAAGGATAGCAAATTATTATTTTTTATGTAGGTACCTACCGAGTATCTACCATTTTACCTAGCTACCTTAAGTAGTTAAGTTTCATTTATTTTTGAGGTCCCTATCTGGCCTAGTTAATCACATATTCTAGCTTATATCCGCGACTTTGTCCGCGTGGACTACACAAATTGCAAACCTCTATTTTACTCTCTAAGTAGGGGTTGAATATTCAAAAATCCCTTCTTAGTGGACGTCAACGTCATAATAGTTATCTGTATGCACCCCGTATCCGTCCAGTTGTTTGAGCTGTACGTTGATAGATCAGTCAGTCAGTCAGCTTTTCCTTTTAAATATTTAGACAACGTATCTACTAGCTGATGCTGAAGACATATAGATCCAAGATTTAGCATTAGTAATAGTATTACCACAATAGTAATTAGTAGTGGTAGTAGGTACCTACTGTGGTCCTTATAAGAAAGCTCAGAGTCACTCAGAGGGCGATGGAGAGAGCTTCGCTAAGTTACATGGGCTCAAATATTTACGATGCAAATCTTAAAGTCCATGTAACTTTGAAATTCCACACTTTTATGGAAATCTGACAAACCACACACACAGAAATTTTCGAAAATCGGTAAGGAGGTGGAATTTCGAAAATCCTGACACACCTTATTTTTGTCCGAAAAAGCCTAAAGACCAATTCTCATAGATATAACTTGAAAAAACTTTCATACTAACTTTTATCTCCTAATTTCTTTTTCAACCCACTTACTGACGCAATTTTGAAAATCCTTTTCTTAGTAAGTGCTTACATCAGAAAAGGAACCTACTGTGATAAGTTACCAATCCCAGTTAATAGGCTGTGCGTTGATCATAGATCAGTTTATACAGATTTAAGACTAGGCTGGGCCTTGACCAAACAAAACCACAAAAGCCACCAACCTTGTTGAAGCAAACTACACAAAGCCGCCAAAAAGCAAATGGTCCCAAACGCCATCCTGTCTCCACAAATCTCTCGTTCGTACTGGTTCAGGCCAGTGTCCCGCGCGCGCTCCTCACTCCAACTGCGGGGGAAGCTATGAAGACTATCGTATGCTAACTGTGGCTAGTTGGTTACATACTTTGTACTCACCTATGATCGAATGCCCCGTTTATCCAATTGATGTAATACGCGGTAATACTTACAAATTGACTGACATATTTATGTAGGTTTGCCAGTGTATCAGACATGAGGTGTCAAAGGGCTGGAATGTTTCAGTGGACACACTTCACACTTGTGACCTAGTTGCATTCAGATTGAAGGTTAAACCGAGATATTGTACTATTTATATTTGACTCTAGTCGACTAGCTGATTCCCTCCACTTGGATTTAGGTTTTTAATAATCCTGTGAAGACCGTGGGAGTTAGGCAAGCGTGGGAGCTTTGATGCTGGATCCTAACTCCCATGGCTAAATAAGACTAGGGGAACCTTTATGTTTATGCGGGAATGCCTAATAAGTTCGAACTTTGGCTTTGGATGGGGTTTTGGGGTAAATGTGTGAGTTGTACTTGATTATACCATTAGTACGGGTCCACACATGATAACTTCTCGAGAGTCGAGGCCATGCTGTAAATCCACGTCCGGGAGACACTTATGTCTCCAATCCTGGGTCCTCAATTTTAAGAAATTGAGGACCCAGGATTGGAGACATAAGTGCTTAAAAGCTGTGTTGCTTGATGGTTGCTTGTAATAACTAATCTCTGGATGAGGTTTCTTTGTAGGCAAGGTAAGGCTAGTCGTATAACGTAACTAGTTCAGTTTTCCTGGATTGCAAGTCTGGAATCTGGATGCAGGAAGCGGTTGTTACCTCTCGTTGCTGCGTGGGGGCCTGATATTCTGTTAATCACGTCGCGCTATACTGAGGTGCGCACACGCAGGTACACTCGTAGCTAACTACTAATAAAACGCATAACGTACTCATTCTCCAAGATAATCTGAGTGATTCAAGACTCTAAGGCATCTAAGAATTTCGTAAAAATACCACATTCACAGCTAAAACTACTGGATGGATCGGGCTGTTTGGCATTGAAATAACTATTATAACGCAAGCATCCGCTAAGAAAGGATTTTTGAAAATTTCAACCCCTAAGAGGATAAAATAAGGGTTTGAAATTTGTGTAGTCCACGCGGATGAAGTCACGGCCACAAGCTAGTAGTGATATCAGTAGACTAGAGCTAATCAGTTGACAAGGGGACGGGGAGGACGAGGATTTCCTTCAATTAGAACCTGCGCCTACACATCTATTTTGTGCACGCACGCGTTTCCTTGATCGCAAAACACGTCCATCCGCAAAATATTACTTGTGTCTGTCTGTTATCTTTTTACGGTCCATCTGTTAAACCGATTAGACGAAATTTTGGTATAGAGATTAATTAATAACGTAAACTAAACAACGAGGGTTCCAAACACGCCCTGGTCTGAGAAGAAGCCCACAACTCAGCGAATTATTAGTCATGACGTCTCATTTAGGAATTTGATTTGTCTGACATCGAATTAAGCGTAATCTTAAATGAAATTTGCCTTTATTAATGCTTCCTTTTATGAAGGATCATAGCATGTTTATGTTTTACGAGTAAACCAACCAAATCCAGTTATCCCTTTATTTATTTATTTATTTAAAACATCTTTATTGCACAAAATTACAAAGAAAATAATAAATGATACAGATAAAAATACAAAGGGCGACCTTATCACTAAAGTGATCTCTCCCAGGTAACCCGTATGTTCGAACCTAAAGGATAAGACGAGGAGTCATCATGTATATATACAATTACGTATACATAGACATACACTCTAATAGGTACATACTATACAATAAATATATAAATAAATAAATATATATATATATATAAAACATTAAATCTGTATAATATAGTTAAATAAATAATACATAGTTAAATAAATAGCATAGTGTACATAATATACTATGACAGAAACTAAAGATTTATAGTGATAGATAGTGTTTCTTGACACGATTTTTAAAGATTGTCAGTGATTTTTAAAGAGTGCCCTTTGTGATTTGACACTGAACTAGATCAAATGATTCAACTCTTTATAAAGTCCCATTCTAAGCTCACTGACATCCAGTCTCATACCTGCCTTACAACGAAACATAAACCAAATTTTAACTTAAATAAACCCTGTAAATAGACAAAGATTAAAATTCACTGCATTGTTGATAGTTTTCGATTAGTAAGTTCTGTAGTACAATTTGATGACGCCTGTTGTATTTCGTCAACAATTTTTGCTTAGAGTTATTGCTATTTTATTCATGTAGGCGCTTTAAAATGTTAATAAAAAGTTTTTGTTCCTGTGTTTTCATTCTGATGCTGTACGCTAAATCAAGCAAGTATTTTTTTTACTTCTAACATTTATATCATAAACTCTTCTGGTTAGATTAACACAGACTTTTTATATCGGCGTCTTAGAGCTGCCGATATTTTGAGCGTACATAACCTAGGTACCTCAGCCAATTCGGTTCAGTTATTGTGCCGTGAATAAGTGACAAACATCCAAACTTTCACATCTATAATATTAAGGCCCTGTGCTAATGCCAGCTAAATTTCACATAGTCTGTCTTGTAAGAGAATTTACAACTCTGTCACTCTGACGCTCCCGAACCTTTGTATGATATGCGTTTTTAGCTATTAGTATAATATACCTAATATCATTTGCTTAGCGGTGCAGGAAAACATCATAAGGAAACTTATATCCTCGAGAATTCACCATAATGAGAATGAAAGGTGTGTGAAATCTACCAATGCCAATACTATGGATTATGACCAAACCGATTCTCTTTCTGAAAGGAGAGCCATGCTCTCTAGCGGGTCAGCTATAAATTAATGATGAAAATAGGTATGTAGGTACTAAAAAGAATTCACCAGTCCATAACGACACAGATTGTGCATTCTTTACACAGGAGTAACAATACTGGTACAAATTACAAAAGCCATGGCTCATGGCTCTGTAATTAACCAAACGAAAATACGTGAATAAAAGTCAATTGAAAATAAGCAGTGCGTATAAAACACACTTATTCTGAAACAAAGCACGCGATCTAATAATTAAATAGTTTAGTTCATTGATTACACGAGGACAGACCGTGTTTTGCTGGCGGTTCATTCGTACTAATTAAAAGATCGGTTAATTAATTGGACGTGCATACTCTGAATGAAAAGATTCACTTTCTAGGTTTCTTTTGTTTTTTGCCCTTTTGGGAACCTACCTTGCCTTATCTAGCAAGGTTACCTTGTATTTGATTCTAGACACCAAAGCGTCTGCATTAACGCAAACCCATTTTAAGTGGTTTATTTTCTTATAATATAATAAATTAAACTTTCTTCTCAGGACACTTGAGAAGGACACCAGACTCAGAACATAACTAATTTTCCTAATTTTCGTGTAGTGCGAGTACCCTAACTACTCTTAAGTCCCAAGACGCACCTAAAGATGTAAATTACCTACTTAAAGAATATTTTTACCTCTCGGGTAGTTCTGGTAGAGTTCTAACTTCTGAGTCATGAAATGCGATACGCACTACATTAAATGATAAAATTTCGGCCTCAATCATACTTTAATAAGATGGAACACGACACTTCAAAAGGTTTAATCAGTTCATTCACATCTCGTTCGGCTCCTCCACGGAATAAGGATGTACATTGTACTTGGCTAAGTTAGCGGCCTCACAAAACGCATCAGTCTGTAAACGTCGCGATACTTATACACAACTCCGAATTATATGTTATTTTATATAATAAAAATATTAATTAATTGCGGGAAGTAAAAATGACGCTAAAGATCGTACTTTCAATCTTTGTTCTCACGATTTTTATTCGATTCGGTAAGTATCGTTGGTCGTTGGAAATATTAATTTGCAGCAATCGAAATCGAACTGGTTTGATTAATATAAATATTTAATTGATCCATATTACGTATATTAGTTATTGATCAGTATTACCTGCTCCCTATACCACCCCTAAGGAGCTTAAATTGGGGATGAAAGTTTGCATAAAAGTCCGTCATTTTTGAAAAATGTTGAAATACGGTTTTAGGATTTTTGGGAATTCCATCCCGCACCGATTTTCAATAACCCCACGCGAGCAATGCCAGCTACCTAGATTATGTACGACTATGTTGTATGTACATACATACACAAGTCAAACATAACCCTCCTGTTGTCCGTTCCTATGTCCGCTCGTTACTACTCAACGAGTCGACCGATTTTAACGATTTTACCGATGATACGTCGTGATAGTGCGAGTGAAACTTGATACATTAGATTCCTGAAAAATCTAAATGGTGGATTTTACGCGCTTTAATTGTGCGGGCTGCAAAAGATGCAGGGCAACCGCAGTTGGAGACTTTTTTAATTTTTTTTAATTAGATACTTGTTCAATTTATATCTGCGAAAATTGGTATTTAGACTTTCGGTTAAAAATGAAGAAATACTTGCGCATTACAGGATTTTTGGAATATCTACTGGATCAAAGGTAGCTGACTTATATTTAGTTTTTTTTTTTATCTATTGTTCAGGCGCGTCGATCAAGTGCTACGAATGCAACAGCGCGAACAACTCGATGTGCTTGGACCCCACCATCTACGACACGGAGACTATCCAGAAGTACCTGCGGAGCGCGGAGTGCGAGCGCAGCGTGCTGGCCACGGCGCATGCCGGCAAGCCCATGTTCTGCAGGAAGATTTTACAGACGAGTAAGTGATTACATCATCAACCCATATACTTCCACGGCTGGGCATAGGTGGTGGGCAAAACTCGATGTGCTTGGACCCCACCATCTAAATACGACTTTAAAGAGTGCATAATTTAATCAAAAGATTAGTAAGTCCTGATTAAATAATATAAATATTTACGTTGCAAGAAAATTACTTAATAACCTTTTTATCAAATAGATTAAGAGTTCAATAAGTTAAACGCTGCAATTATAAGGCAGCGCCTACATTGCACTATAATTCCGTCAGCGGTGTTCCGCCCAGAACGCCATCCATTACATTATTGTCCAATAATTATTAATTTAAATATCAATAATGTACTGTCGCATCAAGAATATTAATATAAATTATAATTCTTAGAACATTTTAATTCAAAATCCGATTATTTAACTTCTAGTACCCGAGTAATATCCCGAGCATCATCTAGTCTACCATACTTCAACCGAATTCAAATATAAAAAACGGTTGTCTGTTAAGTCGGTTTACTGACGATAGTTGAACGTGACAACGCTCTCGCTTGCAGTTCAAGCCTTACATGGAACGCCTCAGAGCGAGGTAACGCCGCATGAGTCATGTTTTTTCGTGCGTGCAGCCGGCTCTATCGAATTATAAGACGTTGTCACGTCAAAACTTTCGGAAACTTCTCCGTGACGCCAAATGTACCTAGTTCTCTTTTCTTCCAGTCCTCAACAAAGGCCACGAGCCGGAGGTCCGCGTGACGCGCGGCTGCGGCTGGGTGAAGCACCGCCGCGACTGCTACAAGGCGGACAACGAGGACCACCTCGAGACCGTGTGCCAGTGCTTCAGCGATAACTGCAACGGAGTTGATAACCTGACCTACAGTTTACTGACTGTCCTCACCGTCACTTTAGGCAGAATAGTATTAGTACTGTAAGAAATCTTCAAACATCTACGTTCCCGCGCATATTCAAAAGTTCCCACATTCAAAATGTTCGTAGGCTCGCTGCCCAAAAATTGAAATAACGTAATTTGAGCTGAGTAACATAGGTACTAATATAATGATTATGTGCGAATAAAAATATTGTCAGTTTGTACTTTGTTGTTGCAATAAGTTAATTAATAAGCAGGGTAATATTAATAATATTATACAAATAAAATTATTGTTTTGAAATTACGTGTTTTATTTACTCGGATTATAAAATTCCATATGAAAAATGTAGCCTAAAAAAGTTAAAAGATTGATCAACGCCATCTAGTGTCTACTTTCTTAGAATATACTATGAGATAGCGAAATACTGTAAAAAATAATTGAAAATGGCAGCATGTTTTATTCCATAAAAAAGTACGTGTTAAATAGTACACAACGGTATAAGTTCTACAACATAACAATATATTGTTTAAAGTTTGTTTTTTAAAACGTACTGTGTTTTGCGCTGACCAATTTTAATTTCAACGCCATCTAGTGTTACCTTACCAGACCTCATGATGAATGCCGTGTCATTCTTCGGTGCTAGTTAAATTATTATGCTGTTGTTAGATGGAAGCACTGTCAACCGCAAACCATTTAGTCCTATAAAATTGTGAAACCAATAAAGAATATTTTGTTTTTATTTCTTAAATTTATAATTTTCGTTTATTAAAGTAAAAATCTATAAATAATAACAAAGTTAGTCATATTTTATGTGAATTTTATTAGATTAAAAGAATGTAATAAGTAATTTTAGCAACTTACGTAAGTCAGGTTGGCCGAGTGGTCTAAGGCGCCAGATTTAAGCTCTGGTTCCCGAGAGGGAGCGTGGGTTCGAACCCCACACCTGACAAACTTATTCTTTTTTTTTTACACACTGGAGCTCATATTTTATGGAGTATTAACTCTTGACTCCTGAAAACTTACAGTATTAGTGTAGATTTTAACTGTAACTGGTTTTTAGCAGCCTGACTTCTATCTAGATCCAGAATGATCGCCCGTCCAACCAACTCCGTCTGCGTGCGTAGTGTAGGACTACCGACGGATTACGGAACAGCATCCGTCAGGGTTCCGTACAGACGCGCAAGCTTTCATACCTGCCGCGAGAAGCTGTGGTTTGAGCTTCTTTTTAGGGTGCTGTAGTGGATAGGTAAACTAAGGAACCCTTATACCTAAATTCGTTCTGTTCGTCTGTCCGTAAAACGTCAATACTGCGTTGTAGCACGCTATCGGGTTTGAAAAATACTAAATCAGTTACTAAAACTAGGCAAATATTATTGGTATTGGATTGTGTTTAGGTAGCATTTTAATAGGTAGGTCTAAATGTTTGCTAGCGCTCTAATTACTTACACCCATTACACCCTGTATTATTTACCTCTCGCACCATTTGTCTGTTATCGGCAGCCTGCTGATTAGGCATTTGATTGTTTTATTCAGTCTTATCCGTTATGAAAGTGCGAGACAAAAAACGACTGCGCAGTTTGTTATTCGTTGGAAAATTACTTAGTTACCTACGTAGGTATCATCTGTTTGAAACAGGAACGATTACGCACTCATCCGATCTGTATCCGTGACAATACGGATATAAAAAACTCGGACCGAACTCGGATATTGTTTACGCACCTTCACTATCTTCCTCTGTGCCTTCACGCACACGTTAATGACATTCAGAATTTTGATTAATGATTAAAAAGATACATAAGTATAGCTACCTCTTTGGCCGTCTGGAGTTATTTTTGACTCAATGACGCACGACGCACTGGATTTTCTTGAAAACGTGTTAGTTTATAAATAAACAATCCATGACGTAGCTACATAGATATTAGGTATGTACCTACGTGGCTATGAAGACGCCGGCCGGCTATATTATGTAAACAAATAGAAAATACATAGGAACTTTGTTAGGCTAGTAGCTAAGAACTTTCCCGAGCAACAGGCGGCAAGCTGTCGTAGTGTAGGCTACGCTGAGACAGGCAAGTGCAATTTCATTCAAGTAGATTGAGGCTGAGATCTATAGACCCGATTTTGACTTTGTTCAGACAGTTAAAACGAGACAGCGTGATATCCTTGGGCCTTGGCATAAATCTGTCTCGTTTTAACTGAAACTTACTAAGCAAAATCAAAGTGCGCTCTATAGATTTCGACCTCAGAGACCGCGCTTCGCTCGGTCAAATATTATCTAGGTATCTAATTCAATCAAATGATAGGTGCGCGAATGATCAGACAGACAGACAGATAATTATCTAATAAAGGTATAAGTGGTACTAGGTGGTACCAAGCCTTCCTATCTACCTACGTACTGAAGTATTAGGTATAGGTAAAAGATATGTTTATGACTGACTACAAAGTAGCACTAATAGGTAACCTTGCAAAGTTATAAGAAATAACAATGATAAGAACACTTGTTTACACGGACACATTCCATTGCGTATTACATATCTAGACAGGAAGCTTTAATATAATCTATGTAAGGGCTAAGATTCAGACTAAGTATTTTTGGCAAACGCGCTTAGATAAATAACATTTCGTTCTTCGATATTGAACACGTATCGTGTATGCGAGATGAGATAAGAGTTTACAGAAAGAAAAAGGCGTTTTTAGGGTTTAGTACCCAAAGGGTAAAAACGGAGCCCTATGTCTGTCTGTCTGTCTGTCTGTCTGTCCGCGTGTCATAGCTGTCTCTAGCTCGTATAGACTAAATGAGTTACAAACTTGAAATTTTGGTAATGGTTGTTGAACATTGACCCAAAAACATTGAATTAGAAATTCAATTAAATAATTTTTCAGAGGGGCTCCCTATACCTACATGAAAAAGGAGCCCAAAAAAAAATTTTTTTTTCTCACTGTAGCATATTATGTGGAGTATCATAGTTTACGAGTTCATTGAGTAGAGTACGAATATATTTTAATTTTTTTTTTTTTAATAAGGAAATCCGCATTTTTACGTCAAAAATCCACCAAATATGACGGCCACTTTGGATTGTATTTTTACGAAAACGAATACGAATGAGTTCACAAATGCCCTTAGTGCTATTCCAGATAATGCTCTGCCAATCCGTGACAAATGCATGCACTATGTGTCTAATGTCTATATTATTTACAAGTATTAGTATATTCTTACAGTATTCGGAGAAAATAAGGTAGGAAGTTGGTTCTAGGTATATCATGTTGATGGTAGAGCTTATCTATTTTGAAATGACGCGCCGCACTACATAATTTTGTTGACTTAGATGTAGGTACTTACCTAGGTACCATAAGATAGGTTACTTACCTAGTTGGGTATTTACATACCTAGGTAAGTAATGAAAAAGGTGACGACAAAACCACTCTTTAATTTATTAGGTAGATGGATTAAAATAGATACTGAATACCTATTTCGACAGAAAACTCGTGGAAAATGTGATTAGGCACTGCCTAGAATTGGAAGACTTAGAAAGGTTAATAGGTAAGGTAGGTACTCTACTTTATTATATTAGCTACAGACCTACCTATCATGGAGCCTCGGGGGACTCACCCCTCGAACACAGCCATCGACCTACACTACAATTAAGGTTGCCCTTCTGACGCGATTCTAGACTAGTATCACAGTTTTTACAACGAAAACTGGGCTAGTAGGGCATATTATCTACCTATTTTTATATGTACGTTTTCCTTTTTAGGTACCTTTCGTACCTTTTTTCCGTACCTCAAAAAGAAAAACGGAACCTATAGGATCACTTTGTTGTCTGTCGGTCTGTCCGTATGTCCATCTGTCCGTCTGTCAAGAAACCCCATAGGGTATTTCCCGTTAACCTAGAATCATGAAATTTGGCAGGTAGGTAGGTCTTATAGCACAAGTAAGGGAAAAATCGAAAACCGTGAGTTTCTGGTTACATCACAAAAAAATTATTAAAATGTGTTCATGAATAAATCAAGTGGGGTATCATATGAAAGGGCTTTACCAGTAAATTCTTAAAAAGATATTTATTTATTTTTATGCATAATAGTTTTTGATTTATCATGCAAAATATCGGAAAAAATACCCGAGTACGGATCCCTCGGTGCGCGAGTCGGACTCGCACTTGGCCGGTTTATTTATCTCTGATTTATCTTTTATAAAGATTTTCGTCGCAGTACATACAGTCTCTTGATTCGATGGCGATTTATCAAGAACAAACAAAGATATGTATCTATTGATATTTTTATTGAACTTATTTACTTACTTGACTATGATCAACTGATCAAAGAGGTGTCATAAATCATAATATGAATAAGTAATTATGTACTTACTTACTTATAGCTACTTAGAAATAAAAAAAATGCAAACTTAAAATTCTTAAATCTTATCAAAGTCTTATCAATACAAAGCGAGGTAAAAGACGATGCCCGAAATAACCAGCATCATTATTATATTCGTTATTCAACATTACTCGTCATATTTTTATCATAATTCGTCGAATGGCGAAAAAAAAAAACGACATAGGTACGGCGAGCCAGCGCTGCATACTGAAGTATGCAGTGGCACAGTGGAGTAAATTCGGCGTTTTTTGATAGCAAAATTCGATAATAATCTGTATAGTAGGCGACAGGTCGAGATAGCAATCGGGGTATGAGGTGGTACCTATAAGGCCGAAGGATGCCCCGCACATCCTATCGTCACCCGCGCTATCCATCACCTTGTTAGCTCGGGGGCTCTGCGGGTGTGCGGGGCGTCTCCCCATCCCGATTGCCATGTCGATCTGTCGCCTACTATACCTACAACAATGGGTTCAGGGTACTGATGGGGCTGCCGCGCTGGTGCAGTGCATCACAGATGTTCGCAGAGGCTCATACAGACGACTTTTACGCAATCATGAGAAAAAGAGCTGCATCTGTGATGAGCAGAGTGCGCGGGAGCTCCAACAGTATTTTGAACACATTGGCTGCAAAGTGGGAAAACCCCTTTATGAAGCACTGGGTGTACATACATATGAACACCCAGTGGTCCCGAAGCTACCTACATGAATTGAGCCTAATTTGACAATTAATAATAATGTAATTTAGTTTAGTTGAATTTAATTTGATTTAATTTATTTTAATTTAATTTAATTTAATCTAATTTAATTTAATTTGATTTGGTTTGATTTAATTTAATTTGATTTCATTTGACTTGATTTGATTTGATTTAATTTAATTTAATTTAATCACTAACATAGTTCATAAGACCCTGTTACTAACACTATATGGATGAAATAGTCCGAAATAAATGTTTATTATTATTATTATTATTATACCTGTTAGGATGTAAGTACTTAGTGATTATGAGTGGTAGCGTTGGCTATAAATGACTTACGATCATCGATGTCTTACGATTGAAATATAAGTAACTGAAAACAAAACGCGGAGGAGACTCAGGGTGAGATCTATAGAGCGCGCTCTGCCTTTGCTTAGACTTAAGACAGAGTTAAAACGAGACAGAGCTATATCTCTCACATAAATTTGTCTCGTTTTAACTCAATCTTAAGTCAGAGCAAAGTCAAAGTGCGCTTTATAGATTTCAGCCTCAGAGCGGATTCAGATCAGCGTTTTTAGGGTTCCTATTCCTATCTATACTTATTACCTATTAGGTACTAAGCCTCCGCAGTCCGTCCGTCTGTCTGTCGTCTGTACCTATTATATTATAAGCAAAGACATTTTACAGTACCACACAGTAGGTACATTACAAGTTAATGCCCAAACCCTTGGGCCCTCCTGACCCCAGGGGCTATTCCCCATTGACCACTGCGGCAGGTTCATGGTATTCTCTGGCCCCGCAATAGTACTTAAGAGACCGACACTTCTGGCATAATTCTTGAGGGTGTTTCTTTGATGGATCACTCTTATTCAAACCGCCAGCCTTATTGAGGGGCAACTAGAAATTAAAAACAAAAAAAAAACATTTTTAACTTTGTAAAGTGGTCTATACTAATATTATAAAGAGGTAAAGTTGCGAGTTTGTATGTAAGGGGCAATCTCTGGAACTACTGAACCGATTTTGAAAATTCTTTCACCAGTAGCCGGAGCCTCAGAGCCGCAGAGCCCCCGCGCTAAGCCAGTGCGGGATAGCGTGGGTGACGCGGGGCGTCCCTACGGTCTAATCCACGAAGCTGCGGTCATCATCTAGTCAAATTAGAGAGATAACGTACCTGTTTGTAAGGATATACGTTGATGTTGCATTTGTTGCACTGCTGGCCACAATTGGCCCAAGTGTTTGCGCTCATCCACCCTCGCTTGCACTGGGGGCACCGGAATTCTCCGAAACTTCGCTTGCTGCCTTGATAGGGCGTCAGGCCCTTCTTTTCTTTTTTTGCACCTCTCCTCCTTCTCCTTCTTTGTTGCTCCTACAACCATTACAAGGTAGGTAGGTAATTCCACCTATTAGGTATTCTATAGGTACCTACTGCAAAACAGTAGGTACCGTGACTGACTGTACTCCGTAGGAGAACCAGAGTAACCGACATAGCTAAGCAGGTTGCGCAACTGAATTGGAGATGGGCAGGGCACATAGTTCAAAGCCCCGATAGACTTTGGAGTCCCAAGGGGCTGGAATGGCGACCTTGCACCGGCAACTTGGAAGATCCCCCACTTCGTGGACTTACGAATCACAGGAAGCCACGGGATGGCGGCGGCGCAAGACCTTGGCTTGTGAAAGTCTCTACACGACCTATGTCCAGCAGTGGACGTCTACCGGATGACGACGACGACGTATCCGGTTGTACTAACCTGGCGCCAAAGTCCACGAAGTCCACTCTTTTTGTGCTATATGCCGTATCCGTATGAACCAACATTCCAAATAAAAAAAAATCAAAAGAAACTACATATCTATGAAAGAAACTCAGGAAATCTCGAATTTCACATTACATTTCAAAAATGGCGGTTCACTCACAACTCACAAGGCATTCTTTATTTGTATACTGTAGAATGTACATAGTTACTTACTAATAATCACCATCAATACAATTTTATAAAGATTAATAGTGCAAATCAAGTACATAATTGATATTTACCATTTATATAGAGAAGATAGTTAGAAGCTATAGAAAGGAGTAATATCCAACTTTAAATAATTTTAAATGGACAGTATACCTACTATATTATATTGTATGCAAAGACTACAGTGTGTATATAGGGACTGGGAGATTGATTGTGATTGTATGTCGCAGTAGAGCGGTTCCTAGAAATTCCCTGACCATAGAGACATAGAGGCCAATAGTGTCACTATTTTTCTACCTCTATAGCCAATCAAAGACCTTACACCTACTAACTGTATGGTCTTTGTAGCCAATAGAGATTAGACCACAGATTAATAACCACCTGCATAATTTCACTAATCAGTACGGCTTCGACTGCATGGTTCCGGTTTCATACCGGTAACCGGTTGACTCATAATGAAAATTCAAGCAGTGTTACCAAGTAGGTACTTTCCAAGGAAACGCATCGACAGTGAGCTACATAGGCTATACTTAGTGCTAATATAAAAAACAAAGCGTTAACAGAGCTCTCTCCGTCACTTACTCCATACAATCGTAGTTCCCATTTCATTTGAATATTAAGCAACCAAAGTCCATGAAATTTTGCAGACATAGTCTAGAAACTAATATCTGTGTCTGTGGTGTTTTAGATTTTTCTAAAAATATGTAGTTTTAAAATTACAGGGGCTCAAAGATTTGTATTTTTCTTTAAAAAAAGGCCCAACTTTGTGCTCGTTTTTCTAGACAACGAAGCAATTTAATGAAATTTGGAAAAACCACAGACCTAGAAAATTTAATGAATATTATGTAGTAAAAAAATTATCGTTATATATTTTATATTGTTATAATTATGTGGGAACTACGAAAACCAGAAATTACACCCAGAAATCTTGAAAATTTCGTGCTGTCTCGATTTGCGCAAGCGGGGTGGTGAAGTGCGGGGGACGACACGTGAAACTGACAGAAACTGACAGTCTAAACACACGGGCCACATTTAGACTGCACCCAACTCCAAACTTGTCGATAGGTCTAACTAAATACACTGGTACATTTCAACTTGCGTTAGACGTATGCGTTACCTACTCAGACGTTGCCTGTAGATAAAAATATGTCTCATGTTTGCTGGCAATAGCGCATGCATCAAACCCTGCAAGTTGCAACTCTCTTGCAACCTATTCCTCACGCAATACGCACAGCTTTAATATTATAATTTTTGACAATGTATACTACCTATATGTAATGCCATATCACAGGTCACTCTCTGATTTATTGCTAACAATTTACTTCCAAATGCAAAGAAATCTAAGTGTGTTGAATTCACACTGCCCAATACCAGGACCTTAAATGACATAAATTCATTGATAAATAATCATATGTTGAAAATAAAGGAGAACCCCGTGTTTCTCGGTATAATGTTAGATGCAAAGCTTCTATGGAACACCCACATATCAACACTTGATGGTAAACTCAGCTCTGCTGCTTACACTGTTAGAAAAATTCGACAGGTACTGACGTGGAAACTGCAAAAATTGTATATTTTGCTTATTTTCACTGTATTATGTCTTACGGACTCTTGCTATGAGATAAAGCGGTAGATATTGAGAAAAAAATGTATTACAGAAAAGGACAGGACGTGCAATTTATAATTTAAAACCGCGCGCTGCCATACAATAAAAATATAAGGAAATAAGTACCTTATCTATTATCTTATAGTAGCTTCTAAATATATTTACAACTAGCTAATGCCCGCAGCTTCGCTCGCGTGGATTTAGGTTTTTAAAAATCCCGATCCTTTCATTTCCCAGAACAAAAGTTGCCTCTCCGTAATAGCCCGTCCCCGGGATGCAACTTGTTTCTGTATCACGTAAGAATATTTAAACGGATGATCCTTTTCAAATCCCGAGGGATCACCAGGATTTAGGAATGCAATTTCTTACAGCATCAGGGTTGAGGTCAACGACAAAGTGTTTACTTGGTATAGATACCTTCAATATCAATTAATAATCGACACTTTTTAAATCCCATTAGCTTTAGTAGTCAGGTCCCCTGCAACATCAGGGTTGAGGAGTTGGAATCCAAATTTTTTATTGAACAATGTCGCAAACTTTCTTTATCGATTAAAAAACTACCCAAAATTACGCAGTTAGGTTACCTGCCAAATTTCATGGTTTTGAGTCAACGGGCAGTACCCTAGAGGTTTTCTTGACACACACGACAGACAGAGAGATAGACAACAAAGTGATCCTATGAGAGTTCCGTTTTTCGTTTTGAGGTACGAAACCCTAGAAAACGTAGGAACGGCATTCCGAACCAGTGGTAAATTTTTCTGACCATTCAAAAACACTTCGAAGTATACCTAAAAGTTTACAGGAATAAAAATTTATCATTGTATTCCATTCCATTTCATTCTATTCCATTCTGTTCAAAGATAAATAGATTATAAAAATATTTGTCATCGAAACAATAATTTACGATACATCAACCAATATCAATTTTACTGATGACAATCTGACTATTACCAAAGTGAACGACTACTATAATATCTATTATATACGACTAACATAATATGTATTATAAATTGTGTGCCGTTTGCATTCTCACTAAGTTCTCATTAAGTTTGTTTTATTTGGTTAAACTTTCTGGCATTTATATTGTTATGACGTTTAATTGGCAAACAGTCTGTTTATTGGCTGAAACTCAAAAATTCAGCCAATCACAACAAAGAAAATATTGTAATAATGATTGATGCAGCTTTCTGTAATTGAAAACAAAATATTTGACATTAACTTGAATGTGACAGTGTTTTCCGAATAGGGTTGCCAGAGGCCCCGTATTTTACTGGTTACCCCGTATTTCAGGATAGAGAAACCGGTAATTATGAAAATAAAATACGGGGCAAATAAAACTAAATATTTTTAGGGTTCCGTAACTCAAAAGCAAAAAGAACTCTTATAGGATCACTTCGTTGTCTATCAGTCTGTCTGTCTTTCCGTCTGTCCGTCTGTCCATCTGTCCTTCTATCCGTCTGTCATGTGTTCATGAACAAATATTAGTATTTTCAATTTTCAAAGTAAGATAACTACATATATCAAGTGGGTTATCATATGAAAGGGCTTTACCTGTTCATTCTAAAACAGATTTTTATTTATTTTTATGCATAATTTTTTTAATGCATAACAGTTTTTGATTTCTCGTGTAAAATGTCGAAAAAAATACCCGAATCGGAACCCTCGGTGCGTGAGTCTGACTCGCACTTGGCTGGCGAAACCGAACACTGACGTTATGTCCAGTAGAAAGAATATTTTCCTTTTGCGGCAATGCGTAGCCGAAACCCACTCGATATTGATCATGGTCGTAGTCAAGGCGGCGGGGCTTGGTTTGAGGATGTTAGCCTTTTTTTATACAAGTTAGCCCGTGACTTTAATCTTTTCTAGTGGTAAGTGATGATGCAGTTTAATTTTTTGGCCGTTAGGGCCATACTAACCATATAACTAGCCATGACCGAAGCCTCCCACCAGACCAGAAATTTAGAAATGGCGACTGCGCCTGGGAAGCCGTCAAAAACCTAAGCCTAAAATAATACTTACACTATTTCTTGCACTTGCTTACCAATGTTTTTTTGGAAATATATCCAACATTTCGCGCTCACTTCACTCGCGCTTTGAATTTGTATTACTTGGTGTAAGCCCCACAATTTCGTTTGCATGAATTTAGAGTTTTAAAAATTCCGTGGGGGATTTTCCGGACTAAAAAGCTTATGTCTGGGATGCAAGTTACCTCTGAATAGTAAGTACCAAAATTTTGGTAAAGAAGATGGGCCGTGAAAGGGTAACAAATAGATAGGCAAATAGATATACTGTCGTATTCGTAATATTAGTATGGATAGGGAGCTTTAAAAATAAAATCTTGCCATGGCTAAACTCGTTTCCCTTTCACTTTAATTCTTTCTGTATTGAACCAAAAACACTTACGCTCACTGCGCTCGCGCTTTTTTATTGTTGTATTTTATCTCACTGTCAAATTGAAAGGCGAAATTCCACTAACCAGGTAATTAGCCCATAAAGTTGAGCGAATGTTTTTTTCCTCATGACATGATTCAGTTCCGGCCCTGATAAAACCTCTCCCGAAATCGATTCCTGGCTACGGCCATAGTATTGATACTGTGAAGGTGGAATTACAAATTAAATGTAATTTTAAGTTAAAATGAAAAGATTGTATGCATGAAATGTATAACATTTTGCTTTACAAAACTAAGAGTTTTTAAAAGCTATTTAAATAAATAAATCTTTTATTTAAAACCACATTGCAAACACAGTTCACCAATCAAGACACGGTAACATACAGAGAAAAAATACAAAACTTACAAATAAACTGAAATATCTAAATAGGCTTTCCATGCATTTCAGAGAGAACCACCGCCTGTTTCTTCAAATACTTCAAATTTTCAAATTTCTTCAAATCTAAACCCCGTATTTTTGATGGTGGTAGCCTGTAAATCAAAAAGAGGCAGGTGGCAACCCTAGACTAGACCTAGACAGAATGAAAAATTGTTTTCATTACTCGGTATGCCTACTGCCATAGTGTGACAGAAAGTGTGACGGTAGTTGTGACCTCTGATTGGCCGACTCTCTTTCACTATTTGCTAAAATTGATGATTGCAACAACAATATTTTCTTTTATGTAATCGAAAACAGAACACGGACGTCAAACAGGTTGACTAATTGCAATCATTTCTGACCGGCTAACATTGTTCCGCTAGTGGCTCAAACTCATTGTCGCAGCAAGAACATGGTAAATTCAGCCAATCACAGCAATTTGAATTGGATATCACAAATGTACCGATCTAGGAACCGAGAATGCACGAACCAGGGCAGATAGAGATGAGAACAATAATATCATACGTAGGAAATCGACGGGGGATCGTTGACAATGATCCTCTTAAACCGTTGAAAATTAAATTATTTGGGGAGCAATAGCCATTATAAGGCATACTTATCATTATATTGACGTTTAACCTAAGTATTTTGATTTTTAGGGTTCCGTACCTCAAAAGGAAAAGAGGAACCCTTATAGGAGGATCACTTTGTTATCTGTCTGTCTGTCTGTATATCACAAAAAAAAACGTGTTCATGAACTAATAAATAATAATTAGTCTTTTTTTCAATTTTCAAAGTTGATATAGTTGTTTTCTATATCAAGTGGGGTATCATATGAAAGGGCTTTACCTGTACATTCGAAAACAGATTTTTGTTTATTTTTACGCATAATAGTTTTTGATTTATCGTACAAAATGATAAAAAAAAATACCGTTTCTCCCCAATTTAGAAGTTTACCAATCAAAAAATCTGAAATAATTATGGCCAAAAGAAGTTTATGTATATTTTACAGAAAAAATAAAAGTAACGCTCTAACTAGTTAGTTTTGCGGTTCGTTAACAACAGTGATTTTTACCGTTTTACTTCTTCTGTAGCACGGAACCCTAGGTGTGCGTGTCTTACTCACACTTGGCCGGTTTTAATAAAGCAGCAATATAGAACCAATAAATGTCAAAATATGAGCTCGGTGGCACCCGAGAACGCTAAATCGGGCTGTACTGGTTGTGTGGACACTAGTCACGGCTGAAGCCTCCCGCCAGACCAGACCAGACCGATTGGAAATTATATATTCCCAAATTGCCCTGCTGAGAATGGAACCCGGGACCTCCCACTTAGAAGGCCACGGCGCGGTGCTCACCAATGCGCCAGGGAGGTCTTCCGTCGATCAATAACAATTAGGGTTACCTACCTAACCAGCTCAAATCCCTTCTATGCTAGTCCATTTTCATTTTAGACTGTAAAATTTTAAAAAAAACATATAGGAGAACTCGTAGATAACTAGTCTGGGATGCTGTCAAGGGTTTGGAAAATCGATTCCACTGAGAAGAGCCGGCAGCAGTTACTGTTTTCTACCACCTGATTTTATTGAATCCGAATTCTAAATAAATAAATTAGAAACAAGTGTAAATTAAAAATTTATAACACCCCCGACGATCCAAAGTATTTGAGTTTTCCAAAACATCATTTTCAAATAAATAATTATGTATTTAGGCAACGTCCATCTTGACAGCTTGACATTTGTCTATTGACATAATATTATGAACCTAACGGTTATCTAACCTTCTTTCTACAAGAAAACTAGAAAAGAGCTGATAACTCTTAAACGGCTGAACCAATTTTTTTAGATTATAGCTAAGAACACTCTCGATCAAGCCACCTTTCAAACAAAAAAAACTAAATTAAAATCGGTTCATTCGTTTAGGCGCTACGATGCCACAGACAGATACACAGATACACAGATACACAGATACACAGATACACACGTCAAACTTATAACACCCCTCTTTTTGGGTCGGGGGTTAAAAAGATGTGTTGTTTACAATCTGTACGGAATGGAAATTTCTAGTTGAGCAAGGTTTATTATTTATTATGTTAGTGTTAACGCAGACATCGCACGGACACACACACCCATAACCGTGCTATCCATACACAGGGGAGTGAGAGTGTGTGAGTTTGTTTAGACGCCACAGATAAGGTTTCGTATATAATGATGGAAATAAAGCGATTTATAATGCTTCGATCTACGTGTGTCAACTGTCGTGTCAAAATTACCTTCAGTAGGTCGATTCCGAAAAACCTGCATCAATCGCAATCGTTGTGATTGGCTGAATTTATGTTATTCTTGTTGCAACAATGCATTGTAGCTAATAGTGAGCGACCGTCAACCAATCAGAGGTGATTGCGATCGTGCCTCGTAAATTAATTACCAATCATCTCTTATCTTTCTCTCCCTCTCTCTTTTTTTATAAAAGGTAACAGTTACGCAAGTAACGTTGAAGGAGCGCACCGCCCGCCATAGCCCGTGCCCCGTAGCACCAGGAGCTAACAACTATCGGTTTATTTGAACTACGTGCCCTGCCCATTGCGACTACATCTTCACTACCCATTATGCAATGTCAGTCACTCTGGTTCTCCTTTGCTCATATCTCATTTGATTACGTAGATAAACTCCAAGCATAGCTCTCTTCAACGGGTTCCAATGGCATCCCATGTCCATTAGATGGGCAAACGACATGAAACGAGTTGCAATTCGTAAGAACCTGTTGGATCCATATGGCGTGTTGACGCAAGACAGCGGCGTGTGAAAGAACCTACAGGATACCCGTCCAGCAGTGGACGTCTAGCGGTTGAAGATGACGAAACTATCGATTTAATCATCGCTCCGCTCATGGATGTATCACCATTCTAAATAGCGCAAAACACCAAACGCACACACCTAAACACCACCCCATCAACAGATGCCAAGTCACGCACACAACCGCAAATGCTGAATGACGCAGACTGATCGAGGGGCAAGGAAGGCCAGGGGGAGGGGCAGTACGAAGGTTCAGTTTATATAGACCGCGTGGAGGCAAACCAAACCAGTTTCAATCTAGAACGTAAACAAAACAGATCCAAGAGACAAATTGAAAGTTTTTCGCAAGGCGATTGACCCACCAATGGGTAAGTTTTTGATAACTGTCTTATCTTTATTTAGAATCCTTGACCTTTTTACCTTCCGGAGTCCAAGTTCCTGAGAAAAGTTCACAGCAGTATCACTTAACACTTCTTGCTGTCAATCAATTGCATCATGAGTCATTGCTACATGATCATGACCATGAGAAATCTAATTATGTCACAGTTCGGACAATCATGTGGGGATTTCTAAACCCCTGTCATGGCATTTCTGTGACGCAGTAGTTTGAAAAGGATCCATCTTATGAAGTATTATGTGATGTATGGCCTTTTAAACAACTATATTGATTTTCATTATAACATTAGCACCACCATGCATTGCAATTTTATACATCCCACCTTCTGTCTTTGTTGTACTTGTACTTATTCTTCTTCCTTTACTACCTCTCCCACTGCCAAAGATCATTGTAGAGAACTCTTTTAGAAACAAAGTTTCCCTGTCCACTATTTTTTATTTCGCCACTTATTCCAAAATATTTTTAATGCATATCAAAAACTGATACACCGGTAGGGCAACCTCTGGCTATTGCGGTCTTGGAGTGCCTTTAGTAAGCTTAGACCACGGTCCTTTTACTCTTTCTCTATCAACTTTTCTTTCAATCTTTGTTACAAGTAAATTAAATTGTACCCCTGTTTATTTTATTGCTTTACTCTTCTTCTTTTCTTGATTTATGGCTTTCCCAGCGCCAAACCTGCACAATGCACTTTGCTAATATCAAATAGGTACCTAACTTAAAGGAGGTAGGTACAAGGAAACTTACTGGTAAAATGTGCGGTTAAAAATTTGCATTAATTAATATCACTGTTGATAGCACCGCTTCTGATTTTCAACGCAGTACCTCATTATCACCAATGATTCGACCCAGATCATCGATCCGTCCATCCACGATTCACGTCTAATAGGGTACGTCACACGGTTATAGTCCATGTGCCAAATACGTGGGTATTTAAAACTGGGTTAGCTACATTTTAGATTTTTGATAAGTAGGTAGGTACTTTGAGTTTGAGAATTTGAGTTTAGGAAAGACTTTCTAAAGGAGTTTCCTTATCAGGAATCATGAATTCCGAATCTTTTGATGTGAATTAGCTTGCCGGAAGCTGTTCAAGTGCGAGTAACATTGTACATTAGTCACACACTTACACGTACATACTATAGGTATATTATAGATCATCCAATTGAGGCCATCAGCTGCTATCTCATCGCGTGACCGACGCATGATATGAAGTCTGACCATCCTAGTTCTACTTATTTTACGTGCGTCAATATATCGGATACGCCCCATATTGCAATTCACATCTGGCTTTTGGCTCAATTCATGGAGACTTATAAGTTTGTTTGTCTACTATAGTGTGAGGATTGAATCTCCTCTAATGATTGTCTGATTCTCTCTCATCATCATCATCATGATCCCGTCGCTGGCTCGCTTCTCAGCACCTTCCTCTCAGAATTAGAAGGGTTTAGACATAGTCTACCATGCTGGCCAAGTGCTAATTGGAAGACTTAACACACCTTTGAGAAAATTATGGAGAGCTCTCAGGCATGCAGATTTCCTGACGATGTTTTCCCATATGATACTTACTTAATTGTACAAGCACATAACTTCGAAAGGTTAGAGGTGGGGTACCCTGGATTAAACCTCGGGCCTCCGATGTCAACTTAACTATCACCGATTCTCTCTCTCTTTTGACTAAAATGCACATACTACCATAGTTTTAGGCAATCAACGTTGAACTCAAATGTAATCTGCCTTCTCTCTCTTTCCAGATACGTTAAATATAAAACCATTAAGTCAGGACATAGAGTGGTCTCTAGATGCGCCGAGCGGCGGCGTCGGGGCCACTCGGGGCGTGGTTGACCACGCGCCCACAGACATGGCCTGCTCTTCCGGCGAGGAGCGGCAGCTGCGCCGCGTCACTGGCCGCTGGGGCGCCGAGTGGTTGAGCTGACTCGGCACCGGGGCTTTCAAACCTGCTGGTCTTCAATGGCCGGCCGATCACCCTCTGCCGTTTCCCCGGTGGGGGGCCCCGCGCCCAGCTTTGCACCTCTCCCTCCAACAGTACGAGGATCTGGTGGCCAAAGCCGAGGCGTTGCTGAGCCGATTGGTAGTCAACGAACGCTACGATTCCGTTAACAACTTCATCTCACTATACGACGCATACATGGCGTCTACGGACGAAACTTTGAAGGAGTTTTTCCCCAAATACAACCCTCCTATCCGCCCTCATAAGCACACTTGCGTCGGTCTGGGCATGGAAGTAATGAAATGTCTCAAAGTGCTAGAAAAGGACTTCCCTGGGTTAACAAAATCAATGATGCTGGTATCCTGCGATGAGAACATCCAGGATTTAATGGACTACGCGACATCATGTCCTGGGCCGCAAGGGTTCTTGATCGAGACGGAGAAGGATCACGTGATGGTGGCTTGCCACGTGCGGGTCGCGGGCAGACCTGGTGTGTTCCTGTCGGACCTGGGGTACCATATCTCGCGAGTCGTCACCGTTATGGCGGATCGTTGTTACCCGCATACAGGTAATTATCTGCACTTACAACGACAATAATTTATTTTGTCACATAAAAGAAAAGCAGATTAGGCTCTTGTGTGGTACTTAAAGTTAAATCAGTAATTTAAGAGGATTAAGGGCAAAGGGTCAAAGATGTATTATAATTAAATATTGAGGATCCGCTGATACCTACTACTTCAAAAACTACACTAGGTACCAAGAGTTTTCACTTTATCCAAGAGGGAGACATTGTTTGTTTAATAACCAACAACATAATGTCAATAAGTTAACTAAGTAGATAGCTATATTTATAGGCGCATGACTGCAATCACACCAAATGGTAGGTGATGATGCAGCCTAAAGTGGAGCGATTACTAATTAGTCACATCAACATTGATAACTTCGTGCTTAAGACTTTATCGCGTCAGGCTGACCCTGTCCCTGACCTTGTGCCAAATATTTAATTGGTTTTGTTTAAAAAAACAAAAGTATACAGACGTACCTATTATGATAATATTGACATACAAAGATTATCCAACCGACATACTACCGATAACACAGCCAGTTAGAAATTAAAATGTAATAAGTTGGTCTTCTAGAATTAACCAACTTTATTTCTACCTTTCCAGGCTGGTTCACCCAATCCGACGAGCCTCATTGCCGCAAGGAGTACAACTACCAGTTCAACCTGTACAACTCCAACTACGTGGAGTGGCATGAGCGGGAGACGCGAGGTGACAAGGTCAAGGAACGACTATCCTTGGTGTACGTCGCGAGGGCGTACCTTAGCGCGGTTGCTGTCACTGAGAAGAGGAACCTGGTTTGGGATATGAAGTAAGTAGTAATAGAGCATTTCTCTTTTCTTTTCTTTTTTTATTCAGATACTGGTTAGACCTTGACTGCAATCTCACCTGGTGGTAGGTGATGATACAGTCTAAGATGAAGGCGGGCTAACCTGGAAGGGGTATGGCAGTTTTCATTTGATTCATTACTCCTTTGTTTTCTACTCGGTATCGTATCGGAACGCTAAATCACTTGGTGACATGGCTTTGCCGATAGGGTGGTAACTAGCCACGGCCGAACCTTCCCAACAGACCAGATTAAAAAACTCCAAACCCCTGCCCTTAAACTTTATCGTCATTCAGTGCTGGAGTTTAATGTGGCTTTGCCTTTGGTGATGAAGAAAACAGCCAGAGGGTTTTAGGAAAAACTTGATAAGTCTGAAAATCTCTCCGTTCTCGTCTCATTCTAAGAATCGTGAGGAGCTATAGTTTGATAAAGAAATATGGCTTTTTTTTTTGTTTGTAGCATGGAACTTCCTCCCACCAACATATGTACATAAGAATGGCAGTTTTTTCATCAGACCAGTTGTTGTAACTACCTGCCTACATAATCAAATTTTCAAAGACGTTGTCGACTTCATCAATCGTTAGACGTCCATTGCTGAACATCTTAGGATTTTTCGTTCGAGTTCTCTGTCCACTTTGTAGAAGTCTGCCAAAACTGCCGAGTTCCGGTGGTTAAAAAAACTATTCCACTTTGTAACACACCACAAACTTTGTAATCCCAACGTCTATCGTTTCTAGAATAGATTAGAATAACATAGAATAGAATAACATAGAATAGATTTCTATTCAAATAAACTTTTACAAGTGCTTTTGGAATCGTCAAATAATTTCGGAATGCCGTTCCTACCGAGAAGAACCAGTAAGAAACTCGGCGGTTTCTCTTTTCAATTCTTCAATTTACAATAATATTCCATACTATAATATATATATTCCATTCCTTAAGCTATGTACCAAAATCATGTCGTTATATCCTTTAACTTATGCCAACTTTCTGTTTTCCAGGAGTCTTCTAGCCCGTAATCCCAAGGGCCGCTTAACAGCGGGATTCTACTTCATATCCAAGAAGAAGGACACGCAGCTCACCATGTTCTTCGACAGTCACAGCGGCAAGCAGAGGAAGAAGTTCAACTTTGACACCTTCTTGGAGGTGCAGAAGGTGTGTATGGTTAATTACCAATCCTCAATAGCTCAACCGGTTAAGGAGTGGAGTGAAAACCGAAAGGTTGATGGTTCAAACCCCGCCCGTTGCACTATTGTCGTACCTACTCCTAGCAAAAGCCTGACGCTTAGTTGGAGAGGAAAGAGGAATATTAGTCATTTAACATGGCTAATATTCTTTTATAAAAAAATAAAAAAAAACTAACCCCCAAAAAAAGTATACACATTATGCCCAATAAATACACTGTTTTCTCAATTATGATGTTTTGGAGCATTTAGTTCATAGATATAACGTCTGAATTGTTTATCAGGACGGTTTATGGCATCTAAAACAAATCCCATCTTGCAATGATATGGATCCGCGAATTCGGTTATTTTTATCGCCCCTTCAGCTACACTAATTTATTTGGCATCCACTCAATATTTGATTTAACCCCTATCCCCTAAAGTGTTTTGAAGTAATGACGATTATCTTTTTGAGCAGAGGTTTTAAAGCAAAATCACTAACGGTTCTTCCTTAATTTTCAGATCCCAGACGAGGTAGTGGACGAAGTAGAGCAATGCAATGACCAGATGCGTCTGAGAGATGGAGAACTGCTCTCCATACTGAAGAAGCTGGCCACCATCATGACGGATAAGGAGTTCATGGAAGAACTGCTTGAAATAAACGACAGGATCGTCCAACTTTCCGCTGGGGAGAAATAAACACCTTAGCTCCTTTGAAGAGGTTGTGTAGAAGGAACTTGGAAAAAAATGAAAAATGAGCATAACAATAATTTTGGGGGGGAAAGAGTTAAGAAAAGAAGTAATGCATACTGAAACACCTTTGAAATTGAAACAAAAGATTTGGGGAAGCTAGGATATTATTGTAAAATCAATATTTTGGGGACACAGAAACAATTACTTGTAGAGGTACAACTTGTAAAAAAATCTTACAAGTCAATTGGGCAAGATTACCAAGATTGAAGAGGAAGGGATAAATTAAATTATACCTTATTTATTCAAATTATTTTTAGAAGGTTTTTCTTGCTTCACCCGTTTTCTTTCAAAGGTTCCCATTTCATATTCAATTTTGATTGTTAACGGAGTCATATTATCATTTACTTCAAGATTTGTAGTTGTAGTATTGTAGTGTTATTTTATATTCATCTTTTAGTTAGAAATCGGCTCTCAGGGGAAATAAAATTTTAAAAATGTACCACAAGTTATTTTATTTATTCTCCATAAATCTTGATACCAGATTTCCTTCGACTTACTTAGCTAACTTAATTTTAAACATGTTTGAATCTGATATTCCACTCACTCCTATAATATCATAGCAGCATTATTATTTTGAAAATATCACTTGAAGAAAAATATTATATTATATTGATACAGGAAAATAATAATAATTTTATTTAAATAAACTTATTTAATGCGCTAAAAATTCACTGACTAGCCTTAGTTTGGTATTTCCATGATCAAATCAGAAATGGGAGATCGGTGGTGGAAGCAAAATTTCTACTCGTGTGATATCCTTAGAAGCACATAACTCAATGAATTGCACATCTGAAGTGGCAGTGGGTTGGGCACATACATAGATGGACTCTTTACTCTCTACTCCACAAATTAAATGCCGACCTCACCACAAAGCGTAGCGTTGACAAGTCTATAGGTGGACAGACCATAAGTACAGTGAAAAATTAAAAAAAAATTCAAAATATTTTTATTCAATTAAACTTTTACAAGTGCTTTTGAATCGTCAAAATAATCTACCACTGGTTCGGAATGCCGTTCCTACCGAGAAGAACCAGCATGAAACTCGGCGGTTGCTCTTTTCAAGTACCTATATTCAATTTACAATAATATGCCAAATATATATTAACTAGAAATAAGTCAGTGGGACAGACTGGGGTAGGTACATCCTTCTCTATGGTATAGACGACATCAAAGAGTCTCAGGGAGCCGCTGGCAAAGACCTTACACTTACTAACTGTAAGGTCTTTGGCCGCTGGATCCTGGCGGCAGAAAACCATGGGCGAGTGGAAGTGCTTACAAAAGACTTATGTCCAGCTGTGGACTTTAATCGGTTAACAACGACATCGATTGGTAACAACGCTACAAAAAAAAATAATATTTGTTCATGCCCGTGAAATTAAAGTGCACGTGATTTATGTTCTTATCAAAGTCCAATAACACACGCTTATCAGCTGTACCAAAGGAGCGCGATAGTCAGATTTACGATTAAACACTAAATTAACCGGTTTATTATTATGTAGGACGCGTGCTCAAAAAAAAAATTAACCGACTTTAAAAAATATGCTGTAGAATGAGAAATGGTCGAGACTCCCAACAGGACGGATACTCCTTTAACATGAACCTACTTACCTATAGTACAGGTAGTAGTTACGACAGGTCGAGATGGCAATGGTGCGGGATAGCACGGGTGCGGGGCGTCCCCTCGCCTCATACCCCGATTGCCATCTCGACCTGTGGCGTACTATACTTATATTTTTATATTGTACCCTGAAAATTCTCCTGTTTTTCAAAATGTCTCTTTGTAGTAGAAAAGTTTTTATAGCTGTGCTAAATTTCAATTTTACAGCTCATTTACTTTTTAGATATTACCTACAAGGTTTTTACCACGGAATCCCAGTAAAATTGTTTTTCGTCGTTAATCGTTAAATTAAAATATATCAAAATTCAAAATATTTTTATTCAATTAAACTTTTAAAAGTGCTTTTGAATCGTCAATATAATCTACCAAATCTATTAAAAAATCTTAACTATAATTATAATTCTCTCCTCTTTTATTCCACATCCCCCTTGATACGATAGAAAAAAAAATTCACAGACCCCAGCACTGTGCCCCCAGTTTTTTGGATGTAACATTTTATAGATATAATATTATTTATGTAGGTAACTAGTAGCTAGTAGGTACTCTATGTCATGTCACCCGGACCATAATAACGAATCGATGGGCTTCTCGTTCATCAAAATCGGCTTAGTAGTTTAGCTGTGCTACTGTGAAATATATATTGTACCTTAGTATTGTACCTAAATACCATTAAAATCGGGTCGGGTAAAAAATCGACCGGAAAATCTCGGAAAAACCGGTACTTAATCAAAATCTATTAAACTGAAATATTTAATGATGACGAAGTTTCTATGTAATCAGAATTGTTTGGTTTACCAACTGATTGACAAATAAGTTATTTATGTGGGTTGCACCAAGCTTGCACCGATCGTGACGATTTCGAAGTCTTTTGTTTCAATTATTTGGAAATGAATATTATGACGATGAGGGTGACGCACTGTCATGCGCAGTAGATACGCTGGCCACGCTGTAATGACAGTAACGGTAACATCGTTGACGTTGTACTTAGAAACTGGTTACCGGTACGATTTTTCATACCGGTTATTTGAAAAAACCGGTTGCGATTTATAAAATTTACGAAAATATTATACAATCTTAAGCAATATAATAATATTACCGTGATATAATACGTCATGTCAGTTATTCGAGGTATGTGCCCAGTAACAAGTAACAGTGAAAATAGTATTTCAAAATCCGTTGGTATCGTTCCAAGTGGTATTTTGATGATCACCATATATCGTATAAATAGAATTTTGTAGTGACCGCGTTCAGCCAGGGATTCAGTTACAGGGGCCCAGCTTAACACAGGGATAACTTATTAAGAAGACTGATAGGTCACCGATTATGATATTAGTTTTATTAATAATAACATTTCAGCTATGTGCAAATTATAACTATAAAATATTAATATCACTACCCCTATTATAAATACGAGAGTGTGTTTTTTTGTTGGCTTATGCTTCAATTACGTCACGATGGAGCAACGGATTGACGTGATTTTTGCATGGATATAGACACAAATAACCTGGGTATAAAAAAATGGAAAGTGGTATAGGCTTTTTATACCGAAAAATCGAAGAGTTCCTAAAAACCAAAATTCACGAGGATAAATTCGCGGGCATCAGCTTCACATAAAATAGGGAGCTCCTATTTCCCTTTCCCCTCCAATTAAGATAGTAACTTAGCTGTATACAATATTATTTTTATAGTCGTACATCTTCTTCTTAGGCACTACAGACTTGGCAGACTGATCAAGATCGTAATTTCAGGGATAGCTCGCTTGACAATCCTTTTCTACTCCTCCCTAATGGTTGCCTTTTTTTACTCGTGTAATTATTGTAGACGTTATTTGATCCGTCCATTGTAGTCATTAAATAGTCGTATAAATCGTTTACATATAATTCGCATGCAAGTGCGATTAACTTAAGGAGCCCTAAAAATAAGAAAAATCGTAGCTATACTTTATTACCGCTGCCAAAACCGGTACCGTTACCCAAAACCGGTACCGTTACAGATAACGTTCCAGTCAGTACATCTCTGCGCGAATATAATAACGCTGGCTCAACAACTTTCAACGATCAGTTCAGTTTGTCTGTAGTCGCGCTATACAAAACCCGTCACTGCATAGAGCTCTCTTCGGGAAAGCGATTTTGTTTTTCTTTTTTATTTGGCTTCTAGCCGTTGTATGGGTGAGTTATCTTTTAAACTTACATTTAAATTTACTAATCTCCAATTTAAGTGGCACATACGCGTCCAAGATAAACCCGTTGTCATGGTAACAAAGGAAATGTGCGCGTGTCCTATAGCCAGACGGGTTTGCCATATGTGTATTGAATTTAATGTTTTTGCACAACATAAACAAGGCGTTCGTGTTATAGTATGTAATCTTAAGCTAATATTGAAGTTTTCGTCCTTTACTATGGGTTTTCAAATAGTTAATTGTACGTTAGTGCACAGTTTATTGCAACTACTTACGTGGCGTACTGCTGTCGTTTTGCTAAAAAGCGTTTCCACAAAATATTTTCGAGTATCGCGGAAAAATATGGGAATTTAGAAAAACTGATGTTTCTGAAAAGTACCTATGCTACGAAAAAGCTACGTAGCACCAAAATAAAAACCATGGTCCTTCGTAGCAAGCTTTATTAAAAACACTAGTTTCTCTAGAATATTGCTTTTTGCCGATACCGAAATCAAAAAGTTTTTTTTTTGGGGTCAGCCGCTTTTTAGAAAAAGAACAGCAGCTGCAGCGTATAGTTGGGTTGGGTATATAAAGCTACTGAAAATCGAAATTCTTTCTAAATGCTTACAATCTGGCATATTGAAATATTATGGGGAAACTACAGAGGGGAACGATGTACACAAACCGCACGCGTTTTCCACAAGCAGAATTCCTTAGATTTGTCGTTAGCCTAAGATAGATTGTGAGGAAAAGGCTTATTGTTTTTTGTAGACACTTTATTGGCAATTTATTGCTAAGGCTATCTCAAATAACGTTAGACGTATAAGGAAAATGCCAAAACCACGTCAAGGTCCTTTTAAAATATACAAGACATGGATTTATATCGCTGAAATATACCTATTGTTTAAAAAACTGGCAAAGTGCTTCTCAGACACGCATAAGTTAGGGAGGGTTCCGTACCCATGTTAGTTGCTAAAAACTTTGACGGCCATTATTTCTTTGACTATAGTTTTTTTTTTCAAAAACTGTCCAAAAAACCTTAAAATGATAATAAAATACCAGCTATCTAACGAGGTATCACTGAAGGAGGTAAACCAAAAAAGATTTCGACACACTTTTCATGTTCAGGAGGTACCTATCATGAAAAATCAATTTTTTCAAAATTTAAATATTATGTCTTTGTGAAGCGGTAACAGTTGTTTATAACTGTGCTAAATTTTAACTTTACCGCTCTTGCAGAATATTTTTAAAATGACTGTGGTACTTACTATACAGGACGAAATTATAAGGGTTCATTGTTTTACAACGGAATCTAGCAAAGACAAAGCATATTATTTACTTACTGTTTCGAGTAATTTTTAGGATTCCGTATATCCAAAGAAAAAAAACCCCTTCGTTGTCTGTCCGTCTGTCGCGTCTGTCAAGAAAACCTATAGGGTACTACTTCCCATTGACCTAGAATCATCAAAGACAGGTAGCAATGATATAGCACGAGTAAATGGAAAAATCCGAAAACCGTGAATTTGTGGAACACGAAAAAAATATTAAAAAGTATTATTTCGTATATTATGGTACGGAACCCTTCTAGTGCAACTCGCACTTGACCGGTTTTTAATAATGTTGCGTAAATAATTGAGTTTTATTCACGCAGTCACGTTTGTTTTATCAATAAACACTTGATGTTGATATCTGGAGAAATATTAGATAAAATTAATGCCGTCTATTTATTTTATATTTTTACACGTGCCTGTCAATCAATGGTATAGGAAACAAATCGATAGACAATAGGTAATTTATATTAAATTAAATCAGTACCCACGTCATATTATTCGAAAGTGTACCTTTTGAATTTTGTTTTGGCCTTCAATCACCCGCAACGGAGCAATGAATGTGCGTGATATATTTGCTGGGATATAGTTAAAAACTTGGCTCGTTTTTACCCCGGAAATCAAACAGTTTCCACGGGATTTTAGAAACCTAAATCCACGCGGACAAAGTCGCGGACATCAGCTAGTTAACCAAGGGCCGATTTTTAATCGCCAGAAATAATATTAAAAAAGGTTTTGACAATATTTGTATTGGAAATCTATCAAAAGTTAAATAAATAATTAGTTCGCCGGTCAAATTATGTTCTGCGATTGAAAAAGTGCATATTCTGGAATCGTAGCACCTCTACGCGGCCGATTTTTACTATTTTTTGAGTTTTTTAGAATACCTACTTATTGAAACGGAAAAATATTTAATATAGGAAAATTTATTAGGAATTTTATACAGATTTTAACAAATAGTCGATGCTCAATAGCCCATTGGAATTTGAAAATTTTAAAAAGTTTTCTAGCGAGCAGTATACATACTTATCTATAATTTAAGATGTATAAATTTCTATAACGTTTAGGTGCAGTAAAATTTAAATGTAATTTGTATACTGTACTATAAAATAGTAAATAATTAATTAATTATTAAAGAATAAAATGAGTCCCTATTGTTATTAACAATTCAATTTTATTTGACGTAGTAATACTACGTGCGTAGCAGGTCTACGAAATACACAATTAGTTCTCCAGTATGATTTGTGACATAACTGTGAAAAGTAAAAACATATAACGTCATCCTACCATTGTTAAGTTTTTATTTTAGTAGATACCTATTACTATTCAACAAATACACAATAGGTAGTAAAGTTTGAATTTAAACACCTTAACAGGGCTCTCGCCGTCACTCGCTTCATACAATCGTAGTTGCAATTTCATTTGAATATTAAGCAACCAAAGTCCATGAAATTTTTCAGACATATTCTAGAAACTAATATCTGTGTCTGTGCTGTTTTAGATTTTTCTAAAAATATGCAGTTTTAAAATTACAGGGGTTCAAAGATTTGTATGTAAATTTTTAAGACTGCGTAACTTTGAAACCGAATATTTTAACAGAAATCTGGAAAACCACAGACATAGATATTAGTTTTCTAGAATATGTCTGCAAAATTTCATGGACTTTGATTGCTTAATATTCAAATGAAATTGGAACTACGTTTGTATAAAACGAGTGACGGAGACACCCCTCTTAAAAGTTAGGATTTTCTTCTTTGACGTAGGTGCCTACCACTTCTTGTTACTATCTAATATGTACTTAGATATATCTGATTTTTTCATTTAACAATTTGTTTAGGTACAATCACTTTTAAAACAAAAAAAATTCAGACACATTAAACATTATAACGATTCTATGTTTCATAATATAATCTTTATTAGCCATTCCATTATATTAATCTTTATTGTCTATAATGCTTACTCACTCAAATTATTATTATAACACAACATAACACAATAGATAACTTGGTGTTAGTACAATTAAAATAAAGTGGCTTCACTCGTAGTTATTTGATGCCCGCGACTTTGTTCATGTGGATTTAGGTTCTTCTTAATCCTGTGGGAACTTTGATTTTCCGAGAGCTAGAGCCATAGATCCCTGGGATGCATGCTACTCGTTAAATCGGATAAACGGATGGGCCCTGAAAACTTAGCAGACAGACGGACACACACTTTCGCATTTACAATGTTAGTATGGATAGTAGAATCATCAACATCATGACCAACCCATCGCCGGGTCACTACTAAGCACAGGTCTCTTCTCAGAAATGGATATAATATCGTTATCACTTACAGGGTTGAACTACCCAAACTTAATACAATGAATTTGATTCCTTGTTTTGCCAGATCCTTCGATTGCAATATTATAATTTACTTAATTAGTTAACAGGCCCGTTATGAAATAAAGATACAAAGTAATTGCAATAAATAAATGACGCCATTTCGCAACATTCCAAGAATTCACTGACCCTACTTATCATGTTTCTCAGTATGTTTAAGTATTTTAAGATAATTACTTTATTAGGCACTTGTTTTCAAGTAGTTTATAGAGTTTTTACCGTAAGTAATTATTTACTAAGCCCGTGAGTTCGCGTGGATTTAGATGTTTAAAAATCCCGTGGGGAATCTTTCATTTCCCGATATACAAAAAGTGTCTTTAGGAGTTTAAGAGGGCTCTCTCCGTCACTCGTTTCATACAATCGTAGTTCCAATTTCATTTGAATATTAAGCAACCAAACCAAAACCAAATTTTGCAGACATATTCTAGAAACTAATATCTATGTCTGTGGTTTTCCAGATTTCTGTTAAAATATTCGGTTTCAAAGTTACGCGGTCTGAAAAATTTTCATACAAATCTTTGAGTCCCTGTAATTTTAAAACTACATATTTTTAGAAAAATCTAAAACACCACAGACACAGATATTAGTTTCTAGAATATCTCTGCAAAATTTCATGGACTTTTGGAACTACGATTGTATGAAACGAGTGACGGAGAGAGCCCTGTTAAGCCTACATCTGTGAGTACCTAGTATACCTACATATTCCTTGCTCCGTACAAAATACTAAGGTGATGCCTGCGACTTAATCCGCGTAGATTTTTTTTTTTCCCTTGATATATTTTCTGAATTCATTCACAAGCATCATCATCGCCCCTATCATAACTGTCAACCGATAGAGGTCCATTAGGCCACAGCCGGACATATAGGTCTCTTGTAGGGACTTCCACATGCAACGGTCTTGCGCCGCCTGAATCCAGCGGCTCCCTGCGGCTCGTTTGATGTCGTCTGCCCAATTAGTGGACACTTCTCACACTCACACGGTTTGAGAAATGAAAAATATACATTCATGTTTTATTTCATTTCAATTAAAACTGTACAAGTGTAAATTAAAAATGTATAACACCTCCGACAAGTAAAGGTTACAGTAACTAGAAAATAGCTGATAACTTTCAAACGGCTGAACCGATTTTCTTGGATTATAGCTAAAAACACTCTCGATCAAGCCACCTTTCAAACAATAAAACTAAATTAAAATCGGTTCATTCGTTCAGGTGCTACGATGCCACAGACAGATACACAGATACACACTTCAAACTTATAGCACACCTCTTTTTGGGTCGGGGGTTAAAACATATTAAATAAGTTAGGCATAGTTATATTTCCCCCAGGCACAGAGTATCTGTGTCCTGGGTAGACCTGTTTTCATTTCATTACTGATTTACGTAACACGAACTTCAGTTATCTACGTGTGGGCATCTGAATTTCCCGTGGGTTGATCCAAAGGTCGCAATCAAAATTCCTACGACTTCTATGCTCAACCACAGCCTAAAGAGATACTTCGTACAGTCTGTCCACGGGAGAATAAATGATGAACGAATGAATGAATGATTTATCCCACTTAATATTATAAAGGCGAAAGTTTGTATGTGTGTGTGTGTGTGTATGTTTGTTACTCCTTCACGCAAAAACTACTGGACGGATTGGGCTGAAATTTAGAATGTAGATAGATTACATCCTGGATTAGCACATAGGCTACTTTTTATCCCGGAAAATCAAAGAGTTCCCACGGGATTTTTAAAAAACCTACATCCACGCGAATGAAGTCGCGGCCATCAGCTAGTTTATTCAATAAAATGTAGGTACAATATGTTGAAATAATGTCTAATGAGCCTTTTACATTTTACCATTGTAACTGGTGTTTGAATATTACCTTAAATTAAATTAAATAAATAAATATAAAAAGTCTAGATTAAAATATTAAGTTACTAGAGGTCTAGACAGAGCAATCCTGAAGGAGCACAGCCATTATACCGGCGATTGGCAGAAGTTGGCAAAACCAATTTTAAATAGAGCGAATAGACATTAACTTCATCACTGTTTTTTACCCTACTACGACAAAGCCAAAAGGAAGGCCTAAACTGCTCAGCCAATTTTGATGAATGAGGTTTCATTTGATTCGTCATTATGATCCACGTGATATAGGCTACATTTTGTATCAACCTGACGGATGTTACACTAAAGAAAGTGGATTTTTTTGCTATTGTATCGAGTGGGGTATCAAATGAAAGAGGAAAAAATTTTCAGTTCATAATCAATATAAATATAGTACAATGTCAAAATACACCAAGTGACAGAAAAACAATTTTACTAGGTATATCTATCGCTATCTATCGGAGGTTCGCGGGTAGTAATCGGGTGTTAGTGCTGTTTAACTTCATTTTGTTACTAGGCATGATTGTCGTCAATTGTGCAAACCTATCTCACCATAAAAAATTGCGTAGATCAGTAGTTCGGCTATGTAATTCGATGATACAACCGTAATACCGGTTCGTCCGCAAACGTTAAGGACGTCGTCTCACTGTATGTATTTAAGCTGTGGTTCAACGATTTTTTTTCTTACGCCTACCCAAATATTATTTTGTGATATCGATAAATACACCCTAATCAAACGGCAATGGCGTATCTTTCATATGTCCTACCTCATGATATGAAAGTTAAAAAAACATATTATTTTATAAGTTCTTTATTATCAAAAATATTTTTACAAAACATACTTACCTATAATATTGAATTTACATACTCGTAAAATGTTAAACTTAATTATTTGATACTTCAATAACGGAATATTATGCGTCTGATCATCATATAGATAGGTACATTTATATACTTAAGAAAACTAATTCATTTATTTTAATACTAGATGATGCCCGCAGCTTCGCCCGCGCGAATGGGTCAGATCCCCTGCAGCATCAGAATTGAGGAATTGGAATCCAATTTTTTTTTGGAACAATGACGCAAAGTTCCTCTATCGATTAAAAATAAATTACGCAAATCGGTTCAGAAACCTCGGAGATATCAGTGCATAGATAGAAAAACACCACTCCTCCATTTTTAAAGTCGGTTAAAAAAGAAGCCTATGTTACTCCTTGGTTAATCCTCTACTTGTCTGTGAAAGTCCCGTCAAAATAGATACAACCATTTCGAAGATAAGCCCGTTCAAACAGACAGTCACTTCAATTTTATTTATTAGTTATAGATACTAATTGATTGGTATATTCGCATACAAAAGTGTTATTATAAAAAAGTACATAGTGGCCTACTAAAAGGAGTCATAGTTGCAGTTGCGAATTGAATTAGGTATTATGTACTGAGCTAGAATACACTAGAGCCAAGTAAAATAGTGAAATATTGGAGGTCGGTCGGCTGCGGTCGGGCGGGGGCCGGTTTTTGGCAGCACGTTCTGCAGCACGAGACTATGTAGGCCACTGTGTCGCCGACCTTCGGCGCACGTGAGCAGGGCTGCCAACCGCGCGTAACAACTGTAAAATTAAAAAAAAATCGAAATCAATTTAAAAATAAAAAACAACCTAGTGTTTCGTCGCGCATAAAAATTTCGCTATATGGAAAATCATAAGTTTCCAGTAGACTCCTTTAAACTTAAATTTTTTGAAAAAATATGCTTTACTTTTAGATCAAAATCACATAGCTAAAAGATTATCTCTTGAACTAGCACACATGCTAAAGAACGGGTTTCTACATGTACACAGGTAACTTCCCAGTATGCCTGGATGCTGCTGGTCCCTTTTGGATGCGTCCGAGGGGAAGAGCAGTGTTCGGGCCGGTGCGCCCCGGTAACATGGCTAACAATTTCTCTTCAGAGATATTATTGGCTATGGCTAATGACCTGGCAGGGAGGGAGGTTTCTCCGCGTGTCCCTCTGACTAGCAGAGGGCACAGTGGACGAAGCGTAGGATGGGACACGGGCGACGTGCGCGTCTCAGGGTCGGGGGACGCACTTCATTGGTGCGTCCCGGAGGTGCGGTGGTGGGGACCGAGCAGGTCCCCGGTGGAGGGTCTGCCTCGGCAGACGTCGCTGGCTGGGTCGCGGTGTTTGCTTCGGCCGTTCCCGTGACCCAGTCGCCAGGCGACGCGCAGTAGCGCCGCTGGGGTTTAGTGGGTATTCCGGTCGCCTCTCGGCCGGCGAGTCCCACATACCCTCCCTCTGGGGGGGATGCGTAAATGCATTCCCCAGCGTCAACAAAAAAAAAAAAAAATGTACACACGTCACATACCTTTTAAAAACCAAACAAAATGACATCAAAAACAAAAATCCTAAAAAAATACCAATTAGATTTTGCATGCGCGCCAACGATTTCTTATGTTACGTCAGTGACTACCACCGCCAGTTCGGAATGCAGAGTAAAAGTCATAGGTACATCTACTTGTTTTCAATCATAAATGCCTACTTCCCTACTAATATTATTGCGAAATATATTAAAGGCTGAACTAGCTGACTTGAACAAAGTTCATACTCTAGTACTCGACGAACGGGACCAACTTCAGAATGCTGTTGGCTCTTTCAATGAGTGCATTCAAACATATGAGGACGCTCTTAAAAAGATTTCTACATTGGAGGATGAATTGAGCAGAGCTCAAATAACAATTGAGGACCTTCAGTCTCAAATACAAACTTATGAAACTCGAGCTACCTACAGTTTGTATGATGAACTGCTTGCTTCATCCTCTACACCACCGGTGTTGACTATTGATTTGACTTGTGACAGCCCTTCCCCAAGCAGTAATAAGCCACTTAAAAATTCTAATTTAAATCTATATAGCCATAAAAAATTGAAAAAATATATTAAAATTAGCAGAATAATTAAAAAAACCAAAAATTTGATAAAATTGCAAAACGCCCATACTAAAAACATAGCATTGCGTAAGGAACGTTCACATCTGTTAAACAAACTTAAATCTTATTGTTCAACTATAAGAGACATTCAAGAAACATATGACTTGAATGTTCAATGCCTAAATGAGAAAATTTCAAATTTGAATGATTCTTTAAAATATATTTCTGATAAGTATGAGCAGTCACAAAAACAGATCCATGATCAAATACTGGTGGCTGACGAGTTGTTGGCCCTAGGTGCACACAACATGGCTCGTTTTGAGTCATTAACAAGTAAATGTCAATGTACTCAAGGTGTGGCTATGGTTGACAATCATAGTAATAGTATATTGCTTACGGACAATTTGGATACTAGTCCGGGGCAATGTACACCAAGTAATGTAGAAATGCCTTCATCTTTGGATGCAAATCTTTCTTTGAAACCTAAGAGACAAACTATAATCATATCGGATAAGTTAGGTAGTGAGTTTGGATCCCTTTTGAGCTACCATGTTCAACACTCAGTGATTAATAGATGTTCACCGGGGGCTAGATTGGACTACTTAATTGATAGTTTAAAGGAAGAAAATTTGGACAGCAACACAAACATTATTATATTGTTTGGGGACGGTTTAAGGGTCAAAAATTATGACATATCAAAATGTTTTGGAAAATTACTGGAATTACATTCCAAGACGAACTGTAAATTTATTATGTGTGCTTTTCCTTACTCTAGCACACTAAGTAAAAAACAAAACAATTATATATACAGATTGAACTTAAAACTGTATAACTTGACAAACTGTCATAGTGACACTTTATTTTACTTTGATACAAATAAGTTTACTTCTAAGTTTCAATTGATCGGTGATAGTATGTATCTTCCGAGAAAATGTAAGACAAGGATAGCGTCACTATTAGCATATAATTTAAAGGAGCCAGTTACAAGTGTTGTAACTAAGTCTTTTGACACTTTTACAAACTGTACTTCTAGTACTAATATTCTTTGTATTGACTCGAGTACTTCTAGTACTAATATTTCTATTATTGACTCAAGCAATAGTTTATGTACTATTAGGGACCCTATTGCTTGTTTAAACTAGATAGTAAGACAACGGAGGAGCTCTGTAAAATGAATACTGTACATCAAAACATACAGAGCCTCACCGGCAAAGATAGCCAAAATTTAAAACTAAGTAGTGATACAACAGACAAGCACTGTATTATTAATCTTGTACACCAAAATATACAGGGCTTGTCTGGAAAAGAATATGAAATTGAACTTTTTATAAAAAAATTAGATATTGATATTCTATGCCTTACTGAGCATTGGCTCAATAGTTATCAATTAATTGTCAATCTTGGAAATTATTCATTGTCAAGTGCGTTCACAAGAAAGAAGGCTATTCGCGGAGGATCTATGATAATAACCCGCAACAACATTAATTACAAGGAACGAAAAGACATTCTTAATCTTTCGGTCGAACGCACTATTGAGCTGTCCTGTGTTGAGCTGGAGCGATATATTATAGTTTGCGCATACCGACCTCCTTCAGGTGACTTTTCTCTGTTTGAGGACGTCATGGAGGAGGCACTGAGGCGGATATGTAGGTCATCAAAAAAATTATTGATTTGTGGAGACTTTAATATTGATATTTTACTTCACACCTCCTTTACAGATAGATTACTTAACTTATTTAAAAGTTTTAATTTAGAAAACATTTTTGTTGAGCCCACACGTGTAACTGCAACTTCAGCTACTTGTATTGATAACATTTTTGGTGATTGTAAAATTATTAAAAAATCCATTATCACCAATCTTAGATCCGACCACTGTGGACAAATGATATCTGTTCCCAGCTGTCAACTAAATACAATAAAAGTAGTAAAGTATAGGCCAGTCACTACTAAAAAAGTAAAGCAATTCAAACATAATATTTTATTCACCTTACCTTCACTTGACCTTACACAGGGTGGTCCGGATGAACTGTATAATGCTTTTTTTAACTTAATAAATTCCCAATTTAACTCTATTTTTAAAATCATAGAAAAAAGATTGTTTAAAAATCTTAAATTTAGTGAGTGGGCTACTGTTGGCATTTATAAAAGTAGGAATAAGCTGTTTGACTTGTATGCAGAAAAGCAATATAATTTTACTCCAGCCTTTGTTCAATATGTAAGAAATTATTCAAAATTATTTAGAAATGTTTGCATACAAGCTAAGTCAATTCACATAAAACGAAAAATTATTAATTCAGATAATAAAATAAAAGCAGCTTGGGAAATCATCACAGATGAAACTGGGAAACATAAAATGGAAAATAATAATAAATTGGAACTTAAAATTAACAATCACATTACTGACTCTGACATAGAAATTGCAAAGACATTTGAGGACTTTTTCCGAAACATCCCAGTTACCACTACTAGTTCCCTTAACTCGTCGCCAACAGAAGCCTATAATCTTCTTAGGGGCAATGTTTCTGAGTGCAGTGTACTATTTAAGTTTGAACAAATTACCCCACATGATATTATTAAGGTATTCAAATCTTTACAGTACAAAAAAACAGGAGACTTATGGGGGATATCAGTAAAAGTAATCAGCAATATTATTGATATTGTTGCTCCATATCTTGCTCTAATTTTTAATAAGTCCGTAGAGTCAGGATCCTTTCCAGATCTTATGAAATACAGTAAATTGATTCCTCTTTTCAAATCGGGCAGTAAAAGTGACCCAAATAATTACAGGCCAATTTCGATTTTGCCGACTTTTAGCAAGATATTTGAAAAAATTATGCTCAACCAACTGCTCTTGCACTTTAACTTGAATAAATTACTTCACTCGGAGCAGTATGGTTTTACTAAAGGACGATCAACAATCGATGCGGGCGCAATGCTTTTAAAGCATATATTCGATGCGTGGGAGAACTCACAGAATGCCGTTGGAATTTTCTGTGATTTGTCTAAAGCATTCGACTGCGTTGAGCACGAGACTCTCTTAGCTAAATTGAGCTATTATGGAGTCAAAGACACTGCGCTTAGTCTTATTGCGTCTTATCTCAGTGATCGTATACAAACAGTATGTGTAAATGATGTGAAGTCATCCGGATCAGCCTCATTAATGGGTGTTCCTCAAGGCTCTATCCTAGGTCCCTTCATGTTCTTGGTATATATAAACGATCTACCATATTTTGTCCAA
This sequence comes from Maniola jurtina, assembly GCF_905333055.1. Classification (NCBI taxonomy): domain Eukaryota; kingdom Metazoa; phylum Arthropoda; class Insecta; order Lepidoptera; family Nymphalidae; genus Maniola; species Maniola jurtina. The sequence continues at coordinate 1,809,676 of NC_060045.1, forward strand.
AATACTTGCGATATTGTACTATTTGCTGATGATACGTCTTTGATTTTTAAATTAGATAGAAATGAGAATAATTATGACGATGTAAATAGAGCCATATCGCAGGTCACTCACTGGTTTACTGTTAATAATTTGCTTTTAAATGCAAAGAAAACCAAGTGTGTCGAATTCGCACTGCCCAGTACCAAGACGACAAATAACATAAAATTAATGATAAATAATGATATGTTGAAAGTAGAGGAGACCACCGTGTTCCTGGGGATAACTTTAGATGCAAAGCTTCAATGGAACGCCCATATATCAACACTTGCTGGCAAACTCAGCTCTGCTGCTTACGCTGTTAGAAAGATTCGACAGATAACTGACGTGGAAACTGCAAAAATTGTATATTTTGCCTATTTTCACAGTATTATGTCTTACGGAATCTTGCTATGGGGTAAAGCGGCAGATATTGGAAAAATTTTCGTTTTACAAAAAAGGGCAATACGCGCAATTTATAATTTAAAACCGCGCGATTCCCTACGAGAGAAATTTAAGGAAATAGGTATTCTTACAGTAGCTTCTCAATACATTTACAATAATATAATTTTTGTACGACAAAATATCCTCAGCTACAAAAAAATCGGTGATTTCCATGACAGGCCAACTAGAAATCGTAATAAGCTCGCAACTCCTACGCTCCGCCTCAGAAAAGTGGGAAAGTCATTTGTGGGAATGAGTGTAATATTTTATAATAAAATTCCACAGTCAATATTAGACTTGCCTTTACCAAAGTTTAAAAAATCCATTAAAAGTATGCTCCTGGCAAAAGCATATTACACAATCGAAGATTATGTAAATGATAAAAAAGCATGGATTTGACTCGCTCCAGCAATGCGCGGGTCTGCAATTGCTTGTATAGTATAGAATATTATTGTAAATTGCACAATTGAAAAGAGCAACCGCCGAGTTTCTTGCTGGTTCTTCTCGGTAGGAACGGCATTCCGAACCAGTGGTAAATTATTTGACGATTCAAAAGCACTTGTAAAAGTTTATTTGAATAAAAATCTATTCTATTCTATTCTATTCTATAAATGCGAAAAGGTATCTGTCTGTCTATTACCTTTTCATGGCCCGTTTAACCGATTTTGACGAAAATTAGCTATAGAGATAATATCTAGCACCCGGAACTACTTTTTAACACGGAAAATACACCTAGAGACTAGGAAAACGTTGTGAGAAGAGACATCCCACTACCACACTAATATTATAAAGGCGAAAGTTTGTATGTGTGTGTGTGTGTGTGTGTGTGTATGTTTGTTACTCCTTCACGCAAAAACCACTGGACGGATTTGGCTGAAATTCAGAATGGAGATAGATAATATCCTGGATTAGCACATAGGCTACTTTTTATCCCGGAAAACCAAAGAGTTCCCACGGGAATTTAAAAAACCTACATCCACGCGAACGAAGTCGCGGGCATCGGCTAGTAATATTATAAAGGCGAAAGTTTGTATGTATGTGTGTGTGTATGTTTGTTACTCCTTCACGCAAAAACTACTGGACGGATTGGGCTGAAATTTAGAATGTAGATAGATTACATCCTGGATTAGCATATAGGCTACTTTTTATCCCGGAAAATCAAAGAGTTCCCACGGGATTTTTAAAAAACCTACATCCACGCGAATGAAGTCGCGGGCATCAGCTAGTACCCTATACATATCATACGTAGTTCGTTAATTCGCCCAACAGGAAAACGAACTCGGGCCTCGGTTACTGGAATCTGGATACATGCAGCGTGGAAAACCCCTGCAAGTTCTTAGCCAGTTAGCGGGAAGCGACGCTAACCTAAAGTTTACTCTCATCAGTTTATGTTGTCATCACTCAGTTTATGTTAACGAGGAATGAGCCTGACAGAATAACGTTATTTTATCCTGTAGCTGTCAGATGAATGACGTCACTATAGGGAACATAATTAATCCATTAAAGGATCGAGTGGCCCTGCACTTGAGTGGGTTTTGCGGAATGGGCCTGACAGAATGTCAGCTGTAACGTGACTAGCCTGTAGTTGACAGATGAATGGAATCTCTGTCGTTAGAATAAATCTGTCAATGTTTGTGGTAGCCCTACACACAGAATTATTGGGAATTACACGTGAGCGGGTTTCGCGGAATGGGCCTGAGCCTGTAACGTGACTAGCCTGTAGTTGACAAATGAATGGAATCTCCGTCGTTAGAATAAATCTGTCAACGTTTGTGGTAGCCCTACACACAGAATTATTGGGAATGGGCCTGACAGAATGTCACTAAGCTATAGTCTTGTTACTAACAGATAGAGGGCGTCTCTTTATGTAATATCTAAGATAACGGATAAATCTGTCAAAGTAGAGTATCAGGCAAATCAAAGAGCTCCAGAAAGCAAGATATCTCTTTATACCAAACTGGAGGATACCCGCGACTTCGTCCGCGTGGATTTAGGTTTTTAAAGATCCCGTGGGAACTGCTCGATTTTCCGGGATAACAAGTTGCCTATGTCAATGACAGGGACGCAAACTACCTCGGTAACATACAAATCGGTTAAACGGATGGGTTTTTTGGGAATCCCGTGGGAATTCTTTGATTTTCCGGGATAAAAAGTAGCTCCCGGGATATAAGCTAATACTGTACCAAATTTCGTCAGAATCGGTTAAACTGCCGTGAAAAGGTAGCAGACAGACAGACACACTTTCGCATTTATAATATTAGGATTTTATAAATATCCCGCGGAGACTCCTTTATATTCCGGGACAAAAATGTCCTTCCCCGGGCTGCAAACCATCTCGAATTTTGTCAAAATCTTGACTACAAATGAAAATCCGTGAAACGTGAAAAGCAGACAGACAGACACACTTTTGCATTTATTATATTAGTTTGGATATGAAAGTATGGATTACGAAATAAATAAAGTTTTTAATTTCACACAAATTGCGATATCAAATTCTAGGAACGAACGAGTATGACTTCAGACAAAGAGCAGAAACAAATCACGCAGAAGGTTGCGCGGGCGCATGCTAAGGTTAACTCGTATGAATGATGTCAGCGCAGAAACTGGCACGTGATTGGTCAATCTGCGGTGACGTCGAAGGGGTAAACGCACCGGATGATCTCATTACAGTACTTTGTACTTTGCCGCGGTTCACTCTTTGTTTTCAGTGAATCATGCTTTTTCATGTGAATTTCCTTATCTGTTTTTACTATGGCCCGGCTCTAACACATTGAACACTCGAAAAGAGCAACCACCGAGTTTCTTGCTGGTTCTTCTCGGTAGAAACAGCATTCAGAATCAGAAAAAAATAATTATTTATTTTGACGATCCAAAGGCACTTGTAAAAGTTTACTTGAATAAAAATATATTCTATTCTCTTCTATTCCACTATCGGGATTCCGGCAAATGATTCGCAAATTTTACGACAATTCGCCATTCGGCAAATCAACTGGCCTCGGTCTTAGATTAAGGATTGGTCTCCGCTTAGACGCTGACCAATCCTTAATCTAAGGACCACACTATTCGGAATGCACGTGATTTTCAAAAACCTAACTCCACGCGGATGAAGTCGCGGACATAAAATTGGGAAAAAAACTAGATATTTGCTAGATAACTTAGTATTTTTTGAACAGCAAGGATGAAAGATCTCGGTTTTCCCCAAGCTTTGATCGATAGCCAGCTGTACCATTTCAATAATTGTAGTGGCAATAATAATTAAGTGATTCTGTTATTATCACACGTTATTGTCGTCACTCAGTTGTTGTGCTATCAGAGATAGACGTCATGTTTCATGTCGTGCTATCAAGGTGTTATCTTTTTTTTTCTCTCTCTTGTCTGGCTTTTACAATGATTAGCCAATGTCAAGTTTGTTGTTATTTGTAACAAGTTAGTTAAACTATACAAGTATGGATCCTGTGCCGGCGCTCGCCGACATACGCACGGTACCCCCTTAGAGCGCTTTCCAGTCAGTTTTAACAAAAAAAAAACACTCCAAAAAGTCACAACACGCGCGCCAGCAAACGCCACCACAGACGAAGTCCAGGTGTTATCTTTACATAGCACTCGATGCCTCTAGAGTTTCCTGATTTCTGACGTCACCCAAAAGTGGAGTGAACAAGGGATTGAACCCTATATCAGAGTGAACTAGAGTAAGGATGCCTACCTACTCTCGGTATGATGTAGTATGATATTCTGTTGTTTTTCTTCAAATCCTAATAGGTATTACAGGTAGTCCCTTGGATGAATTTTATACAGTTAAATTTTGTTTTCCTAACGGAGTTAGCTGCGAACTTTTCTGCCCCCCGATTGTGTAAGAAAATCGTTTTCATGGTTATCGTTATCGTCAAGAAATTCTGCCCTTTGATTGGTTAATTCGCTGTTTACCTTTTTTCACAGCCAATCAAAGGGCAGAATTTCTTGACGACAACGATAGTCAAAGTCAAAATCATTTATTCAAAGTAGGTACAATTGTACTCCTTTTGATGACCATGCATATTATACGTTTTTCTTACATAATCGGGGGGCTGATTAGGTAGAGCGCATTGAAAACACTAATCAATTTGTATTTCAAATTAATTATTGAAATACTTGAAACTTTAGTCTTTCTTGAATTTTAGCTACATTTTACCTTCACTGAAATTGAAACATACAAAAAACCTTTGAAATATCTGACATTAACATTTCGAGATATTACGAGTATGTAAGCTGAAAGCTCGTCTCTAACTCTCTACGTACCTACTATGCCGGCTATTTGTATCGAGATTCTTGTTCTACGTATCATTCAACGTTATAGCATATACCTAACGTATGTTCCTACGTTATATTACAATGTCTCGACTACATACTCGGTTACTGACTCATCCATCCTGAATTAGGTAGTTGCTAGAAGTTAGTACGCGTATCGTTAACTGGAATCGTTCACTGACGCACGCATAAATTGTTATAAGTAGTAGGCGTTTTTAGAATACTTCAATATTGTGAAGCGGTGATAATAAAAAAAAATACCCGGCTGAGTTTGTTGCGGGCTCTTCTCAGATCGAAGCGCGTATGGAACCCTTGTAACTTAAGTTTTAAGTTTACGTAATTAATTATTTTATCTATCACGACACGATCTTACAAGATATGTAACAATTTTGAGGTTTTTTGGTTTTGAGTTTTGACTACAATAAGTAGGCACTTTAAACTGTGCTTTATGTTGCTAAGGCTAAAGATAGATTTTTCACTTCCTCTCTGGCACATTTATTGATAATAAGTGGATGAACCCGGATCGATTCCCGGTAGAAATAATTTGGGAATTTATAATTTCTAATTTGCCTCTAGTCTGTTGGTTCGTCTGCTTGGATTTAGGTTTTATAAAATCCAGTGGAAACTGTTTGATTTTCGTGACTGAGGGACAAATCCGAGCGTAGTCGCAGGCGGTTGCTAGTCTTGCATTAAAGTAGGTGGGTAGTACAGAAGGATCGCTTTCGTCGGATATTGCATTCTAGGGACGGAAATGTGAGGCTCAATCAATTCATCAAGTTATCGAGGCAACTCTCGCACTCTCGAGTGAATGTAACGCGATCTGACGTCCCGGTTATTGGCATTTGAACTTTATACCGATGACATATCAATAAAGGGTGGGCGCAATTGTTGTGTCGTAGGAATAGCTTTGTGGTGAGGCATACAGAACGCGCGACGGAACCTAGTACAACACCTGTAATGACGTATCATTTATCAAGTAAACCTAAGTGGTTTTTTCTTAGGGCCGGCGCACATATATGGCGGAGCGCAGCGCAGAGCTTGCCCGAGAAGCTTTCTAATCGCGTGACACATTATGCGAATTTGTACCAGAGAATGCGCGAGCACGCGCGGGACTGTGCGCGGATGCGCGAGCATCCGCACGGATACACAATTGATTTAAGACATTATTTCAATAAGGACAATGTCGATAATGTTTTGACTGTGAAAAATGCTCTGCACTGCGCTCCGCCATATGTGCCCCGGCCCTTAGTGTCCAAAACAGACTTCCCAAACATTCTATATTTGATAATTTAAAAAAAGTTGAGTAGTTACGAGCGGGCATACATACAGGATGGAACACCTGGATTTCGCGTGGATTTTTGGATTTCGCCACAGTTGATAAAAAGTCCTGACCCACTCATTGACAGATCCCTTAACACCCAGCCCAAGCCATCGGCTTTAGAAAGCTGAACTTTTACACAGATAGGTATTCCCTTACCTCAGTGCTCTAAAATATATCGAATCGATACAAGAAATTCTTACGGGATAGCGAACGAAGAGGATTTATATTTTGTACTAGCTGTGCCCGCGACTTCGTTCGCGTGGAATAGCTCTCAGCGCGCTTTATATAGCCACGGACGCTCAGGCGCGAGGCGTGTAGTACCTACGTACTCTGTACGTTAAAAATGTTCGCCGTGATTCTTTAAATTGACATAACTTTTTTATTTATGAACCGATTGACATGAAATAAACACTAAATGTTAAGTGAAGCTTACTACAATATATTAGTGAAACCCGTATCTAAATTGAATAAGCCGTTTCTGATATTAGCGTGCACAAATATACAGACAAACAGATAAAAAAAAAATTTCAATTTCGGGTTCGGCATCGATATAATAACAACCCCTGCTACTTTTTTTTTATATATTTCCACTGTACAGACACCACTTTTCTACAATTTTATTATATGTATAGATAGATATAGATATAGATTTTCGCCAACTGGAGCCGTGGGCGATCACTAGTTTAATTTAAAAAAATATTGCCCTCGTTATTGGTAACATTACCCACTGTCCTTGTTACAATATAGGCCAGGCTAACATTGACTGACTGCATTAATTACTGCCAGTTTTTGCATAACGATTGCCTGTTGGCCTTCACTACATACCTACCAGCTTACATTCCTTTTCCTACTACCTGAGTAACAGTAAACTTGTAACTACTGGAATATATTATAAATTAAATAAGTTAAGTGAGTTTAAAATAAGCATTGTTAATTATTATTTCGAAATTGATTAATTAGGATTAGTGCTGGACTACGGTCTCATTGTATGAGGAAGTAGGACTCAAGCTTTTTCAATACCTATCCCAATTTTTTTTTTTTCAATACCTATCCCAATTTTTTTTCGAAATTGTTGTTGAATTAGACTGACATTGAGAACTTTCTGCAATAGATTCGTACTTCAACTATGATACAACAAATGAAGGTTCCATTACACATTGGCCCAATGCGTGCGGTAAGCTTCGGCTAATGTATAAATAACTAGCCGATGCCCGCGACTTCGCCCGCGTGGATTTAGGTTTTTTGAAATCCCGCGGGAACTCTTTGATTTTCCGGGATAAAAAGTAGCCTATGTGCTAATCCAGGATATTATCTATCGCCATTCTCAATTTCAGCCAAATCCGTCTAGTAGTTTTTGCGTGAAGGAGTAACAAACATACACACACACACACACACACATACAAACTTTCGCCTTTATAATATTAGTGTGATGTTACTAAAGAAGAAATATTTCTTACAAAATATATCGGAGGGGCAATTATACAACCTTGTTACTAACATCTGCTAAATGCATTCGCCGAGTGCGTTAGGCGAATGCTTACAAGGCTCTATAGATTTTGCATTTCTAGGATCTTATCACAAATTGACCCCCCCGGCTATAGCCTAACGATTTTGAAAATTCTTTTTCTCAATGGGGTCTCTACTCTCTACATAAACAATATCGAGTTTCTAAATCCAGCGGCTTGAGGTGTGAATTACATTGTTTTTTTTTATTTAAGGGCTTTTATAGGTACCTATGTACATGTCAGCCCTATTATAATCTAATTAAATAAAAGAAAAACAAAATTCTTAACCTAACAAAATACCTATACAGAAAAAACTATTTAATTTTAATACAGATTCCGCCTCAAGTTTCCGAAATGAATGGCTATGTAAATTTTTCTTGTACTTATCAATAACAATTCAAACTCTTTCAATTTACTTTGTGCATTACATTGTTAATTGTCAGTTTCTCCTTATATCTCAGACTTAATGTCACCTTTTTTTGTTGCAGAGCGTGAAAAACTATTATTATTGGTGTTAGAGAAGCGTGAGGCGCTCGCAGGCGCTTCAAGGGCACAAAGCGACGACGATGTTAGCCTCTCCGACGAGGCGGGGGCCGACGCCGAGTCGGCCGACGTCAGCCGCTGGAGCGACGAGGCGGAGGCCGAGCCCGCGTCGCCCGAGGTCGGCCGCTGGGGCGACGAGTGGCCTAGTTGACTCGATGCGAGCGACATTGACTCGGGCGTGCACCACCTGACGCCGACACTACCGCCCCCGAGGTGGGCGACGCCAACGCAACCGATTCATTTAACGACGGAGCAGCATGAGGACCTCGTCGCCCGAGCAGAGGCGATATTGAGGTAACAGCGACACACACATGCCACTAACGGGTTCGATTCCTAGCAAGGACAATTCGAGGATACATAATTTTTAACTTGTCTTTTACCTGGTCTAGTGGAAGGCTTCGCCCGCTAACTACCACCCAACTTGCAAAAACTTACCAAGTTTAGCATTTCGATACGATATCACGTAGAAATCAATTAGGGGTATGGGTTTAATTATAAAACTGCCATACTTTACTCTTCCTAGTTAGCTCGCTTTCATCTTAAACTGTATCGTTGCTTACCACAAGGTAAGAGCGCAGTCAAGATAAACGTACGTTTTGTCGTATATGCACGAAGGCACATAATACTGAAAAGTGTAATCATCGTTCAAATGTCAAACATGTAAGAGGAAACACCATACCCTTCTGCATTTTATGCCTTTTTGCCATTATTACCTACTACATAATTTACATGTTCTGCTTTTATACGAAAAATGATTTTATCCATGTCTATGTCCATTTCCAGGTTCCTCCTCGTTTATAACAACTACGACTCCGTGAGCAACTTCGTGGCTTTATATGATGCGTTCCAGAAGAAGAAGGGGAATGAACCTTTGTACGGAATGTTTGAGAAGTATACTCCACCCATCATCAGGAGGAAGAAGACCTGTGTTGGGCTCGGCATGGAGCTGCTGCGGAGGTGGCGCGCGCTGGATGAGCAGTTCCCTGGCTTTGCTTCAGCTACTTCTATCGTATCGTGCGAGGAAGCCGTCTTAAGTAAGACAACGTGGCTAACTCTGTTGTACACATCTCTAAACTAAATTGAGAGATCATGATCATTCATGATAGGGACAGCATTATGAACAGATTTTAGTTTAGCGATTGTGTACAACAGAATTTTAGCATTAACCACAATGTGTATGCAAAACACCAAATCGACATCAATTAGTTAAGTTAATAACCATATCCAAGTGCTAACAAAAGTAGTAAGCAATGTTCGTAGATAACAAAATATAATTTTGCTATCTACGCACATCTGTCAGAATTTGAATAGGATAAAAGGGTTTTGAGAATTAATTTCTGTCCCATATTGGAGAAAAGTAATTTTTTTTTGTGTTCAGACGTGCGGGAGTACGTGTCGATGGGCGAAAGCCCGTGCTCCGTGGAGTACGCAGAGAAGGAGCACGTGCTGGTGTGCGTGCACATGCTCGTGGACGGGCGCGCTGGCGTCATGCTCGCCGACCCCGGCTACCATCTCGCGCGGCTGATCTGCGTGATGCATGACAAACTTTACCCGCATACAGGTTAGTCCCTTCTCATTCTGAGGTTAGACCCGTGCCCAACAATGGGCCGGCGATGGGTTGAGATAATCATGATAGGTTAGTTCCTAAAGTTCCCAAGTCAGAACTTCAGAGCGTCTTCCACAAATTTCTGCATGATGATGGTGATTAAATGCTTTTATTCCTTCCTGGAATTTAGGACTGCAGTAGTTGTTTTTATGTGTACTATGGCTACTAAGTACCTTGACGTGGTTCCACAAGAGTCCCTTTAAAGTTAAACGGACCGCTTCAACGGACCTCCTCTAGGTATACCTGGTCCGTCCTGGTCGACCAGGTCTCCTTCAACCGGCAGGCTGCCATTGGAAATAGAACTCCACGATAATAAAATAACATGTATACATAAAATAAGTCGCTAATTCGGTATATCCTATTTCTCTTTCAACAGGCTGGTTCACCCAATCCGAAGAGCCGACGTGCCGGAAGGACTTCGAGTACTGCCTCAACCCTCACAACGGCAACTACGTGGAGTGGCGCGAGCGTGTCACTCGCGGCGCTGCCGTCAAGTGCCAGACGTCACTCATATACGTGGCGCAGCCCTTCCTCGACTGCATTCTGATCACCGAGAAACGCAACCTGGTCTATAACTTCAGGTATATAAATAATCACATAATTCCCATTGGTATTCTATTTTGTTTTATCCCAATCAGCCTCGGCCTTCGCTCACCATCTAAGGCGACTGATGTTCCGTGGCAGTTCGCTCGCAACTATGGACCTCAAAGCCGAGCCTCCTTGCCCGGGCGAATCCTAACAGGTGTCTGCTACCTGGAATATGTATTTCATTTATTATTTTAAATTGGGTTGAGGCCACGCCTGTTCAACATCGACCTTAAAGGCAACTGGATTCGTCTTTACGTTGGTACTTGGTGTCAAATCTGGTGAGTGGGGTGTATATTATCCTGTGGTTTGGGTGTCATGTCCGATGCGTCATCCTCTTCGTTGTTGATACGGAACGTAGGAGCTCATAGGGAGATGGGACGCCGTTCGGTGGAGGATAGCCATCACATGATGTGACGAAGTTACAACGAACAAACTAGATGTCGCCACAGAGATTTCAAACACTCGCCATAGATCCTCAATGGCGCTAACGAAGTTTTCACCGGCGGCTAGATCGTACCATAATATTCTAATTCTAGTCTGGCGTTAGCTGCTTGAGGCGGCAAAATGTATAAGTATATTTTGGATTTTTAGCTACATTGTTCCATGTTGGTCCGGCGTAAAACAGCATAATTGTTTTTCCCCAGGAGCTTGCTAGCCCGAGACCGCAAGGGGCGGCTGGTGGCCGGGATGTACTTCCCGGTGGGCAGCCACACGGAGGACGCCGTGTTTACCATCTTCTCCGACAACGGCACTGAGAAGCGGAGGACCAAGTACAAGTTCAGCACCTTCAGGGAACCACACAATGTTAGTAAGGCATTTTTCACTTTTTATCCGACTGCGGAAAAGTATAGTGTTTTGCATTTTTGGTGACCTAGCAACTGTCACGAAGTCGCGGGCATAGTCTAGTCATATTATTGAAATCGTCAGTCTATGGTGGCGTTATCTTGGAACAAGATTAGGAAGTGTGAAAAAAAAATAGATGTAGCTACAAAATATGACTCATGTGGTGCCTAAATATAAATCGTTTATCGGAAAAGCCTTGGATTGCGTTAACGCAACGTACCTAGTACCTACCTACTAATCGAGTTAGCGGTGTTTTCAGTTCGGCAAATGTTTACCGTATTACCTCACCTAACAGACTTCCTTGTGCTTTTAAATATTTACACAAAATGTCATACGGGTACACTGTGTAGGACCTAGCTTATATCTATGACCGATATTTTTTTTCAACTCTTACAGGATAGTTCCTAATTCGCTACATATTGGAAAACTACCATAAATTCCTGAAACATTGAAATTTCCTAGTCCTTTCTCGAGGTGCCCAAAATTGAGCAGCGCTTACGTTATAGGCGCGTGCATACGACTTTTCGTGGTTTTTTGATGACATGCTTTGTACAAAATCCATACCGCTTCTCGTCTATATTTAATGCTAGTCCTTAGTAATCGCTAAAAAAAGCAGCATCATAACTTGCAGATTTCATAATTTGCATCTGTAAAAAGGTTAAAAGGTCGATTTTCAGGTAGTTTTAATTTTAACATCTTCCCTGACATATATGTGCCTTTCCCGTGCTTGCATAATAAACCGGCCAAGTGCGTGTCAGACTCGCGCACTGAGGGTTCCGTACTCGGGTATTTTTTCAAACATTTTGCACGATAAATCTATTACGCATAGAAGTAAATAAAAATCTGTTTTAGAATATACAGGTAAAGCCTTTTCATATGATACCCCACTTGGTATAGTTATCTTACTTTGAAAATTGAAACACATTTTAATTTTTTTTAATGATGTAACCACAAATTCGCGGTTTTCAGATTTATTCCTGTATTTGCGCTATAAGACCTACCTACTTGCCAAATTTCATGATTCTAGGACAACGGGAAATACCCTATAGGTTTCTTGACAGACACGACAGACAGACAGACAACAAAATGATCTTATAAGGGTTCCGTTTTTCCTTTTGAGGTACGGAACCCTAATAAATTGATGAACAAGTAAATAGCAGTTACTTACTTGAAAGCAGCATATTATTAGGTACGTCCGATAATGATAGTTCATTATGGCCATGGAACAGCTTTGCCAATTGCAAATACCACCTACTTTAGCCGCGTCCTCTTCATTTATTCAATCTTGATTCAATCGCTATTACTGGCTATTACCGCTTCGTAAACATTTCTTGTCAAACCGAACTGAAACCACTGTAATTTCTACATGAATTTTTAAGCATGTTTTGGTTATAATAACACCTGTTTAGGGCGGACTATTGGAAACGTCCTCTCATATTTTCAACAGACCTCACGAACGGTTCTCATAGTTTTTATAGGGACTAGGGTTACCAAAAATCTTCGATTACGGAAAAAATCACACAAAATGCTCGTTTCTTGCTTTTAAATTCTTTAGAGTTATTACAGGTTACGGAAATACTCATTTCTTTATTTTTTTGTCTGCTTGCCCTCCGAAAAGGCTGAACCGATTTTGGTAAGACTTTTGCAGTTACAAGACTGCGCAAGAAGTGATCCCGACTACTTTTTATAGCTAGAAAATTAAGCGTTCGGGGTTTTATAAAATAAAAATAAATCCTATAATCTATATTAATTTTAATTTTAATTAATAAATAAAATTGAAGTGTCTGTCTGTAATTTCGAAATAACTACCTCATATTAAGCTCATAGGGTTATTTGAACGATACCATAACTGAATCACTCGGTTTTAAAATTTTTGTCTGTCTGTCTGTCTGTCTGTCTGTCTGTCTGTCTGTCTGTCTGTCTGTCTGTCTGTCTGTCTGTTTGAAAAGGCTAATCTTTGGAACGGCTGAACCGATTTTGACGGGATTTTCACAGACAAATAGAGGATTGACCAGGGTGTATCATAGGCTACTTTTTTAACCGACTTTCAAAAAGGGAGTTGTGTTTTTCTTCCTATGTACACCGAAATCTCCGAGATTTCTGAACCGTTTTGCGTGATTTCTTTTTTAATCGATAGAGGAACTTTGCGACATTGTTTCATTGTTTGAAAATTTGGATTCCAAATCCTCAATCCTGATGCTGCAGGGGATCTGACCAATCCACGCGGGCGAAGCTGCGGGCATCAGCTAGTATATATATAAAATAAATATCTATAAAAGTTAGTAAAGCAGTGATAGCCTAATGGTTGGAACGTCCGCTTCCTAATCGGAGGTGAGGGGTTCGTGCCCGAGCACCTTTCGGAGTTTATGTTTTAAATATCGCTTGCTAGTTGCTTTGACGATGAAGAAAAACATCGTGAGGCAATCTGCATGCGTGCAGTTCTCCATAATGTTCTCAAAGATCTGCCAATCCGATGGTTTGTCATTATTAAAAGTTAGAATAGTACCGAGCTAAAACAAAACTTACTAAAATAAAACATTTTCCACCAGGTACAACACTCCGTATTAGAGGAACTCGAAGAAGTTAGCCTAAAAATGCGTTACAAGAAGCGTGGACTATTGGACCTTATCACCAAGCTGGCCAACATCATGGCGGACCAGTCCTTCATAGACCAAATGCTGGAAATTAACGACGACATTTGCCGCATGTATTTGTGACATGGCGGACACAAAATGGCCGACAAGAGAATTCAAAATGGCGCCCGTTGAACACAATTTGATTAAGTACGTTTATGTCTTTTAGATTAAGTTTGTATTTATTTACCAAATTTTAAAATCATTTTATTATTTAGAATACCTAACTACATAATAATTCTTGGTGACGGGTTGTATTCACGTTAAATTATGCTTCTTTTCTTTCGATAAGTATATCAATATTATTCTTATCGTAATATTTAAATGTATTTTTCGGTAAATTGGGTGCTTATTTAACTACAGATTTTATTGATTAAACATTTTCCCTCAACACTGAGTTTTATTTGACCTATTATTATGTCCCTTCGTATTCTAATTTCTATTTTCTGTCAGAACACAATAGGTAAGTACGTTTGGCGAATAGCTCAAGGATTAATTCATGATGCGGACTGAAATCCGAAAGGCCGGCTGTTCAAACACCTCCCGTTGCTTGCACTCTACGTACTACTAAAAGCATTCTAGTGTTTATCCTAACTTATATTCCCCTTTTCCCTCCAACTAAGTGCTAGGATTAGGTACAACAATAGTGCAATGTGTGGGGTTTGAACCACCGACCTTTCGGATTTCAGTCCGTCGCCAAAAGAAATTAGCCATTATATTCTTTAAAAAAAATGCCAAGGAACGTGTATACGCGCATACCAGCGCAGAAAATAAAGGTAAGTAGATATAGTACTTGTATTTATTTGTATACAGGATGTAATTAAAACGCTAGCAAAAACGAAGACAGCCCGGCTAGCATGGGCAGTAGATAAAAATTATATCCCCCGATTAAATCCACTGATGTCATACAAATCAGTGGATATAATCGGGGATATAGTTTTTATCTACTGCCCATGCTAGCCCGGCTGGTGATAGTACTGATGATTACTGATGAAATAATAGACACCATAAAAAAACTACGATTTTTTAAATACTTGTATTTTTAAAAGTTTACAATATATTGCAAACAAAACATCTGACTGACGCTAGAGGTCAACGAACGTTCCGTGAACAGGTCACTCGAAGTCAATAATGCGTCGTAGGTGGGGCTTTGACCCGAGTTTTGCACGCTAAACTGCAAACTTGCAAACTACAAGATAAGGCAAATAGTGATTGGTATTGGATTGCGTAATAATAACGCTAAGGTTTTGCTAGAGTTCTGGTTATACCTGTACAGTGTACATATTAATCTAAGGGATAACAGTAGTCCTGTATAAATAAAAACACAATAATTGTAAAATAATATTCACTTTATTCAAAGGAATGGGCGATTCGTTCCAGCACCCTCACTTTGTGCCTCGATTTTCTGAGATACTATGAAATAATTCCTACAACACAGATTACATGCAACTGTATTCGTCTACGTACAGTACAATACCCAGCAGTAAACACATCGGGCTTTAGAAAGAGACACAACATTTTATAGCTTTAGCTTTGTAGAGCGTCGTCTCAATTATTGAGATTCTTTTTCTTTTCTTGTTTGATGGCATTTTGAAGTGCCAAGTCAGCACTATGCTATTCACCAATGTCAAATAGCTTGAACGAGGCACTAAAGAGATTGGTCACTAAACTTTTTTTTATTTAATTAGAAGTGTGCCCTTGACTGCGTTCTTACCTGATGGTAAGTGATGATGCAGTCTAAGATGGAAGCGGGCTGACTTGGAAGGGGTATGGAAGTTTCAACCCTCTTTGGAAGTTTCTACGCGGCATCATGATGGAGCGCTAAATTGCTTGGCGGCATGGCTTTGCCGGTAGGGTGGTATCTAACCACGACGAAAGCATCCCACTAGACCAGACCAGAGACAAAAATTATAAATTCCAAAATTGCCTTTGCCCGGAACCTCCACTGTGCCAGGGAGGTCGTCAAAAACGTCACGTGAGTGTGAGTGACGGAGACGACGCTCTACGAAGCCGAAGCTGTCGATTATCTCTTTCTAAAGCACGATGTGTATATTTACTGCCGAATACTGTAACCTTAATCTTAATTACTAACTTATTCCAAGAGATGAGGGTAGAATAGATTAACAATTTATGTAAAAAATAACTAAAACCTTGTGTAGAATTAACTGCAAAACTCTTTGATTTAAATTAATTTATACAGAAAATATTGATTTTACAGACATTGGCAAAAGAAATTGTAGGTACGTACTTATACATATTGAATTTTGACACCAAAGTTTTCTGTTTGTTAAATTTGAGCCTATACAAATTACTTCATTGATTAAAAAAATAAAAACATAATACTGGTTTCATTTGCTATTAAAGTTTATGTCTTTATTATAATAGGTCAATAGAAATTTTGGCTAAAAAGTCATTGGCTATCAAAAGAAACAAAACATTAACATTGTATTACTATCCCAAAATTATTGGATTTATTGATTGTTTGCTTGAATCACAGTGGCCATCGAAACCAATAACCAATGAATTAACTAATTAATTCTTATCTATTCTGTAACCTAAAGTAACTACACCCGTCACAAACTATGTAAATATACGGAACCTAATACATTATTATCAATACATACAAAATGAGAGACAAATACATATTACTAGGCTCTTACTCGTTATTATAATTTCTTACACCAAGGTCTAACGCGGGCTTCAGACCATAGGGTCAACTATCCTGTCAAAAGTACGATTTTAGTCCTTAAGTTAAAGGTGACCTGCAGGTCGATTCCCTAAAACCTGCATCAATCATTATTACGATGGCAATCGTTGTGATTGGCTGAATTTGTGGTATTCTTGTTGCAACAATGCATTGTAGCCAATAGTGAGCGAGCGCCAACCAATCAGAAGTGATTGCGATAGTAACATTGTAGCTGTCAATCTAACGCAATTTTTGATAATTTTTTACAACATGAAGGAGACAGTATGCATTTAACATTTTCATAATTACTCTAAATTACATACTCCCATTATATTATAATTTATTTCTAAAATAACCTAGTATCAAAACTGCCCCGAATTAACAAAAGAAAACAAATAGTAATACAATAAATAGAGTTCTCCATTCGCACTTGGTTAGCGTGGAGGATTATGGCTTAAATCCTTCTCATCGTGAGAAATTAGATTAAGAAGTATTATTTAAACAATAGCCGGCATATAAGATTTCTTTTTAGGCTGACATACAGAAATGTAAAAGGCTGTTAATAAAAGATTTAAAAAAAAAGATTTCTTCAATAAGTTTGTTGATAAGCATTCACTTAATAAACACCTATAGTGCAGACATGGCGACCAGGGTGGGGGCGCCCCACCTCATACCCCGATTGCCATCTCAAGCTGTCGCGTACTATATACAGTATACACAACACCGTCTCCGTCATTAAACCACCGACAGTAAATATATATAATATTTACTGGTTTTTGGCGCAAACACATGGTTAAGAATAAATAAATTTAATATCCCGTTCCGGATAGGGCTATGGTGGGATTTTAGCCGAAGCCAAATCAATAAAATTCACAATAATATGCGAAAATATGTCTGTCGGTCTGTTACCTTTTTACAGCCCATTCGATTAACCGATTTTGACGAATTTGGTAAAGAGACAGGGTGCATTCTAATTCCACACCGAAGAAATCGCGGGTTTCGTCCAGTTCTACATAATTACTATGTAAAAATTATGTAATTTTTATGTAATTTTTTTTACTTTTTGCATAAAAGTTCAACCCAAAATCACAATACATCTTTAAACTATTATTATTAATTAAATATTTTATAACTATTCCTTAGTGCTAAGGGAGAATTTTAATTTAATTTAGAATTTTTGAAAGTTTAAGGCAAAAAAAATAATGTGTTTAATATAAATGTCGTCATTACAGCATTTTCAACATAACATATACTAAAGGTTTTGGGTTCGATTTTAATATACCTCGTCCTAATAAAGAAAATCGAAAATGCCAGCGTTAAACATTCCCTCTCACTTACTCCTTTATACCTTTGTGTAATCTGTAAGTGAGACGGAATGCTTAGCGCCGCGCCGCGCTTCGTTTCGATTCTTCTTTATTGGAACGTGATTATCGCCTTAAATTAAAATTCTATATTAAACAAAATCGTCTTACATGTTAAATAAACAGCCCTTTCCTTGGGGCCAAATGTCTAGGCTCAAGACATACAGGCGGTTGCATCGAAATATGCAAGCGTCAACTTGATGATTCAAGGTAAATTGAACTTTATATCCGGCGCATACAGTTGGACAGGAGTAGAGCTGAGTTTTTTGATAACAATGTTAGCCTTTCTGACTTTGACATATTAATATGGTTTTTTGTAGAAACGTGGACGTGCGCTCACGCCGCTCTCATTCCAAAGTGAATAAAGCGTAGTTTGAGTTTTTACCAAGTGCGCCTCCACCCTGCCGGTATGCGCTGCGCCTATTTACAATAATGTAAATATTTGTGAGGAAACAATTCAAGAAATTATGGGGTTTTTCATTTTGCTTTACACAAAATACAGAACTTAGTTAAGATTAAGTTTAGCATTTAAAAAAAGATGCCACCACAAGGTGTCTTGAGTCATAACCTATTAAAGATTATACGGATGGTCTTAGGGTTGGCATTGAAGAAAACAGCCACTTATTTCTGGCTGGTCGTATTCCAGGTCGATTGAAACGAGATATAATGCTGACAATTCTGCACGAATAACTACCCTAGGTATACATTAACACATTGATCTGTGTAAGTCAAGGATGTTTGGTTAGTTTTAGAATTGTCGCACTCTGAGGCTGAAATCTATAAAGCGCACTTTGACTTTGCTCTGACTTAAGATTGAGTTAAAACGAGACAGATTTATGTGAGAGATATAGCTCTGTCTCGTTTTAACTCTGTCTTAAGTCTAAGCAAAGGCAGAGCGCGCTCTATAGATCTCACCCTGAGTGCTTTAGTTACTTATAACGCGTACAATCAGAGAAAACACCCGCCATATTTGCTCTAGGTGTCAATGTCAAAGTGAATGTGTCATGTCAAAAGTATGGCTATATGGCTATTAGGTGACTGGACACCGATTTAAATCAGCTGCAAACTTATGATACATAACGATAAACTTGATCATTGTGTGGCCAATGTAGTGTTGAAGTCTTCTAGTTCAAGGATTACTTCAAGAAAGATTTTTATGGCCGCTTCCAACGGTGCATGACTTTGCCAGTAGGGTGTTGAAATTGATTATGATTAAATCGTCCGTAATAAAGCAAAAAATAGCTGGAAAACATTAAGTGAACATTCGTCTAAGTTACGACAAAGGATTAAACGAAAAAATAGCCTCAAAGAAGATGAATCGACGCGATAAAAAATCAAGAAATAAATCCTTATAACTTTCACCTAATTCTTTACGTGTATTCATTCACTCGTAAATGATCAGGTGTGTAGCTAGTTTAATTTGGGGAAAATATCAAAAAATTCAGTCCAATTAAAAAATATATCGAAAATATGAAAAAACGCAACAGGTGGGTAATCAATTAATTCCCCATAATGTCGGATTTACGTTTTTGATCCTTCGAACCGGATTTTTTTATTATTTTGAATGGCATTCATTATTCATCAATGTTCTAATTCAACAATAAAATAGACTGCCGCATGCTGCTTAGTGCCGCAAAATTGATGTTTTCATTTGTTGCATGCTGGATTGTTGCATGTTATTACTTCGGCATAAGGGTGCACACTTATCCGAGCCGAACACGTCGAACGAAACGAATTTTAGAATTCTGTGTATGAAATCTCATGAAACCCCGCACACTTGCGATTCGGACGATTCGACGCGGGGAAGTGTGCGAGGTTTCAAAACACAGATTGTAAAGTCACGCACCGTGGGAAGTGGCTACGAACTAGTGAGTGATATAAACTGGTGTGGTCAAGTCCCTGGGAACGCTTAGTTGTCGCTGGGCATGTGTCGGTGCTTGTGCTTGTGGCGGCGCTGCGGGTGCGGGCCGCTGTACACCTCGCGCACGCCGGAGCTGCAACAGGTCATATCGAACGTTAGCTTTTTGCTGCTTAAATTAAACCATGATGGATCGTTATCATACAGGGTGTAACCAGAACGCTAGCAAATACTGAACATATCATTATACTGCCTTAACACAATCCAATGCCAATCAACATTTTCCTTATCTTGTAGTTTTAGTGTTTTTTCAAACCCGCATTATAAACCCGCGTGCAATGCCCTACCTACGACGCGGCATTGACTTCGAGTGGCCTATTTACGCAACGTTCGTTGACCTCTAGCGTCAGTCAGATGTTTTATTTGCAATATATTGCGAACCTTCACAAAACACCTTTACCGATTTTTTCATGTTTTTTTTTTGCAACATCTTATCAATAATCATCAGTATTAGTACCTATCTTCGTTTTTGCTAGCTGGTTACACCCTGTATTTAATATTAATGACCCTAGATTTAAGCCTGTCGATTTAGTTCAGAGATTGTGTTTAACAGACATAACCACATGATCCAACATCAATGTAGGGAAAATAAAAGGCAAGGCCATGCTCAAACGAAGCAAAAGGAAACCCAAATAAAATACAAATCCATAGCAAATATATACAAAGCATTACATAAATAGATAAAAATACATCCATACATAATAATAATAAAATAGAAAATATTTTACATAAAGTTACGATATTTATTAGTAGTAGTAACGCCTCCTCAAAAATCTGGAACTGGAAACGAGTTTGGTTAAAAAATTTGGAATTTTGGTTTGTAAATATATTATTAAAATAAATATTTATAAATATTGTTCAAACTGCTGATATAAATTAAATAATCCTCATCATAACTTGCTACTCGGTCAAGCTAAGTTTGCACCTCGCGACGATTACGTCACACTGAATAGAATAGAATAGATTTTTATTCAAATAAACTTTTACAAGTGCTTTTGAATCATCAAACAATTTACCACTGGTTCGGAATGCCGTTCCTACCGAGAAGAACCAGCAAGAAACTCGGCGGTTGCTCTTTTCAATTGTTCAATTTACAATAATATTCTATACTATACAAGCAATTGCAGACCCACGCATTGCTGGAGCGAGTCAAATCCATGCTTTTTTATCATTTACATAATCTTCGATTGTGTAATATGCTTTAGGTACGGTATGCGAACCGTCCTGACGCGACAAGGCGACCGCGGGGAGGTGAGCGGGGAAGTGGGAGAGGCGCCGCATTCCAGCGAGGTGCAAACTTAGCGCGAACAGTTAAGGTGCGTACGCACTAGAACTAAACTGCAGCTGCACTGCACGAGACTGCACTACGCGGCACATCGCGTCAGAACATTATTTCTATCATTTTGTATGGAGTTTGTTTTGTATCGCACTAGAGCGGCGTTGCACAGCGCCCGTTGCCGCGCGTCGCGGCTGGAGAGAATGAGTACCGCTGCAGTTAGTTCGAGTGCGTTGGCACGTTTATAGGTAAAACTTACGAGGTGGCGAGGGGGCTGGCGGCGGCTCGCAAGGCGCGGCGCGGCGCGGGCCGGTGGCGGCGCTCGCTGCAATACACACACCTGTGCTAACTACTGCGCTACTACGTACTAGCGGCTAGCAAGTAGATGGAATACTTAGGGCCAACTTAAAATATAAACCTGTCCCGACTGAGGTTGAAATCTATAGAGTGCATCTCTCTTGTTGATCTTATCTCTTTGACTTTGCTCAGAGTTACATCAGCATTCACCACCCATATTATAAATGCGAAAGTGTGTCTGTTTGTTGGTTTCTCCTTCAATCACGTCGCAAAGCAAGTGATTTCTACAAAGTCGTCGAAGTGATTTTTTGCATGGGTATAGTTAAAGAAAATTAAAGAGTTCCAACAAGATTTTTAAAAACCCAAAATCCAAGCAGATGAAGTTGTGAGCATCAGCTATAATATACGTCATAGTATTAAAGTGGCAAGTCCAGAGTAAATATACCACTTTTTGTTATCTGTTGAGATTTTTAAATATTTTTGGAAGGTTTTAAATATCAGTTTGGATTTAGTTTTTCATTTTTATTCCATCTACCCGCATAAAATAAATAAATGAAACCGCAACAAAAATAAAAACCAAGCCTACCAACAGCTTAAATAAATACATCAACATGCTAAAAAGATCTGAAAGCCAATATTCTATGATATTTTGTAAACTAATATACTTATTCTATATAAAATTTTAAACCTAAAGAATATAAATAATAATAATTCGCCATGCATGTAACAGGCACCAAAGCTGTAATATAGATTCACCACTTTGTGCCTCTTTGGATATAAGATACATAGACTTAACAAAAAGACCAATCACTAAGAAAAGTCACTTAAAGAAACTTAAAGAATGATGGTCAAATGGGCGTAAATAAATTAAATCTTTAATTACTAGTACCTACCTACTTTATTTTAAACTATGGTCAGAGACCAGAGTGAATTAGAGTGAGGGAACTCGCGGTTTGATGTCAAATATTAGGCTACGGTGACGTAAATTCAAAGAAAAATAAGGCTACTTTAGGGCTACCTACGTCAATGTACTAACATTTGACGCCTGCCAAAGGCGTCGAATCCTCGACGTTTCGTTAGTTCCCCTACTATCGTGAACTGTGCTATGGTGACAAGAGCCTAACATCCTCCCCTCACACCGCATACACTTCATGGTGACTCTGCCAGGACTCAAACCTGGAGTCTTCTAATGGGTCGCCATGAAGTATGTGGTGAGGGGTGATGGGAGGATAGAAAGATGACTACTCTATGAGTGATTTTCTAATGTAATATTGTACTGAAATCCTTTTAATCCTAAATATCCTTATATTTATTGAATTTCTACTATGTAACTATAATGTACACTATGCAGGAAATCGAAAGACGAATTCAACAATACCAATAACTTGAGTGCAGTTGAACCCTTTTTACACTTACTAAAATAAGGTCTACTACACACTACAATTTGTCTACTTACCCAGTGGAGTGAGAGTGCGGGGATGGAGGCGAGTGAGAGGTGGCGGGGGGCAGGGCGAGGCGCGCGGGCGGCAGCGCGAGCAGGGAAGAGTCGCGCGGCGCGGTTATAGCTGCGCGGTGGGAGCGGTTGCGGTGGGCGCCCGCGCGCTCTTGGAACTCTCTGAAAACCATACCAGAGTGAACTAGAGTGAGGAAACTCTCGGTTTGATCCTAATCCGACGATGTCTAATATTAAGCTATGATGACGTAAAAATCAAAAAAAAATTAGAGCTACTAAAGTAGCTCTAATTTTTTTTTGCGTCCTACCTGCGTCAAATATAGGTACTAACATTTGACGCCTGCCAGTGACTTTGAGGCCTCGTCGTTTTGTTAGAAGTTCCATAACTGTCACAATACCATTTACAGGTTATCTTGGATAGCAACAGGAGTTACTAAATCTTAATTCGTCATGTCATCTGTGTGATTTAATTATTTTTTTAATCCCATGGTTTTGTTACTTCCCAGAATAAGATATTTCCACTTACTTGAATGCAAACTAACTTAGACTCAAACTAAGAAGAGGTAGACAGACAGAACAGACAAACAAGACACACTTTTGTATCACTTTCACTACACACGCTATAAATGTGAACGTATGTCGGTTCGTTCTGCAATCACGCCGCAACGGGGCAGAAGTAGCCCCGATGTAAACAAATTAAACAGCAGAGCAAACCTGTCAAATTCCTCAGCCTCTTCCTCCTCGAGGTTGATGAACTCTTGTCTCTCCTCAGCGTCTCCGGAGTACACGTTCTGCTCGCGCTCGATCACGTGCGCACGCTCCCCGATGTGGTGACCTGCAGGATAGAACTATGTCAATAATGTGTCCCCCACCGAATGTCTAGGTGTTACTCTATGTCTGCGATTCCTGAAGTGAGTTCTGCAGAACAGTTCAATCTTACAAATCCAATAATTGACAATCAAATAATTAATTCTATAGGCTTGCGCTTGACTGCAATCACACCAAACAAGAAATAATTAAGGTAAGGTGGAGCGTGCCTGCCCTAATCAAGTTTTTTTTGAAGATACCAATCATACCAATATTATAGCAAGCTGGAAAGTGTGTTTTAGAAAATAAGGAAGCAAATCGCTTCATACTAGTCAAATCTACTTGTTAAAGGTTAATAATTCATTTATTTTTTGTTCAAAAAATTATAGATATGTAAAAATATCTCACCAATGGACATTTTCTTCAAGCCACTGCGGGAGTCTTGCAGAGTTTTGCGCGTCTCCTTCACGCCATTCGGACCGATTTTGGTGCTGCTCGAGGAACTATATATCTACAAGCAAATAATAAATCAATTATAATATAATCCAACAATATTTTCATAAATGTTTTGACCATTATTTTGCTGTAATCTGTTTGTGTGCCTTTTCAATAAATGAAAATTATACTAAATAAACCATTATTTTACTATGTTATGTATAGTTGGAAAGATAATCTACACATACCTGTGGGTTGCCGTTAGGTCCACTGGACATAACTACTGTGCTGCTGGAAAATGAGCTGGCGCCCATGCCATGACCATCCGCCACATCTAAAATTAGAAGATAGAACAAGATAAAGTTGCAAATTAAAACCGGACTGCAATCGCCTTAAGAGGGCTCTCTCCATCACTCGTTTCATACATCATAAATCTGGAAAACCACAGACACAGATATTAGTTTCTAGAATATGTCTGCGAAATTTCATGGACTTTGGTTGCTTAATATTCAAATGAAATTGGAACTACGATTGTATGAAACGAGTGACGGAGAGGAGCCCTGTTAATAAACACTGAAATATTATACTAAAATTATTTTTCTGTCACTTGGTATATTTTAATGTTGTAGTACATTTATATTTATGAACTCAGAATTTTCTCCTCTTTCATCTGATACCCCACTCAATACAATAGCAAAAAAAAATTCTTCATTTTTCATGTAACATCTGTTATGACAATTTTTTTCGTATAAAATGTAGCCTATGTCACCCAGACCTTTACGACAAATCGATTGAAACCTCATTCATCAAAATCGGCCCAGCAGTTTAGGCGCTAGGGTGGAACACACAGAATCTGGATACAAACATACACACCCACAGACAGACATACATAGACTGCTAAAATCATAACCCTTTGCTGCAGTCGGGTAAAAATCTGCTATTATATATTGTATTCTGATGTTATATTGATTTTTGATACTATAACAACACTATCGAAATAGCACTGAAATCTGATCTAATTGTTTATTACCTACATTTGAAACCTTACATAATCCTATACTTTGGTGACACATTTATTTGGCAATAGACTTGACTGTTTTTCATGTAGGTGGGTGAATATTTGTCTAAGAATACACCTCCAGACATAATTTTAGATTGATTACTAAAATAAATGTGCCATAGTTACAGTTACAACAGGATTCTTTCTTTGTAATGTTTGGAATCTCAACACTAGATTCTCCTTTCAGCAAAGGTTGCCTGGTAGAGGTTGCTCTAAGCAATAAGGCCACCTTTGCACACAATTGTTTTTTTTCTGTTTTATCTTTCTTTTATGTTGTGTTTCTTTTCTCGTTTGTGTACAATAAAGATTTCATCTATCTATCAATCTATCTATTATTAGTAAGATATTCAAAAATGGTCATGTATAAGAACTGCAGAACTGGCAGGATTCGAACCTGCAGCTTCTTGGAATCGCACCTGACGCCTTGACTGCTAGGCCACAGCAGCCTGATTGATATGTGTTTAAAAATTATTTAAAAATTTCCTTGAAATGTAGGTAAAAATAAAAACACTATCATAAAAATTATAAATAGTAAAAAAACAATAAATTTCTCCTCCAAAGAGCTGCATTGTAATATAGGCCTATGAAAGTAGTTTTCATAACTGCAAAGTGTCACTACTAGATGGCATTAACAGTTGCTTCAGTACTGAGTGAACAAATATACATCTTGAATTTCGGCACTGGCAGCAAAATAAACTGTGGCCTAACGGTCAAGGCATTAGGCGCGACTCCCAGAAGATGCAGGTTCGAATCCTGCAGATTCCACAAGTTTTGCTATTTATTTAAAAAACATCAGGAAGCAGGCTACCAAAAATGACATGGCACATAACATCTGTTCTAATTGTAGTAAGACAGAAGATTACAAAATGCACAAGAATGGATTACTTTATAATAATGATATCAGTGTAAACGTAAAGGCTTTTACCTGCAAAAAGTCTATTCAGCGATGGCATTTGAGGCATGTAAGGCATCAAGGCGTTGCCACGTCGGGCTCCCATGATGGAAAGGGGGCTCTCTCCCATCATGCCAAAGGGATCCGAGAACAGAGAGTTCATCATGTTGTTCATCTGACGCATATGTCTCATGTGCGACCTGGTTAAATGAAAAAATATATTTTTACTGTACACTATACAAATCAGTATAGAGAACATAACAAAGTATACAATTATGCCGCCTTGTGGGCCTTCCAATTCTAAAGGAGACCTGTGCTCAGTAGTGGATGGCGATGGGTTGATGGGATGATGATGATGGCTATATAGATCTCTTCCAAGCAACCAATTGTGTAAAAGGATACACATTAATACTAAACCCTAGGTTTAAGGCCAAGCTTTTATATCTGTGAAAGTTATTAGGGCTTTGAATGCTTTTCTGAACAATGACATAACTAGCAAATGGCCAGTTATGTTATCTACTTCAAAAACATTATTAAACTCAATACATTGGAACAGTGTAGGTAGAATGACACCATAAAACCAAAGTTAACCTTTTAATATCATTAAAGTAGGTATTTATAACATTTTATAGGCTAATTAAAGAAAAACTATAGAAGGATAATAAAATAATTATGAAGGTAAAGTAAAATTGTTTTTTTCGTAATAGGTACCTTGACATTTCGCAAGCATTGCTATTATCGACGCAAAGGGTGCTAATTGTATGTGGTTAGTACATGGGAATGTGGTTTTGATAGCTTCTATAAATAGTTTGATATGTAGATAAATAAAATACTAAAATATGGAATCGAAATAATGAGCATTAGTACGAAAATTACCCGAAAAAAGGGTCGTCATCCACGTCGGCCATCCCCATGAGAGATCCAAACAGAGACATCGTGTTCACAATTCAAAGTTCTTTTTAATCCAATGGAACGCTCAAACACTTTAAATTAAAATCTAATCAATCTGAAAATTTTACGTTTTCGCAAAGCGAGTGTCGAAATAAATCGAATTCTCTGGCAAATTGGAAAATTTTCCACAAATCCGTAGCAAAAGCAGCAAATCGCAACATACGTCAAACAATTTTTACCATAGACTAAAGAAGTCGAACACAGATGTCAAAAGAAGTAAGGCTTCCATAGACTTTTTTTTTTCTCTTTCGTCTGCCTTTACAAAGATTAGCCAATGTCAAGTTTGTAATTATTTGTAACAAGTTAGTTAAACTATACAAGTATGGACCCCGTCTGTTCCGGTGCTCGCCGACATACGCACGGCACCCCCTTAGAGCGCTTTCCAGTCAGTTTTAACAAAAAAAACACTCCAAAAAGGCAGAGCACGCCCGCCAGCTAACACCAACACAGACGAAGTCCCTTCCATAGACTAAGAGTCAGAGAGTAAATCTGCAAAAATATGGCAAAATCATAAAAATGACGTTATTGTCTATGGAACAGCACTGTAACAGCAACTGTAATAGCCACGGGTAACTTTAGAAACGTGTTAAACTTTGTGTTGTGAACTTGTGACTATACTAATATTATAAAGAGGTTTATAAGGTTATTTATTTGTAATCGATAAACTCGAGGAATAAGTAGTATACTACTCCATGACTATTTCATTATCTAATCAAATAATAGCTACTCTTTGATTGATATTATTATCAAATCAATGGGACTCATGGGACTACTCTTGCTCTGAAACTCACCGTTTGGAAGGATATTTTATTCAGAGGTAGGTAACTGGCAAAAGCTATGCGTAATAATAAAATTATTATGTAGGTACATATCAAAATTTCACATCTCACCCGAGGAAATCTTTCGATGTTAGCTAATAATAATAAAACTGGCATTATATTTCAACACACATTATAATTTAACAACACAACAACTTCACATTTTATTTTATTGAAACCTTATTGTTCATCTATATCTTCCACGATATCTTCCACGTGCGAAGCTGCACGGTCTTGTATTGGCTCCGTGGAAGGTCCAAGCGGTAGAAGATGGGTAAGACGTATACACCATGTCTTGTAATCCATTTCTTGTTTTACGATCTATTACTGGGCTCACCTGCAATTTAAAAAAAAACTAATCAAATGCTTTACAGAACACGCCTTGTAAGTTTTACGCAACCAGCTCTGCTAGGTAGTCATATTTCTTAAACAGTAGTTTTTTCAAAAACGTTCTTAAAATCTCAGTGATTTTAAAATACATATTTAACAAAATATCACTCGCGGGCATACCTATAATACCAATTTTTCTACTTATGCTTTTCATGTTCGGTTGACTGACCAGACGGACAGGAAGAAACTATAGGTAAGGAAGGAGTCACTGTTGGTCAGTCACTACACAATCCCAAAAATGGCATTAAAAATCTACAAGAATCGTATTACGAAAATTGATACGTTCTGACAGTAAAAGGTAAACCTCGTTACCTCATTTGGTTTTTCATCGCCAGGAGATTTAATTGCAGCTGGCACGTCACCAATTTGTCCCATGACTCGCTCAACATTTACAGTTCTGTGGTCTCGCATTTGATTGTTTGCAATAGTATCTCCTCCGATCCTCTCAACTGGGGTTTGTCGCTGCTGATGATTTACTTGAGGGGCAGTTAGTCTTCCTTCTGAATGAGTGACAGCATTTACTCCTTGTGCTGGTATGTTTTGCTGTGTGAATGATTGCGATCCCTTATACTGGTTATAAATATGTTGTAGTTGACTCGATGTCCTCCCAAGGGTTTTTGCATCCATCAACGAAGTCTTACTCACTGTGGATTTCACTTTAGCATATTTAGCAGTATCAGCTCTAGATATGGGTGTGGGTTGAGGTGATAAAGTTTGTGGTAGACTTGGTTCTGGTGTCCGATACATTTCTGCTGAAGTCTTTTCAACTGGTTGACCAAGAGTGTTGAATTCAAAATACTTTAGATGCTTGGGTGCTATGTATCTTGAAGTATCTACTGGGATTATTGGTTCTTTTATTACTCGCTGATTATTCGGAGATTCAGGATGCACGGCCTGTTGGTTCGGCGCTACTTCATAAGCTGATGAAAGAGTCGGTGGTGCCATTTCACTGCCTGTGTTTGGATCAATGATATTTTGTTGTTCAACGTGGTACTGTTGCTGATCCGGTTGTGTATATTGATTAGGCACAGGCACGCCTGCCATGTAAGCCTGCTGATTGTTCAATTGTGCGTTAGGATATCCACGAACATTGGCATTGTCATTTACAGCTTTGTTATAATTGGCAACGTTTTGATACGCCATTAGATCAGTTGAGTTTGTATTTGGCTGCATTATATTATTTCTTGCTTGTTTTAATGGAATCGATTGCTGAACTTGATTTGGTGGTACGTTATATTGAATTTGGTTTTGCTGGGTGCCTTCAGGTAATGCAGGATTTTTGGACTGATCGAAAACTTTATTGATGTTATTATTCTGCATCATATTGTGCATCGAGCTCATAACTGCTTGATGTCGGTTAGCTGGATTCATCTGTATAGCTATGGCCATTGGATCGAAGCCTAAATCCCCACCTAAATTTTTCGTTACGCCTGGAAACATTTCGTTAAACTTTGCGATCCCTTTGCTATGGTCGCCGAGGTGAGCTGTTCCCATTTGCTGTGCGTCAGAATTTTTGTTCACTGTATTCTTAATATTTCCACCAGATTGTATGTTTGACTGCATCATAACTTGATTTACGTTATTGCCACTAGGGAAACCCTGGGCGTTGTAAACATCCTGATTGGTTGTCCTTGGTGCACATAGGGGTGTAATACCAATTTGACCTTGTGGAGACTGAGGTGTGTCTGTCAGCATCGGTTGTGTCAGCGGAACATTTTGTCCTATGCCAGGATTTGTTTTAATTTGGCTTGTAGCGTTACCTCCAAGCATGCTCATGATTTGTGGTCCCATTCCTCCCATCTGACCCATTTGATTTGGATTCGCTTCATTCGTTGGCACATAACTTACATTGGCTGGTTGGCTATTAAAATAGTTATATTCGTTACCAGCAATCATGTTCCCTGTGTTACCACTTATGTTACCCATGTTACTTGTATTCATATTACCCATGTTACCAACTTGCATGTTACCCATTTTAGACATGTCGCTCATGTTACCTTCAGCTCCTAAACCGTTTGAGAGCACTATTTGATTTGCCATTGGATTGTTCGCGATAGTATTATCTGGTGTTAAGCTTTTTAGATCATCGTAGACTTCTTTTATCGTTGGCTGGATGAGGTTATTGTTTAAATAATTATATGTATCTGCATAGAGTTTAGGAGGGTTACAACGGCCCATACAAGGAGTGTACGTGTTTTGTGCATTGCCTTGATATGGTTCACCACACGATCCGTTGGAATTCCATCCATGACCGTTGCCATGGCAACAATTCCGACGACATCCCCCGCAAGTTGGTCCTGGGCTTGGTGAAGTTTGCCCAGATTGTCCAAATAATTTACTCATACAACCACTAAAAAAAGAAAAGATGTAGAAGTATAGATTGCCTGAAAGAGGATATGCGTTTAAGGGTTGCATAATTCGATGACGGATGACAGAAGTGACAATACCGGCCCCACATGGCGTGATGAAGAAGAAAAGGAGAAGATGAAGAGGAATATCGACGCTTTTATCTATTAATTTTACTTAAATATGCAAAAATGAAGCTCTTACCAATCTGCGCTCTGCAACTGATTCATTACGCTACCAAGTTCGCTTAAAATTCTTTGCCTATCTAGAGCCATTTCACCTTCAATCCAATTTACCTAATCTTTAAGGCCTAAATGGTTTGAATAATTCATAAAATATTTAGATCATAACAGACATTGTTGTGTTCAAAAAATTAAAAAAAAACCATGAGAATTTTCAAGAGAAATTGTTGTTGGTTCAAATTTGAAGTTAATCATTTGTTTTAATTTATTTTTTATTAAAATTACAATGGACCAAAAAATTGCCAGGAACAATTATTTATTTATAAGTTATATAGAAAACTTTCAAAAAATTCAAACTTAACTTACCTACAAACTTAAATGGTCTGATATTTAGTGGTTTTAAAATACTTAATCTTTGTAAGAAATGCTGTTGAGCTGAACAATACTTATTTTCATTTCATAAATTAATTATTATCAGAGTGTGAGTTATCCCATTGCTTAAATATTTTTAAACCATCGCGCATTTTGTCTGGCAGCCCCATAGAGATAGTATAGCAGCCCAAGTAATTTATTTCCGCTTTCATTTGATTGGTTAATTCTATTTGTGACGTTTTATTTGTGCCATTTTGTACTGCAATGTGAAGGCTTCTTTCGTGCATTGATTTTACGGTTCAAATTCCAATTCACCAAGATTGCAATGTCATCCTGATTTTTTATGTCAATCACTTTTCATTTCATTTGGAGTTGAAAAGTTGGACTGTTGTCTCGTATTTTAATTATTTTGTGAAATAATTTAATGTAGTGAGAGTTTTTGTCTAGCTAAATTTAAATAATCAACTCAGTAATCATTTGCTAATTAGTAGTGCCTGTTTAAATCGCAGTTTATTCTCGAAACGAATTATTCCGCAGTGGTCAACAAAGTTCACAGTCTTCTTTGTGCAATCGAGGTAATTATCAAACATCAAAATGCCTAGGAAAGTTTTCGTAGTCGGTGTTGGTATGACGAAATTCGTCAAGCCGAACAGCGGTAAAGATTATCCGGAATTCGGTAAAGAGGCTGTGTTAGACGCATTAGCTGATGCTGGCATTAAGTACGAGAGTGTCCAACAAGCGGTTTGCGGCTACGTGTTCGGGGACTCGACTTGTGGCCAGCGGGTGTTGTACCAGGTTGGCATGACCGGCATTCCTATTTACAACGTCAATAACAACTGCTCCACTGGTTCAAACGCTCTGTTCATTGGTAAACAGTTAATCGAAGGTGGACTTGCTGATGTGGTCCTAGCTGTCGGTTTCGAAAAAATGGCCCCCGGAGCGCTGTCCGCTGGTACTTACACAGATAGAACGAACCCCATGGACAGACATACTTTAAAAATGGCGGAATTAGCAGAGTTAACAGGTTCCCCGATGACTGCTCAGTACTTTGGCAACGCTGCTCTCGAGCATATGAAAAAATATGGCACAACAGAAGTTCATTTAGCCAAAATCGCTGCGAAGAACCACCGTCATGGTGTTAAGAATCCCCGAGCTCAAAGCACAAGGGAGTATACAGTTGAGGAAGTTTTGAACTCCCGTAAGATTTATGGGCCTCTTACGAAGTTGGAATGTTGTCCGACTAGTGACGGAGCTGGTGCGGCCGTCCTAATGTCCGAGGAAGCAGTTATTCGCTTTGGATTACAGAACAAAGCTGTTGAAATAATTGGTATGGAGATGGCCACAGATACACCAGCTGTTTTCACTGAGAACAGTTTGATGAAGGTCGCTGGGTATGACATGACAGCTCTAGCTGCCAAACGCATCTATGAAAAGACTGGAATAAGTCCCAAACAAATCGATGTAGTTGAACTACACGATTGCTTTGCTGCTAATGAGATGATCACGTATGAGGGTCTTCAACTTTGCGGGGAAGGTGAAGCAGGGAAGTTTATTGATGCAGGAGACAATACATATGGAGGAAGGGTGGTGGTTAACCCTAGTGGAGGGTTGATAGCGAAGGGACACCCTCTAGGTGCGACGGGGTTGGCTCAATGTGCTGAACTAGTCTGGCAACTTCGAGGGGAGGCTGGAAACAGACAGGTTTGTCATATTTGTTTAGGAGATGTTGTCATTTAAATGTCTAGTAATGTTGAAAAAGGTGGTGTTGAAATGGGTCTCAAAATATAAGGCAGACTCAAATTGATACTTAATTTTGATCTTTGGGTGTGATGTATGTTTGTGTTGTGTGTGCTGTTGTGGTGTGTGTGTGCTTTGTTTAGTTTTAATACTGTGTCTCCATTAAAAATAAAAAAAATATGCTTTTATTATCAAGTATTGTATTATCTAAAATAATTTGACTCCAAAATTTTTGTTTGCCTATATGTGGAAATGGTTGGAGCTAGTAAAAAAACTGGACTAGTCCGCTATTAACTCAAACACATTTTTTAAAAATAGAATAGAATAGAATATTATTTAAATAGACTTTTATAAGTGCATTTTCCCCTATAATTATTATTATTATTGCTGTTATGAAATGCTGTGTTCTATGAAATGGGACTGAAACTGAAAGTGAGATAGAAAAAGCCTCAAAAAGTATATTTTAAAACAACCAGATTATTCTAAAAATCTTAAAAATGCAATAGTAGTCTCAGTTTTTCATTGCCCTGTAAAATATAATTTCGTGGACTAATCCAGTTCCTTTGCTAACGCTTCATAATAAGTTTGTTGTCATGTTTTCCTTATATAATGCATACCCATTCAATTTGATTTATGTAAAGTTATGAATAGGTACATACATACATGTATGTATATGATTATGACTGGTTGCTGGGTGTGAAATTTTTATCAATCATAAAATTTATGGAATAGAACTATAAAATTTTATGGAGTTTTGTAGCACCTGTATCAAATTAATATTTTGCTTGCGCATGATATTTGCCTGTGCACAGACAGGACACAGTGAAAAAACTGGTATGTTGGTGCTAATTTGATTGTACACAATCTCTAAACAAGATAAAGTTGAAAACTAAAACCTGACTAGAATGTCTTTATAAACACTGAAATAGTATAGTAAAAATTTTTTTCTGTCGCTTGGTATATTTTAATGTTGTAGGTAGTACATTTATATTCATAAACTCAGAATTTTCTCCTCTTTCATTTGACATCCCACTCGATACAATAGGCAAAAAAAAATTTTGGAGACCTCCACTTTTTTAATGTAACATCAGTTAGATCAATTTATTCGTATAAACTATAGCCTATGTCAACCAGACCTTTACAAGAATCAATTGACACCTCATTTATCAAAATCGGCCTAGTAGTTTAGGTGCTACAGTGGAACACACAGAATCTGGATACAAACATACATACATAGACTACTAAAATCATAACCCTTCCTTTTGTGTTTGCCGTAGTCGGGTAATTAAATTGACAGATTTTATATGGAGTCAATAAAGCATTTTCATCAGACTACTAAAATCATAACCCTTCCTTTTGTTTTTGCCGTAGTCGGGTAATTAAATTGACAGATTTTATATGGAGTCAATGAAGCATTTTCATCAGACTACTAAAATCATAACCCTTCCTTTTGTTTTTGCTGTAGTCGGGTAATTAAATTGACAGATTTTATTATATATGGAGTCATTGAAACATTTTCGTTGGAAGTCTTCAGTAACAGCTCGGACTGCCTAAGATTGCCTGTTTTACTGCTTTATTGACTCCACTAATAAGTCATCTTGTATCAGAATATTCAATAACCTTGAAATATTCTGGGGTTCTGTGAAAAACAGATCTTGTAAGCAATGTGTGTAAAAAACTAAGTGATTTACTGAGTTTTGTGTGTTTTAAGCAATTAGATATCACTTGCTTTAATGGTGTAAGAAAACATTGCATAACCTGCAGCCTGAGTGTTACTACCCATATTAACAAGTGTAAATTAAAAATTTATAACACCCCCAACAAGTGAAGGTTACAATAACTAGGAAAGAGCTGATAACTTTCAATCGGCTGAACCGATTTTCTTGGATTATAGCTAAGAACCCTCTCGATCAAGCCACCTTTCAAACAAAATAAACTAAATTAAAATCGGTCCATTAGTTTAGGAGCTACAATGCCACAGACAGATACACAGATACACATGTCAAACTTATAACCCCTCTTTTTGGGTCGGGGATTAAAAATATAAATGTCTGTTTGTTTGTTGCTTTGTCTTTCAATCACACCATAATGCAGCAATGGATTGATGTGATTTTTTGCATGGATATGGGTAACCCTAAAGAGTGGCATGGGCTACTTTTTTGGCTGAACATTAATAAGTTCCCATTGGATTTTTAAAACCTAAATCCACACTGATGAAGACACAGACATCAGTCGGCTAGTTCTCTAAGGTGTGTGTAATGTGTATGCCAATCCGCCTTTTGGCCAGCATGGTTAGCCTAAACCCTTCTCATTCTGAGAGGAGACCCGTGCTCAATAGTGGGCCGGTGATGGGTTGCAATGATGATGATTTCTAGATCTGTTCAATTTGGTTTAATCAAGGATTTTGTCACTAAGGGTCTTTTCAGACGTACGACAACCACACCACAGTGGAAAAAATGTCAAACTAAAATTGTATAAAAACGCGTAGTTTTATTCACACGTGCCACAATTAGAAGGCATTTTTTTTTCTCTTTCTTCCTTATGTGTTGCGTGCAATAAAGATTTCATCATCATCATTCATCAAGGCGAACGTATACTCTGGTGACATTCTTTAGTTCTGGTTGTGGCGCGTCCAAAAAGACCCTAATGAATATTTTTCACAAAAGTACAATGCTCCTTCAATAACATAATATTTTATTATAGATAAGAGACATTCCGAGGGGCAATGATACGTTTATCTGTTTATGACGTTAATACTTGATATGTTTTTATATGTTACTAGCTGATGCCCGCAGCTTCGCCCGCGTGGATTGGTCAGATCCCCTGCAGCATCAGGATTGAGGAGTTGGAATCCAAATTTTTTATGAAACAATGTCGCAAAGTTCCTCTATCGATTAAAAAAGAAATGACGCAAATCGGTTCAGAAATCTCGGAGATTTCGGTGTACATAGGTAGAAAAACACAACTCCCTTTTTGAAAGTCGGTTAAAAAAGTAGCCTATTTTACGCCCTGGTCAATCCTCTACTTGCCTGTGAAAGTCCCGTCAAAATCGGTTCAGCCGTTCCAAAGATTAGCCTTTTCAAACAGACAGACAGACAGACAGACAGACAGACAGACAGACAGACAGACAGACAAAAATTTTAAAAACGTGTGATTCAGTTATGGTATCGTTCAAATAACCATATGAGCTTAATATGAGGTAGTTATTTCGAAATTACAGACAGACACTCCAATTTTATTTATTAGTATAGATACAATTTGCAAGGGCAAAAAGCAAGTCACGGGTGTAGGTAAAAAATCTGATTTGGGTATTATGCTACCTTGCGTGACGTAAAAACCTGTGGTTTATCTGTAACTACGTGTGGTGTATCTGTAACCAATTCTTTACTGATTAGGTACCTATTACGGTAATTTTGATTTCCGAAACTATACCTAATAAATCAGGATCTGAGTCACTGTCTGGTCTAGTGGATGTCGACTGCGGATGACGAGGTCCTGGATTCGTTTCCTGGGTCAGGCCAAAAATATGTACCTACCTATTTGGGAGTAAGGAAATTGGGAGTGCCTCATGCCTCGGATAGCACGTAAAGTCGTCGGTCCTGCGCTTGACCTCTCTCCGGTCGTGTTGGATTGCCGTGCCATCGGACTGTAAGGCCGATCTATAGAGCGCACTTTGACTTGGCTATATTTTTGCGTTATAGATCTCGGCCTAAGGCTGAGATTTGTTGAGCGTACTTTGGCTTTGCTTTAAGCTTCAGTTAAATCGAGATGGTTTTATGTCAGCATTATAGCACTGTCTCGTTTTAACAGTGACGTAAGTCTAAGCAAAGTCAAAGTGCGCTCTATAGATCTCAGCCTAAGAGTAAGGGAATAGAGAGTGCTCCACACATTTGTACACTATTATATCTTCCGCGGTTAAGCTCTGTGGAGGTGACTGTCCCGCCCATGCCGTGACTGACATTTGGTCTAGAGGACATTTTTTTTTTAATTTTTATATGATGATCATGATGATGTCACTCTCCCGCAACCCGTGCCTTATCATACGAGCTATTTCAGTGAAACAGTTACCTGGGATTTGGTTTTTAGGTTTATCCCCTGTTACTTCATCTTGATGATATCTGTTGTACATCTACCCAATCGTCAGACATATTTACTAATCTACCCCCTTTTTTCCAAAGGTGCCACGCGCTCGCATCGGCCTTCAACACAACTTGGGACTCGGAGGCGCAGTCGTCATCACCATGTACCGCAAAGGTTTCACAAACGCCTCCCCCAACCAGGTCGCGGCAATCGCCGAGAACCCTGAAAACTTCAAAGTGTACAAATACATGAAGATCCTAGAAGAAGCCATGAAGACTGACGAAGAACAGCTCATTGAAAAAGTCAGAGGAGTTTATGGATTCAAAGTCAGGAATGGACCTAATGGGGATGAAGGCTATTGGGTGATAAACGCCAAAGAAGGTAAAGGTTGCGTCAGTTATAATGGCAAAGACAAATGTGATGTAACGTTCACAATCAATGACGAGGATGTTGCGGACTTGATCTCGGGTAAGCTGAACCCTCAGAAGGCTTTCTTCCAGGGTAAAATCAAGATTCAAGGGAACATGGGTCTGGCGATGAAGTTGACAGATTTACAGAGATCCGCCGCGGGTAGGTTCGACGCTATTCGCTCCAAACTATAAATAAACCAGTGTAGACTGGTTTTAAACGTCTATACATGTACCAACTGAATTTTAACCTATAAGTTTTATTAGCTAGCTATTTTTCTCATGAGTTGTACTGGCATATCAGTTGGGTAACTCGTCCCACTTCGCTCGTGTCAATCAATCAATCAGCCAGTTTGCGTCCACTGCTGGACATAGACCTTCCCAAAGGCACGCCACGCCACAATGCACGCAAATGTGGTTGTAAGTTAGTAAAATGTATATAGAAATCATCTTTAAATAACTTTCTTATGCAGAGATAGACTTATATCTCTACATAAGTCTGTCTCGTTTTAACTCAGCCTTAAGTCTAAGTACTCGTACCTGTAGATCTCGGTTAGTTTCGAGCGTTATAGAGCGAACCTACATGCAATTTTGGTTCCAATGTAAGTTGGTACGTGTGTAGAGATCTTTATAGGCGCTATCTTATTAGTTAAAATAATTGTTAATAATAATCGGGCTATGGAAAAGGTCTTTGGGCATTTTATCTATAAGAAAAATAGGTCGCAAAGTCGAGTTAGTGATCAAACAATAAATTGTTTTTAGATATGTATGTAGCTTGCGTCTCATGACCAATCAAATCCAATCTAATTTTGTAGACACGTTCTAGAAATTAATGTCTAGGTGGTCTAGGTCTGTGGTTTGCCAGATTTGCGTAAATATAACTAGTTTTTGAGTCACACGGGCTTACCTAAAGATTTGTATGTAAATATTTGAGACTGTAACTTTGAAACTGAATAGTTATTTTAACGGAAATCTAGAAATCCACAGAAATAATTCCTAAACGTTTATATAAAATTTCATTGAGTTTGATTGGTTAATATACAAATGCGAGCCAAATTATAGTACACGACAGGTCAAGATGGCAATCTGGGTATGAGGCAGGAGGACGCACAGCAAACCCGTACGTCATCAGCGCGTGGCCTGTGGGGGTGGCCCCGATTGCCCTGTCGAGCTGTCCCTTACTATAGGTTGGTTTCAAGCGCACTACAATAAACCTCTCTTCAAATCAACACAATTATTATTAATAATACTATGTTATTGTTTAACGTTTTCCCTGTGTACTATAAATCATTTAATAATCCAGGATAATGCGAACCCCTGGTTTCACCATGTTATTATTTTATACAAGGAAAATGTTAAGATGTTTCCCTGAAGTAAAATAATGCGGTGCAATAATGAAATATTGATGTAAATTAATTATTATTAAATAATACTCCTTTTATTATGTTTTTCGTGTATACTTATCATTCCATTTTGTGAAATACACTTTAATTTAATAATATAATAATCGTTGGTAGATATTTTTATATATTAAAGGTTTTTTATTAAAATTGTCTTTTAATTTATATTCCTTAATATGGTCTTGGACTGTAGTAATGAAAAGAAAAATAATAAAGTACTGTACACTTTTTAATAATTATTAATTAATTAACTTAATAAGCTAAAATGTGAGAAACAAGTAAGTTGCTTAGTGATATCATTATATGAGTAAGATAAGTCTTTGAGGGGTCTCTCCGTCACTCGCTTCATACAAACGTAGTTCCAATTTCATTTGAATATTAATAACCAAAGTCCATGAAATTTTGCAGACATGCTAGAAACTAATATCTATGTTTGTGGTTTTCCAGATTTCTGTTAAAATATTCAATTTCAAAGTTACGCGGTCTTAAATATTTACATGCAAATCTTTGAGCCCCTGTAATTTTAAAACTACGTATTTTTAGAAAAATCTAAAACACCACAGACATAGATATTAGTTTCTAGAATATGTCTGCAAAATTTCATGGACTTTGGTTGCTTAATATTCAAATGAAATAGGAACTACGATTGTATGAAGCGAGTGACGGAGAGAGCCCTGTTAAGTGTTAGATATGCCCGTTTATTCAGGTATATCGAAGTCTTCTCGCAGTATTCTTCTTATATTCTCTTTCTCTATTTTTTCTATCTTTTATTCTTCTGGCTAACTACACGGGTCTGCCCACGAAATGCAAATTCAATTTGGTTTTTTGCAATTTGTAAACTAATACGATAAAGTAGGCTTATGGCATTCTAATTGCACCAATGGCAGTATCATCACCACAGGTTATCAAAATTCTGTTCAAGATAAAAGTGAAATATATACTGCATTGCAGTTTTGCATACGGACCTCTTTTAAGGGGTCCATACCCAATGGATGCCAACGGTGTGTTAGTCCGTAAGTAGATCTGTTAAAAGTTCCCTCTAACCTTCCAAACTCAACACAAACGCTAATTGTATTCGCTAATTGTGTATTTATGTAGTACTTACTATACTTTGTTCGCTAATTATCTTTTATTTATAGTATAAGACACAATTTAGTAAGTAATACATACCGGGTTCCAGTTGCTTAACGACCTGGCGGTCAAGGTGAATAGTATCATAGACATAAAATCCAGATGGTTAATCTTAGTAGGTACATAGTAATTAACATAATATAATCACAAAAGGAAAATAATCACACAACATCACATTTTGACAACCTCCCTGACGGAGTGGTAAGCGCTGTGGTCTTATTAATCGGAGGTCCCGAGTTCGGTTCCCGGCAGGGGTTTGGAATTTTAAAAGGAGATTGGCGAATTCCATAGAGTTTCAGACCCAAACTAACAGAACCGTGAGCCTCAAGCCCTCGTTCACGAATCAAACTTCTCATGCTTGTTCTAGTAAACCAGTCTAACAAAAAACTTCATCAAAGTCTATCAAATAAAGTTGGGAGAAAAAAGGTATTCACATGTATTGCCATGTAACGGTTATTTATAATGTGTGCTTGTGAATAATTACATTTTTGATCCCCATCTTCTAAAAGTATCAGGCTTACACAGAAAAATAGTAAGTATTAAAATTAAATGATTTCTGAATCTGAACGGTTTTTAAAATGCTGGGTCCAAATTCTCCAACCTCCTTTCTAAATCTCTGGTCTGGTCTGGTGAGAGGCTTCGGCCGTGGCTAGTTACCGTCCGTACCGCCAAGCGATTTAGCGTTCCGGTACGATACCGTGTAGAAACCACGCAATATTGCATTAAATGATTTTAACGTTAAGTCTGTTACAGAGTCACAGTTCAAGGGGTTCATTGAACATGAATAAATAAATACTTAATAATATATTCACGTACTTCTAGTCATTTTATATAATAAAAACAGACGTACAAAATACACATGGAACAGAGAATAAACTTGCCTATCTAAAGGCATATTATTGTAAATTGAACACTTGAAAAGAGCAACCGCCGAGTTTCTTGCTGGTTCTTCTCGGTAGGAACGGCATTCCGAACCAGTTGTAGATTATTTTGACGATTCAAAAGCACTTGTAAAATTTTAATTGAATAAAAATATTTTCTATTCTATCTATCTATCCATCCGTCCTAGGTATCTATGACCCTTGTGTACGACGTATGTATTAATTGTTTCCAAAAAAAGATAAGTGATGATCATTCCATCGCCAGCCCACTACTGAGAACGGGCCACATCTCAGAATGACAAGGGACATGACCACGAGACTGTTATAGTCTGCCACGCTGGCCCAGTGCAGATTGGCAGACTTCACATACTTTTGAGAACAATATGGATAACTCATAAGCATGCCTATTTCCTTACGATAATGAGGAGAGCCTTGCTTAGTAGTGAGTCGGCGATGAGTTGATGATGAATGTGTTGTTAGTATTATTCTAAGAAGTGTACCTACCGTATAGGTACGTGATATTACACAACCTACTCCATGCCATACCTAGTGTTGAAAAAAATTACGAGATATTTCACCTCGTTTGATAGCCTCATCGGGTGACAGAAGGGCTGGCAAATTTTTTGCGCAACGGATTAGCCTGGCTGTCCAGCGTGGAAATGCAGTCAGTATTCTTGGCACCATTCCACGTGGGCATGATTTGTATAGTAATTGGATAAGGCTAGCTTTAAGTTTATTGTAAGTAATATTTTCAATAAAAAAAACCTAGATATAGTACGCGAGAGATCGAGATGGTAATCGGGGTAGGTATGAGGAATGCCCACACTCGCGCACGTCGCCCGCGCTTCCCGTACCAAGTTAGCGCGGGGGTTGCCACCCCGATTGCCACCTCGACCTGTCGCGTACTATACTCGTAGGTACTTAGAACTAACATAATATTAGGTACATGTTTACTTAAGCCAATAATAAGAGGAAAGAAATAGGGAAGGAAATACAACTCAATGACGGTGTTCACTTACAAAATTACCAGATGCTGGGGTTTCAGTAGGTAGGTACCTGCCCACAATCACAATTTACCTTATATTATGCTTACTCATTTCTACTTTACCTGTTAGTTCAGAATTGATGACTTGTGGATTGGTTAGTATTTAGTAATAACCAAAGTCCTACCCATGTTTTGATATTTGAAACAAACAACTGCTACTATGGTGAATAGCCCTTCAAAGATTTGATAATTACATGAAATTTTAAAAAAAAGATCCATTCTGTCGATTTATTAAATCGACAGAATGGATCATTTTTTTTACAGACTAGTGCTTGGCTGCAATCAGACCTGCTAGCAAGTGATAATGCAGCCTAAGATGAAGCGCGCCTGCCTAGAAGTTGCCTATTCACTCTTGACTTGAAGGTACCCATATTAGAAGTGGAAGAGAAAACTGATGCCGGGAGGGCGTTCCATATTCTAGCGGTTTGGATCAGAAACGAGGAGGCAAATCGCTTCGTACGTGTACGTATCTTATGTAGGTAGCCCTAACATTACAAACATTACCTAGATTTCCTACTTGTACTCTTCTCATATCCGTATCATTTTGAACCTTTGACCCAACCTCCTTTTACATGTATGATTGGTAGTCTAAATAGAGGTTACCTACCTACTTGTGGTACCCACGACTTCGTCCACTTTGAACTCTCTATGTATTACGGTTCATGAGATAGAGTCTACTGACGGACAGACAGACGGACAGCGGAGTCTTGTAATAGGGTCCCATTGGCATCATTCGGGTACGGAACACCTAAGTAGGTACTTACTAACTAATATAACTATGTATAACTATTGGTAAAACCGACTGTGGTTTTTGTGGCACTGAATGTAACAAACATACCTACCCTGTGAATTCTTTACATTTAATGTATAAAATAAAAATAAGTAGCTACTTAGGTATTTATCCTGATAAAACGTCGATAGCAATAGAATGATAGCTGCAGTAATAAGTACAGACCTACCTAGGTAGGTATTTATTTAATTTTAAGCTTTTATCTATTTTGATAGTAATTTTTATCATTCACGAATGTCAATTTGGCGATAAGTACAAATACCTACCTCATGATAACAACTTTTGCACGTCTACCTGCCAAATTAAAATATGTTGTGTTGCCAAGACTTACCTGCCGCCTTCGGGACAATAGAATAAACAAAAGATAATTTCAGGGCATGATATTGATCTAGCAATGCCAGAGAGCGATTATGTATACAGCAATAATGTACCGTGTACCTACCTATAGTAGGGTCGTTTACCACTCGTATATGAACGACACCACTTAAGAGGGCTCTCTCCGTCACTCGTTTCATACAATCGTAGTTCCAATTTCATTTGAATATTAAGCAACCAAAGTTGCAGACATATTCTAGAAACTAATATCTGTGTCTGTGGTTTTCCAGATTTCCGTTAAAATATTCGGTTTAAAAGTTACGCGGTCTTAAAAAATTTCATACAAATCTTTGAGCCCCTGTAATTTTAAAACTACATATTTTTAGAAAAATCTAAAACACCACAGACACAGATATTAGTTTCTAGAATATGTCAGCAAAATTTCATGGACTTTGGTTGCTTAATATTCAAATGAAATTGGAACTACGATTGTATGAAACGAGTGACGGAGAGAGCCCTGTTAAATCGACCTGACAGTTAGTAGAGCATGCATGCAAAGCTCTATGGTTGTCATGGACTTCAGTTTCAGTTAAAATAAGATAGATATAACGTTGTCTCGTTTTGAGGACCAAGTCATAGTGCGCTCACAACCTAAGGGTGAGATCTATAGAGCGCGCTCTGCCTTTGCTTAGACTTAAGGCAGAGTTAAAACGAGACAGAGCTATATCTCTCACATAAATCTGTCTCGTTTTAACTCAATCTTAAGTCAGAGCAAAGTCAAAGTGCGCTTTATAGATTTCAGCCTAAGTCTTGCACCGAAAAGTGCAGCATTTGGATGCCGTGTGGAAGTCCCTACAAGAAATTTAAATCCAAAAGTGGACGTCTACCGGTTGATTATAACGATAATGGTGATGACCCTTGAACCATCTATGAAGATTTTTGTTTATCTCGTAAAAATGTCAACCTGTGATCGAAATAAAATACGTGGTTCTGGAAAATATTCGGCAACCCTATTCGTAGGGAATTCCTGGAGCGTAAGCACAATCGCGGCTCTTCTCAGTGGAATCTTCATTCCGAACCGGTGCATGGTTGAGTCTTGGCTAAAAGATCATATGTGGCACATGGTAGATCTGTACTAATAGATATTATAAAGAGGTAAAGTTTGTTTGTAGGGAGTAATCTAAGAAACTACTGAACCAACCAACTTTGAAAATTCTTCCATCAGTAGAAAGCTCCATTATTCTTGAGTAGCACTAGAGTGCTACTCAAGAATAATGGAGCTTTCTCAAAATAG
Source organism: Maniola jurtina (assembly GCF_905333055.1). NCBI lineage: Eukaryota > Metazoa > Arthropoda > Insecta > Lepidoptera > Nymphalidae > Maniola > Maniola jurtina. Next base: position 1,853,782 of record NC_060045.1, read on the forward strand.
ATTTTGTTTTCAAAAAATTAGAGATCCCTACGAAAGTTATTGTCATAAGCTCCCCGTGCAAAGCCGGGGCGGGGCAGTATGAATAAATTCATTCATGGGTTTCTGCAATACCCAGTGCATTAACACTCCTTCTTTCTTTCTTCTGCCTTCTTACCGGGCAGATTTCCACTCTATTGTGCGTGCGTTGCCCCTGCTCGCCGGAGGCTTCACTCCACCGGAGTCTTAACTCCACCATCCAAGCTCGCTCCAGAAGCCGAGTAGACCACCCAGGTTGCCGAGGATTTCTTGGAGTGAGTCATGGGATCTCAAGAAACGTCCGATTTGATCCGCCGCGCCCATGCACTGTCGCTCCTTCCAGGGACTTGAATCTCCGATTCATAATTATTAAGGTGAACGCACATTTATCCGAGCCGAACGAAAAGAATTTTAGAATTCTATATATGAAATTTAATAAAACCTCGCACACTTCGGACGATTCGACGCGGGGAAGTGTGGGAGGTTTCATAAGATTTCCTATACAGAATTCTAAAATTCGTTTCGTTCGGCTCGGATAAGTGTGCGTTCACCTTAAGTATCACTACTTACCTAAGTATCACTCTTCTGTAATATAAATTGTTATGTAAAACCAAGTTAAAGGCAAAATTGTGAAAGGCGACTCGCAGTTAGTCTGGTCGCGCAACTTTTACAAGCTTTCCAATTTGTGACTCAGCGTCCAACGTTAATACCTAAATGTTACCCAGGTATTTACCAAAACATCCGTGGTCAAACTAAATCCTAACTACTTGAAGTGCGATCAAGATCAGTCTGAAATCGTGGCGGCTTATCAACCTCATACGTAGCAGGTTTTTTTAAAAACCAGCCAAGCGCGAGTCAGACTCGCGCACCGAGGGTTCCGTACTCGGGTATTTTGCCGGCAATTTGCACGATAAATCAAAAACTATTGTGCATAAAATAAATAAAAATCTGTTCAAAAAAGAGAAGGGTCTCAATGACATACCTATTTTATTTTTTATTTCTTATCTTCAGAACACCTTGCACACTAAGTTATTAGCTGATATGCTGATAGATCAAGTAATTAGCTGATAGGGAGGTAGGTATAAAACAACGCAAGTAGGTACGTCTAATATTTTACTTTAACAAAAAACTCATAGTTACATATTTTTTGTTCTATTATGCAAGAGTAAAAATTCAAGGTGAGTAATGAATTGAGGTCCTACCTATTGTTTTAACAATAGTAATTAAGTATTATGTTATGTCTAGGTATGAATATGCAGCTTAATGTAATACTGCCTACCGACGTCAAATAATAAATTTGACGTCGGCTTCCCATTCGAGAGATCGGGTGTTCGACACCCAGACATGCATCTCTCTTTTCCGAGTTTATCACTTGCTTTATAGGTGAGGAAAAACATCGTGAGGAAACCTACATGCCTGCGAGTTCTACATAATGTTCTCAAGTGTGTGTGAAGTCTGCCAATCACACTTGGCAAGCTGAGCCTGGCGACAATGGCCAAAACGTTTTGTGAGAGGAGACCCGTGCTTAGTAGTGGGCCGGCAATGAGTTGATCATGATAATCCGCTATAATAACCTAGCCCATAGAAATCTACTTTTTGGTATATGTTTTATACGGCTTATCCATGACATTTTCATTTGTCAAAACCTCAGTAGTTTGGCAATTACGAGGGAACCGATGAACTGATAAACAAACACACATACACCTACTCCCATCTTTATTATTATCAACCGATAGAAGCCCACAGCTAGACATAAGTCTCTTGTAGGGACTTTAACACGTCATGCCATATGCGCCGCCTGAATCCAGCGGCTCCATGCGACTCTGATGCATGTCGACCGCAACCGAGTAAAGCATAAGGTCAACTGAAATGGGTAAGAAAAGCAAACAATATTTTTGAAAATGATTTCATTTTATTGCTCCACAAGGTACTCAATAATTAAGCTTCATAATCGGACACACACACACACCGCCGAAACCGCGTTATAATTGTGTGTGCATAACAGAACATCTCGGTTTATACAATAATTCATATCTTAACCCTCTAGTTATCAGGTACATTACAATATACAAACTGTTTCACAAGTTTCTGCTGATTAAAATTCAGTAGCAATCCAAAAAAAACGTTTAAAAGAATGTCCATAAGCATCTACGGCTGAGATTTATGGAGCGTACTTTAACTTTACTTTGAGTTGAAACGAAACAGTGAGTTGCCTTCAAACTACGGAAATATACTTAATATAATAAAGTATAAATTACATCTCAGTGTGAACAGTGACATTTCAAAGTAGGGTGAGCGATATATTTATAAATTATATTATATTTCCGCAACTTGATACTTAGATACATTTTGACATTTTGGTTTTTTTCTTCATTTTTGACGTTTAGTCGGTAGGTCGATTCCGGAAAAACTGCATCAACCATTATTACAATTGCAATTGTTGTGATTGGCCGAATGCTTGGTATTATGGAATACATTGTAGCCAATAGTGAGTGAGCGTCAACCAATCAGAGACGATTGCAATCGTAACATTGTAGCTATCAGTTTACCACAATCGAGCAACTGATCTAAGTCAATCTGAAATACACTCTACAAACCTGATATTTAGAGCGTACCTACACGTTGTTTAGCTCAGACTTAAGAAACTGTTAAAACGAGACTGGGATAATATCGCTGACATAAATCTGTCTCGTTTTAGCTTGAACTTAAGTTTGAGCAAAATTAAAGTACGTTCTATAGATCTCGGACAACATGTCTATGCCAACAAGCCAGCCGAATGACGTTAAAAACATAATAACCAATAGGTTAAGGCCCGATTTTTCAATCGTCAAATAACTTTTATCTGAGGATTAAAGACGTTTTGACAGATTTACTATACAAAAACTGTTAAACCTCTTTATTCCTCAGATAAAAGTTGTTTGACGATTGAAAAATCGGCTCTAAGTCAGAAACCCAGTCAGTTGGCATGTTTGTAGGATGCTTTCTATATTGCAAATAAAAATTGGTTAAAAGAATAAGCAATGGTATATTACTGGTATTCTGATATAAACACACACAGTTCATAAACAGTTTCATATCCATGTGAACCATAATTTAAACAGTCGCATTTAATAAAATTAGTATTTAATTTTGGTACTTTGTACCAATTCTATTGTAGGTAGGTATGCTATGAATTAAAAGGTTATTACTGCACACGCGCCATAATTACCGTACTACACTGATAATTCTAATTTTTGTCGTTCTAATTCTAAAACTAAGCCAGATATCGTGTTACTTCTTCATTATCTATGCCCGACAACAGCTAACATGGAATTTTTTTTTTTGAAGTTATGATCCTTGAAACATCTCTATTTTAGGGCAAATTTTGAGGCAACTTCGTGGTTAAATAAACTATACAAGAAACTACAAAATTGCAAAAGTAGCGCGAAGGTATACTTTCATTTAGGTAGTATCTATATTTAAAAATATATTTTACTTATTCGTTTTTCAAAATAATAACGTAATACCAAATGTTGCTTTGCGTTGCCAAAACATCGCGGAATTCGCTTTTCGCGACTATCCACCCGAATAGCATAGAGCCTCCTATTTTATTAACAAGATTAAAAATCAGGTTATCCCATTCTCTATAAAAATATATTGTGAAAAAGATGGCAATACATAGAGTCATGTCAATTAAAACCACTGGAAATTCACAGCCAGGGACTAATGAAAATTTAAAAGTATTAAAACAACAAAATTAGTGTATGATCAAAACGCAAGCAAATGAAATATGTAACGCCATCTGTTGTCAAAGCCAAGGCACTATATTGATGATTAATTTTCAGCGTAACTAAAATCCGTCAAAACCCTCTTTTTTATTTTTACGACAATTAAAACATCAGACTTGATTCGGGCAAGATTTAAAAAGAACTAAACTTTAAAGTTTTTGATTTAAAAAATACTGAACTTATTTTAGTTCCAAACTCTATTGCGTTTTATTCATTTATCGAGATATAGTTTAATTATTTTGTATGTAAGTACAACGCAAATTGGTAGGTACCAATGGCAAGACGTTAACATTTTGAGAACCAATGATATTATGTATTAATAATTCAATTAAGTATGTACCTACTTCGGTAGTAGGTACCTACCTAGGAATTCTGAGCACAAATTTTTGAATATTCGCATCCTCTTTTTGTCGCATCCTCTTCTTGCTAATGTAATATGAAAAGGACAGACACAGTTTGACAGTTCAAATTTAATTTAGAGCTGTCAAACCTCGTGACTTTAGTTGCCAATCGCGAGCTTATTGTTTAAATTTGTATCGTGCACTAAAATTTAGAGTAGGTATTTATATGTGAAGTTCATGTTCCGTTCTTTTTTAGCAATATTAAAAAGAAAAAGATGCACATCCTCTAAAAGTTTAGAGAAAGACAACAGAAACGGCGCCAATGTGTAACCAACCTGTGCGAAGCCGGGTCTATTGAGCTAGTAACTATTTTAACAAATAATATTATTAAGCGGAATTTACATTACGAAATTAGTGGCACGACATTAATTTCACTAATAATACGTTTCTATATCACTAATTTCGTACTACTAACTTCGTAATGTGAATTCCGCTTTACGTGTGCCTGTATAACAGATGACGTTTTACAATAATTTTGATTAGTTATTATAAATTTATAAAGAAAACGCTAAATATGAATTATACATTTTTTACCTATTGCTATATTAAACCCACAATCTCAAAGTAATAACAACAATTGGCACAAGGCTAACCACATTCAGTTTTTTAATTTTTAAAAGTAAGTAAATAATTTATGGATTTTTTACTGGGTAAAACCTTACGTAGTTAGGCACCTAACTATTTATTACCTATCAAAAATGATTTAGGTACACAGGGGTGGTTGGAAATTAAAATCATTTTAAGGACATGTTTCACAACCTCCAGATAAAATTTATAATATAATTTTGGCGTTATGACAGTTTCTGTATTGGGAATCTGTCAAAAATGTCAAATTTATCTGTTAGATAAAGTTTATCTTGAGGTTGTGAAACAGGCCCTAAATATAAGTAATTTTACCTCAGACAGCAAAAATAAATTTTAACTAAATAATGGTTTATATCATGTAATCACTTCCAGTTTAATTGGGAGTGGGCTAAAAAATTGTTTTATATAAGTACTTACTTATTAAAAAATCTCCCAAATATTTACACATTCATAGTTCATACAAGATAGCAATAAGTAAGAAATATATAATCATGAAATAAATTCAAAGGCAATTTTAATTTTTCTTATCAATCAGACTACAATCCCATATCATTTAGAATTATTTATAGGAAGGTTTGCGCCTTTTCCTGAATTTATAATGAATATTATGCATACAATTATTTACAGGTACGTATTTTTTTATAACAACAGTGTAAAATTTCTTGTTTCCATTAAAATAATACCTTGAAGGTTGACTTCGATGCCGATTTTGATGTTTTTCTCTAAACTTAAGAGTTTGCTCAGACTTTGCCTTACGGAGTTAAAACGAGACAGATTTATATCTCAACATAAATCTGTCTTAATAACTCTGTCCTCAGTCTCAGCAAAATCAAAGTAAATACCCACGACCTTTGGATCTCAAACATTAAGCTGCATCTTTTTCTAACGGTGCATTTACATAAAAATGGCCGTCGCAGACATTTTTTACGCCTGTTGTTATGTGGCGGCTACATTAAGGTTAACATCAATGCCCAACAACGCCATAATTATCGCGATAATCAACGTGTTAAACTGAGTGGCCACACTTGAATGGTTAACGTCTAATGTCAGTTGAATTGGGGTTAAAATCGTCTAACGACAAACAGCATTATGTGAATGCCGATGTACGTTGATCGTAGTTAGGTACATCTGCGTTTAACGGGAAACGCCGTTGAACATCGCGATGTGGCTGGACATTAATGACATCGACAAGTTTGACATAATTCGCTACTACACGCTTGCGAGACAAAACAGGAAACGAATGTGTGAAAAAGAAGCTCGCGTCTGTATAGGCTTAAACCAGTAAGTTTTTAATGTAACATATTGTTAAAAATAATAATTAAAACACGCAAAACCACTAAATTCAGTTTAGAGAAATGCCATCTAAATCGGCACCGTAAAATAAAAAGAGGGTTATATTTTGCGACTGTCAGTTTTCTTTAGCAAAAACTTACAAAGGTTAATCATTCACACATTGAGATCACAGGAGTATGTCATACCCTGGCAAATCACCGAATGCGCTAAAACCCCGAAGCACTACACCCTTTATCATATGTTTACGACACTAAAATTAAAATTTGATTTAAAATCCGATATCATGTATATTTTTTTAAATTAAAGGTCTTTATTTAGTATTAAACTTGAGATTTTACAGGTAGGTTTCTCTATACCTCCAAAGAATCTTTAAAAAGAGTTAGGTTGAGCTTTAAAGAGCACACTTTGACTTTGCTCAGACTTAAGACACTGTTAAAACGAGACAGCGTTATACCGCTGGCATAAATCTGTCTCGTTTTAACTGAAACTTAAGTCTAAGCAAAGTCAAAGTGCGTTCTATTGATTTCAACCGAAAATTCACAGAAAATAAGTAAAAGAGTTGCTTAATATGTCTTATCCAAACTTAAGTAAATTTAAGGATGGTTCATACTTTAAATTTTAATTTAATACCTAACAATAGAGCTGAAATATTTAAAGAATTATTATTATTTTAGTCCTTTATTAACAAAAAAAATATTTTAGTGACTAAAAATTAAATAGTGGTACTAAAATATGTAAAATATTTAAATAAAATTTAATTTACAATGGTAGGATAAAAACATTTTAATAAATAAACAGTAAGTATAATTTAATAAAATACTTCACTTTTATTCTTACAAATATTAGGAATAAGTATCCAAAATAAATTTTACCTTTCATGATTTTTTTCTTTAGGTATTCTATACTTATTTTGAAAATGTCCACATCCAAAAAGAGGTTCAAGAGGATGTTCTTAATGAGTTTCGACTTTCATGATAAAAAAATCAAAACAACTGTAGATATTGTGACGAGATTACTACCATTTTCGTAAAAAAATGTGTATTGTCTATAAACGTAGATAAAAGGTTCTAGTTAGGGTTTTTAGGCGCCTAATCTATTTTTAGGGTTATTACAGCCTTACATTCGCTCACGTTGTCGTACCATATTATATAAAGTAAGCATTTACATGGAACTCTCACTGTCTCTACATTTTTTTTTTATTCTAATGGGACCCAAGCTAAAATAAATCTGACATTGTGACCGATTTTCTTATCACAATATTTCTAATTTCTAAACTAAAATGACACGTCTAAATCTAGTGCTATCCTTTTCCGCCGGCAACAATATGAAAGGGATAGGAATAAATGTAAACGTGTCATTTTAGTTTAGAGATAAATGCTATCCTTTTCCACAGGCAACAGTATGAAAGGGATAACAATTTTAGACGTGTCATTTTAGTTTAGTTTAGAGATTTGTCTACAACGGAATTAGCCACAATATTAAAGGTAAGTAGGTAAAAAGTAAAAGGAAATATGGCGTTGCTTTGAAAGAAAAAACTGTTTAAAAGAATCACAAATTAGAACTCTGATAGATCGCATTTAGAACTCTGGAAGAATCCCGGAAAAGTGATTATCGATAGAGTCGGTTAGGAAATAGGTACTAAAGAAACCTTTTCTCTAAATTGAATATCGACGAATTCCTTTATCTGATGGTTATCCATTATCTCCATTATTTATTTTTTTAAATTTCAAAATAAACGCCTGGGTTAATTGAAACTAAATTTTTGTATACCATATAAAAAAATTCACTTTGCATCGCTACCCGAATCCCAATACTTTATAATCATAAAGAGAATATTTTGATTTACAACCTACAGAGTCTTGGCAGAAATAACAAATAACATTTTCTCAGCTTAAAATATTTACAACTGGCTTCGATTCGGACAAGCTAAACTTTGAGAAACCAACATTAAACTAAGGTTTAGTACAAATTAGTTAACACCCGACTTGTTATTGTCGATTAATCGACTATGCGATCGACTTTTAATATTATTTTTTATTGCCAATAATCAACTAATGTGATTGAAATAAAACACAAACTAAAATGAAAAGAAAAGATACACTAAATTAAAATTAGTTTTGCGTCCTTTTTTCCAAACTGTGGAATCAACTCCCCTCTGCGGTATTTCCATTAGATTACAAGATGGTGTTATTCAAGAAGCGCACAAACAAATTCCTGAAAGGTCAGCAACGCATTGGCGGTTCCTCAGGTTCTGCAAATGTTCATGGGCGGCGGTAATCACTTAACATCAGGTGACTCGCCTGCTCGTTTGCTCGCTATTTTTATAAAAAATAAAAAATAGTATAGTGTTAGTTATATCCAAATTGGAGCCATAAAAGTAAACAGAATAATTTACCACTGATAAGACGAATCCGATTATTCCAACAAACATTGCATTTAGCACCATTTTATGAAGAGAGTGTGAGAGGACATTGAAACTTTTCTATCGAAAAAATATGTTACAAGTTACAACCTACACATGGATTAAGCATTAATTTCAATAGTGAAAAGATAGCAAATAAATACTTCTTAGCTGATAAAACAAAAAAAGAATATGTCTACTGTCATTTTTACCTAAGTATACTCATTATTGCTCTGTGTACCTTTAAGTTCGGCATATGAAACATATTTTATTTCACAAAATTAAATATATTTTAGTTGGAAATTAAGAGTATAATATCTACAGTCATATTTTCTGGAAACTTGCTTTTACTTATTATCGGCAACGTTTATAATTTAACTAAATTTCCATTGAAATTAAAAACTAAATTTCGTGACAACTTTTATCTTTTATACATTGGAATATCATTTAGCAGCTAAGAAAGTTCCATAAAATGTTTATTTATAGATTTATGTATAATAGTTTGGACATAATATATATATACGTTGCTGGTAACACAAGCCAAAATTCGAATATTTCATACACTTGTAGTCTTGTATTTATTTATTTCGTAATTCTTAAAAAAATGGCTAAGCCATTTCAGAAAACTAAAACATATATAAAGTAGAATAAAAAAAAATAAGTATATTTAAAACAACTGTCCTTTGAAAACCGCTACATAAACAACATAGTTGCCAATAAATAATCAAATTATATTATAATATTTACAATTAACCACTAGGTTAGCCAAGCCAAAAATTATTATAGCACCAAAATACGTGATTCAGTAACGGTACTGACAGAAAAGTTTCATAATAATTATTATCATATATATTATATATACTATGTCTTATATGTTACACATACGGGCATACAGTATGTATCTAATTCTATTGTTTAAAATAAGTTACTCATATTACACTCGTCTGTGGTACCTATGTGAATAATATATAAGTATTATTAAAAAGTAAAATGGTAATTTTTTTTTCGAAAAGTCTCTTGACTAGAGATACAATCTTATCTAGAAATGAAATACCGTATAACGACTAACGATCTACAACTTAACAGCACTCTGAAAGGAATTATATATATCCAAGAAAAAAACATTGTCTATACACGTTTGAGCTTTGCCAAAATATAAAACAGTCACTTCCAAAAAGTGAAATCTCATTTCACATTTCTATAATCTATGCCCGAGACATTACCGGGTAAACCGGAATGGCGCGAAAGCCACCATATTAGATTTGAACAATAAAAAAATCGAAAATTTAATTCGATAAATTTCACAGATTGCGACTCAACCTATATTTATGTAGCCCCGTTATTCATAACCATTATTTAACTAATAAAAAATTAAGTCGATTAAATCGGTTATGAATAGGACAATTTACAATAACATCTAACGATCACATTGATCATGATCACATTACGTCAAAATTAAGGCTTCTAAAAACAGCTAAGAAAATCACAAGTTGCTTTTTGCAACGAGAAAGTTACGTATTAGGTACGTAAAAATGTTGCGTGACCGCAAAAAAAATAAAAAATGCACTCTTACTGGCAAAGGTTATGAAAAACTATATAATATTTAGTTGGATAAAACCATCAAAGTAAAATAGAAAATGCTAAAACTCCATTTTGGCCTACTTAAAACATTTTAAATTGTGATGTAAGACTAAGGCTAAATGTCATAATGCCGAAGATTTACAACCGAGTTTTTCTCAAAATATATTAGTAAAAATTCTACATATAATAGAATATAGACAGAAAAATCATTACCTAATAGATTTATTCAGGCAGTGATTATGCACACTGTTTTTTCTTTTTTTTTTCAATTATTATTGCTCCGAAGTCCAGACTCGAAATTAGGTACTGAAACCTTGAAAAGCTTACGTTTTCTTATTTTAGCCAAATATTTTATATACAATGAGGTAGAACACGGGCTATAAGTCTTATAACCCTTAATTAATATTATGACAGCTTTGTAATAAACATATTATTCTAAGCGATTTTACTCTATATTTTGTATAGGGCTTACTTACGAACATTTCTTAGGCCGACCTGCATTAACTTTAACGAAGACATTGTCTAGGGCTTTTACGCATGAATTTAGCTTATATACATCGTAACGTGTAATAATTATGAATTTGCAATACATCATAGTCACAATTCATCGAGAATTCCAAATATTGATTCCACTTGATTCTTGAACTCTGTTCCAACATCCGAAACAACCATCAAAGGTAAGCCATAATATGGTTATGAATTTATGCAAATAGATAAGTGAATTACAAAAAAACTATTATTTTATGTTATTTGGTATAACTGAGGTTTTTATACAGAGTTATTTCATACATATTAAATGTTTCTTCACTACGGACTATGGATTATGAATATTGAATCAATTTAATATGTCTGTCTGTATTCTAAATGGTAACAAGAAAGAAAAATAATAGGGTAGGTGAACACAATACCTAATCGTACGTTAAAACTTAAAAATAACCCTGTATAAATTATGCTTATGGTTGTAGGATTTAAAAACTATTTTATTTATTTATATTACGTGAGTATTATGTTATTATTGAAAAGCAGAGATGAGGTTATACAAAAAAGGTAACAGCAGTACCTTCAGAATGGCACACATTAAAAAAGACTACAAGGTCAATCTGTAAATTATGTAAAAAAACTTATAAATTCAATAAACTGTACTTCAATGATTATGTACAAGTTTTGTATCTGTATCCAGCAGCATTTTTTTAACATCATCATCTGTAAATTCAATTTGATCAAACCTTAGACAATAGAGTTTCATAAAACCTTATCGCATCGCAACAGCTGTCACAGATTAACAATAATAATAATATATCAAAGATTTGAAAAAGTTTTTTAAATGTAGGCATATTTACACGGCGCGGCGGCACGTCATTAAACCTCAATTCTTTCACCATTTTGTACTCTGAAGACGCAATGTCTTAGCGTTCATCACTTTCACTTGAATCGTAACCTGACGATCACTCGCGTTGGTCAACACGGCGGGCGTTCGGGATCCTCGGCTGGAGAAGAGTACGGTTCTTGCTTCGTTTCTATCCTCTCTTCTAAGGCTCGCTCTCGTCGTTCTATCTCCCTTTCTCTTTCCTGAAGGTTCACTTCACGCCGCGCCAGTTCCTCTTCTCTTTCGTTCAGCTGTCGTTCTCTTTCCGACAACCTGGCTTCTGCGTCTAGCAGCCGCGCTGTTAGTTCTGGATCCGAGGGCGGAGGGGACGTAGACGATGTAACGTCATCTACAGGGGGTGTTAGTGGTTTTAAAGCTACATTTGGCTGGAAGTCTTGCTCGAACCTAGTGCAATCTGCCACGCGGACAACTCTTTCTGGATGCTGTAACTCTGGTTCTCTCTTTCCCCAGGGCCTGAAGGCAGGCACTGTTCTGTATCGCAGATGCGCATAGGGGTCGAGATATATCGCGTAGCTATAGTCTTCACTCCTGGCTTTCTTTGGAGGGGACTCTGCTGGCTCAGGCTTGCACACCACCGTCTCCACAACCTGGAATTGAGAAAAGAAATATTGACTATTTGACTCGCTGCATTTTGGGACTTAAAATAACCTGGGAGGGGATAAATGTATATCTGTGCTAATGGTACGACATTATTTTAGTTTTATAGTGTAGTTCTTATATCTATCTATATATAGTATCTTTGTAATCGGTACTATTTTAGTTACATTGTAGATTGTTATTTATTAAATATTTATTCAGTTATTTGTTCCTGAGATATAATGTTATTTGTCTCGTACAACTGAGGAAAACATCTACGTCAAGGCACGGGTTTTGCAATCATAAACAGTGACGCCGAGACAAGGAGAAAGTCTACTGATAAGCGTGAATTTACTGTGTACTGTCGATCACTCAATAACAATGTTATTTGTTGTTGAGTTAGTAGGTACATACCTACCCAGAATCTAATAGAGCAAAACTAATATATTATTATGTAGTAAGTATGTACGTGAAGTTACGCTGCAGTCATTACAAATAATATGTATATCTATCGGTTGTGTGTTATTAATGTTTTGCTTTTAAACCCTACATTCGTATTTTCAGTATTCAAAAATTTGCGATTCATCCGTGGTTCGATTTCACTCATTGAAGTAGTTTTCATCCACAAAATATTACTTCCAAATTGACAGGTATACCTAAAAGTAGTGCTATTATTTTCCACCGCGAATATTGAGAATAGGGTAGCACTAATTTTAGACAATCAATTTACTTGATTAAATTTTGAAAATTTAGAGAGGATAAAAATCAATTATTTCTTTTTAAAGAATATTAGCCATGCTTATCATGATTAATACTCCGCTTTCCCCTCCAATTAAGCATAAAGCTTGTGCCAATGGGGACGACAATAGTGCAACGGGTGGGGTTTGAACCGCCGACCTTTAGGAATTCAGTACGCTCCTCAACCGTTGAGCTATCGAGGCTTTAGTTTAGAGATTTTAGATGAGAAATACGTATCACGCTAGAAATTCTAAAATCTATCCATACGAAAGCGCCACAACATAGGATCCCGCCCGCATTACGTAATGCAGGTAGGTTGCCTGTTCCTACCTCCTACCCGGGGGTAGAGTGGGGAAGGGGGTGCAGAAGCGTCATTGTGAGGCTCTGGTGGAGGGGGTTGGGGTGTGTGAGCTCAGCTTATGTAGGTCGCACGGGGTGCAGACGACCCCCAGACGCGACCTCACCCTGCCCTGATGACGCGCGACACTGGAAACAAACCCCTTAGATATAATATATCTATACCTTATTGAGGTAGATATAGCTTGAGCCGCGACATTTTACTCTTGGGAGCCAGGACACGTCCGTACCGTGCTTTTTAGAATTCCATACCTAAAGCGTGAAAACGTAGCCCTATTAATGTCACTCTGCTGTCTGTCTGTCTGCCTGTTTGTCCGTCTGTCTGTCTGTCCGGAACATGTCACAGGTCTCTAGCTCGTAAACGAAATGAATTTTTTTATTTGGTGTAAGACGTTGACCCGAACTCAAATATTGAATTAGAAATTTTATTAAATTATTTTTATAATGCTGCTGCTACTGCTACTATACGGCTACTAATCTCAATGAAAACTAGCCAACTAAGCAAGAGATATGTACGCAAACACAAGCAAATGCTCTGTCCCATAAACATAGTCCGTCTGGTCATGGAACGGCAATCCGACACGACCGGAGAGGCATCAGGTGCACCGCGCAGGACCAACGTATTCTTCAAGGTATAGAGAGCATATAGAGACTAAACAACTACGCAGAAATATTAGAGTAAGTATTACCTAAATATATAGATACGTTACGAGCACGGTGTAATCTTTTATGAGCGCTAACTCGCCAACAAAAAAAAAAAAAAAAATATTATAACGCACTAGTACCCAAATGCAGGTGCTCTAAATTCCCTCATTCTCATAGTCCGATGGGACAGTAACTCCAACAAACCGATCATAGAAGCGTAGAGACATCAGGCATAGGGTCAACGTACAGGGCACAGGCACGGTAATATACCATTACCGTGGCACAGGCCTGTAGTCTGTACGCTCTCTCTAAATCTGAGATCTCATGATACGTATATACTTTGCTCAGGCCTCAGACTCAAGACTAAAACGGGTATAATCTATACTAATAAATAAAATTGGAGTGTCTGTCTGTAATTTCGAAATAACTACCTCATATTAAGCTCATATGGTTATTTGAACGATACCAACACACGTTTCTAAAATTTTTGTCTGTCTGTCTGTCTGTCTGTCTGTCTGTTTGAAAAGGCTAATCTTTGGAACGGCTGGACCGATTTTGACGGGGTTTTCACAGACAAGTAGAGAATTGACCAGGGAGTAACATAGGCTACTTTTTTAACCGACTTTCAAAAAGGGAGTTGTGTTTTTCTACCTATGTACACCGAAATCTCCGAGATTTCTGAACCGATTTGCGTCATTTCTTTTTTAATCGATAGAGGAACTTCGCGACATTGTTTCATAAAAAATTTGGAGTCCAACTCCTCAATCCTGATGCTGCAGGGGATCTGACCAATCCACGCGGGCGAAGCTGCGGGCATCAGCTAGTAATCACATAAATCTGTCTAAAAACTATATGTAGTTAAAGTCAATGCAGTACAAAGTCAGAGTAAGTTAGATCTCAACCGTTAGCCGTTAATTACCACCATTTTCTCAACTACAGAGAAAAACCTAATAGCAAATTTTATTATTGTCACATTATTGGGTTAATAACAAATAATTCGAACCCGGAAACTCACGTAGAGTATAATAATCCCACCAAAAACATTTCATGTAAAATGTTGCCAAGACTCACAAGTTCATAATGCTTTCACTGTTAAAAAGTTATGAGATCTCTAGTAGAGCCAAGCCCCTAGCTGAGCTTAGAATTGTGCTGGCCATGGGACCTATCCCAAGTCCAAAGTATATAGCTCTTAAATGCTCTTGAGTATATCTCATTTATAACAATAAAGAACAAATAACTCTACTTACAAGCTCTGATTTTACAAACCCTAAATCTTGGTTAAAAAAGGACGGCTTGGCCGTTTAATGTTCGTGGTACTTTTATCTGATATGACATTTAAGCCCGGAATAGCTTGTGCGACAATCATGAAGTATAATAAAAATTAGTAATTGTCGAACAAACTATTCCTTATGACCTTAATATAATATGTTATGTCATGTAATAGTTTCACGAACATTAAACGGCCAAGCCGTACTTTTTTAACCAAGATTTAGGGTTTGTAAAATCAGAGCTTGTAAGTAGAGTTATTTGTTCTTTATTGTTATAAATGAGATATACTCAAGAGCATTTAAGAGCTATATACTTTGGACTTGGGATAGGTCCCATGGCCAGCACAATTCTAAGCTCAGCTAGGGGCTTGGCTCTACTAGAGATCTCATAACTTTTTAACAGTGAAAGCATTATGAACTTGTGAGTCTTGGCAACATTTTACATGAAATGTTTTTGGTGGGATTTCATTTCTTTTTGGCAGGTGCCCTAGATTTTTTTTTTGGATCTATTTTTTGTAGGTACCTACATCATTTTCATGGCCCACTCTCTATTGTTACCTCTTTTTTTAAAAGCTTTTATTCCACTTGCAATGTATGTAGCTATGTTTTTTTGGGTGGAATCTTGCAACTCAATTTTAAAGCAGATACATATATCAGATTTCGGTCTTTTAGGACTGTTCAGGAAACACATTTTTTAAATGTACAGACTGGGAAAAGTTTATTTTCCTGTTGTTTGAATGAAATCCCTAGCCTACATACCAAATTTCAGTCTTCTAGGACTTAGGGAAGTACTTTAGAACTTTTGACTAGAGGGATTTTGAATGGCAATAAATCTGAAACCATAACAGGTAGACAATTGATACTTGGTACGTTTGATAAGTCTGTCAAGGACATATTATTCTGAAAATATCAGCATTCTAGCGATAGACTTTACAAATAATTTGCTTCCCCCATACGTGGGAGTGGAGGGGGAAAATTTCGAATTTCTTAATTTTCCTGTAGTTTGTATGCAATTTCTAGTGTACACACCAAATTTCAGTCTTCTAGGACTTCGGGAAGTACCCTAGAATTACAGACTAGAAGTTTTGACTGTCAATAAATCTGAAACTATAAAGGCTAGACAATTGATACTCAATGCGTTTAATAAATCTGCCCAGAACATCTTATCCTGAAAATATCAGCATTCTAGCGACAGAATTTACTGATTTGCTTCACCCATAAGAGGAGTAGAGGGGGGGCATTTCCAATTTCTTAATTTTCCTGTAGTTTGTAGTCAATTTCTAGTCTACATACCAAATTTCAGTCTTCTAGGACTTCGGGAAGTACCTTAGAGGTTTTGAGTAGAGGTTTTGATGATCATCAGTGAGGGACGAAATCGGCGTATTTTAGGTATCAATAAATCTGTAACCATAAAAGCTAGATATTTGATACTTGATATATTTGGTAAATTTGCTAAGGACACCTTATACTGAAAATTTCAGCTTTCTAGCGTCTTCCAGACCGAAGTTATGACGGGTCGAAAATACGGCGAAACACTTCGAGAAAAAGGTACGTAGCGCCCCGGCCGCCGTTTGGCTCGTCTTGGCGGGGGCACTGCCGTGCCCCCTGATTATGTATTCTCGGAACAATAAGTAGGTTCTTCAATAAACACTCGCCAAAATGTTTATAGATTTTTTTGTTTCAATGTGTATTGAAAAATATCTGTAGCTGGTATTGCTTATTATATTATTCTGTGGTATTGCGCAATATTATGACAAAGGTATTGAAGGTATTTTCGTATTTTTGGCGGTAAAATTATGCCTACAGCAGGAATAGACAAAACAACTTCGACATCCATTACCGAACGAACCGACAGATTATAAAACATTTCGTAGGGCTGCCGTGTTAACAAAATTATTTAAAAAAACTTAAAAAAAAAAATATTAGGTATAATAGGTACTCATTAAGTACACAAATCTTATCATTTGGCATTCCGAACCAGTGATAAATTTTTCTGACGATAAGCATTTATAAAAGTTTATTTGAATAAAAAATATTTCTTTTCAAATAAACTATTATATAATACTAGAGGATGCCCGCGACTTCGTCCGCGTGGATTTAGATTTTTATAGATCCCGTGGGAACTGTTTGTTTTTCCGGAACAAAAAGTTGCCTATTTCGATTACAGGGACGCAAGCTACCTCGGTACCAAATTCATACAAATCGGTTAAGTGGATAGGTCTTTAGGAATCCCGCGGGAACTCTTTGATTTTGCGGGATAAAAAGTAGCCTATGTCCGTCCCCGGGATATAAGCTAACCCTGTACCAAATTTCGTCAGAATCGGTTACGCTGTTGGTCCATGAAAAGATAGCAGACAGACAGACAGGTAGGCAGACAGACAGACAGACACACTTTCGCATTTGTAATATTATTATGGATTAGGATTATACATTAATATACTTGCACCACCTACCGCTAAAATCTATAGCTATGTCTTTTACACCATTTTCTTAACTGGGAAGAGATAAGGCCGCCAAATTGTACTACCTGGCTATATTTTTGTGTGTGTTTTTCTGTAATAATTTTGTGGTGAACCATAAAAGTATATTCATTCATCCATTAATTCATTTGTTTTTGCAACCTGGCAACCCTGCGGTCATCATCAATGAGCGCGTTTGTTATGACAGCGCACGAAATGGCGCGAATTCTCGTCGGCCGCCATTTTCCCGCGAGCACCAGTTACTTCATTAAAAGCTTGTACATTTCGTTTATTACGAGATTAATGAGTCAGACGTGTTTATTTTAAAAGTCTACAGATATAGGCTAGCAATACCCAACGCATTGATTTTGAGAAAGGACGAGGCCTCCGACAAAGAATCAAGGTGGACATGACATCATAAAAATTAAATTAAAAATTTAAAAAACCCCCGACACATAAACCTCTAAAAAGTAAAAAAATAATAGGTAAATATGTATGGGCCCTTTAAGAATAGTATAAATAGTAAAGTTTTTATCCAAGCGCTATGATAAACTATGAAAGTCATCTATTGTAGAAAGAATAGTCTTTAGCGGTCCCCCGACGCAACGAACGCTTGGATAAAAACTTTACTATTTATACTATTCTTAAAGGGCCCATACATATTTACCTATTATTTTTTTACTTTTTAGAGGTTTATGTGTCGGGGGTTTTTTAAATTTTTAATTTAATTTTTATTTCACGCTTTTTAAACTTTATTCATAAATTACCGTTTATTTGTGCCATTCTAAAACCCAATTTCTATAATAATATAAATCCAATAAGGCAGCTAATATCTCTTCAAAAGTAACATCAACGTTATGTTAATTATACGTTCCATGAAATATTTTTGACCGAACATCACTAAATCAAGAATTATCTGAATGACTCACATAGTTTAACACGACCAAAACGAAATATCTGTTTCTAACATGTCGTTGCTTTAAAAATGTACCCATTTTACGTAGTCGTATAATAGTTCGCTTTTCAAGATATACCTACGATTAAATTGAAATCGACTTTCACCCGATGAAATAAGGAATAAAGTGGCTTGTATTTCATTTTGTTTGTTATTGCATGTCAAATTTTTATTTGACATAACTTTCAAAAACCGGTCAAGTGCGAGTCTGCCTCACACATGAAGAGTTCCGTACAAGTTTTTTTTTATGTAATGACAATTCAGTTGTCGGATTTTTCTCTTTACTTGGGCCACAGGAGTAGAGTGCTTGGGCTATAAGATATTGCTACCTGCCTTTCATGATTCTACGTAAACGGGAAGTACCCAATTTATAAGTTTTGATTCTCTTGAAAGATGACACACAGACAGACAACGAATTGGTGAAGGAAAACACCGTCAGGAAACCTGCATGCTTGAGAGTTGGCCATAATGCTCCCTCAAAGGTGCGTGAGGTGTGCCAATACGTGCTTTTCCAGTGTGGTAGCTTCTCATTCTGAGAGGAGACTTGTGCTCAGTAGTGAGCCGGCGATGGGTTGATCCTGATGATGATGAATTTTAAACGTATTTTGTCAAAGTAAATAAGCTGATGACGTATGGAGCAGAAACGTGGACACTGACAGTTGGCCTCGTCCACAAACTAAAAGTCGCTCAGCGCGCTATGGAGCGAGCTATGTTGGGTATTACTCTCAGGGATAAAATCCGGAACGAGGAAATTCGCAGGAGAACAAAAGCGACCGACATAGCTCAAAGGATTAGCAAGCTGAAGTGGCAATGGGCAGGCCATGTCTGTCGCAGAACCGACGGCCGTTGGGGCAGACGTGTTCTGGAGTGGAGACCGCGTACCGGTAAGCGCAGTGTGGGACGACCTCCAGCCCGCTGGATCGATGACCTGCAGAAGGTGGTGGGGAGCGGGTGGATGAGGAAGGCGGAGGACCGTGTTTGGTGGCGCGCTCTTGGAAAGGCCTATGTCCAGCAGTGGACGCTTACAGGCTGATGGATAGATGGATGGATGAAATAAGCTGAGTTCAAGCAGATAAAATAAAAAGAAGGTGCGCCTAATGCATCATCCAAACCTGCGCGACAAAGCGACTACGATGCGGGAACCTCAGCCGCGCGGAGGGTCATCGCCTCCTACGATATTTAATGGTGCCATGCACACCTACGCGACTACAACAGTCGAGGCTACATCTTTTTTTTTCTACAGATACCTACTGAACCCTAAAAATAGTTTGACTATGGTTTGGGTTTGGGTTGATTGTTCGTGGCCTTTGGTTGACTGTTGGATATTATAATTGAATTGATGTTTTCTCGTTTAACTGTGATTATAATATTTTATAAATTAGAAACTCCGCGCCTACGATCCAAAGTATCGGAGTTTTCCAAAACATTATTTTCAAATAAATAATTATGTATCTAGGCAACGTCCATCTTGACAACTAGACATTTGCCAATTGACATAATATTATGAACCTCTGTTACAATAGTGAAAGATCCCAGGGCCACCAGCCGTCACGTATTTTCTGACGAACGAAATGTGGACGATTGAGTAGTGTTACTATGTACTAAGAACGCATGCCTACAGACCTGCTAGCTTGCTTAGACGGCCAATTTTCAGGTATCAGGTAATCAAGGTACATAAAAACATTACTTACCTCACGTAAATTCTCCAATTTTTTTAATTTTTAGCAGATTTTTTTTAATATTAATAATTAATTGACATAAGTAAACTATAAGAGAGTGAGAGAGAAGTCAATATATCCTAATACATGTCTTACTCAGTCTCATGCGCGTAGATAATGATGCCCTCGCGCTCAAACCCACAGAGGCATTAAAATTGAATTTAGGGGATGATTGGCCCTCTGGATCGGTCTGTCTTCTTGTAAAAGGTTTTAAAATAGTGGTCTGGTGGACATATATAAAAATGGAGCATCAGAATTTACGTGCAGTTAAGTAATTACTTATTTTGGGAGCTTTAAAGCGTCTGCAAAGCAATACGGCCGACGCGGGAAGTGTCTGGGAGTATTGGCGACATATTTTTAAGGATATTCCCTAAAATATACGTAAAAATCAGTTTGGAGAATTTACGTGAGGTAAGTAATGTTTTTATGTACCTTGATTATCAGATACCTGAAAATTGGCCGTCTAAGCAAGCTAGCACGTAGGCTAGGCATGCTTTCTTAGTACTTACTAACACTACTCAATCGTACATATTTCCTGTGTCAGAAAATACGTAACCTCTGGTGGTCCTGGGATAAAAGTAAGGTGCATTGGGGCTATTTCGAAAATGGGTATATTCCGAAAGTGCAAAAAGTCTACCAAACGCAGCAATATATTCCTGCTGGCAACATTAGGCAAAGCGCCATCTTAGATTTACTTGTCGCGACAGACGTTGCGAGTCGCTCGCGCTAACATCACGCGAGTGTCGTCAAATTATTCAAGAGAAGTGATTTCGCGCCGAATTTTGGTGATTCGTAATAACCCCAAGATAGTTTTCTCGAAATCCTGGTAAGTTATTTCAATGTTTGTTTGTTTTTATGATAGGTTTTTGTTTTGTGCTTAATGATAATAGGAAAATAAGGTTCCAACTGTGTTTTTTATTTTTTTTTCTGATTTACCCCTCCGGGTTTATTTCGATATGATTGTTTCGCAATAACCCCACTTACGTTTTCCTACTGTAATTGCCAATAGTTCTCAAAGTGTATCGTTTTATTGACCCGCGACGTAAAAATGACGGAATGTTATGAGTTTGACGTTTCTGTATGTGTGTGTGGTGTGTCTGTGCCATCGTAGCTGCCCAACGGATGAACGGATTTTAATTTTTTTTGTTTTTTTTGAAAGGTGAATTAATGGGAATGCTCTTAGATATGTGTGATGAAAGTTAGGTCGGGGTTTAATTAAAATTCTTAACTTTGTTTTGTACCATGTCGACTTTGCTAGTTATTTTTTTGGATTGGGTTTGAAATCGGTTTCCATAATGGGGGTTGTGAGAGGTGAGGAGTGATGAGGGAGAAGTGTAGAGTCACCCCCACTTTTCAAAAAATACCCTCCCCCCCGCCTCTCACAATCCCTTATTATGGATACCGATTTCAAAACCGTAACCATTTTTTCCCCTTAATACACTGAATGGTGTATAACGGTTCTGCAGTTGTATGTCTATGGTATTCCTCAGTTATTGCTTAATTATTGCATTTTTTGTGTTGACAAAAGTTATTTCTTTTTTCAGTGTCATCATGCCTCGTACTTATTTAAAAAAGAAAAATAAAACATACACTTCTCAAGATTTAGCCACTGCCATACAGAAAGTAAGAAATGGGGAGCTTACCGCATATGCTAAGAATATCTACATAATTACGTACTTACTTATAAAAATAAAAGTTGATCTCACTGAATTTTTGTTTTATTTTATTATTGACATTCTTTAAAAGACATTAAGAAAATAAGTAAGTACTTAAAAATAACTTTGTTTATTCATCGTGCAGTTGTAAATTTCCTAAAATCTTAAATGATATGTTGAGAACCACTGTCACGTATCACAACAAATCAAGGTTTTTCTGGGGTAATTCCGTAATACAAAGTTATAGGAATTCAAGTTAACGGTTATTATTTAAAAAACTTACAATATCAAAATCTATGGGGCAATTACGATGGAAAATGTAATGTAAACTCTGACTGAAATGCAATAAAGGCGACTTTTGAGTTCTTCCGGAATTACCCCGTGATAGTTCGCAATTATCCATTATAACCCAAAAATATGGTTCTTTATTTAAAACACTTTCTTTAGCAAATCCAACGATATATTTAAAAATATAATTTATGCTTTTCAAAGGCTTTTCAATATCTATGCAGATCTAAAACAGTTAGAATCGTAAAATAGAGCATTCCCAAATAATCAAATGAAATGTTCACCTCTAGTCATCTCGCAGAAATTTCTATCGGAATTGCCCCAATGCACCTTAATAAGAAAACCAGAAAAGAGCTGATAACTTCCAAACGGCTGAACCAATTTTTTTGGATTATAGCTAAGAACACTCTCGATCAAGCCACCTTTCAAACAAAAAAAACTAAATTAAAATCGGTTCATTCGTTTAGGCGCTACGAGGCCACAGACAGATACACAGATACACAGATACACAGATACACAGATACACAGATACACAGATACACACGTCAAACTTATAACACCCCTCTTTTTGGGTCGGGGGTTAAAAATACATAATAATACCTTGTTAGAGCAAGCTAAGTAAAATAAGTATAATAAATCTCTAAAGAGTGATAAAGGCAAAAAACACATTCTTGTGTTTGTCATACATAGTTTAGCTTTTTTTGTTGGGCACAGATGATAACTGTGCCCAACAAGCCTCTCTGGTAGTAATTTATTGCGAATATTACAAGTTTTTGTTAAGTTTTCTGTTTTAAAAGGTGTTGAAGGTGTGTAGAAAACCATTATTTTATGGTTCATCGCTTTGTGATCGGCTGTAACAGTCTGTAGCGAGCGCAAATTAAGAAACATAACCTTTCATTCATACATAAGATTTGTTTTATTGTTTTGATCCTTTCGGGTATATACTCGTCTGACAGGTCCACCTTGATGCTTTGTCTGAGGACTAGCCATATTTACTATTACTAATTATTTCGCGTCGCGCAGCGCAGCTCAAATGCGTTGGAACCTTTAGGGCCGGCGCACATATAGCAGAGCGCAGCGCAGAGCATTTTCACAGTCAAAATTTTATCGACATTGTCCTCATTGAAATAATATCTAAAATCAATTGTGCATCCGTGCGGATACTCGCGCATCCGCGCGCAGTCCCGCGCGTGCTCGCGCATTCTCTGGTAGGAATTCGCATAATGTGTCACGCGATTAGAAAATTTCGCGGGCATGCTCTGCGCTGCACTCCGCCATATTATGTGCGCCGGCCCTTAATGAACAAGGCGGGACAAACAAAGTCAAAGGATTTTTATCTATGTTTTTATTCACCTAATGAACTCCAGTCCATTCCGTAAGATTTGGCCGCGGGATGGGGCGATAAAACAGTAATGGCGCCGCCAGTTAAAATAAACGATAGACTCATTGAAGATTTTGCTTGGCCTTGCTGTAAACACGTCTGGCTCTGGAGGCTAGTAAAGAACGAAATCTACAAGCTTTATATAGCATTTAAAGACGTGCAATGCTCTCATAGTAAGTAGAGAATTTCGTTTTCAAAGGGGAAAGAAAACTCGTATTTTTAGCGCCTTGCTTAAAAAAAACCGGCCAAGTGCGAGTCAGACTCGCGCACTGAGGATTCCATAATCCGGATTTTCCGGGATAAAAAGTTGCCTATGTCAATTACAGGGACGCAAACTACCTCGGTACCAAATTTCATACAAATCGGTTAAGCGGATGGGTCTTTGCGAATCCCGTGGGAACTCTTTCATTTTCCGGGATAAAAAGTAGCCTATGTCTGTCCCCGGGATATAAGCTAACCCTGTAAAAAATTTCGTCAGAGTCGGTTAAACTGTTGGGTCGTGAAAAGGTAGGAGACAGACAGACAGACATACTTTCGCATTTATAATATTAAGTATGGATAGTATGGATATTAGTGTGATAGTGTAATTGAGTAAAAACCCGTACTTGCAAGTAGGTACCTACCAATTTGAGTAAACAAGGTAAAACCTTTCGACTTTAGACAAACAACTGTCTACGTGCTAGTCTGTAAGGCGATAAGAGCTTTGATAACTTATCAGTTGTTTTGTATACCTTATCAGTTTATCAAAGTCAGAACTATCACCTTGGGTGTTCTTGTGCGAATTATTCGAAAACAATGTAAAGTTTTCGACTATGCGTTATCATTTGCAGTAATTATTTACAACTAGCTGACGCCCGCGACTTCGTCCGCGTGGATTTAGGTTTTTAAAAATCACGTGGGAGCTCTTCAATTTTCCGGGATAAAAAGTAGCCTATGTCACACTCTTGGTTTTTAACTATACCTAACCATGCAAAAAAACACGTCGATCCGCGTTGCTCAGCTGCCATGTGATTGAAGGACAAACCAATAAACCAACGAAGAAACACACTTTCGCATCTATACTAATAAATAAAGTTGGAGTGTTTGTCTGTAATTTCGAAATAACTACCGCATATTAAGGTCATATGGTTATTTGAACGATACTATAACTGAATCACGTTTTTAAAATTTTTGTCTGTCTGTCTGTCTGTTTGAAAAGGCTAATCTTGGGAACGGCTGAACCGATTTTGACGGGATTTTCGGATTTTCACAGACAAGTAGAGAATTGACCAGGAAGTAACATAGGCTACTTTTTTAACCGACTTTCAAAAAGGGAGTTGTGTTTTTCTACCTATGTACACCGAAATCTCCGAGATTTCTGAACCGATTTGCGTCATTTCTTTTTTAATCGATAGAGGAACTTTGCGACATTGTTTCATAAAAAAATTGGAGTCCAACTCCTCAATCCTGATGCTGCAGGGGATCTGACCAATCCACGCGGGCGAAGCTGCGGGCATCAGCTAGTTTATAATATAGGTAGGTACCTACTAGTGATCGCCGCGGCTTAGCTCCTGTGGGAATATCGAGAAATCCGGCTTTGCCTATGAGTAGGTAGGTTAGAGAACCTCTGTGCAAAATTTTAAGTTTTTAGGTCCAAAGTTTTGGGCTGGGCATTGTAAATCAGTAAATGAGAACTTTTTTTTTTATTTAGACTAGAATCAGCCCGCGAATTCGTCCGCGTGGATTTTTCAAAAATCCCGTCGTGGGAAGTTTTTGATTTTCCGGGATAAAAAGTACCTATACTTTTTCCATCTCCAGGATGCCAAGCTATCTCCGTAGGTACAAAATAGATGACGTCCGAGACTTCAGAGGAAAACCATTGCGAATGACATAGACGATTTCACCTTCAAACTAGCAATTTTGACATGTCATGACCCTCTATTGACAATTAATCAAGCAGACATTTCAATCTGCGAAATTTACGCGGACTTTTAGTATTTTGACGTAGGAGGGTAAAAGATCCAGTAAATGAACGAATAAGGACTACCCTGACATTGACCTAAAATTAAGGTATATGAGAATCGTTCTATATATAATTTTTATATTTTGTGTGTCTGTACACAGTAGGTATACACTCTTAAATTATTTAAATATCAAAAAATCAAATAAAATGCGTGGTATTAATTATTATAAATTATTTTATTTAAGAAACGGATAAATTGCCAGTAAATGAACTGGGAATTTCAGTGAATGAACGAACTCTATCTAGTGCATAAACTCTCGATTCTTATTAATAAATAAATTCTTAAATATATTTTCGGCTTGGAATTCAAAAAAAATTGTCAGATTTTCACAGTTTTTGACTTATTGTATATTTTTTTCTACATTTTGCGCGATAAATCAAAAACTATTTTACATAATAATAATAAATAAAACCTGTTTTAGAATGTATAATAGAGCCCTTTCATATGATATTATCCCCTTTGGTATAGTTATCTTAGGTTGAAAGTCACCTAAATTTTCTGGAAAACAGTCTAAATGATTACAGAGAAAATGAAACTTAATGCCCATGTTGCACCCAAGTCGCTGGAAGTGCAACATCAGCTGCTGAATGTTTTGAGAGTAGTGAGAACAATATACCGTAACACATGTTATCAGATTTGTTCCTTTGAGCCGAGAGGCCACATGTTCTGATGCTTTTTAGACAATCTAAGATCTCTTATTAAGTGGTCCAAATCATTTTGATTAAATAGTCTAAGTTGAGATGTAAAAGTCACTACATCGTCACTACCTTCTGAAAGTTCTTGAAGTAGATTGGAGGTACTGGGTTGGGGCTGAGGTACAGATTTATCACCAGAAGTCAGAATCGTTCTAATTGTAGACTGCAAGTTACAATAAAGTCGCTTGGAACAATTTTTTTGCTGTTTCTTCTGGTTATATTCACAATGCAGAAATAATAATCATCATGGTGTTTAGATGGTTCGCGCCAAATTATAAGACTTTTTTTAGTAAAAGTAGGGTCTATTCTTATTTGCTCATAAACGCAATGAGGAAATACAGCTTCCACATATAAAAATTTGGAGTCCAGGCCTTGCTGTTAGCTGCTAATGGGTTCTCAAAGTAGCCCGAGTATGCTTGTTTTACAAAGTTAGACCCACTTGCACGACATTCTTTAATACGTACTCGCCACCAAATGGTACAAAAATGATTGGAATAACTTGCAGATGTTCTTCTTGATGTTAACACCTCGATAAATTTTGGAAATTACTTGTGTGATCTTAATAAAGTGTGAACATACAAAGTGTGAGTATAGTGCAAAATATGGGGGTACCTGTATCTCAAAAACTAGAGCTGCTGTGTAAAAAATTAAAGTAGATCTGAAATCAGCGACGTCAAATTAGTAAGAAACAGTTTCAAAACCTAATAAAACAAAAAAGTTGAATTTTGTATGCCAGTGAAATGATTCGGAATCGGAAGCCACTTTATATATCGCGAAATTTGGAAATGTGGTCAAATTTTCGAAATCCATATTTATCAATGAAAAGCGACATAATTTTGTAAGTAGTACCTACTTACTTCAGTTTACTATTTTTGAACAGTTTCGCAGAGGTACAACAATCGGCCTCATTCAATCAGCCGCCATATTTATAGTAACAGGCAAATAAATACAATTAAGTATTGGAACTACAATACCTATGCTCCTAAATGTATCTTAAATAACAAGTCTCATTCAGCGTTACAAGTGCAGAAGAGGAAGTAGACAGACGGATTAACATCAGTTCGAACAAGTACTGGGCACAAAAGGAAAGAATGAAAGGAGCTTACCCAGTACATCTTAAAAGATCCGTTACAGATACATGCATCCTGCCATGCCTTACCTATGCCAGCCAAACATGGGTCCAGACAAAGAATATAAAAAGAAAAAGTGACTTGCTAAAGGGCGATGGCAAGGAGCATAACTTAAGGAAAAAATATTCAAAGTGAGAATTGAAGACATAAGAAAAAAGACAAAGCCTACAGACACCTTGAGACATGCCCTAAAACTGAAATGCAAATGGTCATATTGTATCGATTTTTACAGATGAAAGAAGGACAGGAAAAATCTCCCCTTGGCCAGGTCCAGCAGGTAAAAGAAAAATAGGTAGACCGAAGACGCGTTAGTCTAATGCTATTGTGCAAATCGCGAGAGAAAATTAGCTTGATAGTACCAAAGACAGAGAGAAATGGGGATACCCAAGAAAGAAGAATACCAGAATAAATATTTAAAAAAAATCTAAAGAAAAATTAAACCGACTTCAAAAACCACAAACACTAAAAAGTAAAAAAAATTTTAGTGATTGTGGTTTTTGAAGTCGGTTTTATTTTTCTTTTGAAAATTTTTTATTTTACAATTTTTAGTGGCCCCACTGTACTATAGTATGCCATACTCAGTTTACCTAAACAACCCGAACCAAACCCTAACCCTAACTCTTGCCAAACCCTACTGTTTACTAAGATATTACACTGATCGCGAGCAATTTGCTCTTATCCATTGAGGAGTTCCGTTCTCCATCTCGGAAGATATTCATCAGATCTTCATCAAATTTATATGGGACCACCTGCGAAGTATACCCTATCAAACAAAAAAATCCAAATCGGTCCAGGCGTCTTTGAGTAATCGGGGAACATACATTAAAAAAAAAAGATACCGAGGAATTCAGAACCTCTTCCTTTTTTTGAAGTCGGTTAAAAATATACTAAGATTTACTAACATGGTGTTATACCACAGAGTAGCGAACAGAGGCAAAGCTTCTAAGAAGCGAGCAAAATTTATAACTATTTTGGTAGGGTTGGCACAGAAGAATACAATTTAATAAACAATAGGTATTTGTTCAACAAGATGGCAAAGTTTGTTTTTGTTGTGATTGCTTAGTTTAAATATCGATCGATAGATCTAAATATCGATTTTGAACGAAATCAGTCACTTTACAAAGAATTATAAATGGTGCCAACTTTTTTAAATTTTGGTAACAGTTTCCTATTTTGTGATCCCAGGGAGCTCTAAATATCGACTTTGAACGAAATCGGTCAATTAACAAAGAATTTCAAAATGGCGTCAACTTTTTTAAATTTTGGTAACAGTTTCTTATTTCGTAATCCCAGGGAGCTCTAAATATCGATTTTGAACGAAATCGGTCAATTAACAAAGAATTTCAAAATGGCGTCGACGTTTTTAAATTTTGGTAACAGTTTCTTATTTTGTGATCCCAGGGAGCTCTAAATATCGATTTTGAACGAAATCGGTCAATTAACAAAGAATTTCAAAATGGCGTCGACTTTTTTAAATTTTGGTAACAGTTTCTTATTTCGTAATCCCAGGGAGCTCTAAATATCGATTTTGAACGAAATCGGTCAATTAACAAAGAATTTCAAAATGGCGTCGACGTTTTTAAATTTTGGTAACAGTTTCTTATTTTGTGATCCCAGGGAGCTCTAAATATCGATTTTGAACGAAATCGGTCAATTAACAAAGAATTTCAAAATGGCGTCGACTTTTTTAAATTTTGGTAACAGTTTCCTTTTTTGTGATGCCAGGGAGCTCTAAATATCGATTTTGAACGAAATCGGTCAATTAACAAAGAATTTCAAAATGGCGTCGACTTTTTTAAATTTTGTTAACAGTTTCCTTTTTTGTGATCCCAGGGAGCTCTAAATATCGATTTTGAACGAAATCGGTCAATTAACAAAGAATTTCAAAATGGCGTCGACTTTTTTAAATTTTGGTAACAGTTTCCTTTTTTGTGATGCCAGGGAGCTCTAAATATCGATTTTGAACGAAATCAGTCAATTAACAAAGACTTTCAAAATGGCGTCGACTTTTTTAAATTTTGGTAACAGTTTCTTATTTTGTGATCCCAGGGAGCTCTAAATATCGATTTTGAACGAAATCGGTCAATTAACAAAGAATTACAAAATGGCGTCGACTTTTTTAAATTTTGGTAACAGTTTCTTATTTTGTGATCCCAGGGAGCTCTAAATATCGATTTTGAACGAAATCGGTCAATTAACAAAGAATTACAAAATGGTGCCAACTGTTTTAAGTTTTGGTAACAATTTCCTGTTTTGTGATCCTAGGGATCCTCAGATATTGATTTTGAACAAAATCTATGACAGTTCAAGAAAATAGATTTTAAACATTAAATTAAATGAAAACACGACGCGCGACGTGTACTGCAGCCCCTGAGCTTGAGCACAGGCCGAGCCGGTATAAACCGATTTCTCTCCGTACGCGACGTAGGGCATGTGCTCACGCACACACGCGCCTCAAGCTTGTAGTAGTGTACCTATCGTAGCGCGCATGTATGAAGCTTTGACTCTGTTCGCTACTAATGTGGTTATACAACGCAATACCACACTCACAAACACTCGTACAAACATACAGACAAGTATATACTCACACACACTCACACACACACACATGGACGCACGCACACGCACTTTTGAACGGTTTGAACGGAACACGGTTTTGAAATTGAAATTGAAAAAAGTGTAAGAATTTGTAAGAAAATATTTAAAAAAAGGTATATCAGCCGGTTTTTTATTCCAGTTCTTTATACATGTAAAAACGTCCAATCTGTTCATTTACTCGAGCCTTTACCCTAGTACCTAATTATATCGACCGCCCCATATCAAAACAAAGTAAATGTCATTTTTCCGAAGATCGTTTTATGTCATAAGCCTAACTTTCATAGTATGTCCCGTTGTATTGTAAGGACACCCACATTAAAGTAAAATTAAAAGCTAGTAAGTCGCTTTGAGCATTTTAAAACATAGTAAGTCTATGAACTGGCTAGGTTTTTTATAGATTAATGCGCCTTACTAAGTTTTTCAAAGGAATTAGATTAAATAAAATAAATATCACCCATTATCTAAATACCATGTCAAAACAGTAAATACTTAATAATGCATTAAAACTTAAAAGTAAGATAGGAAAAGTCAATGACCTCTACATGTCAACTGTTAAATATGGTTTGCAAGGGAAATACTTTGCATACTTACATAATGTTTTTAGGGTTCCATATCTCAAAAGGAAACACGGGACCCTTATAGGATCACTTTGTTGTCTGTCTTTCTGTCCGTCTGTCTGTCTGTCGTGTCTGTCAAGAAAACCGATAGGGTATTTCCCGTTAACCTAGAATTATGGGCAGGTAGAGAGGTCTCAACTCTCATAGCCCAAGTAAAGGAATAAATCCGAGAACAAATTTCGTGATTCTAGATCAACGGGAAGTACTGTATAGGTTTTCTTGACGGACGGACGGACAAATGGACAGACAACAAAGTGATCCTTTAAGAGCTCCGTTTTTCATTTTGAGGTACGGAACCCTAAAAAAGAAAATGATGCACATGTAATGAATAAATGTGTAGGCCAGTCTTCACACTAAAATATTTAAACCCCTTTAATTTAAAAACTGTCATAGCCTAGTGGTTAGAACGTCCGCCTCCTAATCGAGGGTCGGGGGTTCGATCCTGGAATCACGCACTACTAACTTTTCAGTTATGTGCGTTTTAAGCAATTTAATATCACTTGCTTTAACGGCGAAGGAAATTATCGTGAGGAAACCTGCATACCTGCAAGTTTTCCATGTTCTCAAAGGTGTGTTCCTAAATTTCTCTTGAATTTAAACCACTTACTAGGTTTTGATATGAGAAAGAAATTTGACATTAATTGACAAAATTGAGAGACCTAAGCTTGTATAAGAACACAGAAGTGTCATAATTCGTGTTCACTTTGCCTAACGTCTCTCGGAGAGCAGAGAGAGATTTAAACTGTTTCTTATAATCACTGGCCATATTTCAAATGCGAAAGTGTTTGTTGGTTTAATATTCAATCACGCTGCAACGGAGCAACCAGTCGACGTGGTTTTTTGCATGGATACATTTAAAGACCTTGAGAGTGACATCTCTCTCCGCATCGTATTCTTTATTGCTGAGGGTTGTGACCTCTTTCCATTATTCCTACATCTAATGGTAGGTTTTCTTGGGATAATAATGCGGTGGGTTCAAAGAGCCTACGGAACTCGACTAGAAAAACGAGATTTTGACTCTTAGGTTTAACGGTTATGAATTAGTTATTATTATCAGTGATAAAATTGATTAGGGCTGCCAGGTAAAATGACATTTATCTCGGAAAATCAAAGAGTTTCCACGAGATTTTTTCCAAGTTTGCGCTACTAAGTACATATATTATGAAGAGGAAAGGTTTGTTTGTTTGTTATCGATAAACTCTGAAACTACTGAACTACTTGCACTAAAGACAATCATCAACATCAACCGACAGACGTCCACAGTGAACATAGGTCTTTAATAGGGTCTTCCACATGCTACGGGTTTGCGCCGCCTGAATCTTTGCGCTTGCGCTTGACGATAATCATGCTTTAAAGAAAGCAATGATGAGGTCCAAGTTGGAGCACGCTTACCTAGAAGATGCCTATGCCTATTAAGATGCAGGTATCTAAGGTATATATGGCAGGAAACACGGCCGCCGAAATGGCGTTCCAACCTTTAGATTCTCCCCATTGCCCGCAGCATGAATCTGAGCTTTCTTATGATGGTTATATTATTATGTACATATAATATCTCATAAGAAATCTCTAACACACAATCCAGCTAAGTAGGTCCAATTTCAAAAAAAGCTAGCTAGCCGACAAATCTAACTCAGTTAGGCAGCCTTCGGGAACCTTCGAGATGTCTCTCGTCCAAAATTCCTCAATGCTTGAAGACCAGTCTTTGAATAGTGCATGATGTCAGTGATGAAAAATGGATCCGAAATATAGGTCTTTTTTTGTACACAGGAAATGCCTGACGCATACCCCTCCGTCATGTGGGGCTTGCACCAAACTTGCACTACTACGAAATCCATTTCGGAACACGGCGCCCGAAACGAGGCGCGCTATCTCCTAAAAAACATAGGTATAATACCTATTTAGAACACTTACTATCTGTCATCATAATCTATGACAACCTCCGAGTATTTACCTGGTAAAACCGTAACTTTAGAATAAATTTTAGTATATAAGCAGGCTTCATTTAGAAATGAAAAAATCCCTATTTTATTTTTCAACGATTATAAACACAACTTTCATTCAAAAATAATAAGCTTAAATTCATTTTAAATAATATTTTGCGACGAAATGACGCGCACAGTCCTTCCGCCATGACAGTCCAGTGGACACTGAATTCCATAGAGCGCCTGCAAGAAAATAAATAGCACAGGAAGTTTTTTGGTTAGTTTTAGATTATTTAAGAAATGAAAAACATTTAGTATAAAACTAACAGTTCGAATTGATTGCTAAACCTAAACATATCATTTTCTGGAGGTTGGCTTCAAAGTATCAAGATGTTAAAGAAAATTTTTACAGAACAAGTTGCGAACAGCAATGTTTTCAACTTGTTTTTTTTTTTTATTGGGATAATGTATACAAAATTAAAAGAGGCCCTTATAATCTTCACAAACTGAAGTTTTTAATTGCATGTATTTAATAGCTGTTAATGCTTTAGAAAAATAAACAATTTACTTCAAAGTACAGCATTTTTGCGATTAGTCACATAGCTATGGTCTTCATCTTCTGGATTTAGATTTTATATAAGAGTCCCGTGGGAACTTGTTGATTTCTCGGGGAAAAATACCATAATGTGTCCATAACTGGGATGCAAGCTAACTTAATAGACGTACCTTTCGTCAAAATCGGTTAAACGGATGGCCCGTGAAAAGCAGACAAAAAGTGAAGACAGACAGATAGACACACTTATATTAGAGTATGGATTATCATATCTACTTCCGTAAATTGATAATTATATTAATTAAGTAGATAGGTACATATTAATTATTATTTATCTATCTACGTCCTCGTAATTTTATCGACAAAGATAAACTAACATCGCAAAACTAGACGGAAGTTAATTTAAATAAAAAGGAAATGAAATCTAAACACAATTATTAAACTGACTGACTGATCAATCAACGCACAGCTCGAACTACTGGACGGATCAGGCTGACAGATAGGTCCGCTAAGAAAGGCTTTTTAAAAATTCATCCCCAAGGGGGGTAAAATAGGGGTTTGTCTGTGTATTCTAGGCGGACCACGGACGAACTCGCGGGCATAAGCTAGTACCTACTTAAATGATAAAGCAACTAAAACCTTTATCTTTTTAACAAACCTTTTGGCATCGGTCCAAGCAAAGGGCCATGAGAATAAGATGGTACGGAACCCATGTGTGCGAGTCCGACTCGCACTTGGCCGATTTTTGGAATTTTTGGCCGATATTTGCTAATTTCGTAATGTTGCATTGCGAAATTAGACGTTTACACGTGCAATTAATAGTGAAATTATTGTCGTGTCGTGCCACTAACGTCGTAATGTAAATTCCGCTTTATTGCAAATCTGCTATTTTCTTATCGTAATATTTATTATTTTTTAACCCCCGACCCAAAAAGAGGGGTGTTATAAGTTTGACGTGTGTATCTGTGTATCTGTGTATCTGTGTATCTGTGTATCTGTGTATCTGTCTGTGGCCTCGTAGCGCCTAAACGAATGAACCGATTTTAATTTAGTTTTTTTTGTTTGAAAGGTGGCTTGATCGAGAGTGTTCTTAGCTATAATCCAAAAAAATTGGTTCAGCCGTTTGGAAGTTATCAGCTCTTTTCTGGTTTTCTTATTACTTTTATCCCAGGACCACCAGAGGTTACGTATTTTCTGACACAGGAAATATGTAAGATTGAGTAGTGTTAGTAAGTACTAAGAAAGCATGCCTAGCCTACGTGCTAGCTTGCTTAGACGGCCAATTTTCAGGTAACTGATAATCAAGGTACATAAAAACATTACTTACCTCACGTAAATTCTCCAAACTGATTTTTACGTATATTTTAGGCAATATCCTTTACAATGTGTCGCCAATACTCCCAGACACTTCCCGCGTCGGCCGTATTGCTTTGCAGACGCTTTAAAGCTCCCAAAATAAGTAATTACTTAACTGCACGTAAATTCTGATGCTCCATTTTTTTATATATGTCCACCAGACAACTATTTTAAAACCTTTTACAAGAAGACAGACCGATCCAGAGGG
Source organism: Maniola jurtina (assembly GCF_905333055.1). NCBI lineage: Eukaryota > Metazoa > Arthropoda > Insecta > Lepidoptera > Nymphalidae > Maniola > Maniola jurtina. The sequence goes on from NC_060045.1 coordinate 1,888,334, forward strand.
CCAATCATCCCCTAAATTAAATTTTAATGCCTCTGTGGGTTTGAGCGCGAGGGCATCATTATCTACGCGCATGAGACTGAGTAAGACATGTATTAGGATATATTGACTTCTCTCTCACTCTATTATAGTTTACTTATGTCAATTAATTATTAATATTAAAAAAAAAACAGCTAAAAATTAAAAAAATTGGAGAATTTACGCGAGGTAAGTAATATTTTTATGTACCTTGATTACCTGATACCTGAAAATTGGCCGTCTAAGCAAGCTAGCAGGTCTGTAGGCATGCGTTCTTAGTACATACTAACACTACTCAATCGTCCACATTTCATTCGTCAGAAAATACGTGACGGCTGGTGGCCCTGGGATCTTTCACTATTGTAACAGAGGTTCATAATATTATGTCAATTGGCAAATGTCAAGCTGTCAAGATGGACGTTGCCTAGATACATAATTATTTATTTGAAAATAATGTTTTGGAAAACTCCGATACTTTGGATCGTAGGCGCGGAGTTTCTAATTTATAAAATATTATAATCACAGTTAAACGAGAAAACATCAATTCAATTATAATATCCAACAGTCAACCAAAGGCCACGAACAATCAACCCAAACCCAAACCATAGTCAAACTATTTTTAGGGTTCAGTAGGTATCTATAGAAAAAAAAACATGTTGTAGCCTCGACTATTGTAGACGCGTAGGTGTGCATGGCACCATTAAATATCGTAGGAGGCGATGACCCTCCGCGCGGCTGAGGTTCCCGCATCGTAGTCGCTTTGTCGCGCAGATTTGGATGATTGGCGCACCTTCTTTTTATTTTATCTGCTTGAACTCAGCTTATTTACTTTGACAAAATACGTTTAAAATTCATCATCATCAGAATCAACCCATCGCCGGCTCACTACTGAGCACAAGTCTCCTCTCAGAATGAGAAGCTACCACACTGGCCAAGCACGTATTGGCACACCTCACGCACCTTTGAGGGAGCATTATGGCCAACTCTCAAGCATGCAGGTTTCCTGACGGTGTTTTCCTTCACCACTTCGTTGTCTGTTTGTGTGTCATCTTTCAAAAGAATCAAAACTTATAAATTGGGTACTTCCCGTTTACGTAGAATCATGAAAGGCAGGTAGCAATATCTTATAGCCCATAGCACTCTACTCCTGTGGCCCAAGTAAAGAGAAAAATCCGACAACTGAATTGTCATTACATAAAAAAAACTTGTACGGAACTCTTCATGTGTGAGGCAGACTCGCACTTGACCGGTTTTTGAAAGTTATGTCAAATAAAAATTTGACATGCAATAACAAACAAAATGAAATACAAGCCACTTTATTCCTTATTTCATCGGATGAAAGTCGATTTCAATTTAATCGTAGGTATATCTTGAAAAGCGAACTATTATACGACTACGTAAAATGGGTACATTTTTAAAGCAACGACATGTTAGAAACAGATATTTCGTGTTGGTCGTGTTAAACTATGTGAGTCATTCAGATAATTCTTGATTTAGTGATGTTCGGTCAAAAATATTTCATGGAACGTATAATTAACATAACATTGATGTTACTTTTGAAGAGATATTAGCTGCCTTATTGGATTTATATTATTATAGAAATTGGGTTTTAGAATGGCACAAATAAACGGTAATTTATGAATAAAAGTTTAAAAAGCGTGAAATAAAAATTAAATTAAAAATTTAAAAAACCCCCGACACATAAACCTCTAAAAAGTAAAAAAATAATAGGTAAGTATGTATGGGCCCTTTAAGAATAGTATAAATAGTAAAGTTTTTATCCAAGCGTTCGTTGCGTCGGGGGACCGCTAAAGACTATTTTTTCTACAACAGATGACTTTCATAGTTTATGATAGGTAGCGGTCCCCTGGCGCAACGAACGCTTGGATAAAAACTTTACTATTTATACTATTCTTAAAGGGCCCATACATACTTACCTATTATTTTTTTACTTTTTAGAGGTTTATGTGTCGGGGGTTTTTTAAATTTTTAATTTAATTTTTATGTTATAAATCGATTGCAGTACCTGCTGCCAAGACAAAATTGTTTTCATTGCAGGAAAACAACCATTATTTCACGCTGCCTAAAGGCTCAGTAAATTACAAGAAAATTACAAGAATAATATTTTAAATACCTACCTCGTGGGTAGAACCAACTCGTGTAAGTCGGGTACGGTTCGATATAGATATTACGCAAGCCGCCGACGCATCCCGCCCTGGTACCCAGGGGGGCAGACACCCACCCTTAAAACACATTCTGACGCCCAAGGTCATTACCACCCACACATCTTACCATTGAAAAATCAACTCTAACCCTCACTGATACAGTTCAAATTCAAGTAACAAGGACCTTTGCCAAATTCCATTGGAAGATGTGACCTATTCATAGAGAAATGTGGTCTAAATTCCTTTGTGTGGTGACCAAGCCGTAGTATTCCGTTGTAGTATAAGCTCGGGCAATCAATGAGCCTGGTTGTATGAATTATGTATAGATAGCTCATTTGACGGCCGAGTCTGGCAACTTCTAAACATGTGCCGGACGTGTCGTGCTCGACAGAGTACGTATCAGCGGATTTCTAGGGCTCCGTACCTGACTGATGCCAACGGGACCATATTACTAGCCTGCTAGGCCTCCGCTGTTCGTCCGTCTGTCTGTATATCTGTCAGCGGCATCGTGAACCGTCATAGGTAGAGACTTGAAACACAGAATGTGTATTACTGCCGCCTATAACATCAAACAATAAAAAATTTAAAATGGCCCCTTAAAAAAAAGTGTTATTTCTTGTTCGATGGTACGGAACCCTTCGCGTGCGAGTCCAACTCGCATTTGCCCGGTTATTTGGTATATCTTTTAGTACTCCAAACTATGGATATAAGTGCGAATCAGAACTCAGTAATCATAATATACATGACTAGCTGATGCCCGCGACTTCGTTCGCGTGGATGTAGGTTTTTAAAATTCCCGTGGGAACTCTTTGATTTTTTGGGATAAAAAGTAGCCTATGTGCTATAATCTATCTCCATTCTAAATTTCAGCCCAATCAGTCCAGTAGTTTTTGCGTGAAGGAGTAACAAACATACACACACACACACACACACACACATACAAACTTTCTCCTTTATAATATTAGTGTGATAGTGTGATTAATCGTAACTCTAACGCAACTTAACCTAACAAGAACAAAGACTGAAAGTATCAATATAATGAAAGAGCATAAAAAGAACCGAACAATAACGACAGTCAAATAAAGAAACATACATAATATCTGAGATGTGGTGCCAACAAATAACAAAAACATGATAAACAAGCTTGCATCCCTCAATGGGCAGCAAATTCCTCGTCACGATCTTTTCGCGTTTCCCTCGCAAATCCACGGCCATTTTAGCTTGTACCATTGATATACAATAGGTATGTTACGCTGAAAGAGCCTCAATAGCTCAACCGGTAAAGGAGTGGACTGAAAACCGAAAAGTCGACGGTTCAAACCCCGCCCGTTGCACTATTGTCGTACCTACTCCTAGCACAAGCCTGACGCTTAGTTGGAGAGGAAAGGGGAATATTAGTCATTTAACATGACTAATATTCTTTTACTAGCGAATAAGCAACTCACAACACTCACTGTGAAACATCCACATCGCAAAATTAGTGTTAAATAGCTTTTATGAAAGCAATCACAGAAAGACCACATAGCGAAATTCGTGTCGTGGCGACCACAACGCGTTGTGGCAACATTGAAGAAAATCCATGTCAATAGATCTTATAAGCGTAAATTAAAAAATTATAACACCCCCGACAAGTGAAGGTTACAGTAACTAGAAAAGAGCTGATAACTTTCAAACGGCTGAATCGATTTTCTTGGATTATAGCTAAGAACCGACGATCAAGCCACCTTTCAAACACAAAAAACTAAATTAAAATCGGTTCATTAGTTTAGGAGCTACGATGCCACAGACAGATACACACGTCAAACTTATAACACCCCTCTTTTTGGGTCGAGGGTTTAAAATGCCCACCCAGTTTACAAGCAATACATTGCAAAATGGTGGATTTTGATGCTGTCAATAATAAGAAAATGTGGAGAGTTTTAAGAGGTTATATTTCTATCAGTATTTTAAGCGTCACTCAGAACAACAGGTATTATTGAAACATATTAAACGAATTAGCCAATGCCCGCGACTACGCCCGCGTGGATTTAGGTTTTTCGAAATCCCGTGGGAACTCTTTGATTTTCTGGGATAAAAAGTAGCCTATGTGCTAATCCAGAGTATTATCTATCTCCATTCCAAATTTCAGTCAAATCCGTCTAGTAGTTTTTGCGTGAAAGAGTAACAAACATACATACACAAACACTTACATGCTTAGCGGTTTTACGACAGATTTAATCCAAAGAAAACTAATGACAAATAAATTATCGATTGCTACCGCAATATCTAATTATGCAGTTCACAATCTAAGCACCGAAGGTATTTCCGAGTCTTTGAAGGGAGACTGATATAAACACCCTCAAAACATCCGTATTTGTACAGTTCTTTTAAAATCGCCTCCTTGCAACAGATCGTGTGACATCGAATGAGTCAAATATCGATTTTATTAAACTATCAATACATAACATTCTAACAATTCAAATCAATTTTAGAAAATACCCTAACAGTATCTTTGTTTTTGATATGAACGGCTCAAAGCTATTGTTTTATTCGAAACGGGAGACATATTTCCCACACATCTCTGTGGTTCGTATCAAGTTTTCCGAGAACTCCTAATGCGATGGTCAGAGCATGGTAATAAGTTACTGGAAGCGATCTCCGGTGGCCGCTGGCTTGACACCACAGTTTAGCAAATCTACAGTTCAGAAAGGAGCGTATTTGCGTAGAACGTCAAGCCTAAAATCCGATGGGCTAGAGTCTAGCCGCTAGACAACAGCAGTTTTCCGCAATTGTTAATTATAAAACGCGTCCTAATAAGAATGTCTCTAAATGAACAAGTGAGACTTTGATTTACTGAGCGAATACTAGTACTTGATATGGCCGTTGCCACAATAAAAAACAACCCTGGGCTGTAGTTATATGCTCGATGATTTCCTACTGTATGTTTGCTACCCCGTGGTAGGAGCCTGGCTTGAGGCACAAGAGTAGCGATTGGCAAGCAACGAAGCACACAATTACAATGATTATAAGGTTTAACATGAATTAGAGCCGCGACCTGATGTTTTACATGGAACTTTTGCGGTTACCTGCAATTTGAAGGCTTATTAAAGCTTCGTCGATCTTAAATAATTTTAGCTTGTAAAGGTCTTACGAACAATATGATGACTGACGCAATGACAAAGGACTACAAGTACCTAGATCCCGAAGGCCGTGTAGACATGTTCTTGTAACATGGTGTGGTCATGGTCATTATCTGGTCTGTGGTATGCCAGATTTTTTTAAAAATGTGTAGTTTCAAAGTAACACGGGCATTTAAGTAATAGAGAGAGCCAGCGCGTGCGAGACCTTCGTTATTTTATAAAAGCTGAAAGTTTCACTGAGAAATAAACTACGTTTGTAAGGCGCTCGTTACGAATAAACTCCTCTTATAAGTGTTAATTTAATTCGCTTGTGATAGGTATCCCTAGTCTTTGACTGCTCGCTCATAGCTTGCGTCTGAACCTAACACACAATCAACACCAAGATCTAGGATTGTCAGATGCCCCGTACTTTACGAGTTACCCCGTGTTTTAGGGTATGATAATACAAAAACACGTCATTGCGAAAATAAAATACGGGGTAAATCAAGCTCCCGTATTTTTTACAAAATCAACGTCCTAGCCGAAACCGATTCAATATTCATACTGTACCTAAAGGTGGAATTATTACAAATATAATTTTAAGTTTCACAAAATGAAGAGCTTATTGTGCGGGACAGCCCGGAACAATAATAGTGCATAATAAGGTGCCGGACAGTTCGAGAAACTTGGGGAACAGAACTGCGTAAACCCCAATTTAAAAATAATAGATTATTGTCTTACCGGGAACGAAACAATAGGTCAAGGATCGAGAAAGCGTAAACACCTATTGTCTTCGACCCTTTTTTTGTCTTCGACCCTTTTTTCTGATGCTGCCGCAAAGCGCGACTTTTCCAGAATATACGAAAAAAGAGATGGGCGCATGGAAAAGTAAGGGACAGACATAGCCCAAAACAGTATATAAGCGGACGATTTCGACGCCGCGACAGTCAATAGTCTTGTCTTGTTATACAGTCTAGTCTTGTCTTGTTTTACAGTCTTGTTCAACAGTCTTGTCTTACACTTAACAGTGAAACAGTGATCAGTATAGTACAGTGAACAGTGTAATACAGTGAACAGTGTAGTACAGTGAACAGTGAACCTTACAGTGAACAGTGAACCTTACAGTGAACAGTGAACCTTGTAGTGTTATTAGTGAAGTACAGTCTCACAAGGTTTATTACTGTAAGTAAATAGCTTAGAATTAACACTGTAAATAAATTTAGTAACTGGCAGAAAATAGTTGAATTTCATTTCGCCTTCCAACCAATCCAGTGATAGCAAATGTACACAAGCGTACATTTAATGGTCCTTCGAATCGGATATTGTTGGAAGAATTAAAAATCTGAAATTCATCGTGATATTTGAAGACAGCAAAATGCCAGTTACACGTCAACAAACCAAAAGCCACAAGGCCCTTACAGAACAAATTCCTTCGACGTCAGAGGTAACCGCCGCTTTGGCTACCGAAACTAGGACGGAAACCGACACGGCCTATACAGTCACGGGAACTGTCACAACGGAAGCAACAGAACAGACAGCGATTTACAGTACTTCCGCGACGTCAGCACCCTTTGCTGTGTCACCCTCCGCGACAGTCAAATCGAAGATTTCGGCCGCCACTTGCTCGATTACGCCCTCCTTCGCGCCGACTCTGCCCGTCGACGCGAAACAGATGGTCCCTCCGGCTACAGGGGGGGTTCATACAGTCCAGCGTACTCGAGATACAGAGACCTCTACGGTAAAGAAGGGAACAGTTGACAAACCACAGGTACCTCGGACCCCCAGTAAGAGAGGGGGAGAGGGACGATCGAACTACAGCAAGACGAAGGCTCACAAAATAGCAAAAGCAAAGGAAGAACTGCTGCGCCTACAGGTGGAACTAGCTGCTGCGCGCCTCGCCGCCTTGGAGACAGAAGAAACAGATACAGAAATAGAGGATTTAGAAGACGATGGTGTCTCCGTCCACTCCAATACAGAAGTCAACAAACGAGTGGACAACTGGCTAGACAGTCAACCAGCACGTCCCGTGCTAGCGATCACTGATGCACCTCACTACCATACAGAAGAGTCAGTGGTCAAAGACGCGGAACAACAGAACCTTCCAGAGGAACATCAAAAGTCTGCACATCAGTCACCGGCGGGAGTGCAATCCGGAATAGCAGAGCTAGCTACAGCTATCACAAACGCCGTGAAAGCAGCGCAGCGCCCCAAGTACATCGAACTGCCTTTCTTTGGTGGATCACATCAAGAGTGGCTACCGTTCCGCGCCGCTTACTATGAAACTGAAAATATGTTCAGTACAGTGGAAAACATAAATCGTCTGCGACGAAACTTAAAGGGGAAGGCCAAAGAAGCAGTGGAAGGGCTTCTTATCACCAGCGCGCACCCTACGGAAATTATGAAGACCCTCGAGTCAAGATTCGGAAGACCGGAGTCAATCGCTATGACAGAGATGGAGACGCTCCGTGGACTGCCGCGTCTCACCGAGTCACCACGGGACATTTGTATATTCGCGACGAAGGTCTCTAACGTAGTGGCAACATTGAAGACACTAAGCTGCGTGAACTATATGTACAACCCTGAAGTTTCGAAGACACTCGTGGACAAACTTACACCTACGCTGCGCTACAGATTCTATGACTTCGCAGCAACACAACCCAAGGAAGACCCAGATTTGTTGAAGCTGGAAAAATTCCTCAAGAGAGAAGCGGAGCTGTGCGGACCATATGCGCTACCTGAACAGGTAGCCTCACAGACATCAGCCACTCAACAGAAGAAACCACAGAAGGTCCACAACGTCGCAGAGAGGATGTACACAGCCAAGTGTCCCGTATGCGGAAAAGAGGGACACAATTCAACAGAATGTGAACAGTTCAAGAATTTGGATGAAAATGGAAGATGGGATACAGCCAAGTCCAAACGCCTATGCTTCCGATGTCTTCGATACAGAAATAAAATGCACAGATGTCGAGCTAAAGTGTGCGGCATCAACAGCTGCAGGAATTACCACCACAAGATGCTGCACTACAACAAAACAGAAAAGAAAGAAGACAAGGAAGCTACAGAAGTAATCAATTCTGCGTGGACGATTAAAAAGAAGCAATCATTTTTGAAAATTATCCCAGTGCAAGTTGAAGGACCCAAAGGTACTATCAACACCTTCGCCTTGTTGGACGACGGGTCAACAGTGACCTTAATCGACAACAACGTGGCCGAATGCATCGGAGCGCCAGGACCCGTCGATCCACTGAAGATAGAAACCCTAAATGATATGAAGACATCGCAGTCAGCTTCGAGAAGGGTAACCATTAAATTGAGAGGTCTCAACGATTGTGAAGAGCAAATACAAGCGCGCACAGTAAAGAACCTACAAGTCTCGTCACAGCAGGTTTCAAGAGAAATGGTGGATAAATGCAAACACCTAGCAGATATCCGCGATTATCTCATATATGCAGATGTGAAGCCAAGATTGCTAATTGGTCAAGACAATTGGCATCTTCTGCTGACAACAGAAGTGAGAAGAGGAGACAAGAACCAACCGGTGGCCTCTCTCACGCCGCTAGGGTGGGTACTACATGGCAGTCAGACTCGCACCTTAGGACGCCGTATTGACTTCGTGTCACACGTCGCAGAAGAAATAGAAGATGACCTGGATAGCCTCGTCAAGCAATACTTTGAGATGGACGCACTCTGCATACAGCCAAAGAAACCAAAAACAGACCCCGAAGAACGCGCGCTACAGATCCTGGAGAAGACAACCAAAAGGACAGCAGAAAGAAGATACGAAACTGGTCTTCTCTGAGTAGGGTAAAATTGGGAGTTGTAGCTCACGTCTCTAGATAAAGCGCGGCGCGTCTAGCGGTGTAGCTGCACCGCGCCGCGCATCGTATAGACGTGAGCTACAACTTCCAATTTCACGATCGATGTTAAATATAATCAGTAACAAGAGAATGATCAGGTTGTCACAAACTCCTCGAAGATGATTCAATGGTGATATTATTCTTGGATAGCCTACTTATCGCTATTGACATCTCATTTTAGAATTATTTGGATTTATATAAGTAATCGTTTATTTTAAATCGTTCAACAAATTACTTTTAATGTGTCAATTTCAGATAAATCCTAATGACTCAGCTTTATAAGGTTATTTATGAAAATCAGACGGTTTTAGTTACACATTAATCAGCTGATGGTATCAAGTCAACATACTTATTATTTATTCTTAATACGCGTGCGGAAACTTTAAGACCTTGATAATAAATGTTGGATTTCTTTGAGATCGTTGATATCAGAATACCATCGTATTCCTTATAGTTTAATATATGTACATGATGCAGCCCACACAAATTCCATTTTACAATAACAACGTCAACTAAATCATTAACTTTTAATATCATTTTTATTTGTTTATAATTATGATGATTACTTTGAGTTTTTGAAAAGGAATGACTTTCTTAGACCATGTACATGAATAAACTAAAGTCGTATTAATCAACAACTAATAAAAATATTGACTATACTTTGCTAGTCATACTTATATTACTAATCAACCCTTAACAAAAGGAAAGTAAATAAAAACTACTAGATATATATTTTTTTAGAAAATTTTATTATCGAGACACCATTTTCTTAAAACAAGCACGTTTTTTAATGCACATATTGAAGGATGGTATAAACAACTAAACACATCACTATTCGTTTCGTATTGTTCATACAAACTTAATAAGCTAGGGCAAGATTTATCTTCCAAATTATAAACACTATCGCAACCAAACATTTTCGATATCCACTGCACTTTTTCTACACCTTTAGCATAAACACGTTTATTATTTAAATAATTATTCATGTTTACATAATCTTTGTAGTTTAAGTATGAAATAAAACCTTCTTTCCAATGTATTCCTCTGTTTTTTTCTATCCAACAAACTTGTTTTCTTTCCGTTTTCGTTAAATTATAAAATGGGTATGGTGGCTTGATTAAATAAGTCTGGATATGGTTATTACACAATATAGCTATTTCTTTTACTATAAACTCATTGGAATCCGTCTTGAATCCTTGTACATCAATGATGACACTCATGACAACTTGCGAACAATATTACTTAAGGGTTTATATTCAAAGAGGCGATCGTTTATTATAAGACAATATGCTGATGTTTTATCCGGGATATCTTGCGAACTTTCAATTTCCAAACGCACGTCTACAGGTCCTGTCTTTAAATTCTCGTTTTGTCTTGAACAGTCAATTACAAACAGTGGTGCCTTTTCTTTAAATGTGATCAGATCAAACAACGGGTCAACAGGAAGATTATAATAAGACTGACGAAATTGAGTGTACATTTCGTATAATATACTGTATTTATTTTCATCAAATTTCAAATTAAGTGAATCGTATGGGTAATACTGTGAATTTAAAAACAGTGTTACATTCGTTAATTTGCAATGATCAAATATAGAACTATCATTAGTCTTACTGTTTTTCCTATTAGTTTGTAGACCAAAAATAACATATCGAGGCTTTTCAAGTTGAGAAGTAGTTTTAATTGACCACGAATGTTTTGTAGTTTTAGGAAGTAAAGGATATTCATATAAATCCCAATTTCTGAATGCTATTTGAATAGGTTTGTCTTTTTCTAAATACTTAAGTAGTGAGAGTCTTTCACGATCCGAAACTTTTATATGCGGCACACGCCACTGAATTGTTCGTACTTCTATATCTATATTATCATCCTTGTGAATTGTTACACTATTTAAATTACTATTACTTCTATTCAGAATAAGTTCATGTTTACAGTTTATAATAATTTTATTATAATCCTCGGCAAATCCCATTATTTTATTCAATGGTATAACAGCATTAAAATATCCCTCTGTCATTTTAAAACCATCCATTTGCCAACCCCACAATGCTGCGACTTTGCTATCCCCCTCATTCATCGATATGTATGATTTTAATGTTGTGGTTATTCCAGGGTTTCTTACGCGATCTATTTCAATACCGTTCATTTCATACCTTATGTCTTGAAATAGAAACATAACAGGGTTATTAGTAAAATTTACAGGTTTCTTTATTTCTTTCCCCGATTGATCTTTTCCAGTCACTGTGGCAAAGCCTTCAACATAAATTGAACTATTACATGGTAATATGTATATGTCTTGCTGATGTATTGGAATGCGAATTTCATCATTTTCTTTAAAGCTGTTATTGTATGGATTGTACGTGTGGATCTCATAACTTTCGATAGAATTATCGAATACTGGGGTGTTATTAATATTTAGAATATTCATACTTTGAATCCGAGTGATCGGAGAAAATCTTTGTTTCTTTTTGTTACAATATTACGATTTGCTTTAATACGTGTACGCGCTCTAGTAGCAGGCAAATGATTGATTCTTTTCACCTCATATCCAAGTGTTTTATTAAACACTATCATTTTGCTCTACGTAAATGAAGTCTCAGTTGGATATTTTCTTCTCTAAAATCAATATTGTTACCGTTTTCGTCAATGATTTTAACAGTTACGGATGATATATTACTCTTATTAACAGGAAGATAAATAATATTTTTTGGAATTTCTATATATCGATATCCTGGAGGAACGTTAGGAATAAATTCATGAATAATATGTGATGCAAACCCATTATTAAATGATCCGAATATAAGATCACATTCGATCCTGATGACAGACAAGGGAAGAATGTTAACTGGATTAACAGACTCATGCCATTTATTTGCTTCAAGTTTTACATTTGGGAAACCAAGTAAGCGTCCTAAACTGTTTTCTACGTCAAAATGTACAGTTTTGGAACAAAAAAGCGAGCATGTTAAAGTATTATTATTTGGTTTTATTTCAATTTCACAGTTGTCTAACTTACTCGCAAGATATTCTCTTATGTCATATAAATCATAAGTACCATATGGAATTTTTAAATATTTACATTCATCACCATATGCAAATATGTTATTGCTATGATTTATGTTTGGTATTGAGTTCAGAGCAGAAAAATATAATAAACCGCATTCATATTCACCATCGAGAATAAGAGGAGGTTGAAAAAATGATTCCAACACAGATTTGTGCCCGGTAATAGTGATTGTTACAGACATGATCGTAAACTAAATATTTACTGATTTTACTGAACTATTTATACATTTTATTTTGTGTATTCCAAAAACTTCTTAAAAACTTTATACATAGATGACCGCAGTTATAAGGATGACTACCTTGAAAATTTTTGTAATTATAACTCATACCAGTTCCTAAATATTGAATTAACTCTTTAGGTGGTTTTAAATTTCCATAGCTGTCAAAGTATTGAATTTCATTATTTACTTTTGCATAGGCTACCCAATGAGAGCCAGGATTATTGGAGCTATCCAAATTAACTATACCACATTCTTTTCGAAAAGGATGTTTTGGCATCTCATCTCTCATAAACACCCCTCGAAAGTAAGGAATGTCTTGCGAATGGTTGATGATGTCGATATTGGTGAGCGCTCGTTTGGGTAGCCTTTCTCTTAGTTTTTTTCATTTGAAATGTAAATTCCTAAACTACCTCTATGCGGTTTGATATGTAAACCTTTGCCTATATGGAGGGTTTCCATTTTTTCATGATGCCTCTTTAATTCTGTAAAACGTTTTTTAGCGTCTTTCAAATCATTTATAACTTTAGCGATTCCCGCAGCACCACCAGCTAAGCTACCCGCAGCAGATAATCCGGCAAAAATAGGTATCAAAGGAAGTACTCCACCAGTTTTTGGAATTGGTATAATTCGAGGAAGTTTTATTGACGAGTCTTTAGTCAATTCTTTAGCCGCTGCTATGGCTAATTCTATAGCCATTTTCTTACATTTGGGTTTCATTTTTTGCACATGCTTTTTTGCATGAGCAACAACATGTTTAAAGTGTTTTTTCAAACCAGGGCCTGAAGCGGATTTTTTTGGCGACACTGTTTTAGAATTGTTGGCTTTACTAGTCAGTCCCGACCCGGTATACAATTTAGCTATCATAGCTTTATTAACTAAATTTGCTGCTATCTTTTCTCCCAAAGTTGCATCAGATGCTAAAGCACGTTGCTTAGCCCTTTTCATCAATATTTTATCAGCCTTATGACGATCACTTAATGAAGTTGACAAGTCGTATGCAATATCGTGTTGTTTACAATATTCATCCAATTTATTTACACCTTGATCTCCCCGTGCAAGCCTTTTATACAATTTTGTACCAGCACCACAGTAATTATATCCAGGTAGATGAAGTTCAAATGGTAAATGATTTATAAACCAATTGAGAATACTGCTCTCTTTCATTACTTTTATTACAATGAATGTAAAATAACTATACTATCACTTAAATAACAATAAATAAATTGGGAACTGGTTAGTTATAAAATATTCGTTCTATCTATCCAACTATTTTCACTCGATGGAAATCCTAACCACTTTACAAATATCTTGTTTCCTTTTCTTTTTAAAACTTTTTCAATAAGATAGACATTAGGATTTTCTGTTTTTTGAAGTTCTTCTGCATAAAATGAGCCCAAAATTGGCTGATGTTTAGCATCTTCTATAAGGTAAGTAACAGGATTCGTTTTCTGTACTTTTTTAATACGGAATATTTCGGTGGACCAATTAGGAGTGTAACCTTTTTCAAAAACACCTTTATACTTACTAATCCGCACAAAATCTCCAACTTTTAAATTTCTCTTCTTAAGGATTTTTAACTGTTTTCCTACATTAAATCTTTGAAGTATAAGTTTCTTATTATTTTCATTAACTGCGTTAGGAGATAAACCGATCGTTCTATGTTTAGAGGTGTTATAATTTTCAACTATTTCTTCTAGCACACCTTTAGTCCAAGTGTAGTTTCCTTGGAAACTGAATTGTTTATACATTTTATTTTTTAAAGTTCTTATAAGTCTTTCAACTATAGAAGCTTTTTTAGTGGAATATGTAGAATAATGATTGATGTTAAACTTTTTGACTATCTTTTTAAAATTTTCGTTGTAAAACTCAGTTCCAAAATCTGTTTGAAGGTTTTTTGGAATACGTCCTTTCTTTAATATAGATTCAAACGCTTTAGAGACCTGATCTTTATTTTTAAACTTTAGTGGAAATGCCCAAGCATATTTTGAGAATGTATCAATTACAACTAAAATATATTTATAACCTGAATTTTGTTTCGAAAGAGATTTCATATCAATCAAGTCAGCTTGCCATAAATCGTCTATATCTCTCATGACAACATGTCGACGAGGAAAGTTTACTCTTGCATTTTTATGTATTTCATTTACGACGCTGTTTTTGCTCATGTTTTACTTTACTAGCCTCGGTGATTTCGATCAAATTACTTACTTTAATATTTATTTCTGTAATAAACTGATTAATTGATGATATTTTTTTTGAAAGATTCTCTGCCAAAACATCAACGTATTCTTTTGTAACACAATCGTTAGAATCTACCGGCTGCGCAAGATTTTTTACTCTTTTATGCTGAGCATCCAAATTATTGTTTGTACACTTCAAAGCGCATTCTAATAACACTCCTTTCATTCTTCGCATCTTATTAACATGATGTCCAAACTTATCAACTTTCATGTTCAACCTGCTTATCAATACTGAACACGCTCCATAAATGTGCTTTCTTTTATTCTTTTATTATACCCGCTTCTTTTAACTCTTCAATAATCGAAAGAATTTCATTATCATGATTAGTGTTGCCAGCGTCTCTGGACGCAATAATCAATCTTAATCTTTCAATTAACTCATTTGGATCATCCCAATAGATGAGATCAGTATCAGTTTTGTATTTCTTTAAAACTGGTAGCCTACCACCGTACTTTAATTTGTTTGTTTCACACATATCCTTTTCATAAAATAATGGTTTGATGATTTGAGAATATTTTTTTCCTTTGTCACCTTTAATTTGATTAGCAGGATTGTAATCCCTTTTATGAGCACTAGTACTAATTAAGATATCTTTATATGTGATTTTATCACTTTCAGTTACTTTATTCAAGTTTGGTTTATTTCTTAATAAAAGTTCTATTAAACCAGCAGTTAGTTCATAACTTTTATCATCAATAGTAATAAAAGTTAATTTGTTTGAAGACATATCATCTACAGTTGAAAATTTGACGGGGGTATTTCCTATCATCAATTTTTTGTTAATGCGACGTATACCAAATGGTATAGATACATTGCTTTGCTCGCCAAACAGATCATTGTCTGCCAGTGTTTCGGAAATGTTGACTTCATCATTTAGAAATTCCAAAGGTTCAGACATTTCCTCTTGTTTTTTCGGATTTTCTTCAAAGTTATTATCGTTGTGAGTAATTTCAATATCACCATCTTGTTTTGAGTTTATATTTGGAATTTCAGGCGATTGATTATTTTCAACACTTGCGTTGTTACAATTAGTTTCATGATAAGATTTGTTTGTAGCATATTTACTTAGTGTAACAATTGCTTTCAAAGGATCAGACAGTGGTTTAAATATTTTTTTCCGCCTCAGTTCTAACTCTTCATCTTCATCACGTAATCTTTTTACTTTACTTTTAATAGCCTTTACTGATTTAATTAACTCTTTTTTCAAACTTGTTTCCATTTCTTTTTTTAATTATTTTACACAACCATTGAACTATGTAGTAAAAATTAAAATGAAACTAATTTTAAATTACAATCTGTTTAAATAATTTCATTCAAAATTTTACAAAAACGTCGAAAGATTTTCTATATCTACCGTTATTTAATTCACAATCTTTGTTAATTATTAAACATGTGTATGGATCTTTCCATATATCTGAACATAATTTTTTGAAGTCTGACCAAGTCATGTCAGAATTGACATGTTCGTTATAGATGTGTTTCAAATTTATATCATCTTGTTTAAAAATTATTAAAAAATTTACGTTATCTCGAATTAATTGTTTTGGTATCTTAGAATATGTTTGAGTCAAATAAAAACAGTCGATGTTCTTATGTCTACCCATTGAAAAATAATCTCGGATATTTACTTGGTTCTCGCAAGTAACATCATCAAAAATAAATACAGAATTTTTCAAGGCTTCAGTAGGAGGAATAACCTCTTTATCATCTTTGAAGGTAAAGAGCTTAACAGCTGGAACCATGCTTAAAACTTTATTCAAAAAACAATATTTTGGTTGAAATGTTGTTTTAGAATATAGGTAAACATTTTGAAACTTGAGACCATTTTGATGTAGTAATAAGCTTAACATTGTGTTTGTTTTGCCACAATTTGACGGTCCACATATTATACAGCGAATCGTATCGGGCAATAGCAAACTATGCCTTTTTTGGATTGATGACGCTTCTATATTTAAATTGTTAATTTCCAATGTTACTGGTTGTTTGATCAACTTCATTGTGTTTTCTGTTAAAAAAGATAAAATCCTGTTATAAAGTCTTCACATTATATTCTATATAATTTTATAACTAAAATGTAACATAATGTTAATAACCAATTTAAAGAAATGACACCATACACGTGTAAACTCGGAATGCGTTGCTGTGTCACTAAAGATTTGTTTTCACTTTGCTCAAATTACCCATTTGAGAATACAAGATTATACAAGATTTTACTATCGATGCATGTTCATTCCTGTTACAGCTCTCGGGAAAAACTTGGAATGTGATGCTGTGTCACTAAAGCATTATGTTTTCGTTTTGCTCAAATTACATCGTTTTAGATCGCAAGACAGTATTAGATTAATTATTATTTATTAAAGCTTCATTCCTGCTACAGCTCCCGAAGAAAACAGTAGCCGCGCTCATAATTTTATCATAATAAATATCGAGTATTTTACTTGGTAAGTTATTATAATTATTTTATAACAATGTGCTGACTTTTAATAAAGCATGTATTTTTTTACCGTTATTTATTAATTATTTTTCTTTTTGTTTCAGAATTATGTCGACTCCTATCTTACCCAACGAAAATCTAACAAATCCTTTTTACTACGCACAAGATGTAAACGGGTTCGCGGAAACTGAATTTCAGAGACTTTGCGAGGATTTAGCTCAAAAACAAGCAGCAGAACCAGTTCAAGCATCTAGTAAGGAGATGAAAAAAAAGAAAAAATGCAGTTTATCACTATTGAAGCCTGTTTCACCCCCGACTTCTACATCAACATCCTATGTTATTCGCAAAGCAACTGGAAGACGGCTTCATTTAATAAAAATAAATATTTATGGACTAAATGGAGGAGAACAAGATGAAAATATAAATGGTGATACTCCTAGTGTTAGTGCACAGTATGTAGTCAAGGATAATTACGATGAAGTTATGGATGCTACAGAAAATTTGATAGGTAAAATAATGTCAAAAATTACTCACTCCATATAAATTTGAACTATTGTTGAAATGTAATTTGCTTATTTTTAAATATCATCATATTTTTTGTTTATAAAAATAGTGTTTTTTAGAGTAAGGAGCTGTAGCATGAATTCATTATTTATGAAATAAACGTGGTTAAAAGAATAAAATTGTTTTTTTAAATTTTAAACTATTAATTGAAAACATTATGATTGTACTAAGTACCTAATAATATTAACGTATTCCATGTAAATATTAGGTAGTACAATCAAGTTTTTTCAAATATTTCAAGGGTTCGATTCCCTTCAATGTAAAGGTTTTTTTAATTTTGCTAAATGTTTGCTTACTGCATTTTCATTTCTTGACCAAGGTGATAAGGATATAATGTTGAAATTGAAGGTCTATATAAACAAACGTAAAGGTCAGTAAGCAAACATTATCACCTGCTATGATATCACTATAACTCAAGTTATTGATCTCGATAAATATAAAAATAAAAAACTAAAAGGTAAAATAATAAAATGACAGTGATGATGAGTAGTAAATATTTATTTCAATATTTGCATGCATACATGAACAATCAAAATTGCACAGTAATGAATAACATAAAATCTTGTACAAATTAACAACTAAAAAATTGTACTGTAGTGCCCCCACGGCAACGTTTTAAACTGCTTCTTTAAAATTTGTCTTTTATCATCTTCACTATTTAAAACTAACTTATTAATTTTTTGGGTATATACATTATGATTTTTAGATCTAATAACACACATATTCTTTCTGACTGATTGATTGTAGTATAACACATTTTTGTATTTATCTATATCCAACCTTTTGGTAACAGATGTTGTCACTCCTTTTGCCTTTTTAATAGACATTTTTTGTGATTCAATACAATACAATTTTGCTCGTAAGCCAACAAATTCAACAATAACATCTCCACCCATCTCATCTTTAAAAAACCCCGGAATTTTCATATTTGCTTGAGGGATATTGTAAACATTTTTATTGCTAAAATTGCTGGTATCGAAAAACTTAATATTCTTTTTCATGTCTGAATAAAAATCATCAGTATATATGCGATATAGTAAGCTATCAGTATCAGTATAACAAAGTTCAATATTTTCTTTATATAATGGTTTCATTATAGAATAGTGAAAGTTATATAAATGTGTTTTAGCTAACTCTAAAACAGTAAACCCCACATAAATTGGTCTATCCAAAATTAATTTCGTTTGTTCTAATTGGATTGCAACCAAATTATCTGTAAATATCGACAAACATTTAAAGTTAGGCGCACTTACATACTTTTCTGCTCCAATAATCCTGTTTGTCTTATTATTCTTATCTGTCCATGTATTAACAAGTTTTACATTTACTTGTTTTCTTTTATTTTCTATGGTTTTACCAAAAATAGCATTATTTTGTTTTTTGAAAAAGTCTTTTTCAAATTCAGACTCTGCTTTTTGCCTCAAAGAGGTATTCAATTCAATATATGGTTTCAAAAATTCTTTTTGTTCAAATGATAGAATTCTATGAATTTTTAACAATTTTAGACCGTTTTTAAGACATTCTTTTAAATGGATGTAGTGAATAACATAGGAACATTTGTCGTATAAATTTGCAATAAGCTTGGCATTTCTATGACCAAAAGGTGTAAATTTTTCAGCAGCAAATGGTAAATCTGAGTGAGCGTCATGTATTTCAGATGGATAACTAAGATCTACTTCAAGTATATAACCAATGTTACTATCAACAGTAATAGAATCAATTTCAAAAGTCTCAATTTGGTCTTTGTTCAAAAATTTAAAATTACTTGTAGGAAGTTTCATCATCATTGCATAACCATACAGGTTCACACAGTCTAAATATACCAAAAAGCTACTTGATTTGTTGATATCATAGTCAGACATATATTTATTGTTAGCTTTAGCATACCTTAAAGAACACTGAGCTAGACCACCTCGTATACCTTTTTCAATCATTTGATACATCTCCACATCAGTTATAAGGTCTAATTTTACATTGGTATGCAAAAGCATTGCATCCCAACTTAAAGAAGGTGAAGAAACATAATAGCACGGATCTAAGCAATAGGTTGCTAAGCTAATTTTTCTGAATTTTTCAAAACTATCTGCTAGTAATAGTACATCACATTTTAAATATAAATCTGTATATTCGCCTAAATTTTTTATTTTAAAAGTTTTCCAAACTTTCAATGCATGTTTATAATCTTCTTCCGAAATAAGTTCTGAAGTAAGTTTATTAAAAAAATGTTTTCGTTTTGGTAACTCAGTTTCATCGTAACGTTTTAAAGAGTCTATATAATCATAGCAGTACACACCCTTTCTGCAAATCAAATCAAATAAATACTGATCACTGTAATACCTACGCAAGTTTACGAAGTCGTCTTGATGTAAAGATCTAGCTAATTTATCTAAGCTACAACTGAGAAAATTAAAAGAATCGATGAATTTCAGCTGAGCAGCAGTTTTTGAATCAATTGATATAAATTTTGTGAAAGATATGTATTTTTCTTTATTTTTTGGAATAATATTTATACGACCATTAATACTCGCTAACTCTTTAATAAAAAGATGGCAATCGTAATTACTTAAATTATGAAATATAATAGGTATAAAAGGACATTTCTTTGCACTCAAGTTGCAAATGTTGTGAGCCGCGCCTCTATATTCCCCTGTAAAATGATCGTGATCTGCTACAATTTTATCTGTGGATGTAAATTTTTGTTTACATATACAGCAAACTTTTGCATTATGAAAACATTTCTTTTCAGTTTCAGTAAGTAGTTTCATGGGATTATTTTCTAACAAAATTGCATGTAATCGTTTGACATCATTTGAAATTGTTTCTACAAATTTTTGAGCACAGTTAGCTCCTATGTATGAAACCAGTTCATTAAGTTCAGGTTTAGATTCACAACAAATATAGTACGCGAAAGATGTGGCTTCATGAACCTGTATGGTTTCAGTATGCCCAGATTTACTTTTATCAGAATATTCTCTTAATAAACTTTCAAAATCACCATAAATCACAATTGGTATTCTTTGAGTTCTTTCATAATTATCAAAATATAATTTACTATTTTTCTCTGGAAGAACAGTTTTAATTCTAGCACAATTATGTTTGCATAATTTTTCTTCTGAATTGAAATAAATGAAGCACTCCTCACATAAAAAAATTTTAGACTTATTTTTAGTAAGTTGACTATGAACCAACCGTTCAAAGTTTCTTATCAAACAAAAATGTCTTTTATTGTTTTTAGTAATGTAAAGCAAATTAACATGAACAAGTTTACGCTTGCTGGTTTTGTACAGAGGTCCGTTAATATCACCATTTTTTTCTAAACTGTATATATTAACACTTATGTCAGAATTATTTTTTTCAAATAATGTGATATCCTCAAAAGATGGTGGAAACGACATACCATCTGTTTTTAAAACTTTTGAATAATGAGGATATGAAGATACTCTATTACAGTTTTTATCGGTGGGATACATATGTGCTAATATACTCCACAGAAAACACTTATCATCACTATTTTTAATATTTACACAAGATCTAGTTTTCAGAATTTTTATTGGTAGTGGAATATAGGAGCCTGTCCTTAAAGGATTATATTTATTAATGTTTACTTCTAAATTATTCAAAGAGTCAAAAGACCAGCCTGATTCTGAATGTTCAAACTCTGATAATTTGTTAAGCAGGCTTTTTACACACTCTAAATATATATTTTTTATGTTTGTGGATTGAAAAATTTGTACATATTTAGTATTAAACGACTTCAAAGATTTTTCATTATTTTTTGGCAAAGTAAATGTCGCAAATAGTTCAAAATTTATTTTAAGAGCATTATGTTTCTCAAGACTTCTTTTTACTAAATTACATATCGTATTTACAACTTCAGATAAAAATTGCTCAGGTAACAAAATTTTTTTTGATGGACATACACGATAGCTTAGTATTCTGTTCTTAAAAGCAGTTCCAATTATTTGAACATTATCGAATTCTGTGCGAAGTAAACAATTAGACTTATGTATATAACTTTTCTTATGTGAAAAGTATTTTGGCACTGTTATATTACAAATATCACAAAAAGTCATTATGAGATTATACTAAGTAAGAGTACTTATTATTTGAAGTTAGTAAAATGCAGTTAAAATTTTCATGCTGGGTATAGTGTAGGTTTAACCCCTTTAAAATCTTCCTTAGCAGCAGCGACCAAGCGATTTGTTGCCTGCCAAATTTCTGAGTTGGTATCCATACATGACTTATAAGTAAAAAGGGCGTGACGCCATCGATTACCCGGGCTTATCTTTGATGCTTCAGCAGCGTTATAGATGCGGAGTTCTAAGTAATAATCGCCTTCCGTTATTAATTTCTCTGGTTTTCGCTGGGTAGAATACCCAGATGCTATTTTTTTGGTGATAAAATTTTTAAGTGGTTCAAGCTTTTGCACCACTTCTTCTTCGTACTGAAAAGACAAAAATAATATTTTTAGTTATTAAAAAATATTAACTCAGTTAATAAAATGTTTATTAATAAATAGGTTTCCATCAATAAATTCAACAACCCAGAGTTGAGTTGCGAAACCTCCCCTAAAGCTAACAATTTATTTGATCCAGCTCAAGAATCGAACTTGAGACCTTAGGCTCCATATTCAAACGTGCTAAGCTAATATTAACTAATAATTAAATAATTAAATATAATGATGTAAAAAAAACCATTAATATCTTCTTAAAGGGTTTAGTTGATGCTTATATTCAGTCAGAATTCTAATATTTCTTGAAAACAATTGTAATAATATTATATTTACAGTAAAAATAAAGTGTAATAACTCACCTCAGACTCCCATGAAGGACGTGCAGCCTTGACAGGTTTTTTTTGAAGCGCTTTCTTACGCTTTACAGGTGGTTCCGGTTCAGATTCTGAATCTGACTGCCGCTTTTTTGATTTCTTCAATTTATTGAGTGATTTACTCTTTGAAGTTGAATTTGAAGTTATAGGTAATTCGTCATCCGAATTAAAAGGATTATTACTAAAGTTCGAAGCCCTGTTATAGAAAAAACATTTTTTTAATGTTGTTACATCATACTATTAACTAGTTCTGAAACAATTAAAGATTTTTTGGTGAAATGAAATTTAAACATGTATGTACTTAATGTAACTTTTTAAAATACTATTAGGTAAGAAGTTAATATTAAAAAAAATATTATTTCTCTGTAGATGCAACAACTCTTTCATTAAAATATGTAAAAAATAAAAAAAATAAAAAAATACATACATACTGAAGCTAAACAACTGCTTTTTGAAATTTAAAAAATGATTTTTTAAGTGAATTAAGTAAACGTTTGCTCGTTGAAGTGCTCACAAAAGAAATGCGTAGTGAAAACAGTGCTTACAGAATTTAGGTTCTTCTAATAGTCAATCAATAAAGTCAAAAGTTCATAGTATTTGCATAGAATAATGACTCTTAAACATAAAAGTAATTAGAATGACATTCAAAGATCTCATTATTACACACATACATAAGATGCCGCATGCATGTTTAGGATTCCCTATTAGGAAGCAAACTGCAAATATGCAATCCTGCAATACGAGTCATTAGACACCGAAAAAGAATCACTTTTAGTTAACACATGATGTATCCCGACTATACCTACTTTGATATTATTTTTTAACACTCATGGCGTCTGTTCTGTATTTCTACATTAGATAAGTATGCATATTATGCACTATGTAGGTAATGTTTACAGCAATTGAAATAGTGTAATGCCAAAATACAATATAATATTTCATTAGTTACTTACCAAAAGCGGATCGATTAATAATAATTTTATAAAAATTATCGCCCATTTAGAGAATAAAAAGTACTTATACTTACTTATATGAAATATGATTTTATCGGCAAAAATAGTTAGGTAGAAAAGTGTTAATGTAAGTATTTTATGGAATAGTAGGTCTATCAACCGAACTCGATCTACTCTATGAGTCATGATAGCATAGTGATTAAGACGTCCGCTGCCTCCGGTTATAAGTCGGGCAGGGGTTCGATCCCGGGCATGCACCTCTGACTCGGACACTTGCTTTAGTGGGATACCATAACACTAGAATGAATGAATGAATTGGATGAACCTTAATACTACAACACTTGAATTTTAACCTTCTATTATAAGAGTGTGGTTAGTAATTATTATTGATACTTATATACCGACATACTTACCTGTTCCGGCATAGCATGCTTTCCATCCTAAACTGACACACCACTTACCATGTTTTGAATACTTGAATAAATGAATGAATAAATGATTGAACGATCGTCTTTGAACCTTTATACCGCAACACTTGAATTTTCGATAAGGGAGTGTGGTTACTAATTATACTTATATTAATAAACTGACAAACGTACCTGTTCCGGTTTAGTATGCTTCCATCTTAAACTGACACACCACTTACCATGAGTTGAATACTTGAATAAATGAATGAATGAATGATTGAATGATTGATCGATTGTCTTTGAACCTTTATACCGCAACACTTGAATGTTCGGTAAGGGAGTGTGGTCACTAATTATACTTATATTAATAAACTGACAAACGTACCTGTTCTGGTTTAGTATGCTTCCATCTTAAACTGACACACCACTTACCATGAGTTAAATACTTGAATAAATGAATAAATGAATGATTGAATAATTGAACGATCGTGTTTGAACCTTTATACCGCAACACTTGAATTTTTACTTTACGATAAAGGAGTGTGGTTACTAATTACTTATATTAATAAACTGACATACCTGTTCCGCTTTAACTTGCTCCCATCATAAACTGAACCTCCGCTTAACATAAATTTGAGATGAGTGCTACATTAATTGCATTAGGTGGGTTCTTGAGGGTTCCAGTACAAAATATAAATTATTCTAAATCTAAATAATCTAATCGATGCTTAAGAATAGAATTTGTATAAAATATTCCAACTCAGTATCGTAAGTAGTTGCATCAGTTGAGAATGTGCTAAATCAACCATTGAATCATCTTTCTACATGAGTTAGTAACAATAACCTGATCATTCTCTTGTAACTGATATCTATTGTGAAAATATTGTGTGTTCTAGCTTAAGTCTTATAGATCCGGCGCGCGCTGGCGCGCCGCGTCATCTAGAGACTTGAGCTAGAACACACAATATTACCCTACTTCTCTGGCGTAAAGAAGACGTTACGCTTCCCGAGAACTATGAAAACTCATTGAAGCGGCTCTTTAACATCGAAAAGAAGATCGACCGAGACCCCAAGCTGAAACAGAAATACACAGATCAGATGGAAGCTCTTATCTCAAAAGGATATGCTGAACGGGCTCCAAAACAGAAGACAGCAGGCAAGACTTGGTACTTGCCACATTTCGCAGTGATCAACCCAATGAAGCCTGAGAAGCTAAGAGTTGTGCACGACGCAGCAGCGAAGACAAAGGGAGTAGCTCTCAACGATATGCTACTCAAAGGACCTGATCTTCTACAGTCTCTACCAGGCGTCGTTATGCGGTTCCGACAGCACATGATTGCAGTTACAGCAGATATTAAGGAAATGTTCATGCAAGTGAAATTACGAACTGAGGACAGAGATGCACTTCGCTACCTGTGGCGCGGGAATCGACGAGATGACCAACCTCCTGAAGAATATAGGATGACGTCATTAATCTTTGGTGCGTCAAGTTCTCCGTCTACAGCGATTTATGTAAAGAACTTGAACGCCAAACAGTATGAAGAAACTTACCCCGAAGCCACAGCTGCCATTATACAGAAGCACTACGTTGATGATTACTTGGACAGTTTTAGAACTCTTGAAGACGCAGTGCGCATCGCGAAGAGCGTGCGTGAAGTGCACTCTAAGGCCAGTTTCGAATTGAAGCAGTGGAAGTCGAACTCATCATACCTACTAGAAGCACTCGGTGAAAAGGAACAAACAGAAGACAAGGAACTCTACAAATCTGAAGAGAAAACAGAACGAGTACTGGGCGTCATCTGGAAGCTTAACACAGACGAACTCACCTTCAACCTCAACTTAGCTCGTATCGCACCAACGCTCATTAACGGGAAGACACCTACGAAGAGAGAGGCGCTGAGAATTGTTATGTCGCTATTCGATCCACTCGGCTTCGCATCGCCTGTCACCATAAGGGCAAAACAGCTGCTGCAGGAAGTATGGCGAAGAGGTACGGCATGGGATGACGAGCTCGATGAAGACCTGGCCGCACAGTGGCAAGACTGGATGAGTCATCTAAAGAATCTCAGCAACATAACTATCCCGAGACGATATCTCCACTATAGCGACGCCACTTCAATACAACTACATGTCTTTACCGACGCCAGCGAAGCAGCTTATTCAGCGATTCTATTCTGGAGAACAGTAGCACCAAATGGTGAAATTGGTCTATCTCTCATTATGGCCAAAGCGAAGGTAGCGCCGTTGAAGTTGACATCCATTCCGAGATTGGAGCTCCAGGCTGCCGTCATGGGAACCAGACTCGCTGAAGCAGTGATCGCAGAACATGAAAGAAAACCAGACTGCAGGGTATTCTGGACTGACAGCAAAACAGTACTCACTTGGATACGGACTGGGTCGCGCTCATACAAACCTTACGTGGCGCATCGCCTTGCAGCTATTGAAGAGTCTTCTAAAGTCACCGAGTGGCGCTGGGTTCCAACAAAATTGAATGTGGCAGATGATGCTACGCGAGACGTTCCTACATCATTCAATAGGAACCACCGCTGGTACAAGGGACCCGACTTTCTCTACGAAACAGAAGCTCACTGGCCAACCGAAGTGTCCACCACAGAACAAGAAGAATCTTCTGGTGAAGAGAAGATAAATTATGTGACCGATAAAAGGAAAACGAAACTTGCAGAAGCACTACCCGATGTCTCTCGCTTTTCGAACTGGGACAGACTTCGATACGCAACAGCAAGAGTTCTACAGTTCACTCAACTCTGTAGAGCTACTAAACAGAGTGTCCACTACAGAAGGACACAGAAAAATACAGAAGCTGACCCAAGCTGGAGAAAAACAAATAAGCCGGTGACTAAACAGCAACCAACAGTAAAGAAAATAGTGACACCTAAGAGAAAAGAGTTTTTCCCAGTTTCCGCCGAAAACCTCAAAAGAGCAGAGGAGTTATTGATGCGTTCCTCACAAGAAGACTCCTTTACAGATGAGTTAGAAGATCTAAAAAACAACAAACCAATCAACAAAGAGAGCCGTCTATATCAGCTTAGCGTCGAATACGTGAACAACGCAATCAGATTAAGAAGCCGTATTCGAGCGGCAGCAGACGTAGCAGAACACTTTAAGAGTCCCATGGTACTCGATGGCTATCATCCGATAGTTAAGCTCTGGGTGAAGGCCATACATCAGCAGCACCATCACGCCGGTGTCGAAGCGACAGTCAATGAATGCAGACAACAGTATTGGGTGTTACGCTTGCGACCTGCCACAAGGATGATAGTACGAAGTTGCTTATTTTGCAGGATGAAAACACAAAAACCAGCGTACCCGAGAACCGGAGACTTACCAGCGTGCCGCTTAGCTCACCATAAACGACCTTTTACATTTACCGGGGTCGACTATTTTGGGCCTCTCTCAGTGACCATTGGTCGAGCGAGACAGAAGAGATATGTGGTAATTTTCACATGTCTCACCACGAGAGCCATACATTTAGAGATTGCAGGCTCACTAAGCGCTGACTCAGCAGTGATGGCATTGAGGAGAATGATCGCGCGAAGGGGTTGCCCTACTGAAATTTGGTCAGATAATGGCACCAACCTGAAAGCAGCGGACAAGGAGCTGCGTAAGGCCATCAATGAGGCAACAGCAGAGGCAGCAGCAAGGAAATCTATCACCTGGCGCTATATTCCACCCGGAGCGCCTTTCATGGGCGGGGCCTGGGAACGAATGGTCCGCTCTGTAAAGACAGCGCTTGCAGCTACGCTACACGAACGCCATCCCACCGAAGAAGTGCTTTCCACTCTACTGGCCGAGGTGGAATATACAGTTAACAGTCGTCCGCTGACACATGTTTCAGTCAGCGCAGAGGATCCAGAAGCACTGACACCCAATCATTTTCTGTTGGGTGGTTCAGGACGTGTACCTCAGCCAGGGACCTTTGACGAACGAGACGCTGTCTCTAGGTCCACTTGGCGAGCTGCGCAAAGGTTGGCTGACATATTCTGGGCACGTTGGGTGAAGGAGTACCTTCCTGAACTTCAACACCGGCGGGAGCCAAACGGACGAGGACCTGCGATACAAGTCAACGACCTCGTACAAATAGTTGACCCAAACCTGCCACGCAATGTATGGATACGAGGCAGAGTTACAGCTACATACCCGGGACCAGACAACGTCGTGCGTACAGTGGATATTCTGACCAAAGGTGGCGTACTACGGAGGCCAGTCAGGAAGCTGGTATTACTGCCCCTGTCAACAAACGACGACGTGCCCGCACCGACAGATGATGCGACGCAGTCGCACGGCGGGAGAATGTGCGGGACAGCCCGGAACAATAATAGTGCATAATAAGGTGCCGGACAGTTCGAGAAACTTGGGGAACAGAACTGCGTAAACCCCAATTTAAAAATAATAGATTATTGTCTTACCGGGAACGAAACAATAGGTCAAGGATCGAGAAAGCGTAAACACCTATTGTCTTCGACCCTTTTTTTGTCTTCGACCCTTTTTTCTGATGCTGCCGCAAAGCGCGACTTTTCCAGAATATACGAAAAAAGAGATGGGCGCATGGAAAAGTAAGGGACAGACATAGCCCAAAACAGTATATAAGCGGACGATTTCGACGCCGCGACAGTCAATAGTCTTGTCTTGTTATACAGTCTAGTCTTGTCTTGTTTTACAGTCTTGTTCAACAGTCTTGTCTTACACTTAACAGTGAAACAGTGATCAGTATAGTACAGTGAACAGTGTAATACAGTGAACAGTGTAGTACAGTGAACAGTGAACCTTACAGTGAACAGTGAACCTTACAGTGAACAGTGAACCTTGTAGTGTTATTAGTGAAGTACAGTCTCACAAGGTTTATTACTGTAAGTAAATAGCTTAGAATTAACACTGTAAATAAATTTAGTAACTGGCAGAAAATAGTTGAATTTCATTTCGCCTTCCAACCAATCCAGTGATAGCAAATGTACACAAGCGTACACTTATAAAAGCTGTTTCTTCAAACAATAAGTATTAAAAAATATCTAGGTAAAACACTGTCTCCCGTAAAAAAATTTAAAACCCGTATTTTGATGCTAGTCACCCGTAAGTCAAGAAATAGCAGGTGGCAACCCTAGCAAGATCATAGAAATGTAGTCATTTAGTTCACAGGGAAAACCTAGCTAGGTCATTCCACTTAAGTGGATGATAGTCAACTCAGCTGATCCTTAGGATTAAGAAGTTAAGAATCTTGAGGACTATAACTGGCCAGTTTGTTACCAAATGTGGTAGGTAGTTACGTAGGTATGAGATCAGATTGTTTGCTTTCTCTTGAGCTATAACCATGGTATAACCAACTTGAACTGACTCTATATTCTACACTAGTGTTAGCAACATAGAATTGCGAATAGGTATAGAAATGGTAACTCGTCGTTGTCAACCGATCCACTGCTTTCTAGAACGTCCACATCTGGACATATTCGTAGGTCTCTTGTAGTAGTTTCCACACCCCACTATCTAGCGTCTCTACGATTCGTTTTTTAGGGTTCCGTACCCAATAGGTAAAAGCGAAGCCCATCCCTGTCACTGGTAGAGATATCTTATAGAGATAAGTGCTTTTTTTTTCTCTTTATTTGAACTTTCTAGTACAAATAAAATAAATAAAAATAAATAAAATAATTTAAACGCTAAAAAGGAGTGAATTTGGTTTCAAGTTCATGCATGTACTTGAGTTTTTTTATTAACCTATCTAGTCTGTGGAGTCTGTGTTAGAACTTTTAGAAGCAAAGAATCAAAGAAAAAGAAGGTGAAGTTTGTATGTGTATGTGTGTGTGTGTGTGCGTGTGTATGTTTGTTACTCCTTCACGCAAAAACTACTGGACGGATTTGGCTGAAATTCGGAATGGAGATAGATAATATCCTGGATTAGCACATAGGCTACTTTTTATCCTGGAAATCCAAAGAGTTCCCACGGGATATCAATAAACCTAAATCCACGCGGACGAAGTCGCGGGCATCGGCTAGTATTATAATAACAGTACCTGCCTACTCAATAGGAACTTGACAACAGTAAAACAATGAAGTAGGTACCTATGTCTTGAATATCCATGTAGACACGACATAATTTCATACACGTGTATCATACATACCCTTTTACCGGTAAGGTCAACAAAAAATTTAACTAGGCAACTACTTTTTTTCATTAAGTTTCATAAATAAAATATAAAATTACTTATTTTAGAAAGCACTTACAATAAAATTATGGCGGTGATAGCTTAATGGCTAGGCGAACCTCCTATTTCGGGGTTCGGGAGTTCGATTCCGGGCACGCACCTCTAACTTTTTGGTCGTTATATTGTGCGTTTTAAGCAATTACATATGTATCACTACTTCAACGGTGAAGGAAAACATTGTGAGGAAACCTGCATGCCTGAGAGTTCTCCATAATGTTCTCAAAGATGTGTGATCTGTTAAGCCTGCCAATCTAAGGTTGAGATCTATAGAGCCCACTTTGACTTTGCTCAGACATAAGACATTGTAAAAACGAGACAGTGTTATATCACTGGCATAAATCTGTCTCGTTTTATTGAAACTTAAGTCTGAGCAAAGTCAAAGTGCGCTCTATAGGTAAGGAGAGGAGCCGGTTCTCAGTAGTGAGCCGGCGAGATGTTAATAATCATGATGACTTACAATAATGCAGTAAAGTAGAAAGTAAAGACGACATTTACCTGCAACAAAAAACAAAGAATTTAAAATACGAATAATTAAGTATATTAAATAAAGTAAAAATGGGTAGGTAAGCACAATACTTTCAGATAAGTTACAGGGCGTATTTTTATAGTATTTTCAAAGCAGCGCAAAATATCCAATTACTTTAAAAGCAAGCTAAACTAAATTACAATATAAACGTGGAGCGAAAATTGTTCACTGAAAGTTTTCGGTAATAATTTCAATTTTGTGTAGTGTTTGTCCTTCAAGTGAACTTTGACCTTTGCTTGAATATTTTCACGAGGATTTTTTTTTAAATAATTGTAATCTCAGCAAAAAGATCCCCTACATTATCTACTTCAATAAATTATAAGAGCTTTTGTTGGTAACTTTAGAAAATCATTAATTTGCATAGTGTTTATCAAAGTTTTTAACAAAAAAAAGAGTTTGGGCATAATATTATACCCAAGTTTGGGTATATTATACGAAATTTTATATTGTAGATATTTTATGTTAGGTAGGTATGTCATAGACGACTTTTATAATTTTGTAGCAAAACAACTGTCATACATTTATTTTATATAATTTATTTTAATTTTTTCCAATTTTTCTCCAAGTTTTTCTCTAACATTTCCTTTAGGTGCATCCAAATTTTTTCAGGTATTTAGAACTTATGGTGGATTAAACAAACTCACATACATGAATTTTGAAAACATTACAGTTACACTCCTTTTTTTTGGTCAGTCGTAAAATACACACTTCTTTGTGATTGTGAAAACTATAAATACTAACCTACTTTAATTTACATAAGTCCTCTCGCCCTTTGCGAGGGATAATTTATTTTCAAAGTAGAGCTTTAGAAAGGGCAAAGTTCACATTGTTACACTGATAAATATCACTGAACTGTATCGCTGAGACTTGAGAGATATTGTTACGAAGCTTTATTATTCTTAGAGCTCCGTTACAGTAAGGTCAGAGTGAACTAGAGTTAGGGAACTCTCGGTTTGATCCTGAATCGACGATATATCAAATATTAGGCTATGGTGATGTAACGGGTACTGTAACTTACTAGACAAACAAGATAAAATTGAAAACTAAAACCCGACTGCGATCGTCTTAATAAACGCTGAAATATTATAGTAAAATTGTTTTTCTGTCGCTTGGTATATTTTAATGTTGTAGTACTTTTACATTTCTAAACTCAGAATTTCTCCTCTTTCATTTGACACCCCACTCGATACAATAGCAAAAAAAAAATTCTGGAGACCCCCATATTTTTTCATGTACTTAACATCCGTTAGGTCAATCTTTTTCGTATAAAATGTAGCATATGCCACCCGGACCCTTACGACAAATCGATTGACACCTCATTCATCAAATCGGTCCAGTAGTTTAGGCGCTACAGCTAACACACAGAATCTGGATACAAACATACACACCCACACACATACATACATACATAGACTGTTCAAATCATAACCCTTCCTTTTGGCTTTGCCGCAGTCGGGTAAAAGGTTTTTGAAGAAATTTAAGCTAGTGAGTATAATACGCGTAAAAAAGTAGTGCAATCTGAATATGAGGCATATGACTGCACATTGCACTAAACACAAAAACATACCTCAGCCGGACGACCCGACAAACCACCTAAAACATTATTTTTAACAACTAATTTTTGTTCTGACGGTACTTGCATTAAATATAATTTCGCCCGCGAGTCCCGTAGAATGTTAATAGAAATGTTTTGACTGCGCACGTAGGTTGAACCTCCGGGCACATTACTTTTTATTGCAGTGCTTACACGCATGCAAGCAACGGATAACTATGACTTAAGATCTACGTCTGTATAGCAAAAAGTAGGTATATTTCTAATGTTCATACTGCTATGATATTTCTTAGGTATTTTATTACATAATTATTCAGATCAGGTGTTTTTTTTTTGCGATGGCAGCTGGATAAATTTAGTTATTAAGTACTTATTTGTTATGCGTAAATTGCTAAAATATTTTTCATTGACTGTTTACATTTTACTAAATTTCGATATTTATAGAATATGTTCATTTGTACAGATGTCATCTACAAATTAATAATGACAACTTTAAGTCATCCACATTATGTCATCAGGCAACACGCTCTGTTCGAATTTGGTCTTCAAGCAATTTTGGACTGATCAGCCAAGTTGGATTCAGTGGCTAACCTCCTTCTCGAAATAGTCTCCTTCTGGCTCTATAACATGACATCTGTCATTTTGGGACACCTACACGTATTGCAGTGGGAATTGTGAATGCCTCTCTTTCCTTGTACCTTTTTTTTCGTGAAGAAATCCTCATGGATCCGCGCCCGGGGAGGCACGGAGGTTATGTCGAACTATTAGCGACTGAAATCCTCACGAAGTTCCATTCCACCGCTGATGACAGAACACAAAGGACCGACAACGCCTCGTTACTCCGCCAGCGGATGTCCGCCGCAGCAGACCCACCACTGGGACACTACGTACCCCCAAACGCATGCCGGAACCACATCACGCCAACCAACCCAAGGCCCACACTGTGAATGACGGACCACCCCGTGTCCATCATCCACAGGACCTCCCGAGGGCTAGGGTTCGCGGGGAGGGCAATTCCCTTTCCACGTTCCCTATCTTCAACATCTCCCTCGCCCGTCACCAATCCTTGAAAACCTACTACGAGTAAAACTTCTAGGAACTTCTATAGGGCTTAGCAACCTTTAAAAAAAGTTTTTCTGAGAATTCCCCATGATCGTGATTCGTGACTAACCGAAAAAGAATGTCATGTATTCTTGGTAGAGGAGAGAAAATATTTAGTTTCCCCACTTCCGGTCTATTATCGCAACTCAAGATTTGGTCACCCGCCAAATAATATGGGATTGTTTGATGTGGACGATTTATTCTACACTGTGATATATTGACACCGGATGTTAAGATATGGTTATTGATATTTAGGTTGTATTGGAAATTGGGTAAGAGGAAAATATCAAGTGGCTAAATCAGTAACATAACTAATAAAAACACCCACTTTAACCAACTTTACTAAAAGTTAGTCATCATTTTCAACCTAGCTGGCGTACTACGGAGAACTGGTCTCCTCTCAGAATGAGAAGTGTTCAGGCCATCACAGAGGCCAATTGGCGGATTGGCAGAATTCACACATAATTGAGAAAATTATGGACAACTCTCGAAAATTTTTCGCAAAATCTTTTTGAACACAAAATCTGTGGTTTATTCAAATAGCAGTTAGATTAACAACAATCCCGTTTGAATTGAACGCTAGTAAAAAGGAAACCCAACAGATTTTTAGCAACAAATTCAGAAACTAGGTCGTTACAATAAAAAACAAAATCGAAAAAATATTTTGCTTCTGTTTCGGCTACCATATTTTTTTTTTAAACCGCTAGGTATCAAGAAATCGACGCCGCGGGTTCTTGGAAGAAACAATGTGAGGGATATTTCTTTTGTCGGCTCATTCAAGTGGACGGCGGCGCCCCCGAATTATTCGTTTTGTCATCAAAACAACTTTGATAGCATTCAGCGAATATCGTTACAAAAAATGACCTTGTCCAGAATACATACACAAATTCTTAAAATGACATATTTCAAGGAATACTCTTACTCCATTGTATTCAATATAATTCCTACTACTCACTATTATTAATTGTGAAACATTAGCTGATAAGAACAAATTAAATTAGTAGGTAGGTACTATCGGGATTAATCTGCGTCATTTTTAGAGTTCCGTACTCGGAGGTAGGGCTTATAGTACAAGTAACGGAAAAAATCCAAAAACCGTGAATTTGTAATTATATCACAAAAAAAAAATTACTAAATCACATTAACTATGTACAAAATACATAAAAGTGTCTTACATAAAAGTGTTAGCTGTACGTTGGTAAAGAACCCTTCGTGTACGAGTCCGACTCGCACTTGGCTGGGTTTTATAAGTTCCAAAGTTCTACTTGATTTGAGCCCTTGACCTTTTGTCCACGTGCTCAAAGCACCAGGTCACCATGAGTTTCCAGTGTTGTCAATGGAATATGCCAAGATTCTGTTGCCAAATTTTGTTTTCATGAGTAACGACCAGTGACTTATATACTAGATGATTGGCCAAGTATGCTGTTTGTATGTGTGTAGTTTAGGTAAGAATAAAACTGTTGGATGCGTAGTCGAATTTTGACCCCGTTGAGTAATGTGTCAATGCGCCACTCAAGTCAATACGGAAGGATCTGGGAACCCACCTCATTAAATACAAGTGTAAATTAAAAATTTAGAACACCCCCGACAAGTGAAGGACAGTAACTAGAAAAGAGCTGATAACTTTCAAACGGCTGAACCGCTTTTCTCGGATTATAGCTAAGAATACTCTCGATCAAGCCACCTTTTAAACAAAAAAAAAAACTAAATTAAAATCGGTTCATTAGTTTAGGAGCTACGATGCCACAGACAGATACACAGGTCAAACTTATAACACCCCTCTTTTTGGGTCGGGAGTTAAAAATTATTCCAGAACTTCTAGTTTCCTACCATTATATCGTGACTAGCTTGTGCCCTCGACTTCATCCGCGTAGACTACATATTATAAACCCCAATTTAACCCCTTTACCCTTTAAAGTTTAAATGTTTAAGAACGTCTGGCAAGGGGTTGCCACGATACTAAGTGTCTGGCAGTGCAGGGGGTTCTAATACTATTCCAAAGAAAATGTAAAAAAAATTGGACTATATATGATTTTTTACGACTTTATTACCTGTTATCTCCCAAAGCCACCATGATCCAAACGTCATAGTAGCTGATCGTTCCTCCCTGTGTTGGGAACAATACGCAGAGAAACTTTCAGCTTTTATAAAATAACGAAGGTCTGGCACGCGCTGACTCTTAGTCCACAGATGAAAGCTATCAAATTCATTTGAAACTAGCTGATGCCCGCGACTTCATCCGCGTGGATTAAGGTTTTTCGAAATCCCGTGGGAACTCTTTGATTTTCCGGGATAAAAAGTAGCCTATGTGCTCATCCAGGATAATATCTACCTCCATTCCAAATTTCAGCCAAATCCATCAAGTAGTTTTTGCGTGAAGGAGTAACAAATATATACACAGACACACACACACACACACACACACACACACACACACACACACACACACACACACACACACACACACACACACACACACACACACACACACACAAACTTTCGCCTTTATAATATCAGTGTGAAGTGTGATAGTGTGAATAACTGGTTCTATCATTGCTGCCTCACTTCTGGCGATATCACAGAGAAACAATCACACTTTCGCATTTATAATAAGAGTAGTGATGTAAATGAGAGTATTCTCGGTAATTTAGATGATGAATGCTCGAATAGCTACGCACGGAATTTGGCTTCGGGCCGCGTGCCATGGACACTTGGTTAGTTCGTTCGCACTGATGACATTCCTGCATGGCGATCTGATACACGCAGAACTACTAACGATTACAGAGAAAACATTAAAACGTGCTTGTGGAAGAATAATTTATCTATTTTTTGAAGAATATAATGTGTAGTCTCTATAAATTAGGGAATGTCCTACTTTTCTATCGTTATTCGTTATTTTTAACCCCCGACCCAAAAAGAGGGGTGTTATAAGTTTGACGTGTGTATCTGTGTATCTGTGTATCTGTCTGTGGCATCGTAGCGCCTAAACGAATGAACCGATTTTAATTTAGTTTTTTTTGTTTGAAAGGTGGCTTTGATCGAGAGTGTTCTTAACTATAATCCAAAAAAATTGGTGCAGCCGTTTAAGAGTTATCAGCTCTTTTCTAGTTTTCTTGTAGAAAAGAAGGTTACATAACCGTTAGGTTCATAATATTATGTCAATTGACAAATGTCAAGCTGTCAAGAAGGACGTTGCCTTGATACATAATTATTTATTTGAAAATGATGTTTTGGAAAACTCTGATTGATACTTTGGATCGTAGGCGCGGAATAGTCCAAGAAAATCGGTTCAGGCGTTTGAAAGTTATCAGGTCTTTTCGGTCTTTTCTAGTTACTGTAACTTCACTTGTCGGGGGTGTTATAAATTTTTAATTTACACTTGTGTATTGAGACAAGTGTGAATTAAAAATTTATAACACCCCCGACAAGTAAGGTTACAGTAACTAGAAAAGAGCTGATAACTTTCAAACGGCTGAACCGATTTTTTTGGATTATAGCTAAGAGCACTTTCGATAAAGTCACCTATCAAACAAAAAACAAACTACATTAAAATCGGTTCATTAGTTTAGGAGCTACGATCCCACAGACAGATACATAGATACACACGTCAAACTTATAACACCACTCTTTTTGGGTCGGGGGTTAAAAATATTGTCAAACGTTAAGAAACTGGCTGTAGCATTAATCTGGACTTCCTTCCCTCTTGAGTATTATTTATTTATTAATCGAAGGTGTTGTTGTGGGAGAGGTCAGTGAACGGAATTTAGTCTAAAGCACCATATATCTAGTCGATTTTAAAGAAAATCTATGAGTTTTAAATGCTGCATTCAAAGATTTCAAAAAGAAGAAGAAAGTCACAAATCGAAAGCACACTTTCCCACAGCAAAATTGATATTATTTCACTATGGAGATCGATAGTTTCTGCGAACTGACAATGGAAATTATTCAATCAATCAGCCTGTTTGCGTCCACTGCTGGGCATAGGCCTTCCCAAGAGCGCGCCACCACACACGATCCTCCGCCTTCCTCATCCACCCAGTTTCGTCAGTCGAGCGGGTCGGAGGTCGTCCCACACCGCGCTTGCTGATACGCGGTATCCACACATGAACATTATTATGATACGAGTAAAAACCTAACTCCAGAAAGTTTAAAGCGTCGGGCAAATTGCATCGCTTACGCGTCCGTCGTCTCCGAGAAGGTTTCTGCGATTTGTTAATATCTCCTAAAGTATAGAATTAGACAGTTATGTGCCTAGTAACCGGTGGGTCATAAAAAACGTAGTAATATCATTAGTAGGTACTTTTTTTTAAAGACGATTAATAAACCGGCCACGTTTTGTACATTTTCCTCGTTCAGCGTCTAGACGGAACGTGCTCGTCGGCTAATTGTCGCAGGTACGCGATACATCAGCACGTAATGTCACTGGGTCGTTACGCAACGTCGGTTGTGGCTGTGTAACTTGGTATTCAATAACGTTATTGTTGTAGGCTAGTTACTAGAACTAGGTACGATTCGTATCTTTGCACCTGGCATAATATCACCATGGCGGCGCGACCGGGCTCACTTGGTCACCTCACCCGACAAAAATACTTACGACGGCGCGCCGCTTCGATGGCGCTCGTGTAACTCCTCAGAAAGAG
This sequence comes from Maniola jurtina, assembly GCF_905333055.1. NCBI lineage: Eukaryota > Metazoa > Arthropoda > Insecta > Lepidoptera > Nymphalidae > Maniola > Maniola jurtina. The sequence goes on from NC_060045.1 coordinate 1,926,219, forward strand.
AAAGAGAGAGTGGGAGTAAGAGAAAGAGAGAGATATAAATAAGGACATATTTGATATTTAGACAATGTCCAGACGGAACGTGCTCGTCGACTAATTGTCGCAGGTACGCGATACATCAGTACCTTGTGTCACTGGGTCGTTACGCAACGTCGGTTGTGGCTGTGTAACTTGATATTCAATAACATTATTGTTGTTACTACGATTGGTAGTAACAACAATAATGTTATAATATAAATGGTGGATGTATGTATAATATAAATGGTGTATGTAATATAAATGGTGGATTGCACCTGGCATAATATCTATCATCGGTCTCACTAGTTCACGTGAGCCACACGTGAGCCTGCAACAGCGCACCTCTTCGACGGCACTCGTGTAATTCCTGAGAAAGAGGGAGAGAGAGAGAAGGTGGGAGATCTACAACCATGTTTGATATGCGAGTAGGTTGGAAATATCTGAACAGTCAAAGAATACTGCTGTAACCAAAGCAAACAAGTAGGTAGCTTCTCTGTGAAATTAACACTGAAGGAGGCCGCGGAGCCGGAGCGAGAGCTGGACGCTTACGCCCAGCCGCTCCGCAGAAGAAGGCAGGGGAGAAGAAGGAGACATTATGCTCACCTTCTCCCATACTATGAATTTGGAAATCTGAGCCGGTTCAACATCAGGACGTCTCAATCGCATACGATACCCGGGATCCTGAGACGCCTCATACCTGACGCGGACGGTGCCGCTGCTGACGGTGGGTTTGCTGTAGTATGCTGTAGTATAGCCAGTGAGTCCCAGATGATTAGTCCAGGTAAATACAGGTACGCATCCCGCAATAAAGCATCTGCGTTAGTGCTGGATGCCTAACTGTATTTTTACCAGCGGAAAAGTTGGTAAAAATTAAAAAAGCTTCTCTGTGAAATGCGTCACGTGGCCCATACGACGGGGTAGATTTCTCCTACATCAATGCATATGACCTTCTTACCAGGAACTGACAATGAAATCATGACGTAAGTGAAAAACTTAACTCCAGAAGGTTTAGATCGCTGCACTGGGCAAACCAACACATATACTTCTAATCACTACTACTAATCACTTACACGTTTCGCCAAGAAGTCTGTTTATCTCGAGTAAGATAAAGTGCCTAATTAATAACATTACTTGAATAGTTTTACATGGATGCTATGGACATTTTTATTTATTGGAAATATTTAAATAATCAGAGTATTTTGGTATAACGAGGACAGTAGACGCAGAAAGTAAGCATGATAAAGTAATTATTAACTGATAACAATATAATTGATATGCGTTACGTACGTCAATGATACCACGTTGACGTATGGTCATTCAGATAATGTTGTGTCTGAGCGAATTTTCGGGTCAAAGGCTAAATTTAATCTCATTTTGATATTAAGTATACTTTGGGTTATTTTTTAGTCGTTTCTCAGAATCCGAGGTTAAAGATAAACTCTGGCTTGAACATTACCTTAGGTCTAACAGACTAACCCGTTGGGAGAACATTTTCAAAATTTCCCAACGAGTTACTCGTTTTGGTGTGACTCGTTGGGAACCCACCTTTGTACGAGTGCGTGTTTTACCTGATTTAATAGGTTTCATGGGAATAAATATTATTATTTATTGTAAAAAAATTGTAACATAATAAGATAGAAGGATAACATTCAGCGCAAAACGCAAACCTTTTAGGCAATGATAGATTAAATAATTCTTTGAAGAATGATCCCGACTAACGACCTTGATTGATTGTAAAAGAGATTCATCAGTTGAACGTTTCATTCAATTTATTCGGGAGTCGCTCCATCGTTCATCGCTCGCTAATTAGTCACGGATCATTAAGCTACTCGTAAAGAGCGCCCGCCATTTTGCGCTGAAGATAAAATTCAGGTGGCAGCGTGAGTCAGAGCGGAGTGTGCCAACAAATAACGCGAAAAAAAAGAGAAATTCCTGCCAATAGAGAAACTATACTTTTTTTATTACAAAAAATAAGTTTTTCTTCAAAACGAGTCACTTGACAGAACGGTATTGATCTGGTTAAAACTGGTAAAGAACTCTGGTAAAAAACATAGTAGGTAATAATACTTATGGGTCTATTATGTATACCAACTGTGTATTAATTTTGCAATCTGTAAACTGTAGGTATTATTTATTACCATAATTAGATGATTTCCGCGAATAAAAATGCAAAATAAAGCAAAGGGATTTACTTTTTTAAATCCTGTGGGAACTCTTTGATTTTCCGGGACAAAAAGTACCCTATGATTTTGTCCCCGGGAAGAGCTAAATTGCCAGCAGGTGGTAATACAATTGTTACAATTCCATTCCATTCCATCAGCCTGTATGCGTCCACTGCAGGACATAGGCCTTTCCAAGAGCGCGCCACCAAACACGGTCCTCCGCCTTCCTCATCCACCCGCTCCCCGCCACCTTCTTTAGGTCATTGGTCCAGCGGGCTGGAGGTCGTCCCACATTGCGCTCACCGGTACGCGGTCTCCACTCCAGAACACGTCGTCTGCCCCATCTGCCGTCGACAGACATGACCTACCCATTGCCTCTTCAGCTTGCTAATCCTTTATGTCGCTTTTGTTATTCTGCGAATTACAATTGTTAGCGAAGAGTCGTAATAATTATAGTCGCAATGGATGCTGGAAGCACGCCAAACCAGGCTACCAACCTCTAGCGCAGAGGACGAAAAGAACAACATTAGATATCGGTTTAGGTACATACCTACCTACCAAGCATAGTCAATTTTTCATATAAAACAAAAGACAACTTAATATTTGTCAAAGAAAAATAAAATTGCAAGCTAAGCAACATTATCTCATACTAAATGAAGTCAAATGAAAAATAATTTGGATGCTTGCCATTCTGATAACACATACCTAAATATATTTTTTCTTTTGTAGAATCATTTTCTGGGTATTACTACAGAAGTTGATATTATGTTGAGGCGGAATTCAAATTCTAGATATTTAAAACATAAAATCCAACATTGTACTGCAGATTCTCATAGATCTGATAATAAGTAGGTAATTAATTTTAAATCCTGTTAAGTATTAAAATAAACATCACTACTAATAATATACTTAAATGCGAAAGTGTGTAACTAACTAATAACTTAATTTGTATTTTATGTTTTCTGATTGAATTATTTTATTTTATTTATGACGTTCAAAAAGTGTACATTTGTACCTACTTTGAATAAAACATTTGAATTTTGATTTTTTTTTTGTGGTTGTTTGTTGGTTTGTCCTTCAATCACGTTGGGTAAAGACTTGGAAAGTGACATACTTTTTATTCCAGAACATTGAAGTACGATAAGTCATTGCAAAATTCTTTACGACTTCTACTATCCAACACTAGCTTCTCCTTTCAGCAAAGGTTGCCTGGTAGAGATTGATCTAAGCAATAAGGCCGCCTTTGCACACAATTGCTTTTTCTGTTTTTCTTCTTTCTGTGTTGTATTCCTTTACATGTGTTTTTTGTGTGCAATAAAGTCTTTCTATTCTATTCTATTAAAGAGTTGCCACGGGATTTTTACAAACCTAAATCAACGCGGATGAAATAGTGTTATGAATACAGCCTAAGGAGGAGCGCGCCTGCCATAGAAGATGCCTACTCACTCTTGTTGAAATAGGTACCTCCACGATCAAGTTTACCGTCAAGTTTACAGCGGCGCGGAGTTTAGGTAAACTTGGCGGAGTATGGCTATCAGGGTGCATGTCATGCATACGTACTCGACGGTGTATGGCCATCAGTTTACTGAACTTCAAGTCCACTAAAAACTTGACGGTAACCTTGATGGCTTAAAACCAGCGTCAGTACCTTACTGAGGAATTCGACAGACACGGTATTGTGCCTCTTATGTCTCATGCTTAGTGGAAGTGGCAGGCCTGCAAGCAAACCCTATTTGAAGCCAGTGCATGACTAAAGCCTATTTAAGTCCGGCTTCACCTACAAAGAAGAAAACGACCATAATTGAACAATACTCTACCCAAGATAATGAATTAGTCACCATCGCGAGTGACAGCAATTCATATTTCATTTGCAACCAGACTACTCCAGAGTTGAGACTTCAAACATTAAACAGAAATAACTGAAAAGTGAAATAGGCTTTTGCCCTATGAAGGGGAGGTACTTAAGGCAACTTTCACCTCAGAAAAAGTACTAGACCACGTGATCAGAAATATATATAATTTGCATCCAGTAATATGTGTGAAATGTATCGTAGCGACAATTTTCCACACACATGCTTATATACTTGAGTGTGCTCTTAAGTTGTACGTTATGCTCTTAAGTTATTAAGTTATATACTAGTGGTTAGAATCTATCGTTCATTTCCCCAATATTTGACTAGACAATGCAAGGATCACATCAGCGGTAGACTCAGTGGCTGTGACATCGGTAATAAGTTGCAAGAGGTCTCAGATTTCGGAGCACAGAAGCCACAAAGTTACATCGGTAATACACATCTCAATATCTCCGTCCCTGGAGGACGCCCAAGAAGGCGCTGGTTGGACGTCGTGAACACAGACAGATAGGGTGCTCAAGACCTGACAAAGTGGGCGGTAAAATGTAGGAAAGCGGACCCTACCTAAGTAGGAAAAGGCTAAGTCGAAGAAGAAGACCATGTTACTGCCTAGCTCAACTTGTCTAGGTTGTTGTAAACGTTTTCTTATGAGACATAATTCTTCTTCTTCCAGACCTCATCCCATGCTACGTGGGGTCAGCACAACATGTCTTCCTCTTCCACTCTCTTCTGTCATCCATCAACTTATCATCTACCCCTTTTATACGCATATCCTCTTTCACGCAATCCATCCACCTTTTCTTTGGTCGTCCTCTTCTCTTTTTCCTTCCACATCTTATGAGACATAATTATGACTATTATATCTTCTCTTAGACGTGAAACTTAATGGAAATAACCGACAGTCGCCACTCGTAGTGGTCCTGCGGAAAATGTCAAACGGGATTAAACGCAACGAGAATAGTTAGCAATAAGAGCAAGTGTAGTTACGGAATTAGACTCACGAGGGGTGGACGAACTGGACAGTGCTCTGCCGCGGCGCAGCGGGCTTTGTTAAACTGTGGCTCTGTGACGATCATTGGGACAATTTTGTGGCTTCGAATACAAAATCCGCTATGTATTCTTTAGGATTTTTGTTTCTCATGTCATTTTGTTTGGTTTTAAAGGGTGTGTGTACATGTAGAAACTAGAAACCCGTGTTTAGCATATGTGCTAGTTCAAGAGATAATCTTTTTACCCGCCTGCGGCAAAGCTAAAAGGAAGGGCTATGATTTTAGCAGTCTATGTAGGTATGTATGTATGTATGTGGGTATGTATGTATGTATGTATGTATGTATGTATGTGGGTATGTATGTTTGCATCCAGATTCTGTGATTTTGATGAATGAGGTGTCAATCGATTCGTCGTAAAGGTCCGGGTGACATAGGCTACATTTTATACGAAAAAAAATTATCCGTTCCGTTAAGCCGTTAGGCTTAACGGATGTTACATGAAAAACGAAGTCGGTTAAAAGTGGGGGTTTCCAAAAATTTTTTTTTGCTTACTCCCATCTTACTCGCAAGCATTTTATTTGAATTAATCAAAATTTTTATCTCAAAACATAGGTAAGTACCTAAACTAGTAAAGTGCTAAGTAGATACTGCACGCAAAAAATAACACATGAAATATTTTCAACGCGGTTTTTTTGCCATTTTTTGCGTATCATCATCAGATAGCGAGATCTCTTGTACGTTACCTTGGCAACAGCGACAAACCTGTTTCTATTCTGGGTTCGCGAACCACGGATAGGTCAGTCATGTTCGAAACTACTTAACATTCTAAATGCTAAATGAAAAATAATTTGCATGTAAATAGACTCTATCTATAGTTTATACCCATAGGGTTGCCACTCGCTTAACCTATTAGAATATAGTGTCGATTTCGGATCACATTGGATTATACTTATAAGAAGATCCTTGTTTAAAAACTTCTGTTTATAATCCTGTTCTGTTTATAGAGAAATAGAGCAAATAGGTATTTACTATTTACTAACTTTTTAAAATACCACGCGTATTTTAAAAGGTATTATGGTATTAGTTTTGTAAAACAATAAAATGTTATTTATAAGTTTGAGAAGTTTGAGAAGAAGATTCAAGTATTACAATAATTTATCTTAAGTATGACTATAAAATATTCTAAAATGTGATGCTACAAAATGAAAGTTCAGATAATAAACGTAGGTAGGTATGCCGTCTGAAAAAGCTTAAGATTTTTTTTAATTTCTTTAATACTTATAGTTTGGGAACTTTTGTAGTTATGTTATAGGTAAACTTTTCGTAAACCTAAGTAGATCGAATAATATTATTTTACTTTTCGAGTTCTCTAACTACTTAACTACTTATAAAAAGGTGTGCATGTTTAGGAACTAAATGCTAATCGATTAAGATTTTATTTGAGAAAAGTTTAGCAAAAGGTGACAACCCTATCTATCAACAAAAGACATTTACCTAAAACAATGTGAAACGATGATGAGTTTCCGTGTTCTATCGCTTAATTAGTGTAATGTAATGTAAGTACGAGATACTGGAACACTGACGGAGAATTTTAATTAATTGCTTCAATTAAAGATACGATAGATAGGTATGCTTTATAGTGTTGAACGTAGTTGCAAGGCTGTCTGCTGTTACTTTTTTTTTTAATTCACTATAGGCAAACGCTTGACCACAATCACACCTGATGGAAAGTGATGATGTGGTCTAAGATGGGACGCGTTTACCTAGAAGATGCCTATTCACTCTTGTTTTAAAGATACCCGGATTGTTATTGGTAGGAAACACAGATCGCGGGAGAGTATTCCAAACCTTAGCCATGCGTATGAGGAATGAAGACGCAAAACGTTTCGTGCGTGTAGATGGAATGTCGACGACATATAAGGATGGAAACTCGCCCGACGTCTTGCGGTGCGGTGGTAAAACTTTATACCATAGATACGTTAGTTGACGAAAAGTTGATAAATGAATTGATGGAAACTTCGGTAACCTCCGTAAGGCTACAAGTCTGCTTAAAAAAAGTACTGTCTTATGGTATCACATACTCTGAAAAGAAAAACTCCTAAAAATAAAGATTATACAAGTGTAAATTAAAAATTTATAAAACCCCCGATTAGTGAAGGTTACAGTAACTAGAAAAGAGCTGATAACTTTCAAACGGCTGAACCGATTTTCTTGGATTATAGCTAAGAACACTCTCGAACAAGCCACCTTTCAAACAAAAAAAAACTAAATTAAAATCGGTTCATTACTTTAGGAGCTGCGATGCTACAGACAGATATACTTACAGATACACAGATACACACGTCAAACTTATAACAGCCCTCTTTTTGGGTCAGGGGTTAAAAATAAAACATTGACGCAATAGCAATTCGTAGGTAGTTGATAGCAATTTCGGTATAAGCATTGATATAAATGACAAGATATGCCTGTGTTTGTATATGCTTTATTGCATCAAAACAAAAATGACAGGTTATCCCATCCCACTAATATCCCACTATCCCACTAATATTAAAAAGGCGAAAGTTTGTGTGTGTGTGTGTGTGTGTATGTTTGTTACTCCTTCACGCAAAAACTACTGGACGGATTGGGCTGAAATTTAGAATGTAGATAGATTACATCCTGGATTAGCACTTAGGCTACTTTTTATCCCGGAAAATCAAAGAGTTCCTACGGGATTTAAAAAAAACCGAAATCCAAGCGGGCGAAGCCGCGCATCCTCTAGTAGAAAATAAAACTTAAAATGTCGGAAATATGGGATGTAAATACTGTTTAAATTCCGAACTTATAGGACTAGAGGTTCGGGCTGAAACATATAGTATAATACTAGCTGTGCCCGCGACTTCGTTCGCGTGGAATAGTGACTTTTCGGGCAGCGTGATTCTTTAAGGTAATTACTATTTGACAAATCGCAAAAATGCTGTACTTTGAAGTAAATTGTTTATTTTTCTAAAGCATTAACAGCTATTAAATACATGCAATTAAAAACTTCAGTTTGTGAAGATTATAAGGGCCTCTTTTTATTTAGTATACATTATCCCAATAAAAAAAAAAACCAAGTTGAAAACATTGCTGTTCGCAACTTGTTCTGTAAAAGTTTTCTTTAACATCTTGATACTTTGAAGCCAACCTCCAGAAAATGATATGTTTAGGTTTAGCAATCAATTTTAACTGTTAGTTTTATACTAAATGTTTTTCGTTTCTTAAATAATCTAAAACTAACCAAAAAACTTCCTGTGCTATTTATTTTCTTGCAGGCGCTCTATGGAATTCAGTGTCCACTGGACTCTCATGACGGGCGGACTGCGCGCGTCATTTCGTCGCAAAATATTATTTAAAATGAATTTAAGCTTATTATTTTTGAATGAAAGTTGTGTTTATAATCGTTGAAAAATAAAATAGGGATTTTTTCATTTCTAAATGAAGCCTGCTTATATACTAAAATTTATTCGAAAGTTACGGTTTTACCAGGTAAATACTCGGAGGTTGTCATAGATTATGATGACAGATAGTAAGTGTTCTAAATAGGTATTATACCTATGTTTTTTAGGAGATAGCGCGCCTCGTTTCGGGCGCCGTGTTCCGAAATGGATTTCGTAGTAGTGCAAGTTTGGTGTAAGTCCCACATGACGGAGGGGTATGCGTCAGGCATTTCCTGTGTACAAAAAAAGACCTATATTTCGGATCCATTTTTCATCACTGACATCATGCACTATTCAAAGACTGGTCTTCAAGCATTGAGGAATTTTGGACGAGAGACATCTCGAAGGTTCCCGAAGGCTGCCTAACTGAGTTAGATTTGTCGGCTAGCTAGCTTTTTTTGAAATTGGACCTACTTAGCTGGATTGTGTGTTAGAGATTTCTTATGAGATATTATATGTACATAATATAACCATCATAAGGAAGCTCAGATTCATGCTGCGGGCAATGGGGAGAGCCTAAAGGTTGGAACGCCATTTCTGCGGCCGTGTTTCCTGCCATATATACCATAGATACCTGCAAGCCAAGAGTGAATAGGCATCTTCCAGGTAAGCGTGCTCCAACTTGGACCTCATCATTGCTTTCTTTAAAGCATGATTGTCGTCAAGCGCAAGCGCAAAGATTCAGGCGGCGCAAACCCGTAGCATGTGGAAGACCCTATTAAAGACCTATGTTCACTGTGGACGTCTGTCGGTTGATGTTGATGATTATGTCTTTAGTGCAAGTAGTTCAGTAGTTTCAGAGTTTATCGATAACAAACAAACAAACCTTTCCTCTTCATAATATATGTACTTAGTAGCGCAAACTTGGAAAAAATCTCGTGGAAACTCTTTGATTTTCCGAGATAAATGTCATTTTACCTGGCAGCCCTAATCAATTTTATCACTGATAATAATAACTAATTCATAACCGTTAAACCTAAGAGTCAAAATCTCGTTTTTCTAGTCGAGTTCCGTAGGCTCTTTGAACTCATCGCATCCCAAGAAAACCTACCATTAGATGTAGGAATAATGGAAAGAGGTCACAACCCTCAGCAATAAAGAATACGATGCGGAGAGAGATGTCACTCTCAAGGTCTTTAAATGTATCCATGCAAAAAACCACGTCGACTGGTTGCTCCGTTGCAGCGTGATTGAATATTAAACCAACAAACACACTTTCGCATTTGAAATATGGCCAATGATTATAAGAAACAGTTTAAATCTCTCTCTGCTCTCCGAGAGACGTTAGGCAAAGTGAACACGAATTATGACACTTCTGTGTTCTTATACAAGCTTAGGTCTCTCAATTTTGTCAATTAATGTCAAATTTCTTTCTCAGATCAAAACCTAGTAAGTGGTTTAAATTCAAGAGAAGTTTAGGCCGTAGTCTTCAACAAGAAACTCGGCGGTTGCTCTTTTCAAAGATTTGATATACAATATTAAATTGCTTAAAACGCACATAACTGAAAAGTTAGTAGTGCGTGATTCCAGGATCGAACCCCCGACCTTCGATTAGGAGGCGGACGTTCTAACCACTAGGCTATGACAGTTTTTAAATTAAAGGGGTTTAAATATTTTAGTGTGAAGACTGGCCTACACATTTATTCATTAGATGTGCATCACTTTCTTTTTTAGGGTTCCGTACCTCAAAATGAAAAACGGAGCTCTTAAAGGATCACTTTGTTGTCTGTCCATTTGTCCGTCCGTCCGTCAAGAAAACCTATACAGTACTTCCCGTTGATCTAGTATCACGAAATTTGTTCTCGGATTTATTCCTTTACTTGGGCTATGAGAGTTGAGACCTATCTACCTGCCCATAATTCTAGGTTAACGGGAAATACCCTTTCGGTTTTCTTGACAGACACGACAGACGGACAGACGGACAGAAAGACAGACAACAAAGTGATCCTATAAGGGTCCCGTGTTTCCTTTTGAGATATGCAACCCTAAAAACATTATGTAAGTATGCAAAGTATTTCCCTTGCAAACCATATTTAACAGTTGACATGTAGAGGTCATTGACTTTTCCTATCTTACTTTTAAGTTTTAATGCATCATTAAGTATTTACTGTTTTGACATGGTATTTAGATAATGGGTGATATTTATTTTATTTAATCTAATTCCTTTGAAAAACTTAGTAAGGCGCATTAATCTATAAAAAACCTAGCCAGTTCATAGACTTACTATGTTTTAAAATGGTCAAAGCGACTTACTAGCTTTTAATTTTACTTTAATGTGGGTGTCCTTACAATACAACGGGACATACTATGAAAGTTAGGCTTATGACATAAAACGATTTTCGGAAAAATGACATTTACTTTGTTTTGATATGGGGCGGTCGATATAATTAGGTACTAGGGTAAAGGCTCAAGTAAATGAACAGATTGGACGTTATTACATGTATTAAGAGCTGGAATAAAAAACCGGCTGATATACCTTTTTTAAATATTTTCTTACAAATTCTTACACTTTTTTCAATTTCAATTTCAAAACCGTGTTCCGTTCAAACCGTTCAAAAGTGCGTGTGCGTGCGTCCATGTGTGTGTGTGAGTGTGTGTGAGTATATACTTGTCTGTATGTTTGTTAGTGTGGTATTGCGTTGTATAACCACATGAGTAGCGAACAGAGTCAAAGCTTCATACAAGCGCGCTACGATAGGTACACTACTACAAGCTTGAGGCGCGTGTGTGCGTGAGCACAGGCGCTACGTCGCGTACGGAGAGAAATCGGTTTATACCGGCTCGGCCTGTGCTCAAGCTCAGGGGCTGCAGTACACGTCGCGCGTCGTGTTTTCATTTAATTTAATGTTAATGATAATAGCAAGAAACAGTTAAAAATTATTTTGCTATAATCCGCCAACAGGATAAATCTGTATGGTCAAACATGCAGTTACAAGCTAAGCACCGCTTACCTCCCCAACCAAGCAATAAAGCCAAGTTCCCAAGCAAGCACTGCCACCACCATTCACATGCAACACCACACAAGACTTTTCCACTACTCTCGACGCACGTTTCGCCCCGACACCGGAGCATCCTCAGGAGATTTTGACTTTACAATGCTGTATTGTCAAGTGACGTTCTAATCAAATGCGCGGTATTATATACTGTTATTTAGTCCCACAACTGTTGCCCCGCCCATTACCCCCCTCACCCCCTGTACTACCCCCGCCCCCCTCCAGTCTACCCCTTCCAAACAAACGAAGCAACGGTGAATTTGAAACATTAACTTGTTCATTGAGTAATTTAAATTGATTATTATTATTATGTTTTATTATTTCTAATTGTTCGAACATGCTCAATCGAAGACCTTTATCGCAAGTGTGTAGGATTTTATATGAATGGTCGGATGATAATTTGTGTCCACTATCTAGGAGATGTTTAGCAAAATGTGATTTTTGGGGTTGGTTGTTCCTAACCGCGGCTAAATGTTCTTTGTAACGTGTTTCAAATTTACGACCCGTTTGACCGATATATGTGGCTTTGCAGTCTGAGCATTCGAGTTTATAAATGCCGGATTTTTGTTTGTTGTTTAATTTATCTTTACCGTTGCAAATATTTTTAAGTGTATTATTAGTCCTAAATGCAACATGTATATCATGTGCTTTAAGTGTCTTAGCTATACGCTCGGACACTGTTCCAAAATAGGTTAGACTGGATTTGTATTTGTTTATTTTATCTGATGGCGATGAATATAAATCCTTTTTGATCCGTCGTAGTTGTTGTTTTTTTATTATAGTGTTTAAAATCTATTTTCTTGAACTGTCATAGATTTTGTTCAAAATCAATATCTGAGGATCCCTAGGATCACAAAACAGGATATTGTTACCAAATTTAAAAAAATCGACGCCATTTTGAAATTCTTTGTTAATTGACCGATTTCGTTCAAAATCGATATTTAGAGCTCCCTGGGATCACAAAATAAGAAACTGTTACCAAAATTTAAAAAAGTCGACGCCATTTTGAAATTCTTTGTAAATTGACCGATTTCGTTCAAAATCGATATTTAGAGCTCCCTGGGATCACGAAATAAGAAACTGTTACCAAAATTTAAAAAAGTCGACGCCATTTTGAAATTCTTTGTTAATTGACCGATTTCGTTCAAAATCGATATTTAGAGCTCCCTGGGATCACGAAATAAGAAACTGTTACCAAAATTTAAAAAAGTTGACGCCATTTTGAAATTCTTTGTTAATTGACCGATTTCGTTCAAAATCGATATTTAGAGCTCCCTGGGATCACGAAATAAGAAACTGTTACCAAAATTTAAAAAAGTCGACGCCATTTTGAAATTCTTTGTTAATTGACCGATTTCGTTCAAAATCGATATTTAGAGCTCCCTGGGATCACAAAATAGGAAACTGTAACCAAAATTTAAAAAAGTTGGCACCATTTATAATTCTTTCTAAATTGACTGATTTCGTTCAAAATCGATATTTAGATCTATCGATCGATATTTAAAGATCGATATTTAAACTAGGCAATCACAACAAAAACAAACTTTACCATCTTGTTGAACAAATAACTATTGTTAATTAAATTGTATCCTCCAGTGCCAACCCTACCAAAATAGTTATAAATTTTGCCTCTGTTTGCTACTCTGTGGTATAACACCATGTTAGTAAATCTTAGTATATTTTTAACCGACTTTAAAAAAAGGAAGAGGTTCTGAATTCGTCGGTATCTTTTTTTTTATGTATGTTCCCCGATTACTCAAAGACGCCTGGACCGATTTGGATTTTTTTTTGTTTGATAGGGTATACTTTGCAAGTGGTCCCATATAAAGGTAAAGATCTGATGAATATCTTTGAAGATGGAGAACAGAACTCCTCAATGGATAAGAGCAAATTCAATTTTTTTTTTAATGTATGTTCACCGATTGCTCAAAGACGCCTGGACCGATTTGGATTTTTTTTTTTTTGAAAAGCTAGGTATACTTTGCAGGTGGTCCCATATAAATTTGATGAAGTTCTGATGAATATCTTCTGACATGGAGAACAGAACTCCTCAATGGATAAGAGCAAATTGCTCGCGATCAGTGTAATTGCTTAGTAAACAGTAGGGTTTTAGCTGGGCATGGCACATTATTATAGTACAGTGGGGCCACTAAAAATTTTGAAATAAAAAATTTTCAAAAGAAAAATAAAACCGACTTCAAAAACCACAATAACTTAAATTATTTTTTACTTTTTAGTGTTTGTGATTTTGAAGTCGGTTTTATTTTTCTTTTGAATTTTTTTTATATTTATTCTGGTATTCTTCTTTCTTGGATATGGATCCCTCTTGGGTATCCCCATTTCTCTCTGTCTTTGGTACTATCAAGCTAATTTTCTCTCGCGATTTGCACAATAGCATTAGACCAACGCGTCTTCGGTCTACCTACCTGTTCTTCTTTCATCTGTAAAAATCGATACAATATGACCATTTGCATTTCAGTTTTAGGACATGTCTCAAGGTGTCTGTAGGCTTTGTCTTTTTTCTTATGTCTTCAATTCTCACTTTGAATATTTTTTGCTTAATTTATGCACCTTGCCATCGCCCTTTAGCAAGTCACTATTTCTTTTTATATTCTTTGTCTGGACCCATGTTTGGCTGGCATAGGTAAGGCATGGCAGGATGCATGTATCTATAACGGATCTTTTAAGATGTACTGGGTAAGCTCCTTTCATTCTTTCCTTTTGTGCCCAGTAAAACAAGCATACTCGGGCTACTTTGAGAACCCATTAGCAGCTAACAGCAAGGCCTGGACTCCAATTTTTATATGTGGAAGCTGTATTTCCTCGTTGCGTTTATGAGCAAATAAGAATAGTTAACTACTTTTACTAAAAAAAAATTTTATAATTTGGCGCGAACCATCTAAACACCATGATGATTATTATTTCTGCGTTGTGAATATTACCAGAAGAAACAGCAAAAAAAATTGTTCCAAGCGGCTCTATTGTAACTTGCAGTCTGCAATTTGAACGATTCTGACTTCTGGTGATAAATCTGTACCTCAGCCCCAACCCAGTACCTCTAATCTACCATTTCAAGAACTTTCAGAAGGTAGTGACGATGTAGTGACTTTTTTACATCTCAACTTAGACCATTCAATCAAAATTATTTGGATCACTTAATGAGAGATCTTAGATTGTCTAAAAAGCATCAGAACATGTGGCTCAAAGGAACAAATCTGATAACATCAGACACTTGTGTTACGGTATATTATTCTCACTACTCTTAACACATTCAGTAGCTGATGTTGCACTTCCAGCGACTTGGATGCAACAAGAGCGTTAAGTTTCATTTTCTCTGTAGTCATTTGGACTGTTTTCCAGAAAATTTAGGTGACTTTCAAACTAAGATAACTATACCAAAGGGGATAATATCATATGAAAGGGCTCTATTATACATTCTAAAACAGGTTTTATTTATTATTATTATGTAAAAGAGTTTTTGATTTATCGCGCAAAATGTAGAAAAAAATATACAATAAGTCAAAAACTGAAAATCTGACATTTTTTTTAAATTCCAAGCCGAAAATATACTTAAGAATTTATTAATAGGAATCGAGAGTTTATGCACTAGATAGAGTTTGTTCATTCACTGAAATTCCCAGTTCATTTACTGGCAATTTATCCTTTTGTTAAATAAAATAATTTATAATAATTAATACCACGCATTTTTTTGCGTTTTTGATATTTAAATAATTTCAGAGTGTATACCTACTGTGTATAGACACAGATAAAAAAAATATAAAAATTATATATAGAACGATTCTCATATATCTTAATTTTAGGTCAAAGTCAGGGTAGTCATTCATTTACTGGATCTTTTACCCTCCTACATCAAAATACTAAAAGTCCGCGTAAATTTCGCAGATTGAAATGTCTGCTTGATTAATTGTCAATAGAGGGTCATGACATGTCGAAATTGCTAGTTTGAAGGGGAAATCGTCAATGTCATTCGCATAGGTTTTCCTCTTAAATTGACATAACTTTTTTATTTATGAACCGATTGACATGAAATAAACACTAAATGTTAAGTGAAGCTTACTACAATATATTAGTGAAAACCGTATCTAAATCGAATAAGCCGTTTCTGATATTAGCGTGCACAAAAACACAGACAAACAGACAAACAGACAAAAAAAAATTAATTACAATTTTGGGTTCGGCAACGATATAATAACAACCCCTGCTACTTTTTTTTTAAATATTTCCATTGTGCAGACACCACTTTTCTACAATTTTATTATATGTATAGATATCTAATAGATAGATATACTATGTATTGGGAACGTGATACGAGCTTTAAATTATGCGTTCAAAGTCATCTCACGTATTGATCCGAGATAGAAGATATCTATGCAAATTCGAGCACTTTATAGGTTTTGGTTGCCCTAGTGTGGGGTCCCTAGGTCGTAAAGTTTCTAACGGTAATCGGTAGGTACTTTGATTTTTTTTAATAGCTTAACCACAGAATGAAGAATAAGTTATATAGAAGTGGTAAAGGAGCAGGTGATCACGTCTACTAAATCTCTGCAGGCATCCAAAGCAACGTAAATTAAACCTTAACTCCGAGAACATACGTCTATAATTACAAT
The DNA here is from genome assembly GCF_905333055.1 of Maniola jurtina. Lineage (NCBI taxonomy): Eukaryota > Metazoa > Arthropoda > Insecta > Lepidoptera > Nymphalidae > Maniola > Maniola jurtina. The sequence goes on from NC_060045.1 coordinate 1,942,317, forward strand.
AACGCGCACTGTCACTTTAATAGACAAGCTTCCACTAAGATAAGCGTTGCTTTGCTTGTAATGCATTTATATTATGACGTTAAGGCAGCTAAGGCATTCCGAACCAGTGCAGTGGTAGATGCATTTGACAATTCAAAAGTACTGGTAAAAGTTTATTTGACTAAAAATATTTCTATTCTATTCTAGCTATGCGCACCAAACAACCCAGCACACTATATTTCAATAGGGTACCTAGAACGACTTCTGCATATTTTGTAATTTGCGTGTATGCGCTGTGTAAGCATCAGGAATCAAGATCCTGTAAATCTAGCCTTATCACTTCTAAACTTATTCTTAATTCTGTGGCCCAGGCGAATAGCGTTTCAAAAAGATTCTGCGAAGACAAACCAATAAAAAGAAAATAGAAAACCAAGAAATTCTAATTTTTAGGCCACGAAAACAAGCGATCAGTAATAATTATTATGAACGTAGTCATTAAAGTAATATAAGCAATAGGTAACTGGTGTTATCAGCGTTATTGGGACATGATATCGCTCGCCCCCGATGCCTCGCAAGAACGTTGAACCTTCGTTTTCTTCCTTGTACATTCATGAATACATAGCTATACTTATATAATATTGTCCAATAATATAAAACAAGTGTAAATCAAAAGTTTATAACACCCCCGACAAGTGAAGGTTACAGTAACTAGAAAAGAGCTGATAACTTTTAAACGGCTGAACCGATTTTCTTGGATTATAGCTAAGAACACACTCGATCAAGCCACCTTTCAAACAAAAACAAAACTATATTAAAATCGGTTCATTAGTTTAGGAGCTACGATGCCACAGACAGATACACACGTCAAACCTTTAACACCCCTCTTTTTGGGTCGGGGGTTAAAATATCATTTTTACGTTGGGGGCTGTAATAATATCTTGTTTTTCACTGTAATGGGACCCTTTCAAAACAATCCTTAGGTATTAGTAGTAACTAAAATAAGTTATATAAAGTACTAGAAGATACCCACCCGCGGCTTCGCCCGCGTGGATTTCGGTTTTTTGAAATCCCGTAGGAACTCTTTGATTTTCCGGGATAAAAAGTAGCCTATGTGCTAATCCAGGATATTATCTATCCCCATTCCAAATTTCAGTCAAATTCATTCAGTAGTTATTGCGTGAAAGAGTAACAAACATACACACACACACACACACACACACACACACACAAATACAAACTTTCGCCTTTATAATATTAGTGTGATACCTACTAGGTACCTAGGTAAGTACTTATGCGAGAGGACGAGATGGCAATCGAGGTACTTTATACATTCTAGTAAAATATCAGCACATCAGTTAGATATTATAGGACTAGGTACAATAATTTGCATTTTATCTCCGTGCATATCGCAGTCCGCAATAACACAAATCGCATTAACTAATAGATAAGTTAATTAAATTAATTATTAATCATTTCAATAAATTATTAATTGATAAATCGTTAGTACTTACACTGCCCAGTGGCCTTTCACATGCAGTAATTTATTTATAACCGATAGTATTTGTTTTGGTTGGCCATTTAAATCAAATGAAATTGTTCATATACCTATATATTTAATTTAATTTTAAACCTATTTATTTTTTAATCCCAAGGAAACTCTTCGATTTTGTGGCCTGTGCACAAGCTAGGTATCTCTACACTTTTCATGTAAATCGGTTTAACGGATGAGCCGTGAAAAGATAAACTGACACTTTCTCTCTCGACTGGCTTTACAAAGATTAGCCAATGTCAAGTTTGTAGTTATTTGTAACAAGTTAGTGAAACTATACAAGTATGGACCCCGTCTGTGCGGGCGCTCGCCGACATACACACGGCACCCCCTTAGAGCGCTTTCCAGTCAGTTTTAACAAAACAAAATACACTCCAAATCAGGGTTACAGATAGGAATAATTCCCAAAAAGGCAGAGCACGTCCGCTAGCTAACACCAACACAGACGAAGTCCACTGACACTTTCGTATTTATTAGTTGTATCATCACTATCACTAGCCATAATATGATAAATGCGAAAGTGTGTTTGTTTGTAGGTTTGTTAGTTTGTCCTTCTATCTAGTCGCAACGGAGCAACAAAACAACGTGATTTTTAACCCCCGACCCAAAAAGAGGGGTGATTTTAATTTTTTTTTTTTTAACCGACTTCCAAAAAAGGAGGAGGTTCTCAATTCGTCGGGATCTTTTTTTTTTTTATGTATGTTCCCCGATTACTCAAAGACCCCTGGACCGATTTGGAAAATTTTTTTTTTGTTTGAAAGGGTATACTGTGCAGGTGGTCCCATATAAATTTGGTGAAGATCTGATTAATATCTTCGGAGATGGAGAACAGAACTCCTCAATGGATAAGAGCAAATTGCTCGCGATCAGTGTAATAGCTTAGTAAACAGTAGGGTTTTAACTGGGCATAGCATATTATAGTACAGTGGGGCCACTAAAAATTGTGAAATAAAAAATTTTCAAAAGAAAAATAAAACCGACTTCAAAAACCAAAAACACTAAAAAGTAGAAAATAATTTTTGTTTAGCTACACATGTAATGTACCTAGGTATGAAGTCGGGCGAGCTTCACTCTTGGATTTCTAATTTAGTTTTAATATGCTCGCTCGACTTCATACCTAGGTACATTACATGTGTAGTTAAACAAAAATTATTTTCTACTTTTTAGTGTTTTTGGTTTTTGAAGTCGGTTTTATTTTTCTTTTGAAAATTTTTTATTGTTTGAAAGGTGGGGCTTGATCGAGAGTGTTCTTAGCTATAATCCAAGAAAATCGGTTCAGCCGTTTGAAAGTTATCAGCTCTTTTCTAGTTACAGTAAACTTCACTTGTCGGGGGTGTTATAAATTTTTAATTTACACTTGTTTGCAAGGTTATTGGGTATAGTCTAAATCATCGCGTCGTGTCGAACGAAGTCGCGGGCATCTGCTAGTGGATTTATATAGTTAAATGAAGTTACCATAGAAACAGCAAATTAAAATCCATGAGGCTCATTGAAGCGGGAGTAATGAAAAATCGAGTAGGAAAGCAATAAGTAGGTACAAGGTAAGGTCTATTAACAGATGTGGTAGGCTTCCTCATTATCTTATTATGCTACTTAGTACGTAGGTACTTATAACTTAGTAAGTATGTAACTACTTAGCATGTACTTAATTTTAAGACCCTGTGGAGGTAATGCCCCCTAAGTGATATCCTTAGAGGGCATCGATAGTTCAATACTAAGCAGACCGCAAAATGTCTACAAATCAGATTGTTTAAAAAAAAATAAGAGCAAGTTAACACTCTGGACGCCATCGCCATGGCGACTACGCTACGCTGGCTAGTGGCTAGTCCAAACAATTCGTATTGAAATGTTCAACAGATAATTCACTTGGCTACAGTTTAGCGACATCGCCAATTTGGAAGCGTAGTAACGACCGACCGGCCCCTACGTGGATACTGGATACTCTGGCCGCACCTGGCGACGCGTAGCCAAGTCGCCAATATTCTGCCAAGGGTGCCTACGGGGTCCTATTATAGGCTGAGACCTATAGAGCGGTACTATGAAGACGTAAGCTTCAGTTACAAGTGTAAATTAAAAATTTATAACACCCCCGACAAGTGAAGGTTACATACAGTAACTAGAAAGAGCTGATAACTTCCTTTCAAACGGCTGAACCGATTTTCTTGGATTATAGCTAAGAACAATTTCGATCAAGCCACCTTTCAAACAAAAAAAAACTAAATTAAAATCGGTTCATTAGTTTAGGAGCTACGATGCTACAGACAGATACATAGATACACAGAAACACAGATACACACGTCAAACTTACAACACCCCTCTTTTTGGGTCGGGGTTTAAAAACAAGACGGTTTTATGTCAGCAGTAAGCGCTGTCTCGTAATAACATCATTTTAAGTCTAAGCAAAGTCAAAGTGCGCTCTATAGATCTCAACCTAAGGTCTGTCTGTCTGTCAGCGGGTTCTATCTCATGAACCATGATAATAGAGAGTTAAAATTTTCACAGAATGTGTACTATTGCCGCTGTAATAACAAATACCTACTAAAAATTTGAAATTGGCCGCCATGAAGATTTAAAAGAATTAAAAAGTGCTACATCACGTACCGTACGATGGTACGGAACCCGAGTCCGACTCGCATTTGTTTAGAAAGGTTTAGAAAACTGCCAAAATATTAATGCGATAATATAAATTACCATGTTTACTGAATAGAACCAATAACCCCACTCATACCCACGATGGGGAGTCACCATAAGCATCGTTACCTAGGTACAGGACCACTAGGTCAAATAAATAAATAGAGGTGACCGAAGTATACATGATATCAATTCACTTAGCATTGTTATGGTGTTCAATTTTCCATGTTTTGAATCTTAGGGACGGATTTTCGATCAGAATTTTTGTTTTTTCATTCACTGTTCAAATGAAAAAATATTAATAAAATATTGGAAGGTAAGTATATTAAAAGTGTAAACAAGTTGTAATAGCACTGATTTTTTAGATGTGTTGTTCGTCGATGATTACAAAATATTCTTGTCAGTGAGCAATTGAGTTGAAATGCGATTTCAATAGCGCTAGGCATCGCGTCCCACAGCTAACGGTGTAAAATTGAAAGTTCAAAGTTCTCATGGCTAGGGTCTAGGAGCCGATTTTTCAATCGCCGAATAACACTTAAGTAACAAATATTACTGTGTCGTTTAACAGTTATTGTATAGAGAAATCTAAATCAGCCCTTAAAGTGTTAAGTGGTTAACCACTATGACTATCAAATAAGTTGCTATTTGCCGTATTTGTCTCCGATTGTTAAGTTCTATTGTAGTTAACCTAGAGTCATGTTTGAGATCCAAATTTAATGAAATTAATTAATTTATTTAATGTAGGACAGCATGTACCACGTATGATATGTCAGGAATAAATAAAAATAATAATTGGGAAAAAAAAAAAAAAAAAAAAAAAAATAAATAAGACTCTAGCACCGGTTCGGAAACCAGCTTCTATTGTGAAGAGCCAGCAATCGGCGGCGCATGTCTTCTTTAAGGCGTGTTAGTCAATGTTTACTACTAGAGCGGAGCGTAAAGATCGTAAAAGTGTGAATGCGTTAAGAATGCGCATGAATTTCTGATAAACGCTCGGTTTTACTCCGACCAGTGCACTAAAACGCGCAGTTAAGTGTAATATTATGTACACTGTGACAAACACTCCACTTAATATATACTGAAGACGATCCCTATATACATAGAGGTCATTGGACTATCGTTACATATGAAAAACAGGCAAATTTTATTATTTTAGGGGTCAGTACCGCAAAAGGAACCCTTATAGAGTCACTCACTCGTTATCTGTCTGTCGTGTCTGTTAAGAAACTTATAGCGTACTACCAGCTGACTTAGTATCGTGAAATTATCTGTCTATCTGTCAGTCTGTCTGCCACGAATCATGAGATTTGGCAGGTAGGCACGTAAGGGGAAAAATCCGAAAATCGTGAATTAATGGTTACATGAAAAAACAGTAAGGGGATGCATGGCATTGGCATTTAGTTATGGCCGTATATCTCCATGGGTGATCTTTCTTTCATATTATAGTTTTCGCTGCGAGCTGGTTTTCAAAAACCATTAAGCGAGCGGGTACAATAATTGTAGGTTCTGTATTGTAGCCAAGTTATGACTTATGATGGTGAGCAATGCATAATGCATGCATATGCGATGCGCGATCAATATTCCGTGTCGGAGCCGGACGCAGCGCGCCGCCACTTCAATAGCGCGATCTAGCCGCCGGCGCATCGAATATAAATTACGCTAAATTATAGTATACGCATGAAATCCGCTGTACGTGATGCGAGCTAGGGTTGCCAATTCAAAATAATTATGTAAATATCTTAGCGAATGCTGGCCGCCAATTTCATTTTTTTACCCGACTGCGGCAAAGCCAAAAGGAAGGGTTATGATTTTAGCAGTCTTTGTATGTATGCATGTATGTGTGTGTATGTATGTGTGTGTGTATGTTTGTATCCAGATTCTGTGTGTTCCACCCTAGAGCCTAAACTACTGGGCCGATTTTGATGTATGAGGTGTCAATCGATTCGTCGTAAAGGTCCGGGTGACACAGGCTACATTTTATACGAAAAAAATTGATCTAACGGATGTTACATGAAATAAAGTGGGGGTCTCCAAAATTTTTTTTGCTATTGTATCGAGTGGGGTGTCAAATAAAAGAGGAGAAAACTCTGAGTTCATAAATATAAATGTACTACAACATTAAAACATACCAAACGAGAGAAAAACAATTTTACTATAATATTTCAGCGTTTATATTGATTAAGACGATCGCAGTCGGGTTTTAGTTTTCAAGTTTATCTTGTTTAAAGAAGCGCCATTTTATTTCCCCTTTCCCCTCCAACTAAGTATAAACGTTGTGCAAGGAGTAGTTACGACTATAGTAAGGTAGGGTTTGAAGTGAACCGCTGACCTTTCAGAATTCAGTCCGCTCTTTAACAGGGCTCTCTCCGTCACTCGCTTCATACAATCGTAGTTCCAATTTTATTTGAATATTAAGCAACCAAAGTCCATGAAATTTTGCAGACATATTCTAGAAACTAATATCTGTGTCTGTGCTGTTTTAAATTTTTATAAAAATATGAAGTTTTAAAATTACAGGGGCTCAAAGATTTGTATGTAAATTTTTAAGATCGCGTAACTTTGAAACCGAATATTTTAACAGAAATCTGGAAAACCACAGACATAGATATTAGTTTCTAGAATATGTCTGCAAAATTTCATGGACTTTGGTTGCTTAATATTCAAATCAAATTGGGACTACGTTTGTATGAAGCGAGTGACGGAGAGACCCCTCTTAACTGTTGAGTTATTGCGGTTCTTATCGGGCGTTTAGTAGGTAAGCTAATTCAGTAGGCTGACTTGATAGAAGCAGGTGTTACTTTGCAGGAGCCTATGATGCACAACAGGGTTGTAGGATTTTCCATAGTAAAGAACTCTTTGAAATTATATTTGATAACCCTATCGTTCGTCGCCATTTTGAAATCTGTGCGAGACGCATCGTGGCGGGCGGTAATCCAGGTTTTCTATTTTGTACATCATCCTTTACTTGTTTTAAAGACTATTTGAAAGGTACTATGAACTATCGGAAACAGCTAATCTGAAAGATATCTTCCGAGTTCCTATGCTCTACGCTATTTATTGTTCGACATAGGTGACTATGAATTGAAATGAAATTGACATGAAATTGAATTTTGACAAGTGTAAATTATAAATTTATAATACCCCCTACAAGTGAAGGTTACAGTAATTAGAAAAGAACTGATAACTTTCAAACGGCTGAACTGATTTTCTTGGATTACAGCTAAGAACACTCTCGATCAAGCCACCTTTCAAACAAAAAAACTAAATTAAAATCGGTTCATTAGTTTAGGAGCTACGATGCCACATACAGATATACAAATACAGACGTCAAACTTATATGGGTGCATCATACTTACGGGATACTTACACTCGTCGTCTCTGCACACTCGCCAGCCCGTCGACTACCTCAAGCAACACCTTACCGGTACCTATACCTTGGACTGGGATGTATCGGGAAAGGAAGAAATAAAATCGCAAAGAATCCGCCACACTTACAACACCCCTCATTTTGGGTCGGGGGGGTTAAAAATCGGAATGTGTATGACAATTTCGACAATAATGTCTCTTACAGCTTAGTGGCCGCGGCCGCATTACGAAGTTCGCTTTTACGAGCACTCCATTTATGAGATTGAGTTGTAAATAAACTCGGTCGAGTTTCGATCATCGCATCGTGGGCGGCGCCGGCAACGAACATAAAATACCGAGCAGAATTTTGCCGGAATAAAAAAAAAGATACTTTGTTTTACGAATATTTTGTCTCTTAATAGTTAAATGATACTTAAGTATTATAAACAAAATAACAGAAATCTGTTATTACTTAATTGATGATGATTGATTATTTAAATGATGCTATTACAAGGCTCGAATGAAGAGATGAATGTATAAGTGGAGATACGCGACCGAGAATCATCTTTATGGGAACTCTATTTTCAGTATTTTGATCTAGATAGCAGCTGAATATAGCTAAATCTTTATTTTTCTTGATTTTTCACTATTTTTTTCTACAAAATATCGTAATGCGCATGTATTTGAAGCTCGGTTTCACGAGCACTCCATTTATGATATTGAGTTGTAAATAAACTCGGTCGAGTTTCGGTCATCGTGGGCGAACAACGAATATAAAAATCTTGTAGGTTTTAATAAACGTTTCAGCAATCGGTTAGAACTTAATTCATCCAAAGTTAGAATCTAACCGATCGCTGAAACGTTTACCGATACCTAACCGAGGTAGTCGGGAATCAAGATGATATTACTTCTTTAAAGTCTTTAAATAAATAAATAAATAATCTTTGAATAAATTCGATAAGGCTTGCAATGTATTAATTATTATTATTATTCGCTGTCGTCAGTGAATATAATCATTACAAAGTAACAAGTGTAAATTAAAAATTTATAACACCCCCGACAAGTGAAGGTTATACAGTTGTAACTAGAAAAGGGTTGATAACTTTCAAACGGCTGAACCGATTTTCTTGGATTATAGCTAAGAACACTCTCGATAAAGCCACCTTTCAAACAAAAAAAACTAAATTAAATTCGGTTCATTAGTTTAGGAGCTACGATGCCACAGACAGATACACATCAAACACATGTCAAACTTATAACACCCCTCTTTTTGGGTCGGGGGTTAAAAATGTCTTTTACTAGGGTTATGCCATTATACCTTCATTTTTCTTGTACTAAAATCGTGGTCACAAAGTAATAATAAATTAAGTTACAATATCCATCAAAGGGGATTTTTAATAGGTTGTGATCTGGATGAACACAGCTGTAAGTAGGTACTGACTACTGATACGCGGCCGCATTACGAAGCTGGCTTTTACGAGCACTCCATTTATGTGATTGAGTTGTAAATAAACTCGGTCGAGTTTCGATCATCCTGGGCGGTCAACGAGTATAAAATAGCGACTTTGTCTCAATTTTTTATCACACTAAAACTGCTGATTTTAATACTTTATGAGTCGTTGTTGTAACTATAATAGGTACTTACTTTATTTTTAACCCCCGACCCAAAAAGAGGGGTGTTATAAGTTTGACGTGTGTATCTGTGTATCTGTGTGTCTGTGTATCTGTGTATCTGTGTATCTGTCTGTGGCATCGTAGCGCCTAAACGAATGAACCGATTTTAATTTAGTTTTTTTGTTTGAAAGGTGGCTTGATCGAGAGTGTTCTTAGCTATAATCTAAAAAAATCGGTTCAGCCGTTTAAGAGTTATCAGCTCTTTTCTAGTTTTCTTGTAGAAAAGAAGGTTAGATAACCGTTAGGTTCATAATATTATGTCAATAGACAAATGTCAAGCTGTCAAGATGGACGTTGCCTAAATACATAATTATTTATTTGAAAATGATGTTTTGGAAAATTCAAATACTTTGGATCGTCGGGGGTGTTATAAATTTTTAATTTACACTTGTGATTTAATAGTAACGACAGCCAAAGTTTAAGCTTAAGCGAAAAAGTTTAAGCGAATGGATCGTAAAGTGGTAACACACTTTACGATTCGCTTAATCGATTTTGACGTTTGACACAGAGACAGCTTGCATTCCGGAGACGGATAGGTATATAGGCTAATTTTATCCAAGAAAATAAAAGAGTTCCCACGGGAACGGGATTTAAAAAACCGAAATCCACGCGGCCGAAGACGCGGCCATCATCTAGTAGTAGGTATATATTTCTTATGAAAAAGATACGATTGTAAATAGTAGGTACCTAGCTAGATTTCCAAAATTTTGTAAAATGTGCCACTTGCTACGTTTTGAAATGAAGTGAAATTTAATTAATTATTTGCTAAATATGGGTAGTTTAGTGGTGGTGGTGGTTTAATGGTCAAGTATGGCCAGTAAGTTTTGAGATGCAGCAATGGCGTCAGACCATGTCCGCGTGGTCGCAGACGCGTTTATTGTTATCGGGCACTTTTTTCGTGTTTACGATCCGAACCGAGGTCGCGTGGCATCCGTTTTGAATATATTGTATTTTTTACGACCTTTACGTTTCAAATTGTGCTGTATTCAACTAAGATTCGATCACTAAGTTTTTATTTTTTAAACTAAGTAGGTAGGTACCTACACATAACTTAGAAAAGTCAGAGGTGCGTGCCCGGAATCGAACCTCCGACCCTCCAAATAGGAGGCAGACTTACCACTTCTTAACTTAGAGGTCTTAGGGGGCAAGCGACGGGTCTGCCCACAAAATTCAAATTTAGTTTGGTTTTTCGCAATTTGTAAACTAATACGACAAAGTAGACTTATGGCATTCTAGTTGCGACAATGTCAGTATCATTTCCACGTGTTTATATAAAAATCTTAAATTATATTCTTCTATACATTATTAATCTTAAATATAAATAAAATTTGAATTTCGCGGGCAGACCCGTCACATCCAACTTAACCACTATCACCGCTCTAAATGCTTAGCTATAATCTAATAACAACTCTGAGTTGTACTGTAGGCATACTTCGCAAATAATTCTATCCCTCTTCTCGGCCAGGTTATTAATTATTTCTTCTCAGAAAGTTTCCTCCTATGTTTCATCCGAACGTATCAATTAATCTCTTGCAAAGTTAGTAAAGCTGTACGTCCAACGTCTACAACTTAATGATTAATGTTAGGTAATAGGAATATTGGAAAGAAGAAAGAAAGAAGGTTTTCTTTGTTTTGTAACATGAAGTACTAACTTACATCGTCATAAATATTAATCCCCGACCCAAAAAGAAGGGTGATATAAGTTTGACGTGTGTATCTGTCTGTGACATCGTAGCTCCTAAACTAATGAACCGATTTTAATTTAGTTTTTTTTTGTTTGAAAGGTGGCTTGATCGAGAGTGTTCTTAGCTATAATCCAAGAAAATCGGTTCAGCCGTTTGAAAGTTGTCAGCTCTTTTCTAGTTACAGTAACCTTCACTTGTCGGGATTTTTAATTTACACTTGTAATGTCATGATGTTTAAAATTGAATTATGCGGTTAATTGCCTGATTGGTGACCGTAGGACTGGCTCATTTTTCGCGCAAAAGATCAGCCTTGCTGTCCAGCACGGAAGTGCAGCCAGTATTCCTTGCACCATTCCTGACATGGTATCTACAGTATTTTTCAATAAAAAAAATTGGATTATGCTTTATGTACTTTGTAAAATGTCTAAATTTTATGTGTGTAACATTATAAATGCGAAAGTGTCTGCCTGCTAGCTTTTCACGGCCCAACAATTTAACCGATCTTGATGAAATTTGGTACAGAGTTAGCTTACATCCCGGGGAAAGACATAGGCTACTTTTTATCCCGGAAAATCAAAGAGTTCCCACGGGATTAGAAAAAACTAAATCATCATCTAGTTTAACATAACATAAAATAAAGCGCAGTCGGTGGACGTGCAGCTTAAGGCGACAGTCTTTGCGAGGCGACACATTGTCGTCCTCTCGGAATAGGTACCTTAATTTATTGCCAAGTGCAGCGACGACTAATGTCTCTAACAAAGGAAATAAAACAGAGGGTAGGTATCTGCTAAATAAATCAAAGAAGACGTAATGGTGAAATGTTCATGCTAAGATATGATTGTATTAAATAGGAACGATGAGTATAGGTAATTGGAATAATTTGTTTTTACTAGATGGTGCCCGTGACATCGTTAGCGTGGATTTCCATTCTATTCATTCATAAAGAACAACCGCCGAGTTTCTTGCTGGTTCTTCTCGGTAGGAACGGCATTCCGAACCAGTTGTTAATTATTTTGACGATGCAAAAGCACTTGTAAAAGTTTATTTGAATAAAAATCTTTTCTATTCTATTCCATTCCCTCAGCTTGTATGCGTCCACTGCTGGAAATAGGCCTTTTCAAGAGCGCGCCACCAAACACGGTCCTCCGCCTTCCTCGTCCACCCGCTCCCCGCCACCTTCTTCATAACATCGGTCCACAGGGACAGACGGACGGACAGACAGACAGCTAACAAAGTGATCCTATAAGGGTTCCGTTTTACCTTTTGAGGTACGGAACCCTTAAAATCACGTCAACCATCAACCAACCTCAACCTCCGTTGTGGCGCGGCGCGCAGATAAGCTCAACAAAACAAACCACCTAAGAAATACACTACTCAGTACTCACTAGCAATTAGGGGTATTAATTAGTAGGATACGTGTGTGTATATAGTATTATGAGTGTGTAGGTATGTGTGTCACATGTCAAGTGACGATTTGGCCTCAACCTTTGACTTGCGGGCAAGTTTTAGGAGGGGTTTATTCGTAGTGCGCTCCAGACAGATTACAGATAGGATTGAGTTTATTATTAACTAACTTATGCCCGCGACTTTGACCGCGTGGACAACACAAATTTCAAACCCCTATTTTACCCCCTTAAGCCTTATGTACACGAGCGAGAGAGAGAAAGAGAGAGGCCTCATTTAAACGTAAAAAGCGTTGACGTGTGCACATATAACTTGGGAATACATTTGTTTTATTTAGACGTACGGACGCTCTTTTAAGAGGGCTCTCTCCGTCACTCGTTTCATACAATCGTAGTTCCAATTTCATTTGAATATTAAGCAACCAAAGTCCATGAAATCTTGCAGACATATTCTAGAAACTAATGTCTATGTCTGTGGTTTTCCAGATTTCTGTTAAAATATTCGGTTTCAAAGTTACGCGGTCTTAAAAATTTTCATACAAATCTTTGAGCCCCTGTAATTTTAAAACTACATATTTTTAGAAAAATCTAAACCACCATAGACACAGATATTAGTTTCTAGAACATGTCTGCAAAATTTCATGGACTTTGGTTGCTTAATATTCAAATGAAATTGGAACTACGATTGTATGAAACGAGTGACGGAGAGAGCCCTGTTAATAGACGTTAAAAGAGATCCCGTGTAAATGAGGCTTTTCAAAAATCGTTTCTTAGCGGATATCTATATCATAATAACTAATTGTATGCCTTTCAGCCCTATCCGTCCAGTAGTTTAAGCTGTGTGTTGTTAGATTAGTCAGTCAACCAGTCATTCAGTCAGGCTTTTCTATTATGTATATGGATTTTAGCCGTAAAGGAATACGAGTTACGACCGACGATTCAAACTCAATAATTAAGATAGCGATTTGTAACCGCATCGACGTATTCGCAGCTCCGAAGGTCAATTTTACAACTGGTATTCGACCATCCGCAATTGACTCCCTGTATGACGCAATCCGTCACGAGACAAACCGCACAACTCGTAAATCAAGAATTAATTCGTTTCTGAGACAGACCCTACACGATCAGTTTTTTAGGGTTCCGTAATGAAGTAATGAACCTTTATAGTCTCGTCCAGTCCGTCATTGTGTCATTGCCATATTATGAGATAATAACTTTATGACAGTTCTGCATTTATTTTATTAGTCGCCGTTTAATTTCTTAGTCCCCGGCAAAATAATTACCCATTTTATTTCTATCCATACTTACTAATATTATAAATGCGAAAATGTGTCTGTCTGTCTGCTACCTTTTCACGGCCCAACAGTTTAACCGATTCTGACAAAATTTGGTACAGAGTTAGCTTATATCCCGGGGATGGACATAGGCTAAATTTTATCCTGGAAAATCAAAGAGTTCCCACGGGATTCCTAAAGACCCATCCGCTTAACCGATTTGTATGGAATTTGGTACCGAGGTAGCTTGCGTCCCTGTAATTAACATAGGAAACTTTTAATCAAGATCAAACAGTTCCCATGGGATCTTTAAAAATTTAAATCCACGCGGATGAAGTCACGGGCATCCGACCTTTATAATATTGACCCATGTTTTGCTGGCGTACCTAAATGTGTCGTGGCAGCTGGCAGGACGGTAAAACGTAATATAATATGGACTGTGAAAAGCAAGCTTACACACTTTCGCATTTATAATATTAGTATGGAGTATGGATTAATTAATGTTAAGTACAATATTGATCGCGATCGAAATCGGCGGGCAGTCGCTCGCAAGGTCAACTTTACAACTGGTGTCGGAGTCCGACCATCCGACCGCCATCGCCATTGATTTCTCCGCGTGACGCAATCGCCGACGCGACGGCCGACGCGGCGCCGCCAACTTTGTTATGTTGGCGGCCGGGGTATGGACACCATGATTCTTTATATCAAGGGATATTACATCAATCCTTATTCCTTTGTGACTTAAAGTACTACCGACTTAATTCGTGTATCTTGCAATCAGTATTTAAATAAATCGACTCTCTCTTTCAACTCTCAACTAAAACTCTATTTCAAAAAACGTACTTGCCAAAAATGTTTTTTTTTTCTCTCGTCTGGCTTTACTTAGACTACCCATGTCAAGTTTGTAGTTATTTTCAAGTTAGTGAAACTATATGTAATATGTATAAGTATGGACTTCGTCTGTGCCGGCGCCCACCGACACACGCGCGGCGCCCCTTTAGAGCGCTTCGCAGTCAGTTCCACCACCAAAAAACACCAACTAACACAAAAACTGGCCACTCTTAACAAAAAAAAAACACTCCAAAAAGGCATAGCACGCGCGCCAGCAAATGCCACGAAGTCCGGCAGAAATGTTGTTCTTATCTGTTGTTTATCAATGTATTTAATAACCAAGCTTTACCTATACTAATATTACAAAGAAGTACGAGGTATATAAGTTTGTTTAAAGAAAGTAGAGTCTGAAACCACTGAAGCGATTTTCAAAATTCTTTCACCCATAGAAAGCTAACATTCGTCCTGACCGACGAATGCTATATGTATTTTTCAAATTCAAAATGGTTTTATTCAATTAAACTTTTACAAGTGCTTTTGAATCGTCAAAATAATCTAACACTGGTTCGGAATGCCGTTCCTACCGAGAAGAACCAGCGAGAAACTCTGCGGTTACTCTTTTCAAATACATATTCAATTTACAATAATTTGCCTATATAATTTTATTTTAAGCACGTGTGCGAAGCCGGGGCGGGTCGCTAGTATCGCATAAAATATTATTTAAGTTTCAGTGTTATCTAACCAATTAACATTAGGATTATCCATACCTGCCTACTAATGCAATAAATGCGAAAGTCTATCCGTCTGTTATCTTTTCGAGAAAGGTACAGGGATAGCTTGCGTCCTGGGAACCGATATAGGGTAGTTTTTATCCCGAAATATCAAAAACTAATTCCACGTGGATGAAACCTCGGGAATCTAGTTTGGGAATAAATAGCTTTTATAAAAATCTCGTTGCAAATCTTTGCAATTCCTTGAATCTTTGAAAATCACGTTCTAGTAAACAAAAAAAAATACAAATAGCGAGCAAACGAGCAGGAGGGTCACTGTTAAGCGATTACCACCGCCCATTAACATTTGCAGTACCAGAGGAACCGCCAATGCATTGCCGGCCTTTCAGGAATTTGCCGCCTTTTGAATAAACCAATGTTAAAATGTGTAAATTTAATTGATTTTTAATATATTCAACCTATGTTTACAACTTTTTAATTACCTCCTATACTCACATAGAGTTTTTTTTTATGCAAATGTAAAGCGGACGTCTGCCAAATCAAGTATGTAATAAAAAGAAACACGATCGAAAAGGTGGTCTAATCGAGTAAGGTCATTGATGATTTCATAATGTGGAATATCCAACGCGGTGAATGTCAAGTGTGCTATTAAAAAAAATGTTTGCGTGTTCCATTCTGTAGATATGTACATGTAAAAGAAATGAAACTTAGGTATATTCGTAATACGTCCATTACTTAACGTACATATTTTTTTAATATTGACAATAGTGTACTTTTTAGTGATCTCCAGAAACTCCAGATTTTGTTAGAATTCGGTCCAAAGTCCAATAACAAAAAAAAAATGGCAAAAGTATTTAAAAAATGGAAGTAGGTCTTCCATTTTTTTTAAGATTTATAAAATTCATATTAAATCAAAATTTTATTTCACGTGGGACTACTTACTAGTGTCTGTTACACTACTATCGCATAGGTATGGAATGAAAATTCTATTGAGAAGAGCCGGTAAGAAACTCAGCAGTTGCTCTTTCTAAAGACAAGAGATTCAACTATCTTGTCTTATAGACAAAAGATTCATACAGATAAAACATGTCGGTGAAAAGATGGAAATAACTTGTGCCTAGAATTTCTCAGTTTTTGGGGGTTTTTAGGTAGGTATTTATATTAATACTATTTTACTTACTTATTTATTACTTTAGAAATTCGTAAAAATGTTAGCACTGGTTTTAGCAGGTGTTAATGAAATGATAAAATCCTTTTTCAAAGGTGCCACGAATATTAATTAGATTTTAGAATGTGGCCGGATAGTGAGTGGACGTTTTTGCCGGTATAGCCTTTGCTTGAGGGACGCACTAAAACTCCAATGATTACTATAGCTTTTGATCTATACTAATATTATAAAGAGGAAACCTTTGTATTTTTGTATGTTTGTATTGAATAGGCTCAAAAACTACTGGACCGATTTCAAAATTTCTTTTACCATTACTTAGAGGGATTCTTCCGAATCCGTATAGGCTATATTTTATCCCGGAAAATAGATAGGATTTTTCGTGGTAGTGTCCACCCGTGCGAAGCCGGGGCGGGTCGCTAGTATTTTATATTTTAGGTTAACTAAGTGAAAGTTAGTACCTAGAATAAACATTTTTCTATTCTATTCTATTCTTATTGCTGGGTATACATCTCTTGTAGGGACTTCCACACGCCACGGTCTTGCACCGCCTAGTGGCGTTTGTGCACTTATTCGTGATTTGACGGATCCGTCTAAATACGAATCGAATGAATTATTTATTGTATGGTTCTCCTTCGGATCTTCTCATGTCTGATTGGATCACATGAGAAAAAACAAGCTTAGTTCTTTCCATCACCCGCTGCGCGACTCTAAGCTTTCTTATAAGAAACGGTAATACCTTTTTAATATTTGTATAATGTAGTAATTTTTCCCGTCAGAGTTGGAAACCCTACAATAGACGGATATGTTCATTACAACTTTTTGCTCTGACGCCCGCTCTCCCGTAGGGCTCAGTAAGCTCAGTATACCTATTAGCCATAAGGTTTGTATTCAAAGATGTTTTTAATTATTATAAACTCATTTCAGTAGTTTATGATTTTCTAAATGTCGAAGGAGATTTCATAATTAAATACTTATGCTTAGCATTAGTACGAGTTTTTTTAAATGAATGAAATATGCAAACTCAATTTAATAATAAAAGCCTTGTAAAAGATCATAAATATAAAGAACTAGAGGATGCCCGCGACTTCGTCCGCCTGGATTTAGATTTTTGTAGATCCCGTGGGAACTGTTTGATTTTCCGGGATAAAAAGTTGCTTATTTCGATAACAGGGACGCAAGCTACTTCGGTACCTTTCATACGAATCGGTTAAGTGGATGTGTTTTTAGGAATCCCGCGGGAACTCTTTGATTTTCCGGGATAAAAGTAGCCTAAGTCCGTCCCCGGGATATAAGCTAACCCTGTACCAAGTTTCGTCAGAATCGGTTACACTGTTGGGCCGTGAAAAGGTAGCAGACAGACAGACACACTTTCGCATTTATAATATTAGTATGGATGGATATTCGCATGTGAATATGAATATCCCCGTCTATATAATAGTTTTATAAGTTCTTAAGTATGGGTTGCCTGGAACCCTGGTTGCCTTTATCAAAAAATAAAATGTGTATAAAACGACTTACAGTTTCGTAGTATGGAGATCATCATGGAGATCACAAAGATGATAATAATGATAATATTTACCTGCAAAAGAAAAAAAATATAAGTTTTTTGTAAATTAAAGCAACCGAGCGATACTATAATATTACAAACGACCCAACAAATTGGCTAATTCGCTTGAAAAATGTTATTAAAAAACTACCGTTGGCCAATTTGTTTGTGCAGTATTTATAATTAAGACAGTAAATATTTAGTATACCTACAGACGCTTTAATTACCAATATTGCGGATCAACCCGCCTTAGTAGCGCCATCCTATCGGTCTCCTCTGAGCAATATGATACAATAATGTATCGCAGCAACGCAATGAATAGAAAAGTATAACAAGACATCTACAATCCAATAAATCAATCGAGATATCGTATCTATTGAAGTTAGTTGCGTTATACGCTTTTCAATTTACACATATATATATTTTATAATACATTTATACAATATACGTATGGCCGTACGGCATCATATTCTAAAATGAATATTTGAAAAGGGCATCCGTCGAGTTTATTACTGGTTCTTCCAGGTGAAAACGTCATTTCCAACCGGTGGTAGATTCACTGGACTTGAATCCTCTTAATGCACTTATAAAAAGTTTATGTGAATTAAAAAATCTATTTCTTTACTATTTGATCACTTGATCAATCCCATTTTATAGAACGATGGCTTCGGTCTACGAACAGACGTCACATCACAACCACTTTATATGCAGAGTCCTTCATGTGTATCAGCGGTAGACATTTATTTTGACTTTGTGTAGGAATTATGAAAAATAGCAAAAACAACTTCAACAAGGTTTGAATAATCTTTTTAAATACTTATTTTATTCTGAACAGGTGATAGAGTCATTAGCACAGTACTTACGTCACTACAGAATATGTAACTATGTAACCGTCAATGTCACGGGATCAATTTGACTTATTTTTGAACTAGATTATTTTCATGTTAACATATTTATGCTTAAACTAGGGGATGCCCGCGAGTTTGCCCGTGTAGATTTCAGTTTTTTTAAATCCCGTAAGAACTCTTTGATTTTCCGGGATAAAACGTAGCCTATGTCCCCGGGATGTATCCCAAGCCTGTATCAAATTTAATTCATTAAAATCGGTTCAGCGGTTGGGCCGTGAAAACATAGCAGACAGGCAGACACACTTTCGCATTTATTATATTAAGTATGGATAATGCTTGATAGAGCTAAAAATTTATCATAAAGATTTATTTTATCTCTATCAAAAATCTAGTTAACCTTGCTCGCTACCCAGCGCATTTCATAAAAAACGTACCTATAGTACGCGATAGGTCGAGATGTCAATAGGGGTATGAGGCGGGGGGACTCCCGCCTCATAAGGTATGAGTGAAGTTTGGATCATCTTGGTTTTGACAGATAAGTGATAAAATAGATAACAAATGTGTAATTTTGAACCGACTTCAAAAAAGGAAGAGGTTCTCAATTTGACTGTATGTTTTTTATATTTTTTCCGGACTAATATAGAAATCACGATTTTATACACCCTTGTTACTTGTTTGATCCAAACTTCATAGTCGCTGATCGTTCCTCCCTGTGTTGAGCACAATGCGCAGAGAAACTTTCAGCTTTTATAAAATAACGAAGGTCTGGCCCTCATAGGCTCTTTCACTATTTGCAATCAATTCGTAAGCTAATTTGTAAAACAACGTAATATCTATGACACAAACAAAAAATAAAGAAAATACGTGAAGAAAAATCTCAAAGCGCCGCAGTTGTGTTGGCAAAGATCGCGATCCAGATCTGTCAAAAGGGAGTCGAAAATAATGGCGGCTTATTTTTGGCGGCAACACAGAAATATCACTGGCTTCTCGGTTATGAAGAAATATGGCTACGGGTTAAACGTGCCACTCGCATTTTAGACGAGGACATGGTGGGAAACTTTGAAGATGTACATCACTTGATAAAAAATTTCAGAAGTTAGTATTTATAGTTTCATACGCACAAACAAGTCAATGTTCTCGCCTCAATAGCTCAACCGGTAAAGGAGTGGACTGAAAAACCGAAAGGTCGACGGTTCAAACCCCGCCCGTTGCACTATTGTCGTACCCACTCCTAGCACAAGCCTGACGCTTAGTTGGAGAGGAAAGGGGAATATTAGTCATTTAACATGGCTAATATTCTTTTTAAAAAAAAAAAAATAAAAAAAAAAAAAAAAAATAAAAAAAACAAGTCAATGTGATGTTAGACCTTAGTTGTAAGGCTATGTTCCTAGTGGTGAACTTTCGGAAAAAGATAGAAGCCTTTGAGATGTGGACGCATCGCACATATTGTGGGGAATCATAATTCTTATAAGGTGAGGAGTGCTCTTCTGGTATCCGTGTGTACAGTCTAAATAAATAACATTCAAGGCAAGAGTGAATACGCCTATAGGCAAGCGTGCTTCGACCAAGATCCCATCATTGCTTTTTATTAGTCACTAGCTGAAACACGAACTTCGCGTGCATATAGGTTTCTAAAAATCCCGTGGGAATTCTCGGCTTTTACGGGATTAAAAGTAGCTTATGAGTTAATCCAAAAAAATCCTAATTTCAGCCAAATCCGTCCGGTAGTTTTTGCGTGAAATAGTAACAAACATACACACAAACTTTCGCCTTTATAACATTAAGTGTGATGATGATAATCGTCAAGCGCTAGTCAATCTTGCAGTAAAAAAACTTATTGCTCATCTTCAGTAATGAAGAGGCACATGAAGGTGTGAAGATTTGATATCAGAGCCTAACGGTAATAGCCTAGTGGTTAAAACGTCGACCTTCTATTCGGGAGGTCGGGGGTTTGATCCCGGGCACGCACCTATTCACACAACTTTTCGGAGTTATATACGACTAGAGGATGCCCGCGACTTCGTCCGCGTGGAATTTAGGTTTTTAAAGATCCCCTGGATATATGTCCGTCCCCGGGATATAAGCTAACCCTGTACCAAATTTCGTCAGAGTCGGTTAAACTGTTGGGCCGTGAAAAGGTAGCAGACAGACAGACACAATTTCGCATTTATAATATTAGTATGGATTTTTAAGCAGTTAAATATCACTTGCTTTAAAACGGTGAAGGAAAACATCGTGAGGGAATCTGTACGCCTGAGAGTTCCCCATAATGTTGTCAAACGTGTGTGAAGTCTGCCAACTGGGCCAGCACCGTGGCGACTAGAGCCTAAGCCCTTCTCATTTTAAGAGGAGACCCATGCTCATTGCAATGGGTTGATCATTAGATGATCGGAGCCCACTATCTCCCGGACCAAAAGCTGTGCTAATCGTGTCACTCGCATTTGTTTTCACGAAAGTCAACCGATTCTGGATTTATTAGCGCCGTATCTCATATAAACGTTGCGCAATACAGTGAAATAGGTCATTTCGATTCCGCCACGCGTGTGCTCGTAAACAGAAGATAACCGCTTTTAATTCATAAACATGATGTTTATGTGCAACTTTAAAATAATAATTGAAAACATGATAAGAAAATAAAATCTCTTCTTAGCGAAAGAGAGGCTGAACGATTTGTATAAATCGGTCAGCTATCAGTATAGTCGAAATTCCTCGAACACGTACGAAGCGATTTGCTTCCTCTTTTCTAATCCGAACCGCTAGGATACGGAACGCTTACGGAATCAGTTTTCCCTTCCACCTATAATATGGATACCTTCAAGTCAAGAGTGAATAGGCAACTTCAAGCGCAAGGGCGCTACATCTTAGGTTGCATCATCACTGGCTAGCAGGTCTGATTGCAGCCAAGCATTAAAAAAAAAAAACAAAATCTGCCCTCTTAGCAAAATTGTTGAATTTCAGATTTTTACAAACGAAATTTTTGTGACTGCTGGATTAAGGCTGGATTCACGGTATTCTTGCTGTAACTGTGTTTTTAGCCAATAGTGAGCTCTGAGAAATAACTTGTATTTGACAAACTTGGGTAAACTGGTTACTTCAGACAGTGTATTAACTGGGACAGTGAAAATCAAAAATCATAGGAAATACTGCATACATAGTATTTCTAAGAACTTGTTATATTTATTTATAACTTTCTAAGAAAAAGTTTTTTATGACAACATTTTTGTGCATAGTAAATTTTTTGGTCAAGCGTGAGTTGTCCATAAAAATAAATAAAACTAACTAACTGCTGCTGCCTACAGGCTAGGGTTGCCACGTGTCCGGATTTCGTCCGGAGTTCGCAGTGTAAGAACCACGCATGCAATATTATTACCTACAGTAGAGCCTCATTATATGTAAGTGCGACCCCGACCGCCTTTGCCTCACTCTGCTGCCGATGAGTTGCGCCGCACTAATTGCTTCCTACAGGACAGGGTTGCCACGTGTCCGGATTTCGTCCGGAGTTCGCAGCGTAAGAACCACGCATGCAATATTATTACCTACAGTAGAGCCTCATTATATGTAAGTGCGACCCCGACCGCCTTTGCCTCACTCTGCTGCCGATGAGTTGCGCCGCACTAATTGCTTCCTACAGGACAGGGTTGCCACGTGTCCGGATTTCGTCCGGAGTTCGCAGCGTAAGAACCACGCATGCAATATTATTACCTACAGTAGAGCCTCATTATATGTAAGTGCGACCCCGACCGCCTTTGCCTCACTCTGCTGCCGATGAGTTGCGCCGCACTAATTGCTTCCTACAGGACAGGGTTGCCACGTGTCCGGATTTCGTCCGGAGTTCGCAGCGTAAGAACCACGCATGCAATATTATTACCTACAGTAGAGCCTCATTATATGTAAGTGCGACCCCGACCGCCTTTGCCTCACTCTGCTGCCGATGAGTTGCGCCGCACTAATTGCTTCCTACAGGACAGGGTTGCCCCGTGTCCGGATTTTACCGGATGTCCTGTTTTGATGACTTCAAACAATAAATCAAAAAATATCGCCTAGATATAAGAGTATTAACGTAGATGCTTTTTTTCGTTATAATTATTATCCGAATATTAACTTTACCAGCCATCCAATCAATATCTAAGATTAAATAATAATTAGTTAATCCGTGCAAAATTTGAATAAAAAATCTAAATGGAATAGATTTTAATTCTTAGGTAATTATTAGAATCAAGAAAATTATTAAGGACCACTAGATATCCTACTATGAAATCGGCGTTCTATTTTTATGTAGAATTAGAATTAATAATAAAGGGTAACGAGTAACGACCGGAAAAACAAAGTCAATTGTTTCTTCCCGGTGCAGCGAATGAATAAAATCACGATTTCTTTTTGCTTCCCTCGGCAAGATAAAATCTTAGGTCACAAGTAACTCACAAGTGTCTAAGGGTACTGAAAGTACCTACTTGCATTGTAGGAGACGGTATAAATCCTAATCCCCACTGCAGTCCTCACAGTTGCCAGCCCTACATCCGAGCCGCTGTACGCACCCCACGTTTGAAGCACTTAGGGACAACTTCTACCCTCATTTCAGAAGGGTATGCCGTAACGCATAAAACACTAACTTTCATAGTAAAAACCCCTATTCAGAGGCTGCTTTCAAGTTGGAAGTCCCCCTCCTCACTTATTACTCTGTAATATTTACTCTTTCAGCGGCGCCGGTGTGCCCACTTGCCTATGCTCTTAACAGGGCTCTCTCCGTCACTCGCTTCATACAATCGTAGTTCCAATTTCATTTCAATATTAAGCAACCAAAGTCCATGAAATTTTGCAGACATATTCTAGAAACTAATATCTGTGTCTGTGGTGTTTTAGATTTTTCTAAAAATATGTAGTTTTAAAATTACGGGGCCTCAAAGATTTACATGTAAATTAAGACCGCGTAACTTTGGAACCGAATATTTTTACAGAAGCCTGGAAACCCACAGACATAGATATATTAGTTTCTAGAATAATTCGGCAAAATTTCATGGACTTTGGTTGCTTAATATTCAAATGAAATTGGAACTACGTTTGTATGAAGCGAGTGACGGAGAGACCCCTCTTAAAGTAGGTACATTATGTAAATACAGTGTGTTTTTTAATGTATGAAAATATATTTACTTAAATTGACCAACTTCTGCTGTCCCGATTTTTTTCTTCATAAAGTGATATTGAGTCGATCAGCACTGAAACTTTTTTCCTCTGAAGATACGGAACCCTAAAGCGAGAAGTTACGACTCGCACCTGACCCATGTGTATCAAACAATGGCGACTCGCAAGGTCAGCTGTCAAGTTCGTTTTAATTTATTTACACAGCGTCGACAATAACATGGCGGCATGCAATTTTGCAAGGAGCACCGACCTGTATAATAATAGTGATTTAATTTTTTTGTTGTTTGCATGGGTAGGTGGGATTGGGTGATATTCATTGCGATAAATTAAGTAGTTACCTAGGATTAACTGAAACTTCTTTAATTTGTTTTTTCACTAGCTGATCGTCGATTTAGGATCAAACCCAGAGTTGCCTCACTATAGTTAACTCTGACAATTCTTTATATGCAGGTTTTTTTTCTCTCTCGTCTGGCTTTATACAGATTCGCCAATGTCAAGTTTGTAGTTATTCACAAGTTAGGGAAACTATACATATAAGTATGGATTTCGTCTGTGCCGGCGCTCGCCGACACACGCGCGGCGCCCCTTTAGAGCACTTCCCAAAAAACACCAGCAAAACACAAAAACCGGCCACTTTTACCAAAAAAAAAAAACACTCCAAAAAGGCACAGCATGCGTGCCAGCTAACGCCAACACAGACGAAGTCTCTATGCAAGTTAGGTACTCCTATTAAATTTTATTTCACAGATAATATTATTATCCTTGAAGATACAAGTCTAGGTACAACGAACCCTAAGATACCTATCTCGTATCTGCCCGTGATTGCCGGCGAATTCATTCCAAGCTCCCCCATTTGCGTCTCGGAGTGTAAAATGTAAGGCTCTTTCCCAGAGGTTGTCGTCCTGTAAACAGCTGACGGAACACGCCCTCGGGGTCAAAGAACCCGCTTTATATGATATTTTATCTCTTCTAGTTATAGTAAATCCATACTATCCATACTAATATTATAAATGCGAAAGTGTGTCTGTTTGTTTGTCTGCTACCTTTTCACGGTCCAACAGTTCAACTGATTTTGATGGATACAGAGTTAGCTAATATCCCAGGGACGGACATAGGATTCTTTTTTTCCCGGAGAACCAAAGGGTTCCCAAGGAATTTTTAAAAACCTACATCCACGCAGACGAAGTCGCGGGCGTCACCTAGTAGTCTATATTTTAATCCCAGAGACTAAAATGACAGCTAGCTATATGATAATGATACCCGCTCAGCAAAAATAGTGCTATCCTCATGATGCCAGATATAAAATCATATTTCGTGCATAACGAGTAAAATAATACTTTTTAGAGTTTGTGGTTATTGAAGTCTGTTTTTATTTATTATTTGTTTTTTTTTTTTGATACTAAAGATAGATCGCTTTAAATCATAATCATTTCATCATTTTGTAGATTGTTCTACTGCCTAGGTTATTGAATGATATTGCGTTTGAGATCAATACCGCCATATTATTTTCGGTAAGGCTGTCTCCCAGAGGTTGCCGTCCTGTAAACAGCTGACGGAAAGCGCCCTCGGGGTCAACGAACCCGCTTTATCTGATATTCTATCTCTTCTAGTAATATGGGCAGCAGTTCTGTGTAAACGGATCGCATTTTCCACTAGCCGATGTCTGCAACTTCATCCGCGTGGGTTCAGGTTTTTCGAAATCCCGTGGAAACTCTTTGGTTTTCCGGGATAAAAAGTAGCCCATGTCACTCTCCAGGTCTTTAACTAAACCCATGCAAAAAATGACGTCGATCCGTTGCTGTAGGTACATATTCACAATCACTAAACTAAATTGAATTAGCCGATGCCCGCGACTTCGCCCGCGTGGATTTTGGTTTTTCGAAATCCCGTGGGAACTATGATTTTCCGGGATAAAAAGTAGCCTATGTGCTAATCCAGGATATTATCTATCTCCATTCTTTTAAGCCAAATCGGTCTAGTAGTTTTTGCGTGAAGGAGTACTAACATACTCTTACACACACATACACACACATACACAAACTTTCGCCTTTATAATATTAGTGTGAAGTGTGATGTGACAGTGTGAAGAGTGATTATTACTATGGTTTTTATCCCTTTTTATGATGGTTTCTGGGGAAAAGGACAGCACTAGATTCAAACTGCCTCGAATAAATAAGTAGCTGAAGGGAGATCGCAAGAGCCTCAGTGAAAGAAAATTCATAACCAACGATAACTCCGCTCCGAATTATGTAAGGTTATTTTTAGAAATTGATTTAAACTGTCAGAAATAATGCAAAACTATTAATTCATCTGATGAAAATAGTTTAGTGAAATCGATATATAGCACATTCGATGTCATACGGTATGTTGGTAGGGAGGCAACAAAAGTGAACTTGCATAAATACTGATGTTTTGAAAGTTTTTAGTTTAGTCTCCCTCTGAGATACGGAACGATTATTGCATATTTCCGGTGTTTAGATCGTGAACGATAGCAATCACGCTCTAATTAAGTTATTTATTTTGCCACTAGTTTTTACAGATTAACACTCGGATAACCTCTACGCGTTGAACCTGTGTTCTTAGTGTAGGTTTTGGGAGGACATTGCAATAATTCGTTAAAATTTAATGAAACACCTGATTTTAAAAGAAAAAAAGAAGAAAAAGAAAAACAGTTTATTTGGTACCACAAACATTTATGTTATCTACATATATAATATAAAATAAATAGAATAAGATGCGTGGTGTGTGGTACCAAAATGGACTCCACTCAGCATTTGCTGTGCCTGTGTCGGGAACGTAGGCACGCGCTGGTCTTCCGTGAAGCCTTTTCTGACTGACGCTTATAATAATTTCCATCCAAATTAGAAAAAATGTACAATCCTTTCGATTTGGCGGGTGTTTTGATGTAAAGCAGTCGGAGCACGAACCGCGCTGTTGCCACGCGGCCGTCAAGGTCGTTACCCCCTACCACAACAAAGACTACAGACTGCCATATTACGCCGCGAAAACATTCAAATAAATAACACAAGAAAACCTTTCGTGTACCACCCGTCGATATGAAAACCAAAGATATGGCTTAGGAAAAAAAACCGGCCAAGTGCGAGTCGGATTCGTTCACTGAGGGTTCCGCACTTGGGTATTTTTTCGACATTTTGCACGATAAATCAAAAACTATTATGCATAAAAATAAATAAAAATCTGTTTTAGAATGTAGAGGTAAAGCCCTTTCATATGATCCCCATTTGGTATAGTTATCTTACTTTGAAAATTGAAACACATTTTAATTTTTTTTTAATGATGTAACCACAAATTCGCGGTTTTCAGATTTATTCCTGTACTTGTGCTATAAGACCTACCTACCTACCAAATTTCATGATTCTTGGTCAACAGGAAGTACCCTATAGGTTTCTTAACAGACACGACGGACAGACAGACAGACAGACAGATAACACAGTGATCCTATAAGGGTTCCGTTTTTCTTTCTGAGGTACAGAACCAGTCACAGAAACAGTCGTATCAAGAGTCGATATTTATTTAAACATCTTTACGAAATGATCCTTATGTACAAAAGGGTCACCTGGAAGGTACTATTAAGTATTTGGTAGTATTGCATAGTATCTGACGAATGTGCAGCGTCGGAAGGCGACCACTAGGTGGACAGACGACATCAAACGAGTCGCAAGGAGCCGCTGGATTCAAGCGGCGGCGCAAGGCAAGGCCATGGCTTGTGGAAGTCCCTACGAGAGATCTATGCCCAGCAGAAGACGTCTATCGGTTGATGATGATGATGATGCAGAGTATCTTATCATTTTGTATATCAACGTGTTCAAAAACAACTTATTTCCACACCGGTCCTTATGGCGCATTCCGTCCCGCTCGTTCCGAAGGTGTGCGACAGAGGAAGCGACAAGGTCACTGGTCAACCGTTCTCTCAGACAGCGGGGCGCGGGGAGGGGCCGGCGCGGGCGCAGACGGCGCAACGACATGGCCGCCGAGACGTGACGTCACAGCCGCTGATGCGTAAGAAAACTGGATGCAACCATTGCGTTTTAGTACGGAATACATTATCTGTGACAGGGCTGACAGACTGAAGGTAAGCATAGACTAGGTCGGTCCATGTCAGTCCGTATATAGCACTAGACTACGAGGCAAATCCAATTGCAGCAAGGAGTGCAACAGGGAGACTTATCTCCCCAAAGCTCTTTACCGTTGATTTGGAAGACGTTTTTATTCTTCTGAATTGGCATCTCTCATCTTCGATTTGCCGATTAGTGATTACATATTCGGTATGGCAGACATTCTGGAAAACTTAAATGCAATGCTCAATGACCTTGGTATAGATTCTGAACAGGTGGGCCTGAAAATGAACATGAGTAAGACGAAAATCATGTCTAATGTACCGTCCCATCCAATAATGAGAGCTCTGCACTCGACATTTTAAACGAGTAATATCAGCGTCAAGCCCAATCCAGCTAGGTAGGTCCGGTTAGCCACCGAATCCAACTAAACTCAACGAGTGGGATGTCAAATTAAATAGGAGAAAATTCTGAGTTCATGAAAATAAATGTACTACAACATTAAAACAAACCAAGCAACAGAAAAACACTTTTAGTATGATATTTCAGCGTTTATTAAGACGATCGTAGTCGGGTTTTAGTTTTCAACTTTAATTGTAAGATTTTTTTTTTAAATGAAATCACACTAATATTATAAAGGCGAAAGTTTGTATGTGTATGTGTGTGTGTGTATGTTTGTTACTCCTTCACGCAAAAACTACTGGACGGATTTGGCTGAAATTTGGAATGGAGACAGATAATATCCTGGATTAGCACATAGGCTACTTTTTATCCCGGAAAATCAAAGAGTTCCCACGGGATTTTGAAAAACCTAAATCCACGCGGGCGAAGTCGCGGGCATCGGCTAGTATTACAATAAAACCTAAAGCTAGCCTTATCTAATTACTATACAAATCATGCCCGCGTGGAATGGTGCCAAGAATACTGGCTGCATTTCCGCAAGTAAGAATGTTTTTGATAAACACATTAATATGCATGGTAATATTATAATAGGTAACCTATCTATTAGAGATCTCTTTTGTTTTACACAGTTTTAGTCATATCTTATTAATATTTTCACTATTCTAATTGCTAATAGGTTTTAATGTTAACCAAGTAGATACATTTATAATTAGCAGACCAAGACCGTATAGCTACAACAGCAAAGTTTTAGCAACAGAATTGTAATTTTAAATGAGGAAGCCATATTTGGACTTTGAACTATTATTATCATTCATATTGTATTTTAGTGAGTAGGTGTCACTATACAATTACATTATAGAAGTTACAACAAAACTCAACACTTGTAGATCTTTTGTAGATATAATGCATACACATTGAGATCTCGATTTTAGTCCTTAATTTAAATGTGAACCGTACTTTTGACATGACAGTTGACACATAGAGCTAAAATGGAGAGTGAGATCTTACAATGTACGCACTCTCTAACTCTCATCATCTCAATCTATCCGGCTCACTACAGAAAATGGGTCATATCTGAATGTTTTTTAGGGTTCCCTACCTCAAAAGAAAAAACGGAACCCTTATAGGATCACTTTGTTGTCTGTCTGTCCGTCTGCCCGTCTGTCTTGTCTGTCAAGAAAATCTATAGGGCACTTCCCGTTGACCTAGAATCATGAAAGGCAGGTAGGTAGGTAGGTATGTCTTATAGCACAAGGAATAAACCTGAAAACTGTGAATTTGTGGTTACATACAAGTGACGGCCTCCCTGGCGCAATGGTTAGCGCTGTGGTCTTATTGGTGGGAGGTCCCGGGTTCGGTTCCCAGCAGTGGTTTGGAATTTTGGAATTTTAAATTAAATTTGGAATTTCTGGTTTGGTATGGTGTGAGGCTTCGGCCGTGGATAGTTATCACTCTACTGGCAAAGCCGTGCCGCTAAGAGATTTAGCGTTTCGGTACGATGCCGTGTAGAAACCAACGGGTTTAATAAAAACTGCCATACCGTTTCCATTTTAGACTGCATCATCACTTACCACCAGGTGAGGTTGCAGTCAGGCGCTAACTTCCATCTGATAAATAAATAAATAAAACTCCGGGGAAAGTTAGAGGTGCCTGGTATCAAACCTCGGACACCCATGAATAGGAAACCGACGACTTAACCACTAGGCTATAACCGCTTTTTAACCCCCGACCCAAAAAGAGGGGTGTTATAAGTTTGTATATAATATCTTCAATAAATATAATATCTGTCTGTGGCATCGTAGCTCTTAAACTAATGAACCGATTTTAATTTAATTTTTTTTTTGTTTGAAATGTGGCTTGATCGAGAGTGTTCTTAGCTATCCATGAAAATCGGTTCAACCGTTTGAAAGTTATCAGCTCTTATCTAGTCACTGTAACCTTCACTTGTCGGGGGTGTTATAAATTTTTAATTTACACTTGTTATAACTAAAGCATTACAATTTTCAACGTCTATGCTGACAACGTGTATATTATGTTAATCAAATGCCGACATAAGTTAATGATGAAGACCGCACGCAGCGCGGACGGCCAAGGGAATAAAACACATAATTAATATTGTCCATTTTCATCAAGACTGTCGCGTTTTATTTATGCGTGCGCGCATATCTACGCCGACATTTAAAATTAGCCAGTTGTCGAATTCCCGATCTAAGAGCTCTATCAGACGAGTGAACCATAATGCTGCGGTATCCATGCAAAGTTCTGATCAAAAATGTTCTTATTTATTCTAGACTTGCTGATGTCCGCGACTTCGTTCACGTGGATGTAGGTTTTTTTAAAATCCCGTGAGAACTCTTTGATTTTCCGGGATAAAAAGTAGCCTATATGCTAATCCAGGGTATAATCTATCTCCATTCTAAATTTCAGCCCAATCCGTCTAGTAACTTTTGCGTGAAGGAGTAACAAACATACACACACACACACACACACACACACACACACACACACACACACACACACACACACACAAACTTTCGCCTTTAGTGTGATTAAGTCATGCCTCTTTATATTGTAAAATCCCGTGGGAACTCATTGATTTTCCGGGATAAAAAGTAGCCTATGTGCCAGGATATCATCTATCTCCATTAGTTTTTGAGGATTGCCCGAACAAATACGAACTCAGCGCAGCGGACTTTATAGATATAAGATTATTTGAATTTTTTAAATTGAAAAAAAAGAAACTATATAGATATAAGATTCATTGAAATTCCATGCAATTCGGCTCAGAGGATCACCGTGCCTTTGCAGTACAAGTTTATTATTTATTAGAACTACGAAATAGCGGTGGTCGTCTCGGCCGAAATGCAAGGAAAGCTCAGTAAGGTATGTTTTAGATAAATATTTAGGTTTTTAAGTTTAAGTTATTAGTTTTTATGTTTTATCTGTTTTCATTCTATGTACTGTGTTTGCGCCTAACTTTATAGTCCCGAATAAAAGTATATTTATTTATTTATTTATTTATAATATCAGGTAAGTTAGGCTAAAAAAGACTTTGCCGAATGTATTTTTTTAGTGGTCTAAAGCCATCATCGCATTATTGCCTTTCTAATGAAACCGCTTTGGGGCACATCGGTCGGATGGTTTCAAAGTCTATAACAGACATATCTACTCGTAGGCAGACAATTTTTTGTTTTAAGTACATAATATTTGGATTATTTACCTAAATAGCCACTTTTCTAAGGCTGAGTAAACTAAAGAAGTTACGTAAAAGTAAGTGGGTAAATATATATAATTTTATTTACATTGGCGATACATACACAAATTGGCGATGTTAACATATTTACAGACAACAGACAGTGTTATAAGATAGCGCTTAATTAAATATAATATAAAGAGATTAATTTTGATCAAAATAAAAGCACTCACGATTCAAGGGATGATTATTATGAATAAGTAGTAGCATATTATTATAGACTAGCTGATACCCGCGACTTCATTCGCGTGGATAATAATAATAGGTGAAACATATAAATATCTTGGAATGTCAGAAGCACTTGGTATAGAAGTGAGGACTATGAAACAGGCAGTGGAGGAGCGTTTCTTTGGCCGCCTAAAAAAAGTTCTTAATAGTCTTTTATCTGGTGGCAACAAAGTACGTGCCTTTAATGGCTGGGTTATGCCTTTACTTATATACACTTTTGGCATTCTAAAATGGACTCAAACCGAACTGGATGCCTTGGATCGAAGGATCCGAAAATTGTTGACTACATATCGTATGCATCATCCACGTTCATCTGTTATGAGATTGTATATCCCACGCAAGTGTGGAGGGCGTGGTTTTTTAAATGCCAAGAACCTTCATAATCGTGAGGTATGCAATCTCAGAGATTATTTTCTCAAAGTAAATGTGGGAATACATAGGGATGTAGTTGCAGTTGATAAAGGTCTTACTCCGCTTTCCTTAGGCAAAAATAACTGGCGTAAGCCCATAGTGCTTAGCACTTCGGATCGCATAGCTGTATGGAGGAGTAAGGAGTTGCATGGAAGATTCTACAAGGCCTTAACTAGGCCGGATGTAGATTCCATAGCCTCTGTATCCTGGCTACAGTTTGGGGACCTCTTTGGGGAAACCGAAGGTTTTATCTGTGCAATTATGGACGAAGTTATTAAGACTAATAATTACCGGAAACATATAATGAAAGATGGAACGCTTGACATTTGTCGTGCGTGCCATCTTCCTGGGGAATCCCTCAGACATATTGTTTCCGGTTGTTCTTATCTTGCTAACGGCGAATACTTGCACAGACATAATCAAGTAGCCAAGATAATCCATCAACAACTTGCTCTTCAGTATGGCCTTGTAGATACTGAGGTGCCGTACTATAGGTACGACCCAATGTCAGTTCTTGAAAATAGCAGTGCCCTGCTTTACTGGGATCGGTCGGTTATCACTGACAGGTATATTGTAGCCAATAGACCTGATATAGTGCTAGTTGACCGATCAGCGCGTCGAGCAATGATTGTTGATGTCACTATTCCACATGATGATAATCTAGTGAAAGCAGAAAAGGAAAAAGTATCGAAATACTTGGACCTGGCCCACGAGATTACTGCCATGTGGAGTGTTGACTCAGCGATTATTGTACCGATAGTTGTATCAGTCCACGGTCTTATTGCGAACAGTTTCGACCAACATCGTAAGAAACTGTCGCTTAACTGTTGGATCAAGGGTAAGATACAGAAGGCAGTGGTTCTTGAGACGGCACGCATTGTGAGGAGGTTCCTCACTCTGGAGCCCTGACCACTGGCGGCTTGGGTCCAACCCACCCTGTTGCCAGTGGGGTACATTTTGTCATATTTTTATTCAATGGTTTTTTTTTTTTTTTTTTTTTTTTTTCCGTTACTTTAGTTTTTTGTTGTTTATGTTATTTTATTTCTCTTTTGTTTCTGTTATTTATTGATTTTGTTGTTGATGTTATTTTATTTTTTGTTCTTTCTGTGTTTCTGTTATTTTTTCTGTTGTTTTTGTTATTTTATTGTTTAAAAATAGGATAAAATGTAAAAAATAAATAAATGAGAGTAAAATAATAAATAGGCTTTATTGCTTTCTTATTGCTAGTGACAATCATGTGTTATAAGTACATTAAATCTATTAAAAAAAAAAACTAACAATTAGCAATAGGCCGCAAACTCAGCATGGCCGAGCATTGAT
This sequence comes from Maniola jurtina, assembly GCF_905333055.1. Lineage (NCBI taxonomy): Eukaryota > Metazoa > Arthropoda > Insecta > Lepidoptera > Nymphalidae > Maniola > Maniola jurtina. Next base: position 1,975,810 of record NC_060045.1, read on the forward strand.
GGCAATGCTCAGCGCTGGTTTTCAGTTTGCTCCAAAACAAAATATTGATTAATAAAATAAAAACGCACCGCGCCCGTTGCGTTCCCTGCTTATTGATCAATATTAAAATGAATACAGTACAACCCAAAAAAGAACTTAAAAAACCGTACAGTAGAAAATAAAAATGAAAAGGAGAAAAAAGCACACACATACACATAACAAGCAAAAAAATAAATAAAAACTAACAAGATGTCCCTTCCCAGCTAGGCCTAACGAATAATATTATTAATAACTTAAACAGTAGTATTATAGACAACAATAATAATAGTATGGTTCCAATAAACCAAGTATCTATGTATTATATAACTAAAATTATTTACATTATGCACTAGTCAGATATATGTATATAAATAAGACTAGGATAGAATATTTAGCATATCTAGCATTAATTTCATTATTAAGACGTGTAAATAAGTTAGGTGTAAATAAATTTAGCTGCCTCGATCTGGTCATTTAAATAAAAATTCCTTAATTTCTTTTTTATTGTGATCTCGCTAGTAGGATAATTCCATTCCCGGTAGGTTTAGTAGATGTAGGTTTTTTAAAATTTCCGTGGGAACTCTTTGAATTTCCGGGATAAAAAGTAGCATATGTGCTAATCCAGGGTAAAATCTATCTCCATTCTAAATTTCAGCCCAATCCGTCCAGTAGTTTTTGCGTGAAGGAGTAACCAACATATATACACATTACACACACACACACACACATACAAACTTTTTCCTTTATAATATTAGTGTAATGTAATTGTTTTTTAGCGTTTTTAGGGTTCCGTACCTAGCATTCCGTATAATGCATACACATTGAGATCTCGATTTTAAGATTTTAGTCCTCATTTTAAATGTGAACCGTACTTTTGACATGAGAGTTGACACACAGAGCTAAAATGGAGAGTGAGATCTCAAAATGTACGCACTCTCTAACTCTCATTATCTCAATCCATCCGGCTCACTACAGATAATGGGTCATATCAAAATGTTTTTTTAGAGCTCCGTACCTCAATAGGAAAAAGGAACCCTTATAGGATCACTTTGTTGTTTGTCTGTCTGTGAAGAAAACCTATAGAATACTTCCCGTTAGTCTATATTCATAAAATAAAATTTGGCAGGTAGGTCTTATAGCACAAGTAAAGGAAGAAATCCGAAAACCGTGAAAATACGAGGTACGGAACCCTAGAAAGATGGCAACCCTAAAATGGGCCTTCCCAAAATAAACAACATTTCATTTAAATATGAATAGATAGCAGATACCACCACGAAATTGTAAATTCAGACTGTTATCAGCGACTAGCGCAAAAAACAATTTTCTTTAAACGCGTGACTTGATAAGCTATACAAGTATACAACTACGATGCTATGATAACCTCTGGAATGACATCTGAATGTCATGTAAATCCGTAGAATTTTTAAGCCTATTATACTCCGTCCCACACTATTTTCTATTTGATGTTTATGTGGCTATCGTATCCCATGTTTTTTAACAGGAAAATTTACATTAAACTGTCAAAACAAAATGTTGTAATATTTTGTACTAAGTACCTACATCCTGAGAGACTCGTAGACTTCAGTAGTGAGCCGGCAATGGGATGATGATGACAAAATCTAATCTTCAACAATCATTGAAATAAAAGATTTTTCACATGCAGAACAGGGACTTTTTCAGGCAATCTTTAGCACTCTATCGCAGACTCCATGGCATCAAATAATAAAATCAATAAATCGGCTCCAAAATCGGAACTGTGTAAAGCATATAGACAAGTTTCGATAAATCGATTCGCTCATCAGTAAACAAATCTGTCAAATTGAAAAATACAATTTTGAACGCGGTAGGTCATATTTTGTTCATCGCGCCTATACTTTAGGCCTCAATAACACGAGAGCTTTTTTAACGTCCGTTAAAAAAGCGTCCAAATAGAACAAATGTATTCCCGTGTATGATCACACGTCAACGCTTTTTTACGTGTGAAAAGTGGGAATATATTTGTTTTGTTCTATTTGGACGCTTTTTAACGGACGTTAAAAAAGGTATCGTGTAAATGAGGCCTTAGAGCGGTTACACATTAGCGGTTTTTTGCGCGCATAACCTCGTTTTTGTACGATTTATTGAAACGCGAAACGCAGCGAGCGTGTAAGCGCGTACATGCCCGAACGAGCGTAATACACGCAGAGACAAGTGTAAATTAAATAACACCCCCGACACGTGAAGGTTACAGTAACTAGAAAAGAGCTGATAACTTTCAAACGGCTGAACCGATTTTCTTGGATTATAGCTAAGAACACTCTCAATCAAGCCACCTAAACAAAAAAAAAACTAAATTAAAATCGGTTCATTAGTTTAGGAGCTACGACGCCACAGACAGATACACAGATACACGCGGCAAACTTATAAATCCCCTCTTTTTGGGTCGGGGGTTAAAAACGTTGGCCTGTAACCGGTCTTAAATGCCTATAGCCTATAACATAGGGTTAGCTCGGATCAACGAACTTGATAACAAACGGCACGTGTGATCTATCGCCTATGAGCTATGGCTTCTAGCCTCTACATTGTAGCTAAATACCTACAATGCATTGCCTCGTGCCACGTGTGGCTTTAGTTGAGAACTGACTCGCTTGAGCATCAGCAGGGGCCCTACTACCATCGCTTAAAGTAATAATGTTTCAATATTGTTTTGACAATTTAATACAAGATTTATATGAAAATGTCAAAACAATATTAAAACATTACTACTTTAAGAGGGCTCTCTCCGTCACTCGTTTCATACAATCGTAGTTCCAATTTCATTTGAATATTAAGCAACCAAAGTCCATGAAATTTTGCAGACATATTCTAGAAACTAATATCTATGTCTGTGGTTTCCCAGATTTCTGTTAAAATTTTCGGTTTCAAAGTTACGCAGTCTTAAAAAATATCATACAAATCTTTTCATGGACTTTGGTTGCTTAATATTCAAATGAAATTGGAACTACGATTGTATGAAACGAGTGACGGAGAGAGCCCTGTTATACGGTGGTAGTGCCCCAGAGCACTCATTCATGTACATTATTGTAGACAGTAGTTATAAATTTAAAAAGGAAATCGTGTCCTAGCTACAAATATAACATTTTGATAATACTATTATGATAATAGTATATATATATTTTTAATACTTATACTTATTAATAAAGTTGAAAACTAAAACCCAGCTGCGAATTGCGATCGTCTTATAAACGCTGAAATATTATAGTAAAATTGTTTTTCTGTCGCTCGGTATATTTTAGTATTGTAGTATATTTATATTTATGAACTCAGAATTTTCTCCTCTTTCATTACCTCACTTGATACAATAGCAAAAAAAAATTTTGGAGACCCCCACTTTTTTTCATGTAACATCCGTTAGGTCAATTTTTTTCGTATAAAATATAGCCTATGTCAACCGGACCTTTACGACGAATCGATTGACACCTCCTTCATCAAAATCGGCCCAGTAGTTTAGGCGCTACGGTGGAACACACAGAAGCTGGATACAAACATACATAGACACACACATACATAGACTGCTAAAATCATCACCCTTCCTTTTGGCTTTGCCACAGTCGGTTAAAATCAAAGTTACACGGGCTCTACAGATCTTTGAGGCTTACATTCCTACCACAACCACAGAGTATGTGTCTCTCCATATAACTACCTATTGTGCCACAACTTTGATTTTTGAAGTAAAGTACACGATAAAGGTCTTCGCACACAACACAGACAACAACGTAGGTTCAACACCTTTCCAACTAAAACTTTGATGGTGGAATTAAATGTTGAAAATTGCACCGTAAAGGGCACGACTTACATTTCCATGATTTACTGTGAGCCGAATCAAGAGTGCTGTCGGCGTTGAGTTTGTGTAATGTGCGAAATCTGGCAAACCGCAGACAGATATCTGTTTTAGAACTTGTCTAGAAAATATTATTGAATATTCATAAGAGAAGCGAATTACGTTTGTGTGGAGCGCTCAACGAATAGGTAAACTCTTCGTAATCTTTGACGCTTGTTTTGTACTTCACTGGACGCAATCCATCCGACCCACCACTGAGTACGGATCTCCTCTCAAAACTCCTCAGAACTCCTCTCAGTGGGGACGTTGTAATCAATAATTATAATTACCACTGATTCGGCATGCCGTTCCTACCGAGAAGAACCAGCAAGAAACTCGGCGGTTGCTCTTTTCAATTTATAGATAGATAGATAGGATAGATACTGTAGGTATACAGATACGTTCAGAAACATTATTCTTGTTTGTTTGGACTTTGGAAGCATTGGCACTTGACACAGATAGGCATAGGCCTCATTTCGACCACAAGTCAATTAGAATCTGCATCTATTCATCACCATCATAACACTAGGTTTTTAGAGCAGTCTGTATTTACCCAATTTTACGCTGTTCGTTTGACAGACCTTTCTAAAACCGGTCGGCGTAGTAGCTATAGTGCGCGCCATATTTTCCGAGAACCTTTTGTGTTTACGATACGACACGATTTTGATTTTCTACTTTGGTGATAGTTTTAGAGGTTTACGGTTACGGTTTAGGAGAGGAATTTCGTGTGTACTCTTTGAATTTCCGGGGTAAAAACTCCGATATGCAGATTTCTGTGTCTACCGATTTCGTCAAAATCGTTAAGCGGATGGGCCAAGGTACTAGACAGATATACTTAGTTAGCATTTATAAGCACGGGGCATTTTATAATATTATCCTCATCCGATAAATCAAACTCCAATCGAAGACAAACTCTTAGAGAGACGGCTGCGGTGGTATGGTCATGTCATGAGAAGACCCGAGGATCACATGACCAGAAGCGTAATACATGTTAGCGCCTGGACCCAGACGACGGGGCAGACCTCGACAAACCTGGATGTTAGTAGTATTGAACGACCTGAAAACAGCCCAAATAGACACAATGACGACCCAAAACAGAACAACTTTGAGAAATATGGTTAGGAGAGCCGACCCCAATTAACATGGGAAAAGTCTAGGTCTATATTATATCCTCATCCGATAAATCGATATAATATCGTGAGTTGTAAATACGATTGTTGTTGGCAGGGCACCCCGCAGCGCGTTTGGCGCGCTAGGTACCTACTTTGTTGCAAAATGACAACCAAATTGATTCAAATTTACAATTCCAATGACGAATCCGTTCACGCCGATTGAAGCCCGCTATTGAAAATGTGATTGAAAAGGACTTGATAGCAAGCGTCCTGGTAGAGCCACCACATTCAAACAATCATCACCACCACAGCATCATGGTCATCAATTGCCGGTGCACTACTAAACACGGTGTAATGTATGTCAACAGTCGTCTCTCTCGTGTGCAACACACGCGTGTCTATCTCACTTCCTGCCTTTCAGCTAAGTGCATGAGCAAGGTGGTTTGCCTAGCTCCTACTTCATACTTTATGCGCTGTGTTTACACGAGAGAGATGACAGTTTACATACTGGTCTCCTTTCGAAATGAAGAAGATTTGGGTCATAGTCTGCCACGCTGGCCCGAGGTGATCTGTGCCCAGCGCAGATTGGCAGACTTCACACGCCTTTGAGAATTGGAGAGGCACACAGGCATGCAGGCTTCCTCTATCGAACTAATAAGCTCAGTGGTTTCCTTACAATACAATGTTTCCCTAGACCGTGAAAGCAAGTGATATTAACGCCAAGTAACTTTTATAAAGTGGTGATAATAAAAAAAAAGAATACCCGGCAGAGTTTGTTGTGAGCACTTCTGAGACTTGGGCGCGTTTGGAACCCTCGTAGCTTTAGTTTCAAGTTAACGTAATTAATTATCACCACTACATCCTTGTTTGACAATCAGAAAGTGGACAAAAGTTTTATAAATGACTGACTTTGCAACTCCGAAAAGTTAGAAGTGCTTAGAACCCCCGACCTCCCGAAAGAAGCCGGACATATTAACCACTAATCTATCACCGCTTTTTTAGCATGCATTAGCATTGGATTAGTAGACGTATAATCACTTTCCATCAAGAGGCGGAATCCGTCCGCAAAATGCAGATTTCCCATCGATGTAGATTCCCTCACGACGTTTCTCCTTCGCTAAGGGTATTATCGCACTAGGACATCAGTAGTAATAATGTTTCTTGTCAGTGGTGGTGGTCACTTGCCTAAGTGACCTATCTCACTAAAACACCACTGGTGGCGCAACCAGGTCGCGCTACCAAAAAAATGTATATAGCTCTATGGAGGGTACTTCGCTTGGTTGCGCAATTAAGCGGACACCAGCAGCGGGGTGATTTGCGAACTCAGTGATAATCACAGAATGAAACCCATCAGGCTCGTTTGACTTTTGAAGGTTTTCTACGAAAAGATATTTTCATATCACGCAGTAAAACAGCAATATAGAACCAACCAATATGAAATAAGTTTGACGGTTTCTTTTAGTAATCATCACTGGGCAATGGGCATATAAAACGTTTTTACAGACTAATTTACTTTGTGATATTGGGAAAAGCAAAAAATTAAGAAATAAGAATAATCACTTTAGAGCTATACCTATATACTTACATTTTGTTGGTAGCGCGACCTGGTTGCGCCACCAGTGGTGTTTCAGTGAGATAGGGCACTAAGGCAAGCGACCCAGGCGTGGTGAATTGTAAATACTAATTACTCAGCAGTTCTTTGTAAACTTGCGAGGTGTATGACCTGCGTTAGTTAGTAAGTAAATTACCTACTCAGGTATCAGGAATTTTCTTTTCTTCGGTGCATTTTAAAATTTGAAATGATGCGTTTCGGACATAATATAGTAGTTAGCACAGAATTATTTCAAGTAAAGATGGATTGCTCTGCAAAGTCGTTTAAATCAAGCAAATGTAATTCAGCTCGCGCAGCGCTGCGGTCTAAAATTTGATACACACCTCTCTTTCTATCGCATGACTCTTCTCTTTCTCTCTCTCATAAAAAAAGAGAGTATATTTCTCGGCTCACGTTACCAAGTGAGCCGACCTGCGTATTTACGGATGGAATGTAAGTTCTCGCAGTTTTTTTCTAATTAATAGAGATCGTTGAATTAAACATGATCATAGTCTGGCATTTATTTGATAATATGTAAATATTTTTATTCTTTTAACAACAACATTACATTCCTGCGAAATAATAAATATAGCACTAAATTAAAACCGCTTTGACCGGCTTGTCGCCCTCGCGTCTATAAACAACTATGCAGAACAACCTGGAGACATTGCAATTTGAATTCTAACACCTAACAAATAAGGTTTTAATTCAACACACAGGTACCCACTTAGCGGCCGACCGTACCTATCTTAGTTACTAGGCAAAGAATACGCCGACCAAATCACGAAGCCACAACATTATACACTCGATTAAACATTTCCACCACTTCGAAATCCTGCAGCGTGTTGTGAAACTAAGTGCAAACACTGCCCGGCAAAATTGAAGAGACCGTTACCGGCTGAACAATTGCCAATCACGAAATGTAAATTTGAAATGGCCGGTTTATGCAATTCAAATGGTGCCGTATGTACTTCGCGTACAATTTGCATGGACGCGCTGGTATTGTCAGCATACTAAACAGAGGTTTATTTTTAAATTTGGCTTTATTTTAAGTGTTGCAAATTGTTCCGTCGACCTCACAGGCCGCAAAAACTTTCTGGCTCACGGTGCCCTGACTATAATATTATTATGTACTAGCTGATGCCCGCAGCTTCACCCGCGTGGATTGGTCAGATCCCCTGCAGCATCAGGATTGAGGAGTTGGACTCCAAATTTTTTATGAAACAATGTCGCAAAGTTCCTCTATCGATTAAAAAAGAAATGACGTAAATCGGTTCAGAAATCTCGGAGATTTCGGTGTACATAGGTAGAAAAACACAACTCCCTTTTTGAAAGTCGGTTAAAAAGTAGCCTATGTTACTCCCTGGTCAATTCTCTACTTGTCTGTGAAAATCCCGTCAAAATCGGTTCAGCCGTTCCCAAGATTAGCCTTTTCAAACAGACAGACAGACAGACAGACAGACAGACAAAAATTTTAAAAACGTGTGATTCAGTTATAGTATCGTTCAAATAACCAAATGACCTTAATATGCGGTAGTTATTTCGAAATTACAGACAGACACTCCAATTTTATTTATTAGTATAGATGAAAATAACGCTGAATGATACACACAAGACAAAAGAATAATATGTGTTAGTCACTATAGGTGTCTCAAGACTCCTCGGTCAACCACACTTTAGGTCACCTTGATCTTCTTCTTCTACATATGGGGGAACTTAACATTGAGGTTTCACATATTGTTGTTAATTCAAAAAAACCGGCCAAGTGCGAGTCAGACTCGCGCACTGAGGATTCCGTACTCGGGTAATTTTTTTCAACATTTTGCACGATAAATCAAAAACTATCATGCAGAAAAATAAATAAAAATCTGTTTTAGAATGTGTACGTAAAGCCCTTCAATTTGATACCTCACTTGGTATAGTTCTTACTTTGAAAATTGAAACATATTTTAATTTTTTTTAAATGATGTTACCACAAATTCGCGGTTTTCAGATTTATTCCTGTATTTGTGCTATAAGACCTACATACCTGCCTTTCATGATTCTGAACGGTGAACGGGAAGTACCCTATAGGTTTCTTAACAGACACGACCGACGGACGGCTGGACGGACGGACGGACAGACAGACAACAAAGTGATCATTTAGGGGTTCCGTTTTTCCTTATGAGGTACGGTCCTCTGGCCCTCTGGCTGTTGTGGCTTTGGAGTGCATTTAATTCGTTTAGACCACATAATAAGAATTTCTGTGGTTTAGAGTTTAGACCATAGTCCCTTCAGTGCCAATACTGCCAATGCCGAAATTTTCGATAGATATATATTTTTAAACAGTCTAAGCGACTGTGAATTTTTAACCGACTTCAAAAATGGAGGAGGTTCTCAATTCGACGGAATGATTTTTTTTTTTTTCATGATGACAATATCTGTAAATGTACTTATATGTATACTTTGAAAGTTAGTCATCCGTCATCGATATTTCTTAATGTTTTCTGGGCCCAACATTCATCCTTCCCAAAGCCGTCTTCTAAGTTTCATATTTAAATTGTCTTCACAGATGTTTCTTGATCAGTAGGTATTTGTGAAGGTGGTTCATGTTGTTATTATTCTTGTAACCGATATAAAAGACCTGATTACACAAACAATTGCAGATGGCTTATCAGATCAAAACCGGTACCTTTGTTCTCGACAGGTTACCTACTTGAACAGATCTAGTTTTATACATAGGTTATTAGTAGGCATTAGTACTGCAAAGTATTTTGTACCCCTATATCGATAGGGGTACAAAATACTTTGCAGTTACACATAAATTCAGGATTTATGGCTCCAAGTTTTTCTGTTCTCAGGTTTACGCTCTGCTTTTTTTTTATTTCTACAAATATGAGACTTCCCCTAGTTCCATTACTTGAGAGTAGCGTATAATATACACGCTTTATTAACCCCCGACCCAAAAAGGGGGGTGTTTTAAGTTTGACGTGTGTATCTGTCTGTGGCATCGTATAGCTCCTAAACTAATGAACCGATTTGAATTTAGTTTTTTTTGTTTGAAAGGTGGCTTGATCGAGAGTGTTCTTCGCTATAATTCAAGAAAATCGGCTCAGCCGTTTGAAAGTTATCAGCTTTTTTCTAGTTACTGTAACCTTCACTTGTCGGGGGTGTTATAAATTTTCAATAGATAATTGTATATAGAAGTTGATTTGTGAAACGATTATATACCTACCTATATATTTTTCATGGAGATACCTTCAAAATGTGCAATTTTAAACGATCCGTTTCCGTAGTAACTCGTGGCGTAGAGCAGAAGAAAAGTACCTACTATTAAAATGAGTTTGTATCTGGCTGGCCATTTTAATTTTTTCCTACTCAGCATTTCGCAGGGTCTGTTTTTAATTCTTGACAAGCTGCCAGCTCTCTGCCACGGCTTGATTGCCGTTACTTCCGCATCCCACTGGGAATTAAACCACTAGCACTTTATTATTTTACTCGGAGTTCAGAATTAAATTGTATAGTTGACTTTGTGTCTCCGAAGGCACAAAGGTGTTGAGAACAATTAATTAGAACTATTGACACAATATAGTAGGTACTCGTATATGGAGTGTAGATACTAGATAACTGGGTGATGAGTAAAAATTCTGATGTACGCCAGAAGCCAAATAGCACTCTGCTCATACATTTTGTTGTGAACCCAAAGAGTGCAAACTCAGAATTTTGAGTTGAGTCGGGGGTTAAAAATCAAAAACAACACAGATAATAATTTATGAAAAGTGTCTAAATTTCATTAAGTTTCGGTTTAAATTCAAATAGGAACCAAACTCCGTTTGTAGGGCAGCCACTCTGAATATATTATGTACTTTTATAATTAAAAAGCTTTTCTGTAGGATTTCTAGATATTTCTGTCATAGAACTAGGAATCAGCTCAGCTATTCTATGGTAGTATTAAGCCGGGACTCGACCGCGAAATGAGCGAGGTCATTAATGAGTCCGTTTAACTCGCAACGATAATTTCCATAGTTGAGGCTCGACCGCGAAAGAGCCTTCAACTATGGAAATTGTCGTAGCGAGTTAAACGGACTCATTAATGACCTCGCTCATTTCGCGGTCGAGTCCCGGCTTTAAAGTATTCTACTTGTTTCATGGTTTTCTCAGTAACAGACAAACGTGTTGGTCACACCAACATGTGATCACTCAGTGATACATTCCGTACATGCAACCGTATTGTAATTGCATATTAATGACCGCATGCATGGGCTTGAACTTGTCTTCAAAGTGCTGTTGCATTTCAACCTTTATTACATGTAAATAAGAGTCACATTCTGGACTCTCGTGACTCTTGCAGTGAAGTTTACGGCTGGTTTTATTATTATTTGTAACAAAAAGCTTATGTTTATAATATTATATCGTTATGTGTTCCAACTTGTTTTTTAAGCATTAACGATGTAATAGCATGAATATTTATTAGAGACATAGTTATGATGAATCATGTAAGTATTATAATAATTTGAAGTTCTTTTGTTATTGGCGAAGTTTGATACTTAGCTAGAATATTTTATATTAGATTATCTTAAAAAGTACTTTTTAAGATAATCTAATATTCTAATTAAATATTAGGGTGTTTAAAGAGGATTAAGCCGGTAAAACCCCTTTAATTTAAACTGCATCTAATTTAATATCCGACTCAAAGGGCCATTTTTTATGTGGTAATATTTAAAATAAATTAAATTTACTAATAATTTTCTTTTTTCTTTTAACAAAACTGATAGACTGAGAAAGATTTCCTGATGTTCCTTGTGATTTTCTCCTGCCAAAAGTATCTTTCAAAAGCTTCTCCTTTTCCAAAAGTTTCAGAACTTTTGGTTCACCAATTCAGTAGGTAATCGGTAAAGGGAAAGGCCTCCTTTAAAGGAAACGTTTTTGGAAGGAGAAATCAGAAGGTTTATCTCAGCTTGATGGATCTAGGAATATACTAATACTGGAGATAGGAATATACTAATATACTAATACTGGATCTAGGAATATAATAATACTGGAGACGAGTTTTGCTATATTTGTAGAACTAAATGCTATGTGGTACTTAGTTATTACGGACATTTATAGTATGTTTAATAGTGACGTCACGTGACCTTATCAGTAGACCAAAGACGCGGATTTATCAGTAGACAAATTGTTATTCGTGAATATTTCTGTTATCAATAGCTTTTATAAAGCCTTGTCATGTATTGTTATCAGTTATCAGTGCCTCTAAAAAACCTTGTACTTACACCTATTTAAATGTCTTTGGCTTACATACATCCGTGTGGTAGATATAATGTCTAGATAATTAATAATATGACGTATGAACGCCTAACAAACGCCTAATTTCAATTCTGGTTTCCTTCTTTCTTTTGATTCTGATGTTTGGATTCTGTATTGATTTTACATAACATTACTTCGTCAACGTCCTTTGGTCACAGGCCTTTTTTAATAATCTTCAAAACTTCCTTAGCAGGATTACAAAAGGTGTTTTGCACAGGTAAAGCTTGGTAACTTGCATGTTTTTAAGCCAAAATAGTCTATCCGACCATCCGATTGAGAAATATCGTCTCAATCGATAGACTTCCTTAGCTGGACCCAGGCTTTTTTCTAAGGTTTTCCACATTCTAGGGTCTTACGATTATGTGATAAAATACCTTAATAGATTGATAAAAGGCCCTAAATTGCAATGGCAATAGATATAATTTGTTTGCTTGGTAGATACCCGGCGTCGCTGAGTCGGCACTCGGTGGACGGAGCGGGTTGTATTGAGGTCATTTTTGTACAATTTCACTATGTAATCGCGCGAAAGACTACTTATATGCATTTTATATGCTTACAATGCGAACTCTGTTGCTGTTGACTTCCCTCAGTGATGTCCTGAATATCAAAATGATTAGAATAGAATGTCAACATTATCATGATCAGCTCATTGCCAGCTCACAATTTGGCCATATTGGCCTCGCGTGCGGATTGGCAGACTTCACATAATATATCTTTGAGAACATTGTGGAGAATTCTTAGGTATGCAGGTTTCCTCAAAATGTTTTTCTTTACCATTAAAGCAAGTGATATTTAATTGCCTAGCACAATATAACTTCGAATAGTTAGAGCATCCAGGCTCGGACCCCCGATAGGAGACGGACCTCTAGCTTACACCGCACTGTTGAGCAAAGGTTGCCTGGTAGAATTGCCTAAGCAATAAGGCCGCCTTTGCACACAATTGTTTTTTCTGTTTTCTTCTTTCTGTGTTGTGTTCCTTTACGTGTTTTTGTGTGCAGTAAAAATTTCTATCTATCTATCTATCTATGGACTCTCCAAATAAGCGGCAAGCATACAAATAACCACAATAACGCATGTTCAGAAAGTGACCTCAATAGGAGTGGCGTGTCTGACGATCGGTTCGCAATGAAAGCGTGTAGATAACTAGACGCATGCACAGACGTGTAATTACGCCGCACGGTAAACACGTGTGTGCCGATTTGTTGCGTGAGTTTGCGCATACGCATCCCTGCGTCGCCGCGCACGCGTGACGAACTGGCTGAATATTTTAAATCCAAATATCTTTGTTTCACGTATACTGCGCGTAAAACAAGCAGCCCAATCTGAATCTGAAGTAACGTAATTAATTATCACCACTATATCGTACAAGTTTAACAATTTCGACCATCAAAAGGAGTACAATTGTACCTACTTTGAATAAATGATTTTGACTTTGACTAACATAAGGTGAACGGTTGAATACCTTCCTGGCATAGTGATAAGCACTGTGGTCTTATTAGTGAGAGGTCCCCGGCATGGTTTGGAATATTATAATTTCTATATCACTGGTCTGGTCCAGTGGGAGACTTCGGCCGTGGTTAGTTACCACCCTAGATTCCTAGTCCCTTAGATCTAGCGAGATGAAGGGCGTCAAACAATGCTTTCTATTGAACGCTGTAAATAGCTTTGCTTGCAGCGAGTCCCTCCGATATCCTCCGATTTTACGAGATTTGGACTTCACAAATCTATAGGTATTTCCAAATTCAGAACATCTGAATGTTTTGTACTTACATTATAAGAGTTTATTAGTGAAAACTTCTTATTGAGCCAAGGCGAACGGTCAATAAGGTGTATGACTGGAAAAATCAGCGATCCTCAGGGATGACGGTAGCGTCATGGCTTGATACCTAATTTGATCGCAATTATCTCTATAACTATAATTGCCGATACTCTCTGATTATAATATTTAGCTGAAATGCATTGTTGCAGGAAGAATGCCAAAAATTCAGCCCATCACAACAACAACTGAGATTGTGGCAATGATTGATGCATCCTTTCCACAATCGACCAGATAAACGTAGATCATTTTAAAAACGTCATTCGTCATTTTTTAAAGATTACAAGTTAGACTTTGACTGCGATTCTGCGATCGAGTAGAATAGAATAGAATAGAATAGAATAGATTTTTATTCAAATAAACTTTTACAAGTGCTATTGAATCGTCAAATAATTTACCACTGGTTCGGAATGCTGTTCCTACCGAGAAGAACCAGCAAGAAACTCGGCGGTTGCTCTTTTCAATTGTTCAATTTACAATAATATTCACAATAGTAAGTGATGATGTAGGTTAAGATGCAAATCAGTTTCTACAAAGTAAATCAGTGGTATCGGAGCTGTACTAATCTTCGTATTGAGGTGTGGTGTCGCTTGCAAGCCTTGACTGCAAGCGACCTACCTATCCTCGATTTCAATATGAAGATGGTACGCAGGCTAATTTTGAAAAGTTATGGCAGTTTTTTTATTAAACCCACACCCCTTATCGGTTTCTACGAGGCAGAACGCCAAATCACTTGGCGATACGGCTTTGTCTATACTCTATACCATAGACAAAGGCTATAGGGCTATAGCCTATAGGCTATATAGCATATAGGCTAGCCTATAGGCTATATAGCCTATAGGCTAGCCTATATGCTAGGCTAGGCTTCGGCTGTGGCTAATTACTACGCTAAAGACTCTATAGCGTAGCTTATAGCCAACAAAGTAGCCACAGCCGAAGCCTTCCACCAGACAAAACTGCCATACTGACAGATGACAGATAACCACTTACCCCACTATAGTTTTGTTTACTGAAAAACTGACGGCAAGCTCATAGTTTTATTTAAAGCGACGCTTCTTTCTCGTCGAATAAGAAAAAGAATTCGCATCGCAAAACGTGTTTAAAAACCTGAAGGTTAAAGCTTTGACGGGGGCTATTCATCGCTTTAGAGGTGCACCAACCCCGATTTATTATTCTCTACTCTTACAATGGTGGTACTTATAGAATGATAGGTATGGGGAATAATACAGCCATTATGTGAGCGGAATGCAAAAGAGGCTTATGAAAGTAGAAAACACTAGAATTTATTAACAAGTAAGATTCTAATTAGAATACTATAGGCATTTCTCAATGGCATAGGAATTGTAGGATTATAATAAGCGTCTATTTATACAATTACAAGCGTCTGTTTTATGAAGAACAACTTGAAACTAGTTTCTAAATAATAAAGATAGTCTGGTTTACGTACTTACTACAAGTGTTTACTCTAAAATTACACAAAATTGCGTCGCATTTCGATAAATTCTTTGCGTAAGACAATGATGATAATTTTGGGTTGAGAATTTTAAGGAACACTAAAACTATGTTTCTGGGACTACCCATATCTCTACAGCTCTACCAGAACTATATTCATGGAACAGATATGATTAGCTCATTCAATTAGGGTGTAGAGTAACATCATGATAATTTGTTGAATTTTCTGGCATTCGATGCTTTGGGAATAAACCTAAAGGAAATTGAAATTTTCAGTTTGATAACTGAAAATTTCATGTGAGACAAGAAAATTTACAGAATCCAATTCTCAGGAATGATTTTGGCAAGGAAGTTTAGGGTTCCAATTTGTCAAGTACGAAAATGATTGGATATGCTAACTAACAGGGAGCACAGAGGAAGGAAGATGAAAATGACTGAGTAAATGAAGTGGCGAAACGGATTAGTGAATATCGAGCTTATGTTGTATTGGATTTATGAACAATTGGAAATTGTATTGGCGGAAGATTCAATGGAGGGACTTGTGGTGGTTGTTGAAGATTTAATACGGGGACTGGTGGTGGTTGTTGATTACAGGGTGTAATCTGGTGCTTTTTATGATCGCTTATTATACGGAAGAAGTACTTAAGTAATAGGTACCTAGCTATTTCCTAAAACTAATTTGACTAAGTAAACACCTACTGATGTACAAGAAGTGTAGAGCAAGCAGATGACCTGTTGAAGTACTTATAGATAATCTTTTTCTAAAAACAAATGTAACTAAGTACTGAGTAATGTCAAGGAGTGTAGAGCAAGCAGACGGCTGACTGACCTGTTTCCGTTTGAGTGGCACCGGGAGCGGCGGCGGCGGCGGCTCCTGCGCCTCGCGCTCGGCCAGCTCGTCGAGCAGCGCGGCGCACTTGTCGGGCTCGGGTTCGTCGTCCGCCAGCAGCAGAAAGCGGCGCCAGCGCGACGAGTCGAAGCCCCAGTGGCACGTGCGGTGCTCCGTGGCGTGCGAGTGCGCCACGAAGCGGCGCGGCGCGAACACGCCACGGCACTCGGCGCACTGCACCAGCCCCGCGGCCGCCGCGCACACGCCGCGCGCGCCGCCGAAGCACTCGTGGTACACGCGGAAGCCGGCCAGCTTGCGTGGCGCGGCGCGCGGCGCGTGCAGTAGCGCGGCGCACAGGCGCTCCGCGTCCGTCTGCGTGATGAGGCCGCACGACGGCGCCGAGCGCGGCAGCACGCCCTCCGCCTTCAGCTCGTGCAGCTGCTCGGGCGTGCAGCGCGAGCAGTAGATCTGCAGCACGTCGCACACGCGGTTGATCTGCTCCAGCGTGAAGTCCGTCAGCACCGAGGTGAGGATCTGCGGCAGGCACAGGCGCCGCTCGCCGCCCACGCTGAAGCACGCCACGGGCTCGCCCTCCAGCGCCGTCTCGCCGCGCGCGCCCAGCGCGTCGGCGGCCGGGCCCAGCGGGATGGGCGGCGCGGCGCGCGGCGGCGGCGGCGGCGGCGCGCGCAGCGCCCCGCCCGGGCCCTGCAGCGAGCGCGGCGCGCTGGCCTGGTACGTGCGCAGCACGGAGCTGATGTGCGGCGCCACGGCCTCCATGGCGGGCGAGCGCGGGCCCCGCCTCAGCGCGGCGCGGCCATGCCCGCCGCCGCGATCCACGTCCGAGCGAGCGGCTCGATCTCTGCGTCTCCACTCCGCGTCTTCACTGGCACCGCACTAGCGCTCGGCACGTCGAGCGTCCGCGTCGGTCGGCGACGTATTGCGGGCGCGGGGCGAGGCGCGGCGCGCGGCGCAGTCAAAGCAGCAGACGGACGGCGCGGCTACTGGAGAGTCTAGCCGGCGCCCCCCGCGCGCCGCGCGCCGCCGCCGCGTCACGTGACCGACCTTCCCGTCAAAATATCCAGAATGGCCGCCCGCGTCAAAGACTACGCCACACGCACACGTGACAAAATGTACAAACACGCTCAATTTGTTTTACTTTCATTTTCAACTGCAAAATCTCCTTAGCAATACCTAAGTGAATATTACTCCTATAAAAATAATTATACATTTAGGTATGTAGGGAAAGTTTATAAGTTTGAATATAGGGATTAGACTTAGAGGGTAATCTCCAGATCTAATGATCCGATCCTGAAAATTCTTTTACTGTTAGTTAGATAGGTACTACTTAACTATTAAATATATCTACAAATGCTACATTTAAGCTATACCTAGTTCAATTATATGTATAAGTTGGACTAAGCTGTAGTCCAACTAAGAAAAAAGGTAGTCTCTACTACTTAATGCAAACAAAATGAATGATTTTTAACTAAACACTTAGTACCTACATATTATTCTAAAGATCTTCTAAAGATTCTAAAGATCTAACGAGCTATCAACAAGCTCAATTTGCATATAACAGAAATGACATAAAATATTAGGTAAGTACCTAAACAAGATTCTTATAGGTACGTTTTTCAGAGTATATTTTCACTACAAATTCTAATTGGATAATCTAAAGTTCATACCAATTAAAATATGTACATATTCAAAAGCACACATCGACACTGAAAAACGTGTAGAAAATCATATTGAAAGAACATATTTTTCTTTGATACTTACAGCATCTGAGAGACAAAATCATTTAGACATTGAAATGCTTATTAGAATTACTTGTCTGTCTGGTTACTCTGTGAAAGCCCGACACGCGCGGGGAATGCGCGGGGCGCGGCGGGGCGGGCGGCGGCGCGGGGCGCGGGGCGGGGCGGCAGCTGCGTCTAGTGCGACCGCTCGCAGCTCCGTGAAAACTGCTTTTATCACTTAACAAACATACACTGCAAATAGAACTCTATTTTTAACTACTTAGACAACATTTTTTCATATCATCTTACCCAAGTGATAGACTTTTAGCACGAATTAAATTTAACATTACAAAGTATACTTTATGTCATGGCAATACGGTTAAATTTTGCTAGATTTGCTAAACAAAGCATTTTATAATCATGCTTCTGAGTACCCATACATTACGCGCCGCGGTATTTGCTGTGATACTTTGCTAAGAGCCGTAATTGCGTCACAACTCACAATATTTTATTAATTTGGAACCTGAGCTAAATAAAAGTACTCACGAATGAATAAAAAATAAATTATTATTTATTTATTATAATAAATACAAAACTGTGACGTGTACCTACTACGTAGGTACCCAGTCAGTTCATACTTCCTCTAAGCCTTCCTGCCTTTTACTATAAATGCATGTGCTCACTCCTCATAAAGCCTATGTTTTTGGTCCTTCGAGCCGGATGAGAAACTGCAATCTATAAATAAGTATAATATTTAGGTGCAGTCCATTCCAGCTTAGTACCATATCATTCGCCTGGCGAAAATCTTGGGAGGAGTTTCGAAACTATATACCTACCCAGTACCTACCTACCACCAACCTGATTCAATGCAAAAATAATGTGCTAACTAACTAGGTAGGCACTACACATAATATCTGATGCAAGCTCACAATCTATGCTCACGGTGATGACTGTAGGTGTAACGAATCACAATCACCTCGGAGTTTGGACTCAGTCGCAGGAAGAATAGGTACTAGGTACCTAATGTGAATTCAGGATTTTTGAAAATGCAATTATCACAATGTAATAATCACAGCTTCCATGTTAGGCTGGAGTGAATAATTGTTTATCAGCTGTGACAGAGTACTGGAAGGGCGATAGCCTGCATGATAATAAGTCATAGCATTGCCCACAACCCATAGGACAACGACGAGCGAAAACATTTTACGCGCCATACAATACAATGCCGGCCGTTGTAAAAAGACCCACGTCCCTTGATTCTTTGTCTGAGCCCACGTCTGTAGTCTATGACAATCTGTATTGTCTGTGGTATTTTCGTCAATAGCCAGTGTTTCCACTATTAGAAATTTCGCCTTATTTTAGGGTGAAACGACTCGCAATGTAGTGTTAAACGTAAATTAATGATGTTTTTAGATTATAATGAATGTGAAATAATTGATATTGCATGAAAAATAACTCAAAAGCATAGAACTGCGCCTTAGGAAACCATAAATATCACAAAAAGACGTGTGACAGGGAAAAAATATCTTCTTTGTTGCTTCATTTTGTCTCTATTTGATTGAATAAAACAATTATTTATAATGTATCGCATGTACTTTAAAGCTTACAAACAAATCTTGTAGCAACAAAAAATCAGTGTAGAAACTATTTCAAAAAGTAATTTTAAAGTGGTTGAAAAGTATTGTGACAGCTATTTTTTCATAGATACCTTTTTTCTTGGAACGGCTCTTGTACACCCTTAATCAAGGTATCTATGTATCATCAAGTTATGAAATTATGATTTAAGGTTAATTAACACAAAAACTAGGGTAAAACCAACATTGTAAGTGGAAACACTTGTGTCAAGTGTCACTTGTCATTGTCAAATGTCAAGTGCACTGCCACTTTTTCGATTCAAATTCAATGGTTTCCGACTAAATGGTTTCATATTTCGCACACCTCAAGGTTTTTTTCTAATCCCTTTCACAATTATTACAAATTTACAATAGTCAATACTCAATAGCCCATTCGGCTTTCCGAGCCTTCATGTAAGTACAGCTACATTATAATAATGCATAGTAAGCAATACATTTGAAAACGTGTAAAACATTCGAGTCATCTGACACTATCATTTTATATCCTAAATGTATCTGCTAGGATTGTAATTAAGGCGTAAATAAAAGTTATATTTACATTATTAACCATGGAATGACAAAGTAACTAGTGATTTATTGCGCAGGTTTTGATGGATCCTTGGGGTAGTCAAATTACAAGCACGCCGACTGAAACCGAATTCGAGGACGACTTCAAACCAGAGAAAAGTGACAAATTGGCCGATTCCGCTGAGTATCTTGCTATTCTAGGTAAGAATATTGGTATATCTGCCGGGCCCACATTGGCAGTTGCACTTTGACCCTTCTGAAAATCTTGTACCCGCCACTGTAACATGCATCGGAATTTCATTACTTTTATATGCACTATTTAAGTTTTCTTACGATGTTTTCCTTTATCGAACGAAAACCACGTGATAAGATTATTGCTAAGTTAAAGTCAATTAAATGCAACCCACATAAAATAAACATAAAATAGAAAAACATCTTAAAAGTTAAGAACTCTTAAATTTTATTAGATTAAGAAGTTTTTTTACTAAGAAGTCATTACCAAATTATCAATAACTATGAAGTTTGGCACCAAGAAATATTTCAGTTAAAGATTCACATTCCAAGTCACATTTTTAATTTTTCGAAATGAGGCAATTATATTAATTTGAACATGTCGTTAATTCCATTAATTCTAAAGTGATAAGTTGGGATCTCCCAAGGAAAGTGGCTTTTAGTGGCTCTCGCTCAGTGTGGCATGTAAGAGTTATGATTTTGCTCCTTCATGTCAAAATCTTTATTTTGAGAAAAATGTTACTTGGATCACTATGGTTACACCATCATGAAATTAGCTCTTACTCAGCAACAGTACTACTGTTATCTCTTAAAAAAACCTTTTATGGATATTTAGGTACATAGATAATTAAGGTTATCTTAAAGTCATTTACTATCAAAAGTTATTTGTCAAAGTATTATTCAATCACTTCAAGACTTTATGAAGAATGGTTGAGCAATAGATTGAATATTAAATTTAATTTAAAAATTTTCCAGAAAGAAAATTGAAGAAGTTGAAAAATAAGAACAAAGTTGTGGAGAATTTGTCAGCGTACAGAGCAGACTGCATTGATCGGTTGATGCGAGAGGGTTGCGACTTGGATCCTGTCATCGGAGACACTGAATCGGAAAAACTTCTTCAAGATCAAGAATAGTTTTCAAGGACACAGGTGAACCCTTGTAAGTAGCCATGGCATCATCGTCATCTAACATAGACCTTTCTGGGCCATCTTTCTGTGTTGTATCAGGAGCTTCTCAGGGTATAGGTCGGGCGATTGCAGTCGAAGTTGCCAAATGTCTTGGACCCAACTCCCTCATGTTACTTTTGGCACGTAAGAAACAAGAACTTGCAGTTACTGCAAGCCTATGCGAATCTGAGAAAGTGAAAGTTACTTACAACTCTGTAGACTTATCGACAGCTTCAGAAGAGCAAATGATGGATATTTTAAAGCAAGCGTTATCCGGACGCAAAGTTACTGACTTCGAGACAGGTCTGATCTTCCATAACGTTGGGTCGCTCGGCAATTTGGCTGTGGAAACCGCACGTATGGAAAATATACCGGAACTCCGTAAATATTATGACTTGAATGTTTTTAAAGTGATTTCTCTCAATACTCAGTTCCTCAAACTCTTTGAAGAGGTGGAAGATAGGGTTGTCATTGTCAATATAACATCTCTATGCGCTATTAAGCCTATGGGGGGCATGGCTTACTACTGCAGTGGTAAAGCTGCGAGAGAAATGTATTTCAGAGTGCTTGCAGAGGAAAAGAAACATATCAAGGTCCTTAACTATTCCCCTGGACCGGTCGAGACAGCTATGATTGACAATGTTCTAGAAGAAGCTATAAACGACAATCTCAGAGATGTCTTCACCTCTTTCAAAAACCAGGGCACTCTGCTAAAGCCAGAAGTCACAGCCAAAAAGTGCATGAAAGTTTTGCTTTCTGGCAAATTCTTGCCAGGAGAACATGTTGATTATTTCGATGATGAATAACTTAAAAAAAATAATTGGAAATTTGGAATCTCTTAACCATGGTTATCTTCACAAATCTAACATGAATTTATGGTGTTCGATTTATGGTAAAAATGCTATAAAAATTTCAAAATATGGTATAAATATTGTAAGTTTATGCAAACTTTAGTCTAACTGAAATGACAGGAGTCAGGGCTAAAATTGATATTGACTCTCTTTTTCTATCTAGTACTATGAAAAAAGTGTGGTACTGATTTTAAATCATATTTTAATGGAGGATTATTCTCATTTTGGATATTAAGTATATTAGTTGTTATATGTGTATTTTAGGTAGATTTTGATACTTAATTTGAATTATACTTTAAACAAAATGTTATTAAAGAATTCCATCAAAATTGGGATGTTAAATGGGGTTATTTACTTTTGTATCTACAATTTACTTTTATATCTAAGTATATCAGTTGTTTTGGTAACTTAAATAGTTATAATCATGTCAAATTACTAGATGGCTATAAAATAAAATAAAAAATCGTGCACTGTCAATTTAGTTCAACCAAAGTTTAATATACTAAAAAATTGGTGTTGTTAAGCTCAAAACAAACTGTTGCATTCCAAATAACATTTCTGTGTTCCTCTGTCTAGCGACTATGTTGTTGTTAAATAATAAATATAGTTATAACTTATAGTATAGTAGTAATACATAAAGTTGAAAGTTTCTAATATATTTGTACTTGAAAACTGGTCGCAGATTATAGCACGTGCCGAATACATTGACGTCATAACAACGCGTCGACAGCATCATACGCGACGAAAGCGGAAATCAGCATTTATTTATGTTTTCAGATGCCATAACCTATACTAAGCTAATTAAGCTGCTAATTTCTGTGAGCGGCTAGATGCTGGGGTGATAGTAGTCAATATGCGTACAGCTTGGATTTTTTTGGATTTATGGGTCCCTTTTAAATTGTACAATAACTCCAATAGATCTTTTAAAATTCTAAAGAAAAGACGACGTTTATTTTTACACGACAGCGCAACGCGAGGGAGTGCATCTATCTACGCAACGTTCGTTGAACTCTAGCGTGAGGCTGATGTTTTATTTGCAATATATTGCGAACTTTTAAAAAATACAGGTTTTTAAAAGTTCGCCTTTTTTTGTATCAGTAATCATCAGCAGTAATCGCCTGTTCTTTTTAATGTCATGTTGGTTTAATGAAAACTTACATATTGGAAACTCATTACATTCGGCGCGTGCTGGAATAATCGATCAGCAAAAGACTTCTAGATAACATTCCACTTATCTCTGTACCTACTGTATGCGTGTATCGAAATATTTTATGAATGCAATTCATATTAATAAAGTGCTTGAAATTGAACTCTTGTGTTTTTCTACCCTGATTCTTTTTGGTTTGAAATTTTTCCATATGAGTTACATTCATAAGTTATTTTTTGGTTCTTTTATGTAAAGAATGCTTTATAATAGGGTATAGGATGGTGATTTTGGACAGCTAGCTACCAAGAACGGATATTTTTGTTGAAACCAACGACCTCTCTACTATACACTAGATGAGTCAGTTCGAACGAAAATCGTGTCCTATGAAACTGTCAAAGTTAGTATGACAAATGATAATATGGCTAATTCTGTTGCTTTATCTCTAAACGGAATTAAATTGACAGGTATAAACTTAGTGTCTTAGTTTTCCACAGAGATAATTGGAAAAGCGCTGCCAATACATTTAGACCTTCAATTTTGTTTAGAGATTGTCTACAGTAAAATTAGCCATACCGGCCATCTAGTTGTAAGCAAAAGCGAGTTGCAGCCGACAAACATTTTCGTTCGGTTTGACTCATCTAGTGTATAGAGATCGTTGGTTGAAGCTATGTCAATAGGTACCACCTATATATCTAATAGTAAAAGGCTACAATAATTTATCAAAATATGCCATTGTAAACTCTACCCGAGAATCGAACCTGGGACATTTGTGGAGAATTTGTTTCAAAACAGATTTTATTAAATTACATCAAAATTGGTTCAGCAAAAATACAAGCCAATTACAATATCTATAGAGTGCACTTTGAGTTGCTTAGAATTTCGACAGTTATAAAGAGAAAGATTATGAAGAGCACTGAAATTGACAAATATAGGTATAAATGCACTGTAGATGTGTGCCATATAAAATGAATGATTTGGAGCGCCCTGGGAACTAAAATTGACAGTTGTGTCAAATGGTCTTCGTGTTGCTAGTGGGGCTCGATTATGATAAATGACAGCTACAGCGCAATCGACTCTGATTGACCGACACTCGCTCACTATTGGCTACAATATATTGTTGCAACAAGAATAATATTAAGTTGCTTCAAAAACAGGTCGGCAATCGCAGGTCTAGCGTACTTGTACCTATAATAGAGGTCAGTGATAATAGTCTATATCATATAGGGAGCTAGTAGTAATTAATCTGTCTCGTTTTAACTGTCTTAGTTCTGAGTAGTCAAATTACGCACTACTTTTATAAATTAAAATAGCTCTGGAGTTCGATCCCGGGCACGCACTCTTTTCGAAGTTAATTAAGTATATGTTATGTCGTTACGTATGATGATGATGATGATGATTTTAGATCACAGTGTGCCTAGTGGGAGATTTTTAACCTATTCGATCGCGTAAAAGTTAACTGCGTTTTGTATGGAATCGAAACAGCGCCATCTTCTTGTCACTAGATGGCGCTGTTTCAATTCCATACAAAACGCAGTAACTTTTACGCGATCGAATAGGTTAAAAATCTCCCACTAGGCACACTGATGCTATTAGGTATTAGTATTAGATTATTGGTAGGATTAACAGCTCGTATCACACAGGCTGCGTAAGCGTTGCGTCAAGTGTAGACGTAGCGCGTACAAATGCGTTGTAATGTATGGAACTGTATGAGACATGGCATTCCGCTTGCGTGGCATGAACGTTCGCGTAGACGTAATGCGTGCAGTTATGTCTACGGATTAACGCGCGTCACGTGTACGTGCTTGGTGTGAATTGGCCTTTAGTATTATCTTGAACTAACTGCTAAAAACCGTGAGCTCCTTTCCGAAGCTATCCTTATATAATTTACTTACATCTAATGTACCTACTCACACGAAAAGTTTTAACGCAAAGACTTGGAACGCCCTTCCGATACATATAATTTGAATAGGTAGGTGCCTACCTCATCATTTCAACACACCTTCGACCCATTACCGTGAAGATACCTACGAATCTCTTTAGAAGGAGAAGGGTTTAGCCATAGTCCACCACTCTTGCCAAGTGCGGATTGGTAGACTTCGATAGATAGAATGGAGAAAGAGTTTATCGCAGCGACGAGATCTATCAAAGAAAAAAACTCGCCCAGGGACGCTCTCTTGACGATAATAACGATAATAACACTCGCGCAATTTGCGCAGGAGTTATTTAATTGATGTAGGTATGACGGGCGATTTCTCGCTTGACGCCTTCTCACACTCGCTCATAATCCAGTGACAAAACTACACATTCGCTTCTCTTTACTCGCCAACTCGTTTCTCGCTAATCGTTTGTGGTCGGACAACTGTCTTATTGTAAAAACAACTTGTCGCCAAAAATCTGCAATTCGCTGTCTCAGTATTAAAGACAGTCAGTCAAAAACAATCAAAGTTTAATTTTCTCCAGATGATACCACGATGGGGGGTCGAAAGAGCCTGTTCATCTTCCTGATGAGCCTGGCGTGGAAGTGCCGCTTCAGCATGCCGCTGCTGCTGAGCGGCACCGTGGCGCTGCTGGGGCAGGCCTGGATGTTCCAGATCAGAGTGCATACCGTGCATCGCTTGCATGAGAATGAGGTGAGGAGTTTCTATAATGACGGATGACGGGTTGAAGGAGGCTTTGACCTTTTTCTTGTAAGATAGACCTACCTTCGCTAGAAATTGCATAAACCTACTAATCAGATTTTATCCAGATTTAACGATGGGCGATTCTCGCTTAAAAACATTCGAATGATTCAAATAATTTAACAATCGATTATCGATTTACTCGATTTCACAACAACAATCGAATAAAAACCGTCAATAGTTAGTTAAATTTTTCGATTGATTCGTTAGTTAGTTATAAAGTTGAATTAAGTAAGTTCGGTTTAGTTATTGCAGAGCAAATTGTCTGGAAAGAATTAATCGCAATTTAAGTTAATTGCGCAATTGCATTTGATTTTTGACTAATTAATTTTTGACTAAACCCGCACGCTGTATAACAATCAAACGATAGAAAACAATCGATTTTTTCGACTGTTTAACTGTTCTTCGATTGTCAAGCCGGCTCTACACTCGCACGCGTAGTCGCGCCGTTATTTCACGCCGTAAATGTATGCCGCGATCCACGCGTGAACTGTGTTCCTCCACACTCGCAAATCTTCACAGTCTTTTTCGTGACTATGGACGAAACCCTTTGTCGCGGACCAAAAACCGACACTGATCGGGGAAAGGCGCGAACGCGAAGGCGTGAACAACATCTACACTCGTGATTCGCAGTTGTCGCGGGCTGTCGCGGCCTTTCGCGCCGCGAGTGTAGAGCCCACTTTATATAGATTGAATATTATTAATTTCGGTACTAAAAAGGATATTTATTTATTTGGTTGTTTCCAGCTGGCTTACTACGATGAGTATGACGACGATGACGACGACTCCTGGGAGACAGAGTCCACGGACTCCTGGGAGACCATCGTGGAGGAAGTGGCTTACGGGTGACGGGCTATAGACTGTACTATATAACGTATAAAACTATATAAAGATAGAGAACTATGTGATATTATTTTGTCATAAATCATGATGAAAAGGCTAGAATATAAATGTTTCCAACTAATCAAATCAGCAACTCTTTATCAAACGTAAAACGCGCGCTAGTATGGGAGCTTGTATGAAATAGTGAAATAATTTATTTTTCACATAGGTGACATATTTGGAAACTATTAATAGTACCATAGGAAGTGTCTAGATGGCCACAAGCGGTCTTTTCTAATAATTCTTTTTTTTAAATGATGAGTATTTTTTGATGGAGAAAGGTCTGATAGCTGATAGAGTTATTGCTTATAACCTACAGTTAATGTAACAAAGCAGTTTATCTCCTTTATCTCATGAATCCACTGGGTAGGTACGTACAGTCGAGGACATAAAATTTATATTATTTGTAAAAATTAAATCTAGAGTTTCTTAACACAAACTTATTAGTTTGCGTTGAACCTTATTAGGTTCAATTTTTAATACAACTTAATGCCTATCTAAACACTTTATAAGTATTATCTTACAATAACTTCGATATTTTGAATATCTGTGTTGTGCTTTTTGGTTCAAGTTATTCACAAAATGAGTAGGGAATCAATCGGATACATACAATTCCTACCCTAGAAAAAAAACCGAAAACTGCTCGGAAACATCTAGATTTTTTTTAGTTTTAATCGGAACGGTACTTAATTTTTCTGTATTTTTTATTTTTATGTGGAAGATAAAGATAATTATATTTACTCCAGATAGGCCAAGTTCATATATTGTATTTTAAAAATTGAAGACAAATTCGTAAGCTTGTGTGTGTGTGTGACACATATAGTGCGTACATTTTGAGATCTCACTCGTCATTTTACATATCAAAAGTACGGTTTGACTAAAATCGTATTTTTGACATGACATTGCATACATTGCAAACTTTTATCGTTTTTGCTAGCGTTCTGTTACCACTCTATATAAATCTTTGCGAAAAATGTCAAAATAGACAAAAGTTAACTACTTACTCTATTTAGTTAGTTAGTCTATTTTTTATTCTCAGAGACCAAAATGACACTTAGAAATGTCTAAAAATGATGATTCAAGCCCAACAATGACAGTGCATGTTGTCCTTCATTAATTGACCTCAGGAATTTTTCAATAGTAGGTATGTAAAACTTTAGGGAAGGCCTATGTCCAGCAGTTTTCGTCCACAGGCTGATGATGATGATGTAAAACTTATAAATTGAGAATCAGCCCATAATTTATTTCATTTGAATCGGAATTATTTTCATACATCGGTATCAGCTGTTAATAGTTATCGGTAAGTATCGATTGCACCACATCACTATCAAAGAGCCGTAAAAAACAGACAACACATGAAACGTCATTTTGGTCTCCGAAATTAAAAAAAAAAAACTATAGATCATACTGAATGTATTTTATTTATCTGTGGTCAATAGTAATATAACCACTTGGGGCTGTGTAAAATAAAATATAGTTTTTAATACATTTTTGTTTTATTTTAATAACTTTCTTAGGTGATGACTCATCAGTCACTACCTAAAAACGCGCACGCGGATGCGGTCTAAGGTTGAAATCTATAGAGCGCACTTTGCTTAAACTTAAGTTTCAGTTAAAACGCTGTCTCGTTTTAACTGTGTCTTAAGTCTGAACAAAGTAAGTGCGCTCTGTAGATTTCAGATTAAGATGGCTAACCTTGAAGGAGTGGAGCAGTTTACTCCATAACCTTAATCGGTTGCTAAGAGGCGTCGTATTGGAACGCTTAAGTGGCCGGCGCATATATGGCGGAGCGCAGCGCAGAGCATGCCTGCGAAATTTTTTAATCGCGTGACACATTACGCACCAGATAATGCGCGAGCACGCGCGGGACGGCGCGCGGATGCACGAGTATCCGCACGGATGCAAAATTGATTTTAGATATTATTTCAATGAGGACAATGTCGATAATATTTTGACTGTGAAAAATGCTCTGCGCTGCACTTCGCCATATGTGCGCCGGCCCTTAAGCTTCAGTTAAAACGAGACAGATTTAGGCTAGCGATATAGCACTGTCTCGTTTTGACAGTGTCTCAAGTATGAATAAAGTCAAAGTGCGTTCTATAGATGTCAACCTCAGAGTCTCCACCTGCCCGGCTAGCATGGGCAGTAGATAAAAATTGTATCCTCCGATTATATCCACCGATGTCATAGAAATCAGTGGATATAATCGGGGATATAATTTTAATCTGCTGCCCATGCTAGCCGGGCTGTCGATAAGGGTATAAATAAAATAAGCTCTTAATCAATAAATATTTATTCGTAATCAGTCGTCAAATCAATTTTCAGCATATATGTACAAAAAATAAATAGAAATAACAGTAATTATAGCTTTTGAAACTGATAGGCATAGGTACCTACTTATACTTAGTCAACGGAGACAATCTTGATTATTTAGACAAGGCATTTAAGTACATACAATAAATATTTAATTAGGTATGCATGCATTCTTAATATTTTCGCCTTGTTTATATTATTCAATCAAGACACGCTCACATTTCGGATAAATTCCGCACGTTACTATACCTAACAGTTCTAAACAATTTTATATTTGTGTTTTGTATCGCGCGTTTATTTAATTGCGAGTGTGTCTTTTTATATTCCTTGCGGAAATATTTTATTATGTACGCAAAAAAAAAAACACAATTTCAGGTAACTTGTAGCTATTCTACTAAGTAGTAGGTATACATCGTCATATTCTTTATACCTTATAGCTTTCAAATTTCGTGTTTACAAACAAACTAGAAAACCACGCTACAGAATCCCGTCTAATCTCATTTTGCTTAAAAAATAGAAAGTGTAGTGAGTTGCAAGTTGCAACATCTTAAAGAAAAAATGGCATGGTGGGGGGAAATTACCGCGATGTAAGAAATAAGGGCCGACTGATCAACCGTCACAGCGATAGAAACCTTGCACTCCCTTCGTTCCACTAAAGTATATTGGATATGTTTTTGCCTATTCCGTGAGCCTATAGTACAAAGCGTTCCATTGTTCCAAAAATATGAATATGAGCACAGTCAGGGGGCCGAGCTTAGCGTAAGTCGGGATGAAGCCTCTCCACAGTGCGAACACACCCTCCTCCTTGATTATAGTGCTTAGCACTTGGAACTGACCGATGCCTTTTTCTGAATTTTGAACTCTGAAAATAAAATATGAAAAATTAAATAGGCCCCACTAAGAAATTGAGGAATTTGAGCGGGCAATGACAATGAGCTATGTTGGAATTTTCTCTGCGCAATCAAATATCAAATAGGGAGATCCGTAGAATAGGGTAACCAACATAGCTCAAAGGGTTGCAAAGCTGAAATGATAAGGGCAGGGCACATAGTTTGAAAACCGATATTTATGTTTATTTTATATTTATATACCGTTATTTGGTGTTTAAAGATACTTGTACCTACTCACCTAGTCTTAATAATGTCGACGGGCAGTGACGCAAACGTGGTAGTCAAGCCAGATATCAAGGATGCGATCAAATGCAGGAAGATCCCTTCGCCTAAAACTGGCACCAGCTGTTGTCGAGCCTGAGCCAGATCACAAAAATTAATTCAAACACACCGAACTGAGAACCTCCTTTTTTAGTCAGTTAAAAATAAGCAAGAGTCATCAGAAAAATAATTCATCGGAGTAGGTCCGTCCGTCCGTGCTTCGGAGAGCACGTCAAGACATCATCGGTCCAGGTCATAACTAACATCTGAATATAATTAGAGACCCAAGAGTCGAAATCTCGGTCTCTTAATCGAGTTGTAGAAGAATTTAGGAACCCACCGCATTTTTTAAAAATTTATATAGAGCAGCGCTTCGCTGCAATCAGACCTTACATTGGCTGCATCATTGACTCGACCTACCTGCCGATATTAAAAGTGGAGGGAAAACTGATGCTCCAACTGGACTAGACTGGAAGGACGGTATATCCTTATGTTAACCACGCATATTTAGCAAATAAATAAATTTCATTTCATTTCATTTCCTAGTGGTTTGAATTGAAAACGAGGAGCCAAATCGCTTCGTACTTGTCCGTGGAATTTTATACCTACGCAGCTACGGTGCAGGCCTTGTAGTAGGTACGATAGTAGAAAGGTAGAAGGTTATTCCAAGAAAACTCCTACCATGACGTGAAAAGCTCACGACCCTCAGCATTGAGGAATACGACGAACAGAGAGAAAAGATGTAGGTAAGTGTAAACCTGTGCGTAACTGCCCAGCTGTGCCCCATTCACTATCATGGCTCTGAAAACTGTTGCGCTCGCTCCGCGGAACAACGTTGATGCGCCTTCTTCCGACGTGATCCTGCAAGAGTTCGCTAATTTATCAACTTTATTCAACCTAAACCATCAAGAAATTGAACTGGCAGTGGCAGGTTGCCGGTGGAGTCACAGGCTATGGTTGCCGGTGGAGCCAGAAAGTTCTCTAGAGTGCAGACTGGTGGGTTGCGACATGATTGAAGGATAAACCAACAAACAAACACACTTTTGCATTTATAATATATACTAGACGACGCCCGTGACTTCGTCCGCGTGGATTTAGGTTTTTCGAAATCCCGTGGGAACTTTTTGATTTTCCGGGATAAAAAGTAGCCTAGTGCTAATCCTGGATATTAGCTATCTTCAAATTTCAGCCAAATCCATCCAGTTTTTGCGTTAAGGAGTAACAAACATACACACATACATACACATACACACAAACTTTCGCCTTTATAATATTAAGTAAAGTGTGAAGTGTCATAGTTTGATACTGTAGAGATATCTGTGAAAACTTGTTACTAGTTAATTTTCTTCTGTTCATTTTCTATTTACTTTTTCCTGTAAGCTGTAAGTTTTACTTGTTAAAATAAAATAAAATAAGATACGTAGTAAGATAAGTAGGTACGCGCAATACAAGTCAATCTGCAGTTGCAACGTGGCGGTATTTGAGCAAGACGGTTGAGACTGCGCGCACTATGGCTGAGATTTATACAGCGCACTTTGACATAGCTTAGACTTTTAAGAAACTGTCAAAACGAGACAGCGTTATATCACTGGCATAAATCTGTCTCGTTTTAACTGAAACTTAAGTCTGAGCAAAGTCAAAGTACGCTCTATAGATCTCAGCCTATGCCTATTACCTACCTCGACAGAGCATTGAAGACGTTCTTATAATTCCGTCGCTTCTCGGGCGGTAATCTTCCATCGGCCGTCATCCGGATGAGGGCGACCTCGGCCGGGTTGCCGACGAACGCGCCGAGCCCTCCCGCCACCATCCCAATTACCAGCTTCATGGGGAAACTCGGTATACCGTACGCACTAAGCAAAAAGTCCTTATAATAAGCTAAGTACCTATATCATTAAGTAAAGTTCAGTTAGGTACGGCTTTTAGCAGTAGGTGCGCCAAAACTAAAATAAGTACTTAAGTATAGATACATAAAAATCCTTTTTTTTGACGTGACAACGTCTTATAATTCGATAGAGCCGGCTGCACGCACGAAAAAACATGACTCATGCGGCGTTACCTCGCTCTGAGGCGTTCCATGTAAGGCTTGAAGTGCAAGCGAGAGCGCGGAACGAGCGACAAAGAAGCACAATCGGCCTTTGTTGTCACGTTCAACTATCATCAGTAAACCGACTTTACAGACAACCAATTTTTTTTTATTCAATGATAAGTCTGGGTTTGGTTGTAAACACCTCATCAGATGAGATTTTAGCCAGGCGCTAACCACCGCAAGATGATACGTACTCAAATGGAACTTGGAAATATTTATTCGCCAATAATATTGCGCTTTGGAGGGAAAAATTACAACATTAAAATAAAATTCTAACTCTACGGCATCTGAAGTCAACCGATTTCGATTCTAATTACCTATTTCTACGTAATATGTAAGTTTTGACCAGGTAGGTAGGTACCTACAACGAGCTCCTTCCGTCAAAAATCTGTCTAAATTGTTTCAGAGGTTTAGTGTTACTAAATAAACATAAATAAGTAGGTACCTACTATCAACTAACAATATAACCTAACTTTAGTTCTCTAACCTCGCGTAGTAATCATTCAAGCTGTTAAAGCAACCCAGCCGAGCAGTGGTGTACGTAGCTTGCCGGAAGAGAGCTGCGGAGAGGCCCTTGTAGAAGCCGGAGACGCCTTCGTTCTTGAGGATGCCTGACACAGTGGTCATCACGGATTTGTCTCCTTTCGGGCCCATCAGTTGCATCCGCGTCTTTACCAAGTCCGCTGGTTGGACCACGGTTATGCCCATCATGCTACAATGTTTTAGCAAGTTGTAGAGAATGAAATGATGAATCAATGAAGGATTTTGCAAGTTGTAGAAGCAGTGGTAAGGCAAGATGATGTGGTAGCCTAGTGGTTAAGATGTTAGCCTCGTGTTCAGAGAACTCGGGAATCGATCCTGGGCATCTCGACAATTGAACCGAGATTTGAAGACAGCTCTTTTCTCTTCAACCGGCTGGGATTTCAGCCAGAAACGTGAATACTACCCAAACGATTTTGGCCGATACTATCGTAAATATTTAAATTATATTAGCGTTATGATTCTTACATGGAAAGCTGATAAACAAAGGCATTCTCTAACTTTTCTGAGTTTACGTGAAGGAAAAAATCGTGAGGAAACCTGCCCTGCATGCTTGAAAGTTATTGAATATTTGCATAACTGTGTGGATCCGCACTTGGCCAGTGCAGTGGATTATGGCTAAACCCTTTCATTCTAAAAGGAGACCCGTGGAGTAGTGAGATTTATTGGGTCGACGAACGTTAGCTTTTGACGACTTCTATGGCACAGGGTCTTTATACGCGGGAGGTCCCAGATATAGTTTCTGGAAGGGGCAATTTGGAAAATAAGTTTCTGGTTTAGTAAAAAGTTACCCTAGTACTAAGTAGCTACCCTAGTAGTTCCGGTACGATGGCATGTAGAAATTCTGTGGATTATGAGGTAGTATTAAGAAACATAGGTCTACATTCTACTTAGACGAACCGCCGCGCCGACTCAGCCTTAGACTTAGGCGGCGCTAGTGGCGTTGAGTGTGGAAATCCCTATAAAAGGCCTATGTCCAGCTGTGGCCGTCTATCGATTGATGATGATGATGATTAACGACGCCCAACGGTGTTTGAATCCTAACCATAGGTCATAACCTGATTTCCTTACCCACTCAATCCCCCGAATACAAAATTCAGCCATCCTGGTATAGGCTGTCGGGCTGGTTTTTTGTCTCCCATATTTATTGAGAAAAACTATTTGGTAAGTATCAGAGATTATTTTCTATACGTTGTGGAAAGTTGGAAAATCTTGGCTAGGTATGGTGTAAAAATATTAACAAACATTTACAGTCATTTTATGGTTTTTTAAATATTATTTTTTTGATGTTTTTGTCATGTCCAATCTTATCTTCATTTGGTCGTGAATTTGACGTTTGTCATTGTAACACTTGAATGACAAATAATATTAAACTGTCTGGTAGAGACATGGTAATGCATGGTAGAGACATATGTCTGCCTATCATAGAGGTAAGTATTATGTATTGACGAATTATGAGTATTATCTATGCTAATCGGAACTAAAATGTTAGTGATATCCATGTGATACCAGTGATACCTTTTAACATTTCAACATAGTATCAACACCATAAATCAATGGTCACCATAACACAAGGTCCATTTGACACTCCATTTTGTATAGCACTCCTTTCCCAGCGTTACTTATCACAGAATTAGCACTTATCTTTTTGGGCTATAAAAAGAAAAAAAATGTCTGTTTAAAATCAAACGTTTTATATTTCAATTTAATCTATCTCTATAACAAAAAAATATTTTATAAATAAATGTTCTATACAAAATACTGTTCTAAATGTAAACTGATTTGTTTTCCGAGTCGTCAGTCGTCACCACTGATACGCCCATTCTTCAGTGTAGTCTTGTTCCAGTACGTATCGCCTGTAAAATGTAAACTGTTGTTATCCATACTAATATTGCCTATTATGTCTGTTTTGGAGACCTACACTTTTTTTTTTGATGTAACCGTTAGGTCAATTTTTTCGTATAAAATATAGCCTATGTCACCCGGACCTTTACAACGAATCAATTGACATTTCATTCATCAAAATCGGCCCAGTAGTTTAGGCTCTACGGTGGAACACACAGAATCTGGATACAAAACATACATAGACTGCTAAAATCATAACCCTTCGTTTGGCTTTGCCGCAATCGGGTAAAAAGTAGTGTTTAGGGTAAGATTCATTTTACGCATTATTTTCTGATTTTTCTTTATTTAGTTCCAATTTTGGCCACGCGCCAAGAGAGCCTTGTCGGACTGTAGATGGGTGGCAGTGCCTCACCTGCGCGTGGGGGGAGTGTTGGGGGTGGCGGGGTCGGCGGGCGCGCGACGCGGCGGGGTGCTGTCGCCCCTCACGCCCGGCTGCCTTCGGGCTACCTCGTTGAGTAGAGAGAGACAGGAGCCGGACAGGCGCTGACTGAAGTTCTGCAGCATAAAACATTAAGAATATGAATACTTTAAATCACCTGCACTCCTAGCATGGGCAGGAGACTAAAATTGTATCTCCCGTTTATATCCACTAACAAAGGACAAAATTAACTTGTCCGCCTCTCAAAGCACGGCAACAGGGGAGAGAAGAAGTTTATCGCCGTTTCGGGCAGAGCCGGAGATATCTACCGTCCATAGCATGGGGACAAATAAGAGCGGGGAAAATATCCTTTTTTGATATTTGAGAGGGACAATTTTACCCTCGACATTAGACATGGTGGTGGTGGTAGTACTTTATGTTTGGATTAGGTTTACACAACCCCAAACATAATCCATCCATAGTCTTACAACCGAAACATAACCCAAACAATCCAAACATACCCCAAACAACCGAAACACAGCCCAAACACTACCCAAACACAACCCAAAATACAACCTATACTCAACATCCATAAAAAGATATGAGTTACTCTCAAGTAGCGCCTAAAGAAGTGTTACTTATTAAGTCACTTACCGGCAAGCAGGAACCTTTCATCTCCCGCAAGTC
Organism: Maniola jurtina; assembly: GCF_905333055.1. Taxonomy (NCBI): domain Eukaryota; kingdom Metazoa; phylum Arthropoda; class Insecta; order Lepidoptera; family Nymphalidae; genus Maniola; species Maniola jurtina. The sequence goes on from NC_060045.1 coordinate 2,011,432, forward strand.
GATCTTCCGGAACAGCTCGCATAGCACCAGCTCGTGCAGCGTGGGGGGTCGCGTGCTGAAGATCAACTCGATTATTTCCACCACCTGATGGACAAGAAATTAACTTTAAAAATATAGTGGTATTAATGAAAGACCAAACACGTTACTGAGGAGTGCAAAAGCTCCTTGTACGTTCTTGAAGCCGCAAAGATCTTCTATAGAACTTGGCACCCACCTGGATACTTGATATGAAAAAAACCGGTCAAGTGCGAATCGGACTCGCGCACCGAGGGTTCCGTAGGTATTTTTTTGACATTTTGCACGATAAATCAAAAACTATTATGCATAAAAAGAAATGAAAATCTTTTTTAGAATGTACAGGTAAAACCCTTTCGTATGATACCCCACTTGGTATAGTTATCTTACTAAATTGAAACACGTTTTAATTTTTTTTTAATGATATAACCACAAATTCGCGGTTTTCAGATTTATTCCTTTACTTGTGCTAGAAGACCTACCTACCTGCCAAATTTCATGATTCTAGGTCAACGGGAAGTACCCTATAGGTTTCTTGACAGACACGACGGACAGACAGACAACGAAGTGATCATATAAGGGTTCCGTTTTTTACTTTTGAGGTACGGAACCCTGAAAATAGCAAGCAAATGAGCAGAATGTGGATCACCAGATTACTACCGTCTACGAACATTTGTAGCACCAGATGAACCGCCAATGCGTTGCCAGCCATTCAGAAATTTGTTGGACCCGTTGAACAACCCCATGTCGAAATCTGATGGGATTCTCACCTGCGGGTAGTTGTTACACAACTCAGGCAGCAGCGTGAGGTCGGTGTCGGCGCCGGCGCACATCTCGAACAGCACGTGACCGAACAGCAGCGTCTCTGCGCGCTCCGCCGACAACGAGCGCGCGTTTGAGCGTGGCGTTGCGCCGATGAGGGTGTTCTCTAGACCGCAGATCCTGATGAGAAATCACATCACAATATTATAAAGGCGTAAGTTTGTGTGTATGTTTGTTACTCTTTCATGCAAAAACTACTGGACGGATTTGGGTGAAATTTGGAATGGAAATAGATTATACCCTGGATTAACATAGGCTACTTTTTATCCCGGAAAATCAAAGAGTTCCTACGGGATTTTCAAAAACCTAAATCCACGCGAACGAAGCTAGTAATGCTGAGCTGGAAACTTTATTCGGGTAGTGCCACACATGACAGTTTATTTCAGCGCTTTTTCAGCTTAAGGCTTGTTGGGCTTAATACTCAAGTGGAGAAAGCGTCGGGATAACCAACTATTAGTTATAACAACTGATGTGTGGTGCAATTCACGAAATAAACTTTTTTTTCTTTCTTTCAAATTATAACTGTTCGATTGCTGTTTCGCCGACTTGGCCTGTTTACCATAAACCAGGGGTCTATAATTTTTTTAGCCTAAGGGCCACGATTCAGGAATACGGAACTCCGCCTAGAAGCTTTGATTCAAGATGGACGTCTTTTATGTGGAGCAATGTTTAATAACTACAAATTTATCATTGCAATTAATATAATATAATGTGACAAAATGCTGGAATGACCTCTCTCCACCTCACAGAAACTTTACATCGACCAGCAAATTTTGAGCGTATGAAAAGTTTATTTGACAGATGATAAAAAGACATAAAATACCAACCTTGCCACGCCATTTTGCACCATAACATTCCCTGTATGCAAATGTCGGAAGGGCGGGAATCCCTTCTCTTTAAGAAACAGTAGACCTTCTAACATCTGGCGGCCGATGCGCGCTACCTGTGTAGCCGGTAGGCCTGTGCCGATGGAACTGTATTTGCGGCTGTAATCTTCGCTCCAGGTACTCTGAAATACATTGATATAGAATAGAAGGTATTAATAGATGACAGATAACGAACAAGTGTAAATTAAAAATTTATAACACCCCTGACACTGACAAGTGAAGGCTACAGTGACTAGAAAAGAGCTGATAACTTTCAAACAGATGAACCGAATTTTTTGGATTATAGCTAAGAACACTCTCGATCAAGCCACCTCTCAAACAAAAAAATAAATAAATTAAAATCGGTTCATTAGTTTAGGAGCTAGGATGCCACAGACATATACACAGATACACACGTCAAACTTATAACACCCCTCTTTTTGGGTCGGGGGTTAATAAAATGACATCGCTGAAGTGGCCAGCAGCTCGATTGTAGAATGACAGCTACAATGTCACGATTGCAATCACCTCTGATTGGTTGACGCTCGCTCACTATTGGCTACAATGCATTGTCGCAACCAGAATAGCATAAATTTAGCCAATAACAACAATTGCGATTGTAATAATGATTGATGGCCGTTTTACGGATTGAGCTGCAGGTATTTTTAAAATGACGGCAAAACTATTTATTCTAAAATAAAACTTAACCTAAGCAATAAGTCTAAAGATTTGACTTTTGAAATAAGATTATAAACTATATTGCTTATATTTTCCGGGCCGCTTTTGAAGCACTTATTACAAATCTTGTAGATCTTGGTGTGATGTTGACACAGCTCCATTACCCGTCACGACACGTCTCCTCAGTTACCTTGTAGATGAGGTCCTTCAAGCTGCCCCGCGAGCTGTACGGCAGCACGGCGAGCGCGTGTCCACTGCACAGCTCCACATCCAGCACAGGGTAGATGTACGGGTGGTGTAATGCTCGGAACAGCTCCATTATCAGTCCACGGGACGTCTCATTTGGTTCTATCGGGCATTGGCTAGATAGAGGCATCTGGGGCAATGAAAACACACCGAATGAGAACCCTTACCATATTAATACGGGACTGCCTCCGGTATTAATTGACAAGGTTTAAAGACAGACGGAAACCTATCCTTTTTATAATACCCTCGAATCGAAATAATTGAGTGAAATCCTACGGAAAAGGATATCATTCCATTCAGACCTATCGACAAAATTGTAAATCTAATGTTAAGTAGGTAAACTTTTCCGCTAAGAGAAAATATGAAAGGGTTAGCAATTCTAGTGCTGTCAGTTTAATTTAGTGAATGTGTACAACATAGTTAACCCAACTTTATTTGCAGTCAAGCGCACACCTATATAGTTTAACAAGTGTACATTAAAAATTTATAACACCCCCGACAAGTGAAGGTAACTTTCAATTGTCTACTAGACAATAGTAATAGTAACTAGAAAAGAGCTGATAACTTTCAAACGGCTGAACCGATTTTCTTGAAAATCGGTTCATTAGTTTAGAAGCTACGATGCCACAGACAGATACACTGATAACCAGATACACAGATACACACGTCAAACTTATAACACCCCTCTTTTTGGGTCGGGGGTTAAAAACAATACTAACCAGGATAAGAAGTCTGTCCGCCTTGATAGAGTTATCGTGTATCGCAAACCACTTCTTGCTGCCGCGGGCGCCAATCTTGTTCAGTGGCGCCAACATGTGGTATCTGAAGACAAAAATGATTTTATTAACCGACTTCAAAAAACAAGGAAGTTCTCAATTCGACTGTATGTTTTTTTTCTGTCAATGAGGAGTCTCAAAATATATGAATAGTAATGTACCTAAACGGATTATGTAGCTAACAAAGAACTTTCCAGCGAACGTTCCATAAAATTATCATAGATGTCTCTAAATGCATAGCTCGCCGCGAAAAGCAGAAAAATACTGTCTGTACTCTTTAGAAGGTTTTTTTAGGTCATGTCAATCAATGATATAATATGATGAGTACCTTTAACTGTTAGTCTGTATACATATTCCTTCGTCAGCCATTCGGCAGTTTTTCGTTTTCGTTTTCCTTAACCCTCCCTGGGTTAAGGATTAAAAAAAAAACTGATTTAATGTTTTGGACCACTTACCGCGGAGTGTGTGTTAAGTATTCATTGCAGATTGCTAATGCGACTGAACTCTCCATAGAACGCTCGCCTTGCCTAAATCAGAAAACATAAATATTACTATACATCACATGTAATATATCTTTCATGGATATAGGCTTCTTTTATCCTGGGGAATGTAAGAGTTTGATGCATTATGCGGACTGAAATCCAAAAGGTCGGCGGTTCAAACCCCACCCGTTGCACTATTGTCGTACCCACTCCTAGCACAAGCTTTACGCTTAGTTGGAGGGGAAAGGAAAATGTTAGTCATGATTTAAATGGCTAATATTTTTAATTAACCTTGCAGCAAATCGAAATGAACTGATGAGGTTGGTCAGTCTGCACGCCTCCGTCACATAGAAGAATGTAGTGTGCATTCTTCAAAGCTTGTTTCCTTATTAACTTACTTTCACCCTTTTACCCTTTCTCTCTAATCATTATATCTTCTGTAACGTGTTTGCCTTACAAAGATCGCGAGATTACAGAGAGCGATAAGGTCGCCAAATTGTACTACTTACTAATAAACTAATGTTCTATTTGGCATTTCTTTTTATTCCATTCCATTCCATTAGCCTGTAAGCGTCCACAGCTGGACATAGGAATTACCAAGAGCGCGCCACCAAACACGGTCCTCCGCCTTCCTCATCCACCCGCTCCCCGCTATGATTTCTTTTTATAGTGGTGTACAATCACACTAATATCACACTTCACACTAATATTATAAAGGCGAAAATTTGTGTGTATGTGTGTGTGTGTGTGTGTGTGTATGTGTGTTACTCCTTCACCCAAAAAGCACTGGACGGATTTGGCTGAAATTTGGAATGGAGATAAGTTAACACATAGGCTACTTTTTATCCCGGAAAATCAAAGAGTTCCCGCGGGATTTTGAAATCGTAAATCCACGCGGACGAAGTCGCGGGCATCTTCTAGTAAAGTATATTTCAATTCAATTTCTTGTGATACGCACTTGGGTGAAGCGGCGGACTCGGAGGGTGAACTCTTCCCGAAGCCGGAGCCCATCAGCGACTTGTTGAACAGCAGTTTCGCCAGCGAGTCGATCTTAGCGGACACCAGCGGCGTGCGCTCTGTGTTCTTCTCCTCCTCTGTTCAACAAAAAGTTTCATCTCACTACTATACCTACTAATAATAATAGGTAAGCAATAAGGCTGCCTTTGCACACCTTTTTTTTTTTGTTTCTACCTTTTGTGTTGTGTTCCTTTTCATGTGTTTGTGTGCAATAAAGATTTCATCTATCTATCTAATTGTCACCTATAATGAAAGTACTGTCGCGTACTTTCATCTCGACCTTTAATCAAAGTACTGTCGCGTACTTTCATTAAAGGTCGAGATTTTAGCTCCTGATTTTTTTGCTTTGCTTTTTTTGCTTTTTGGGTATCAGTCGGTCCAGTGGATTTTGATTTCGAACGCATATTAACATACCATCTCGAAATGACTGACAAAAAAATTCGCCTAACCCGAAAAATCAAGCAAATAGCTTTCAATATTAATTAATTTAATAATTTTAACTATCCTGGTTGACAGAACAATCTTTTACTTTAATATTAATCGAAAATAATTTATGTCAGGAAATACCAACCGAATCAAGAGAAACCAAGGGCAAAGATTTGTTTCTTAGCAATAGATAGGATAATATTATTATACCTAAGTCTAATATGAATGGCCAATTTTGTAATAAGGCTTATGATTTTAATTCAATTACTTAGGTACCTTAGAAGCCAAGTTTTAAGCCAGTTATTATATTAAAATTAATCGAGAATCTAAATCTAAAATCAATAAATTAAATAAATTTGTAGGTTTAAAAATCAACCTAAACATTTTGGAGTATGGTCAGAGTGAACTCTAGGTTTGATTCTAAATCAAAGGAAAATAAGCGATTCATAAGCTACCTAGCGTCAAATGTAGGGATCATTTGACGCCTGCCAGTGACGTCGAAGCCTCGTCGTTTTGTTACAAGTTTTCTACAGTCCGACAAGGCTCATTTGGCGCGTGGCCTAAATCGGGACTAAAACCGCCATCTTGAGAAGTGCACTTGTTGATAGATCGCTGTGTCGGCATAAAGCTACAACAGCGCCCTCATTCAAGTGCCAAAAGAGCCTTGTCGAACTGTAATTGTCGTGAAGTGTGCCATGGTCGTACTAGATCCACGGGTCGTAATATCTAAATAGATTAAGCTGGAGGATTAGAAAAGAAAGTAATAGGTAAAGGTAGTTTTGTTAACGGGGTTAGTCGTTTATGGATCGAGTCACTGTAACTGCATTATAACTGCTGATTTCTAGACCTGGCAGCCCCATAGTTGCGCAGAGGGGAAAATAGGCAACCTTGATTTTTTAACTCCTTGGGGTATATTCTCTTAGCTGATGATCGACTTTCGTAAATAACTAATCAGGGATCCAAAAATTTTAATTAATTTTTTTAGTGTTTAATACCATTGGCCCGCGATTTAGCTAGGCAACCTATTTACGATATATTAATACCATTTTTCAGCATATATTCTCTATTATAATAATTATCGAGGTACATAACAGAGGAGGGTAGGTATATATTTCTAATATCAGGTATTAGATCATAATCACTTACGTTGTGCTTTGGTTGTATCTAGTAAGTAACAAACGATTTCTGGACCTATGTGGTTTGACGGTTTGGTTGTACGGTATGTTTACACCGACTTCACTGGACGGGAGATGAAAAATGCGTCTCAAATCAGTGACACTGTGATTGTAACAAATTAACAAAAATGGACTGAACAATAAAAACTACATCACTACCCATTTTACTAATGCGAAAGTTAGTTAGTTTGTCCTTCAATCACGCCGCAACGGAGTGATGTCTCGATTTGATTTTTTGCATGGATGTAGATATAAAGGGAGAGTGGCATACCTAAGCTGCTTTTTATCTCGGAAAATATGACGCTTGCAAGTCAAAAAATTTCCACGAGATTAAAATAAAACTAAATCTACTTACGCGGACGAAATCGCGGGAATCATCTACCTACCTAGCGTATGATTGATATCCTATTAATTAATTTTTCTATTAAAATATCGTTAAGACTATTGATACCTAGGGTAGGGTACATGTTCGTGAGCATTCTCATATGACTAGACTAGCTGATACCCGCGACTTCGTTCGCGTGGATGTAGGTTTTTAAAATTCCCGTGGGAACTCTTTGATTTTCAGGGATAAAAAAGTAGCCTATGTGCTAATCCAGGGTATAATCTATCTCTATTCTAAATTTCAACCCAATCCGTCCAGTAATTTTTGCGTGAAGGAGTAACAAACATACACACACACACATACAAACTTTCGCCTTTATAATATTATAGTGTGATATAGTGTGATTTTAGGACACATTTTTTCGGACAGTAAACCAAATGTAGGTATGTAATCTGTATGTAGATATTTATAGTATGTACCTAACTACCTGAAAGATACTACAGCATTTTGTGGTTTTTCCAGCTCGATTTGGAACGCTCTAAAGAACGTTTGCTTCAATACTCTTTCCTCTACCTTCGCTCTCCTCCTTGTCCGTGGAGACAGATCGTATGCGGAAGGCATCCCTCTTGTTGGCCGCCGCCACAGACTCCGGGTCGAGCTCCGCGGCCGACTGCGCCCTGCGGCACGCGCCGCGTCGCTTCTTCTTCCTGTAGCTTGATCTGGAACGCTCCTGGTAGAACCTGGACAGAACAGCAGGTTATAAGCATTTTAAGCCATCGTGTGATCACCTAAGTAGTTTGCCGAAAGCTCGATTACCAATTTACGAGATAATAGTGCCCGGTTCAAAAATAGAATCCTGAGCAACAAAGGCTCAAGCGCAAACAAAGCAGTCGTGCGAAACACACAACTTTTTATCTCACTACAGCGAGGAAAACGGAAGATGCTTGATACAAGAGGCGCCAGTACCGTGGAGGTTTCAATAAGAAGTTTCTATATCAAGGTTATGGTGAAATAACAGCAAGAGATCACAAGAGAATTGACTGATTTAATTCGACTTTTAAGTTACCAAATACAAGGTGGACTAATTTATGCGGAGGTTAACAACTGACTGATGACGCCAGCTACATTTCCACAAAAGCCAACCCAGCGAAATTGCTGGCGTCAATATGCACCCGCTACAAGCATCATCATCATCATTTGATAGAGTCCATTGCTGCCATACGCCACGGTCTTGCACTGCTGCCATAAAGCGGCTCCTTACGACTCGTTTGATGTCATCGTCTTTCAACGCTGCGGTATAGTAGGTTAAGGGCGTTAATGCCATAGTCCACCACGCTGGCTCAATGCAATTTCTGATTTATCATTTAAGCAATTAAATATCAATATTCTCAAAGGTGAGTGAAGTCTGCTAATCAACACTTAGCCAGCTTGGTATACTAATGACCTAAACTCTTCTCATTTTAAGAGGAAACTCTGTAGTGGGCCAGCATGGGCTATGATGATAGTGATATTGATGATGACACTATGGGTATGGATAGCATACAATCGATTTCTGATAGGAAGCGCCAAGGTGGGAAATGCCCTTCCGGTATTCGAAAAAAAAAAAACATCTTCAAGGCAAGCTCCATCCTAGATCTCATCATTGGGTTTTTAAGCGTTTTGTAAGTCGTCAAGCGCAAGCTATCACGCAATAAAAAAAATTATCAAGCATCACTAACCTGTCATGGCCTGTTGTCTCCGGCTCCTTCTGTTGTTCCTTGTCAACAGATTTTATATGTTGGTACAAGTTGAACATCTTCAGGGATATCCTATACAAAAATTCTCTACAATCCTTCAACTTTATACGCATCTACGCTTTCGTTATGTAATGGTTACGTTTTAATTTTTAATTTGGTTCAAAATAGCGAGAACCCAGAGTCATGAGAGCCAATTATATATTTAAAAAAAATAGAACTCTACACTAACTAGATTGAAAAAAATGTTTTCTTTTTTAAGGATGCAAAATTATTTCCGCAAAATAAATAAGAGTACTTTTTTTTTAAATTATTTACATTTTTTATGTTGAAAATAAATTAGTAAAACAGTGAAGCCCGTCTACTATTTCACAAATTACATCATTTTTTACATTAATAAACAGCACCAGCCAAAATGCACAAAAAAATGCAACAAATTAAAAAACCCCGATGGCCACTTCCAAAAAAAAAAAAAAAAATTAAAAAAAAATGTAGACGCAGCGATACGTCCTTCGCGGGGAAAAAGAAATTTAATCGCGCAATTATATTATAATATTTCGCCACCGCTCGACAAAAATATGTATGGCCGTTATGAAAGCATATCTCAAACTAAGTTCGCTAACATTTTTTTTTCTAAATAGGCAACGGGTGAGCGATTTTCGGATTAAACGAATATAATTTATTAATGCGCGTAAAGTTTAATGGCACATAACATATGTATAACTAATTTGAATGAGGAGCGCTAAGAGGGTATAATGATACCTATTATGTCTAATTTGAATAATTGCATTAAAGGTTTAGTAGGTTGTAATCGGATTTTATTGGTCGACTGCGGCGAAGCCCAAGGGAGGGTTATGTGTTTGACCTGTCTGTATGTAATATGTTCAACTCAACCAATTTTGATAAATGATACGCCATTAGATTTGTATCGATCGCGCGAATGTAAGTATATAAATTCTTAAAAAATCAAAATGACAGATTTTATGCGCTTTAAGTTATATGCAAACCGCAGTCGAGGGGTTTTTTTTGAAAAATTTAAAGTTACTTGTTAGTTTATAAGAGTGATCGAAATATATAGAACGGCTCAACCCCCTTGCGTTCGCGGTAATACTAGATACTTTGTAATTAACAGACTAGAGGAGATATGGTAGATGGAAAACTGGTCGGCAGTAAATGAAGCAGGTTAGGAGAAGCTGACTCTTTGAGTATATTATTATCTTAGTGAAATCGTAGTTACTCAAGTAAGGGCAGCGCACGCTACGTCAGCACATTAAAATTTATGGTTCATATTAAAATTTCGCCCTATATGTGCAGGTTATTTTTTGATTTAATTGATTTTCAAAAATAATACCTAATTAATGAGTAACATTTTGAGTGAGTAATAGGTCTTAAATATAAGTATGTAAGCATAGTATATATATCAATAATAAAATTTATTTTGAGTTGTCAAATAGCCACATTGCTCAAAGAGACTGAGATTAATAATTCCGATCACGATTTATTTTCACTTAAAACTCGAATGAGGCCCAGAGAAAAAAAGTTAACGTGAACTGTGCATACATCTGTCACTTACTCACTTACAACATACATACAACAAATTAATCGTGGTCCCGTTAACTACAGTATAAAATGTCGTTAAACCACGAAAGTTTAAAATTGTTAAACTTGAAAAGTTACTCAGGAAATGATTCGATGATACGTGGGTGTTTCACGCACAACTGGCCTCACTTTATCAAACAAGATTTCGATTGCTCACAAAAACTCCGTCTACCTCTTCCCTCTAGTCTGCGCCCCCTAATTGAAGCCCCAGGAATGCCTAAATCCGAGTTATGAAGCGGCGGATCTTGTACGCAGTCATGTATGATGTCGCGATAATATTGTCTTTGTTTTTCGATCAACAACATTGTTAGAACTTAGAAACAATATTGACTAGTTAATACCGGTGACTTTGTCGGCATAAGGGTGCCTCTCCACTGAAGCAGAGCGCCGATTTGCCAACAACTAGCTGATGCCCGCGACTTCATTCGCGTGGACATAGGTTTTTTAAAATCCCGTAGGAACTCTTTAATTTACCGGGATAAAAAGTAGCTTATGTGTTAATCCAGGGTATAACCCATCTCCATCAGCCAAATCCGTCTAGTAGTTTTTGCGTGAAAGTGTAACAGACATACACACATACACACCTTCAGGTACGGAACCCTAAAAAGCATATTGTACAACCGAAGATTATGTAATATTTTTTTATTTTTTTAAAAGAATATTAGTCATTTTAATCATGACTAACATTCTCCTTTCCCCTACAATTAAGCGTAAAGCTTGTGCTAGGAGTGGGTACGACAATAGTGCAACGGGTGGGGTTTGAACCGCTGACCTTTTGGTTTTCAGTCCTCTCCTATAATCGTTGAGCTATTGAGGCTTAGATAAATGACAAAAAGGCGTGGATTTGACTCGCTCCAGCAATGCGTGGGGTCTGCAATTGCTTATAAGTACAATATGGCTTAATATTATTATAAATGGAATATTTGAAAAGAGCACCCGCCAAGTTTTTTGCTGGCTGTTCTCAGTACATTCTACTTTCTGAACCGGTGGTGGTATAGTTTTATATCATAGTGGCACAAGTTGTCCTACATATAATAAACATTACATTTCAATCAGTACCTACCTATTAATAGACGAAGTAAGATAAATATTTTATTGCGTCCTGTCTCAAAACGCCGATTGATCGATTGAAGTCTGAATACATTCCCCAGCGTTCGCTTAAGTGGACAGGCACCCTAATAGCGGAATCCATACTAGGCGGAGCGGCGGCCGCAAAAAACCCTGAAAACAACGACCTCTAAGCACTACGCACTACACCCTGTCCACGGAGAGAATTTAATATAGGGCTCTCTCTGTTATCCCATACAAATGACAAAGACCAACAAGATAAAGTTAAACAGCATAGTTGAAACCCAACTACTACCAGCGAACTACCGATAATTATAATATAAAATTGTTTTTCTATCTCTCGGTGTATTTTAACATTACAATGTTATATTTTTTGGAGTGTTTTTTTTGTTAGAAGTGGCCGGTTTTTGTGTTCTGCTGGTGTTTATTGGTGGTGGAACTGATTGGGAAGCGCTCTATAAGGGCGCCGCGCCTGTGTCGGCGGGCGCCGGCACAGACGAAGTCCATACTTATACATATAGTTTCCCTAACTTGTAAATAATTACAAACTTGACATTGTCTAATCAGTGTAAAGCCAGACGAGAGAGAAAAAAGAGGCGCTACGGTGAATCAGACATAGATACAAACCTACATAGAATACATGTAAAAAGTGAGTGGGCGTTGACCAACCAATCACAAACGAGCCTATATTTTCCGTCCTGCTCTTTCCACGGAAACAAATGGATAGAGTACAGTTAGGGACTTCGTCTGTGATGGCGTTTGCTGGCGCGCGTGCTGTGCTTGTTTGGAGTGTTTTTTTTGTTAAGAGTGGATGGTTTTTGTGTTAGTTGGTGTTTTTTGGTGGTGGAACTGACTGGGAAGCGCTCTGAAGGGGCGCCGCGCGTATGTCGGCGGGCGCCGGCACAGACGAAGTCCATACTTGTATAGATTCAATAACTTGAAAATAACTACAAACTTGACATTGGCTAATCAGTGTAAAGCCAGACGAGAGAGAAAAAAAGAGTACAGTTAGTAGTTAGATTGCACCTTATTAGCAGTATTTATGATCGCTTGGTGTCTTCATACAGCTGGTGCAGCTCGTCGAACACCAGCAGCGCCACTATCGTGTGTATCGCCATCCGGATGTAGTAGGGCACGAAGCCCTTCCAGAAGTACAGCGCGCCCTTCCGGTGGACTATATCCGAGAATATTTCACGCTGCGTTAGCCCACGATGCTTTACTTGATATCTGGAATGAAATTTTGCAATAAAACTTAAAGCTAGCCTCATTAGCCTAAAAAAAAATGATATTTTGAGACAGAGATCTATTGACATTGTATTCTTACTAATGGATTATTGTTTAATACCTAATTTAACTATTATTTTTACTATAATTATGTAACTTAAAATTGTAAAATTAATTTATTTAATTTTTCTGATTTAATTGATTTATAACATTCTTTGCTTATTCTTTGAATAATTTTTTTGATTTTGACTTTGACAGTCACGAGTCAGACTTGCACACAAAGGTTCCGTACCATCGTACAAACAATGACACTTTCTTGTAATGTAACCTGAATTTCTTCACAGGTTTCGGATTTTTCTTAAATTTTTCCCCTTATTTGTGTTAAAGACATTGCTAGCTAAATTTTATGATTCTATTTCTAGGTCAACGGCTTACCCTATAGTTTGTCCAATTTATCTTCTAAATAAACTAGAAAACTAAAGTAGGTATAGGATGTTTAGGAGTTACTAAATCAATTCAAACACACCTGGTCTTCACGAGGTCTATAGGCAGAGAGACGAAGGCGGTGAGGAAGCTGGATATGAACGACGCATAGATGTGCAGTGACAAGCCTTTTGCCAGTTTCCTCTCGCGAAATTCTTCGCGTACCTGAAAACAACGGTTAATAAGATAGGTACTGTGCAGTTCAAATGTGAAAATCAACGCCATATTGAAAACTACCTGATACCCGCGACTGCGTACGCGTCGATTTAGGTTTTTAAAAATTCTGGAGGAACTCTTGGATTTTCCGGAATAAAAAATAGAATATGTCACTCTCCAGGTCTTACTAATAAACTTAAACTATAAGTTTTAGCGTCCTTCCTCTTCTTTCCTCTAAACCATATAACATACTAGCTGACGCCCGCGACTTCGTCCGCGTGGATTTAGGTTTTTCGAAATCCCGTGGAAACTCTTTGGTTTTCCGGGATATAAAAAGTAGCCTATGTGCTAATCCAGGATATATATATATTATCTATCTCCATTCCGAATTTCAGCCAAATCCGTCCAGTAGTTTTTGCGTGAAGGAGTAACAAACATCACACACACACACACATACACACACACACACACACACACACACACACACGCACACACACATACAAACTTTCGCCTTTATAATATTAGTGTGATTCTCTTTAGTGTGTCACTTTGTGGAACAAACTCAATGTTTACCTGTGTATAACTCCACACTTGGCAAATGCTGACCAGGACTGATCTGCCGAGGGTGAGGGTCCCGCCCCGCCATAAGGCACCCATGCCTTCCTGTGTACATATTCTGTTGGAAAAATTTAACAGTAATTTCAAAATGTCATCATCATAGCTGGCTCACTAGTGGGCACAGATCTCCTCTCAGAATGAAATGGGTATGGCCATAACCCACTACGCCAGCCAAGTGCTGATTGGCAGACTTCACACACCACTAAGAACATTATAGAGAATTTTCGGGCATGCGGATTTCCTGACGATATTTTTCTTCGCCGTTTAAGCAATGGATATTTAATTGCTTAATATGCACATAACTCCGAAGACGGCGTCTTTGCCTGTGGAAGTTATGATACACCTACTTGTAAAGCGCGTCAAAAGTGCCCCGGTAGAGACGTGGGCAGTTGCAGGCTATGCAGGGCTCCAGTGGTCCATCGGCCATCATGCGCACGAGGGCCACCTCCGACGGAGTGCCTGCCAGCGCTCCGCACAGACCTGCTGTGGTACTGATCACCAGCTTCTGGTAGAGTATGGGCTCCTGGTTGTATTCCCTGTGGAAGTTGTGTTTTGATAAGCACACAAAAAAATGTTAACATTATAGAGGAAGTACAAGTATTTATTCATCAGAAGAATATTTGTGTAAACTGTAAAGTGCAAACATGATCTGTAAATACTTAATCTTTAAGGTGTACCTAGAGCCTTTTTTGGCGTTCCCTTTTTCCATCCTGTCAGACGACGATGACAGTAGGCACTTGCCTGTGAAAGACATGGATGAACGCATGTTAGACAGTCAGGCGGGTGGTGGTCTAGGTGTTATAGGGAGTGTGGCGGTCGCTACAGTTGCAAATAGAGGGCGCCTCTCACTCATACCTTGAACAACTGATTTCCATACGGACCTAAGTCAGTCGCCACTCACGACGCTTTCACTAGATGGCAGCACGAGTACCTTACAGCTGAAGTTCAAGTAGAACAGGCAAATCTGAATCGCACTAACGGAGCGTTTAGGAATCTGCAATAGAAGTTTCGAGATACAACCGTCGGCCATTTGGCCGTGGGGTATCCAGCATATCTAGCAGTGAACATACATCAGGTGAGATGACGATTGGATATGCTAAGATACCTTCGGAAGACATCGATGAGCGCATGGTAGACGGCCAGGCGCGTGGTGGTGTAGGTGGTCTGGCGCAGCAGGCCCGCGGACAGGCCGGTGTACAGCGCTGCGCCGCCGCGGCACCTGACGACCGCGCTCGCCATCTCCAGCGTCGAGCACGACCGCGGGAACAGCTGCAGCCGCACTTTTATCACGTCCAGGGGATGGACTACTGTTGTTGCTACCATACTGAAAAATCAAATCCCGGGTTGGACCGGTTTTTTTAAATTTATTCATTATAGGCAAGCGCTTGACCACAATCATACCTGATGGAAAGTGATGATGTGGCCTAAGATGAGACGCGCCTAACTAGAAGATGCCTATTCACTCTTGTTTTAAACCAACGTTGTTGATCCAATGTTATTGGGGGTTTCTGTCAAAATATTCTTAGTAGCAGACCAGATTTTGGCGGCGTTACCCGTGCCTTGGAGAGCACGTGAAGGCATTGGTCCTGCGTCTGACGCATTAGCTACGGATTTTACAGTATTGCTGATAGAAAGTAATATTTTTTCCTTTGCCTTTAAAAATAAAAGTTAATCAGTGGTAATAGAGTGAAGAGTTAGTTTAAAAAAAAAGAATAAAATTGCCTTTGGCCCGCTGTGATCTACTTATTACACCAAGTAAAAATGGTTTCATTTTAAAATCTGTAAAATTAAAAACTAATATAAAAAACTTAACAATTGCGCTCATAAACTCATATTCACGGACGTAATTCTATACCTAATACCCATCAATGCGCATAGTATAATTTTGAAATGTAGGAAGAGTAGCCATCGAGTTTCTTGGTGGTTTTTCCTCGTATGGTAAGGGCATCCTGAACCAATGCTAGATTAACTTGACGACTCGAAAGCACATAATTAGAAGTAACATTTTATTTGAACAAAATATCTTTCTATTTCATCGATCAATGTGTTAAGTATGTTAGGTATTTAGTATATCTGCAGCTGTTCAATTGAGTTGAGCGCAAGCTAAAGGAGCATGCGTCTATCTTATTTCATCTCTTCCGCATTTTGAAGAACATAAGAAACGACTTACCCAGCCATACCGCCCAACACCATCGCAACGTGCCATGGTACCTTTCTCTTCACAGGGGGATCTCTTACCGAGAGCGGCATATCTTGGTCATATCGTCTTCATCGTGAATCATGGTGCCTATGGACCATGGTCAGAGCACTTAAAGGGTTGGATACATAATATGAATTTTGTAATTATTTTAATAAGATTTATTTTCTGATAAAGTTCATTGTTATTGATTTTGATGTTCTATGAGTGACGTTTATCGCAGAGTAATGTAAACTGTCAAAAAGAAATCGTTGAAAAATCTAGAGAGAGATCCTTAGAAGGCTAGGCTATGGCTGGGCTCATTTGGTCACGTGACCCGAGAGAAATATACACCCAGAAGGCAAGAGGGAGAGAGATGGTTGTTAAATTTTAAGCTGCAGCGCTGTGCGGGCTATATTGCACTTTATTGTTTCGTAAAAAAAGCGGTGATAGCGTAGTGGTTAAGTGGTCAGAGTCCTTTTCAAGAGGTCGGGGGTTCGGTCCCGGGCAAGCACCTCTAACTTTTCGGAGTTGTGCGTTTAAAAAATTAAATATCACTTGATTTAAAAAGCGAAGTTGAAGGAAAAGATCTGAGGAAGCCTGCATGCGTAAGAGTTCTCCATAATGATCTCAAAGGTGTGTGACATCTGCCGATCAGAACTTAGCCAGCGTGGTGGACTATAGCCTAACCCTCTGAGAGGAGACCCGTGTTCAGTAGTGAGCCAGCAATGGGTTGTTAATGTTTCGTAACTAAAAACCACTAATAGAGGGGTATTATAAGTTTGACGTGTGTATCTGTCTGTGGTATCGTAGCTCCTAAACTAATGAACCGATTTTAATTTAGTTTTTTTGTTTGAAAGGTGGCATAATTGAGTGTTCTTAGCTATAATCCAAAAAAAAATCGGTTCAGCCGTTTGAAAGTTATAAGCTCTTTTCTAGTAACCTTCACTTGTCAGGGGTGTTATAAATATTTAATTTACACTTTTTTAAGAGTGTCTGTAAAATAAAACTACATAGTAAAATTCATAACAAACTTTAATAGCAACAATATTTTCATTCATAAGTTAGTCACATAAAATTGCTCTTTATAAAAATATACTTATTTAAGGAATTTATAGCACATAATCATATTATAATGAATAATATGTAAATACTATACTACTATATCACACGAACCACTTCGCTTTATATATTATCGTATTATATATTCCGTCTGTACTCTGTACAATCGAGACATTAATTAGTGTACATAATGCAAATACAAAATGCCAGCTGATCAGAGATCTAAGTTCTTAGGCTCAATGCACATCTGTAGAGTGAAGCGAAATTGTTAGTACTTAAACATCATTTAAAAAGATAAAATCTGGACTGTGTTTAAAAAAAACTACATCACGTTCTTGTTTTTTTTTTAAATGTTTTGTTTTGATACATTTTGACACTCGCGACAAATCTATTGGTTTATAGCCTCAATAGCTCAACGGTTAAGGAGCGGACTGAAATCCGAAAGGTCGGCGGTTCGAATCCGACCTGTTGCACTATAACCGTACCCACTCCTAGCCTAAGCTTTACGCTTAGTTGGAGGAGAAAGCTATGACTAACATGGCTATTATTCTTTGGAAAAAATATGGTGCAAGAATCATCAAAATAGGTCCACAGCCTCTAATTGCAGACGGGTAAAAAGACAGGCTCCACTCTTGTTCTATAGATATATGTACATTGGACCTAAGACGAAACTTTACTGGAATATGTATGGCAGTGGAAAAATCCAACATCGGGAATAGAACCCGGAACGTAGAGAGGTTTTTAGGATTCGCATCACTGAGCCAGTGGTCATAAAATATGTATTATAATGTAATGAATATACTATCGTGCAAATAATTGTGCGTTCTTTTGTAAATAAATTCTAACAAAATAGCAAATTAAAATATACTTGGTAAAAAAATAATTCATTTAAAACATGTCTTGCAAACAAAAAACTATTTATAAAATTTTCTATACGAAATTCAATTTCTCTTATACAATAACTTTAAAAATAATAATTATAATCGGAAACAATGCATCTGGAATAAATTTAAACAATAACTTATTTATCAACAGTATGTTATATGTTATTGAAAAAAAAAATTACTCACCTAAGATACTAAAACGTTTGAACTATGATGAATTTCACTAGTAGCCATTTATATTCTACAATGCAGGATCCAAGGACTTGGAATGGCTAGATACCGCAACACGCTGTCTGTCTAAGGTCGTAGCTCACTTACACGACACAGCTCCCGCACGGTAAAAGAATAATCATTCAAATATGGGCTTTAAGTCGTACACTGTACGTATATTTTACAGTGATAGCATACAATTGCAAAAAACGCGCAGCAAGCGAATTTGCCACAATCAAACCACTCGATGGCTAACGCCTCGCTTACCGCGCGCTTCAAGCAAGCGAAGCAAGCAGAAGTTTAAAAATTATTATTAAAAAACCAGCCAAGTGCCAGTCGGACTCGAACAGGAAAGGTTCCGTACCGTCGCAAAGACTACCTACTTTTTAATTTTTCACATGGCAGCCATTTTGAATTTTTTATCATCTTTGTTATAGCGGTAATAGAATACAATCTGTGAAAATTTCAGCTGCCTACTTATTATGGATCATGTGATACAGCCTGCTGCAGACAGACGGACGGGTTCATCTATTAAATGAAGATGCGGAATCTAGCTATGCCAAGTCCGTGGTAGGATCTATTCTACTGACTATTTTGTACATTGTAAGCAAAGAAAGCGTGTGAATTCCAAGCCATTCTCAACAATATTTGGCACTGTAAAGACCTCTAATAAATATGTAGAACTGTAACAATTTTGTGCTCATGTAAATTCGTAAACTTGCATTGGCTGTAGTTTTAATAAAGTACTGATTCTGATCGCAGTTAAATTTTAGAGTATTCGCATCTTTTTCTAACCAATGTAATAAGAAAAGGACGGATAAACTTAATTTAATTTAGAACTGTCATACCTCGTGACTTTAGGTTCGTGAGCCTATTATTTAATTTAGACTTTAATTTAAAATTCACTTTCCGTCCTTTTTTAGCAATATTAAAAGAAAAAGATGCAGATACTCTAAATTTAGATTAGGAAAAACATTAGAATCAGCGCCAATGCCTTGAGAGAGCTTAAAATAGAGTCAAAAAGATATCTATTATCTTGTTATTTCGATAAATTAATCCTTATGAAATCAGTTAATCATAACTTCTCAGTTCAATCGAATCAGTTACCTATAAATTATTTGTTTAAGAATCAGTCATAATTAATTTCTTTATGCCAAAACTCGTCCCTTTAAGAATCAATTATACAAAACTCATTTTAAGAATCAGTAATTAATAACTTATCCCTTTGATGCTGCAATCTATAGTGTGTACTTTAACTTTGCTCACATTTTATTTCAGAGTTAAAACCAGACAGGTTTATATAAAGACATAAATCCGACTCGTTTAAACTGTATCTTAACAGGGCTCCCTCCGTCACTCGGTTCATACAATCGTAGTTCCAATTTCATTTGAATATTAAGCAACCAAAGTCCATGAAATTTTGCAGACATATTCTAAAAACTGTCTCTGTATCTGTGTCTGTGGTGTTTTAGATTTTTCTAAAAATATATAGTTTTAAAATGACAGGGGCTCAAAGATTTGTATGTAAATATTTATGACCGCGTAACTTTGAAACCGAATATTCTAACAGAAATCTGGAAAACCACAGACATAGATATTAGTTTCTAGAATATGTCTGCACAATTTCATGGACTTTGGTTGCTTAATATTCAAATGAAATTGGAACTACATTTGTATGAAGCGAGTGACGAAGAGAGCCCTCTTAAGCCTATGGAAAATCAAAGTATGCACTATAGATCTCAAACTAAGAATCAGTTATCCATTACCTATCTTTAAGAATCAAATATCCATATCTCTTGTTGTGTCTTTTTTCTTTACATTGTGCCTGCCTAAAAGCCCAATACACGCCAACGCCTATAAAGCCAAAAGGCTTTTTCTAAATATTTTCCTGTATATTAGTCATATATTTTTAAGTCTAAGCTTAGCCTAAGTCTTGTCTAAGTGTTTGAACTTTGAAGCGGTGTACATCCATCTGTTTAGAAAAATAAATTAGTTTATGTGACGTCATAGACATTTGACATAATTTGGCGTACTTTTTTGGTTAATCGATTAATTAAAACGGTTAGCAAACTTAAAACTAACAGCGGACGTGGATTTCACGAATTTTGGAAGACCCACTATTTAATAAGTCCTAAGAAATAATTGGCCTAGTGGTAAGCTGTGATAGCCTAGTGGTTAGAACGTCCGCCTCCAAATCGCAGGTCGGGGGTTCGATCCCGGGCACGCACCACTGACTTTTCAGTTATGTGCGTTTTAAGCAATTAAATATCACTTGCTTTAACGGTGAAGGAAAACATCGTGAGGAAACCTGCATGCCTAAGAGTTCTCCATGTTCTCAAAGGTGTGTAAAGTCTACCAATCCGCATTGGGCCAGCGTGGCAGACTATGGCCTAAACCCTTCTCAATCTGAGAGGAGACCCGTACTCAGTAGTGGGGCGGAAATGGGTTGATCAAGAAATAATTTATTTTTAACATAGGCATTCCGCATCTACCCAATTACAGTTACTTTATAAAAATTATAAAAACTTAAATTATAAAACGAGGGTTCCATACTCGAGCATTTTTTTCGACATTTTGCATGATAAATCAAAAATTATTATACATAAAAATAAATAAAAATCTGTTTTAGGATGTACAGGTAAAGCCCTTTCATACGATACCCCACTTGGTAGAGTTATCTTATTTTGAAAATTGAAACACATTTAATTATTTTTTAAATCATGTAACCACAAATTCGCGGTTTTCAGATTTATTCCTTTACTTTGGCCTATATAATATAAGGCCTACCAAACTGCCAAATTTCATGATTCTAAGTCAACGGGAAGTACCCTATAGGTTTTCTTGACAGACACGACGGACGGACAGACGGATGGATGGACGGACAGACAGACAGACGGAGAGACAGATAGACAACAAAGTGATCCTATAAAGGTTCCGTTTTTCCTTTCGAGGTACGGAACCCTAAAAAGCGTCAAGTCTGATATGTAGCTTGGTTATTAGTCTTCATAATATCTCTTTAGGCTGTGGAAGGTTACCTCGATCTACGTGTACTTGAAGTACGCGGAGTTCATCTGCTCGAGAAAGATGAACGTGAGCACGGTGTGAGGCCCGAGGCGCGCATAGTACGGCAGGAAGCCTTTCCATAGAGAGAATACGCCCTCATTCTTGAGGAGGCTCGTCACAACCGTCAGTTGGGATTGACCCTTAGCCGCATTTTGGATTCTAAAATTTAAAAAAAAAGATTTAAAGTGATTAATATAATGGAAGAGATCCTTGGCTTCAGCTAATCAAGAGTCTGAAGATACAAGTGTAAATTAAAAATTTATAACACCCCCAACAAGTGAAGGTTACAGTAACTAGAAAAGAGCTGAAAACTTTCAAACGGCTGCACCGATTTTCTTGGATTATAGCTAAGAACACTCTCGATCAAGCCACCTTTCAAACAAAAAAAAACTTAATTAAAATAAGTTCAAATAAAGAAATTTGATTTGATTTGATTTGATTTGATTAGTTTATGAGCTACAATGCTACAGACAGATACACATGTCAAACTTATAACACCCCTCTTTTTGGGTCGAGGGTTAACAAGTATTGTGTCATTTGAATATGAATAGTGTTTAAAACAAAGTATGGTGTCTATATGTAATATCCCGTCATTAGGACACTTGGTTCAGTATCAAATTAGGCTTATAGGCTATAGGTTTGACTTCAATAACACTAAATAATGCAGCGGTGCTGGCTAGAAAGTTCTCACTTGTTTGGAGAGCATCCCATACTTAAGCATTAGAGTAGAAATTAGCTACGGGACGTTGCGTAAATAGATGCCGCGGGGTCAATGCCACGTTGTAGGCAGGTTAGAAAAATACTAAATCACTAAGACTACAAGTATAAGGCAAATAGTTATTGGTATAATATATTTATAGTGCTAAGTTTTGCTAACAGTCTAATTTCATCCTGTATAGAGGTGCAGAGTTTACAATGTCAATAAGTTATAGCTCGTTCACACAGGCTGCGTAAGCGTAGACGTAGCGCATACTATTGCGTTGTAATGTATGGAACTGTATAAAACATGGCACACCGCTCGCGTAAGGCATGGACGCATGCGTAACCCGGTGTTCGGGGTTTACGCGCGTCACTACGCACGTGTCACGTGTACGCAATTGGTGTGAATCGACCTTAATTAATCTTAAATTATATAACAATGCAAACACAGTTCAATGCATTAACAGACAGCAGTCTTGCAACATTTTTTATGTAAATGTTTCGTCCGTGCATAAAGCAACTCACCTTGTCTTGATGATGTCAACAGGCATGGAGGCGATGGTGGTGACGAGACCGGACACCATGGACGCACAGAAGTGCAGCGTAATACCATCAGGCACGTATCCTACGAACATTTCTCTAGCCTGCGCGAAACGACAACGACCATAATAATATCTACATTAAATTTTATTTTGCACTAGATGATGCCAGCTGCTTCGTCCGCGTGGATTTAGGTGTTTTATAATCCCGTGGGAACTCTTTGATTTTCCGGTATAAAAAGTTGCCTAAGTCAATTTCCGGATCACAAGCTACCTCTGTACCGAATCATACTTCATACTTTTCATACTAATATTATAAAGGCGAAAGTTTGCGTATATGTATGTGTGTATATTTGATACTCCTTCACGCAAAAACCACAGAACGGATTTGGCTGAAATTCGGAATGGAAATAGATAATATTGTGGATTAGCACATAAGCTACTTTTTATCCCGGAAAATCAAAGAGTTCTCACGAGATTTCGAAAAACCTAAAACCACACGGACGAAGTTGCGGGCGTCAGTTAATTTCATATAAATCGGTTAAACGGATGGAACTGTAAGAATCCCGTGTGAACTCTTTGATTTTCTGCTATAAAAAGTTGCCTATGCCCGTCCCCGGGATGTAAATCAGCTCTGACCTTTCATCAAAATTGGTCAAACTGTTGAGCTGTGAAAAGCTAGCAGACAGACAGATCGACACACTTTCGCACTTTTTTTTTTCTCTCTTATGGCTTTACAAAGATTAGCCAATGTCAAGTTTGTAGTTATTTACAAGTTAGGGAAACTATATAAGGACGTCGTGTGCCGACGCTCACCGACATACGCGCGGCGCCCCTTTATAGCGCTTTGCAGTCAGTTTCACCACCAAAAACACCAGTGAAACACAAAACCGGCAAAAAACACTCCAAAAAGGCAGAGCACGCGCGCCAGCTAACGCCACCACAGACGTGGTGGCGTTAGCGTTACGACAGTTACCTGTGAGTAAGTGCTAAGCTGCGCCGCGTTGACCACCATAGCGCGCCCAACAGTGGGCATGGCCCCACGCCACAACTTTAACACACCTTCCTCGCGTACTATCCTGTGACACCATTATAATTCTAACAGAGGCAAGAGAGATCTTGGAATTCCGGGACTATTTGACAGTTGAATCAAAACCTTATTACTTTTTACTCTAAATTCGCAAATAATATGTAAATCAAAACCTAAGATATACTAACTTTAGTCAAATATGAAATAGAAATAAAATGATTACACTTTTTTCCAAACGATCTAATAAGTGACCATCGTTTGTACTCTACTAGAGCAAATAAAAATTATTATTTATTGATTGATCTTTTAAGTCAGCTAAGGAAATCAAAAGTATACCTGATCAGTGCATCCATAACATTTTTGTAGTTTCTACGTTGCTCCTTTGGTAGTCTGCCATCAGCAGTCATTCGAATTAACGCAACCTAAAAAAGTCAGTAAGTATTTTACATAATATAATTTGTAAGCAGTAATAGCCTAAGTAGTGATGGTTTTGACCTTGTACTTGGGTGGTCCGAGGTTTGGTCCCAAGCAGTGGCGTGAACAGAATTAGAAGCTAGGGTATGCATTCACATATGAACTTACTAGCTGACGCCCGCGACTTCATCCGCGTGGATTTAGGTTTTTCGAAATCCCGTGGGAACTCTTTGATTTTCCGAGATAAAAAGTAGCCTATGTGCTAATCCAGGATACTATCTATCTCCATTCCGAATTTCAGTCAAATCCGTTCAGTGGTTTTTGCGTGAAGGAGTAACAAACATACACACACACACACACACACACATACATACAAACTTTTGCTTTTATAATATTAGTGTGAAGTGTGATTTTCTGGGAGGTCATAATGAAAAATAGCATTAATTTATTACAACTAGGGTATGCAGTGCTATTATGCCTCTATGAGCTGCACGCCACTGGTCCCAGGCACACACCTCTAACTTTTAAGTTATGTGCGTTTTAAAGTTTAGCAATGAAGGTATTCTCAGTAAACTAGCAAACCTGAGGGTTCTCCATAATATTGAATAGAATTGAATTGAAAAAATATTCTCAAAGTGTGTGAAGTTTGTCAACCTGCACTTGGGCAGCATGGTGGACTATGGCCTAACCTCTTCTCCTTCTGAGAGAAGACTTGTGGTCATTAGTGGGCCGGCGATGGGTTGAGATGGTGCAGAGTTGAAATAGTAGGTACTCTATTAACTTCTATGCACAACAGACGGAAACGTTTAAGTGCAGAAACCAGCCCAGAGAGAAGAAGATCTTCTATGCAGAAGGACCAGAGAAGGAGATCCCATTAGACCATGCCCCTAACATGTGATGGATCAAAAAGGGTCACAACCCTAAGAAAAACAGCCAGTCAAGGCATAGTCACCTCAGCAGGCGTGCCTACGAAGGCACCTACGGAACCGGCTGTGATACCCAAGAACATTTTGACGGCAAATCCTGGTGCGGCACCCTCATTGCGTCTGGAAAAAAGAATTTATTTTGCTCATTATTTCTAAATATCTGAAGTCTAAACAGATTTCGATGTATGTGGTACTGTTAGAATAGCTTAGCTATAATTTTTTTTAATTCAATATGGCAGGACTGTCTTGTTTTAAATTTTTCATTAGATTATAGTAGAGGATGCTGGCTACTTCGTCCGCATCCGTTGAAGATCCTGTGGAAACTTTTTGATTTTCCGGGATAAAAAGTAGCCTATGTCCGTCCCCAGGATATAAGCTAACACTGTACCAAACGTCAGAATCGGTTAAACTGTTGGGCCGTGAAAAGGTAGCAGACAGACAGACAGACACACTTTCGCATTTATAATATTAAATAGTATGGATTTTATACTAGGATTACAACTTACAGTCATGGGCCTAATGTTTTAACTTGTAGACCACACTAAAATTTAGAGCAATTTTTAGCAATATTAAAGAGAAAATGCTCTAAAAGTTTAGAAATAAACTTCAGAAATGATGTCCTTATCAATTGTTTTCTTATTTGAAATGCATAGTATATTACCTTTGCATTATTTATGTACCTATCTATTCTTAGTAACCACTGGAGATCGTCTTTTATCAATTCATGTCACGCCCATTCTTTATCTCATGTAATTGTGTAATAATTTATGTATTTGTTTGCCTATTATACTTGGTAATACTTAAGTCTTAACATGCACATATTTAATACAATTTTACTTATAATTTTCATAAAATTTTCAAGTAATTTTAATTTGTGCATAATAACAGGGATTGAATTGAAACTGAATCCCAGTCAATATGTTTCCCACTCATCTTAAATGTCGCTGCATTAGCATGCATACTCACTCTCTATATGAATCAAACAGTAGATTATAGATCCCAAGTCGCGTGGTAGTATATGTAGCCTGCCTCAGCAGCCCTGCGGAGAGCCCTGTGTACAGAGAGAAGAACCCCTCCCTGGCAATAATCTCCCCGGCCACTGCAAAGGATGTGCGGCCACCGCCACTCAACTGCATACGAGTTTTTATTAAATCCAATGGCTGGACTACACATGTGGCTGCCATTCTGAAAACCATTTATTTTTTACTGTGACACCCTTGACTTAAGAATGTGGATTTATGTCTTTTTTAATCCTATGGAAACTCTTTTCACTCTCTGGGCTAAAATAAGATAAGGAATAAGATAAAAAGTAGCCTATGTCCAGTGATGAACAATTTCATAGGTTAAACAGATGGGCTATGGAAAAGCTGACAGACACACATTCACATTTATAATATTGGTATGGATACATGAGTTTACAAATTATCTCGCTTCTATAAACAAATCTATTTCTTTGATTATTATAAATGTAAAAGTGTCTGTTAGGTTTTCAAATTTCAACCAGGAAATAAATGATTTTGATGAAATGTGACAGAGACACTATCTATTATCTTGGAAAATCAAGGAGTTCTTGCTAGGATCAGCTAATATCATATAGCATATAAGTAATATATTTTAATCAATGCAGATTTTATGGTCATCCTCCTTTGCATTAAAAATTTTGGGAATGTTCCCATTTTAAATAGTCACAACAGTCTGTTACATAATCTCAATAAGTACCTAATAATTATTATGAATAACAACTAGATAAGTAATAATAAGTCCGAGGTCATAACAATTACTACATAGTTCCTAATTCGCTAGACATTTCAATGTTAATAAAAACAGCAAAGTTCCTTGAATTTTTGTCATAAGAAAAATCAAGAGTTTTGGTACGTTTTTTAAACTGGAACGGAATTGTTACCCAGATCGCAATAACCCGCGGTAACACGGCTTTCGGCAATGACATTGGTCGTAAAAAAACAAGGTGAAAAAATACCCGGCAAGTCCACCGAAGGCAAACTTGAGCCCATTGGGGATGTATCGTTCCTTAGGCGGCACCGCTACCTGTTGAGCCATCTTTTCTTTGCCACAGTTATACACTAACACTATTCGAAAGCAAAAATACTTTTTAAATAAATCCAGTCCACACCTCCAGCTTTTATCTTTGAAATAAAAATTCAAATTAGAAATTGGTGTGCGTTGAATAGGTAGTTGAATTGAGTTTTGAAAAATCAGAAATCAAGTTGACAATGACAATGACGTTTCCTGTTGATAGATGTCACTTGTCAATTACTTCTTTTTTTTTCTCTCGTCTGGCTTTACACTGATTAGCCAATGTCAAGTGTGTAGTTATTTACAAGTTAGGGAAACTATATGTATAAGTATGGACTTCGTCTATGCCGGCGCCCACCGACATACACGCAGCACCCTTTTAGAACGCTTTCCAGTCAGTTCCATCACCAATAAACACCAGCAGAACTCAAAAACCGGCCACTTCTAACAAAAAAAACACTCCAAAAAGGCTCAACACGCGCGCCAGCAAACGCCACCACAGGGCAATATCATTCTGAAATTGAAACAGAATACTTGGTTGAGGTGGGTAACATTGGTATTACAGTTGTGATTTAGGATTTTTATTTGTACTCGTAATACATCTCGATTACGATTTAGCCGATAGTCTCTATATTGAAGCAATAATTACGAATTGATGCAGCAAGCCCACTAAATCATCAACATCACAATCTTTTTCTCTAATTCCTAATTCTTGTACTAACATAATTATAAGGAATTATTGTTACTAACACGCTAACTTATCTGTATAACATACATATTTTATTTTCATTTGGTTTAGAACCGCCCACAGAATTACACACTCAAAATTATAAAAGCGTGTAACTCCATTTACGGGCAGTCACAGCGTGCACCGATAACAATAGTCGTACAATAAAATACAAATACATAATTATGATAACATGGTCTGAAATAAAATCTTATTTATTTAATTCCACTACAACTTTTATTACACCCATACCTGTTATCGGTTTCGACACGGCATCGTACCGGAACATTGAGGTCGAGATCTATAGATAGATAGATATCACTTTGACTTTGTTTAGACTATCTTTAGTTAAAACGACAGATTTGTGTACTCGGTCATTGATATAGCACTGTCTTGTCTTAACAGTGTCAAATCAAAGTACGTCCTAAGGATTTCAGCCTAGATCGCTTGATGGCACGTCTTTACCTACAAGGCGGTAGCCACAACCAGAGACAATTTAGAAATTATGAATTCCCAAATTGCCCGTCGGGAACCGAACCCAGGACTCCCACTACGCCAGAGAGGTCCCTTGACATTCCTTGAGAAAGTTTATCAATTAATAAAGAACCAAATGAAAATCTCTAACAGTAGTTTTTGAGATGAGGTCTTATGGATAGATAAACGCTTGGTTTTACACTGCAGTGACATGAGGAAATGCTAAATAAATCTACTCCTTTAAGAATTTTTTTTATTATCCTCCTTAATATTATCAAACATGTTTGATTGAAACATAACAAGAGTTTAAACATACAATTTCTTCAAACAGGCAGGTAGCATTAAAAAATATAGAATAATAATTGCGTAGTATTTTTACTTTTAATGATGACTGTTCTTGCAATTCACGAGCGCGCGTGAACTTCACTTGTTTTTACGTCGATTCGTGCACCAGCATGGTACCAGCACAATGCGTGCCATGTCAGTCGAACCAATCTTTTCTGTCATCCCGAGTAATCGCTTGCAATTCGCAAACGTTTATCTTTACGTTATTATTCGTTTATTATTACTATTATATATTCTGTGGCGTAGACAGCAACCAATAGCGGACCGACGCGCGCTATGATTGGCCAAGATATTTTCGCGGCATTCAAATAAAATTTCTGCACAGGTACATCGTCGTAACTTATAAAAGTGGCATTGTTCTAAACTACTAAATAGGTAGGTTAGGTACGTAAATGGAATCACAACTTAGGTACCTACTACTTAAAACTAAAAAAACCTTATTTCAAGAAAATCTGAATTTGTGAACATCAGTTTATTATGCGAATTAAAACCCCTTTTAACAAGCGGTTCATAGAAGAGGCGACGACCATCAGGAATGAGGATCATCACGATACAGAGATCAAGAGAAATAATTATAAAACAAACTTAAGTCTTAGTTATTTTAAATATATCTAATCTACATGGTTAAATGTAATTATTATCCAAAATATCAAAGGCACTTGAATATCAGTTTACAACAAATCAATAATCACAGCTTTTTGTAGCATTAAGGATAGTTATAAAATAATAATTAAACTTACAAAAAAGAAATAGCGCTTTGGCATATACCCCCTTTTGTTATGAAGCCCTCGATATATAGATTAATATCTCATTCCATTTTGTTTATAAATGGTTTATACCATCAAAAACAATTCTAGACAACAACGTCAAGAACAGTGTTATTACTACACACAATTTCAAAGAAGGAGACACATCGACGCCAAAGTCTGTATACTGCAATATATTCCTTTGAATTTGGCACATCATGCAGAACCGTCAAAGCTTTCAACAACGTTTCGTAAATTTGGTTTATTTCTAAGTGACCCAGTCTTGATTCCATTTCTTTCAAGTTCAGTTTTAAGAAAAATTTCCTTTGGAACTTCGATAGTTGTTCTCTGTTGATTTTTATTTGAGAATCACTATTGCATCTGCTGCAATCACAAACTGTTCCGTAACATGCAAATGTTTTGAGGTGTCTCAGGTGGGCATCTGGTGTATCATCATCACATCTGTGCCATCTATAAAAAAAAAATTAAAATATAACCATAATAAAAAAAACTAGTCAAGTGCGAGTGTGACTTGCATGCAAAGGGTTCTGTTCCATCGTACCTAATATTATACCTAACACCTTTATGTAGAACTTTGCGAGTTAATAACGGTCCGCGCCATCTATATGTGATTTAGTGATTTTTTTTTTTTTAACACATTTAAATTTTTTGTGTAATATAATCACAAATTCAGTTTTCGGATTTTTTCCTTTACTTGTGCTGTAAAACCAATCTACCTGCCTTTCATGATTCTAGGTCGACGGGAAGTACAGGTTTTCTTGATAGTCACAACAGACAGACAGACAACAAAGTGATCCTATAAGGGTTCCGTTTTTCCTTTTGAGGTACGGAACATGTATATAGATAGCTTGCATCCCAGAAATAGACATGATGCTTTTTGCCCTGGAAAATCAGGTTCTACACATTTTTTGAAAACTGTTCAACATAGCAGACAGACAGCTACACTTTCAGTTATAATATTAATAAAGATTATGAATATGAGTTTGGATAGTAAATAATCATAGAATACTTACAAAAATGGAACAGTTAACTCCTCTCCGTTTCTAATAGGACGAATAGCTATCAGTACTAATGTATTGTTATTGTTAACTATAACTGAGTTAGAATTGCAGGATTTCTTCAGCTTTGAAATAAAAGAGAATAATCCATAATTTTCTGTTCCGTAGCTACTTTGATCCAATCTTATGTTGTCTTGGGCCTGAACTATGTGAAGAGGGGTTTGATATACAGCTATGAACATCATAATTCTGGCCATAGCTTGCATGGCTTGTTGTCTTTTATCAGCATCTTTTGGTAGAAATGAAGGGATTTTATCTTCAAGGTGATGTAAAAATACGGCAACGAGAATACTGGCATTATGAAGAACTCCATAAATGAAAGTCTTATCATCTTTGCAACATAAAATTGAGTACTTGTTGTTGGTGTCATATATTTCTTGGGTTGAACTGGACTTGATTCTACTGCTGCCCATATTGTAGGATGCAGTGATAAATTCATCCCATGATTTGCACGATTTTTGTAGTTTGAAACACGCTTTTATTGCTAAATTTAGCGTTTCATCAAATTCCCACGAGATTTCCATGATTTTGCATTCATATTCATGGTATTCCTTCATGCATTTATTTTTGCATTCTTCATTACAGAACAGTGCATAGGAACAACCGTCACACGGTATTAAATTTAGGTGCTTCTTTTGACAAAAATGACAAGAGAATGCCGCATTGATTTCCTCAGTGTAGCTCACATAGGCTCGTTCTGATGCTAAAACAGCCCCCACTTTTATGTTTGTGGCGGCAACCACTGTAGGCATAGCTGTCGAAGTAACAATTTTAATATCAGAACTTGCACACGGGACTTGAGTGTTACATCTCATGGCATTTTTATCAATACACATTTCAGCAGAATGACGCATTATGCCTTTGAATATAGCTTCTCTATCAATGTGTTGCAATGCCTCATTTTGTCTTTTAATTAACTTTTCTTTGAGCTCACCCGGACAGCCCATTGAAAAAACTGTCTTGATGTCATTATGGCAGGCAGTCCACGCTTCTAGTTTATAGAACAGTGCAGATCTGTTGCTATATGCTAGTATCATTTCTTTAGAATCCTTTGGGGCGTACAATAGAGCTTCATTGTATAGTGCTAATGCTCTTTGGTGAATGCCATTCCTGTAAGCATCATTGCCTTCGTTACGTTTTATTGTAGAATTCGATTTGGTTTTACGATCAAAGTGTTCACAATGAAAGGCAGGCGTGGTGAAATAATTCGCTTTCCTCAGAATACGTAATCCTGTCATCACGACCTCCGACATATCCTCTTTTGCCAAGGCATCATAAATTTCTTCTTCATAGTGGTACTTCGAGAGGGTGTCTCGAAAAATACCGGGTGGAAACATTCTAATATTTTGAAGCTAAAATGCAAAAGTTAAATCAAAATAATAATTCGAAGATTGATTCCATTTCTACTGGACTAAGAAGTACCTGGGTAAGTTATACGGCTAAAACCGAATTTCTTTGCACAAAATACGAAAGTAGTAAACAACTATTACCTTACCAAACAATAAACTAAATAAATCCAATATTTAAATCATGGATGTACCTAGATATATGAATTCTTTTTAAATTTGGCTAAATCGGTAGAACAGTTGTAACTTGTGATAAAAATGGGGGGAAAAACTGGAAAAAACATAAAAATTAAAAATAAAAGACAGCTAGTTTTCAAGTGTTGCCACTTGCCAACTGCTTTCCAACAAAAAATACACTATAATAGTAGGAGAGCCCACGATCCTAAATGGAAATTTACTCGAGCGTCATAGAGACCTATTGGGTTGCAAAGATGATAAGAAGAAAAAATGTTATAGAGTTTGGCTAAATAAAAGATGACACTGGGCTTTTTTCCAAACTTTTTAGTGGGCAGCCCTAAAACGTTGATTAACGTCAGCCATTTCTATTTTCTTTTTAACTTTGATACTTGGTTTAAATTCGTAAAAGATATTAATATTAAGTATGTTTTCTAAAACCATATCTCTTATTAGTTAGCACATAGCTCTTATTAAATTACGATTGTAAGCGATACGATATTACATCATTGGTTATGATTTGTGATTTTAACACAAAAAATATTTTCTTTGACAATAAAACTGGGAGATGTATCAGGGATGTCAACGTGCCCGGGAATCGAACCCCCAACCCCTTGATGAAGTCTAAAATACGTAGATTTGTAAAAATGGAGATGTGTGAAAACATAACTATATGTAATTTAAGCATTAAAAAAAAATAACTACCAAGTATCAAATTGAGTTATTCAAATTTTTTCACTATAATTTAGGGGATGCCCTCCAATTTTTTTTTAAATTTTCAGTCTCATCTTTCATTAGCCAGCAAAGACCTTACACTACTAGAAGTATAAGGTCTTTGTTAGCCAGACTCTATAATGTATACCTTTTCATAGGTAGAATACCTTACAGTGCGACAAGGATCTTTTTGGCGCGTAGCGAAAATTGATACCTACTTACTAACGCCACCACTGTCCCCTTGTTTGGGGTGTTGCTAAGTAAAAAAATCTAAAATTCACTGTGTTTTTTAAATATTAGAGTCATTCCATATACATAACTTCACGATGTATCCTGATAATAATTATATTAATACAGCATAAATATGTTTGCATCTTATAGCTATATTTAGCATTAGGTAAGTACTAAGTATAGTAACTATTTGAGGAGGTAAACGTGATAGGTTATAAGTCCATGGCTTATCGATGGTATTTATAATTTTTCCATATGTGGAAACAGGGTTGGCTTTCCCAATTTCTCATTCATATGATTAAATCATCATCATTAATATTAGATAAAAGTTACTCGATTTTCAATAATGGCATTAACATATTCCCTAAAATTGAGCAGATTCTAATTGCTGGCAGCTTTTATTCTACAACTACGTCAATGTCATCAATGGCCAAAAAATATGGAATGGGTCTATTTCATGAACGTATTATACTATATCTCTATGTACTACTACTCTCTATATTTACTACTATCTCTATCTACTATATCTCTATATTTAAAAAAAAAACAGTGAATTTCAGTTTTTTTACTTAGCAATATTATGGCAATACCCAGAGACGTGCTACCTAAACATGATTGTGCACTTCAGCTTTAATTCCCTGCAAAAATAAATTCTGTTGCATTAGCATAAAGTCCAATTTCTAATACAATTATGCTAAGCGGAAAAACGAGCCGAGCGAGAGGTCTATAAATTGGAGTGTGTCACTGTCTAATGGATTGCAAGCATAAAAAAATATTTTCTATGGTACGAATTATGATGTAGCTCACAAAGTTCTTATTCATTGTTTATTTAATTTCAAACAACAAGATTACTTTCTTTTGTTTTCGCAGTAATTTTCATACTGTTATCTTTATTTTATTATGTCATTAAAATATCATTTAGTTTAAAAAGTATTATAAATATTTTTTTAAATTAATAGGATGACAACACTGGGTGTCAAGCAAAACAATATGGCGAACATTTTGTACTATACTATACAGAAGTAGTAAGGTAACCATAATTTGATTGTTTAATGGAAGTGTTTTTTTCTGTTGATCGATAGATTTCTCAAAAATGAAGACTTAAGGCAAAAATGGATCGCTGTCGTTCCAGGAAATATCACCAAATATTCGGCAGTTTGCGGAATGCATTTTAAAGCGGAAGATTTTGCTACGGCTTCGTGTGCACTGAATTTTTTTTAAAAAGAAACGCTGTACCATCAATTTTCCCAAAAGTATGCCTTGCTTACGAACTTCCTAAAACTGTTTAGGACCTAAACACATGCACCAGATTATACAAAATAATTTTACTTACCTATATTATAGGTACCCATACTTAACATGACTGGTACTTTTTCGCAGAAATATAACAAAAAAAAATTGAATTTCTCTACTTTTATAACTACAGCGTGGCAGACTATGGCCTAAACCTTTATCATTCTGAGAAGAGACCCGTGCTCAGTAGTGAGCGGCGATGGGTTATCATGATGATTCATCCTCTCCTATTCTCATATAATCCGTCAAATGTCTTACATTATCAAATCGTGTTGTCACCCTAATAGAAAGGGACACACTCCAATTTAGCGCTATCTCAATAGGCTCGTTTTTGGTGTCTCAGTGCACAATCTTGTTTAGGTAGCATGTCTCTGGCAATACCACATACAAGGGGACAGCGTGCGTGACACTTCACAAGATGGCGGCGATAGTTCTGATTTTAGCCATGCGCCAAAAGATCCTTGTTGCACTGTAAATCTGATGCTGACATAATATGTGATGCTGATAATGAGAAATCGCGGCAAATTAAAAACTTAGATCATGTAAGATACTTCAATATTTTTTTAATATTTTGCTTATTTTACGTAGGTATCTGATTGCTCAATATAATTATCTATATGCAATAATCCCGTTTTTCAGAGTTCCTACGGAATTTTTGACAACCTCAATCCACGCAGACGAAGTCGTGTGCATCGTCTAGATCTTAGTTAACGAAAATATTCACCTCCATTTTTTCATTTTAATTTTTAATACAAAACATATTACAACAAAACACAAATAAAACATTATTACATTTGATTTATAACATTTATTGGAGTTCACTGCCGTTTTCTTGTGTACTTTTGAATTGCTCCCTCCAGTAACTTGGTTCCTTATCAAATGCCTGAAAACAAAACATATCCATTATGATCGACAAAGATAATGTACAGGACTAGCGACCGCCCGGGGCTTCGCTCGACGAAAATATAATAAATCTTCTTTAATCTGTATCCCCTAGGAATTTCAAACCCAGCCTTTTATAGAGAATCTCTGTGCAAAATTTCAGCTGTCTAGGTTCTAGGGTTCAGGCCAGGCGTTGATGAAAGTGTGCGTCAGTTAGTCGGGATTTCTTTTTGGGCGAAAATGGCCGGTTTTTGAGCTATTGATCGTTAAGCTTTTCAGAAAAAAATTGGGCAAGTGCGAGTCGGATTCGACCGCGGGTTCCGTAATAAAGATGTAAAACGGAAAGAATCACTTCTGTTAAAAAACCGCAAAACTAACTTTTTTTGTAGAGGTTTTAATTGTAAAATACCAAAAAAACTTTGCCAATTTAAAAATGAATTTACGAACTTGCAGGCATGATCTAGTAATCTATACTAATAATAAATAAATTGAAGTGTTACTTGAGCCATTTTGTTTAGAATGAATTCCTTGGGTAGTTCCTCGTCTGCTCTCTGTCCCCAGCTGAACTCAAATCTAGGATGCTCATTGGTGCCAACCTGTAATGATAATATTAAATCCTGCAGTCTTCTAACTAAAAAACTGTTAAGTGAAAAAATAAATTTTTGAGTTATTACCAAAAAACCGGTCAGCTGCGAGTCGGACGAAAATGGAGGGATACATACCATTGTACAAAAAAATAATGAAATAATAATACATTTTTTAATGCACAATTTCATGGTTTTCGGATTTTTTCCTTTACTTGTGCTATAAGACCTACCTTTCTGCCAAGTTTCATGATTCTAGGTCAACAAGAAAAACCCCATAGGTTTCTCGACAGACATGACAAACGGACAGACAACAAAGTGATCCTGATTCCTTTTGAGATACAGAACCCTAAAAATGTGGGCATTTTCAAAAAACCAATGCTTTAAATAAAATAATTGCACTTTCTTATTGTCTAACCCACACCTAGCACACACTATATACTTAGTTGGAGAGGAAAGGAGAATATTAGTCATGACTAACATGGCTAATATATATTTTTAAACTTTTCAATTACTTTTACAGATACTACATAGATTTTACAACATACTTTATTATATTCCAAGTAGAGCTGTTTGGTGAATGTGTGTGTAAGGATTTTTCTACCTTCCATATCATGTTCCTGCAATAACTTTGTCTTGTCTAGAAAGTTCCACATATCAGCTAAAACAAAATGAAAAAATATTAATAGCACAACAAATTAAAGTTTACTTAGATTTATGGAAAGTTTAAATAATTTTACAGACTCTTAGTGAACTCTACAAAAAAAATAGGCGCACAGCTGGCACCTAAAGTCACAAAGACAGTTCAAAATTAAATTGGGTTTGTCTGTCCCTTTCCTATTACATTGGTTAGAAAAAGATGCAAATATTCTAGTTGTGCTTAGAATCATTACTATTGTTTGTTTTATAAAACTTACTATCTTTGATGGTCCCACCAGACATGAATATATGAGTGAGAGCAGCTATCAAGAGTTTGCGATGACTGGGCTCTGAGTATGTAGACAGCAAGTGTTCACAGGTACTTGGCAATGTATCACTAAGCACCATTATGTACTGTATGCCTTTGCCCTTCAGTTGGACTAGTTTGTAGCCGTAGACCTGTAAGGTTAAAATAAGAGCATGTTATATAACTGGATGGAATTGAAACTTTGTGCAGTTATTGTAGGGACTTGCAGGATAGTTTTTGATCAATAGATATTTGATAGCGGGCGAGTCTCGTTACAAGGCATACTGGGTATTAATTAGTCCTAATCCTAATCCAAATGTAATAAAAGTGAAAGTTTGGATATTTTGATGTTTCTTACTCCTTCATACATAATGACTGAACTGATTTGGCTGAAAGAAATGGAGATAGCTTATACCCTAAATTAATAAATAGTCAGGCAGGCACTATGCCAGGAGTCTGACAAGACTGATACACATAATCTGCTGAAAATCCCATTGGCATGGAACTCCAAAATTGATAGCGAACACAATGTATTAGAGACGGACAAAGTGATACAGGGAATTGAAGGACCTGCATAGTCCCAAATAAAGAACAATAGGCAACTTTTTATCTCGAAATACCAAAAAGCTACAGCGGGATTTTTAGAAAAGCTATAAAGTCGTGGGCATTTTCAAGTATTGAATAAAAAAAAAAGATTCTGACGAATTGAGAACCTCCTCCTTTTTTGGAAGTCGGTTAAAAAAGGCAACTTACATGTTTCAAAACTTTGTTAGCATTTTCAATAACAAGTTTTTTGTTCACTGGTGTCTGTAGAACATCGGTGAGGTGCTTCTCAATATCTGCCTGCCTTATCGGCTTCTTGCTACCCTCGCGGCAAACCAGGAACTTGACACATTCGTTCACAGCTTCCGCAGGACAGGAATTTTCGGACTGAGATCTATTTATGGTCCTGCGTTGACTCATTATTTTATAATTAAATAATACAATGGGTATTTTACACTTTTCCACCAACATTTTCAAAGAGTATAATATGGAATAATACCTATTTATATTCACTAATCACTAGGGAATAGTTTGTTTTGTTTTGATGTGTGTGTGATATGAGTGCATTTAACGAGTCGGCAGTGTAGTTACTAGTTATGGAATATGGAAAATAATAGTAACACAATAAATTATTATTAGTAAATTAACACAGGTTTTGAATTGAAACTCAAAGTTGAAGACCATTGAAGACAAAAACTCAAAACAATCAAAACAAATCAACAAGTCAAATCAAGTATTGCCAACTTTTTTTTTTTCTCTCCTCTGGCTTTACTCAGATTAGCTAATGTCAAGTTTGTAGCTATTTTCAAGTTAGTGAAACTATAAAGTATGGACTCCGTCTGACACCGTCACCGACATAGGCGTAGAGCCCCTTTAGAGCGCTTCCCAGTCAGTTCCACCACCAAAAAACACCAACTATAAAACATAAAAACCAGTTACTCTTAACAAAAAAAAAAAACACTCCAAAAAAGCATAGCACGCGCGCCAGCAAACGCCAACACAGACAAAGTCCTACCAACTTTATTGACATTCATCATTCTTGAATCTTTGACTTTTTGGCAGTGCTTCCACTGTTAGGAATTTCACCCTATTTTAGAGCAAAACGATTAGTTGAGTAGTTAGGTATGGTTTAGTTAGTTTTTATGTTGACAGAGATTTAGGATAATCAAAATTAAACTTCGGGAAATAAGACTATTTTTTGTAGCTACCCAATCCAAATTTTAAATTTTTTTCACATTTATAAACAAAAGGGCAAGAAAAAGGTAGAATGAATTTTTTTTCTTCACTCTGCATATTTATGAATAGTTAGTTACATATTTTTAACTTATTCACATGAGACTAATAAGTGTTAAAATAATTCGAAAATAGAAGATAGTGTTATTAACTTAATAATATAAATAACGTGAAATCATAATTGTTATAAGCCCTAAATCAGGATATTTAAAAAAAAAATAGGGAAATTTAGAGTGAAGTGGAAGCACTGCATTATTGAACAAGCCTGAAGTTGTTATTTATTGGCAAAAACTTTTTGGCATTGACAGTTCGTCAAGGAATATCGTGGTTGTTGCACGTGGTATTTGCTCGTTAGTCTAAATTTCCAAAAGTAAGTTTAATTATTCACCTTAATTAATTGAATTTTAACAAGCATACAAAATTTACAATACCTTAGAGCTGTAACATTTTACCTTTCTTAGTAGCGGTCTAATGTCTAAAGTAATGAATATAAATTCTGGTAGGTATACAAATTGCGAAACCGCCGGCCGGTTTCCGTCATCCGTCATGGGAGTGTGATTTGGACTTGTTAATTGAATCTGTTGTTACTTGTACTTATCTGCAAATAATTCATAGAAACGTAGATTTATTATAATTTTATTTTATACTATCGAATCACTACGGCTTTGCACGGGTAGCAATAATTAGCCATAGATTTGATTTTATGAATTAAATTTTTATTTATTGTATGTTTATCTTAGAATTTAAGGTGCACTAAACGGGTCTAACCGCGAAATTAAAATTTAATTTGGTTTTTCGCAATTGTCGTAGGCTTATGGCATTCCAATGGCGCTATTACGGGCAGAGCCGTGTAGTTAGCCTTGAAAGATAGACATCAAGGGTCGCGAACTATCCATAGATTGTAGTTACTATTGGTTTTGCCTTAACTATCGATAGTCCATCAACATGCAACACTAATCAACTACTAAGTACAAGTACTAATTTCATAGTATATTTTCAGCAAGATGCCGAACGTAGTCTTCTATTACTTCCCCGTGAAGGCTCTGGGTGAGCCAGGCCGTATGCTGCTCGCGTATGGCGGTCAGGAGTTCGATGATCGCCGGATACCTATGGAGCAGTGGCCTGAGTTTAAACCTTGTAAGTCATCATGTTTAACCCATCGCTGGTTCATAATTGAACACAGGTGTCTTCACAGAATCAGAAGGATCCACTCTGGTCTGGTCTGGATTTGGCAGATTTTCACACTTCTTTAAGAATATGGAAAACAGACTCCCATGCAGGTTTCAGTGGTCTACATATTAACCACTAGACTAGACTATTATTGTAAGTATTAGGTTCTTCTACATATACTCGTATTCCTCATTCTTGAGGGCTGGAGCACTTTCCATAAACCTGTAACGGTAGGAGTTCTCTTGAGATGATAATGTGGTGACTGGTAGGTTCCCAAATCCTTCCATATCTTGACTAAGAGAACAACTCTTAGGTTTTATAGTTACTATCAGATGTTATTGATAATAACCGTGGCAGTTTTGGGCATCATCTTGTAAACAATGGCATTTACTTACTTAAAGTTATTTCTACAATCTTACAATAAAAAGTTAAGTATCATTATCAGGTTGTGATAAAGATAAAAGTAAAGATACTAAATAAAGATAATAGAATATATCATTGATCATTACGCAATGGCAAAAATTCCACTAGTACCAGTACTAAACTTACAAAAACAACGTAAACATAATCTACACTGAAATATGTGTATAAAAGGGTAAAGTTTGTAAGTTTATATTATTTAGACTAGTAATATACTAGTTAAGAGTAGACTAATAATACTAATTAGACTTATAATAATGCAATTTAGAAAATTCTTTTTCTGATAGCGAGATAGTGAAGTACATCATAAAATACGCGAAGTCGCAGGAAAAAAACTAGTAATAATCATACTAATATGTATTATAAATGCGAAAGTGTTTGTTTGTTGATTTGATGTGATTTTTTGCATGTGTATAAAGACCTGGGATAAAAAGAAGTATAGGCTACTTTTTATCCCGTAGGAACTCATATATTTTCCAGGTAAAAAGTAGCCTATGTCCACCCCTGAGATGTAAGCTTACTCTGTACCAAATTTCATTAAAATCAGTTCAGCGGTCGAGCCGTGAAAACGTAGCAGACAGACACACTTTCGCATTTATAATATTAGTATGGATGGATATTATAGTGTAAGTATGGAAGTATGGATGAAGGCTATATAGATACCACATGACCTACAAACATTGAGTCATACCTCAGCATAGCATGGTAACCAGATACAAACTCTGGTGGTTACTGTGATGAATAAATAACGACATATGTGGACAGAGTCTATACAAATATACCTACATGTTATAAGCTTTATTGATTTACAGCATTTTGTGGGCTAAAGTCGGTCGCCTATACATGATCAAATATGTTTGTCGAACTTTATGAGTTAGCTATATGATTTTAGTATCTCCAACAGAAGAGTGAATAGGCATTTTCTTTAGACAGGCTTCCATCTTAGGGTGCATCATCAGCATCACACCTAATTTGATGTAATTGCTATCACTAATATTATGAAGGCGAAAGTTTGTGTGTATGTATGTTTGTTACTCTTTTAAGTAAAAACTGCTGGACGGATTTGGATGCGTTGCAAGCCTTTGAAGAATTTGTTGGTATTGAATAACCCCATGTTGTAGTGCGACCACTGTCGAAGGGAGTTGGTTACACAGTTTCAGATAACAATAGGTACGGTTCATTAGATATTGCCCGCTGTCAGACGGACAGCGGAGGCTTAGTATAGGATCCTGTTGGAACCTTAAAAA
Organism: Maniola jurtina; assembly: GCF_905333055.1. Classification (NCBI taxonomy): domain Eukaryota; kingdom Metazoa; phylum Arthropoda; class Insecta; order Lepidoptera; family Nymphalidae; genus Maniola; species Maniola jurtina. The sequence continues at coordinate 2,052,332 of NC_060045.1, forward strand.
TAGTTGAACGTGACAACAAAGGCCGATTGTGCTTCTTTGTCGCTCGTTCCGCGCTCTCGCTTGCACTTCAAGCCTTACATGGAACGCCTCAGAGCGAGGTAACGCCGCATGAGTCATGTTATTTCGTGCGTGCAGCCGGCTCTATCGAATTATAAGACGTCTGCGTAGAATAATGCAAACATCATTTTGTTAGGGTTTGTACCTCAAAAGGAAAAACGGAACCCTTATGTCCGTCTGTTGTGTCTATCGAGAAAACCTAAAAGGTACTTCCCGTTGCCCTAGGGCCTAGAATCATGAAATTTGGCAGGTACTAAAAGTAAAGGAATAAATCGGAAACCCGTAAAGTCGATACAAAATATACAAAAGATATATGATACAAAAAAAATATGTGTTCACGAAAAATTTAATTCACCAAATCACATATAGATGGCGCAGACCGTTATTAACTTGCAGTGTTCTAGATAAAGGTGTTAGGTGTATCTTGTACGATGGTACGGAACCCTTCGTGTGCGAATCCGGCTCGCACTTGACCAGTTTCTGTTTGTTTTAGCGACCCCCTTCGGTCAGATGCCAGTGCTCGAGATCGACGGTAAAAAGTACGCTCAGAGCACGGCCATCGCACGTTACTTGGGTCGCAAGTACGGACTTGTTGGCAAGGACATTGAGGAAGACTTCGAAATCGACCAAAACGCCGAGTTCCTGAACGATATTAGAGCGAGTAAGTGTTATTTCTATTTTACTCACCATTTTCTTTCATAGTTTGGTAGGTCATACTTCCGAGGTGGTCCCATTTTGGAAAAGATCTGATGAATATCTTCGGAGATGGAGAACAGGAATCTTCAATGGATGAAAGTAAATTGCTAGCGATCAGTGTAATAGCTTAGCAAACAGTAGGTTTTTAACAAGGCATACCATATTTTAATGCAGTGGGGCCACTAAAAATTGTGAGATAAAAAGAAAACAAAAAGTTAAATAAAATCGATTTCAATAACCACAAACACTAAAAACCAAAAAAATAATTTATTTTCGAACTATTTATACAAGAGTTAATGTAGTTCTGTAATAACATTTTTTTGGAGTCGGTGCCAATTGTTACAGACAATATGAAGAGTAATGGGCATTATATTCAGTTATAAATTAAATTATTTCTTGCTTTTTAGTGTTTGTGGTTATTGAGATCGGTTTTTAACCCCCGACCCAAAAAGAGGGGTGTTATAAGTTTGACGTGTGTATCTGTGTGTCTGTGTATCTGTGTGTCTGTGTATGTGTGTATCTGTGTATCTGTCTGTGGCATCGTAGCGCCTAAACGAATGAACCGATTTTAATTTACTTTTTTTTTGTTTGAAAGGTGGCTTGATCGAGAGTGTTCTTAGCTATAATCCAAAAAAAATGGTTCAGCCGTTTAAGAGTTATCAGCTCTTTTCTAGTTTTCTTGTAGAAAAGAAGGTTAGATAACCGTTAGGTTTGTGGCGACCGACCACTGTAGGTTGGTTAGACCGCGTTTTGGTCGTCGCGCAACTGTTTGTTGTGTGACGACGGTAAATCGCGGCGGGCAAATTCCAAGAATGCCACCTGCATATTGCAGCTGCGAGCGCACCTGCTAAACACACCTGCGCGCAGCCGGTAAGAACCGGTATTTACTGGCTTTTGCGTAAACAAGTACGGTGGACGGGGAAAGACTATAAAAAGGCTTTCCCCAGATTCCCAGTGTTCAGTGCGTTTCATCAGTCTACTTTGACACTCGTTGCGTCCCCTTCGTGGACGACTCGCGACAATGAATAGAACGCATTCTGTTCCATGTAAATAATTAGTTAGCATTGTAAATACAACTTTAGTGTAAATTTTCTTATTGTGTATTATATAATGTGGGTAACAATAAACCAGTGTACATAACTTTGGGTGTATCATTTAACACCAGCGGAGTCATATATATATACCCACATATTGGTGACCTCCGACGTGATTAGTCACCACATATTGGTGACTTTCCGACAATTTTAAATCAACATTTTTAATATTTGTGTTTAAATAATTACGTAAATTATTTTTAATTTTTATTATTTTTACGTAAAATTTTAAATAATGCCGGACACACAGTGCGCGAGTGAAAACGCGACTGACTCTAAACTTTTCCGGATCGGTGTTAAAACTCCACCGTTTTGGCCTGAGAAACCAAAACTTTGGTTCGCGCAGCTTGAAGGACAATTTTCTTTAGCTAACATCACCGCGGACAATACCAAGTTTTATCACGTGATCTCAGTGCTCGAACACAAATACGCGGCCGAGGTTGAGGACGTTATTGTGAGTCCTCCCTCGGAAAATAAATACGAAGTTTTAAAAACTCAGCTCATCGAACGATTATCCGCGTCGCGCGGTGAACGGCTCAAACAGCTGTTAATGAGTGAGGAGCTGGGTGACCGCAAACCTAGTCAGTTTTTGCGGCACATACGGAGTTTGGCGGGCGCCGGATATCCCGACGAATTCCTACGCACCTTGTGGTCGAGCCGGTTGCCTAACCTGCTGCAAAGTATCATTGCAATGCAGGAAAGCTTACCGCTAGACCAGGTGGCCCTCTTGGCCGACAAGGTCCATGAGGCTTCGCCCGCGCATAATACGCAGGTCGCCGCCGCGTCTTCTTCTTTCGCGTTAACCCAAGTGAATAGGAAATTAGATGATTTAGCGGCGAGATTCGAAGCTCTGGAGGCGGTGAGTGGTCACCGCACCACCGGGCGGCACCCTTCGAGACCGCGCGGACGCGGCTGCGGCGCACACAAGTCGCGCAGCCGCTCCCGCGCCGACGGCCAGGTTCTGTGTTGGTACCACGAGTCTGATTCTCCCCCGTACCATGAGTGTAATTTTGTCCCCTACTACGAGTGTAAGGATGACCACTACTACGAGTGTAAGGATGACCCCTACTACAAGTGTAATGTTGTCCCCTACCAAGAGTGTAATTCGGTCCCCTACCATAAGTGTGATTCGGTGTGCGGTCGATTGTTCGTAACCGACGCAAAGACGAAAGTGCAGTTTTTAGTTGATACGGGATCGGACTTATGCGTTTTCCCGATTAGTTATTTAGGTAAACGGCAACGTCCAAAGACGAACTTTGAACTCTTCTCTGCCAATAACACCGTCATAGCTACTTATGGTTGGCTAAGCGTTACCTTAGATTTAGGTCTGCGCCGCTCTTTTAACTGGCGTTTTATAATTGCCGATGTCAGCAAACCTATTATTGGCGTTGACTTTTTATGTTTTATAATTTACTTGTTGATGTTCGAGGCGCTCGTTTAGTTGATAAGACTACGTCGCTTACATCAGCTGCCCTGGTTGCATCCGCGTGCGCTTACCCTAAGGTCAAAGTCGCGGTTACTGGTGATTCTAAATACCACCAATTGCTGATGGAGTTCCCTGACATTGTGAGGCCGACTGGATCTCCTCTAGAGCGGGAATGTAAACATCAAACGCAACATTTTATAAAAACTTCATCTGGCCCGCCTGCCTGCTCTCGGCCGAGGCGGTTGGCGCCTGATCGGTTAAAAATAGCGAAGCAGGAGTTTGAAGATATGGTTCGCACGGGTGTCGCGCGCCGTTCTGAGAGTCCTTGGTCATCGCCTTTACATTTGGTGCCTAAAAAGGACACGGGTTGGAGACCTTGCGGTGACTACCGGGCGCTTAACGCTCGTACCGTACCGGATCGATACCCGGTACGGCATATCGCCGATTTCTCTCATAATCTTCACGGTTGTAAAATTTTTAGTAAACTAGACCTAGTGCGTGCTTATAATCAGATTCCTGTAGCGCCTGATGATGTACAAAAGACGGCAATCACGACACCTTTCGGACTTTTCGAATTTCCATACATGAGCTTCGGTTTGCGCAACGCTGCCCAAACGTTTCAGCGTTTTATGGACGAAGTCCTAAGGGATCTTGATTTCTGTTTTCCATTTATCGACGACGTACTCATCGCTTCGGTCGATGAGGCACAGCATGTCGAGCACCTACGCATAATCTTTCAGCGTTTCAACGAACATGGCATTTTGCTTAATGCTAGCAAATGCGTGTTCGGCGTTCAGGAAATAGAGTTCCTAGGCTACCTGGTTTCTCCTGACGGAACTAAACCTATCGGAGATAGAGTCCAGGCCATACGAAATTTTTCGCGGCCAAAGACTATTCGGGACCTTAGGCGTTTCCTAGGTGCGTTAAATTTTTATAGACGTTTTATTACTGGTGCTGCTAAGTTACAGGTTCCTCTTCACGGTCTGCTTAGTGGCCCAGCAGTTAAAAGTAGTACCGAAATTAACTGGACTCCCGCTTTAGAAGAAGCTTTTAACAAGTGCAAAGAGAGTATTGCTGATGCTGCCCTTCTGGCTCATCCAGATTCATCTGCCCCTCTTACTATCGTTACGGATGCGTCTGATTCCGCTATCGGATCGGTTCTCCAGCAACAAGTTCAAGGGCATTGGCAGCCGCTCGGTTTCTTCTCGCGGAAATTAACGCCAGCTCAGAGTAAGTACAGCGCGTACGATCGTGAGCTGTTGGCGATTTACGAGTCGGTTAAATACTTTCGTTATATGGTCGAATTAAAACCTTTTTATATACTTACCGATCATAAACCGATAGTCTCTGCATTTAGAAAACCCTTGGATTCGTGTTCTCCGCGGCAATTTCGATATCTTGATTTCATATCGCAGTTTTCTACGGATGTTCGGTATATCGCCGGAGAAGACAACGTAGTTGCGGACGCGCTATCAAGGACGGAGGCTATTACACCGGTAGATGGACTATTAAACGCGTTAGCTAATTCACAGGCTACAGATTCCGAATTAAGGGAATTATTACGAAACGGTTCGTCTCTAAAATTAGAAAAAGTACATTACGGATCTGTAAAATTGTTTTGTGACGTTTCTGGTACTAAGCAACGCCCTTATATAACATCAGAGTTTAGAAAGATAGTTTTTGATAACCTTCATAGGTTAAGCCACCCTAGCGCCAGGACCACTATTAAATTGGTGACTGAGCGATACGTGTGGCCAGGTATTAGGAAAGATTGCCGCAACTGGGCACGCTCCTGTATCGCCTGTCAAAAATCTAAAGTTTCGCGTCACGTACATGCCCCGGTTAGCGATTTCAAACTTCCGTCTAGCCGTTTTTCTCACGTCCACATAGACTTAGTAGGTCCTCTCCCTGTTTCTGACGGGTACAGGTACTGTTTCACCGCGGTCGATAGATTCACGCGATGGCCTGAAGCAGTACCACTTCATGATATAACAGCGGAGAGTGTTGCTAAAGCTTTTATTTCCTCATGGATATCCCGTTACGGTTGTCCACTAAAGGTGACAACGGATAGGGGAAAGCAGTTTGAGTCGCACCTCTTCAGCAAATTGTCAGCAATGATCGGTTCTCAACATCTTAAAACGACTGCGTACCATCCGGCTGCCAATGGTCTTGTGGAACGTTTCCATCGACAATTTAAAGCAGCATTAATGTGTCACGCGAATGATAGTTGGACCGAACAACTTCCACTCGTTCTATTAGGAATTCGCAGTGCATGGAAGGACGATCTTTCAGCGTCCAGTGCCGAGCTTGTTTATGGAGAGCCACTCAGGCTACCCGGCGATCTATTCGAGCCATCTGCTGACAAACAGACTGACTACACCGATTTTCTTGACAGGTTCCGTCTTCATATGAAGAAGTTACAACCTACTCCCATTGCTCGCCATGGTTCGAGCAAAGTATTCGTTTTTAAAGACTTGTCAACGGTTTCGCATGTCTTTTTACGACAGGATTTTGTCAGAAGATCGTTGCAACCTCCATACGCCGGCCCATTTAGGGTGGTGGAACGGAATGATAAGTTTTTTAAGATCGACGTAGCAGGCAAAATAGTTACCGTTTCGATAGACAGGTTGAAGCCAGCCTATATCCTAACGGATAAACCAGGTAGCGTTACTCCAACAGCTGCTGTTCTACCTGCGAGGGATTCTATCGCGGTCCCTCCTTCAGAGCGACCACCTGCAGGTCAAACTACCTCTCGCTCTGGTCGCCGAGTTAGGTTCCCGGATTTTTATCGACCCTAAAGGTCTCCGGGGGGGCTGATGTGGCGACCGACCACTGTAGGTTGGTTAGACCGCGTTTTGGTCGTCGCGCAACTGTTTGTTGTGTGACGACGGTAAATCGCGGCGGGCAAATTCCAAGAATGCCACCTGCATATTGCAGCTGCGAGCGCACCTGCTAAACACACCTGCGCGCAGCCGGTAAGAACCGGTATTTACTGGCTTTTGCGTAAACAAGTACGGTGGACGGGGAAAGACTATAAAAAGGCTTTCCCCAGATTCCCAGTGTTCAGTGCGTTTCATCAGTCTACTTTGACACTCGTTGCGTCCCCTTCGTGGACGACTCGCGACAATGAATAGAACGCATTCTGTTCCATGTAAATAATTAGTTAGCATTGTAAATACAACTTTAGTGTAAATTTTCTTATTGTGTATTATATAATGTGGGTAACAATAAACCAGTGTACATAACTTTGGGTGTATCATTTAACACCAGCGGAGTCATATATATATACCCACAGGTTCATAATATTATTATGTCAAATGTCAAGCTGTCAAGATGGACGTTGCCTAGATACGAGTACATAATTATTTATTTGAAAATGATGTTTTGGAAAACTCAGATACTTTGGATCGTAGGCGCGGAATAGTCCAAGAAAATCGGTTCAGCCGTTTGAAAGTTATCAGATATTTTCGGTCTTTACTAGTTACTGTAGGTAACCTTCACTAGTCGGGGGTGTTATAAATTTTTAATTTACACTTGTACATCAATGTACTTGTGTTTTATTTTTTGAATTTCTTTTATATCTTTTGTGCTGTCTATTTTGGCCTCCTCCTCTGTTTCTCTGTTCACTGTACTTCGATGTATGACGTGGTGCTGCATGAGATGCAAGTAGCCAATACAAATAAATCTTTCTAGAAGCGGCAACGGTACAATACGAAGCGGACGAGGCACTGAAGGCTAAGAAGCACGCGGACTTCTCCGCGAACGTCTACCCGGCGCTGCTGACCAAACTCGATGAGATCATCAAGAAGAACAAGGGACACATCGCTCTTGGAAAGGTAAAGAAAAAATCCGGTCAAGTGCTAGTCGGACTCGCGCACCGAGGGTTCCGTACTCGGGTATTTTTTTCGACAATTTGCACGATAAATAAAAAAATTATGAATGTACAGGTTACAAATTATAGCCCTTTCATATAACCCCACTTGGTATAGGTAATTATCTTACTTTGAAAATTGAAACACATTTTAATTTTTTTTCTATGACGGTTTTCTGATTTTTTCATTTACTTGTGCTATAAGACCTACCTACCTGCTAAATTTCGTGGTTCTAGGTCAACGGGAAGTACCCTATAGGTTTTCTTGACAGACACAACATACGAACAAGACAGACAGACAACAAAGTGATCCTACGAGGATTCCCCTTTTTCCTTTCGAGGTACGGAACCCTAAAAATCACGTCGATCGCCCCGCTGGGCTCAGTAGTAGACTGGCAAAGGGTTGAGAATTGAGATGGTGTTTTTGTCAAAAAAATCTTATACCCGGAAACCTTTTTTTTTTTTTTTTTTTATCGTGGGGAAATTCTCATGGATACCACCGCGCCCGGGGAGGCACGGAGGTTATGTCGGACTTTTACCGACTAAAACCCCACGGCGTTCCACGCATCGCCTGATGGTCAGGTTACGGGGCCAAACCCGGAAACCTAATTTAACTTTCTATTCCAGCTCACATGGGCAGATTTCGTGTTCGCGGGCATGTTTGACTACCTCAAGGTGATGCTTCAGACGCCCGACCTCGAACAGAAGTACCCCAGCTTCAAACAGGTCATCGACAATGTGTTGGCTAACCCTAAGGTCAAGGCTTACGTCGACAAGGCGCCTGAAACCACTTTCTAAAACTACCCGCACAAAAAATCTTATTTTATTTTTCTTCAAATATTAACTCTTTTATGGTCTTTCATTATAATTATAATTTCAGTACCTATTTAAGTGCCTTAAAAGTATAGTGGCCGGCAAACAACTTGAGCATTAACGTGATTGGCTGGCGTATGCACGCGATTGGTTGATCAGTCGGCGCGAGTGCACGCGATTGGTTGATACGTCGATTCTCGCTTCCCGGATTCGCCAACTTTCTCCCACTACGCTGCTTCAGGTCCAAGTTGTTTGCCGTGCACTATATTCAATGTATTACATCTATTACTCGTATCCCATTATCTATAAATGTCTAGAATTATTTATATAAGACTTGTTAATTGAGTAGTCTAAATACACTTAGCAATTCTACTTGGTCGAATATTAAATAACATGTAGTTATACCGTTTTACTAATGGCTCGTGAGTAAAATGATACTTGTGCAATTTATTCACAACTGGTACTAAAATAAAATGTACTATATACCTAATTTAACTGTTCTCAAACAAAATAATCCTTATGTAAATTACTCAAAACTGGTATTAAAGTAAAAACTATATTTAAAAAAAGTTAACAGGGCTCTCTCCGTCACTCGTTTCATACAATCGTAGTTCCAATTTCAATTGTCCAAGTCCATGAAATTTTGCAGACATATTCTAGAAATTAATATCTTTTTCTAAAAATATGTAGTTTTAAAATTACAGGGGCTCAAAGATTTGTATGAAAATTTTTAAGACCGCGTAACTTTGAAACCGAATATTTTAACAGAAATCTGGAAAACCACAGACAATAGATATTAGTTTCTAGAATATGTCTGCAAAATTTCATGGACTTTGGTTGCTTAATATTCAAATGAAATTGGAACTACGATTGTATAAAACGCGTGACGGAGAGAGCCCTCTAAAGTACATACCTACGTACTGAGAAATCTAAGGTTAGGTACACAGTGTTCATTATAATTTGATTGTAATGTAAGTTTTTACAATAAAATTTAATTTTATAACGTCTTGATAGTTTTATTTTGATCATCGAAACTCTTATTTTGGAAAGATAACCAACTATAGTACACGACAAGTCGAGATGGCAATCGGGGTGTAAGGCTGGGGGACGCGCTGCACACCCGTACGTGACCCGCGCTATCACGCACCGGGTTAGCGCGCGGTGTCCCAACCCCGATTGCCATCTCGGCCTGTCGCGTACTATAGGTAAAATTAGTAATAATAATAAGGCATTATCCATACTATATTATAAATGGGAAAGTGTGTCTGTCTGGCTGTCTGTCTGCTACCTTTTCACGGCCCAACAGTTTAACCGATTCTGACGGAAAGGTACAGGGTTAGCTTATATCCCGGGGACGGACATAGGCTACTTTTTTTCCCGGAAAATCAAAGAGTCCTTTCCAAAAACCCATCCGCTTAACCGATGTGTATGAAATTTGGTGCCGAGGTAGCTTGCTAGTTGCATAGGCAACTTTTTATCCCGGAAAATCAAACAGTTCCCACGGGATCTTTAAAAACCTAAATCCACGCGGACGAAGTCGCGGGCATACTCTAGTTAGTCTAGTTATTACTAATTACAGTACAACCAAATTAATAATGCGCATGCAGATCTTCGCTAATTGTCGTATTCCGAATCATTGAATCGTAAGAGCCCTAAACAATGCACTTGCATTTTGCACCTTGTTATAAACAAATAGGAGTCAATATCATGTGTATCATACGACCGTTGCCGAACAGTGACGAAGATTTCTATGCGCATTATTAATTTGGTTGTACCTACTGTACTATAATTGGGTAGTAAATTGGGTAGTAAAATGTGGGTAGTACCCACAACCCTACCTTTTTATAAAACGATATAAAAACCACTTATGGAAACTGCTGTGTCATGGTTGCAAGGAAGATTTTTGTATGAGTAAGTAATTATCTCATGAGAATGCCATCTCATGCCAGATATGTGAAGTATACTAATTAGAAATGACGAAGTAGCTGACGATATCCGCGACTTCGTCCGCGTAAGTTTCGGTTTTTAGAAATCTCAGGGCAATTATGATTTTCTGGGATAAAAGTACCTTTATCCATCTCCGGGATAGAAATTTATATCTATACCAAATAGATATCCGCAACTTCGGTGCGGATTTAGGTTTTTAGGGTTCCGTACCTCAAAAGGAAAAACGGAACACTTATAGGATTACTTTGTTGTCTGTTTGTCTGCCTCTCAAAAAACCTATAGGGTGCTTTCAGTTGACCTAGAATCATGAAATTTGGCAGGTAGGTAGGTCTTATAGCACAAGTACAGGAATAAATCTGAAAACCCCAAATTTGTGGTTACAATTTTCAAAGTAAGATAACTACATATTATACCAAGTGGAGTATCATATAAAAGGACTTTACCTGTACATTCTAAAATAGATTTTTATTTATTTTTGTGTATAATAGTTTTTGATTTATCGTGCAAAATGGAAAAAATACCCGAGTACGGAACCCTCAGTGCGCGAGTCTGACTCGCACTTGGCCGGTTTTTTTTATGTTATGTGGGATCTTTGATTTTCCGGTACAAAAATACCTATCTCTGTCGGCAATGTTTTTGCAATTTTTTTTTAATCAACTTGTAAAATTCATAGGTAACAAGTATTTTGTAGGTAATAACCTGCTTAAATATATTAATAAATATTTTCTATTACTTATATCGATTTAAAGAAAACTATGATATTTGTTCCAGATTAGTCCGCTTCCATCGTACAATGCATTGTCACTTACCACCAGATGAGAACGCAATAAATTATCAAGCGACAAGTAAGTGGTAAGTGGCAATGCAGATTCTTGCAATCAAGAGCTAACTTGTTATCAAATTACACATTTTTATAAGTCGATATTGGTTGTTGCTATGTAATATACCTAGTCATTTGAAAAAAAATCTCAATGTTAATAAACTCTCATACCGTAGCTATCTTATCTGAATTTTATTTTTATATAATGTTTGTAAGCACTTTACAAATAAAAATATGAGCTGATAATTGATAAAACATATTATTACGGGCGTGTTGATAAAGTAAATGTAAGTTAAGTCATAGCTGTGATGTCCCGGCCACATTTAACAGGGCTCTCTTGGTCACTCGCTCCATACAATCGTATTTCCAATTTCATTTGAATATTAAGCAACCAAAGTTCATGAAATTTTGCAGACATATTCTAGAAACTAATATCTGTGTCTGTGGTGTTTTAGATTTTTCTAAAAATATGTAGTTTTAAAATTACAGGGGCTCAAAGATTTGTATGTAAATTTTTAAGACCGCGTAACTTTGAAACCGAATATTTTAACAGAAATCTGGAAAACCACAGACACAGATATTAGTTTCTAGAATATGTCTGCAAAATTTCATGGGCTTTGGTTGCTTAATATTCAAATGAAATTGGAACTACGTTTGTGTGAAGCTAGTGGCGGAGAGACCCCTCTTAGCGGTCAACAACGCGATTTTGACTCGACCAAGAGTAGACAGGAACTGGTAGGTAGATACTTCATCAGCGTCATCAACCGATGGATGTCCACTGCTGGACATAGGTCTCTTGTAAGTTGTAGGGACTTCCACTGTCTTGCGCCGCCCGAAACCAGCGGCTCTGTTCAGATTTCTTCAATAGAGATTCAAAATACATATTTTTAACCGACTTCAAAAAAAGGAGGAGGTTCTCAATTCGACTGTATGTTTTTTTTTGTTTTTTTTTTTGTTTGTTACGCGATTTCTCCGCCAAATATGAACCTACTAGCTGACGCCCGCGACTTCGTCCGCGTGGATTTAGGTTTTTCGAAATCCCGTGGGAACTCCTTGGTTTTCCGGGATAAAAAGTAGCCTATGTGCTAATCCAGGATATTATCTATCTCTATTCCGAATTTCAGCCAAATCCGCCCAGTAGTTTTTCCGTGAAGGAGTAACAAACATACACACACACACACACACATACAAACTTTCGCCTTTATAATATTAGTGTGATTTTGATAATTTTTTTGTTTGGTAGGTCACACTTCCGAGGTGGTCCCATTTTAGATTGGTGAAGATCTGACGACTATCTTCGGAGATAGAAAACAGAAATCAACGGATAAGAGTAAATTGCTCGCGATCGGTGTAATGGCTTAGTAGTAGGTTTTTAATAGGTATAGCATATTTTGGTACAGTGGAGCCACTAAAAAGTGTGAAATAAAAAATTTCAAAAAAAAAAACCGACTTCAATAACCAAAAACATTAAAAAAGTAAAAAATAATTTAATTTATTACCGATACCTAGTGTTTGTGGTTTTTGAATTCGGTTTTTATTTTTATTTTGAAATTTTTTTAGGGCATGCAGTGCTTTGACGCATGTATGGAGGTGAATGCCAGTGCACGGACACAATAGTTTTGTTATCGAAGCCATGCTATCGGTTATCAAATGTATTAGCAAATAGTACATCCTAATAGAATAATTCGTTGCGAATCGAGTCTCCTAACAATAATGATTGTTTACCAAGGTCGACTGGACCCAACGCTCTCTGTAGTACCTATTGTTGAGGTTTTTGAATGCATAATAATATTTAGCCTGTACGTATTTATAATATATGCTCTGTGGACAAGTGTAAATTAAAAATTTATTACACCCCCGACAAGTGAAGGTCACAGTAACTAGAAAGGAGTTGATAACTTTCAAACGGCTGAACCGATTTTCTTGGATTATAGCTAAGAACACTCTCGATCAAGCCACCTTTCAAACAAAATCGCAATTAAAATCGGTTCATTAGTTTAGGAGCTACAATGCCACAGACAGATAGACAGATACACATGTCAAACTTATAATACCCCTCTTTTTGGGTCGGGGGTTAAAAACTGGAAACGTGGACAGTGACCGTTGGCCTTGTTCAAAGTTGCTCACCGGCTATGTTGGGTGGGGTCTCTTTGAGGGACAAAATCCGTAACAAAGAAATCCGTAAGAGAACCAAAGAACCGACATAGCTCAATGAATCAGCCAGCTGAAGGAGCAGGCTGTAAAGATACAAGGATGCCAATCATCATCATCATCATCATCAGCCTGTGGACGTCCACCGTTGGACATAGGCCTTCCCTATAGAGCGCCACCACACCCGGTCCTCAGCCTTCCTCATCCAGCCACTTCCCGCCAGCCGCTTTATATCGTCGGTCCATCGTGCTGGAGGGCGTCCCACACTACCAATGCCAAAGGATGCCAATACAACCTTGGGAAAGATGGTTAGGAGTTCACAGTACTTGATATCCGCACTCCTTCCATCAGTGAAAACTGTGATTGGCCAATTCACGGTCCGCTCTGCTCCACTCCGCCCAGATCCGTGTCAGTGGAAACGCGCCCTTATAACTCAAAACTGTTACAATCGATTGGTCGTATTATAATTAATCTAGTTATATGAATTAGCAATCGTATATTATGAATAAATAGCGTTAATTTATAGCCTTGATTACGAAATTGATATTTTTCTAAATTTTTTACTTGAATTTGATCCATATCACATGTTTTTCTCGTTCGTGTTTTTGTTCTATTAGTTTTTATGGATTGTCCTATCACATTACATACAATAGGTACTAAGATATTAATAGATAAGTACAGGTATTGACTATAATTGACCTACTAGCTACATGTCTATCCAATAGATATGATAAAGAGCGTCTTATCACACTTCACATCACACTAATATTATAAAGGCGAAAGTTTGCATGTGTGTGTGTGTGTGTGTTTGTTACTCCTTCACGCAAAAACTACTTGACGGATTTGGCTGAAATTTGGAATGCAGATAGATAATATCCTGGATGAGCACATAGGCTACTTTTTATCCCGGAAAATCAAAGAGTTCCCACGGGATTTCGAAAAACTAAATCCACGCGGGCGAAGTCGCGGGCATCGGCTAGTAAATTATATAAGTACATAATTGAAAAATAGAATAGAAAAATAGAAAATAATTTCATATATCGTGCCTTTTGAGTTTTGGGGTAGAAAACATGGTTTCGAGAATGCTATCCTTTTATCCTTTCTTTTTATCCTCCTTTTATCCGATTTCACGGAGTCCAGAGTGACCGGAGGGCTGGCAGCTACCTAGGTCAGCACATTTCATTAGTCTAGACCTGTGGTCTGGACTCTGTCTATACAACGAGATAACGCGTCTGAGAATTATTTAGAAATATAGAAAGCCCCGAAAATTATTTTTAACCGCCTTCAGCCCGGCTAGCATGGGCAGTAGATAAAAATTATATCCTCGATTATATCCACTGACTAGCTGACGCCCGCGACTTCGTCCGCGTGGATTAAGGTTTTTCAAAATCCCGTGGGAATTCTTTGATTTTCCGGGATAAAAAGTAGCCTATGTGCTAATCCAGGATATTATCTATCTCCATTCCGAATTTCAGCCAAATCCGTCCAGTGGTTTTTGCGTGAAGGAGTAACAAACATACACACACACTCACACACACACACACACACACACACACATACAAACTTTCGCCTTTATAATATTAGTGTGATTTCTATGACATCAGTGGATAAAATCGGGGGATATAATTTTTATCTGCTGCCCATGCAAGCCGGCCAGAAAAGGAATTTCTGTATCCCATCCGTACTTACCACGTAATGTATAATAATAATTAATAATAATAATTTTTATTTGATACTTATACATGGGTTACATATCAAGATTGAGATTCCTACCTTCTGCACTAGGAAATACCTGTATTGCAGAAGGTAGGAGTACAAAGTTTACTACAAGTACTTGTGTTTGTTTGTGTATGTACGTGTGTTCACGATTATCTCGAATAGTAATGTTCTAATTTTGATACTTTTTAATTTTTAGGTATAATAATATAATATGCAAACCTACAAGAAGTGGTAGGTAATAAAAGTGTTAGTGAATGTTTGTTCAAACTATCTGATAATGATAAGTGATAGGAAACATGAAACCTGCACTTCATATTATGTTTTGTGGAAAACAAAACACTACAACGCAACGTCGAGTTTTTCATATATAGCCTTTATCAATAACTGTAACTATAGGTACCTGCCTACTATTACACAAGGACCGGCCAAGTGTGAGTCAGACTCGCGCACCGAGGGTTCCGTACTACAGAAAAATAACGATAAGAATCACTTTTGTTAACAAACCACAAAACTAACTTTGTTTGTAGAGGTTTAATGTTGATTAAAAAAAAAACAATGGTAGTTAGAGCGTTAGTTTTAGTTTTCCTACAAAATATATATAAATTTCTATTGTCCATAATTAGGTATTTTAGATTTTTTGAATGGTAGGTAAACTTCGGAGATAGGAACGTATTTTTTTCGACATTTTGCAAGATCAACATCTATTGCACATAAAAATAAATAAAAATCTGTTTTAGCAGAAACAGGTAAGTAAAGCCTTTTCATATGACACCCCACTTGATATATTCAGTTATCTTATTCTAAAACATTGAAAATACATATTATTTGTTCGTAAATATATTTTAACTTTTTCTTATTTTGTTACCAGCTTGCGGTTTTCGGATCTTTACCTTTACTTATGCTATAAGACCTGCCTACCTGCTAAATTTCATGATTCTAGGTCAACGGGAAGTACCTTAGACAGACAAAGTGATCCTGTGAACGTTCCGTTTTTCCTTTTGAGGTACTGAACCCTAAAAAGTGGGCCAGCGATGGGTTGACGATTATGATGTCAACGAAATGACAAAGGAAGGTACGAGTAGGTAATTTTATTTATTTATTTATTATTATTGGCATTAAAAAATATACAGAGAGTTTTTGTTACATTCATTTTGTAAGTACGACATTTTCAAAAAATATTCTTTTGCTGTATCATGTAAGTTGTATGATCATGTATGTAAATACTAGGAACTGTTGCTGGAACAAATAACCTTTGTTGTTTAGCCATAACAAGAACTGTTATGTATTTTGTCAGCTCAAAGACGGGAAGTCTTTTCAAGATATGATAACCTTTGTGATGAATGATCTTGTTGGTAAACTTTAGGAAACTATCAATGGCCGAACCCTAATAGGTATATTAGCTTAGCTTAGCCCACTACTTTGACCGTAAGCATTTAAAATTTTTTTAATCCCGTAGTTACTTCAATTTTTTTGGGATAAAAATTAGCATATGCCCGTCGCCAGGATGCAAGCTATCTCAATCTATACATATAATAAAATTGCAGAAAAGTGGTGTCTGTACAATGGAAATATATAAAAAAAAGTAGCAGGGGTTGTTATTATATCGATGCCGAACCCGAAATTGTAATTAATTTTTTTTTGTCTGTTTGTCTGTTTGTCTGTGTGTTTGTGCACGCTAATATCAGAAACGGCTTATTCGATTTAGATACGGTTTTCACTAATATATTGTAGTAATCTCCACTTAACATTTAGTGTTTATTTCATGTCAATCGGTTCATAAATAAAAAAGTTATGTCAATTTAAAGAATCACGCTGCCCGAAAAGTCACTATTCCACGCGAACGAAGTCGCGGGCACAGCTAGTATCAAATATGTAGATGATGCTCGCGACTTCATCCCGTGGGATCTGTTTTATTTTTCAGGACAAAAGTAGCTTAGATAGGTATGTCCTTCCCTGGGATGCAACCCGTCAAGAACAATTAAACAGATGGGCCGTAAACAGCTACCAGACAGACACACTTTCGCATTTATAATATTACCTAGTACCATACATCCATCCATCCATCCATCCATCAGCCTGTATACGTCCACTGCTGGACAAAGGCCTTTCCAAGAGCGCGCCACCAAAAATGGTCCTCCACCTTCCTCATCCACCCACTCCTCGCCACCTTCTTCAGGTCATCGGTCTAGTGGGCAGGAGGTCGTCCCACACTGCGCTTGCCCGTACGCGGTCTCCACTCCAGAACACGTCTGCCCCATCGGCCGTCGGTACTACCATACATAGTGGGTAGTATTTTTGGATAATTTTCAGGTTTTTTGTTTTTGAATTTTTCCGACGCTCTGATGTCTGTCGCTCGTTTGAATAGATTGACCTTCAGCTATGACTTGTTGAATGAAGTCATAGGTACCTATAAAAATACCTACCAAACAATATTTTTAGGGTTCCGTATCGACGTATATGTCACACAAAAAAAAAACGTGTTCACGATAATTTTAATTTACTAAATCACATATACATGGTGCAGTCCGTTATTAATTTGCAGTGTTCTACATTAAAGGTGTTAGGTATACCTTGTATACGGTATTGTGTGCGAGCCCGACTCGCACTTGAACCATTTTTAGGGTTCCGTACCTACCTCATAAGGAAAAGGAAACCCTTATAGGATCACTTTGTTGTCTGTCTGTCTGTCTGTCCGCGAATTTGTGGTCACATCATTAAAAAAAAATGTTTCAATTTTCAAAGTAAGATAACTATATGTACCAAGTGGGGTGTCATATGAAAAACCTTTGCCTGTACATTCTGAAACGGATTTTATTTATTTTTACGCAATAATAGTTTTATATTTATCGTGCAAAATGTCGGAGAAAATACCCGAGTACGGAACCCTCGGTGCGCGAGTCTAACTCGCACTTGGCCGGTTTTATTTTAATAATACACCATGGATAAGTAGGTAGCTAACTCAATCTAAAATTACTTAAATAAGTAACCGGTCTGTTTTCCTTCGCTTCTGTGGCGCGATTAAGTAATCATGTTTTTTTATCAAGTTTTTTGCTAAAATTCAGCTAGACTATCGTGACAGGTAAATAATACTTGTATATCCAATCGTTCACGCAATATGGAATAACATCCTGGCGCTCGATGTCTGTGTTGTGGTCAGACATTGATACATTATAAAGCCCGAAAAGTTAAAAAAAATCTACAGAAAATATTCTGAAAATTATTATGAAAAACATTTGGAAGGAATTATCGTGCATTGAATATGTGTTAATCCAAGGAATAATTTTTCTCCATTCCAACTTTCAGCCAAATCCGTCCAGTAGTTTTTACGTGAAAGAGTAACAAACATACACACATACACACAAACTTTCGCCTTTATTATATTAAGTGTGATTATTAATTGTACCTTGTAAATTAAAACCATATTAACATTAACATGTCAGTGATACGACCTTTTAATTTTCCCATCCCAAAATTGCTAAAGAACTTTTCATTTTAAAATCTAAGGATCTCTTTGAGGCTAAAACGTAACTATCTTTGCATTTTTATATCAACGTAATCATTGCATTTATTCAAGGGCACGGCGCGCGCGCAGTACCTATACCTGTGACGGTTTGTAGTGGTTACTGAATATTACTAATGCTGTCTGCGACCAGAAAAACTTGCATAAATACAAACGCAATTGTTGTGATTGGCTGAATTTATGGTATTCTTGCTCTAACAATGCATTGTAGCCAATAGCCAGCCAGAGAGCCAGCGTCAACCAATAAGAGGTGATTACGATTGTTGCACTGTAGCTATCATTTTACCATAACCGAGCCCCGGTAACCGGTTGCCAGTGCCTTGTTGAATTGTAAACTAGTAATTTGTTATTCTCAACGCGGAGGCCACGTCAGTTCACTACGCTTCGCGTCTGTGAGATTATAAATCGATTTTCCTAGAAAAAGGTAAGTTTTTTAATATTTTTGCTTACTAGTATAACTATTCCGATGTATTTCAATTCTATTTTTTGGTATCAGACTTTATTATTATTTTATCTGGATTCAATGTAAAAGCCGGCCGGTTAGTTAACCTAACTTGCCTATACAATTTTATTATGATGGTGGCAATGAACCGGAAAATTACCCACACTTTGAAAAATAGGCATTCCATTAGATTCTTTAGATTGAAACTCTCGGATAACTATACCCGTGTGATAAGTATCCTTCGCGTAGGTTTTGGGAGGACATTCCAATATTTCTTTGAAATGATTTAAATAATACCTGCTTTTCTGAGTGACGGTTATATAATAGGCACCTTCTTAGTTATAATATACCGACTTAGTACCTAGGCCCTTAAGAATGAGCATAAAATATTAATTTCTTAACAAGATGTAGGCGTTAAACATCGTAATTTAGCCGATGATGGTGAAACATGGCAAATTAATCCGAGACCAAAGATACTTCTTTTATTAAAGCGAATAAATAGTTTGGGAGATAAAACCGAAAGAGCATACCGACATATCTGACTGCTATAATCAATCTCTTGTAGGTTAGTCGTGTAAAACTCGGGTAGGTAAATACGTACTTGAGGCACAGATAAGTAAAACCTACCTACTTAGATAATAAAGATAAGTATAAAGATCTGCTACTAATTACTTTAGATAGTAATTTAAAGAGGTATCCTAACTATAGTGATATTGAGAGTTGGGAGTTGGCACTAACCGCTAACGAGACAATCGTATAATTTTCTCATTCCATTGCAAACCAAATCGTCCGGAACACCTCTGCATTCTGCAAAACTGCTATTGTAAGTTTATATCGACTAACTATCTCCTAATCACATCATCACCAAAGATACTCGTACATGCAATCAACCTTTTTACCCGTAAGTATTTAACCCGTTTTAATTCAAGCAATAATAATGTTTTTTATTTTGTTTTAATTACTGCCGTGGTCTGACTCATCTTCTTCTCCTTCATATCTCTCCTTTCTTTCAATTATGGCTTTAGAAGCAGTAATATCCTTAAGTTGGTTAAAATGTTTCACTCTGGTTACAGAAAAATGCCGAAAGTGACAGTCTACTACTTTCCCCTGAAAGCCCTCGGCGAAGGCATCCGTCTCCTGCTGGCGTACGGCGGGGAGGAGTTCGAAGACCGAAGAGTCACCAAGGAGGAATGGCCCGCAATAAAGCCGAGTAAGCAGAAATATTATCAAATATTATTCTTCTTCGGTCTTCATCTTTGTTTTTTAAGAGTTAGGACACTCTCCTGCACAGTCGAGGCGAGGGACTATTTGTCAAAATAATTTGTCTTGTTGTTCAAAAAACCATGGACATTGGGGTCTCAGGGCACCTCAAGGTGCTAGAATGGTGACCTCTGTCCAGCAGTGGACATCTATCGGTTGACAATGATGATGATGCCCCCTTCCCCCCCCATTATATGCTTGATGGAATGGGGCCACCAAATTTATAATTCATCCATATTTTTGGATGAATAGCAAGATTACTTATTCATACGCCAGTCGGACGAATGATAAAAATATACCTAGTCTTTGTTTATCATTGAGTTACGGAAGGTCGCAGGTGGAGGACACAAAGAAAAGTCTGGATACTTAAAATTAAATTTATTATCTAAAATTACAAAACTAAATCTTACTAACTAAACGTGTGAATAATTCCGAAGTAAGGAATCTATTGTTCTGTGGGAACGCTCGTATATCGCGTTCACGGTAACATTACCCGAGAGCTTACACAGCGCTATCGCGGACGACGCACGTAGGGCTGGCTCTACAGGGCTGTGCTATTTAACTATTGATTCCTTTAAATAAAAATAAATCAAAGACTGTGTGATGGCTCGCTTTCGGGAAGCCTATATATCCGGCAACGAACGCAAACGGGCAGATTGATTGATTGATGTAGGTACCTATAGCCAAAAATGCTTAATGTTCGCAGCGATGCCGTTCGGTCAGATGCCGGTCCTGGAGGTGGACGGCAAGAAGTACGCTCAGAGTCTTGCCATCGTGCGCTACCTCGGCCGCAAGCACGGGCTCGGCGGCAAGAACATCGAGGAGGACTTCGAGATCGACCAGAACATCGAGTTCTGGAACGACATCCGCATCAGTAAATATAGTTTTGACGTGACAACGTCTTATAATTCGATAGAGCCGGCTGCATGCACGAAAAAACATGACTCATGCGGCGTTACCTCGCTCTGAGGCGTTCCATGTAAGGCTTGAAGTGCAAGTGAGAGCGCGGAACGAGCGACAAAGAAGCACAATCGGCCTTTGTTGTCACGTTCAACTATCGCCAGTAAACCGACTTTACAGACAACCAATTTTTTTTGTTACCCTTTGAGGCTTTGATGTATCGACCAGGGGATTTACCGCCGTAGTTTGACAGCTATAGCACTTATAACGATCGCAATCATCTCTGATTGGTTGGCACTCTATTACTATTCGCTATAATGCACAGTTGCAGCATAGAAAAGCTAGTAATAGCTTACACAGGTAGACGTACTCCGCAAAGATTTAAATAAATAACGACACTTGTTACGACGTAATATAGTGCAATTTAGCTTGCACTTCATTGTGGCCTAAAATTTGATAAATGCGTCTCTTTCTATCACGATCTCTTCGAAGGGGAACGCCGCCGTAGATATAAATCTATATCAATACTTCCATACTAATATTATAAGTGCAAGTGTTTCTGTCTGTTTGCTAGCTTACACGATCCACCCGTTTAATTAATTTTAACATACAGATAGTCAGCCTACATCACAGGGATATCCCGAGTGACGTTGTGAGTGAATTTTGGTCATCTCATGAAGTCCCAGTGAAAAGAAGAAGAAAGCGGGAAATACTTCGATACTGCCCATGACAGCTCGAACTTCGCCTCTCGCATCACCAAATATTTACATTATACTGTGGCTATAAGTTGTATCATATTATACATTTATAAAATTTGTAGAAGCAGCATCAGTGTCCTATGAGCAGGATGAGAAAGTAAAAGCAGCGAAGCAGGCGGATCTGGAAAAGAACTTCTACCCGGTCGCGCTGAAGAAGTTGGACGACATCATCGCCAAGAACAACGGGCACATGGCCCTTGGCAAGGTATTAAGAATTTAAGATATTCAAAATTCAAGAACAATTGAAACGTTACAGTATAATAGAATAGAAGAGATTTCTGGACTGATTTGCACGTATAATATTTCAGTATTATGTTTCATAAAATTAACTTTGGTGTCGAATTTCCTAAATAATCTAATCTAATAGCAGCCTTAGCTGATAGCAAATTTACCACAGCAATGTGAATTAAAATTGTATATAAAGCTAAAAGAAATTCTCAAAAGGAAGTCTTTTGAAAGGAACTTTCTATGATTTTTTTATATGCAATAAGATCTAAGCTATAGCTATTTTTTTGTGTTTTTTACGTATAAAATAGACTGTATTTTCTATTTCCAGTTAACCTGGGCAGACTTCCTATTCGCTGGCATGTACGACTGTCTCAAGAAGCTTCTTCAAATGCCCGACCTTGATGAGAAGTACCCGAGATTCAAGAAGTTAGAACAGACCGTGTATACCATCCCCAAAGTGAAGGCGTATGCTGACAAGGCGCCGAAGTGTGATTACTAAATATTATAAAAATATTATCTTGCTTTATACTTATCTATATTTTTAATACAACTATTTTTGTTTAATAAATGTTTTTTATTTATGTAGTAGGTACATTGTGTTGTGCTCGCCAATACCTCCTCTTCAGAGTTATGTGCGTTAGGAATTAAAATAAAATGTAGAAATATTAGAATCCATGAATAGAATTATGAATGAATGGAGGTAGTTTAAATGCAACATGGCGTCATTTGTCATTCAACGGAGTGCGAGATGTCTTCTGATTGGTCATCACTCATCGTGAAAAACTTGCTTCGAAGAGGTGGCTAACGCCATCTGTCGTCAATTTTTGAAGAAACCTTAACAGATATTGAACGAGCAAGAAACTATACCCAGGCACTTCTTTATAATGACAACCTATGTTTTTTTTAATTGTAAAATAGGCTTGATGACAATCATGCTTACAAAAAGCAATGCTGAGATCAAGGCTGGAGCGCAGTGACCTGCAAAATGCCTATTCACTCTTACCTCGAAGGTATTATATAGGAAAGGTTACATTAGGTGAGAGGAAACACAGATGCCGGAAGGGCATTTTACACTTTAGCGGTTCATAACAGAAACGTTAAGCAACAAGTGTAAATTAAAAATTTTCAACACCCCCAACAAATCATTTTCAAATAAATAATTATGTATATCTAGGCAACGTCCATCTTGACAACTTGACATTTGCCAATTGACACTTGAATATTATGAACCTAAGGGTTATCTAACCTTCTTTTCTACAAGAAAACTAGAAAATAGCTTTTAACTTTTAAACGGCTGAACCAATTTTTTTGGATTATAGCTAAGAACACTCTCGATCAAGCCACCTTTCAAACAAAAAAAAGTAAATTAAAATCGGTTCATTCGTTTAGGCGCTACGATGCCACAGACAGATACACAGATACACAGATACACAGACACACAGATACACAGATACACACGTCAAACTTATAACACTCCTCTTTTTGGGTCGGGGGTTAAAAACGTTTCGTGCGAATGGATTTAATGTTAACCACATAACACATGGATGCTAACATTGACAGTTTCTCGCTGTTGTGGTAGAATGGTGGAGAGGGAACAACGTTGCAGGCGACATTGCGTCGTCGGTTCTGTATGCTGATTTCATCTGCGTAAGTGATATATCGCACGGGCGCGGCAATCTATTGAATCTAATGCATCGAATTGGTACTTGGCAGAGACATCCCAAAGGTGACAGTAATATAATATATTCCATGCGACAGTTGCAATAAAGAGTTTACTCTTAATTTTTATCAACGAGTTTACCTATTTATTTATTTGAAGGTCACCGTCACGCGTCGGCGTGGGCGCAAATGTGTGTACGATTTTAACAGCCCAGTAACCAACTGCTTATTTGTGAATAATTGTGTTGGGACTAGTGAATTGTAATTCTCAACGCAGGGGCCACGTCTGTTCACGACAACTCGCGATAAAACTCGATTTTCCTTTAAGAAAGTAAGTTTTTTACACCAACGTACTATATTTATTTATTTTCTTCTCATATTTTACTGTACAAACCTACAAAATAATATTCTGCCTAAATTCATTTCAAAAGCCGGCTGGTAGAATAACCGAAATAATGTTTAAAAGCAATGCTTTTTGCTCCTTTGAATTTCGTGCCTACTACTTCCTTTTTGCAGAAAAATGCCGAAGGTCATAGTCTACTACTTTCCTCTGAAGGCAGTTGGTGAACCCATCCGACTCCTGCTGGCGTACGGTGGCGAGGAGTTCGAAGACCGAAGAGTTACCCAGGACGAATGGCCAAGTGTCAAACCTAGTAAGTATAGTAAGAAATAATCTATTCAGATTAATTTATTTTTGATGGATCATGCCCGCGACTTTTAGTGGATTTTGGTTTTTAAAATTTAAGATGGTCTTAAATAAAATAAAAAAATATATATCAATATTTTCGGATAATAATTAGCGACAGCGTTAAAAGATTGCCTATTCGTCCGACCGTCGCGTCGTACGAATAATAATATACTTATACCTAGTCTTGTTTTAATAGTTGATTCTTTAAAAAAATTAAAGTAAATACAAATCGGTTAAGTACGAGTCAGGTTCGCAGACGAAAGGTTCCGTACCATCTTACAAGAGATAAGCACTTTTTTTTAATGACAGCCATTTTGAATTTTGTATCATTTTTTGTAGCGGCAATACTCATTCTGTAAACATTTAAGCTGTCTACCTATTATGTTTCACGAGATACAGCTCGCTGATAGACAGACGGATGGACGGACAGACAGCGGAGCCTTAGTAATACGGTTAGTTACGATACGAGACTTAGTTACGGGTACGGAACCCTAAAAATAACGAAAGTCCGCGTGTGATGGCAGTACGCTCTCGGGAAACCTATGACCAGGAAATACCAACCAACGGGCTCATAGATTGATCGATGTACTTATAACAAAAATGCTTAATATTCGCAGCGATGCCGTTCGGTCAGATGCCCGTGATGGAGGTGGACGGCAAGAAGTACGCCCAGAGTATTCCCATAGTGCGCTACCTCGGCCGCAAGCATGGACTCGGCGGCGGCAACATTGAGGAAGACTTCGAGATCGATCAGAACGTGGAGTTTTGGAACGATATCCGCTCAAGTAATAATATATTATAGAAGCAGGCGTTATTTTGCGGAAGTCCATGATATATATACCTATACAAGGAACCAAAAGCTTAATTTGCTATAATCCGCTAAACCAATGAAATCTGTATGGTACGCAGCACCACACAAATTCCAACACCACTCGACGCGCGTTTCGCCCCGACACCGGAGCATCCTTAGGAGATGTAGACCTTACAATCTCTAATTGCAAAGTGTCTTTACCATGTACAGATTAAAGTGTTTGTACCATACAGATTTCGTTGGTTTAGCGGATTATAGCAAATTAAGCTTTTGGTTCCTTGCAAGTAATAATCCTTACTACTTATTCGGTAAACGATATTTTTTTTTATAATTCCCAACTGTGGTCCCTAAGCTACTAAGTAGCTAGGTACCTAATAATCCATCCAATTGCTACACAGCATATCGTATCGAGATATGATCACTAACTATGGGGCATCATAAGAAAGCTCAGAGTCACTCAGCGGGTGTGACGTTGGCAGACAAATGATAAATACACAAGTGAAGTTACAGTAACTAGAAAAGACCGAAAAGACCTGATAACTTTCAAACGGCTGAACCGATTTTCTTGGACTATTCCGCGCCTACGATCCAAAGTATCAGAGTTTTCCAAAACATCATTTTCAAATAAATAATTATGTATCAAGGCAACGTCCATCTTGACAGCTTGACATTTGTCAATTGACATAATATTATGAACCTAACGGTTATGTAACCTTCTTTTCCATAAGAAAACTAGAAAAGAGCTGATAACTCTTAAACGGCTGCACCATTTTTTTTGGATTATAGTTAAGAACACTCTCGATCAAGCCACCTTTCAAACAAAAAAAAACTAAATTAAAATCGGTTCATTCGTTTAGGCGCTACGATGCCACAGACAGATACACAGATACACAGATACACAGATACACAGATACACAGATACACAGACACACAGATACACAGATACACACGTCAAACTTATAACACCCCTCTTTTTGGTTCGGGGGTTAAAAACGAGTCGCAGGAAGCCTCTGGATTGAGGCGGTGTGAGACCGTGTCGAGTGGAAGTCTCTATAAGAGAGCTATGTCCAGCTGTGACCAGGTGTGTCCAGTCTATCGGTTGAAGACGATGATGATGAAGTTTTGTACAATTTACATTAACAATACCGACATTGGCAACCTCTTAAGACGCCTCCAATACTACGAACTATTAATCTTTAAATCTGTTTAATAATGGTGCGAATTCTCTTGTACATCCTCTTGTTGTTGTTTTTCTTTATTTGCGTAGAAGGAGCAGCGGTGTTCCACGAGGAAGATGAGAAGGCGGCAGCGCGGATGCAGGCGGATTTGGAGAAGAACTACTACCCAGCCGCGCTCAAGAAGCTGGACGAAATTATCGCCAAGAACAATGGATATATGGCTCTTGGCAAGGTATGAATATAAGACAAATTCAAGTTTCAAAATTATATTTTATGTCAACGAAAAACCAGACAAGAGCGAGTTGGACTCGCATACGAAGGGTTTCGCAAATCATCATACAGGAAACCTCAAACGAGTAGTGATAAAAATTTGCAAGTTAATGACGGACGTTGCCATCTATATGTCATTTATTATAGTAAATTAATTATGTTCGTGAACAAGTTGCCCTGCGCCTCACCCGGGTAAAGAGGTCATGCCTCGAGACCCCTACCCCTTCGGCCTGAAAATCTGTCGTCGACATTTTTTTTTGTGATGGAACCACAAACTTACGGTTTTCGGATCTAACCTGAAAAATTCAAAAAACCATTTTTTTTAACTTTGACCTTGAATAACACGACACATGAGCGATATTTTATGCGACTTTTGAGACAACTTTTGAACGCCAAAATGAAGCTCATTCTCTCTCATTCCGAGGTTGATCGCTAATTTGATTGGACTATAGGGGATTCATGTTATTTAACTGATGATAATATAGGTTCCAGAGAGGGTATAGACTATAGGATTTTTTTCTTAATTTCAGTTAACCTGGGCAGACTTCCTATTCGCGGGCATGTACGAATGTATAAAGAAGATTCTTCACATGCCAGATCTCGACGAGAAGTATCCAAGATTCAAGCAGTTAGAACAGACCGTGTACGCTATCCCCAAAGTAAAAGCCTTCTCTGATAAGGCACCTAAGAGTGAATTCTGAACAATGTCACAATTATTTTGTTAAAACCTGATTTACACTTTGTGAAGTGTGCTTGCAAGTGATACGAGTTCACTACGTTCTGCGCACAGGTCTCTTTTAGAAATGAGAATCTCTTGTCTGGTGGGAGGCTTCGGCCGTGGCTAATTACCACCCTACCGGCAAAGCTGTGCCACTAAACGAATTGTGTTCCAGTGCGATGCCGTGTAGAAACCAAAGGAGTATGGGTTTAATGAAAACTGCCATACTCCTTTCAGGTTAGCCCGCTTTCTTCTTAGACTGCATCATCACTTACCACCAGGAGAGATTTCAGTCAAGGGCTAACTTGTATCTAGATTTAAAAGAAAAATTGGAAGAGTTTATTTAGCAGACTTCACACACTTTGCAGAGTTAGATTATGCGCAGGCATGCAGGTTTCCTCGCGATGTTTTCCTTCACCGATAAAATTTAATTTATAACTTTAATCTCTTAAAACGCACATACTCTTAACTCAGAAAAGGTGCATGCCTATAGGATCGAACCTCAGACCTCCCGATTAGGAAATACACGGCTCTATAAGTTGTATTGAACAAAGTGTAAATTGGACAACGATTTTATTTACAACTGTTTTTTTAATTGTTTTTTTTTTGTACCTACCAGATAGTTATGCTTATATTTTTATTACAACTATTTTATTTGATAAAAGTTTTTTATTTGAGGCTGACCGTATTGCCTCTTTGGATGGAATTCTTTGTCCAAGGTAGAGCCTACAATAAATTACATAATTAGAAATTACTGTCTTATCATAAGAACTTCAGGTGCAGTTTACACAATTGATATTTAAAGATGCTCAGTATTTTATTATTCACCAAACACCTCAACTTATTCTGCGAAATTTTATTCTCAAAATTACTCGCGTCACACAACATCCATTGACGCAAATGAAAGTAAACATTTACCAGAATTTAACTGAGAGTAAATAAAGTCTGTATTAAGAATCGAATTAGAGCACCTTAACCAAATATTGTAAAGAAGATGCGCATTATATTCCTTTAATCAGGTGCTAAATCACGGATAATGCTTGTAGCTGAATTGTTAGAATTGTAACGATAATTTAAATAATAAACATGAAGTCCAATATAAAACGAGTGTACGATGCAAGCAGGACATTCATAAACTTGGTATTGCTACAGAAGTAGACTTTAAAATATCAAATTATTGTACATTAGTAATAAATATTTAGTGATTTGAAACAAATAATTCATACCAAAAAAATATTAGTGCTCGCAATCTTTATAGGTAGTGTGATTTTTGAAACCAAATTCTGCTTACCACTGTAACGAAGCCAAAGAAGAAAAAAAAACTCTTTATCCTAAAATAATTAATCCTAATATCCAAATATATTATAAGGCAGATAACTGAAACCATAAAACAAAACACAAAACGAGATAAAAGTTAAGTAGGTACAATCCAAGCAAAAGTATAAGAAGTAAGAATAAAAATGGATCTAATATCCAAAATAACGGCATCCATTCTGTTAGTCTGTGTACTGGCAGTGCTTTCGAAGCCGATTGAAGAAACAAGCCTTCAGGAAAATCGTAGGTCTTTCCAAGAAAATTTATTTCAAGAGAAGGAAATAAGCCGCCATTTTGAAAAGCGATCCCTGGGTGAAGAGGGCGATGTGGTGGTTCCGGCAAGATTTGAGAACGCTTTTGAGGGACCACATAGAATACGAGTGATGACTGGATTCCTTCACTAATTAATCAAAAAACCGGCCAAGTGCGAGTCAGACTCGCGCACTGAGGGTTCCGTACTCGGGTATTTTTTCCAACATTTTGCACGATAAATCAAAAACTATTATACACAAAAATAAATAAAAATCAGTTTTAGAATGTACAAGTGAAGCCCTTTCAAATGATACCCCACTTGGTATAGTTATCTGACTTTGAAAATTTAAACACATTTAATTTTTTTTTAATGATGTAAACACAAATTCACGGTTTTCGGATTCATTCCTTTACTTGTGCTATAAGAGCTACCTACCTGCCAAAAGAGAATAAAATTGGAACTGAATATCCAAAATATCGGCAACAATTCTGGTAATTTGTATACTCGCAGTACTTTCGAAATTTATTGATGAATCAAGTCTTCAGGAAAATCTTAAGGTTCACTTAACTGCTAGTAACTTAGTGATCAAAGGCGGCTCCAGGCCGATACCTGGAGTGATCGATATATACCGATATTATACTTTTTTGTACCGATAAGTAGTAAGTAGTGGTAAAATAGTGTCTTCGAATCGATAGTGAATTCAATTATTTACGCTGTAAGTTAATTAAGTATTATTTAAGTATTCTCAGTTTATAATAATGCAATGTAGTGTAACTTACACTTAAGTAATATTTTAAACTCCTAGAACTTATTGTTAACTTCCCTTAAGTTACTTTTTATTGTTTTAATGTGTCTATTCTTTACCAATTTTCGTAGATTTAATGTTTATATTTTTGTAAGTAAAAGTATGTAAATAGAAAATAATAAAAAATATTTTTTTTATTTCTCTCTTTTCACAGACACAAAATAAAATAAAAGTTAAAATTTAAAGATGATTTTATTTATAAAATTTAAAATCTCATACATTTGATAAAACTAAGTACATAACAAATTGCAATAATAATATGTTCAGCAATAATAATAGACAAACGAAAAAGATACCCATAAAGTAACTTTAAGTCTCAATACATCGCTTTCGTATCCCTTACATCAGGAAAGACGAATCTTTTATTGTTAATTACTTTTTTTCTTAGTTTAGGTAGGTATATAAAAACATAAACTTTACATAATCTTAGCATAATGAAAATAATAAATCAAAAAACTTAAAACCGTATCAATGGCTATAGTTCCCATAGCGTGGAACATTTATTCAATAGGTCAGAGATAAGTAATAACAGTAACAAGGTAATCTCTGGTTACTGGTTAGGTATAAATTATAGTTGCAATACCTAAATAAAAATGGAAAACAAATATATTTTAAGAGATTTTTTAAATTCACTTTTTTCGCCATGTCCTAGATTAATCATCGAGACAGCAATACCCCCAAGTTCGATACTCTACCTTTCACACCTCGCGAGACTATTACATCGAAATCATCAAAAGATTCTTTTTATTACATAATTAAATTTTTTCACCATGTCCTAGATTCATCATCCCTGCCTTACATTATTTCAGTTTACCTTATCGTACTTATTTTCTATACTACATCCATCTACATCATGTCAAAGTAAAAATAGGTGAATTAAAAAAAAACATCGTCAATGAAGAACTTGACTCTAAAACGATGAAAATCATGCTTGTCTCATGTGCGTGAGCCTTAAATTTTCGTTAAGGTTTGTTTAAACAGCAGCTGAAAAATTTTGCGAATCTATTTGGCTTTCAAAGATTGGCACTAAGTAATAAGGAAGATCTGTGTAAAATTGTATATTTTCTAACGTTAGAAAGCACCGTTGATTCAGCAAATTATTAAAATTAATCTTAAAGTTATTTTTTTCAAATAAATTGAAGGAAATTAAACTTAAATAAAGTGACATACAATACATACATTTTAAGTTCTCACTCACTGGCCATTTTTGCTCTATGTGTCAGGTGTCATGTCAAAAATACGATTTACTTACCCTTAGACGACTTAAATTTTACTTTTGAGATGAAAATTGACACAGCGGTAAAATAACGAGTGAGTTCTAATTTTGTACGGACTATATTTAATAACATTATAATAATATTTCTTATAGTAAGCAGGCACTTTTAATTAATTATCTTACTATTTAAGGCCACAAAACACTTCGTTACCTAAAGCTTTGGAGGTTTAAAAGCCTAAAATTCGGCTAAAACCAAATGTTTGTATCTAGTAGTATCTGTGTTTTATCAGATTTTCGTACAAATGTGTAATTTCAAAGTTACACCGGGTAAAAATTTGTAAATTCTTAAATTATATGCCTATTTAATAGCAGGACTGAACTTAGATCTAAATAAAGATACCAACTGCTAAGTACACTCGTACCTAAAAACTCAGTAAGTACCTATATATTATAGCAAAAATAATCATATAAAATCTCAATGTCATGGCACTTGAATAATAGTATGATTTTATAATATTAAAACTTAAAAACTATGTATTTTTGGCACAATGAGAATTCACTGGATCTTTGGATGTTACCTATTTAACTTTTCTGTTAACGTTATTAAAATAACCGGTATTTAATAGTTATCGAAGTAACGCTAAACAGAATAACGTTATTTTTTAAGATAACATAAAAATATTAACGCTTGTTAGTTGTTATAATCTCTTTGAATTAAGTAGTACCTAACAGTAATTTGTTAGTCATATAAGTAGATATAGTACATAGTACGATTATAATATTTAAGAAATTAACAGTAATCACAAATTTATATATCTTATATACATATAAATTTCATAAGTAACTTTAATGCCATTTGGAGAATAATAAAACTTAATATTAAAACTTTAGATACTTACTTTATATGTAAGATTAAAAATGAATATAAAATCTAGGTAAAATATAATAGGTACGATAAATAATCTAAAAAAAAAACGCCAAAAGAAATATATAATAATAATATGGTTTGCACTATGGACCTAAATACCGTTATACTTATAACGCGTGACAATAAAGAAACGAATCATACTGTTCAGAATCATTCGCTCTCACTTACGTACACTACTACTTGGCCAAGCTAAGTTTGCAGCTCGCGTCGATTACGTCACACTGACGCTTAGGTACGGTATGCGAACCATACTGACGATACAAGACGACCGCGGGGAGGTGAGCGGGGAAGTGGGAGAGGCGCCGCATTCCAGCGAGGTGCAAACTTAGCGCGACCGAGTTATATATCTATTATTCACGACAGGTCGAGAATCGAGATGGCAATTTTCTAGCAGATGACATCACAAACCGGGTAATCGATATCGAATTTTTTTTTGGTAATCGAATTTTTTTTGGTACACTACTAAATGAGAGTAAAATTATTACTACATTTTTTAAAAGTAATATTTTATTCATCACAATCCAAATAAACTTATACTAACAACAAGCAACACTAATGACAGCGTGGGTGTACCCTCTCTTCACGACTCATCCATACTCCGATTGCCATCTCGACCTGTCGTGTCGTGAACAATATGTATAGTGTGTGAGTAAGATGGCATGATTTACATGCTTAGTGCCGCTTCATTTCTATTCGTTTCTTTGGTACGCGTATTATCTTTTACGTATGTAAGTTAGGTTTGAATTTTACTTGCATGGGTTTCAATATAGAATCTATCTGCACTATATCTACGTTACAGACGGATTGAATATTGAAACTGAACATTATATTATATAAATGTTCTTCAAAATATATTAACATAAAAAAATATAACTAATACTTTGGGAATTCGTTTTTGGCAAAACAGTTCATGCTTACCTAATCAATGTAATTTTTCAGGTAGGTACCTACATTGATGTAAAAGTAAAACAAAAAGAAAATAGTAAATTAACACAAAATTAAATTTAAAAAAATACTCAAAAATAACAAACTTAATCGTCTAAATACTTACTACTTATTCGTATTCTGAATTTTCAGAGTCGTGTATGAAAATTTGTTTGAAAGGTGTTCAATATTTAAATGGCATAAAATATACGAAAAAATTAGGGTGCCCATTGGTCAGAGTACCTTATAAATATTTAGGTATACCCAAATCCGATATTATGTATTTTCGATCCTAGTAAGGGACCTTTTACCTAATAATTACATTAGACCTAAGAACAGCTGTTAAATCTTTAAATTGTTTAGGAATTTTAGGTGATAATTTTTGAAAAACATATTTTTTATAATTGCGAAGAAATCCTTAATATTCACGTCGGCAGTAGTAACCCAGAGTGCGACATTTCTGGCAAAGATGCTGAGGATGAATCTTGGACTGGTCGCTCACGTCCAGGCCGTCGGGTTTTTCCAGGGGTCTCTGAAATTGAGAAACATGCCCTTCAAATTATGAGCCAATTGGATAAAATTATTGATTCTAAATTCATATAAATCAACTATAATATTTTTTTAAAACGTTATTCTTGTTGATCTGTTTGTTATACCAGTTTATAGCTAAGGCTTCATCTGCGTGGATTTAGGCATAACTATTAAAATTACCGTTTCATCGACATCAACCATTAGCAGTTTAATAACGTCTTTAATGTTAATAAGTGTACAAATACGGATATAAGAGTTATTACTTTTAACAGTATTAATATGTAATCTAACTAGGTAACACTAATTGATATAACGGGTATGGTATTATTAACGTTATTTTTTGTTTTTAATGTAACGATGAATTGGTAACGTTCCAAAAAATACCAGTTAGAGCCTTCCCTTAATTGAGAAAGCAAAAGCATACCTAATCTGACGACTGTTTACCCTCGAGTTACCACTCATCTACTTGCACTTGCACTTCAAGCAGTTTTACTCGTCGAAGCAGTGCTTCTTGCATTGGTACGGAGGTTATTATCTGGAGGCACGGTAGTGCCTCGGCCAAGTCGAGCTAGAGGTACACCGTAACATCCTTTTCTCGAACCCATTCGTGTCACTTTCGACCCCCCTGTAACTTCGTTGCAGATAAAGCTAGAAGTCTGAATTTTCAGTGACCAAGAGGACATAGTAAAACCAGGCATATGCCCAAATTACATTTGATTTGAACCAGTAGTTTAAGAACTATTACAAGTCAAAGTTCCTTGATTCTGTAAGTGACACACTCACCGATCATCAAAATTCTAAGGTACTTCTAGCAGACCTACAAGTTTCAAATTTTGCACACAGTTAGTGTTTAGAGTATAAAGCGAGGAAAAATTTAAAAATACCTGAATTTCAGTCCCGTTTTCAAGATATACTTATTTTTAATTATTACTGCATAAGTAACTTTGTAAACCTATATAAAAAGATTGCAAACTTGCGTGATTACAAAGTTACATTTGCAGTGAATTTCGAATAACTTAAGCGCCTATCTTACTTGAAAATAGACAATAATGAACCCTACTACAAAGTAATAAAAAGGTATATTTGAAAATAGACAATAATGAACCCTATTACATAGTAATAATATGGTGTATATGAAAATAGAAAATAATAATAGACCCTTTTACAGAGCAGGTAGGCAGTGGGAGTAGGTATGGCATATTTGAAATAGACAATAATGAACCCTATTATAGAGTACTAATATGGTACAGAATATGGTATATTTACTTCGAAAGCAACTTATACGCTACAATAGAAAGCGCGAGTCGGAGTCGCACACAAAGGGTTCCATACCATCGCACAAAATTGAAAATTATGTACTTTTTAAATAGGTATTTTGGTTTAAAAAACAAAAGAGACGCTTTAAAAATATCACATTTCTTGTATAGAGGCCCCCTTTATTTATTTTATTTTCATTATTTACTGTTATAGCGGCAATATAAATACATAATCTTTCAAAATTTCAATTATCTACCTTCTACATTTCGTGAGATACAGCCCACTGACAGACAGACGGACAGGCGGACGGCGGGAGCTTAGTAATAGGGTCCTGTTGGCACTCGTTGGATTCGGTCTTCGGAAAAAAAGCTTGTTTCTTTTCAATCAATGCTATGCATTGTTTTTACAGACTCAGTCGTTTAGAGTTATTTGCCAATTTTGCCAGATGTGATATGTCAGTAGGGTTGCCAGTTGCCACCTATTAAATATATTTTCTTTTCTTAAATATCACCCGATTTCATATAAGGATACAAAATACTAAGGTGGAAAAACTCACGTTAGTAGTGAACTTAGAAAAATATAATAAGAATAAGAAGTGTTTATTTATTTTATTTATGATGTATTGTGATTACTTGGTAGATGGTCTTGTTTGCCAATAAACAGTCAATTTATTTATTATATTACCAAGTCCTGATGCCAATATTATGGCCTTATGGCATAAAGCTATGTGGCTGTACTAAAAAAACAATATTTAAATGACAATACAATGGTTTCAAAACAAAGTACTTTGGAATATTGTTAATATAAACCACGGCGCATTAGAAATGACGTTATTAATGATCGGGACCTCATTAACAGCATCTTTAAATTCCAAGATATGTAAACAATCTGTTCTTGTTGAGTTTAAGATTAAACTTAATTTCATCCCGCCACTTATTATATAGCATTTATTTGGATTTAATTTGGAAAAGTATAGCAGAAAAATTTACTGCAACAATCAACAACTGGTGGAAAGCCAAAGTAAGCAAAAAAAAATTTATTGCTCTCATACCTACGTTACGTTTGCCCGAAATAAAGTAACATACGTTATTATAAAGTATGGTTGGCAGCCCTAAACGTCGAGGTCCATTTATGGGCTACCTCTGATGAACATTTGGTACTCATAAAATATAATTCAATTGTTAGTTAGTAGTACCAAGTTTTAAGTAAAATAGACGAGTTTGTGAACTCTACGAAAGAGCTTGCGTTGTATTATTTTCCCGGATTGTGGTGTTATCTTATAATATAATACTGTAGTAAAATAATTGTGAAATCAATACCAAAAAGTTCGTGTAGCGAAGTTTTATTATTTTGGTGTTTTTAAAATGGACTATACTCAATAATCGTTAAATTAAATGACTGATACACTACTATGCGTCAAGATTTTAAAACCCCGATAGTCTAAATTCTGTGACGTAATAGAGTGATATCCTGTGTTCCAGTAGCTGCACGTTGGGAAGTATTAGATATTAAGCTTATACGATAAATTAAACATACATAGTTTTACCTATAACTTACATTGTATTGTACCTTTATGCTTTTATCGGCGAAGCTTACTATCCCTTATTTTTTTAATATAAACTTTTCACATTAATGGGATTAACATTTCCTAAATCTTCACAGTTGAATTTAAAATAACCGTTAAATTAACCGTACATACCTACTACTTACGCTGCACAAATATATGTAAATGTAGTTAAACTCATTTTAAGTATATGCCTATCGTATTCCTTCACTCAAAACTATTTTATCTAATGTTACCATTTGTAGCGAATAGTTAGTTATAGTAAAACAAACAACGTATTTAATTTACTGTTAAAATGAATGTCGCAACGGAATCTGATAGTTAGGCTACGCTAGTATCTTCAATGTGCGATAAGTGAGGGTTGGAATGATTGTAATTGAGGATAGATCAAATTATATTTGGATGAACCTTAGGTAATAATATGCTGTGGTTAAGATTGTAAATGTCAGTGGAGTGATTCTTTGAAGAGTGTTCATGAAGTTGAGATATGATTGATTTTAAACGCCACCAAGTTTCATGCTGGTACTTCTCGCTAGGCTGTGGCATTCCGAACCAGTGGTAGATTAGTTTTAGATGTTTAGATAACGAAATCTCGCATGATTTGATTTAGAGGTTGCAATAGCAATTGCGACTTAATCATATGATGAAGTATTGAGGTTAAAGTAACTAGGTTAGATGGTTGGTATGGGTGTCGCTTTATGGGGTGGTTGGAGGCGGCCTAAGTAGGGTAGGTTAGGTTTATTTAGTTACGTTAAGCTAGTGTGTTCAATGTGCCATAATTGTGAGTGTTGGAATGATTAAAATTGAGAATAGTTCATGTCATTTAATAACACAAGAATATTGTTAGTTTACACAGGTACATGCGACCTGATTTGTTTGAGATAGAAATCCTGACTTATCCCACAAGCAAGAAGTCCTTAGGTTGAACTTCATTCTCACGCAATTAGGACTTTTGACCCTTCAAAATATACAACACTATTATTAGAATCCGTAACTGACGCACAAGAAAATATGGTACCCGAAAAGAAAAAAGGATGGTTACCTACCTACAAAAAGAAATGAGATCCCATCAAAAACATAACATGTACAAAAATCCAAGTCTCGCAACGTACCTAGTTCTTCTACCGCAAAAAGTTTTGAGATCTAACATAAAACCAAGTCGGTTAATTTATTCAGTACCCATAATATGAGAGCAGCCATCCTACAAATTTGTCACAAATCATTACCTAATTAGTTAATTAAAACATTTCATAGTGACCGTATCGATATAAGATATTTTTATTTCTTTAATAAATATAATGACTTGGCAATTGCACACGGCGATAGAAACTACATACAACTAAATCTGCTTAATGTTAGCGCTGTAAGCACTTTTTATGTTTGTGTAAATATGCGCCCAGCTAGCGCTATGTTCAACTAGGACTATGAAAATATTTGATTAAAATTATTCTTACGTGGTTATGTTGCTGTGCAATTGCCAAGTCATTACATTTATTAAAGAAATAAAGATATCTTATATCGATACGGTCACTATGAAATGTTTTAATTAACTAATTAAGTAATGATTTGTGACAAATTTGTAGGATGGCTGCTCTCATATTATGGGTACTGAATAAATTAACCGACTTGGTTTTATGTTAGATCTCAAAACTTTTTGCGGTAGAAGAACTAGGTACGTTGCGAGACTTGGATTTTTGTACATGTTATGTTTTTGATGGGATTCCTTGTATTACAAGATAGTTACCTGATTATGCGGGAAGACGTTGATCCTACGATCCTACACTTGGTGCACTCCTGGACGTTGTTCGCCCACGAGTTGCCATTCATTCACTTGCACTTGCACTTCGGACAGTTTTAGTCACCGAAGCAGTGCTTCTTATCCCGGTACGCAGCTTATTATTCCTTGTATTAGGATTTATAGGAAGCAAGTTACCTGCTTATGTGGGAAGACGTTGATCCTACACTTGATGCACTCCTGGCCGTTGTTCGCCCACGAGTTGCCGCTCATCCACTTGCGCTTGCACTTCGGGCACTTGTACTCGCCGAAGCAGCGCTTCTTGCCTTGGTACGGAGTCAAACCTTCGCCTTTCGGTCGGGCCTGAAACGTTATACTTACTTATTTTAAACACGTCAAAATTAAATTAATTACTATTTATCATATTATTTCAAAGTAAGTATTTAGGTAATGTACTTAGGTTTGTAGAGATCGATTTCAATGAAAATAATTTGATGAACCAGTCATTTGCTTCATAGCCTGAATTACTGACTGACTGACTGAAAGATACATAGAATATCTACGCTATGTTGAATGCACACGATATCAGAAAAGCTAAAGGTTGTAAAAAATTTCGTCATTTACTGCAGCGAATAGCAATTTCTATTTATATAATAGTTATTATGTTAGAAATAGGACAGTATCAATGCTTCCTTTAAAACTTAAAATGGAGTTCGAGTGCTGTGTTATCTACGAGTATATTCCAAAATAAAGGATTCTTTGTATGGCCTGAAATGGGTTAAAACGAACGCTGTCCGATTAGGAAAGGTTGACGAATCAAATCAAAAGATTATGATATAGGCACCAACATCTGTTTAAATAGCAACAGATGATGTCCGCAATTCCATCCAAGTGAATTAAGTTTTTAAATACCGATTTTCCGCTATCCGGGTAAATTATATCATTACCCGGATAACGCAACTATCAATATTAATCAAGTAGTTCCTATGGAATTTAATACAAATCTAAGCACAAATGGAAAAATTCGCGGGCTTCACCTATTTGGGTCAGAGATACCCTTGCATACCAGAGATAGATACTATTGGCTCTTTTTATCCCCGAATAACAAAGAATTCTCACGGGAGCTAGGTACTAAATTATATCCACCACAAGGTAGTGTACATCCCAGAATACACAGTAATCCGACGATGACATATGGATTCCAAGTCAGAAATCTGTTTCTTTTATAGAGAAAAATATAAAAATATTTTTCTGTACGTTCTGGCACAATGCCAGAGCGACTTATGGCGGAAATAGCCACATTACAGAGACGTTGCTGATTTGAGCGCTAATTGAAGACATTTTGGTGAAGAAAAAGCTTGTAGGGTTTACAAAACACTGATTTACACACCTTTAGATTAGGGCCAATAACATAACTGGCAGGAATTCGGTGAAGAGAACTTTGCAATCATTCTAAGGCATATCTCGCATTAAATTCAGTTTATTGTCTATTCGAATACTTAAAACTTCACAAGATACCATTAATGTCACACCAAGTGAGGATTGGCGAAGTTGAGAGAAGTCTGCCAGTTGATCTGCCAGTGTGCTGGAGTTTGCGCTGTGAGACATTGCGTGATATTCTTGTGGATAATTGTCAATGTAGTGTCCTTTCTTTGAGAACAAGTTGTACGCCAGGGGTGGGTGACGCGCGAGGTGGCGTAGAGACAACGCTGCCAGTGAGCTAAAGCCTTAAAGGCCGATTCACACCAATTGCATACACGTGACACGTGCGTAGTTACGCGCGTAAACCCCTAACACACCGGGTTACGCATACGTCCACGCTTTACGCAAGCGGTGTGCCATGTTTCATACAGTTCCATACATTACAACGCAATGGTACGCGCTACGTCTACGCTTACACAACGCTTATGCAGCCTGTGTGAACCAGCTAGGTATGAGAGAGTGTCTGTATACCTGTGGACAGTCGCCAATGTAGTATCTTTTCTTGAAAGATAAGTGGCACATATACGCCGGGGTGGCTGTTGCGCCGGCCGGCGTAGAGACAACGTTGCCAGTGGGTCTGCCAGTGATCTAAAGTCTATACTGTGAGAGAGTATTTCTATAGTGGTATACCTGTGGACAGTCGCCAATGTAGTGTCCTTTCTTGAAGCACAAGTGGCACATGTACGCTGGGGGCGGGTGTCGCGTCGGCCGGCGTAGAGACAACGCTGCCAGTTGGTCTGCCAGTGAGCTGGTGTCGTCGGCCTGTTGCGTGGAGCCGGTTGCCGCTGTTGGTAGAGGTCCCCATACTGAGCCTGGCACCCACTGAAAAATCGAGAAAATTTATTTTGGAAAAGTTTTTCGGCCGCATAACAAGTTGAAAGATAGACCTATAATAGGGATGATGACTCCTAGTCAAATTAGTGACTTTTTATCAAACGTCAAAACGCTCGCTTAGTATCTAACGGAGCGTTTTGACGTTCTATTTAACATAATTTGACGCACTTTTTTTAATCGGTAATTTTAATGGTTAACAGCTTAAAAATAACAGTGGACGTGGATTTTACGAGTTTTAGAAGACCTTCTATTTAATAATTCCTAAGAAATAATTTATTTTTGACATAGGCATCATCCCAATTGCGACCATATTGCGACCACTTTTCCAAAAGAACGAATGCGCAGAAGAAGATTTTTAGAAAATAAGCATAAAATCTTGGCACTAACTACTTGGTCCTATAAAAGATCTCAAACAACTGTTTTTGGTGGCCATTTTAAATACGGACGGAAGTAATGACCGCCATACTTCCGTCTGGCTTCCATCTAAAAGATCTAAGTTATGTCAAGAAGTTTTACTTCAAAAATATTATGGACAATCCAGAATCCTTATGGCCACTTTACTTTGTTACTTGTTTTATTTGTTACTTTTTTACCAGGTATGTTTTTTTGAATTGTAGTGTGTTAGCATATAAGTAATATTCAGTTTTTATTAAATGAACCTAAGGAGAGGACAGACATGTTTTAATAAAGTCTCCACACACCACACACCTCAGAATTTCTTAGATTTATTTTGTTCGAATTTGTCGCAAGCCACTAGGTAACAAAAACACGAAGTCAAAGCGAAGTCAGAGATTTGGCTACGCACAGTGATATTTTAAAGTAGTCTCTACCATTGATAGACATAAACAACTGCACCTATTTCCAATCAACATCTAATATAACCACTACAACTAGCCCGTAACATGTTCCAGTAATAATATGGTCTATTCTTATGATATAATATTAGAAAAGCTTAGTTAGTTACTAGAAAATAATTAATTTTGAGATTCTTAAGGCAGCCAGATGCAGATCTATGTGCCTAGACATTACATTGGAAAGTGGAACGAAAAATCTACTGTGTAAATAGCGAGCAAACGAGCAGGCACCTGATGTTAAGTGATTACCGCCGCCCAAGAACATTTGCAGCACCAGAAGTACCGCCGATACGTTGTCGGCCGTTCAGGAATTTGTTGGTCCGCCTTGAATAACCCCATGTTGTAATCTAGTGGGAACACCGTCGATGGGAGTTGATTCCACAGTTTGCATGCTATACTTTTTTTACAGTATGCTAATAAGCATACTTTTGAATGAGATAGTGCCAGTAGCTTCACATCTAAAAGCTAAAACTGTTCGCCGCAGACGCTGACAACTGTGCGTGATTCCAATCAACATTTCGACGAGGGTCGATTAGACAAATGAAATCGCAGGCAATAAGAAGCACTTCCATTGCCCGGGCTAGGGGCACCAGCAGTGCAGGCCGTATTCGGATATGTCTTGGTTTCAATTTGAGATCTTTTGATTTGCGATCATTGCTTTGAAGTCAAAACTTCATTCTACATGTTGCTCTACCACAAACGCAATATGACCGTTCATTACTTTTAAGTTAGGTAAGTTAATTAAGTTTAGTGATATGAATATATGTATGTTTAGGATACGCTAGTCATTAAACTTGCCAGCAAACTGGCCCATTTATTTGGCAAATATTTATAGTTTGTACTTATCAGAATAAAAATAAAATATTCGTGTTTGTCTTAATTTCCCGATGATTGCTCCCTCAATACATCGGTTGATCTTTTTGACTACCGAATTTATTTTTGAGGACTGCCCTAATTTCTGGATGCTTATGGTTACCCTACCAGTGCACTGTGCAAGCGCATGTGTTTACAGAGCAAATCGTTCTAATTCCGAGCCGAGCGCGTTGGCCTCTTTGATCAAGTTGTAGAGTTGAAGTTGATATAATGTTGTACCTGTAGTATATACATTACATCAACTTCAACCCTATAGTAATGTCACTTATATCTCACTCTCTCTTTCTCTATGCAGCTATTCCTTATTACCAAGGGCTGTTAGTCCTACGAATAACGAAAAAATTACTTAGAATAAAATAAGCTGCTTTAATTGTTCACAAAGCATGGTTTAATTGTTTTTGTGTACTTCTTTGTTTGAACTTGTCCTAATTTGTTGAAGCTCGTGGTCACCCTACACATGCGCTGTGCACGCGCATGTGTTTAACGAATTACGGAGCAATTCGTTCCAATTCTGAGCCGCGTGCGTTGACGCACTGAGTCACCGGGTTTTGGACACCAAGTCAGTAAGAAAAGGAAGGGCCTTTCCTTCCTTCTTCCGTAATATCGGTATTAGATACCTTCTTCTTAGGTAAAAAGGAAAGTATGTATGTAAATAGTAAAGGCTACTTTCCTTCTTCAATTGTATCATTGGTAAAAACCGTTGTACACTATATTATGATAATGCAAGTAATGCAAGGTAATTCTTGTAATGGTGATAGTTAAACCGTGAATTTAAAACTAAAGCTACGTGGGTTTCAAACGCGCCCTGGTCTGATAAGGGCCCACAACAGACTCAGTCGAGTATATAATTATTACAGAATTCTAAAATTTAAAAGGATTTGCGACTCAGAGGAAAATTATGGCTCTTCTAAATGCACACAAGCAGACAGACAGACAAACTTTCGCATTTATAACATTAGGTTGTACGGTTTGGGACTAATGAGGATTTCTGGAAGTTTGAAGGTCTCCTTAGAGTAGGCCTACGCCCGAGCACAGAATCACACTTATTATAAAGGCAAAAGTTTATGTGTATGTGTGCATGTTAAAGTTTGTGTGTATGTGTGCATGTTTGTTACACTTTCACGCAAAAACTACAAGACGGATTTGGTAGTTTAGAATGGAGATTGACTATACTCTGGATTAACACATAAGCTACTTTTATCCCGGAAAATTAAAGAGTTCCTTCGGGATTTTTGAAAACCTATTTCCACGCGAACGAAGTCGCGGACATCAGCTAGTAAGTATTTAATAGTAGCCCGAGCCGAAGGCGCCCTCCGCCCTTCCCCTTATTCCGCCATTATAATTCACATGAATGGAAAATTCTATTTGACACGATATCCAAGTAGGTAGACAAGAGCCAAGGCACCGACAGGCACTCGAGTTTCTTCTCATCTATCGAGTAATGAGTAGTCATTACACCGCGAACTTCTTTCAAGCCGCCTTTGAATTCCGACACCTGATTGTTACCTAGATATATTATTTGTCATATATTTATAGTCTGAGAGATGGTGATAATATATTGTCGCAAGTTTATAGGCAACTAAAGGATGCCCGCGGCTTCGCCCGTGTGGATATCGGGTTTTTTAATCCTGTTAAAGATCCCGTGGGAACTCTTTGATTTTCCGGGATAAAAAGTAGCCTATGTCCTTCCCCGGGATGTACCTCAAGTCTGTACAAAATTTCATTAAAATCGGTTCAGCGGTTAGGCCGTGAAAACGTAGCAGACAGACAGACAGATAGACTTTCGCATTTATAATATCAGTATGGATATGGATAGTTCGTAATAAGTCTGCTTATCTTTATTTTTTTATTATTTTTAATTGTAGCTTAAGATAGGCTTACGCTTGACGATAATCATGCCTGAGAAACAGAGCAATAAGGTCTAAGGCACGCTTGCTTAGAAGATGCCTTTAGGCGCACTCTTGTCTTGAAAGTATTCAAGTAAAACTTGGCAGGAGACACAGATGCAGGAATAGCATTCCACAACTTAGCAGTTCGTATCAGAAACGTTGAGAGAGCCAAAGTTTGATTAGATTCTCATTGGATCTGTAAAAAATTATAATTGGCTTTAGGCACTTTTCTTTTATGGTTTTTTGTCTTATTTTTAAATCTTTCATGATCAGATTTCATGTTAAATAAAATAAAAATGCAAATTGGCAATTGTCTGTATCTTTGCATAATACTGCCCAGGTACTATTTTTGCATTACGTACCTACTTCTTTTAAGATCATCCGCATTTTTGAAAATTTTGTAAAACGTGTTTAACTTTAACTCTGGATAAACTCTGAATAAAACTGTCTGATAATTTTCAAATTACTGTCATAATTACTAAAAAATGGGAAAACTGTCAAATTTATTTATCAAATATCGAGTATTTATTCATCCAAGCAAATATCAGAAAAACATTATTTGGCGACTGAAATCGGCCTTAAAGGTGACACGCACTTAAACTGAACTGCGCGTGGCGTCAGCGCCCCGCACGATATTCTCTCCAGCCGCGACGCGCGTACGTCACTGCCGCGCGGCGCGGCTGGACAGAGTATCGTGCGGAGCGCTGACGCGACGCGCAGTTCAGTTCGAGTGCGTGGGCACCTTTAGCCTAAAAAACGCGCGGCGAAGCTATGACAATTTTATTTTGAAAATAATGATTACAGTTTGTCCACCATCTCTTGGCCTATTAACTTAATATCTTCAGTCCTAATTTGGACTGTTTACGTTAGCGGTTCTGTGAAAATGAGAAAGGAAACGCATTATTGTTTATGGTATTCTAACCATCTGTTTATAGCAATAACAATAAGACAAAAAGTACAATAAAAATAAAATAAATATCTAAAGCAAAGTAACAGCTTTTATGAGAACCTTTTTGGCACTAAGGATTCTGAGGATTCATATTCGATTTCCGGTTTACCAGTTATTGGGATTCCGATGTCAATAATGTACCCTTATAGTTTTGCCATGTTCGTCTGTCCGTCCGTCCGCGGTTTAGTTTAGAGACTCTAGTACTAAAAAGCTGTAATGTGGCATGGCATCATGGCATCATGTCTATGTTTTCTTTGAAAAGTGATTGAAAGTGATTGAAAAGGTACTTACGTAGATGAAGCGGTTAGTTGTGTAAAACAAGTAGGTAGGTAATAAGTATAATATTGTGACGGGCCCTAATACGGAACCCTAATTTGCGCGTGGCCGACACGCACTTGATCTTTGTTAGCACACTGTAGTATCTGGCTACTTACTGTTATTGTCTTAATTTTTTTCCTTTATTTATTACCTTAATACCTTAATTTTTTATTTATTACCTACCTACCCATATTATACTAATTGTGATTGCATGTGTACCTATAGTTAAAAGACCTGGAG
The DNA here is from genome assembly GCF_905333055.1 of Maniola jurtina. Lineage (NCBI taxonomy): Eukaryota > Metazoa > Arthropoda > Insecta > Lepidoptera > Nymphalidae > Maniola > Maniola jurtina. The sequence goes on from NC_060045.1 coordinate 2,097,324, forward strand.
AGTGACATAGGCTACTTTTTATCCCGGAAAATCTAAGAGTTCCCACGGGATTTTTAAAAACCTAATTCCTCGCGGACGAAGTCGCAAGCTTCAGCAAGAAAAGCATAAAAATAAACTAATAAACATTAAAATCAGTACCATCTGAGTAGCATTCCCACAGACTGGCGATAGGCGGTACAATAAAACCAGCGTGAGTTGTGAATGTCTTCAAAACCAACAGAAATGCGTACAGACCAGTCGGCCACGTGTTTCACATCGGGAAGTTGTACTAAAGTAGGGCTTACAACACTAAAAAAATTTGCGGACATAACATTTTTTTTTTAGAATAGAATAGATTTTTATTCAACTAAACTTTTACAAATGCTTTTGAATCGTCAAATAATTTACCATTGGTTCGGAATGCCGTTCCTACTGAGAAGAACCAGCAAGAAATTCGGCGGTTGCTCTTTTCAATAATTGTTCAATTTACAATGATATTCCATACTATACAAGCAATTACAGCCCCGCGCTCAAACAATGATGTAGTGGTGCTTAACGTAATTATGGTAATTAACGAGGGTTGCAAACGCGCCCTAGTTTCAAAAGAGCCCATTTTAACTCAATGTGTCAACTGTCATGTCAAAAGTACGGTCCCATCCAATATATATAAAATCTCTCGTAGTATGATTGGACACCCTACAGCACATCTAATTTTAGTGTACTACCTGTATGGTTAACATGATTTGTGCACCAAAACAAAACTTATGTTGTGTGAAGAGAATGCAACACCTTGAAATTATGGGAATTACTAAAATAATAAGTTAATAACAAGTATCTACCATAATTTTATTTAATTTATGTTAGTTTGTATTAGTACTTAGTGGATAGTAAATGATATACGAGTAAAGACTCGAAGTTTATGTTGACAATAATATACCGGTGGTACTGCCTAATTATTGTAATATAATAAAAATTATAAAAATTAAAAAAGAATATTTGAAAAAAGCAACCGCCGAGTTTCTTGCTGATTCTTCTCAGTAGGAAGGATATTCCGACCAGACCAGATTTAGATTCTTTTGACGATTCTAAGGCACTTGTAACAATTTATTTTTATAAAAAAAAAATTTTGATGACCAACAGACTACAGAGGTGAAGCGAATATGAGAGTGAGAGAATATAATATATAACTATAGTTCCTGACGAGCGATGACGTGGACGGTATCGATTTTTCTTCTTTTATTTCCCTTAAAATTTATCGTAAAACACCCAAAAAGAAGCTTCGAAAACGTATCCTAGTTTTTCAAATACAATATGCCTACCTGCATATATGAATATAAAATTATTTTATGGAATCTTATATCTAATATTATATCTTATATCTAATATTATATTAATACTATATCTTATATCTAATATTATATTTATCTAATATTATATTTATTATGGAATCGATCTCGCTTTCCTATAGCGAGATATCTAGACTCTTACTTTGCTCTAAGCCCCTAAGCTCAAAAGTCAACTGAAAACACCGTCTAGGAGCAGCTGTACTCGTAGAATCGTAGTATGCGGAAGGATTTGGTATCCCAGATCCACCACATTATTATCCCAAAACAACTAATGCTATTAATGGAATAGGGTCACTACTCACAACCCTCTGCAAATCGTAGAGCCTGAGTGAACTAGAGAGAGGAAACTCTCGGTTTGATCCTGAATCGACGATATGTCAAATATGGGTGATTTAGATTTAGGAAATGGGTGACCTGATATCAAGTCATTTCATAGCCTACCTTGCGCCAAATGTAGGTAACATTTGACGCCTGCCAATGATGTCGAAGACGTTTTGTTACAAGTTCCTCAACTGTCGTTAACTGGCGCAGAGCTTTGTGAGAATTGATCGCGATTCGAACTACCTATCTACAAAAGTAACAAATTCGAAATGGATGGGCATTTTGATGGCTATCATCAAGGCCAGCAAAGTTCGTAAACAAAGGTCACTACAACAGCTGGGCTTTTAATTGACTTTAATTTGTATGTGTCGACACACGCAATTCAAAAAACTATTCAGTGATTAGTCTGGTAGGTACATAGATACTTTTGCAGAAGGTTCCTAATATTGGTACTTTCTAGTTCTTATCTTTATATTAAAGGGATCTTTTGGGAAACTAGAGTCAGTCATGCTGATAAAAATAAAGCGTTATAGGCATTTCCATTTTTAACCCCGACCCAAAAAGAGGGGTGTTATAAGTTTGACGTGTGTATCTGTGTATCTGTCTGTGGCATCGTAGCTCCTAAACTAATGAACCGATTTTAATTCCGTTTTTTTGTTTGAAAGGTGGCTTGATCGAGAGCTAGCTATAATCGAAGAAAATCTGTTCAGCCGTTTAAACGTTATCTAGTTTTTTATAGAGGTTTTTGTGTCGGGGGTTTTTTAAACTTTGAGTTAGCCCTCCATAAAGTGAATATCAGATAATACTATTTTTTGAGTAAAATTCAAAAATGAAAAGAAACGAACCAATAACCTACTGAAAAAGCTGACACGTTTTCTTCCTTACGTTTAATTAAAAAAGTTGATCTAAAATTAGGTAAAATGCACGATTTGTAATTTATGTTTACGTAAGTGCTCCATGCTCGTAGGTAAGTAAAAACATTGTAAATCTTTCTCTGTACCGGGATATTAAGGTTTGGTCTTTCGCTAAAAAAATTTTTATCGATTTTTCCCTTTTTCCGAACAACCTGTACCTATATTCTAATAGAGTACCTATCTGCTTACCAGCAGAAGTGAGCATAGCCAACTTTCATTATTTAACTCATTACTGGATCAGTACTTAGTTAGGGTATGTTAGGTAATCACTGAAGACAGGCTCGTCCGCAAACATGAAGGACGTAGTCTCACTGTATCACGTTGTGCTAGTGATGTCCATATCTGATCGCTCTGATCGAGGGTGAGATAGAGCCAGTTTAGGAAGGCCATCGGCACAGCTCACATGGTGGTAGACAACATCGTCACATCGATCGGATCGACGTGAGACATTCAAAACACTTCTCATGGTAATATATCGACAAATAGAGTAATAGTGATATCCATACCTGGTCGTTCTGATCGTGGGTGAGATAGAGCCAGCCTAGGAAGGCCATCGGCACAGCTTACATGGTGGTAGACAACATCGTCACATCGATCGGATCGACGTGAGACATTCAAAACCCTTCTCATGGTAATATATCGACAAATAGAGTAATAGTGATGTCCATACCTGGTCGTTCTGATCGTGGGTGAGATAGAGCCAGCCTAGCAAGGCCTGCGGACAGCTCTCGGCCTTGCCGCACCACTGGGGCAGCTCGCCGATGGCAGTAGGCGACATCGCCACATCCGTATGACGTGAGGCACTCAAAACTGCACTACACATGCGAATTTATCGATATACAAGAGGCGATGTTTCACCTCTCTATCGAACCGTTCGAATTTCGAATTTTTAATATCGTGATGAGCTAATTTAATTTAACACTTCTGTTTATCAGTAAACTGCCACTAATTTCAGTTTTCACTTTCACAATTTCGACAATTTTTACACGTCCATTTTTAAGTTAATAAACGGAAAATAAATTCACACTTTCAAACTACATGAATTGATATTTATCGATATCAACAAAGGCCAATCAAATACGTTTAAGTATTTAAACGTGGAATTATTAAAAAGCCGTTTAAAGTGGTGGTTTATGAAATTGGTCGGTGACGCGTCTAACTGGGCTATGCTGTAGCCCGCGGCCCGGCGGCGTTGTGGCGGTACTGAAAGTATTTTTGGATCGCGCTCCGTTCGGGATGCGCGCGCGCCGGCTACTATGTGACTAGCGGCCGCTCCTTGAGACGGGAGATGCACGGAATAGGGACGCGTGTAGAGTTTGTTTTATTGCTTCTCGATATCGATAAACGGGCGCTCATTCCATACTTTCCAAATGTCTAAGGAAGAGATCTATAGACCGCACTTTGACTTTGCTCAGACTTAGGACACTGTTAAAACGAGACAGCGCTATACCGCTGGCATACATGTGTATCGTTTTAACTCAAACTTAGGTCTAAGCAAAGTCAAAGTGCGCTCTATAGATTTCCACCTAAATGTCGATAAATGGGCACCAATTCATAGAAAGTAGTGGTTTATAATTTATCGGTGACACTTGGAAGATCCCGATTTTGCAGGGGCAATTGGTAACGCCTAATTACTTTCTGGTATGGTATAGCGGGAGACTTCGGCCGGGCCAGCAAGCGAACTAAGGATTGTAATCAACTGCCTTAACTTTGAAGTTAGAATTTTTTATAAAAATAAATACCTAGTAATCTTAACGAGATTAGAAAAAATCTAAACGGAATATTTACACTAGTAAAAAGTTGCTCTAGTCGATGAAAAACATCGATAAATCTTACACCGCACGTCACTAAATAACATGTGGGCGCACCCGCAGAGTCCATGCAGCAATATTTTCGTTCAGCCCCCCTACCAAGACAGTTCCGATTGACCTGTCGAATATCTATCGTTTATTTATCGTTCAGCATCTTAGTAGTTGGTAAACAGATGCGCGATATAACTCATTGATCAATGGGACGTTCCATTTACTAAAGGTTGATTGCAGATTGAAAAGATCATGTTCAAATATCAGTACTTAGTAGCTTACAGGTTACAGGACAAGATCTATAAACTCGATGTAAGATACTACTCTGTCCGTCCATCCGTCGTGTCTCTCAAGAAAACCTACTTCCCATTGACCTAGAATCATGAAATTTAGCAAGTAGGTAGGTCTTATAGTACAAGTAAAGGAATAAATCTGAAAACCGTGAATTTGTGATTACATCATTAAAAAAAAATTAAAATGTGTTTCAATTTTCAAAGTAAGATAACTATACCAAGTGGGGTATCATATCATATCAATGCTCAATTGAGCCTCAATAGCTCAACCGGTAAAGGAGTGGACTGAAAACCGAAAGGTCGACGGTTCAAACACCCCCCCCCCCCTTGGAGAAAAAAGGGGAATATTAGTCATTTAACATGGCTAATATTCTTAAAAAAAAAATGTTATCTGTAACATTCTTTCTAAAACAGATTTTTATTTATTTTTGTGCATTATAGTTTTTGATATATCGTGCAAAATGTCGGAAAAAATACCCGAGTACGGAACCCTCAGTGCGCGTGTCTGACTCGCGCTTGGTCGGTTTTTGAACTATGTGCTCTGCCCATTGCCATTGTAGCTTCGCCACCCGCTCAGCTATATCGGTTACTGTATTTCTCCTACCAGATAGTACCAGTAATATGCTCAGTAGATATATCAGGGTCTATAAACTGATAACATCAACAGCGAGTGGCCAGCCAGCTACCAGCCCGAGATGTCGAATATGTAAATGCACGGCAACTGTTAAGAGAGTTTATAGATTTTTAACCCCCGACCCAAAAAGAGGGGTGTTATAAGTTTGACGTGTGTATCTGTGTGTCTGTGTGTCTGTGTATCTGTGTATCTGTCTTTGGCATCGTAGCGCCTAAACGCATGAACCGATTTTAATTTAGTTTTTTTTTTGTTTGAAAGGAGGCTTGATCGACAGTGTTCTTAGGTATAATCCAAAAAAATTGGTTCAGCCGTTTAAAAGTTATCAGCTCTTTTCTAGTTTTCTTGTAGAAAAGAAGGTTAGATAACCGTTAGGTTCTATTATGTCAATTGACAAATGTCAAGCTGTCAAGATGGACGTTGCCTAGATAAATAATTATTTATTTGAAAATGATGTTTTGACTCAGATACTTTGGATCGTAGGCGCGGAATAGTCCAAGAAAATCGGTTCAGCCGTTTGAAAGTTATCAGCTCTTTTCTAGTTACTGTAACCTTCACTTGTCGGGGGTGTTATAAATTTTTAATTTACACTTGTATTGAAAGTGTCGAGTGGCCAACATTTCACCTTTTTGACTTTTGACTGGAGTTACCATATAACTCATGTTATGAGCACTAGTAAATAAAACTAAACTTTATTATTTGCTGCTGAGTGCTGATTTGTTGTTGACTTGAGCGGTGTAGGTTTTCTGTTGGCGTTAAAGTTATAGTGTAGGAGACGATGTAATATTTGATGTGGATGGAATACAAAAGATAATTCAAGTGAAATCTTTTATCATTCCGTATTTCAAAAGGAAAAAAGGAACCCTTATAGGATCACTTCGTTGTGTGTTCGTCTATCTGTCTGTTGTGTCTGTCAAGACAAAGGGAATAAAAACCTATAGGGTACTTCCCGTTGACCTAGAATCATGTTTGGCAGGTAACAATGTCTTATAGCACAAGGTAGTTGTAGCGGTTGCCACATTCGCAAGAAGATGTCGCTTCTAAACTCAATGAATCAACAACGCTCGAAACACTAGATGGCAGAACGGGTAGCCTAGTTAAAAACTCAAAATAGAACGCGCAACTTTCAATCGCAATGACAGAGCGTTTACCAAATTGCACTATATATAGAAGTTTCAACGTATAACCGTCGGCCCAGCTGGCGCTACCGAGCACAACACCGCTCGGTTGGGAAATTTCCCTATTGCTACGGTCGAGCACACAGTCACAGCTCCCGTACATAGTAAAGGAAAAAATCCAAAAACCGTGAATTTGTGGTTCCATTAAAAAATCTATTAAAACTATGCTCCATATGCATACACATATTATAGGCTTATTATTATAGGCAAATTAAAGGTAATTTTGTGGTATTTTTAATACTTACTATTTATTTTGCGGATTGGCAGACAGCCAACATACAAACAGGTAAATCTTTCCTAGCCTCTTATCTCTACATATAGATATAGACTGATATTGGTAGTGGTACGTAGGTATGTATAGAATTATATCCTCAGGAAACGTCGACGCTCATCTCTCGGACTATACAAAACCGTGATAATATTTCATTTGAAACAATTTTTTGTTACACACGTCGCGCGCCGATATAATAAGCAGAACAAGGAAGTACTGTTTCACGCATTTGAGATAAAGACCCCTTTCTTAGGATATTTCGTAACAATAATAAATTCAAAGTTCAATAGCATGCTATTGAGATTACCGACACGTGGAGAGAGAAAATTGTAAAAAAAAAGATTTTTTGAAGTCGTCTTTATTTTGAAGTCGGTTAAAAATACCTATAAGGGCCAAAGCACAGCAGACACGTCGGCGCTTTTAGCATCGGCGACCGGCGATTTACTTAGTTGCTTTTCAGAAGCACATTGCCGCTATTGAACTCTCCACTACGCTGCGTACAATTTCCAGTCGCAGCGATCAAGTTGATTTTACTATAACTAGCTGACGCCTGCAGCTTCGTTCGCGTGGATATATTTTTTTTTTGATTTTCTTTTTGATTTTCCAGGATAAAAAGTAGCCTATTTGTTACACAGGGTATAATCTATCTCCATTCCAAATTTCAGACAAATCCATCCAGTAGTTTTTGCGTGATAGAGTAACAAACATACACACAAATTTTCGCCTTTATAAAGTATGAAGTCTGATTTCAGCGCGCGATCGAATTCAGAAAATCCTCAAAACGCTATTACTCAATACAGGCAAATTAAAATTTATATAATACTAGGGGATGCCCGCGGCTTCGCCCGCGTGGATTTCGATTTTTTTTAAATCCCGTAGGAATTCTTTGATTTTCTGGGATAAAAAGTAGCCTATGTCCTTCCCCGGGACGTATCCCAAGCCTGTACCAAATTGCATTAAAATCGGTTCAGTGGTTGGGCCGTGAAAACGTAGCAGACAGACAGACAGACAGACACACTTTCGCATTTATAATATTAGTATGGATTTTCTAAATTCTAGTTTCTAAATTGGCTCCGATATTTCAACTTTTCTCATGCACCTGAACCTTAATACACTTTACTTATTTTCTGAAAACCGTTTCTGTTATATAAATTCTTGCGTCTAATAATTTGACTATTCAAAACTTGTTACCTTGTAGAAACAAGATGGTACTTTTATGGGTATCACTAGGTACCTACTTTATATAAATGAGAAGTGTGTATGTTCATTCGTTTGTTGGCTTGTCCTTCGATCACGTCGCAAAGAGCAACGGAGCGTGTTTTTTTTTTTTTGAATGGATATATTTAAAGACCTGGACCTGGAAAAATCAAAGATTTACCACAGGGCTTTTCTAAACCTAAATCCAGGCGGACGAAGTCGTGGGTATCAGCTAGTCTATTATATTTTATAGACTCGTATTAAATGCAAACAAATAAGGTTAACGACACAGCGATCCCGGTTCGGGAGCGCGGTGCAATCGTCGATTAGCCCGCTCAATATAATTAAACTGTTTTTAGAACTTGCCAGAATGCACCGGTAAGGTATGCCTGGACTAGTGTCTTGATTGCTGAATGATTGGAACGAAAATATTCATGCATCATGTATGGGAACCCACAAATATAAAGTAGGCAGTGGCGTACATAGGTGTTCAAGCCTGAGTAGCATCTATAATAGGTATGAACCTATTTAGTCATAATGAAAAATAAGCATTGAGTTATTAGGACTAGGGTAAGCAGTGCATTTATGCCTCTATAACCTGTACGCCACTGAAAGTAGGCCTGTGTTTCCAGTAGTGTCTTATCTAGAGTCACATTTTTGTTCCGTTGGCCGTGGAGATGCTGGGGCTATGGGTATGGAGTCTTCAGTGCAAATTTTTTTTTTACGAGACATTTCACCGTGGTTTTTAAAATAAATAGAATAAATAAATAGTCTTTTATTTCAGACTAAGGTCCATATTAGAACATTTATAAATAAATATACAGTTAGTGTGTTAATTCATGTCTTTGGTTAGCAACAATATGTCTTTATTAATTAGCCTCAGCTGGTGACAACAGGCTGGCTCATTTTTTGCGCAAAGGATAAGCCTGGCTGTCCAGTGCGGAAATGCTTTCAGTATTCTTGGCACCATTCCACGCAGGCACTATACAGTTTTGGGTAAGGTCTGACGAAATCACAAACACAATCTTTATGATAAATTATTACACTTTTATTTCATATTTAAATTTATTAACTTTTACATTTGTGTCAAATAAATGTTGTTCCTCTTACGTTAGTATATTTTTGAATGTCGTCGTTTTAAAACCACTCTTACAGGTAACCTCTCCACGTTTATTAGCCACTCCCCTTTTTATCTTATCGTTATCGGCCAATCCAAATTGTACAATGAATAAACTTAGTGACTAATATACAAATCATCAAGCTCGTTTCACAAATCATCTAAGTAATAAAGATGTTTTCATCTTATATATTGATTACAAATATTATCCTTTATTATGCTACAATTCATCAACTAAAAACTATAAGAATTTTATATACAGTACGTTTACCGATCAGATGTTGAACAACTTCAGCCAATCAATGACGCCTTCTAATATGATGTTATGATTTGAGTGGCGCCAACTATGTTTTATAGATAATTAATATGGGCCAAGCTTACAGCTCGGCCATCCTGTTTTAAGCGAGTCTCATCGCTTTAAAAAAAAATTAAAACTTAAGTAACATGTAAACTTCACAACCAAAATGACAAAGACTTAGTTCAACAAAACAAAAAAAAATTAAGATAGTAATTAATTAAATTAATATTCTTGCTAACTTAACTAGAAGGAATATACAGTTTTATTGATACATTGGTATTGATTATGATTGCAACTTAATTTTAGAGCACTCGCAGCACCCCTTTCCATCCGATATAATTAGAAAATAGCAGATAAACTCAATTCAATTCCAAACTATTTACCCTCGCAACTTTACCTGCCAGTCTACAGTAGCACTCAAATTTAGCCTTTAATCTAAAATTCATTTTTCTGTTCTCTTCCGCTAATATTAAAATAAAAAGATGCAGACACTCTAAATTTATAAATAATTTTTCAAAAATCATAAAGATATCAAAAATTGCGAGACCAGTAGCAACTAAAGGAGGCCTCAATTTAATCAAAGAAGGTAGGTATATGCATAAAGTCCGAAGCATCAATTATAACTCACAAGCCAATATTTTACAGGAACACTCAATAGAGATTTGGGGATGAGCATGTAAAACTAATTACTAAAAACTACTTTAAAGGGTTTCAAGTATCTCAAAATAAATTGTTAAAAGTTCTGTTCCAACTAGACTCTCCTTCCCACTAAAGAATTATATAAGAAAACTGATGAACTATATTATATAAGTCAATTATACAAATTCAAAATATGTCTATTTGTTAGGAAAATACTATTAAAGTCCGTACATACACGCATCACTTTAAAGCTAAATCTCATAAATATGGTACACAAAACGAACATACCTATTATGCTACAATTACATAAAGCTAGGACTAATTATGGTATGTAAACTACCTAGCTCTACTACATAATGTACTTGCCGAAACTCATACTGGAGGAAAAATCTTTTACAAAGTTTAAAGTTTAATCAAACAGTGTCAAACACCATAGATATCTTAGCTAGATGTAGGTATAGTTTGTTAACGAATATAACGTGTTTTGACTTTTTATATTATTGTATAGTCACCATACCTTTAAAGATTATGTTTTCTTCTATATTTATATTTAGAATCGGGAGCGATTCTTAATATGAATATGTGTAAGTGAACTTCTTGTCCTTTTGATAAAATAAACTCTCTAAACTTAAAGTTAATCGCCGCCAGTTCTCGATTTAAATCACAAAACATTTTCATACACTTTCAACGCAATAGTTTTACGCACATATTTTCTTCTTCCCTTCTTATTGGAAAATCGCGGATTCCGAGCCTTGGCGCGTCTCTCTTCTACCGGGATACATATGTGATTGTCCTTATTTCCCTCCAGATCCAAATTTTTAATGACCCTTATCCTAGGGTTCTTTCCCTCCAGATCCAAATTTTTAATGACCCTTATCCTAGGGTCTACCTCCTTCCTCCTATAGGACTTTTTGTCCATAGCCCGTAACCTCGGGGCTTTCCTTCCTTGGGACTTTGTGTCCCTGACCCATACCTAGTTTTGGGTCTTTCTTTTCCTCATTTATTCATTTCCAACATCCTTGGATCCTGCAAACATAAAACACTTTGAGTAGACCGTTCATTTAATTTTGTTTCATAAGCATCCATCATAATACAATCCGACCTAAGAGAAGTAATTTTACTTGGTAACCTAGAAAACCTATTATCATTATTATAATTTAGTTTTCTCCAGTTCCGTACCCCTCGAAGGGTGCCTACGAGACCCTATTTTCTAAACCTCTGCTCTCCGTCCGTCTGTCCGTCTGCACGTGCGTCACGGCCTGAACCGTGAACGGCGTATCGTGAACCGTGATAGTTAGAGAGTTGAAAGGAACGTGATTACGGATGTATGAAAATCCTATGCCTGGTTGCTTCCAATTCAAACTTTTTCTTTTAATGCAGATTACGCTTCCCATATTTCTTACAATTACCTATTGTTTTTTTTTTTTTTTTTTTTTTCCTAGCAAAATCCACATTCTGAAGTACTAATGGACAATGTTAAACAAACGCCAGGGTACAGTAGTTGCGTCACTTGTGCCTCTTAACCATATAATATCTACATGCAAAAAGAATCTTTGATTTATAATTTCACATGATACTTATATATTTTATTTTAGCCATAATATGCACCATATGGCGTACTTTGTCGTTTCGAGTAACATAAGCAGAACTACCAAATTCGACCCTGGGAACGACACAGTCGCGACTCGCCGCCGAATGATACCTATTAGTTTATCATTAATTCCTTTTCATAGAGAAAAGCGATATCAACATAATAGCAGGAAAAAAAATGAAATAAATATTCCGTTCGATACATCTCTATTCTCTACGACATCAAGATCTCTATCACAAGCTGATCGATCATAAAGATTAGAAGAAAGTAGGTACCTTATACATTATTTTATATGTTAACCGTAATGACCCGCATCTGTTCGATTTTCCTTTATTCGTTTCGTAAAAGATTCGTCCTCGTACGTCCATCATCATCATCATCGTCATCTACATCGTCATCATCATAAGGTCACTGTTGAACATAAACCTTCCCTAGTAAGCACCACACGTACTGTCCTCAGCCTTCCTCATTCAACCCCTGGTTCCTATTGATACAAACCACTAAACCCCCCCCCCATCAAATGTGTACCTATCTACATCCATCCATCATACCCAAATGCCGTGCTGGTTGATGTGATGAGCGACAAAGTGTTAACCTCTTCAATACCTCATGGAACTGTAGGAATAGCCATGGAAGACCTCCAAACCGAACGTTGATATTTTGTGTAAGTGGTCCCACGAGTCAAAAAAAAATATTCTTGTCCATAAAGGAACAAGCCACGATATAGATTCTTCTATCGGAACTTAAATATTCCAATCACTGCATGTATTCCAACTAATCAGTTTGCTACTGTATATTTGAAGTTGATAATAAATAAAAATGTTAGCTTAATTAAATTCCTATGATAATTCGATTTTTGGTGCATCAACCAGCTTCACCTATTATGTAAAATTAAATATATATATTTTTTTTAAATTACCGGCTGTACATTTTAAACTAACCTAATCAAAATATACTTTCTTACTAATAACTTAATCTTAAAAATTTTCCAGAGGATCCTTCCGCCTCAAATTAACTCAATGATAAAAATGAACAGGAAACTTTAAATGTTGTAAAATCCAGCCAATGCTTCGTACCTTGCCTTATTAATCCAATAGGTACTTCTTTGGATTTTGTCAAAACAAAATACTTTTACTTGTTGAGTGTATAATAAATAAATAATGTAATAAATCAATTAACTGTTAAAGCTAATAACTTTTACAGAAAGCGAACCTCATGATATCTCTTATGAGTTTTAAGCGTAAAATTACCACGCCGAAAACAAAACATGAGCTGACAGTATTCTTATTTGATATACGTAATCCAGTAATACTATATCTATCTACATAATTCGTAAATATGTATGTATAGTTTGTAAGTTACTATTTCACTTTATGCTGTTTCAATGCTTTAAGTTATTATTTTTATCTTTGTCTCATTTTTTTAGTTTAGCCTCATTCTATTTTTAAACTTACTATTTCGCTATAATATTTACAAGTAACCTCATCGAAGACTACACGGTCTTCTGATAACCCAACAAGCATTTATTCAACAGCTATCGCTTTCACCCGAACGGAGGTTCCCTGAAATATACTGAGATAACAATACCTAGTTGACACATGGATGTACAAGAGCGGCAACAAGCTATGACCCCCTCTAGTCATAACTATATCTTTATGATTGTAACATTTCAAACAGTGAAAGTATGTATAAACGATTTCGTCCATAGGACATGTGCTCTAAAGAATGTTAATATAATTATCAGCAACTAAAAGCTTGAAGAAACTAATAGGTACAACTTGTCTTTGAAGTATGAAAATATGCACATTTATCAAGTATACCAGTTCATCAAACATTAAAGTACGCATTTATAAAATGATAACTCACTTATTAATCAAGATAACTACCTGTTTATCAAACCTACCCTACCAAATATAAATAACTACTCACCAAATGTAATACTTTATAACTTAAGTAAAAATATGAAACAAATGTGCATCAACCACATACATACACTCTTCAAATTCATCCATTTATCAAAATGTTATATAATATAACCATTCACCAAATCCATTATATACTTTGTTCATTAAATAGCTTAGTCAAACTTTACTCCACTTGCCACGATTGCAAATTTTCCAAAATAGTCAGCCGCAAACATTGCAGCTCATCTCACTTGATAATGCATCCCTCCCTCAGAAAAACAGGCATTAGGAATGTCTTTCCAAGACGCGCGAGAGACAGCCACCGTGGCTTTTCGCGAGATTTAATCCAAATTGAACTAATGCCTAAATAAATGTTTTAATTAGAGGGCGATTGCTTTTGCAACCTCTAACCGTCCAATCAAACACCGAAAGTATTCAATAATCCGAGACGTAAATAAAAAACCCGTCAGAACACCGTATTTATAAAAACAGAGACAAGAAAAAGATTCCTCCTCGCAATGAGATCGCGTGACATCCAACAAGTGAATTATCGACTTTATTACACAACTTATCCTCAACATGTTTTACATCATTTCCTACAATTGAAATCTTTCTATTTTAAATACCCTAACTACAACTTCATAATCCAACCAAAAATCACACTAGATTTATCCCTCGGTCCCACATCTTTAATGCTTTTTTTTTCTGTTTCGGTAACTAAAACAAAAAAAATATATATATACTCATGTTATAAAACGTTGTCAAAGCTTTCCTGAACGCGCTAAATAAGCAAAAACATAAAATCAGGCGAAATGCCAGACCAGCCGAAAAACCTTCAATGCTTAATCAGCCTAAAAAAAAATTATGATCACTATTCATATTTTATCATGAGATACTACCGGCGCTCCTAAGCGAAATTTATAAGGCACCGCATTTCGATTTTATCAAACAGACTGATCAATTTCGAGAGCACAACAAACGTGGTTTCCTGAGAGTTTCGTTAACTAAATGCATATCGAAACTGAACTATCGCGAAGCGAGTCAAGCGAGCGTGAAAATTTTTTTAAATATATTTCTGGGATAATGTCATGCCACAAACGCGAGCGTAGTGCAAAGATATTTGCCTAAAATTTCTTTCGTACAACAAAGAAAATAGTATTTTGGTAGTAGGTACTTATAATCGCGCCCTGCCCTAAGGGCAGTACTGTAGGTATATTACCATTAAAAAAAAACTTACTCTAATTTTAATAGAACATTTGCCAGGAATTTAACCCGCCAAGCGATGTTAATCCAATAAAAACAAAATCATATTGCATTTAAATGCGGCAGTACACAGTTAATTGCGTGAATACAGGTAAACTAAAAAAAAAAAACCCCCGCTGCCCATATACTATACCTACCTGCTACTCGTAGTACTCAAATTATTGTGCCAGTATTAAAAGTAAATTAGCTGTTATCTAGCGTGGTAGACTACGGCCTAAACCCTTCTCATTCTGTGAGGAGACACTTGTTGCTCAGTAGTGGGCCGGCCATGGGTTGTTCATGGTGAGCTGTTATCAGCAAAGTTATGTTTGAAACTCAAACATTACGCGTTTCAAGTGGTAAAAATAGATAAATGAAAACATTTCTCCTCACTTTTGTAAAAAAAAAAAAAAAAAAACACTTATTTATGCACCCCGTATTTTAAAACTATCTGACTACCTACCTACCATAATTTTAAATTTAGTTAAAGAATAACCAGATAAGATAAACCTACTTTTACACCCATTTTAGGATTTATATTTCTCAAAATGCTCAATTTATTAACCCTGGTCACTATTACTTTATTACAACGGATCACCTTCATTTTTATCAATTAACATTTTATATCCCCAATCACTTAGTAACCATTACAAGTAGAGACGGATTATTTCACTGGCAGGCGTAAAACGAAAAGCTATTTCATGTAACTTTTTCTACCTTATCCCAAAGCGGTTTACAAAAAATAATAATTTCACAAAACAACATTCAAGATGCCCAATGAGTGCTGTGTGATAATATCGCGTCACTGTGTGCTAGAAAAAGGAAAACATCTATCTATACAATGAGTGCAGCAAACGATTGAACCTAAATCCAGAACCTACCTTCCGTAAAACAAAACCACTATGTGAAAATAAATCCCTATCGTAACTCTTAACCAAACTAATTCGGCACACGATTACAAGTGTGAAGATTGAAATACCACGTTCCGTGAGATATTCACCTGTGAAATCATTTAATGAGAAATAAAACCCCGGCAGGACATAGTAGATACATCCTGAAAACTATTTAAAAGTAACAATAACGCCCATCATTAAGTAAACCACACTTTTTATATTGTTTAACACTATGTTCACTATCTATTCCATTGTACCCACGATACAGGATAACCTAGTGCGGGTACCACCACACAGACACAGGAAAATTGTACAAGACTGTATTTTGTAAATAAACATTTTTCATTTTTCATTGTAAAATAAGCCTTCTAAATACCTCAATGTTATTTAAACCACAATTTGAAGGTCGATCGCATTTGTATAACCAATATACAAGATGAATTATAAACATGTGGGTAATTCTAGGTATCATAACGTTATATAATTTCCATTCCAACTCGGAGCAAAGCTTTCTAACAAAATGATAACTAAATGTAGAACAAACAAAACGAAAACCCACACAAATAAAAAAAAAATTACCATTAATAGGTATCAATAAAAATAAAATCATGGAAAGATCCTACCCGTTTATCCAGAAATCCTTTGATGCCATGACTAGGTACTTTGATATATTGAGGCCCAAATATTGGCCTTGTGCTCCAAAATGTCTGTGGTCTACTAGACCTCCACTTCTTTCTCGTTCCTCTGTATATTTCCACTTGTTTCTCTGAGTCGTGAGCGTGACAAGAAAATATTATATTTTCTTGATGTCCCTCTTCTGACCTTTTGGGTAAGGTCTGACGAAATCACAAACACAATCTTTATGATAAATTATTACACTTTTATTTCATATTTAAATTTATTAACTTTTACATTTGTGTCAAATAAATGTTGTTCCTCTTACGTTAGTATATTTTTGAATGTCGTCGTTTTAAAACCACTCTTACAGGTAACCTCTCCACGTTTATTAGCCACTCCCCTTTTTATCTTATCGTTATCGGCCAATCCAAATTGTACAATGAATAAACTTAGTGACTAATATACAAATCATCAAGCTCGTTTCACAAATCATCTAAGTAATAAAGATGTTTTCATCTTATATATTGATTACAAATATTATCCTTTATTATGCTACAATTCATCAACTAAAAACTATAAGAATTTTATATACAGTACGTTTACCGATCAGATGTTGAACAACTTCAGCCAATCAATGACGCCTTCTAATATGATGTTATGATTTGAGTGGCGCCAACTATGTTTTATAGATAATTAATATGGGCCAAGCTTACAACAGTAATTAGATAGGGCTAGATTTAAGTTTTTCTGTAACATTTTCAAGCATAAAAAACTGGCTAAGTAAAAAAAGTTAGAGGTGCATCGAACCTCCGACCTTCCAAATAGGTGAAGGACGTCAACCACAAGACTATTACGGTAAAATAGTACTTTACATAAATCGCACAAATGACGATCTATTTACCTACATTGGCTATGCAAATGGCTTTAATACAGCTTTCGTGACTCTTTTCGTTACAATTCGCTTAATCCATCGGTTTAATGCATTTGGGGTGATCGACCTGTAATAAATGATGCTTCGTAAGAACCGCAGCACGCTGGTCGCCGATGCTTTATAGAAGGTAAATGACAAATTGGAGATTGTAATTTTTAGGGTAGGTAATCTTTAGTTTTTAGGGTTTTTAACTGAAAATGTTAAAGCCAATAAAATGTGTTAAGTTCTTATTAAAAGTTCAAAAGACCGTGGTAATTTCTAGAGCGCTTTTGCTTCGATGCCCACAAATCCTGAGCACAAAACTCAATTAAATGATGAAAGTAAATGAACTTCTGCGCTTCGTAGCGGTCTAAGAAACGAATCGAAGACCAATGGAGCAGAAGTGTTCTTGAAGACAGAAATTAAGCCTCCGGGGAAAAATGCTCCAGAACAAAGACTTAATTTTTTTTTTAAATAAATTAAATAAAGTTTTTTTTTTCGGGGTTCTATTTCCTCACGAGTCACTATTTTATTTTCGAAGCTTTTTACCCAGGGGTTTTATTTCCTAGATCCGGTCTGAAGCGGAGATCGCATACCTCTACCGGTGAGCGCAGTGTAGGACGACCTCCAGCCCGCTGGACCGACGACCTTACGAAGGTGACGAGGTGGATACAGGACGTAGACCGTGTTCGGTGACGCACTTTCAGAAATGCCTATGTCCAGAAGTGGACGCTTGCAGACTGATAGTGATAGATTGGATGTGATTAGATAAATTGTAAAGATGAGCAACTTCATACAGAAGACAATGTTACAAAATATAGGTGCATGGGTACCATCATGATCAATGCATCACCAGTCTGAGTGAGGACAGGTCTCCTCTCAGAATGAGAAGCGTTTAGGCCATAGTCTACCTCGCTGGCCAAGTGCGGTTGTCCAGACTTTAAACCTTTGTTGACATCATGGAGAACTCTCAGAATGCAGGTTTTCTCACGATGTTTTCCTTCGTTAAAGCAAGTGATAAGTATTTAATTGCTCGAAATCACATAGCTCTGAAAAGTTAGAGGTGCATGCCCGGATCGAACCCCTGACCTCCGGAATATGCGACGGATGTCTAAACTACTAGGTTATCATGGCTGTATGGGTATACATATATTTATTTGCCGGCTCGGCTCGCCCTCTCATTGCGGCCAATTAAAGAGCGTCGCGCATCAATTGACTCTATTGGCGTGATGTAACAGTTTATAAACAACTAACTGCGTTTCCGATAAAGGGAGTTATGTGTTAAACAATTTTTTTAATGAAATGAAATGTAATTGTTTATTTTGCCAAATGTGAGCAAAGTAGGAACAATAAATGATATTACATTGACGGGTAGTCTCTCATTTGTATATGTAATACTAGCTGATGCCCACGGCTTCGCGTGGATATTCGATGTTTTTAAAAATATGCGTGGATATACGATTCGATGTTTTTAAAAATCCCGTAGGAACTCTTTAATTTTTCAGGATAAAAAGTAGCCCATTTATTAATCCAGGGTACATAATCTATCTCCATTTTTTATTTTAGCCAAATCCATCCAGTAGTTTTTGCGTGAAAGAGTAACAAACATACACACATACATACTTTCGTCTTAATTATATTAGTGGAGTTATTTTTTAAGCTCAACCTTCCAACACTACTCCCTGAAAACTTATATACTCCATATAAGTTTTCAGGGGATTTCAAGGGATGGATCACTAACTGACGTGGACTTTGCTTATAGTCGAGAAGAAAAAGATTGATTCTCTGGAGATGTGGTACTAAACTGGAGGCGAATGCTATGTATAGGAATCTCATGGACCAAACGTTGCATTCCAAATTGAATTAACATTACTTAAAAGGTTAGGATTTTTTCTCGCAAATAAAATGCAAACATGTGTTTGGGTCACTGTTTGGGTCTTCAACTGTACATAAAAAAGATTAAAAGAAATTCTTTCTTTGTCTTAGAAACATGTGTTTTACCCATCGATGGTTTTACCATTGTTCGAATCATCAATACTTTATGCAACGAGAATGTAAACAAAAGGAGTTTTATTATTGTGAAGAATTCCTTTCACATTTTCAACTTTTAGTGGTAGGTATATGGGTTTCTCTATTTCACCATAGTCCATAACTTTTAAATGCCGGAACAGATTTGGACCTAATGTGATATCGTTAGAATCGCAAGTGAAACTGGCTATACATTAAAAAAAACAATATGGCAGGGGAGTAGTGGTTTTTTTTTAATTATTATAAAACTTGTTTCTTCTTTTTATGAAATAAAAATGCTTAAAAAATGTGTGATTGACATTTCGTTATAAAAGTTCCAAAATTGACACTCGTAAATTGACTACTTTCAGCGTTTTTAGGATAATTTGCTGGTAATAATTGTACCATTTTTATTATAATTAAGTATTTAGAGATTTGGTTTTTATTCATACTACGCAATTAATAGTCCAGTGTTTAATAGCAAATTAATAACCTAAAAACCTTTTTCTGCAGTCACTGCACCGTGAAAACTGAAAATACAGAATAGTTCGAATTCGAATTTCTAAAAAAAATACGAGTCAAGAAGTTACCTACTTGGAGGAATAAATAAAAAAAATATACCAAGTACAATACACATAAAAGTACCGCAAGATTAAAATACTTAATTACAATAACCTTGGGAATTTCCGATTACTAAATTGCAAACGAAATTGATAAAGGTATGTACTTACACTGAGTCATTTTTTGGTAAAAAAATCTATGAACGAGAACGGCGCATAGACGGGGTGAAAGATTGCAGTCTATACTTTAGGTATATCTACACATTCAGGGCTCTCTCCGTCACTTAATCCATACAATCGTAGTTCCAATTTCATTTGAATATTAAGCAACCAAAGTCCATGAAATTTTGCAGACATATTCTAGAAACTAATGTCTGTGCCTGTGGTGTTGTAGATTTTTCTAAAAATATGTACTTTTCAAATTACAGGGGCTCAAAGATTTGTATGTGAATTTTTAAGACCGCGTAACTTTGAAACCGAATATTTTAACGGAAATCTGGAAAACCACAGACATAGATATTAGTTTCTAGAATATGTCTGCAAAATTTGATGGACTTTGGTTGCTTAATATTCAAACAAAATTGGAACTACGTTTGTATGGAGCGAGTGACGGAGAGACCCCTCTTAACTAATAAAGCTTCTACCTAGGACAGTAATTACCTACCTACGCCAATTCCTACGACATTATGAGATTCCTCTTACCACCTAAGTATCAAATCGTTGAACTAATTCACTTGCAACTTAGTTGTTATAAAAACATTGACTTGAAACATTAGAACGGTATTAATTTCTACGAACTGGAATCGAGATAAAAATGTGCTTTACTTAAAGTACAGACGCCCACAAAAGTCTATCAAAAACGACAACTCAGAATATACGTTTTTCGACTAGATCGGAAATGAACGTGAAATATAAGATAGTCTTTTTTAGGGTTCCGAACCTCAAAAGGAAAAATGGAACCCTTACAGGATCACTTTGTTGTCTGTCTGTCTGTCTGTCTGTCCGTCCGTCCGTCCGCCCATCCGTCGTGTCTGTCAAGAAAAACTATAGGGTACCTTCCCGTTGACTTTTTCCAAATAAGATAACTATACCAAATGGGCTTTACCTGTGCATTTTAAAACAGGTTTTTATTTATTTTTATGCATAATAGTTTTTGATTTATCGTGCAAAATGTTGGAAAAAATACCCGAGTACGGAACCCACAGTGCGCGAGTCTGACTCGCACTTGGCCAGTTTTTAATCAATGTTTTTTCTTCCGCTACTTTAGTTTTCTGTTGTTATTGTTATTTTTTGTTATTTTATTGTTTGTTGTTTCTTTTATTTTATTTTTTAAACATTTTTTAAAAATATGGTTATAATGAGATAATAAATAAGTAATGGATTGGAGTAGGTCTCTAAAATTAAAAAGCAAAAGTTTTGTAGCCGAGAGTACTAAGAGAACATAAAATATAGTTGCAAATGTTTTGTCTACACGACAAAGTTGCTGACGCTTCAATGTATATACTGTGCATATTTTATCAGTTCCACGTAGTGCCCATGAGAAGGCTTGAATAACGCCAGCTAAGCTCGTATCTGATACAGCTTCTGTGGAACACTATCGAATATTTATAATATTTACACTATGGCATTTGATTACTGGGAAATGGTTAAATTGTATTCTATTTCACGTACCTACTTACCTACCTAACAAATAAAGTGAAAACTAAAACCCTAGGATCATTTTATTTAACGCTGAAATATTCGAGTAAAATTGTTTTTATGTCGCTTGGTCGCCATTTTATGTTGTACATTTACATTGTTCATGAACTCAAAATTTTCATCTCTTTCATTTGATATCCCACTCGATACAATAGCAAAAAAAATTTGGCGACCCACACTTGTTTTGATGTAACATCTACCATCCATCCATCCATCTTAGACAACATCATCACTTTCCATCAGGTGTGATTGTGGTCAAGCGCTTACCTATAGTGAATAAAAAAAAAAACATCCACTAGGTCAATTTTTTTCGTATAAAATATAGCATATGTCACTCGGACCTTTACAGCGAATCAATTGACACATCATTCATCAAAATGGGCCCAGTAGTTAAGGCGCTACTGTGGAACACACAGAATCTGGATACATACATACATACATAGACTGCTAAAATCATAACCCTTCCTTTTGGCTTTGCCGCAGTCGGGTAAAAAGTCATTCGCTGCCTCAATTTTTGTGCAGCGCAGAATACCTTCATGTTTCATTTGTCCTGCCTGGTACAACATTGATATATCTTACCTTCAAATTTCAAAAGCACATCAATCAATCAATCATTCAGCCTGCTTGCGTCCATTGCTGGACATGCCTTATTGCCTTACCCAAGAGCGGGCCACCACACACGGTCTTCCGCCTTCCTAACCCACCTACTTCCCACTACCTTCTAAGACCGTCGGTCGAGCGGATTGCAGGTCGTCCCACACGTCTGCCCCAGCGGCCATCGGTAAAAGCACACGAGTTTACTTTAAGTTTAGTTTAGTTTAAGTTATGAGTTATACTCAAATAAACAGTCTTTATAACTTTTCTATTTTCACCTGGGTATATACAACATATTATACCTATACACGAAGCTCAGATAAACATAACTAATTGTATATGTATTTGTGTTCATTTCATACTCGCTGACATACTAACCCGGCGCCGGATGCGAGGGTTTCAGCTAACGGCTTCCGACTAGATTGTTAGTTTTATTGTCTTTGCTGTGTCTGTGGATACCACTATGTTTATCCATGATTAGTCTATGCCCACGACTTAATCCGCGTGGACTACACAAGTGTAAATTAAAAATTTAGGTATAACACCCCCGACAAGTGAAGGCTACAGTAACTAGAAAAGAGCTGATAACTTTCAAACGGCTGAACCGATTTTCTTGGATTATAGCTATGAACACTCTCGATCAAGCCACCGTTCAAACAAAAAAAAATTAAATTGAAATTGGTTCATTAGTTTAGGAACTACGATGCCACAGATAGATACACAAGTACACAGATACACAGTCAAACTTATAACGGCCCTCTTTTTGGGTCGGGGGTTAACAAATTTCAAACCCCCGGATTGAATTTTCAAAATCCTTTCTTAGCGGTGTCTATTGTCTACGCTATCTGCATGCCTATCCGTCCAGTAGTTTGCAGTCAGTCAGTTTTTCCTTTTGTATAGATTGCGTATTTAATGATCCATGCCGAAACAAGTCTTTATTAAAAAAATAAAAACACAACCCTGTCAAAAACAAACCACTTGAAAAGTAAAAATTTTCACATTTGAAAATGCCACCATACACCATATATTGAATTTAAAAAAAAACCTAGGACTGATTTAAGGATTTTACCTCATACTTAATTAATGTATTAATTTTTTTTTAAAATAAATATTATCATATAGTTTGATAGCTGAACTATACGAGTATAACCGGAGACGCCTGAAATTTTTAACGAGTCCAGAAGAGTTTCAAGAAGACGACACTTTATTCTTCTTCAGTGACCGCCGAAATTTTTGCCACTTTGCCAACCTTACATATTATTATAAATAAACTGGTATATTTCGCGGTCGGTTTGTTGCACCGCCATAAATCGAAATATTACCATATGCATAAGTATCATGCATGGTGTGAAGTGCAATTTTGTTCTAGCGAGTCTACGAGCAGGTACGGGACCACTTGACGTTATTTACTGACCCTTAACATTCCTATGCGGGCACTTATGCGTCTAGAAATTTCTTAGAAAATTTAAATTTATTTTGTTGGGTACTTGTAATATAAGGAGCTTTTGTTAATGACTCCAAAGTGCCGTTAAGTTTGAAGAGAAAAGATTTTTATATTCTGAGATAGTAAAATCTAATACACTCTTACACATAGGAAGAACTATTGGCTTTTTTTATTAAGAATATTAGTCATCCTATTCATGACTAATATTCCCCTTCCCCTCCAATTAAGCGTAAAGCTTGTGCTAGGAGTAGGTACGACAATAGTGTTACGGGTGGGGTTTGAACCCGACCTTTCGGAATTCAGCCCGCTTCTCAACCGTTGAGCTATTGAGGCTCACTGAAAGTCCCGTCTGCATACCGGCAGGCTGATTTACCACACTTATTTAAAAATTTACCAAACACAAAACATTCACGGTATCACGAAAAGTATGACCAATCTATTCTAATATTATAAAGAGGAAACCTTTGTATTTTTGTATGTTTGTATTGAATAGGCTCAAAAACTACTGGACCGATTTCAAAATTTCTTTTACCATTACTTCTAAGAGGGATTCTTCCGAATCCGTATAGGCTATATTTTATCCCGGAAAATAGAAAAAATAAATGTCCACCCGTGCGAAGCCGGGGCGGGTCGCTAGTTGATTTATAGAATGCTGAACTATGTACCAAACTCGAATCATTTACCGAATTCGGGCAGTGAAGCCGTACCATAAGCAGGACCCATAGCACAGTGGTCTGTGACCTATAGGTAGGTACTCGGTGACAGAGATAGGGATGGTAAAGGGATGGTATGAGGTTGGACACTGTAACGTATTTACTGGACACTCTTCGTAGTGTCCAGCTGAATCACTTAGCCTCTAAGATGAGTGGTGAGGTATTGAATAGACGTTAAGGTTGTAGGTATCATATGCACATATTTTTCCTTGCTACGTACAAGTGACCCTAAAACGTCCTAAGGAAGGGTGTTACGACGGAAGTGTAACACTAATCATGACGAGGAAGTATGTCAAAAGGGAAAAACCGGCCAAGTGCGAGTCAGACTCGTGCACCGAGGGTTTCGTACTCGGGTATTTTTTCCGACATTTTGTACGATAAATCAAAAACCATTACGCATAAAAATATTTATTGTGCATATTTATTTATTATGCATAAAGAAAGCTCTTTCATATTATGATATCCCACTTGGTATCTTACTTTGAAAACTGAAACACATTCAAATTCTATTCTATTCTATTCTTGACAGACACGACGGACGGACAGACGGACGGACGGATAGACAGACAACCAAGTGATCCTATAAGGGTTCCGTTTTTCCTTTTGAAATACGGAACCCTAAGAGTCCTTTAAAAGTGATTGATATGTGCTCCAGATACTTATACTTTGGGTAAAAAACCCCGGTCTATTTTTTGAAAAAAATATGCTATCCATTTTGTAAATGGTAGGTACTTTTTGTTGTTCTGCAATTGGAAACAATTTCAATCTGTAGTGTATTTATTTGCTTAAAACCTTAAAATTAACTACGAAAAGTTAGTTTTTTTTTTCAGATATACCTACATGTTAGGCCTTGACCGCAATCTCACCTGGTGGTAAGTGATGATGCAATCTAAGATGGGAACGGGCTAACCTGTAAGGGGTATGGCAGTTTTTATTAAACGCATACCTTTTTGGTTTCTACACGGCATCGTACCGGAACGCTTAGATTGCTTGGCGGCACGGCTTTGCCGGTAGGGTGGTAAGTAGCCACGGCCGAAACCTCCCACCAGACATAATGCATGTCAGGCATCGATCCCCAAAACCCCCGGATAAAAGGCTGAAATCTTAACCACTATGCTATCTTGATATCTGGATACCTAATCGTGTACCTAATATCTAACGAAACAGCAAAGTAATGGCATTTGCTCGTTATTAGGCGATTACTGTTATCGGTACGGCGATAAGCCACAACTTTCTAGCTACAAATAATAAGAGCTGCAATTTAAAGCTAATTTCAGAATAGTAAAAGCACAGTGTATTAGCCTAGTTTTTTGTTTTTTTTTGCTTATATTAACTCTACCATAATGTGTTTAAAGCCCCCCATAATTTTAACTCTACCATAATGTGTTGAAAGCCCCTCATCATCATCATGGTCAACCCATTGCCGACCCACTACTGAGTACGGGCCACCTCTCAGAATGAAACGGTCTTAGGCCATAGTCTGCTATCCTGGCCCAGTGCGTGTAAAGCTCGTATTACATAACAATCATCATTATTAGCATCATCAGCCGATATACCTATATTAGGTATACTAGGTCTCTTATAGAGACTTTCACACGCCACTGAGCGCCGCCTGAATTCAGCGGCTCTCTGCGACTCGTTAGGGGGGGGGGGGGGGAATGCCTTATTATTGCGCTTGCCGGTGTGAGATGGCTATTCAAAGTACCTTGGTATCCCCGTATCTATTGGTTATGACCCTTCAGCCAATTTCAGCTTAGCAGCTTAGCCGTTGAGGTATGTCGGTTACTCTGGTTGTCCTACGGAGCTCCTCATTTCTGATTTGATGATGTATTACAGAAACTCCAAGCATAGTTCTCTCCATAGTCCGCCTCATAAAAATACCAATAGCCAATGATTAATTACTTTACTTTCTTTCTTTCAAAGATTAATCCATGTGCCCTTTGACAAAGATATTCTCCAATCTCTTCCATTTTCCTCTTTTTGTTGCTTGCCTTCCCTAACTTGAGCCTCCCTGCTATGTCCCTATTTTGATCTGCCATCCATACCTCTCCTTTCTCTTCCTTTCCCTGGGATAGTACAACAAAATTTATGTGACTCTTTTGATCACGAATTCCAGCAAAGAGGAATTCTGGTATCATGATATTTCAAGAATATCGAGTTAAGCTAATGTCAATATGGTTGCGAAACTGTCAATCAACAATATTTCCTCGAAACAAGATCGTGATATTTCATATCGCGTGATGATATTGATAGACTGACACCCCACAACGTGTCTACAGTAAATGAAACAAAAAAGCCAGAGGTACGAGTA
Source organism: Maniola jurtina (assembly GCF_905333055.1). NCBI lineage: Eukaryota > Metazoa > Arthropoda > Insecta > Lepidoptera > Nymphalidae > Maniola > Maniola jurtina. Next base: position 2,123,795 of record NC_060045.1, read on the forward strand.
TAGTACGCGACAGGTTGAGATGGCAATTGGGGTATGAGACGCCTCGCACATCTGTACGTCACAGCAGTGGGTTAGCTTAGGGGCCGTTCGGGAGTGTGGGGCGTCCGCACCCCGGTTGCCATCTCAATCTGTCGCGCAATATACCTATCCAGTAAAATAAATAACCCCTATTTTAACCCCTTAGGGTATGAATTTTCAAAAAAAAACTTAGCTGTCTATCGTTTCAGCCCGATCCGTCCTCTAATTCAAGCTGTGCGTTCATAGTCAGTCAATCAGTCCTATTTCTTCTAAATGGATAAGAATTACAATCTTTTCTTAAATAGTATGATCTAGGTTCTTTATCAGCTTTTCCTTTTATATAATTAGATAAAAAAAAAGATGGATTAGAAATAATAAACAGTTTTTCGAAGATCAAAGATTAGATAGTGTACCCTAGAGGCTCGTAAGGCGCATGAAATATGTGTTTTCGTTTCGGCCACCCCTTGACCGCGGGGTCACGCGAGGGTTCGGTGAACTGTCGCCGGCGGTCACGTGACCGTGTCTGAAAATTGTTATGTCAGGGCTACACTTGCGACTTCTTACTACTTTGATATGGATACATTCAAGTCGAGAGTGAATAGGCACCTTCTAGGCTCCATCATAGGCTGATTCATCGCTTGCCAGCAGGTTTGATTGCAGCCAAGCGCTAGTCTTTAAATAAAAAAAATAAAAAAAATTTGCTTGCAATTTTATACAGAGTCATATGTTCTTTTTATCTGTCTCTCTATTTACCATTGTCATCATCATGATCAACCCATCACCAACTACTGGGCACTCTCAGAATAAGAAGGCTTTTGGCCATAGTCTGCCACGCATAACCAAGTGCGGATTAGCAGACTTCACACACCTTTGAGAATAGTATGAAGAACTCTCAGGCATGCTGGTCTCCTTACGATATTTCCTTCACTGGTAAAGCAAGCGGACTCAGGAACGGACAGACATACAGGTTAAACACATAAGTGCCCTTCTTTTGGGCTTCGCCGCGGTCGGGTAAATTAAATTAGTATATCAACTTTATTCTTGTGAATATTATTCGTAGCGTGAATATAATTTTGCCATAAGTGTGGCACTACCTTAAGGAACACGCTTTGAGGCAAACGTAATGATCGACCTAGGAACGTAATAATTATTAAATTACGTTGCAAATCGAGCACAAGGAACGTAATTTTAGTAATAGCTACTATTATTTGCAAATTATGCTTTTTTTAACTTGTTTCTGAACAGGAAATTAACTTATAGTAGGTATATAAGTAGGTATAGGTAACAAATAGTTTTTCTAGTAGCATAGCACTAATTAGTTCTTTTAAAGTTTACTCAGCTGAGTTTGTTGTGAGCTCTTCTCAACTTGGGCGCGTTTGGAACTCCTCGTAGCTTTAGTTTTAAGTTAACGTAATTAATTATCACCACTACATTGCAGTAAGGAAGGATTTTTAGGAATTGCAAAGGGATCTTTAAAAATCGCTTTAACATAAAGAACGCTTGACAATATGCGCTTGGACGGTATATATTTGTATATACTTATATTTTTATGTAGATATTATATTATTTCTGAGAACCAGGACAGAAGAACACACCTGGTCATCGAAAAACACAATTGGCGTATTAATTTTAATGCCATGTCCCAATTACGTGTATGGATTAACTTGTTTTTTTTTTTAAATGGTAAAAGGTGGTGTTGTCTAGTTGCGAAGGGTAAGTATATTAACAAAAATCAAAAGATACTACCACCTATAATATGGGTACTTTCAAGTCAAGAGTGAATAGGCAACTTCTAGGCAAGCGCGCTCCATCTTAGGCTGCATCATCACTTGCTAGTAGGTCTGATTGCAGCCAAGCGCTAGTCTATATAATTAAAAAAAAAAAAAAAAAGATATTCTCCATCAGAGATGAGTAAATCTTTATTTAAATCAAATGGAATACTTCTAAAAAAATAAAAGCGTACAAAATACATATTTCTTGCAGCACATTGGAACCTATACCGTATGCCCAACCAAAATTTTCCGTCAGTCTACGTTGGTCCGCGTTCGTAGACGCCCGTTGTTCTACGCCGTAGCCTTACTACGAAACACGTGCTACAACATAAGATAACTTTTTAATTAGTGAAATACAGCCTGCAGGTGCATGGATCTTTGCCAAAAAGGTTTTATTCAATAAGGTTTTAACCAGTGTTTTTTTTAATCTGTGTAATATTGGAAGTATTTCTATTAAAATGAGGTGAGTTGACTTGTCCCATATTGTTTTTTACGATCTTGTACGGCAACGGTTTATAGCTTGGTTGTTATTTATTAGTGAACCTGATTTGTGATTGTCGTAAATTTTTGTATTTTTGACTACATAGATGATGCCCGCAACTTCGTGTCAAATTTATTTTTGAAAAATCCCGTGAAATCTCTTAGATTTTAGAGCCTATCTATTATAGCCTGCACAAGGAACATTTATACTGAGCCTGCATTGTGAGGTCTATTTATTATCCATACAAAAAAAACCACCTCAATTCATTACTCTAGTGCAGTACGCGTGGAGCCATGGATTGACGTGGATAGGAGTGATTGAAGAACTTAACTTATTATTGTGTGAGGGACGATTACTCGCCCGTCATACATTAATTAATCGCTAATGTGCGCGAGTGTTTTGATTGCCAAGAGAGCGTCGCTGTGCGAGTTTTTGGTTTGCTCTTGTCGCTTCAAATGACTTATGGAATGAGAGTTCTCGCCCCAGTCACACAGTGTCCAGTCAGCGATGAACTTTTAATATATCTCTTAATTGACGCGGAATCATACATCGGTTGCACTTTACTTGAGCGAGAAAATAGTCGATAGTTTGTCGCTCCCTCGGAGGCGGAGGGACAAGTCCATAAAGCTTTTTGGTAGTTATAAAAATTTTCATTTAGTTTCAGTTTCGCAAAATGCTAGGCTATGTCAGTTACTCTGGTGCTCCTAACGAATCTCCTCGTTTCTGATAAGATCAAGTCACGATTACAAAACTACACCTAGGTAAGGGAAATATGTATCTAATTCTATCTTGATTTTGACTCTACTAGAATTGAACGTTGAATAAGACTTTACTGTATATCTATGAGTATTTTCTCATCCTTTGTCGAACTCAAAAGAACGGACGGACAGACGGACGTCTTCAACCACAGCCAGAAAAACCAGTTGAACAGCCTCCAGTTTGCCTCGTGCTGAGCTGCCTCGGCTTGGGGCAGCTAAAGAGGATGTAAATTAGTCAAACTTTCAAAGTATAGGTATAGACTGTTTTAAATACACTTTTTAGCAGTCAATAATATTTTAGAAGAATAGACAAGTAGACATATATGCCTATATCTATCACATCACAAGCACATCACAACTACACAAAAGATATGTAGAACAGAACAGACAGAAAAACTTGAAAGGTAAGTACAATAAGACGGTCATATCGCTAAATAGCTATCTCTTCTAGACCACCTAAAGCGTTAGGAAGAAACTGAACTAGTAGGTAACCTTAAATACAAATAACTAAATATAATTTACGAACTTACCTGTAAGTGAAATTCGATCTTAATTATACGAAGGCATTGTCCGAAGAAATTAACATTTTTTACATTGTAACATATTTAATACACTGAAGACGTGATGGTGAATAACTAATTTAAAACCACAGCTACAAGGTTTCCTAACGCGCAAAGAAGTAGTACAGAAGTAGTCCACAACAAATTACCTATTCGAAACTTCAGGCATTTGAATGCGGTTAAAACTGAAAGATCAAATGTAAATCTGCCATAAGTAGGTAAAGTACAGGGGCATAAACAGAAAAGACAGCAGGAAATAAAAAAAAACATTCGTTATTCACATTTTATGAATGAATGAAATGCGTTAAAATAGAAGAGCTGAAATGCTTCTTTCGAACAAGGCGGTACGAATTATGTACTCTGCAATCCAACAAACTCGACATCAAAATATACAAGTGTAAATTAAAAATTTTCAACACCCCCGACAAATCATTTTCAAATAAATAATTATGTATATCTAGGCAACGTCCATCTTGACAGCTTGACATTTGTCAATTGACACTTGAATATTATGAACCTAAGGGTTATCTAACCTTCTTTTCTACAAGAAAACTAGAAAATAGCTGATAACTTTTAAACGGCTGAACCAATTTTTTTGGATTAAAGCTAAGAACACTCTCGAGCAAGCCACCTTTCAAACAAAAAAAAGTAAATTAAAATCGGTTCATTCGTTTAGGCGCTACGATGCCACAGACAGATACACAGATACACAGATACACACGTCAAACTTATAACACCTCTCTTTTTGGGTCGGGGGTTAAAAAAACAAACGGGCAAATGTTATGTGACATCTGCGGAGTTCGGAAGCCCAAATATAGCGGCCCAACATTTTTATTGATTAGTATTTTGTGATGGCATCACAAAACAAATCGCGCGCGGCACGCGATCTTTTTATTCGGCGATCATTTTTACCTGGAACCGAAGTTCAGCTATCCGTACAGTTCGGTAACAGTAATGGATCAGGATGTGTATAATGCATACATTTTGAGATCTCACTTGCCATTTTAGCTCTATATGTATCAACTGTGATGTCAAAAGTACGATTTTAGTCCGTATGGCGAACTGTATTGTGACATGACAGTTGACACGTATATCTAGAGCTAAAATGGCGATTCAGGAGGAGTTCTCTACACTGTCTACACATTACACCTACAATAATTCCTTATTCCTGTTTGCGCGTTTAATCTATTATTTGAAACATAATTTAGTTATGTGAAATACAGAAAAGGTGATTTCACCTTTGCACTTTGCAGATTTCCTCGTTTCTGAACTGTATGATTGCTAAGCTGTGTTGGAACGGTGCTGAAACCCCGAATTCCCAGACGATTGGGAAGTAAAAGATTATAATTTAAATGATTTTCATGCCCCCCTCGTTAATAAATCGTCATATCGTAATAGATGCATGCCTTTTGTCGATTGGTTGCTTCGAACCTTTCCTAATGCAGGAGGGGAAGTTTTTTTTTTTTGAAAATTATAATCGCACATCAATCTGCACGCGGCTTACGCACCGCATTCCTTCGACGCGTGCTGTCTACGTCATTCGAATTTTGAGTACTAAAGTGTAACTACAGTACAAAGTCGTTACTTTCGTTCGGTACCTACCTATAAATACTAATTCACTATGAACACTTCCTGAATCTTGATAACTTAGCCGGACAGCAACCCTGCAGAATCAGGATTAAGGAATTAGATCCAGAATTTTTTATGGGACCACCACGAAAACTTCTGCTGTTGATTAAAAAAAAATTTGCAAATCGGTCCAGAAACCTGGAAAAAATCGGTTCATATACATTTAAAAAAAAACGGACTGAATTGAGAACCACCTCCTTTTTGGAAGTCGGTTAAAAATAATTGTTTTGATTGACCGGTATAAGGGATAAAAACTTGAAATTTCGACAGTAGGTCCCGTTTATGAAGAAATTATTTATTTCCCGTTTATTAAGAAAGATTTTTTGGAAATTTCTGTTCTAAGGGGGTTAAAAATAGAGGATGAAAGTTTGTTTGAATGATGGTAACTCACACTCGCTTGCTTTCAATTCTCCATGCGTTTGGCGTTAGCTCGATTAACACGATGGTGAATTCATTCGAATAATTTTGTGGAACTCCTAGTGCACGAGTGTAGACTCTTTTAACTTCTTTTAAGTTTACTCACTGCTATGAAGCCTCGTGGTTTACCGAAAGCAATTTCTGTCGTTCAGTTAACGGTAAGCATTGTAACCCGACAGCGATTACTTACCGTCCTACCGACCGGCAAAGTTGGAGCCGTTATCGGAATGTATACGATTTATACAGGCGGCGACACGCGAGCTTACTGCCTTCAAATATTTGTTTTGCCCTTTTATTGGAAAGTTTTGAACCACTTCATTCACAATGTAGTCTACTACATCGTGCGGCCTACTATAAGTAATTTAAGGTACGGCCGGCCTCAAAATTCGAGTAGCAATTCCGCGATACTGCATCAAAAACCTGTCGCACTTATGACCTTTTTAAAAAATTATGGGCAGTAATAGGCTAATCGTCGAGTAGCGATGAAGGAAAATATCGTGAGGAAACCTTCACGCCTAAGAGTTCTCCATAATGTTCTCAAGGGTGTGTGACGTCTGCCAAGCCGCATTTGGCTAGCTTATGGTCAAACACTTCTCATTATAAGAGAGAAGACCTGTGCCGACAGTAGTGGGCCGGTGATGGGTTTGTCATGATGGTTCAGTTTATAATTCAGAACTTTGATACCGCCAGTTAAGTTTTAAAAGTGTAGGCGCAAGATTCGTACGTCAATTTAAAAGCTATAAAGTTATTAAGGGGGGTTGACATTGACTCGCGTGGAGCGCCCATTACGCGCACGAATCCTTGTGACATGACATGTTTGTGTGTGGTTGGTTCATTTTTTATGACGTTTGCTGTAGGTACCACGTACTCGTACAATGTCGACATTGTGTGCCTACATGGCCTACTTAAAAAGGTCCGTACTTACTTTAAGTTATTTATAAGCCCTGGTAGCCTTGGAAGTTTTTACATTTTGGTCTTATTTAGGGACACAGAACTTTCGAAATAATATAGATATTTACACTCATTTTTTGGGTTCAATACTCGAACCCAAAAAAACTTATTTAAACAAACCTATAAACAGGCTATTTACTAAGCCGAGACGGACAGTGGCTGTCTGTTTTTCAGTCTATCTGCCAGCGGGCTGTATCTCGAACCGTAATAGGTACTTAGAGAGTTGAAATTTTCACAGAATTAATATTTTTAAAAAAAGCTTTCAAAATGGCTGCCGTGTAAATTTAAAAAAAAACATAGTCTTGTAAGATAGTACGGAACCCTTCGTGTGCGAGTCCGACTAAATCGGTAACACACAAACAGACAGAATTATTTTCGCATTTATAATATTAGTAAGGATATTGAAATTTCACGTATTTTACTTTTGTACTTTGACTTACAGTTTATTCTTTATGATTAATTGACATACCTTGTTTTCCCCGATTGGTCTTCATTTATTACATCCAACTATTGGTTTTCATAAAATTAAGTAGGTATATGTAATAGTAAAATTACGTTTATGAAAAGTTACCTAATGTATTTGTAATGGCCCTCACTTGTGTCAATTTGACCGTGACCGCCCTGTCTCTAACCACCAAACTATTTGTAGGTACTATTAACTTAAGACTAAACGTTTATTTTGTTAGCATAGCAAACATTTTCTGACATTGAACTTTATACTTAGTAGTAACTTTTTCGGGTTCCGTACCACCCAACGGGACCCTATTTCTTTTTACATATTTCGGATTTCGGTAGTTTCGACATCAATTACTGTAACCATACAGCTACTATAATGTTAGTTTGACTTTTCATGGTATTTAAATTTCAAATTCGACAAAGAAATCTTTTTTTAAGGGATTTTTTATAATTGTAATTTTCTAAAGTAAGTAGAAAGTTGGATTTCCTTCCATATTATATAATATGGGGACTTTTTATATCAAAAGTCCCAAATCCCCATTGAACCACTTATCATTAAAAAAATTATATGGGGCCAATCAACGACAACCAATTTTTTTTTTGCAAAATGTCTAATTTCATTGAATTAAAACAAAAAACTATTCAGATATTTTTGCAACGTTATTAATTATCCTACAGTATTGTCCCTGACATTTAGTAAATTGCAAAATAATAACTTAGCTAACGTTCTATAAATAACAAGCGATTGCAAAAAGTTCACCGCTGTTGTCATCGCTAATTTTAGATTAACTTTTACGTTATCATTTATAGGTATAATCTAACATAGAACTTCAACAATTATCTACCTAATACTTATATCTGTTGGAAGTTGGGATTCACGCAAAACAAATATGAATACCCATGCTTATCTATACTAAAGTGAAAGTGTGTCTATCTGTCTGTCTGTCTGCAAGCTTTTCAGCCCAATAGTTTAACAGTCCCCACGGGACCGTTTAATCGATTTATATGAAATTGGGTGCTGTGGTAGTGTGTGTCCCGTAAATTGACATAGGCATCTTTTAAAAAGCCTATAAAAAAAAGAAAATCAAAGAGTTCTCACGGGACTTAAAAAAATCTAAATCCATGTGGATGAAACCGCAGTCATCATCTAGTAGTTTATAATCAAAACTCGATTATAATCTTCAATTCTAAAATATTGATTTTTATTTGGATATTTTCAGTTTTCATGCACAAAACATAAAAGCGAGTCTATTTAGGTACCAGATTTAGTGCTGATAGCGATATTTGAAATTATTTAATACATAATGTTATACTATTGTCCCCAGTAGTGAACATAATATAAATACATGTAAGTATTACTTTAGCCGCATTGTACGACAGGCGGTTAAAGTTACATTACGGTTACCGTTAACATTTGAACGTCAATAAAATCACAAAAGGTTGCCACAAGTCAATGTTTAACGCTAATCATAATGTAACTTTAACCGTCTGTCACGCAACTGGACCTTAGTGGAAAACCACTAACTAATAGTTATAAGCTCTAATCATATTATAAGCCATGGGAAAGGGAAGGTGCAGTCAATTATATACCGTTCCAAAGCATGAGCGGAAAGCGTTTTTTTTAGGTGATTCATGATATTATGTCTCATGAGTTATGGAGTCGTGACATTATTCATGACTTCAAGAGACTTTACTAAGTTATTCAATTTTGGATGGCAGCGCTATAATGTGTACACATTTATCTCAACTAAATTGACAGGTTTTATTCTAGTGCTATCGTTTTTAACCCCCGACCCAAAAAGAGGGGTGTTATAAGTTTGACGTGTCGTATCTATGTATCTGTGTATCTATCTGTGGCATCGTAGCTCCTAAACTAATGAACCGATTTTAATTTAGTTTTTTTTGTTTGAAAGTTGGCTTGATCGAGAGTGTTCTTAGCTAAAATCCAAGAAAATCGGTTCAGCCGTTTGAAAGTTATCAGCTCTTTTCTAGTTACCGTAACCTTCACTGGTCGGAGGTGTTATAAATTTTTAATTTACACTATAGTTAATACAACAACCTTGCAAGAAACTGTATAAGAAAGTTTCTCCTTGTTATCACACTTCACACTAATATTATAAAGGCGAAAGCTTGTATGTGTCTGTATGTGCGTTCGTTTGTTACTCTTTAACGCAAAAACTACGGGACGAAAATGAATGAGCATGGAGATAGATTACGCCCTGGATTTACACATAGGCTACTTTTTCCCCGGAAATTTAAAGAGTTCCCACGGGCTTTGAAAAACCTAAATCCATACGGATGAAGTCGCGGGCATCAGCTAGTCACACTATCACACTAATATTATAAAGGCGAAAGTTTGTATGTGTGTGTGTGTGTGTATGTTTGTTACTCCTTCACGTAAAAACTACGGGACGGATTTGGCTGAAATTTGGAATGGAGATAGATAATATCCTGGATTAGCACATAGGCTACTTTTTATCCCGGAAAATCAAAGAGTTCCCACGGGATTTCGAAAAACCTAAATCCACGCGGGCGAAGTCGCGGGCATCGGCTAGTATTGAATATTTGTTGACTTTGGAAGCATGTTTTAGCTTTTTTGTACATAGTGCACACTGTGCAAAATTGTATGTGTACTTTTTGATGTAATTTCCTGTTAATTATACCACTGGCCAAATTAAATATTCCCAACGACAAAATAACCAAACTAGGAATTAATGTCATTTGTAGAACGGCCTTTGTCTGAGAACTATCAGTTTTTTTTATAAATGTGCCTGTAAGGCCTGTCAATAATAGTTGATATAAAAATTGTTTTCAAGAGCTTTTGAAGTGGGTATTTATTTTGATTTTTCGAAAATCTAAAAAATCTAAACTTTTCCCAACTAAATAAATTACTGAATTAAATGTAGGTATTGTGCAACATATTCTGCAATATATTTCAATAATTCGAAGGTTTGCTTACTACCTATTAATTTCAATAACTCAAACGCCTAGTACACATTGGCCTAACGCAATCGGCGAACCAAACAGGACACTTACATTTGCCGCGTGCGGCCAGCTGCTGGCTTGTGTGGGTTTTCATACCAACTTTAAAGGATCTTGTTGGCGCAATCCGCATTCAGCGTTGCCAAGTGCACTAGGCCATTGTGTACTGGTATACAGGAGAACTTTTCCAGTTTTTATTCCATTACTTTTGAGTTCTGTCTTACGTATCTGTATAACTTTAGAAACTTCTTTGTATAATAAAGTGCATGTTTCCCACAGGATCCTCAGGTGTTGAAGATGCCCCATCACCGCAGACACGATGATGGACCGACGCTCTCTCACCCCCTCCACCCCTAGGAGTCAAGCCATGAACAAATACGAGCAGTTGGCTGTTGTAAGTGTGCCTTAGCTTAATCAGGACTTCCCACATGATTGGGGAAAAGTTCTAATTAAAAAAAACACAACTACTCTACCATTTTGAATTTTTCCAAAAAACAAAAAAAAACCAGTGTCACACGGAAACGGAATGCTGTAAGGATCCTAACGATATCCCTTACATCCAGAACTGTTCAGGCATTTGGAAGTTATGGTGGAATAAAGATCGGATGGAAAGATGTACATCGGTACATGACGGTGACAATACAAATTTTTCCTCTTTACCGTCATTAGGGCAATTATAAAGGAAATTGATGTCAAGAAAATGCTAGAGCCCGAATGTTTTGGAGGAATCCTACTTTACGCCCAATTACAAGATTGTAATTGTCAAGCAGTCCTTAAGTCTTTTTTTTTATTACAAGTTAGCCCTTGTCTGCGATCTTACCTGTTAGTTAGAAATGATGTAGTCTAAGATGGTAGCGGGCTATCCCTTATCGGTTTCTATACGAACACTATTTAATCGCTTGGCGGTACACTTTTTCCGGTAGGGTGGTAACTAGTCACGGTCGTAGCCTTCCATTAGGTCAGATCAGCGACAATTTAGAAATCATAAAATCCCAAATTGCCTCTGCCGGGGATGGAAGCCGGGACCTGCCACTTATAAGACCACAGCGCTCACCAATGCGCCAGGGAGGTCGTCAAAACGGGAGGTTGACAGTGGTTAAGTCAACAATGACCCTTTTCCAGGTAGGCGAGGGCTCGTACGGCGTGGTGCTGAAATGCAGGCGCCGCGACACGGGGCAGCTGGTCGCCATCAAGAAGTTCCTGGAGACTGAAGACGATGCCGCCGTCAAGAAGATGGCGCTCAGAGAGATTAGGATGCTGAAGGTTAGGGCACAAATATATAACTTACCTTCCTTTCTATTTTGTATTATTATTATAGATAGATATAGATACGCGAGCAACTCACTGCCTCTCATGGCCCCATCAACCTCTCGGTTATATTATGTGCTGAATCACAGTAGAGCCCCCTTGTACTTGCTTGCTTGGCAAGGGGCGCTTTTTTGACTCTCTACTAGTTTTTTACTCATTCTTTCTCACTATTCTGGGGCTTATTTAAGATCCTTTTCTGTCTACAATTTCCGTTTTATAGCACTTTTGATGTCCTTGAAGATTAGATTCTATTTTTCCAGAAACTGCGACATGATCATCTAGTGAACATGATAGAGGTGTTCCGTCGTAAGCGTCGATTCTACCTGGTGTTCGAGTACCTGGATCATACGCTGCTCGATGAGCTGGAGTCATCTCCCGGCGGTTTAGGCGAGGACACTGCGAAGAAACACCTCTACCAGCTGTTGAAGGGCGTCGAGTATTGCCATCAGAATTCGGTAATTATTTGACTCTAAAGATATAGTTGTTACATATTTTAGAGCCTCAATAGCTCAACCGGTATAGGAGTGGACTGAAAACCGAAAGGTTGACGGTTCAAACCCCGCCTGTTGCACTATTATCGTACCTACTCCTAGCACAAGCCTGACGCTTAGTTGGAGAAGAAAGGGGAACATTAGTCATTTAACATGGCTAATATTCTTTATTATGAAAAAAAAAACTGAATTTACTTAGAAGTTTGTGTCTTGCTTGGAAGTTGGATCCTAGTAGCTATTGTGGGTAGGGAAAAGATCATAAATTCTAGGCTATGAAGATGCTGTTTTAAAGCGCAATGCATACCTAGAGAGTGGAGTAGGGTTACGGCTCCACTCCACTCCATGTGGGTTTTAAGTTTTCTCTAGTGTCTCTGAAATGTTTTATATTCTTTATTGTACACCATTATAAAAAGAAAAATACAAAAGTAACACAAAGAAGAAGTACAAATTAGCAGCTTATCGGTTTGAAGCTATCTCTACCAGGCGACTATGATCTGCACCTTAGTTCACCGATACCTTGTTTTTGTGTCTTATAGTATGAAATGAGTCCAAAGTGGCAAAAATAAAACTCGTTTTGAATTTTTCATTTCAGATCATTCATCGTGACGTGAAACCAGAAAACGTGTTAGTCTCTAACAATGGAATTGTCAAGTTATGCGACCTTGGCTTCGCAAGAGCTCTGGCAGCACCTGGAGAACCATACACGGAGTATGTGGCCACCAGGTGGTACAGAGCTCCAGAGTTACTGGTTGCTGAGCATAGGTTTGTACACAATCTTCAGAAAATATTCAAACAAGAATTTGTCATTCTTGAATGAAAGAAGAATTTAAAGTAAAATTAATTTTATCACTATATTGATTAAAACTCAGGAAAGGGAGCATGGTACGGCTACGATCTAGGAAAAAAATAATTTTCTTTTCTTCCAAATAGGGAACAATTTGATTCTCAAAGTCTTTCTGAAAAAACTCTGAATGCAAGGCATAAGGGCAAGTTGTTACTAAAATTTAACCTAGATAATAAGAGCTTGTTAAATATTAAGTCACTCTTTGTGACATTACCGGACAAAATCTGTAAGTACCCAAAATATATCAAATAAAATTAAGCCCCTAACTAAACGCTTTAACTTTTAAGGAGAATAAAGGTTCAACAACTTTTTTGCGCATTAAAGAGTCAAAGCAAATTTTGTTTACAGGTATGGTCCAGAGGTGGACATCTGGGCGATGGGTTGTCTGTTCGCGGAGATGCTGACAGGAGATCCGCTGTTCCCCGGCGACTCTGACATCGATCAACTCGCGCTCATTATAAAGACTGTAGGTCAGTATTTTGTAAATACTTTAGAAGATTACTCGTGGATCCTTGCGATCTTCACTTTGTTTTAGGTAAAAAAAACTGGCCAAGTGCGAGTCAGACCCGCGCACCGAGGGTTCCGTACTCGGGTATTTTTCCGATATTTTGTACGATAAATCAAAAACATAAAAATAAATAAATATCTGTTGTAGAATGTACCTACAGGTAAAGCCCTTTCATATGATATCCCTCTTGGTATTTTTGGGTAAGGTCTGACGAAATCACAAACACAATCTTTATGATAAATTATTACACTTTTATTTCATATTTAAATTTATTAACTTTTACATTTGTGTCAAATAAATGTTGTTCCTCTTACGTTAGTATATTTTTGAATGTCGTCGTTTTAAAACCACTCTTACAGGTAACCTCTCCACGTTTATTAGCCACTCCCCTTTTTATCTTATCGTTATCGGCCAATCCAAATTGTACAATGAATAAACTTAGTGACTAATATACAAATCATCAAGCTCGTTTCACAAATCATCTAAGTAATAAAGATGTTTTCATCTTATATATTGATTACAAATATTATCCTTTATTATGCTACAATTCATCAACTAAAAACTATAAGAATTTTATATACAGTACGTTTATCGATCAGATGTTGAACAACTTCAGCCAATCAATGACGCCTTCTAATATGATGTTATGATTTGAGTGGCGCCAACTATGTTTTATAGATAATTAATATGGGCCAAGCTTACAGCTCGGCCATCCTGTTTTAAGCGAGTCTCATCGCTTTAAAAAAAAAATTAAAACTTAAGTAACATGTAAACTTCACAACCAAAATGACAAAGACTTAGTTCAACAAAACAAAAAAAAAATTAAGATAGTAATTAATTAAATTAATATTCTTGCTAACTTAACTAGAAGGAATATACAGTTTTATTGATACATTGGTATTGATTATGATTGCAACTTAATTTTAGAGCACTCGCAGCACCCCTTTCCATCCGATATAATTAGAAAATAGCAGATAAACTCAATTCAATTCCAAACTATTTACCCTCGCAACTTTACCTGCCAGTCTACAGTAGCACTCAAATTTAGCCTTTAATCTAAAATTCATTTTTCTGTTCTCTTCCGCTAATATTAAAATAAAAAGATGCAGACACTCTAAATTTATAAATAATTTTTCAAAAATCATAAAGATATCAAAAATTGCGAGACCAGTAGCAACTAAAGGAGGCCTCAATTTAATCAAAGAAGGTAGGTATATGCATAAAGTCCGAAGCATCAATTATAACTCACAAGCCAATATTTTACAGGAACACTCAATAGAGATTTGGGGATGAGCATGTAAAACTAATTACTAAAAACTACTTTAAAGGGTTTCAAGTATCTCAAAATAAATTGTTAAAAGTTGTGTTCCAACTAGACTCTCCTTCCCACTAAAGAATTATATAAGAAAACTGATGAACTATATTATATAAGTCAATTATACAAATTCAAAATATGTCTATTTGTTAGGAAAATACTATTAAAGTCCGTACATACACGCATCACTTTAAAGCTAAATCTCATAAATATGGTACACAAAACGAACATACCTATTATGCTACAATTACATAAAGCTAGGACTAATTATGGTATGTAAACTACCTAGCTCTACTACATAATGTACTTGCCGAAACTCATACTGGAGGAAAAATCTTTTACAAAGTTTAAAGTTTAATCAAACAGTGTCAAACACCATAGATATCTTAGCTAGATGTAGGTATAGTTTGTTAACGAATATAACGTGTTTTGACTTTTTATATTATTGTATAGTCACCATACCTTTAAAGATTATGTTTTCTTCTATATTTATATTTAGAATCGGGAGCGATTCTTAATATGAATATGTGTAAGTGAACTTCTTGTCCTTTTGATAAAATAAACTCTCTAAACTTAAAGTTAATCGCCGCCAGTTCTCGATTTAAATCACAAAACATTTTCATACACTTTCAACGCAATAGTTTTACGCACATATTTTCTTCTTCCCTTCTTATTGGAAAATCGCGGATTCCGAGCCTTGGCGCGTCTCTCTTCTACCGGGATACATATGTGATTGTCCTTATTTCCCTCCAGATCCAAATTTTTAATGACCCTTATCCTAGGGTTCTTTCCCTCCAGATCCAAATTTTTAATGACCCTTATCCTAGGGTCTACCTCCTTCCTCCTATAGGACTTTTTGTCCATAGCCCGTAACCTCGGGGCTTTCCTTCCTTGGGACTTTGTGTCCCTGACCCATACCTAGTTTTGGGTCTTTCTTTTCCTCATTTATTCATTTCCAACATCCTTGGATCCTGCAAACATAAAACACTTTGAGTAGACCGTTCATTTAATTTTGTTTCATAAGCATCCATCATAATACAATCCGACCTAAGAGAAGTAATTTTACTTGGTAACCTAGAAAACCTATTATCATTATTATAATTTAGTTTTCTCCAGTTCCGTACCCCTCGAAGGGTGCCTACGAGACCCTATTTTCTAAACCTCTGCTCTCCGTCCGTCTGTCCGTCTGCACGTGCGTCACGGCCTGAACCGTGAACGGCGTATCGTGAACCGTGATAGTTAGAGAGTTGAAAGGAACGTGATTACGGATGTATGAAAATCCTATGCCTGGTTGCTTCCAATTCAAACTTTTTCTTTTAATGCAGATTACGCTTCCCATATTTCTTACAATTACCTATTGTTTTTTTTTTTTTTTTTCTAGCAAAATCCACATTCTGAAGTACTAATGGACAATGTTAAACAAACGCCAGGGTACAGTAGTTGCGTCACTTGTGCCTCTTAACCATATAATATCTACATGCAAAAAGAATCTTTGATTTATAATTTCACATGATACTTATATATTTTATTTTAGCCATAATATGCACCATATGGCGTACTTTGTCGTTTCGAGTAACATAAGCAGAACTACCAAATTCGACCCTGGGAACGACACAGTCGCGACTCGCCGCCGAATGATACCTATTAGTTTATCATTAATTCCTTTTCATAGAGAAAAGCGATATCAACATAATAGCAGGAAAAAAAATGAAATAAATATTCCGTTCGATACATCTCTATTCTCTACGACATCAAGATCTCTATCACAAGCTGATCGATCATAAAGATTAGAAGAAAGTAGGTACCTTATACATTATTTTATATGTTAACCGTAATGACCCGCATCTGTTCGATTTTCCTTTATTCGTTTCGTAAAAGATTCGTCCTCGTACGTCCATCATCATCATCATCGTCATCTACATCGTCATCATCATAAGGTCACTGTTGAACATAAACCTTCCCTAGTAAGCACCACACGTACTGTCCTCAGCCTTCCTCATTCAACCCCTGGTTCCTATTGATACAAACCACTAAACCCCCCCCCATCAAATGTGTACCTATCTACATCCATCCATCATACCCAAATGCCGTGCTGGTTGATGTGATGAGCGACAAAGTGTTAACCTCTTCAATACCTCATGGAACTGTAGGAATAGCCATGGAAGACCTCCAAACCGAACGTTGATATTTTGTGTAAGTGGTCCCACGAGTCAAAAAAAAATATTCTTGTCCATAAAGGAACAAGCCACGATATAGATTCTTCTATCGGAACTTAAATATTCCAATCACTGCATGTATTCCAACTAATCAGTTTGCTACTGTATATTTGAAGTTGATAATAAATAAAAATGTTAGCTTAATTAAATTCCTATGATAATTCGATTTTTGGTGCATCAACCAGCTTCACCTATTATGTAAAATTAAATATATATATTTTTTTTAAATTACCGGCTGTACATTTTAAACTAACCTAATCAAAATATACTTTCTTACTAATAACTTAATCTTAAAAATTTTCCAGAGGATCCTTCCGCCTCAAATTAACTCAATGATAAAAATGAACAGGAAACTTTAAATGTTGTAAAATCCAGCCAATGCTTCGTACCTTGCCTTATTAATCCAATAGGTACTTCTTTGGATTTTGTCAAAACAAAATACTTTTACTTGTTGAGTGTATAATAAATAAATAATGTAATAAATCAATTAACTGTTAAAGCTAATAACTTTTACAGAAAGCGAACCTCATGATATCTCTTATGAGTTTTAAGCGTAAAATTACCACGCCGAAAACAAAACATGAGCTGACAGTATTCTTATTTGATATACATAATCCAGTAATACTATATCTATCTACATAATTCGTAAATATGTATGTATAGTTTGTAAGTTACTATTTCACTTTATGCTGTTTCAATGCTTTAAGTTATTATTTTTATCTTTGTCTCATTTTTTTAGTTTAGCCTCATTCTATTTTTAAACTTACTATTTCGCTATAATATTTACAAGTAACCTCATCGAAGACTACACGGTCTTCTGATAACCCAACAAGCATTTATCCAACAGCTATCGCTTTCACCCGAACGGAGGTTCCCTGAAATATACTGAGATAACAATACCTAGTTGACACATGGATGTACAAGAGCGGCAACAAGCTATGACCCCCTCTAGTCATAACTATATCTTTATGATTGTAACATTTCAAACAGTGAAAGTATGTATAAACGATTTCGTCCATAGGACATGCGCTCTAAAGAATGTTAATATAATTATCAGCAACTAAAAGCTTGAAGAAACTAATAGGTACAACTTGTCTTTGAAGTATGAAAATATGCACATTTATCAAGTATACCAGTTCATCAAACATTAAAGTACGCATTTATAAAATGATAACTCACTTATTAATCAAGATAACTACCTGTTTATCAAACCTACCCTACCAAATATAAATAACTACTCACCAAATGTAATACTTTATAACTTAAGTAAAAATATGAAACAAATGTGCATCAACCACATACATACACTCTTCAAATTCATCCATTTATCAAAATGTTATATAATATAACCATTCACCAAATCCATTATATACTTAGTTCATTAAATAGCTTAGTCAAACTTTACTCCACTTGCCACGATTGCAAATTTTCCAAAATAGTCAGCCGCAAACATTGCAGCTCATCTCACTTGATAATGCATCCCTCCCTCAGAAAAACAGGCATTAGGAATGTCTTTCCAAGACGCGCGAGAGACAGCCACCGTGGCTTTTCGCGAGATTTAATCCAAATTGAACTAATGCCTAAATAAATGTTTTAATTAGAGGGCGATTGCTTTTGCAACCTCTAACCGTCCAATCAAACACCGAAAGTATTCAATAATCCGAGACGTAAATAAAAAACCCGTCAGAACACCGTATTTATAAAAACAGAGACAAGAAAAAGATTCCTCCTCGCAATGAGATCGCGTGACATCCAACAAGTGAATTATCGACTTTATTACACAACTTATCCTCAACATGTTTTACATCATTTCCTACAATTGAAATCTTTCTATTTTAAATACCCTAACTACAACTTCATAATCCAACCAAAAATCACACTAGATTTATCCCTCGGTCCCACATCTTTAATGCTTTTTTTTTCTGTTTCGGTAACTAAAACAAAAAAAATATATATATACTCATGTTATAAAACGTTGTCAAAGCTTTCCTGAACGCGCTAAATAAGCAAAAACATAAAATCAGGCGAAATGCCAGACCAGCCGAAAAACCTTCAATGCTTAATCAGCCTAAAAAAAAAATTATGATCACTATTCATATTATCATGAGATACTACCGGCGCTCCTAAGCGAAATTTATAAGGCACCGCATTTCGATTTTATCAAACAGACTGATCAATTTCGAGAGCACAACTGTTGCGGCGCGTCGCTTGTAAATGCGTAACAACGCCTGGGAACTTGTCCCACTATAGTTAACGGGGCGTGAGTGGGTGGTCAGGTAACTATTTTGCACCCTGTCCCTCAGTTGGCTCGTAGGCTGGTTCTAACGTCCCGTCCCGTGCACCCCGGTCGTGCACCTCTACCGCGACAGGTAGATGTAATTTATTGGTATAGACGAAGAGAGGTTTCTTGAAATAAAATACTTATTTCGTATGCTAGTCTCTGGGCTGACTTGGGCTGACTTGGGCTGACTGATTGGTCTCGGCTCATGGAGTGGTATTTATATCATGAAGCCAGTAAAATATTCCCACACCAATGAGTGAACCCTTCGAGACCCTCTTTATTTCAAGTTAAGTTTCACACACTTATTTCTTAGCAATAAAATAGGTTGATTTAAACACAAAAATGACAAGTTAACATAAATTTAACCTTAATTGGCCTCTACAATACAATTGGCCTCTATTCTAATTTCTGTTCTCACTAGGCTCCTAATAAATCTAAAACATAAGGGCCTTTTAACCTACACTACACTACTTGAGTTCCAAATTCTACGAGTTTAAACACTTTAGTCAAGCACGTAGACGACGCGAGGAGTCATAATTTAAAACGTTCTTGAAACGTTCCTTTTTTGTGGGCAAACAGCGAAACATGGCCCTTTGCCTAACTTATAGGTACGTCGTGCGCAGAATTCACACAATATTAAATCTAGTCGCTAACATCCTCCCCCTTGTGCGTAGCACCAATCTTCGAACCTGGCGATGCTACATCTGCTGCATCACGACTGAATCTGAATTCTGAACTGGCTCGACGTAGCACTCCTCTTCTTGTTTCGAAAACTCAGGACCAGTAAACCACATGTGACTCTTTGATAAGTTTTCTGGTACATCACGCGTGTCATCATCGGCTGGATTCATGCAGTGCCATTCATGTGGTTGAATGACATCTTCGATTTCTGCAAGTCTATGTGCCACAGATGTCTCGAAGTATCTGGGATCCGACTTGATCCATGACAGGACAACGCTGGAGTCTGTCCAATAAGTCTTTCTCTTGATTGTCAGATCTGACTCATGTATAAGTGATTCTAGTCGGCTTCCCAGCAGTGCAGCTTGTTTTTCTATTTGCTTATCCCAGCCAATTCCACTTCTGCATATATTTTGCAGTAGCTTTTTTCCTTGTATCAAAACTGGTGATGCCAGCCCTAACGGGTCTAATGTGCTCATGACTGCACCAGTGACTTCTTTTTTCGTTGGAATTCTTTTTTCTTGCAGTACTTCTTGGGGTGTGTTCCGTAGACAAGTACGAAACCCGATGCTGTCCTCTTTAGTGAACCACCGTAAGCCTAGAGTTTTCTCTTCTTTTTCTCCAAGCTCTATTTCAGTCTTGTCTACATTTTCTTTTGTGATTTGCTGGATAAGATTCGGTTGATTCGATGCCCATCCTCTTAGTACGAATCCTTCTTTTCTGTGGATGTAATCTACTTCTTTCTCAACTTTCACGAGTACTTGTTCGGAGTGAAAGCTATGAAGATAATCATCCATGTAATGGTTACGTACTACAGCTGTTGCTGCATCTGGATACCGTTCTTTGAAGTCTTCTGCGTTTCTATTCTTCACAAAGATAGCTATGCTTGGTGATGAAGTTGCGCCGAATATGACGGTGTTCATTCTATATTCTTTCGGTGGAGCGTCTCGACGACCTTCTCCCGATAAAAATCTCAAATAACCCTTGTCTTGAGGTCTTATTTTTATCTGCAGGACCATTTCTTTAATGTCTGCTGCTACTGCCGTTAGGCCTTGACATAATCTTGTTAACACCCCGAAGAGAGATTGCAGAAGATCAGGTCCTGATAGAAGAGCTTCATTCAAACTTCTCCCTTGGGACCTAACTGCAGCGTCAAAGACGATTCTTACTTTCTTTTTAAATGGATGTATGACAGAGAAGTGAGGAAGGTACCATTTTCTTTTAGAATCTCGTTTGTTTGGCGCCTCTTCTGCGTAGTTTTCATCATGCAGATCCTGAATTTGCTTGATATATTCATATCTGAGGTGAAGATCTTTATCCATTTTCTTTTCTATGGTGAACAGTCTTTTTTCGGCTGATTTGTAACTTTCTGGCATTTGGTCATCTTCATTTTTCCACAGCAATCCGACTTCAAAGCGTCCATCTTCTTGCCTTTTACAGGTTTTTTCTAATATGGCGAGAGCTCTTCCATCTGAGTCTGTCGTAGGTCTTCTTGGTTGCACTCCCAAAGATTCTATGGCGAAGTGTTCTTTAATCAAATTGTGCATTTGATTTTCGACCATGTTTACGTGAAAACACTTATTCAAGAAGTTCACTGGCTTTATGTTTTTACTGTCAAAACCATGAAGAACCCACCCGAGTTCCGTCAGTGAAGCAACTGGTTGACTGGGTTTTTCTCTCTTAATTTCTTGAGATACGATCAGCTCCCAGTTGTCTTGTTCTATGAGTAACCGAGGTGGCTCAAACTCATAATAAAGAACACTTGTCATTTCTTTCAGATGTGGATATTCTTCTATTCTTTCTTTATCCAGGAATTGTGGAGCAAGATTCAGTTCTTTGATGGTGCGAACACGATCGAGGCTTTTCTTTCCTTCTTGGTGGACTTCTCGTATTATTAAGTTGAGCTTCTCAGAGTCCCTCTTGCGTATCAATTTTCCTCCAACTGTTTCTAGCACCAATTCTTCTTCAGTTCCCTTTGCCCCAATATTCTTAGCTATTCGTGAATCAAAAAGAGAGACCGTTGATCCTTCATCCAAAAGTACTAGTATCTTCTGGAATCCTTTTGGTCCAAATACTTCTACCGGAATTATCTTCAGATAAGCCCTGGTTGTTCTCACTGAGTGGACTGGCAACATTGTATTCACTATCATTCCTAAATTTTCAGCTCCACTCGACTGTTCTGAGCTTATAAGCTCCGAGTGCAGCAGGGACTGATTCCCTCGTTTATCTGGAATGATATCCTTTGTTTCTTCCAAAAATGAAGCCTGGATCCAGTTCTGAACATGCGAAGCTGTATCTTCTTGTTCCTCATCCAAACCGTCTTCTAAAGCTGAATTCGCAGCTCCACTCGACTGTTCTGAGCCTATGATCTCCGAGTGAAGCAGGGACTGATTCCCTCGTTTATCAGGAATTACATCTTTAGTTTCTTTCAAAGATGACGTCTGGATCCAGTTCTGAACAAGTGAAGTTCTTCCTCCTTGTTCCTTATCCAGGTCATCTTCTGAAACTCTGGTCGTTTCCACTGCGTAGACTGGCTTCGTTGTATTTGCTATCATTTCTGAATTCTCACCTCCACTCGACTGTTCTGAGCTTATAAGCTCCGAGTGAAGCAGGGACTGATTCCCTCGTTTGTCAGGAATGACGTCTTTTATTTCTTCTAAAGTAGAGGTCTGGATCCAGTTCTGAACGTGAGATGTTCTATCTTCTTGTTCTTTATCCAGACTAACTACTTTATCTTCGATTCGTTGTTTCTCGAATCTGATTCTGGCCAGATTAGCTGCTGCTTCAGCGCGCTGCAATTCTAAAAGCGCCAGTTCTTCTCTTGCTTCTAACTCGCGTAATCTGGCAGCAGTTCTCTTAGACCGAACTGACGTGCGGATAAAACCCCCTGATTCAATCGTCTTCAAGGTTCTGTTCTGGTTCTTCCACTCAGCCATCATCTCGTCAGTGGTCTTCTGTTCTTTGAGTCTAGCCCCATTTTCGAACATCTTCGTAACTTTTGTCGCGGTATATCCCGAAGATTCCATATTTGAAGATCTTAAGTTCGTGGCTATAGCTTCGATAGATGTGGTCCCTTCTGATCTGCGCAAATTCGCCTGTTCTGTTCGTTGCGATGTATTTGCGCGTAAGGGCACACATTCTTCCTTCTGGAACCTAGTGAGAGTCATATCTCTTGTTCCTGTTCGTAGCTTCACCTTCAAAAATCTTCAACTTCCAGTTCTAGAATCTGTCTTCCGGGATCCGGTTCGAAGGACCATTTGTTGCGGCGCGTCGCTTGTAGATGCGTAACAACGCCTGGGAACTTGTCCCACTATTGTTGACGGGGCGCGAGTGAGTGGTCAGGTAACTATTTTGCACCCTGTCCCTCAGTTGGCTCGTAGGCTGGTTCTAACGTCCCGTCCCGTGCACCCCGGTCGTGCACCTCTACCGCGACAGGTAGATGTAATTTATTGGTATAGACGAAGAGAGGTTTCTTGAAATAAAATACTTATTTCGTATGCTAGTCTCTGGGCTGACTTGGGCTGACTTGGGCTGACTGATTGGTCTCGGCTCATGGAGTGGTATTTATATCATGAAGCCAGTAAAATATTCCCACACCAATGAGTGAACCCTTCGAGACCCTCTTTATTTCAAGTTAAGTTTCACACACTTATTTCTTAGCAATAAAATAGGTTGATTTAAACACAAAAATGACAAGTTAACATAAATTTAACCTTAATTGGCCTCTACAATACAATTGGCCTCTATTCTAATTTCTGTTCTCACTAGGCTCCTAATAAATCTAAAACATAAGGGCCTTTTAACCTACACTACACTACTTGAGTTCCAAATTCTACGAGTTTAAACACTTTAGTCAAGCACGTAGACGACGCGAGGAGTCATAATTTAAAACGTTCTTGAAACGTTCCTTTTTTGTGGGCAAACAGCGAAACATGGCCCTTTGCCTAACTTATAGGTACGTCGTGCGCAGAATTCACACAATATTAAATCTAGTCGCTAACAACAACAAACGTGGTTTCCTGAGAGTTTCGTTAACTAAATGCATATCGAAACTGAACTATCGCGAAGCGAGTCAAGCGAGCGTGAAAATTTTTTTAAATATATTTCTGGGATAATGTCATGCCACAAACGCGAGCGTAGTGCAAAGATATTTGCCTAAAATTTCTTTCGTACAACAAAGAAAATAGTATTTTGGTAGTAGGTACTTATTATCGCGCCCTGCCCTAAGGGCAGTACTGTAGGTATATTACCATTAAAAAAAAACTTACTCTAATTTTAATAGAACATTTGCCAGGAATTTAACCCGCCAAGCGATGTTAATCCAATAAAAACAAAATCATATTGCATTTAAATGCGGCAGTACACAGTTAATTGCGTGAATACAGGTAAACAAAAAAAAAAACCCCGCTGCCCATATACTATACCTACCTGCTACTCGTAGTACTCAAATTATTGTGCCAGTATTAAAAGTAAATTAGCTGTTATCTAGCGTGGTAGACTACGGCCTAAACCCTTCTCATTCTGTGAGGAGACACTTGTTGCTCAGTAGTGGGCCGGCCATGGGTTGTTCATGGTGAGCTGTTATCAGCAAAGTTATGTTTGAAACTCAAACATTACGCGTTTCAAGTGGTAAAAATAGATAAATGAAAACATTTCTCCTCACTTTTGTAAAAAAAAAACACTTATTTATGCACCCCGTATTTTAAAACTATCTGACTACCTACCTACCATAATTTTAAATTTAGTTAAAGAATAACCAGATAAGATAAACCTACTTTTACACCCATTTTAGGATTTATATTTCTCAAAATGCTCAATTTATTAACCCTGGTCACTATTACTTTATTACAACGGATCACCTTCATTTTTATCAATTAACATTTTATATCCCCAATCACTTAGTAACCATTACAAGTAGAGACGGATTATTTCACTGGCAGGCGTAAAACGAAAAGCTATTTCATGTAACTTTTTCTACCTTATCCCAAAGCGGTTTACAAAAAATAATAATTTCACAAAACAACATTCAAGATGCCCAATGAGTGCTGTGTGATAATATCGCGTCACTGTGTGCTAGAAAAAGGAAAACATCTATCTATACAATGAGTGCAGCAAACGATTGAACCTAAATCCAGAACCTACCTTCCGTAAAACAAAACCACTATGTGAAAATAAATCCCTATCGTAACTCTTAACCAAACTAATTCGGCACACGATTACAAGTGTGAAGATTGAAATACCACGTTCCGTGAGATATTCACCTGTGAAATCATTTAATGAGAAATAAAACCCCGGCAGGACATAGTAGATACATCCTGAAAACTATTTAAAAGTAACAATAACGCCCATCATTAAGTAAACCACACTTTTTATATTGTTTAACACTATGTTCACTATCTATTCCATTGTACCCACGATACAGGATAACCTAGTGCGGGTACCACCACACAGACACAGGAAAATTGTACAAGACTGTATTTTGTAAATAAACATTTTTCATTTTTCATTGTAAAATAAGCCTTCTAAATACCTCA
The DNA here is from genome assembly GCF_905333055.1 of Maniola jurtina. Lineage (NCBI taxonomy): Eukaryota > Metazoa > Arthropoda > Insecta > Lepidoptera > Nymphalidae > Maniola > Maniola jurtina. Next base: position 2,148,994 of record NC_060045.1, read on the forward strand.
ATGTTATTTAAACCACAATTTGAAGGTCGATCGCATTTGTATAACCAATATACAAGATGAATTATAAACATGTGGGTAATTCTAGGTATCATAACGTTATATAATTTCCATTCCAACTCGGAGCAAAGCTTTCTAACAAAATGATAACTAAATGTAGAACAAACAAAACGAAAACCCACACAAATAAAAAAAAAATTACCATTAATAGGTATCAATAAAAATAAAATCATGGAAAGATCCTACCCGTTTATCCAGAAATCCTTTGATGCCATGACTAGGTACTTTGATATATTGAGGCCCAAATATTGGCCTTGTGCTCCAAAATGTCTGTGGTCTACTAGACCTCCACTTCTTTCTCGTTCCTCTGTATATTTCCACTTGTTTCTCTGAGTCGTGAGCGTGACAAGAAAATATTATATTTTCTTGATGTCCCTCTTCTGACCTTTTGGGTAAGGTCTGACGAAATCACAAACACAATCTTTATGATAAATTATTACACTTTTATTTCATATTTAAATTTATTAACTTTTACATTTGTGTCAAATAAATGTTGTTCCTCTTACGTTAGTATATTTTTGAATGTCGTCGTTTTAAAACCACTCTTACAGGTAACCTCTCCACGTTTATTAGCCACTCCCCTTTTTATCTTATCGTTATCGGCCAATCCAAATTGTACAATGAATAAACTTAGTGACTAATATACAAATCATCAAGCTCGTTTCACAAATCATCTAAGTAATAAAGATGTTTTCATCTTATATATTGATTACAAATATTATCCTTTATTATGCTACAATTCATCAACTAAAAACTATAAGAATTTTATATACAGTACGTTTATCGATCAGATGTTGAACAACTTCAGCCAATCAATGACGCCTTCTAATATGATGTTATGATTTGAGTGGCGCCAACTATGTTTTATAGATAATTAATATGGGCCAAGCTTACAGTATAGTTATCTTACTTTGAAAATTGAAAATACAATTTTTTTGTTCATGAACATATTGTAATTTTTTTGTGATATAATCACAAATTCACAGTTTTCGGATTTTTTCTTTTACTTTTGCTATAGGACCTATCTACCTGCCAAATTTTATGATTCTAGGCCCACGGGAAGTGCCTACCGACGGATAACAAAGTGATCCTATAAGGGTTCCGTTTTTCCTTTTGACGTACGGAACCCTAAAAACGAGCATAATATGAGCAGGCGGGTCACGAGAAATAATTATCACCCAAGAACATTTGTAGAACCAGAGGAACCGCTATGCGTTGTCGACTTATCAGGAATTTGTAGGAACTTTCTTCAAACGTTCGCAAACGTGGCCATTTGAGCGATTTTAGTTCGCGACCTTTAATCTTGTACTTCATTCTATATCGATAGTTTTTACATATTAAAATATTATTTCGTCTTGTCCATAGATCATACCAACAGTTGTCTTGCAAGTTAGGTTCCTAGAATTTCCTAATAGGAACAGTTGCAGTTTGTTACGTTGTTAAATGTGTGAAGAGTCTGAACTATGAAGTGTCAGGAAATCGGTTTGTGATCAAGTCTTTGAAGGGATATCATGTGCGTGTGCGCAGGGAAGCTGGCGCCTCGTCACCAGCAAGTGGTGTCGCGGCTGGCGGGTGGTGCTGCGTTGGCGGTGGGCAGCGGCGGCCCTCGCGGCGCTTTGCCCGGTGCGGCGCATGCGCGGGACCTGCTCGCCGCGTGTCTACGCACCGAGCCGCGAGCTAGGCCCTCTGCATCGGCGCTGTTGCGGCACAAGTAGGTGAACCAACCGCGGCCGCGTCCCAAACATATAAACTCAAACTCAAACTCATTTATCCAAAGTAGGTGTACTATTGTACTCCTTTTGATGGTAAGAATTGAATTAGATTTGTAAAATGATGTAGTTGTGATAATTAATTACGTAAACTTAAAACTAAAGCTACGAGGGTTCCAAACGCGAGCAGGTCTCAGAAGAGCCCACAACAAACTCAGCCGGGTATTCTTTTTACTATCACCATTCACAAATTGCTGGTTGCTGGCTGCTAGATGCTATCTAGAGTACAGACACAAGTGACTCAAATGATTGATCCAATCGAGACTCCAAACGCGCTGGCTGCCAATTATGTGAACTGTCGTCTAAGTAAGTTCAGACAGCTGTGCAGTGAATGGTGATGCTGGTACGTCGTAATGCGACAGAAGTTAAATCGATGTATCATAACTCGTCACCTATTAACCTTACACATTACCATCATTGTATTGTACTGATTTGACTTTCGTAAGCGCTTTTATAATTCTAAATCGAAGAATAAATAAATACAAATACCTATCACGCCCAGCTCAAGCTCTGGGTCTAGAAAGAAAAACTTGAGACTGTATATTGTACGTTCTTTCGAGTCTGGTGGACTGAATTTTATATGCAAAATTGTGTGTAGGGCACAGACGAGCAGTGTACCTATATTTTACAACGGTAAAATACACACTGCCCGTCTGTCACCGTTCTTAGAAGAATCTTTTTCTTATTCGAACTTGGCTTTGACACATGGCCGTGTGTCTTGATTTGAATTGATTTCTTTGATTGGGAACTGCAATATTGCAGCTGTGACTGCGCAACGGTCGGCAGTTGCGATGCAGTTGGCAACTGCTATACCCACGGGAACTGCAATTTTACAATCGACTTGCAGTCCAAATGCACTGTCTGTGGTCTTGGTACTAAATAATAGTAAAGAAATGATTTTGAGAATGTTAATAATATCAAATAATTTAAATTTTATTAATGTAATAAATAATACTAAGTATGTAATACAATAACATGAGTAATGAGTATTCTTAAAATTAGATCTTATTTGATTTTGGCAGTAGGTGACTTAAAACAATCTATACTTTTATATTAAAAGTTATTAGTACAAAATTAATTAAGAATAGAATCTCTCCTATATATGCGTAAGACTTTATTAGATCCTGTAATTGCAAAATCTTGATTTATTCACAATTTTTCCCACAATATTCCGAGATATAACCAGGAATAAGCAAACGTGTGCAAAAGTGTGGGACACCCTCAGCACGATGGACCAACGATATAAAGCGGCTCAGGGAAGTGGCTGGAAGAGATCAAGGCTGGGGACCGGGTGTGGTGGCACTCTTTAGGGAAGGTCTATATCCAACAGTGGATATCCACAGGCTAATGATGATGATAATGATTCTGGGATGATAATGTCTGTAATATCAACGGTCGGATTTTGGCACGTATTTAGGAGAGAAGAAAAGATTAGTTAGCCTTTGTAGATGGTGGCGGCATCACCGACAACTTGTATCGCCGGTCCAGCTTTGATGAGTCCATCGCGAATGTTTCTGCCGACCTTTTCCTGGAAATAACGAGAAATATTGGTAAAATTGTATTAAGATAAGATTAAGAAAAGGGACATTTATTGGAATGGACCTTCACTTGCTCCATAAAAAACAAGTAGATACTTAGGCAGTTTCTAAAATGCCGGGAAATCTGCTGTTGGAAATCTGCCAAAATATCTTTATTCATCGGTGGATGAATAGTATGGCGAAACGCCGTAGTAAAAGACGAGGGGCGAGGGACGAATGAAAACAATTTTGTTTACCCCCCTTACATTTCTATAATATACTTTAGAGTACTTTAGACTAATTAATTATTATTTTGGGGGAAAGAAAACAGTCTGAAGAACTCGAGGAATTACTCATAAAGAAGTACAATGAACACATTAAAATACAAAATTAGTAAATTAATTGTAAAAATACTTACAATTCTCTTGAACAACTTCCATTTAGGGCTCGGAGCTCCAGAAACAGTTGTCAACGCCACGATGCAAGCGAACACGAACAAGAAAATCTTTGCGAAATTCATTATTGATAGTTTATTTATATTTATTGATATTAAATTAATATAACAATACAAGTTTCCAAACTCTTGCAAGTCTTGAAATGATTTGATGCTTACTATCCCGTAATACACTTTATATACTAAACAAAAGCAACAAACTGAATGTTGCGGTTGCGGAAATTGTTTTGCACAATTATGAACCATAAAGCTACAAACATATGAGTCATGTAATATGTAGTGGTATGAAAATAGGTGCAATAATAAAGTTGTTTGTTGAGCTTCGATAACGGTTAAGTCTAGAGGGAACTCCCTCTGTTTGAGATAAAGGTGATTCCTCTGCAGTAAATATTTATAATTTAAATGGTTCATAATCGCTTCCAGTTAATTTTTGTGGTTTATGGGGTTTACGGTAGGTTTGCGGCTCTAAACCTACGTGTTTCGGGACTTTTTTGATTTACCTATACAAACAAATCTGTATGTGCTATAACTTCTGCATAATACAATTTTCTCAGTAGATTTCCTAATAATAGAAACTTTACCACCCCTATCATGAATCCATCGCCGCGCCGGCTCACTACTGAACACGAGTCTCCTCTCAGAATGAGGAGGCTTTGGGCATAGTCCATCAGATTGGCCAATTCCGGATCGGTAGACTTCATATACCGTTGGAGAACATTATGGAGAACATTATGGAGAACACAGGCGTGCAGGTTCCCTAACGATGTTTTCCTTCACTGTTAATGCTATAGTGATATTTTACTTACTAATACCTACAATAGTTAATACAATATTTAGGTAATAAAACTGCCATATCCCTTCCAAATTAGCCCTCTTTCAATTCTAAGCCTCATTCCTTCATCACTTATCACCAGGAGAGAAAGCAGTCAAGGGCTAACTTGTACCTACAGCTAAGTGAATTAAAAAAAATACCTCTTTAATACCTCTTTTTTTTTCTTTTTCATTACAGATACTTCATTACAGATTCCTTTGCCGAGAATTTTAATGCTGAACTCCGAAAGAAATTGGGAAAGGAAATAGAAGTACGTAAAAACATTAATTTTGATTATGTAGCATTAGAATTAGATAGGTAATTAGGTACCTATCTTGGTACCTACATTTTTCTAGATGATGTAAAGTTTTGAAAAAGAAACAGCTTTGTAGTTCGCCGTCTTGGATTTGAAAATGGGTGTAAGTTTCGTAATCAGCAGCCCAAGATATGAGATCATTTCTTTTTTAAACTTCGGCTAGAATGGACTCGTAGTCACCCTAGGAGCATCAAATTTTTTTTTTTTGTGAAGTAGAATTTGGTTTTCGAATAACTATAATATTAATAATGTAGATAAGTATTAACTAATAGTTTTTATATATCTACTAGACACCACCACCTCAAGGAGCGCCTAGAATCGCCGGCAAACCACGGCAGCAATGGACGTTGAATATTGTTTCGGTAATTTCAAATTCTCTGTAACTTTGTAATTATTATTACCTATCTACCCCTGAATTCAGTAAACGTCCAATATAAAATTAGTCCATTGGTTGTTTTATTTAAAAATTTAAAATTCCTAGCATTGCGTTAAATCCACTTTCACACATAGGTACTTGCCTATTTAATATCAATTTCCCACAAAAAAAATCCTTTGGCGCACTAACTTCTGTAAATTAGGATCTCGCCGGCAGCGTCTTTCTTGGTAACAACCCAAATTCAACTTAATATACTTGACATTAAGATGAATTTAAGTTGGACTTAAAACAGTGTGCTTTAACTCTATGTTGTCCCGACTGAATCACAGTCAAAACATAATATTACAAACTTTAAAATGTTATTATCATCATAATAACCCAAAAAAATTTCACATCTGATAATTTTATTTTATTTTCTTTTTTGGTACAATTATACTTATACAAAACTTTTACTATAATAATTATTTTAATTTTTCATTATTTTAATTTTAAATTTTAATTATCACATTTTAATATTACTTTTAATTTACGTAATTTAATTTGTATAAAATTATGGACACAATTTATTGTCTGAAGTAAAATATTTTTATTTATTTATTTTTATTTATGTACTTATGTGGCTAAGCTACATGCTTATGCAGCTTAGCCACATGAGTACATAGAGTTTTGGTTGTCCCGTTTTCTTTACACCTATGTTTTCTTTTTACCAATTTCAACCATATGTCAAAATGACTAAGGTCGAGTTTGAGTTGTCTCAAAAATATACGCTGCGTCTCGGCTTCACTTCACTCTGCAGATACGCGTTACACCTTAGTTGCGAGCTGTAATCATTTCTTGACTTGAATGAAATATTGAATTCATTTTTTTTTTGTTTCACAGGAGCACAGTAGATCTCGTACAAGTAGTACGGCGGGAGAATCTCTGATTGACTATAACTACACGCCTGGTAAGTTGGCTCTCCTTCACTATTGACTCAGGATTAAAGCATAACGCACACCATCAAAGTTGAGTTTGAGTCTTTGAGTCTCCTCTGTGTCGTTTTTATTATACCCATTTCAATAATTATACATGTCGAAATAAACTCATTATCACAAAGGCCCAGCTCTACTTCGCTCTCTAAGTATGCGTCAGCCCTAAAGCAAAATTAAAATCTAGGAAAATTTAATTACTTAATTTATATCGCTAGGTGCTGAAACACAAATGGAGACAGCTTCTGTGGAAAAGAAATCATTGCAACCGACTACAACGCAGCCAAGCGATGAGGTATGCAAATTCAAATTCAAAATATTTTTATTCAATTAGACTTTTACAAGTTCTTTTGAATCGTCAAAAGCATCTACCACTGGTTGGGAATGCCGATCTAAAATCTCACCGTAAAATAAAATTGTTAGAAACAAAGTGGTGCTTGCTGGTCAGTTTTATTGAGTTTGCACCAAATTGACTCCGGATTATCTTGGTCCAATAATTTTGGTTCTGTTTCATACTATGAAGTTAAAGTTATACAATTTTTACAATTTATTAGAAGATAAGATGGACACCAGAGCAGTCTCACTGAAATAGCAGCGATTTAATAAACGGCAGTTATTTTCGAAAAACTTTAAATGTTACCACAAAACTACCCATTCATATTCTAGTGTGTCAGTAATTTTTTTCGACTTTCTCGTTAAATATTGGTGAGGTAACCAAAAAAATGAATTGTTTTCAAGATTCGAGTACAGGACTCTATTATTCTTATTGGTTTCTATAAGATGGATGTTATAATTTCACATTTGCCAACCAACTGACAATATTTCACTTGACAGGTCCCTATAACCAGAGGATCAAGCACAACAGCCCCAAACGAAATGTGCAGCTCTATCACAGCTAGTGCACCCTCGGCCGCAATTGCACCCGTAGTAACGAATCTGGGTGCACCGGTCACGGGTCTGGGTGCACCCGTTGCGAGTCTGGGTGCACCTGTTACGAGTCTGGGTGTACCGGTTACGAGTCTGGGTGCACCTGTTACGAGTCTGGGCGTACCGGTTACGAATTTCGGGACAGTCGTAACGAGTTTCGGAGCATCGGTAGCGAGTGTTGGAGCAAAGCCGTCGTTGCCACGTTCCCTTGCGCGCGCCATCGAACAGACCTTCAATACGTTTCCTGTGCCTGTTAATACTTATCCACGAACACCGTATATAAAGAAGTAAGTTTAGTTACAAGTTACAACTGGCTTTTTCCCACAACTTCGCATAATAATTTATAGCCTACTAGAGGATGCCCGCGACTTCGTCCGCGTGGATTTAGGTTTCTAAAGATCCCGTAGAAAGTTAATTTTCCGGGATAAAAAGTTTCCTATGTCAATTATATGGACGCAAGCTACCTCGGTACCAAATTTCATACAAGTTGGTTAAGCAGATGGGTCTTTAGGAATCTCGTGGAAACTCTTTGATTTTCCGAGATAAAAGTAGATTATGCCCATCCCCGTGACATAAGCTAACTCTGTAACTTTCGTCAGAATCAGTTATACTGTTGGGCCTGAAAACTGAAAATCTAGTAGACAGAACAGACACACTTCCACATTTATAATATTTCTGGTTCCTTAAAATTGGATCTGCTTATGCTAAGGGAAGCCAGTCGTCGACCTGAATTATACTACCTACTGTTGTATTGTCCATAAACCAAAACCCTTCAACTATATTTTAAGCAATGTTTCGTTGGCATAATATTATCAAGCATTTGAATAAGACACTGACATTAATTTGTGTTGTCCAGGGTGAACAATAAACTGGTGATGGAAGAGGAACTCCTGCGTGGTCGAGCGGCTGCCAAGAAAGCCACCAAGAAAACACCACCCGACTTCTCGTTGCCTTACGTTCCTGGAGGTAAATACTTACGCTAATGTTATTACATTTTCTAAACTTTCTGCTAGTTTAATCCATAAAACTAAGATTAATATTTATAATGCACAATGTGTGTCAGTCTGTGTTTAATAGCTTTTCACGCTTTTGACAAAATGTGGTATGAAAAAAGCTTGCATCCCAGGGTCGGGAATAGGCTACATTTTATCCCGGATAATTAAAGGATTTTCACGGAATTTTAACAACCAAAATCTATATGGACAAAGTCGTGTTCATCATCTAGGATAGAAGATGAAAATTGTCATAGCGCCACAAAATCCTGAAAGTGAGTAGGGTAAGCATTTATTTGCTGACTGTTGGCTTTTATCGAATTGAAAAATGGTTCAACCAACTGCACAAGTCTTCAGACTTGTACAACTTTTGTGGCATGTATTCATTGAATCCTTATTCTGTTTCAGCCAGCAACAGTCCAATGAAGAAAGCGAAAAAACCTCAGATGTCCAACGCGGGAAGCAAATCATACGACGGCTGGGATAGCAATGTAAGTTAATCAGTTCTGAACTCGGCCTTATTCCATGTCTATAATTATAAAGGGAAAGTCAAGGGAATGATAAAGGTTACGGAAGGATTTCAGCTTTCTAAATCCAAGGGGTTGAGCTGGGTGTAGATGTTTTTTTTTTATTCATAAACAAGTTAGCCCTTGACTACAATCTCACCTGGTGGTAAGTGATGATGCAAAGATGGAAGCGGGCTAACCTGGAAGCATTATAGCAGTTTTAATTAAACCCATACTCCTTTGGTTTCTACACGGCATCGTACCGGAATGCTATTGCTTAGCGGCACGGCTTTGCCGGGAGAATGGTAACTAGCCACGACCGAAGCCTCCCACCAGACCGAAAATCAGATAGGTATTTTTTTTATTTATTTATTAAAAAAACGTTTTTTTGTAGATAACACCAAGCTCGCGAACACCAACAAACCTCCCCTACATGTGACTGTACGGCCATGGCTTGTGGAGAAGCCATAATTGAAAAAAAAATGTCCGTATTTTCATAAAACGTCTACAAATAACTCCACCTTCTGGTTTACAAGGAACAATTAATAATTTAAAATAACGACCATTGAAGAATAAAAAACCTGCAATAAAGCTATTAGATAATATAATTAATTAATTAGTAGGTAAATAATGAGAGATTGATACTGAAATTTTGATGGTAATATAATATTTCTGTTATTCCAAAAATTATTTCTTTGAAGAATGAAATACTTGTTAGAAATGTATTTGTGTGTGCTGTGAAAGTATAATAAAAATACTTAGAATAATATTTATTTGTTGTGTTTAGTCAATAATGTTACTTGTACTTATAATTTTAATATCTTTTTATTGTTTGCGTTATTATTATTCTTAATAAATTCATAATGATTTCGGAACATTTTCAAAATTTGGAAAAAAATTGTTTGTTTTATATTAGGTACGTGAAATGACTAGATAAATAATAATGATAGACGCAATAATAATGAATTTAGATAAATTTTTGGTAGTAGATATTTCTATTATGATATTGAAGTTATTTGTAAATATGTACATTGTAAAACTACACTCGGTATTAAAACTTTTTACAAATATAACTTATTTTTTAATAACAATAATCTAAATAATTGACATCTAAAGCAGAGTCTACATTGAAGTAATGCGTTATATAACATTAAATAACATGATGGTTTGAGGTGTAAACGTTTATCAACCCTGAAATTTGAATATCACATTTGCTACACTTCGCCTAACTAGATACTAGGGGCAGCACACATATGGCGAAGCGCAGCGCAGAGCATTTTTCACAGTCAAAATAATATCGACATTGTCCTCATTGAAATAATATCCAAAATCAATTGTGCATCCGTGCAGATACTCGCGTATCCGCGCGCAGTCTCGCTCGTGCTCGCGCATTCTCTGGTAGACATTCGCGTAATGTGTCACGCGATTAGAAAACTTCGCGGACATGCTCTGCGCTGCGCTCCGCCATATGTGCGCCGGCTCTATAATATAAGTTATGGATTCATATTAAACTTCTATGAGTGGAATCAATATTAGGAATTTGTTTAGGTATTTAGGAAAGAAGCGGGTTATTAAATAAAACGAATACATTTAATTTAGATTTTAATATAATATTTAATTAAACTAATTGGCAGTTAATGACTAAACAATAAACACAAGATCAATCGTCAATATTCTACGCATACGTTAGATGGCATAATATTATAGTCAAGCCACAAGTGTCATCGATCAAGCGTTCCTTCATAATTTTACGTTTACTGACTTACTGTACGCTTACATGCCGCTAGTCAACGGAGCTTCAATGATGCTACATAACATAGTCATTTATCGGGTAAAAGTTATTGATCCATTGATAAATTAGTTACTAACGAATCTAGATACCCTTGATTACTTATTCTAATTTGAAAAAAAAATACGTTGTTCATGTTAATTTTTCTCAAATAAGAATAAATAAACAGTGATTTTTTGAGTGTTTTTATTTATTAGAGTTTTGACTAGTCCGCATAATATAAAAGTAGCAGACAAGCGTACACTAAGCATAATACCTCGAAGAAACAACGCTGGTTGCACTGTTGCGAAACCGATTGCGAAACTTTGGCATAGTTTTTAATTCACCCCACACTCTGGGAGTATTATGTCTGGGAGTATAAATATATGCAAAGCGCATCCAAAATTTGTATGTTCACACTTGCACCAATTGTAACTAATACCTACTGTCATTTTTAACAAGTTTATTCCAAGGTTGATAAGAAAAGGACAGATATATAAAATATCTGTGGTAGTAGTAGTGCAAGCGAACCTTAAAATCCACAATCACAGTAATAAACAAGATATGAGTCCTAGTTATTCTCAAAAAGGAAAGTTTAAAAGAAAAGTACTTAGCACCATTAAAGAAAAATATCATAAGTAGGTACTCATTGATTTCCTTATAACTTTTCAAGAAAGCTTATAAATACTCAAAGTCGTATTATAATTTTATGTTTTGGGGCTACATACTGCTACAGAAGATACTAATTACTATTTTAAGCGATTAATGTCATAATCTCAATTATAATATTATAATGTATTACAAACTACGACTTAATGACTAAATACTATAGATATATTGACTGCTTATTTAAATGGTCCCTTATATTACATGTCAAATAATGTACACCAATTCAAATCAAACTTAAGTAACACAAGTGGAAATAAGGCTATTTCTTTTCCGCCAAGAATATTGTGAAAAGGATGACGCTACTTTTAACCCTCACATACTTTGTTCTTTAGAATTAGCCTTAACAGTGAACCCTGACGTTTTGTTACACATTATTTAACTTTTCTACATAACATGTCTAATAATGTAACATTATAAAATATAACACATTTCTCAATACTGAAATGTAAATATTTTACGAATGTTACATTTACAAACACAAATTTAATACTAATAGTTTACTCGATATTGTTACAATACACTCATATTATACACGCATTAATATTACAATGTTATCTAATTACTATGTAACATTTTAAAACTAATGTTACGTTTAATATGCATAGTGTAGACTCAACTTAAGCGGTCGCTTACTACGAGATGATTCTCAAGAGTTACAAGCTATGTGCGCGTTTATGTAGCCGGAATAGGTTATGAAGCTATATCCTATCCACGGAAAGAAGTCAGTAAGTATAACGCTCTCTCTGTAACGTAATCCCATACAAATGATAGACGCAAAAATCAGTGAGAGATAACCATTTTGAGTCACCAACCAATCACAAACGCACCTGTTTTTTTTTTCAAATTGAATTTCACTCTTTTTATACAGAGTTTACAGAAAACAGTTTTAAATAGAGTTTAAGGAGATTGGTTGGCCACTCAAAATAGTTTAACGCCCCCCTGGGTTTTTTGTCTTTGTTATTTGTATGGAATAACGTAACAGAGAGAGCCCTATACAAACTTCTATCCGTGGATAGTACCGTCCTTTTGTTAAAAAGCGGCTAAGAAAGAGTTTGTGACTTGTGAGTTATCGCCAAGATTTATGGGAGAAATTATTTGTTTTTATAGCGCGAATAGAAATCACTTTGTGAAAATTTTAACTCTTCACTTATTACGCTGACAGACAGACAGTATGGGTTCCGTTTGCTTGCGGCCCTTATGGTAGTGTGCGACCAACTTTAATGGCTTATACTAACCGCGCAATTTGATGTCAAATGATTGCGCGTGCGCTTATCTCAATAAATGCTAACTGTATTAGGAACGCGACAAAATGGCGGTTAAATGACGGGCACGTGCTTGGGCGCGCACGGCGCCGCCAGCAGCTCCCCGCCGCTCTCCGTGATGGGCACCTTCCGGTGGTAGTTGATGAGGTCGGCTGGAAGAGGAGGAAATTTTGTTATTAGATCCGACGTCATTTTCGTAGTCATTACCTAATTTGAAAACCTCGGAATGACAACCATATTAATATTTTTGAAGAGATCGTCTCCAAAAATCTATAACAGCCATATTAGATTTGAAAAAGCACGTCATTTTCATAATGAAACCCCCCACAACCTCAGAAATTCATGCATTTCTTGAAAAGAAGAATACACGATGAAAACCTTTTCAACTCTAACCAGCGACCCAAAAATCTCGGAAACACATACAAGATGGCGTACCCGCACACCCGGCCCGACAGACGTAACAGGGGTAGAATACATACCGAGAGTCTCATGCGCGATCTGTCCAGCGCCAAGCAGCCTGTACCCATCGCTGGCGTCCACCAGGTAGTGCTTGCAGCGCGCGGCGCGGTACGAGATGGCGTACCCCCACACGCGCTCCGACAGACGTACTAGGAAACTCCCCTCTGGTTGTTGTGACAGGGTCTGTTCCGCTTCTGACCGTGTGATCAAACCTGTGGGAAAGGATATATCCAAAATGCATTTACAGAACTGTCTAGTCATTCAGTTGGAAGCAAGGAATAATGGAAGGAAAGTAGTTGCGGAAGATCTGTTAGTGTCAGAGTAGAAACTGATGAGTCTGTAACACTGCCATGCATCTTATCCTATAAGTTTTCTGGGCTTGTTGCTCTAGCACCAGCCGGTAGCCGGTAGATACGGTTACCCACTGGAAAATTCAAGCCAGAAAAATTTGAGGGTATCCTGTACTTCAATATAGCTTTCATTGGAATTTTCACTGCAATTGAGCACAACATACTCCACCTAGTCTATATAATCTCTTAGTACAAAGCCTTCGTATAATTATGATTTCGTCAGTCTCCATGCAAGCTCCATAATTTACATAGAAAACTACCATATTTCCATTTTAAAATGCAAAATACATCAGCTCTTATCATTAGACGAGATCGTAGTTTCTGAAGAGGTTAAGAAATTGTGTTTCTTTTAATCGTTTATTTCACACACAAACTTACCATGGAACCAGTTGACGGGCTTGTTGTTTTCGTCCAGACCGACTGCTCGTTTGAGTTCTTGTGTTCTGAACCACTCGAGCACTGCCTCTCTGTTTGGCGGTTTACCGGCTAGAACAATGAAAAGGTATAACAACCTGATGGCGATGATATGATGAGCGAAGTTATGTTATTGCTTATCATTTTACCTAATTCATTGTATTTGACAAGACGTAAATTAAAAATTTATAACACGCCCGACAAGTGAAAGTTACAGTGACTAGAAAAGAGCTGATAACTTTCAAACGGCTGAACCGATTTTCTTGAATTATAGCTAAGAACACTCTCGATGAAGCCTCCTTTCAAACAAAAAACCGACCAAGTGCGAGTCAGACTCGCGCACACTTTCAAACAAAAAAAAACTAAATTAAAATCGGTTTATTAGTTTAGGAGCTACGATGCCACAGACAGATACACAGATACACACGTCAAACTTATAACACTATTATTGTTATAACATAGCATGAACTCAACTTATGTGATTGACATTCCAACTCGTTCGACACGTTTTTGCTCAACGTTTCTGTCACAAATCAGGAGTAAGGTAAACGTATGTTTTAGTAATGTTAGCACATTGCTTAAATACCCACAAGTTTTTAAGAGACAAGCCTGTCTACTTCCTTTTGGAAACTTGAGCTCACGCAATAAGTTATGAATATTGTCATTACCTGGGACGTGACAAGGCGGCGTGAAGTCCACGCTGCGCCGGTGCGCCTCTCGAGCCGCGCGTGCAATCTCTCGCATCGCCGCCTCTGCTTCTTTAGCTTTGCGCTCTGAAATGTATGATAAACATCATCACTTTCCATCAGGTGTGATTGTGGTCAAGCGCTTGCCTATAGTGAATAAAAAAAAAAACTCAGTAATGAAATCTCCGAATTCCGAAAGCCAAACTACAGCTCGATCCGAGAGGCCGCCTTATAAAATACTATAAGTGATCTACTCTCTTGTACGGCTGTGAAACTTGTGTTCTCAAAAAGGAAGAAAATTTTCCATAATATGTGGATTACAGGATAATCTGGAACAGCTTTACACCGAACACTAAGGTATTGGAATAATTAGTCTACAAAGAGAGAAAACTCACGTCCACACATGCGAAGGAAACTGGTTTCTTTGGACTTTTATTATTATTATTTAATTCTCATTCGTAAGATTAGTGTTGAAAGGAAGAATTGTAGGCAAGAGGGGACTCTAGGTCGCTCAAGACGCAAATTAACGATTTGTGTCTTGAGTTAGACGATATAAGGGGGGCTTGTTACCCAAAGTTAGAAGAGGCGGCTTTAGATAGGAAAGCTTTTCGTATGATGACTGCCAAACTTGGTTTGAAGAAAGCACGCTGATGAAAACCTAAGACTAGATATGGATACGCCTTATCTCCCTTTAAAGTTGTCAAACAATTACCTTGTTCTCTCCACACAGCATCCTCATCCTGAGCTTGCAGCTGCGCATCTCTCAAGGTTCTCGCGCGTCTCGCTCTCAGACCTCGTAAGATGTCGCCCGCCCTCGCCGCCGCCACGCGTCGCTCCCACGCCGCTACGCGCAAACTCACTCCGTCACCGTTGCGGGGCAGACCTGAATCCTGAAAGACGGTAATAATACGCTCTAATAAAACCATTCCTAGTACCAACCTAGAACAGTTTCCGATCACCATTTCGGAGAAAAAAAGGTAACACCTTATCAAATAAATTATAGGAATGAGTATGACTTCTGAAACCTCAAAAATCTACCACCAAAAAAAGTAAGGAAAAATTAAACTAAAATCACGCTGATAAACTTATAAGTAACTAACTTATGCCTGCGACTACAGTACCCGGCAGAAAATATTGCAAATCGAACTTTAGAAAGAGATAACGTTTTCATAGAGCATTGTCTCTGTCATTTAAACCGATCAAACGTCACATAGATATAAGTGATAGAGACGACGCTCTACGAAGCAGAAATCTCTTTCTGAAATTCGATGTGCAATATTTACTGCCGACACCTGTACACAAATTTCAAATCCCTATTTTAGCCCTTTTGAGCCCCGTAGGGGTTGAATTTTCAAAAATCCTTTCTTAGCTACATCATAATAGCTGCATGCCAAATTTCAGCCCGATCCGTCTAGTATAGTTTGAGCTGTGCGTCAGTCAGCCAGTCAGACACTTCTTCCTGTTATATTTAGATTACTCACCTGAATAACGTCTCTTTTGCCTTCAATAAAATTGAACTGCAGCGTATTCTTCTTAAGGTTCAGTTTGAGGTTATCATCGCAGTAGTCTTTGTACTCTTTGTCCGCCTCACTGTCACTTTTCTCCTTCACTTCTGGTTCCAAAGCCGCGATCCTTTGCCGGAGTTCATCCACGGTGCAGTAGAGATCCAGAGTGTCTTCCAGGTCCAGGGAATCCACAGTTTTTGGTGATAGGTCGAACTTCTGCGAATAAAATTGGGATAAGGACTATCTATAATTTAAAAGAGTTAAAGAGTATTATTGATATTATTGCGCCATATCTAGCCTTAATTTTTAATGAGTCTGTGGATACAGGCGCTTTTCCAGATCTCATGAAATGTAGTAAATTGATACCTCTTTTTAAATCGGGTAGCAAAAGTGACCCAAACAATTACAGGCCAATTTCAATTTTGCCAACACTGAGCAAGATATTTGAGAAAATCATGCTCAACCAACTGCTTCAGCATTTCAATTTAAATAAGCTACTCCATTCTGAACAGTATGGCTTCACTAAAGGTCGATCAACAACCGACGCGGCCGCAATGCTGTTAAAGCATATATTCAATGCGTGGGAGGGGTCGCAGAATGCCATTGGTATTTTCTGTGATTTATCCAAGGCATTTGATTGCGTTGAGCACGAGACTCTTTTAGTTAAATTGAGCCACTATGGAATCAAAGACACTGCGCTTGGTCTCATTGCGTCCTATCTTAGTGATCGTATTCAAACAGTATGTGTGAATGATGTGAAGTCATCCGGATCAGCCTCACTAATGGGTGTTCCTCAAGGCTCTATTCTAGGTCCTTTCATGTTCTTAGTATACATAAACGATTTACCATATGTAGTCCAAAATATTTGCGATATCGTACTATTTGCTGACGATACGTCTTTGATTTTTAAAGTCGATAGAAATAAGGACAATTTTGACGATATAAATGGTGCCATATCTCAGGTAACTCACTGGTTTACTGTAAATAATCTACTTTTAAATGCAAAAAAAACTAAGTGTATTGAATTCGCACTGCCCAATACCAAGAACACAAGTAACATTAATTTAATGATAAATAATGATATTTTGAAAATAGAAGAGACTACTACATTTTTGGGGATAACCTTAGATGCGAAGCTGCAATGGGGCACCCATATATCAACTCTTGCTGGCAAACTAAGCTCTGCTGCTTACGCGGTTAGAAAGATTCGACAATTAACTGACGTGGAGACCGCAAAGATAGTATATTTTGCTTATTTTCATAGTATTATGTCTTATGGAATCTTAATATGGGGTAGAGCGGCAGATATTGGGAGAATTTTTGTATTACAAAAAAGGGCAATACGCGCAATTTATAACTTAAAACCACGCGATTCACTTCGAGAAAAATTTAAGGAAATAGGTATCCTTACCGTAGCCTCTCAATATATTTACAACAACATAATTTTTGTAAGACAAAATATTCTTAGTTACAAGAAGGTTGGCGATCTACACAACAGGCTGACTAGACACCGTAACAGGCTTGCGACTCCTACACTCCGTCTCAGGAAGGTCCAAAAGTCATTTGTGGGAATGGGTATAATCTTCTATAACAAAATTCCTCAGTCAATTTTGGACTTGCCTTTACACAGGTTCAAAAAATCTATTAAAAATATGCTCTTGAGAAAAGCATATTATACTATCGAAGATTATGTAAATGATAAAAAAGCGTGGATTTGAACTTCGATTCGCTCCAGCAATGCGCAGGACTTCAATTGCTTTTATACATGGCATAATATTGTATATCAAATCTTTGAAAAGAGCAACCGCCGAGTTTCTTGCTGGTTCTTCTCGGTAGGAAAGGCATTCCGAACCAGTGGTAGATGCTTTTGACGATTCGAAAGAACTTGTAAAAGTCTAATTGAATAAAAACATTTTGAATTTGAATTTGAATTTGAATTTGAGTGGTGGCGGGAGATCGTCAAGACCCTGCAGTGGATCAGATGAGAGAGGTTGATGATGAGCTTTCGGATTCCCTGGAAAACCCTGAAAAACTTGGTTGATCTCTCTTTCTTTGGGTATATCTATTTCTGAATCTTTTCGTTCTCCAGAGATTTTTCCTCTTGAGTTTGAAAAATTGCTAATGCTTACTTATTTAAATCTATAATAAATCTTTAAAGACATTTTGGGGACGATCAGACGGCCGAATTGACTGATAAGTACATATTTTTATCGGATGGCCGATTGTAATATTACGATTAAAGATTTGAACAAGCAAACCAAGAAGAGGTAGGTAACGTTTTCTATAAAACAAAATATTATGTTTTCGCTCATTGTAGGATTTGCGTAGCTGAGTGGCAGATATGGCATTGAGTTGTAAGGTACCTACTATGTAGGTATAATAATACCTACCTCAATGGTTTTTGACTAGGTACTTTGATAGCTTCCTGCTGCAAGGTTAAATGTAATTAACTAAATAAGCAAGTATTAGAAAAGTAAACACTGCTTTATTAATCTGTTCTTTTGGACTTGACTGCTATCACAGATGATGCAGCGCGTTTGCCTGAAAGATGTCTATTTACTCTTCTTTTGACGATTTTAATATTGTAATTAGCAAGAAAACGGAAGCCGGAAGAGCATTCCATATGCTACTAACCTGTTCTAAGCTATCCATAGGTTTGTAGTCAATCAGATGGGTGAGCTCCTTCTCGACTGATTTGCGCAGCTGGTGCGCCTCCTCACGAGCCTGCGCAAGCGCGCGTTGACGAGCTTCCTCTGTGAGTATGGTCTCGATTGATTGGTCCTCTGGGTGCTCACCCATCACCCATACCTGGACGGGATCAAAAAAACTTTATAACACTTTTTAGTAACTCGACGTTTTATTCCGGCGTAAGTTAAAATGATTTAGCACTTTGATTTACACACCCTACTTCCGAATTAGGGTGACAAGACCCAAGCCAGCAGTTTTTGAAGTAACATTGGTTTATGTAGGATATTCTGAGGAAGCCTTTTCGTAAGTTACTTGGCATGCGAATTGCGATTTCGCTACGCCTTCACTGCTTGCCTTTGGTTTGTTTCTGAGGATTTGCACTTCTGTGTATAACAGCTGGCATAAGGTAAAATTATTTCAATAACGCACTTCTGAATCTAAAGCAGCAATTTCAGCCAATAAAACCGTAAAGATATCGTGAAAAAATTAAAATTGACCTGGAGAGAATATTACCTATACTTTATTTTAGCAAGAATGCTTACCCATGGTTCGCCATCTTCCCCCTTCAGGAACTGCACTTGCTTCTTGGCGTTGGAGTGAAACTTTGGCCGGTCAGTCTCCTCTTTGCTGACCTTCTGATCCCACGCTTGCCATCGACGCACCTACAAAAACAAGAAATACCTAGTTGAATGTGAATAAGAACGAGGACAGAAAGCTCTGGCGCTTCTAATCAAGCCATAATATTTGAAGAGTTCCCAGACCAGTGGTGTGCGCTTTGTGGTTTTAGGCTGAAATCTAAAGAGCGCACTAGACTTGGCTCAGGTTTAAGTTTCAGTTAAAACGAGAAAGATTTATGCCAGCGATATAACGCTGTCTCGTTTTAGCAGTGTCTTAAGTCTGAGCCAAATCAAAGTGCACTCTATAGATCTCAACCTTATATCTGGAAGGTACTGGGTTTCCGACTGGGTGATTTTGGGGATGAATTATTTTAAATTAACTCACGCTTGGTCTGAAGTTTAATTTTAAACTTTATTGGGGGTTATTTTAATCGAATGTTTTTGTGATAGTTAGATATTCCTTTGATGGATGCTTTGTATGGGTATAAGGTCCTTTTGAGATTGTTAAAAATAACAGTTCATTAACGATTCGACATTGACATTTTCTTTAACTGCTTTGGCATTAAATTAAATAGTAATTTGTAAGCATTTGTAAGTAAATTACTATTAGGAAATTAATGATAAGTATTCATTAATTTTAGTATGTCTCTGACATATTGCTTGCAGACATGATATAAATATATAGCTAATATTACAAGCAGGTTCCACAATAAACGCAGCAGCTTCACGAAAGATTTCGAGGCCTCATGGCTGGTATGAACACGCCTCGACCGAGGCAAATGAACATCCTTCAGTTTAAAAGATAGGTAATAATACTGTAAAGTGTTTATTTGTTAGTTTGTTCTTCCTTCGCACTACAACGAAATAATAGATCGACGTGTTTTTTTTTCATAGAGAAACACATTACCTAGGTAGGCTAGGCTACTTTTTATTCCGGAAAATTAAAGAGTTCCCACGGAAGTCGGAACTGTACCTATCCAGCATTTGATAATGATAATGATGATATAGCTTCAGGTGTCTACTAACTCTTTACTCTACCACAGTTCACGACAGTTAGGGAACTTCTAACCAAACGTTGAAGCTTTGACGTCACTGGCGGGCGTCAAAATATGTATATTTGATTTAGGTAGCCCTAAAGTAGCCCTATTTTTCTTCTTTGACTCCCAGTCACAAGTTAAGGTTCCGTACCTCAAAAGGAAAAACGGAACCCCTAAAGGGTCACTTTGTTGTCTGTCGTGTCTGTCAAGAAACCTATAGAGTACTTCTCGTTGACCTAGAATCATGAAATTAGGCAGGTAGGTAGGTCTTATAGCACAAGTACAGGAATAAATCTAAAAACCGTGAATTTATGGTTACATCACAGAAAAAAAAAATTTAAATGTGATTTAACTCTCAAAGTAAGATAACTATACCAAGTGGGGTATCATAATATGAAAGGGCTTTACTTGTACATTCTAAACCAGATTTTTATGTATTTTTAAGCATAATAGTTTTTGATTTATCGTGCAAAATGTCGGAAAAATTCCAGAGTACGGAACCCTCGGTGCGCGAGTCTGACTCGCACTTCGCCGGTTTTTTTTGCACTCTGACTCTAGTGGTGACAATCACATCATAATCATCGATCTAGGAATATACCTTCTGTATATCTTTGATCCCAATGACATGCTCGCCACGCATGAGTAATGATTTAGTCACACGGCCGCGCCTGTGTTTAACTATTATCGTTTAACTTATCGTACGATCAAGGTAAGGAAGGAGTTCTATGGCGCAGTTTGTGATACGCAATGTCAATGTCAAATGTACATATAAGTAAGTATACTTTTTGCCGTGACAACGTCTTATAATTCGATAGGGCCGGCTGCACGCACGAAAAACCATGACTCATGCGGCGTTACCTCGCTCTGAGGCGTTCCATGTAAGGCTTGAAGTGCAAGCGAGAGCGCGGCTTTGTTGTCACGTTCAACTATCGTCAGTAAACCGACTTTACAGACAACCAATTTTTTCCTCATTTAATAGAGTAATCTTTCAAAAATACATTTCGGAACGAATAGGTAAAATTCACATTCCGTTTTAAATGATCAATATCATACATACTAATCCTCCTAATATATTATATAAAACACAAAATAATGTTTTATTATGTCCGTTATAGACTTTGAAACCATCCTTCCAATTTGCCTCAAACCGATTTCATATTGAAGATGGTTTTCGCCCACTAAAAGAATGTACCTATTAGGCTAATTAATTATTTAAGCGTGTCTATGGTTAATAGTAGCATATGCCGGTAATCCGCTAGTTCGATAAAAAACTAACCACAGCTGCAAAAATAATCAATGCAATAACCGAACCAGTACAGTAGATATATTGTAAAGTTTATGTCACTGAAGTCTGAACTGATTTCTGTGGATAGTAGATCAAAGTTGGCATATTCGTGGCACTTTGTGGTTGTCCAATCCCCATGATTTCGAGTGGCCTCAGCACACAAGTGAGCGGTGGTTGATCAGTAATTCCTAACCGATTGTCTGATCAACCTTGAGTCCTACCTAGGTACCTAGACCTACTTAGGTACATATAGATTTTAGTTACCTGTTCTTCTCGCATCTTGCAGAAGAGCGTCTGTTTCTGGGTCTCGTCGAGCTCGGCGAGGATCTCCGGGTCCACCCACATGTCTCGCAGGATCTGTTGCAGCATCGTGGTGCCCTGCGAAAGAAGTAAAATTTCATAAATAACCGGAATAAATAAGTATCACTGCCCATTTTATAATGCGAAAGTGTGTTTGTTTGTTGGTTTATTGGTTTGTTGGTTTGTCCTTCAATCATGCCGCAACGGAGCAACGGATTGACATGATTTTTAGGGTTCCGTACCTAAAAGGAAAAACGGACCGTGTTGTGCAAAATGTCGGAAAAAAATACCCGAGTACGGAACCCTCGGTGCGCGAGTCTGACTCAGTGGTGCGACAGTAGGTACCCATCCTACGTGTTTTGTTTTCAGTAGCTATGTCAAAGTAAATAAAGATGAGTTTAGACAAAAGACGAGCCCGCCGACGACGAGAGACGACTTCGTCTGTTTGCGCTGACCCTTAGAATTCACAAGAGATAGGGCGTATGCATAACAATCAGTTCACTGAGAGATGATCTAAAAATCAATGCAAAAAAAAACAGTAGGTATTGTATTTGAACGCAACAAGGAGTTTACATGACAGCAGATAAGAGGAAATGGTCTCATCTGGGATTTCTTATCGACCGTCATGGATCCTTGACAGAGAGATTTGATCCAAAGCACCGAAAGATAAAGAATTGAAAGTAGCCTGGAAATACCCTATCTCGAAAAAGTAAAGATTACGAATAATCTTAATGATGATATCCGAAATTCTTACGTATTCGTCAATCATTATTTATCAATGAACCATAATCTATTTACTCACAATTGGCAAAATAAAAATCACTTCATTTAATTTATCTGCCAATGGAAAAGTGTCCAAAAGAACTTGGAATCGTCAGTTCCTCAAAAACTTTTTCAAAATAATTTTTGAGGTACTGGAACTAAAACCTTTTCCACATAAATATATGTGGAAAAGGTTTAAGGAGCCCACTGTATGAATAGGTATCCTAAAAATATGATAAAATGTAAAGGGGGTTATGATCTTCAGCAACGCAATATTAGATTCAGCAATGCAATTCAGATACACAAAGACACATTTTTTTTAAATACTTAGACTACTAAAGAAATATTTATATTATGTGTTATGTATGTATTACTTCTTCTACATAATATAAAAAAAAATTAAACCTTGTACAACTTTAAAAATTACATAAAAATCATCGATCTTTATAAATGCTTAAATTGCATCCCATATACATATAAACCGAATGAATCAATTTACTGCTTGAGTATTTTTGTTCCAAAGCCTCCGAAGGTCAAATGTATAAAGTTAATTCGATATCCTATTTATTTCTTGTATGCGTCAAGGTTCTATTGATGTGCATAAAAACTTTTGAGTATAGATCTTTTGTTACAAACAAGTGCAAATTAAAAATTTATAACACCTCCGACAAGTGAAGGTTACAGTAACTGGAAAAGAGCCGATAACTTTCAAACAGCTGAACCGATTTTCTTGGATTATAGCTAAGAACACTCTCGATCAAGCCATCTTTCAAATAAAAAAAAAACTAAATTAAAATCGGTTCATTAGTTTAGGAGCTACGATGCACAGACAGATACACAGATACAAAGATACACAGATACACACGTCAAACTTATAACACACCTCATTTTGGGTCGGGGGTTAATAAACAGAAATAGTGCAGTCGGTAATCGGTATATTCTGCAATCTAATTTTAGGGGGGGGCCATGCCGCAAAGTGCCGCGCGAAGGCAGCGCGACTGCAGCGCTGGATTGTATCACACTTAATATTATAAAGGAGAAAGTTTGTATGTGTGTATGTGTGTGTGTGTGTGTGTGTGTGTGTGTGTGTGTGTGTGTGTGTGTGTGTGTGTGTGTGTGTGTGTGTGTGTGTGTGTGTGTGTGTGTGTGTGTGTGTGTGTGTGTGTGTGTGTATGTTTGTTACTCCTTCACGCAAAAACTACTGGACGGATTGGGCTGAAATTTAGAATGGAGATAGATTATACCCTGGATTAGCACACAGGCTACTTTTTATCCCGGAAAATCAAAGAGTTCCCACGGGAATTTTAAAAAACTACATCCACGCGGACGAAGTCGCGGGCGTCAGCTAGTAAATCCATAAAATTTCAATCGATGAACTGATGCGCGGCCGCAGCTGGTGTGGCGCTGCAGTGGCGTAAAAAGATCGAAAAGTTCAAAAGTAAAAACTGAAACTTTCGCGGACAAATTCACGGCCAACGTCTAGTGATAAAATAAAAAGAAATTGCTACTGCATAGCGATGTTAATCTGTACCGTACAAACTTTCATATATATTATGTATATTTATAAATAAGCATTTCACCAGAGTAAAAACTAATAAAATATCTAAGCAATTTGCGTGATGTGTGAAGAAAACAGACAAACATTATACGTTTCATCTTATTGTGCGGTGGACAAACTTTCCAATGTTTTAATAAACAGTGTGAAGTTAGGAATTTAATGTTGAAAGTAGGTACGAAGAAACTAAGCCGATATGAATAATATCTAGATAATGGTTCAAATTCTTTGTTCTAATTTCAGGTACCTAACTAAAGTTTTTCAAAAAGACAGCCTGGCTGATCTTTTCCCCAAAAAATGAACCAGCTGTCACCAAATAAGGCTTTTAACCGCGGTGAAACGTAATTGGTGTAATTTTTCAATCTAACTACTACTTACTAGTAGTGGAAAACGATTCACGAAAACAAACATTTTTTTTAAATCTTTAATATAAGGGGTTTTCCTTTCGGAACATGTCATTCCGTAAGGCATCTACATTTTTTAAATTACCTCTTTAGTAAGGCCTTCTTGTACAACTGTAAGAGAGCCCGACACAGGTTGGGATAGGACGCCGTTACCGCGCAAATCTGTCAAAGCATGGGAAATCGTGTAAATACCTCCCATCTCTCCGCCTCGTCCGAACACATTCCACTAATAAGTAGTGTACTTCCTCAGTAAAACAAACATTTTCCTCTTATATAACTGATCATTTCCTGTCAAGGAGGACATAACATTATTATTGTTACGATAACGTTCGACGTATGTATATGATTAGTAAGTATCTGGAACATTCTGGAAGTTCCACACCAGCAGGATATTAGGACCGGTTTGTGAGTCGCCCGTTGAAGGTTTCCCAGAAACGACAAACAATGAAGTGGGAGCGCACTCGAATATCAATTAGACGGCGGACAACGTGGTTATGGTATACATAATTCATATGGCGCTTGTATGTCGGTGCTGCTTTGAAAGGAGTGTACACAGACATGGCAACATAATACGTTGTTGAGTGGCGTTAGATGGACCCAAGGCTGGGCAAGAAATACTTACGCTGTTCTCCTGAAAAACAGCGCTGCAGTTGAACCTAGTTTACAGCATTATAACACTTAGGTTGTTATACGTATACTATTCATGATCCCCTTTTCTTGATTTTTGTGTCACACATGATATTGTAGTTTGTTTATTTGTTGGCTTTTTGTTGTGCCACACAGTGACGCAGCATTTAGGTACCTACTTCGCCAAAGACGCGTTGCTCTCAGGAAACAATGTCTGTCCGGTTCTTAGTTTGTAACTTTTATGGTTCGACAGTTTAGTACTGGGTGTTTTAAGGACTCATTCGCACGAGAGCTTTTTTTACGTCCGTTAAAAAAGCGTTCAAATAGAACAAATGCATTCCCAAGTATCTGTTCACATCGTCAACGCTTTTTAACGCGCAACGCCGGGTTTTAACGCAACGCTTTTTTAAAGCTCGTGCGAATTAGGGCTAATTTGGAAGAACACCACCATTTTGTTTTTGTTCTTGTAGATTGAAAGGCTGCACAATATCATGGCAATCAATCGCGCACTCACATACTACAAGTGAAGGTGACTTCGAAATGTCGGGCGTACAGAATGTCAGGCTGTTAGAAGCGAATGCTAAACAACCGGTTCCGTCGAGACCATGCGCATGCCTTTGTCAATGCTGCACTATGGGGAACTATACCTAGCACCAATCTGTTTGTTACTACTTAACTAAGGTAAAAGTTGTCTTATGAAGTGGCGATAAGCTAGTGGTTTTCGCAATTTGTAAGCTAATACGACAAAGTAGGCTTATGGCATTTTAATTGCGCCAATGGCAGTATTATCCTCCAGAGACCTCCATAATGTTCTCAAAAGGAGATTAGTCTGTCAATACGCACTTGACCAGCGTAGTAGACTATGGCCAAACCCTTTTAATTCTTAGAGGAGATCTATGCTCATTAGTTTTCTACATTGTGTAATAAGCAACATAGATGTGTAGATATAATGTGCGGAAAACTTGGCCACTTGAGCAATGTATTTTGTTCGTGATCTGTCATCTATATAAACTATCCTTTTTTTTTCGTGGGGAAATCCTCATGGATACCAGCGCGGCCGGGGAGGCACGCAGGTTATGTCGGACTCTTACCGACTAAAACCCCACGGTGTTCCACGCATCGCCTATGGGGGCTGGGCTACGGGGCCAAACACGTTCGCGCAACCTAGCCAGCGGCGCCTGCAGCGGACTCTCCTCAGGGGACCAATATAGTCCCTACACACCGTCTGAGGCACACCACGAACACAAAGGTGTGCCTCCCGACTCGAGGACTGGTAGGTAGGTACTATCCTACATCAACTGTTTTAATTGTTTGAACTGTTTGAATTTGACTCGCTCCAGCAATGCGCGGGGCTTGTATAGTATGGAATATTATTGTAAATTGAACAATTGAAAAGAGCAACCGCCGAGTTTCTTGCTGGTTCTTCTCGGTAGGAACGCCATTCCGAACCAGTGGTAAATTATTTGACGATTCAAAAACACTTGTAATAGTTTATTTGAATAAAAATCTATTCTATTCTATTCTATCAATCTAAAACTGCAAGCAACATGGAAATTTATTCCTAAACCACAGACAGCTTGCTTGAAAGTTGAAACTTAACCGTAAATGATAAAAAAAGTAAAGTTTCTCTCGGTAATCTGTCATCTGGCAACCGTATGAGAAATATCGGTACATACCCAAGTAACAAAGTTCTCCTGTAGTGCACAGTTTACAGGCTCACAGCACTAGTACCTCTCTCTTAGTGGTTCCAGGTTTTACTACCAAGCTTATAACAGGTTACACGGAGTTCGTTTAGGTTTATAGTACACCTGTTCCTATAAGTTGACTTATAGTCATGTATAGAACGAAATTATAGGCGCAGTAAAGGCTAAGAAGGCCTATAAAAGTGTTGTATAGGTGTAAATACACTTGAGAAAACTTGCTCCAGTAAGTTACACTTATAATTGTCTACAAGAAGTAATTATAAATCCGCTATAAGTGTCTTAAGCCAGTAATAGTAATTTATAGAACTAAATACACTTAGAACCATTTGCATTTGTTACTTGACCTTGTAGGGGTTTATAAGTCAACTTTACGTGCCAATTATAAGTGAATTCTACAATGGTTTCCTCTAAGAACGTACGTGGTATTATTGTGGACTCTCGAATGCTGTTATAGTCTTAATTTCTATGTAAAGGTTTCTTGTAAAACTATTAGTGTCCAAAGATATCTTCGTGAAGTCCATTTAAGAAGACAATTGCTTTTAATGTTTATCGCATCTTCACGGCCATTTTGATTTCTTTTGAGTCATTGGGTTTTTATTAAATTATTATAAAAATGGATATAAACATATGGAAGCGGTTAAAAAAAAGCGGTTCATATAAAAGGAAAGTGCAGAAAACATACCAACAAATGATAAGTGTGCCGAGTACTAGATTTACATCGAGCCAAGAACGTTCTGTAGAAGATGGTGAGGGTTCCGGACGAAATAATAATTTTCAAGATATTAGTCCAGGAGTTAGTAGTGGCGTTTCGGTACAAAACAAGGTTTTACCCACAACAAGTGATTTAGACTCGGACGATGACGAGGAATATATTTGTGACAACTCTGATTCTGAGCAGGAAGATGAAGATGACTGCTATTCAACATACGAGGAGAATAATAAACTACGTAGTAACCTTAGTAAATGGGCAGTAGAACACAATATTCCACATGTGGCGTTAAATTCATTATTAAAAATTTTAAATATAAAGTTGAAAAATATCCTCCCTAATGACGCACGAACTCTTCTACAAACAAACAAGGCAAATGTGGATATTATTTGTTCAGCTCCAGGGGAATATTGGCATAATGGTCTGAAAAAATGTTTAAAAAATATTGTTGAAGAGCTCTCTGTCCCACCTGATAAAATTTCTTTAAAAATAAACATTGACGGCCTTCCAGTGTTTAAAAGTTCTAAGTACCAGTTTTGGCCCATTTTATGTTCAGTATCTGAAATTCCACTGCCGCCTTTTGTCGTAGGTAAGTACCTGTTACGTCAGCTTCGTAGACAAAATAATGAAAATCTTAGATGACAATGTTTGCTTTTTTCATAGGTATCTATGCTGGTGATGGAAAGCCTAAAGATCTTGACACTTTTTTGGGACCTTTTGTAACAGAAATGCAGCAACTTCAAGAGGGACTTAAAATAACAGACAAATCACAAAGAGAAAAAATAATACATGTCAAATTAGGAGCATTCATTTGCGATTCACCTGCAAGAGCTATGATAAAAGGTTTTTATTTCACTAATTACATAGTATAGAAACATATAGTAGATACTAGTTATTAAGCTCTTTTTGTCTGTTCTTATAATTTGTGTGGTGTGCAATAAAAGTATATTCATTCATTCATTCATTCATTCATTCATTCATTCAAACTATCAGCTAATTAACTAATTCAGCTAATTAAAAACAATATAATTGTTTCAGGTGTATCGAACTTTAATAGTAAACATGGATGCCTTAAATGCACGGTGGTCGGGGAATACTCTCACAAATCAAATACTGTGACATTTCCCCAGTTTAATTGCCCCAAAAGGAATGACCAAGACTTTCGTAAAAAGAAATACGGGCAACACCACAAGTTAGACTCGCCGTTACTCAAACTCAACATTGATATGATTGAAGATTTTCCGGTGTCAGATTCGCTGCATCTCATTGACCTGGGGCTTATGAAAAGATTACTAATAGGATGGCGTGATGGCAATTTTGGTATTTATCTAACTAAATGGAGTGCTAGCGATATAGCTAAAGTTGACAATTTCTTAAATGATTGTGAAATGCCTACAGAAATACATCGGTCAGTTAGATCACTGGACATTTTAAAACACTGGAAAGGTTCAGAGTTTCGTAGTTTTCTTTACTACCTTAGCTTGGTGATTCTTAAGGAGGTCTTAAAAGAAGAAGCTTATACACATTTCATGCATTTCTTTTGTGCTATCACAATCTGTTCGATCGAAAAACATTTTAAATTCCTTCAGATTGCTGAAGAAATGTTGGCACATTTTACAGAACAGTTCAAAAGAATATACGGTAAAGACTATGTGACAAGTAACATTCACAATCTCTCACATTTAGTTGACGAGGTTAAAAAATTCGGGACTCTGCAAAATTTTAATGCCTACGAATTCGAAAATAAACTTCAACATTTGAAGCATATGGTAAGACATGGAAAAAAGCCACTACGTCAAATTGCAAGGAGAATCATTGAAAGGGATTTAGTTGAGTTAAATAGTCTAACAACAGAGAACAACAAATGTCCAGTTATAAAGAAAAATGTTTTATGTTTAAATTCATTTATATTATCAAAAAAGAAACAAGACAAATGGTTTCTCACTAATGATAATCACTTGGTTGAATTCATATCATTTTATATTAAAAACAATAGTCAGACCCAGGAGCAAGATATAGAAATACGTGGTT
This sequence comes from Maniola jurtina, assembly GCF_905333055.1. Lineage (NCBI taxonomy): Eukaryota > Metazoa > Arthropoda > Insecta > Lepidoptera > Nymphalidae > Maniola > Maniola jurtina. The sequence continues at coordinate 2,178,518 of NC_060045.1, forward strand.
TTGTTGTGCAACAAACTCAAGATGCATTTGAAAAGCCACTAAAATCTTCTTTTTTAAACATTTATCAGTGTGATAATGATGAATTACATCGCAACAGAGAGGCCGATATTTTCAAAATTTCAATTATTAAGTGTAAAATGGTGAGTATTTTGTATGGTAGGAAAATGTTTTTCATACCTTTGTTACATACTCTGTAAGTGAACATAATAAAAGTCTGTAATAATCAAAATTAAAGTTTTATTATTTCAATAACAATTTTTTTTATTACAATAATCTTAAAGCGAGACCAAAATCAATCTTAAAAGGTATAATCAATGAGGTAATCACGTTCCTTTCCTTTAGCATATTGACAAGAAACAGTCACAATCATTTATCACAATTACAAGTCCTTCAGTATCTTGTGTATCAAATACTTCCTTTCCTTTATTTATGCTTACATATAGATAAAAATAAATATAATTTTTGACTAACCAAACGTGACTTTAAAATTAATAGCCAAAATTCGTCAGATTACTAAGTTATGCTAACGAAATACTCTATAGTTGTAGGTTAAACAAAAAAAGTTAAAAAATTTAACATTAAAAAATTATGTGCTTAAAAATTAATGAACAAAACTCACAATTCCAACAAATTAAAAAAAATATACAAAACTATGGTAAAAACAGCATTTGGCCTAGGTTGGGCCCGGCCTACCTACAACTTTTTTGTGAAAAGTCGCAGCCATTGATGGAACTTCCATAACTCGATAGTTCGCTTTAATACAAATTGAAACTAAAGAGTGATAAAATCTCACATTTCCAAGGTAAAGGCTGTCAAAAGTTTCAAAACTCCAATATTAGAACGTTTGATGGCCTGTATCTCGGAAATGTGACACTTTAAGAGATTTTATCACTCTTCAGTTTCGATTCGTATTGAAACAATCTATCGATTTATGGAAGTTCCATCAATGGCTACGACTTTTCACAAGAAAAGTTGTAGGTGGGACGCAACCCCTCAGGCTCCACACAAAAATCTTCCAACCCGTTTCGAAGGTTTTGATCCCATAAGCAGATGATAGCATTCATCAATACAAACAGCTTTTACTATTGGTACTACTATTTTCTACATAGCTTGTTTGCTTTTTAATTTTAGGTATAAGTACTACAATACAAAATTTTGTTATATAGGTACATCAAAAATCACTTTTTTCACGTTTAGTTAAATAGGTGCTCTTTTATTCAACCAACAAGTCTTAGCTACCAAAGGAACTTTAAAATAAACTTAGAAATAACAACTATGAAAACTTAACCTCTTGTTAAGTAATATCACCATCAATAATTAATTATTCCCACCTAATCTAGGATTATTCAAAAATCAGCGACAAAAAATGAATCGAGTTACCAAATGTAGGTGTGTAAACATTATATGAAAACATTAACTACGTACTCAATTAGTCGGACATCCCTTCGTCGTTTTATCAGGCCTCTCTTCATCACTTTGATAGAAAATCTCAACATCATTTTGGTCAGATCTCTCTTCATTGTTTAAATCGGGAGTCTCGACGCTGTTTTGACCGGAGCCCTCTCCGTTAACATTCTCAATCGGCACATCTATTGGAAGAGTTTTTGCTGTCCTTTTTCTCTTTATTACTCTAACTTTTGGAGCCGACATCCTCTGATTGCTTTCGCTGCGTTTATGAGCATTTTTCAAAATAGTTTTAAAAAATTTATCGCAGTCCACTTTTGTAAAACTTTCATCTGTTGCGTGGATAATATCAAAAAAAAGAGAAATCGTTCTCGTAAACGCTTTAAAACATATTTTTACTGCTTCTTTCTTGGAAAAGCCAGTCCACGTACATTGCTTAAGAAAATTTCTTTCAAACAAAGAATCGACCAAGTGGTAGGCATTTACGCCGCCTTTGCCCAAACCTTTAGAACACACACCGACAAATTTCATCAACATGTTATCTTTGAATGTTCTATTTGATAGATTTTTTTCAAATTCCTCAAGGTCTTTGATATTTTTTATTAGAGTTGGCTCTTCGTCAACTCTTTTTTGTGATACGCTCATTTTTATGAATGATCTTAGCTCTGTTTGTATTTCTGAGATCTTTACACACATATTAGTTTGGATTTCATGTAAGGAATTTTGATTGGCTATAATGGTTGCTATGCTCTCCTTAATAGCTTCAATCTCGTTAGTTGGTGTTGAAATTTCCGGTTCTGTATGTGTATAAAAGAGGAAATTCGATTCCGGAATTGTGACAGGAATATTGCCCTCGACTGTACCAACAATCTGGTCTTGGGGCACAAAACAGCAATTTGTGTCTTCTTGGGATTTCTGGGCTACTTGAGTGACTGGTGTTGTGGTACTTAGCATTTGATTATGATTCTGAAAAAAAATATGATTATAACATTTTTATTTATTTATTTATTTACTTTAAGGTCCACCAACGCAGGATACACAATTCTTTCACCAAGATGATTGAGTCTGTAAGTGGGATATAAGGGTACTGCTGTATAATAGGCGAAAGGCTGACCACCTCTCACCAATAATGGGTGATACATATAAATTTATAAATTTTATTGTTCTATCATATAATACCTAATAACCCTCGCAATATGTGTCAAACGTGGCATCTAGTGGTTCTAGAACTGGTATAGGAACTGGTAACTTGGATGATGGATGATACTTACATCTGTTAAAGTCTTCGCCAATTCGTTGAAAGATTTATCTGGCAAGGGATATTTTTCCTTGCGTAATGATCGACGGTTCGTATCTCCTTCGTCAGTTTCAGTATCTGATTTGTCACTCATTGTATCAATTTCATCCTGTGCCTCTTGAAATGTTTTAAGATTTTTTCTTTTTACATCACATGACATGATTTCCCAAGAAGCATCAGGTGAACTATTTTCCTGCCTCCTTAATTTATCTGCTGACTTCTTTGGCCAAAAAAGTAATTTATTATGCACCCACAGATCTGGTACGGCCGTTAATCTTAATTCGCCTTTTTCAATTGTTTGCACTACTGAGAAAGGCATGGCAGGAATCTGTAAAAAAATACATGTAACTATAAATACATTTTATAATACATCAAACCATAAGAAACAAACCGAACGAACTTACGGAGACAGATGCAATAGTTTACATAGAGCTCCGTTATATTGGCAGCATTGCGAATTGTCCAAAAATAATCTATATGGAGATGCAATAAGGACGTCCTTATGCCCATTCTTTAATGAACGTCCTTATTACATGAGCCTACGGATTATTTTCGAACAATTTCGCATGCTGCCAACATAACGAAAAGAGAGCTCACTTGTGAAACGCACACAAGTTAATTTGCACGTAATACAATTTTGCTTAAACGATATAGGTAGAATATTAGGGACGAACGTAAGCACTAAGAAAAGCACCGGTTCAGGTACGCAAGGCGTCATGAGTCAAGATGCAAGAACAATTGAAATTTTAGTCCTTAGTTCCCACCTGCACCAATACTTATCCCAAAATATGTTCCTATGGTATGATGTTGTCAAAGTTCGGTTAACCGGCGCCGGTGGTTTATCTTTGGTGCTAGTGGGCGTCAGATGAACAGGTTAAGTAAGCAGTGCATAACATCAACCTTTGTGATGTAAACGAAAAATTATTGCTCAATATTATTCACGCACGTCCGCCGTCATCACATTAGCACAGCTAACTAAGAGCTTACTGAACAAGAACAGACACGCACGCGGCATGCGACTGGCGAGCGAGCGCCGCGCCAGCTATCCCGCGCGCGCGGCTAACTTCAGTTCAAACATTACCTACATAACACAGGGATTCCCCGCAGTTATACCACAGGTTAAACCCTAGAAATACTTATCTAGTATATTTACGGATGATTTCCACCAAGCAGCAATTACAATCTTTAAAAAATATTTATGAAATGAAGTAATAAAATTAATTACCTAGTTCACATTCGTCACTAGTGAAATGGTCATAAACGGCGAAGTTGCAATTTTCACACCAAAAATTTTTTTCGTTTAACAATAATTTTATGTGTTCTTCCTTCAAAACAATATGAACTGGCCTTTCTCCAGAATATGTTGAAACTCTCTTGCCACAACCATGGCAATTGCGAGATAACAAGAAATGAGTTTCAATCCAAGGCCATCTCGCAGTTTTTAAGGCTCGGATATCATTTTTAGTCAAAAAACGGTCTACGTCTAGAAATATGACCATAGTAGTTCGATCCAAGTCACAACTAAAACATAAAAATAATAAACTCTTAGTTTAGCAAGCATTTAAGACATTTGTGTGCGGAACTCTAATTCGTCACAATATGGCGCGACAATGCTGTTAGGACTAATATTATTTTTAAACACAACTTTGTAAATACGCCGTGTTCAAAAGGCGAACAAAAATTGAGATGTAAAACACAATATACTTCACCGAAAATACTTACGCGTTTGCCGTGCACACACGTATGCACGTATAATATTTCGTGCGAAATACTTATTAATATATTTTATATATAATAGATGAACTTACCTTTTATTTTTTTTATTTTTCTCCACGACCGCACAACATAACACAATAACAATTCACAAATGTTTGAAGTAGCTAGTAATAGAAGCGCGGAGTACGTTACACGCCTGTCTGGTTCTATTAAATGCTAATAGTGAGCTTCGCGGGAGCAAATGGTTCTCCGGAGTCTAACTATAAGTGTATTATGGGCTTAAGTCGTGGTGGCTGGTTCTGTTAGATGCTCATAGCTGGCTTCGCAGGAGCAAATAGTTCTGCGTAGTCCAACTATAAGTGTATTATTGATCTAAGTGGTGCTCGCCAAGTCTACTATGAGTGTTTTATTAGCAAAAGTACGCGTATAAAATGGGCCCTTTTCTGTGGTTATAAACTTTTACTAGCCTGTTATAGACCTGGCTCCGGAACCACAACAAGACCACTTTTTGTTACTTGGGTAACTTCACGCTCTGGTTTGCTTTAACGGTACGGCTAATACCATGTTAATACCATATGTTTTCTTAAAGAAGATCATAAATATTTACATTCTTTATCTAATGATGTGTGTGTGATGTGTTCAAATTATAATCATCTTTGAAGAACTGTTAATATTTCTCTATCGTCAGTATCTATTACCAAATTGGGTGGTGGATGGATGAAGGTTGGGGAAGGGAATATTACAGGATAGCTGATATTTCTTAAACTAAAAAAACTGATAGAAATCTTAATAATTTTAAAGAAGAAGAAGAAAGAATGAATACTATATATAGATTCTGAATTAAATACTTACGTTAACCTGATTATTAACAAGATAAAGTTGAAAACTAAAATCCGACTGTGATCGTCTTAATAAACGCTGAAATATTATAGTAAAATTGTTCTTCTGTCGCTTGGATATATCTTAATGTTTTTATAGAATTGTCTTCTCTTTCATTTGACATCCCACTCGATACAATAGCAAAAAAAAATTTGGAGATCTCCAGCTTTCTTCATGTAACATCCATTAGGTCAATTTTTTTCGTATAAAATGTAGTCTATGTCACCTCACCTACGACGAATCAATTGACACCTCATTCATCAATATCGGCCCAATAGTTTAGGCGCTACGGTGGAACACACAAAATCTGGATACAAACATACATACATAGACTGCTCAAATCATTACCCTTCCTTTTGGCTTTGCCGCAGTCGGGTAAAAACTAAAGATTAATAGCTCTAATTATACTTCAGCTATCAAGTTATAACTGAAACCACTGAAGCTATTAACTACTGTAACTACACGTAATTATAATCAGAACCTATTCACGTGTACGACATAATTGGCATTGTATGACATACGAGTATAATTTTTATGAGCAATTAAAATCGTGACAAATCATCATTAAACCATCATACATTGATTCGAAATGGCATAATAAGTATTAACTTACTTACCTAGAGGCTAGAATTACATAATCGCGATTTTAACAGGGCTCTCTCCGTCACTTACTCCATACAATCTCATTTGAATATTAAGCAACCAAAGTCCATGAAATTTTGCAGACATGTTCTAGAAACTAATATCTGTGCCTGTGGTGTTTTAAGTTACTAAGAAACCATAGAGTAAAGTATACTGAAAGAAACGTCGTTACATATTTGTCCAAAAAGATCGTAACTATAATTTTTGACAAATTTCGATAGATTTTAGATAGCATAGCATTGATCTTATTATTAAATTCAGTCGTTAGCTTAGGTAAGATCTAGATTATAGATCAATAAACAAAGAACAGATTAATCAGTGTAATACGTTTGCAATTTTTATGAATAAGCGAAACCCTAAATTGCTAAACACTACCCTATCGACATCCATATCCATACTAATATTAAAAATGCGAAAGTGTGTCTGTCTGTCTGATACGTTTTCACGGTCCAACCGATGAACCGATTTTAATAAAATTTGGTACATACTTGGGATACATCCCGGGGCCGGACATAGGCTACTTTTTATCCCGAAAAATCAAAGAGTTCCTACGGGATTTAAGAAAATCGAAATCCACGCGGGCGAAGCCGCGGGCACCCCCTAGTGTATAAATAAAGGCAAACTTTCAGTCTTTATCAAGCAACGTCTTATTAGCACGCCCTCAAGCCATTTGGAGTTAGGCCTGAGTGACTGGATTCGGTCATGTTTGAGACAAAAAATGGTCTTATCCTTGACTTACTCAAGAGGCACGCCTACGTGCTCGGATCAACTTTCTCAACACAGTAATTTTAATTAGAACGCCTACCATGCACATTGTATGCTGCGTCGAGCTTTGTTTTATTGTTATACTAGCTGATGCCCGCAGCTTCGCCCGCGTGGATTGGTCAGATCCCCTGCAGCATCAGGATTGAGGAGTTGGAATCCAAATTTTTTATGAAACAATGTCGCAAAGTTCCTCTATCGATTAAAAAAGAAATGACGCAAATCGGTTCAGAAATCACGGAGATTTCGGTGTACATAGGTAGAAAAACACAACTCCCTTTTTGAAAGTCGGTTAAAAAAGTAGCCTATGTTACTCCCTGGTCAATTCTCTACTTGTCTGTGAAAATCCCGTCAAAATCGGTTCAGCCGTTCCGAAGATTAGCCTTTTCAAACAGACAGACAGACAGACAGACAAAAATTTTAAAAACGTGTGATTCAGTTATGGTATCGTTCAAATAACCATATGACCATAATATGTGGTAGTTATTTCGAAATTACAGGCAGACACTCGAATTTTATTTATTAGTATATATAGATGAGTTATTGCGATGCTGCATATTATGATATGGAAGATTAGATTAACTACATAATTTATTGCTTAATTAAGTTGTCCCAGATTGCGATCGAATCAAATGGAAAGTGCTGATGCAGCCGCGCATTTTTTTTTTAATTTACAGACAAGCGCTTGGCTGCAATCAGACCTGGCTAGCAAGTGATGATGCAGCCTAAGATGGAGCGCGCTTGCCTAAAAGTTGCCTATTCACTTTTGACTTGAAGGTACCCTGGATATTAAAAGTTGAAAGGGAAAGCCGGAAGGGCGTCCCATATTCTAGCGGTTCGGATTAGAAACGAGGAAGCAAATCGCTTCGTACGTGTCCGAGGAATTTCAACTACGTACGGATGCCTTGACGATGCCTTGCAGTAAGATGGTAGAGAGGTGAACGAGGAAAATTGAAAGAAAGAAAGAAAGAAAACTTTTTTTTATTTAGGCTTGGCTCAGACTTAGGACAGAGTTAAAACGAGACAGACTTATGTCGCTACATAAATTTGTCTAGTTTTAACTGCGTCTAAATCTGATCTAAGTTGTCTAATATGACGCACTAATAGATCTCAAGCTAAATCCTGAACATGTAGGTATATTCACTCGATTCACTCACTCTTACTGTTATCGATTACGTAGGTATGGATGGCGGGAAAACGGATGCCGGAAGAAGATTCCATGAAGTTCCACGTCTTTAGATGCACTGTGTACTTATATAGAAATGAGGAAGCGAACTGTGCTTTTCTTCGATTGTTAATTACGTAAGGACAAACTGCTAACATGCATACCTGTATTTCCATATAAAATAGTGTTTCTAGGAAGTTCCTATGTACGGTTATCTTAGATTTTTACGTATCATTAGATTTCGGTTCGAATGTTTTAACGGAAATCTGGAAAACCACAGGCATAGATATTAGTTCCCGGAACGTTTCTACAAAATTTCATTGAGTATGATTGGTTAGTATTCCAATGAGAGACGAACTAAGTTTGTATGGAGCGAGTGACGGAGAGACCCCTCTTAATGATCTACTGATGATCTGACCTGACCCCAACATGGTTTATATTCAGCCAGCAACCTTGTAGCTTCCCGGAAAAAAGGATAAACACAAAGCATTTAGACCTTGAGGCACTGCATCTTATAACAAAAATGTTATTATATCGGTGCGTTGGTTGTAAACAATGAAAACTAGAACGCAAAAATATGTACTTACTACTTAGGTCAGGTCAAGATCAATGATTCAAGAATTAGTTGTAAAGAATGAGGTGTAAAAAGGTTGTTTTTATTTTTTTAAGATGTACTTACACCTACAAATCATTATCAATTATATATTTATATTATATTTATTATAATATATAATATATTATAATCAATTTTTTATATAATATATTAATCAATTTTAGATCCAACAGTTAAATCATATTTTTTTTTTAAATCAAATCATGTCATCTCATTACAATTACTTAACTACAAAAGTATAATTCCAGACATATTAATAAAATGACAGTTAAATCGTTATTGAAAATACATATTTTAAAAAGAAAATTGGTTCACAGAAAAGGAAAACGCGTTTTGAGTTTGATTAAAATAATTGGTTCTAAGAACCGGATTTCAATTTTTTAATTCCTAGAACTATGTACAAGCATATCTCTAGAGGTACTAATAAAGTGTTGTTGGAACTTGGATAAGAAAGCTCGGTGTAGCTGTAGAGCGTAGGCGTGACCAATCATAGAGTCAAGGGCGAACAAGTCCCGCGCTAAGCCACATTGCGAATATGCCAACAAAACACTAAATAATTGGGTGGTCTTAGGCTGAATTGTGATCCGAAGTAGCTTTGTTGTGTTAATTTTGTGTTATGTCATAAAAATAATGAGCATTATAGGGCATGAAACGAGTGACGGAGACTCGTTTCATACAATCGTAGTTCCAATTTCATTTGAATATAAAGCAACCAAAGTCCATGAAATTTTGCAGACATATTCTAGAAACTAATATCTATGTCTGTGGTTTTCTAGATTTCTGTTAAAATATTCGGTTTCAAAGTTACGCGGTCCTAAAAATTTACATACAAGTCTTTGAGCCCCTGTAATTTTAAAACTACATATTTTTAGAAAAATCTAAAACACCACAGACACAGATATTAGTTTCTAGAATATGTCTGCAAAATTTCATGGACTTTGGTTGCTTAATATTCAAATGAAATTGGAACTACGATTGTATGAAAGGAGTGACGGAGAGAGCCCTGTTAAGTAATAAGAGCTTGTTTGGTTACGTATTGGATATAAGGTTCCTTTGTTATTAAATTAAAGTCCATGTAAACTCTTTTGGGAAACCTCTTTCTGTAAACCAACTCCGATCTACCTAAATAATGCTTGAACGTTGAGAAGAATATAAAAGCGAATTTCTAGTTGGTATATCGTAAAAATACCGATCATGGAGTATACAAAGTATGTAAGTACAAACTGTAAGGTTACTTTTAAAAATTGATTTGAATTGTCAACAATAATATAAAATTATTAATTTATCTAATGCAGGTAGTTTGATAAAATCGATATTTGGCTCATTCGATGTCATACAATCTGTTGCTAGGAGGCCAACAAGATTGAACTTGCATAAATACGGGTGTTTTGAAGGTTTTAGTTTAGTCTCCTTCTGAGATTCGGAGCGATATCGCATATTTTCGGTATTTGGATTGTGAACTGAATAATTAGATGTTGTGATAGCAATCACGCTCTAATTAAATAGTTTATTTTGGCATTCGTTTGTTTATATTAAAACTCTCGGATAACCTGTACACATTGAACTTGTGTTTTTTGTGTTGGTTTTGGGAGAACATTCCAATAATTCGATAAAAATATTAAAATAATACCTGCTTTTCTGAGTGACACCAATAATACTAAAAAAGTTCCATGCAGTGCTAAAGATTATGTTTGAGTCAAGAGCGAGTAGGGTAGGTGGACCGAATTCCGTCCAGTTAGTGACAGGGTCCCGCGTGGTAAGCTACAGCCCACATTGTGAACACGAATAAAGCATTTAATCTTTAGTATGAAGAGGATAAAAGCTAGCATGTATCCTCATGTATAGCTGCTCCGTGGCAAAAAAAAATGATTAAAGAAGTTCTTTAGGCCTGTGCTAAATATTATTTGTTGTGTTAGGAAAGCTCGCTTTAGAACGTAGGCGTGACCGGTCATAGAGTCAAGGGCGATAGAGTCCCGCGCGTAAACCGCATTGCGAATATGCGAACAAAGCACTTAGATAGGTACTGCTTACAGTTTATATAGTAAATTGTAGGCTTCATTCAAATTATGATGCAATTTAAAAGACTCGATTCGCTGTAACCCGCAGGAAATAGAAAACTCTGCAAACTTTTACAAAAACAACGTTTGCAGAGTGTGGCAAAATTCTATGTTCTGACATTGAAGCAACATCTTGAAGTAATGACAATCTTCTACATTTCATTGGGGTCTAAGTACAAAATATATGTACATACTAGAACCCTAGTATACCTACAGGCAGAGTGCGTGTGAGGCACGCGTCAAAAAGTCTGAAAGGATTTTTAATAATATGCGGCCGGCCTAAATCCCTGAGATGTCAAACACTTGGACGAAGGCGTGGCCAGTCCGGGAGTCAAGGCCAAGTAAATCTCGACCAAGGTATGCCATACTATGTATGACAGGTAGAACCACAATCTTGCATTAGCAATTCAAACGTAACAACTTTCATCTAATATAATCATGAAGGTTGAATACATTACAATTTTAACTGCAGTAGAGAAACATGGGGAACATTTAAGCGCTCTGACTAGCCGGGTCTATGTCTTTGGCTATGTTTCGGTGTTCCTCCATATGTTTTGCAGCTTATCCATAGCAGATCTATTCTTCCGTCCGGTGGGAGGCTCCGGCCGTGGCTAGTTACCACCCTACCGGCAAAGCCGTACCGTTAAGCTGTAATAGCGTTCCGGTACGATGCCGTGTAGAAACCAAAGGAGTATGGGTTCAATGAATACTGCCATACCCCTTCCAGGTTAGCCCGCTTCCATCTTAGACTGCATCATCACTTACCATCAGGTGAGATTGATGTCAAGGGCTAACTTGTATCCGAATAAAAAAGATCTAGATATAGGCATAAGTTACTCGATTTCATCGATGCAACCACCGTCATTCAAAATCAACGCTTTACATCGACGCGAATGAAGAAGCGGGAAAAAGCTAGTATCTAAATAAGATTATTTTTCGGTGTCTTATAAATTCATTTTCGAACACAACAAAAACGTTCGTAACGCCATGAATATCTGGATCGTGCGCTAAAAAGTAAAATCCAAACAAAACACGAAACAGTTTCCATTCGCGCAAAAAATACATTACCCTACAATCATGAAATATTTAGCGGAAAATTTGTTTTTTTTTTTCGAGCTTAAAATTACTTTGATGTTATTAACCCAGAAAACGTGTACAGTTAGTAGTTTGCGGAATAAAAAATAAGAGAAATAGAACAAAGACCGTGCAATTAACCCCGAGAGATGCGATCTGATCAGTTTATGCTTTATGCTCATAATAATTAGGTTTCGTTCTTAATCTTACGGATATACAGTACATAAAGATGTGTCCTAAATGAGCTAAGTATCAGATATAGGTACCTACTATTATTTTTTAATTATATATTAAAAATTCTTGACTAACTTTTTAGTTTAACTATAGTATTGTAGATTGTCCACAACTTTTAAAGGTCGTACTTTAAAAGTTGTGGACAATCTACGCGAAAATAGATGAAAAGACTTCTTGGAGGAGGATGTGTGAGATTTTTTTATCCACTACTAACAACCCTCTTAAAAGCAAACCTGAGAAATCTCTCAGCCAATCGGCTGGAAAGGGTCCAAAAAACCCCAGACTCTACGATGGGCTTAGGGCCGAAACACATAAGCGCGTTGCGGCGCCGCGCCGCTGAAATCGGCAGTGCGCTATAGCGGTGCGGCGCCGCAACGCACGACGTGAATTCCAGCGTTATGACGTCATACTTGTTGACAAGGATGCAGTTTGTTTCTAACACTCTTGCAAACAACACGTGTCAACCGAGAAGCAGTTTTAAAATTAAAATGTCTGACGTTGACGTCGATCTGTTTATATCTTCGGTTCAGGAACACCGTTGTTTGTGGGATACTAGTGACGAAACCTATAAAGACAAATTTATAAAACAAGAAGCATGGAAAAGCATTTGTGAGATCGTTTATGTTGATTACAAGGAAAAAAACTCAACCGAAAAATCAAAACTGGGTAAGTAGTAACATATAGTCTTAGGCAATGATATTTTAAACTAAAGATAAGTTACGTTCATAGTAATTTACGTTTTAAATCTGTTCCTGTGTTTAAATCATTACCTCCCAGCAATCCAAAACTGCACACATTTGCAAGTTTTACTGATTAGCAAACCAAAAGATATGAAATAAAACGCAATTGAAAGAGATAGCTATAATTTTAATGGTTGCACTTCAAACGTTTCTTGTGCATAGAGTAACATTTATAGTCGTAGAGTGGACACTTGATTCAAAACTATTCAAAAGTACATAGATAAGAAATAAAACATCTTACAAAAGTAAATCACATTTATTGAAAATTTTAACAGTGAAATAATTAATAATGAAAGAAAAGAAATAAAATACACATTTTTAACCGACTTCAAAAAAGGAAGAGGTTACTCAGTTCGACCGTATATATGCTTTTTTTATGTTTGTTCACAACATGTTAAATAGTTTGAATCAAATGTATTAAGGTATTATTTGTATTTTGAACTGAGTAGGTATACGAACATTCATATTTTGTTTAATTGCCAACTTAGGGCGCCAACATCACTGGAAAAGTAATTACAAAAATCATTCCGTATTAGATGTGGGCTTAAATTATTTTCATTTGCTGTGGGCAAATGCAACATTTGCAGATCAGAATCATCAAAGATAATGTCATCGGTCGCTTGTACTCCATCTCGATTCAAAACAAAGTTGTGCATTACACAACATGCCTTGATAATGTCTGTCGCAAATTCGTATTGCACATTCATAGATCGATGAAATATGCGCCATTTATTGGCTAGGATGCCAAAAGCGCACTCGACATATCTTCGGGCACGACTCAGTCGATAATTGTAAACTCTTTGTTGTACCGACAAATGTTTTCCTGAGTAAGGGCGCATGACGTTATTCGAAATTGAGAATGCTTCATCTCCTACAAAAACAAATGGAGTTTCATTTTGAGAACCTGGTAAAGGCTTTGGTACAGGAATAGGTAATTTGCGTGTCATAATCAAATCATAAAGTTTAGAGTTCTGGAAAACGGTGGAGTCACTTTCCTTGCCATACGCTCCTATATCGACAAAAATGAATCTATATCTAGAATCTACAAGAGCTAATAAAACTATTGAATTATAGCCCTTATAATTGTAAAACAGTGATCCACTGTGCGCAGGACATGTAATACGGACATGTTTACCATCAAGAGCTCCTATGCAGTTAGGAAAATTTGCTTTCTTGTCAAACTCAATAGCGACATCTTCTAGAACCTGTTTTGTTATAGGAGGTATATTTTGACTTGATAGATGTTTCCATATGGCGCGACAAACTGTCCTTACAATTTTTGCTATTGTACTTGCTCCTCGGAAGTAATTCGTATGCATGGTTTTAAAGTCACTGCCGGTTGCTAGAAATCTAAAATGAAATAATAATTAGTAGGCAAATAATAAAATAATACAAATGTAGGTATAATCAAACTCAAACCGCGCAGGTAATAGTGTTGCTAAAGGAATAGATTTTCAAAGATAGACAGGTAGTTTTTCAAAGAAGTACTCAATAAATATTTTACATTATGGTTGTTCTAGGCAAAGTCAATCAGTTTTTAACTTGCCTAAGTCAAGAAAAAGCAGAAAATTATTCTTTTTCGGCGGCCAGCCATTTATATGAAATTGGATGGACCGAAAGTACTTATGAAAGTTATATCAAATTTTATATGTAGTATAAATGGAATCTAGGGAATTTTAGTCTTTATTACTATTTTTCACTTGTGAAGTTTTTTGTTGCAGGTAATGATTTAGTCAAGAAGTGGAAGGCCATAAAAGATAATTTTGCTAAATATCAAAAAAAACTAAAAGATGCCAATCGATCAGGAGCTGGAGCTGCAAAAATTAAAGAATATCACTTGAATAAACAATTACAGTTTTTGAAAAAGGTTTCACAAAATGCAACTGATTCCAGTTTATGCGTAGCGGAAGGAGATATTGAGAATGAAATAACGGCATTGCCTCGTTATAAAAGTCAACCACGAAAACGAAAGGCAGATGATAAGGATGATATTGAAGAAGATTTATTGGCAATATTAAAAACACCGGAGAATAGACATTTGCATTTTTTCAAGGGGATTTTACCATCTCTACAATCGTTAAATGAGAATCAAACATTGATATTTCAAAGTCGGGTGCTTCAAATATTAACCGACATTCTTCAACCTTCAATTCATCAAAATACACATCACGGCTATAATCAAGAATATCAGCATCAGGGTTACAATCAAGGATATTCAACTATGAGATACGATAATACGGTTCAGAGTGGCTACCACACTTCTACTCCTGGAAGTTCGATTACTGAACAGAGGACTACCTCATCATCAAACCAACAACGTCCAATAAATTCACCATTTTTACTGGACGAAACGTCAGCTACTTCCTATGTTTCACAAGATGAGGAGTTTGATTTTTCTTAAATTGATCATTACATTTTTTAAGGCCTATTAAAGTATTCTTAAAGTAAGAAAATTGTATAATGCAAAAAGCTTAATTTGATTCTGTCTTGTTTCATTTGAACCTGGCTTTGTACCACTAGGTACCCCCAAACCATGAACACTAGTGATGCAAAATTTTTATCGACACCCCGCTAGTACCACAGGTGTATAAAGCCAGGGGTACAAATAAAACTAAACATTTGATTCCGAGTGCCATAAACATCAATAAAAAAAAATAAGAAACCTATTTGTTTTACCTTAAAGTTAAGCCCAGCATTTCCAAAGCAGTAACTGGTTTTCTTCCTTTATTTTTTTTCTTCTGTATATATTTTGATAACTCGCTTAATAGCTCTTCAAATGATGATATACTCATTCTAAAGTAGGCAACAAATTTTTTTTCGTCTATCTTTAATGCTTCGTATTTTTTAGAAAAGAACTCGCCATTTGGATTCATACCCTTACTTAATGGATGTATCCAGTATCTTCTTTGCCGTATTTTTAAGATAGAATAATGTCTTCTTAATAACAAATAAGCAATAAGTTTATTACGATCCATCGCAGAGAGACGTCTATCCACACTCAAAAATCACGAGAAAATGGTTGCCCTACCATAATGCCCTGTTTCGCGACGCCGCAACGCGGCAACGCAACTGCCGATTTTGGCGTTGCGGCGCCGCAAAAATAAGCAGTTTGCGTTATGTGTTTCGGCCCTTACTGTTGTAGAAAGAATAGTTTCTATTCAAATTCGAATCACCCTGCATCCCACCGCACGGGTTCTGAACTGGAGTGCAATCGAGTTCAAAGCATAAAGATATCAAAGATACCTTTAGGTTTGATAAATATATGTGATGTAATAGTAAAAATCTGATACAACGGAGTTTTACCCGAGATCTAATTAAAAACCAACGCAGGTATTATATTTAAGCAAATAATTACCTACAGTAATATCTGTGATAATAATAAATTCTATAGGTATATCGTTTTTATTTTACGTAACCTTCAACCACAGAGGTCTGTGCCTTCAACGTAACAACATGGTGCTCGTTCTGAAGTTATAAAGAAGGCTTTCAATATTTAGTATCTTCAGTTTAAAATTCGAACATCTTTTAAAAATAAAATTACTACTTTAAAAACGTGTTTGATACGACCTTGATTTTAATGCCTTGGCCTACATTAATGGAAAGAAAACATCCTTGTGAAAAAAGAACAGTGAAATTTGAATGTGGAACGTTCAAATTGCCTGTAGCAAATTCGAACAAAGAACGAACTGCCACAATGACAGGTGTCAAATTGCACCGAAATGGCGGGAAACAAAGCGAACGCGAAAGTAGGTTACGTACACAAAAGAGGTTATATACGCTTGTCAATTTTCTATGCTAACATATACCTTGCTATTTTGTTATGAATGAATATGAAAATTTGGTAGTAAAATTGCAACATTCGTGGTTTGTTTTATAATAATAATAAGGTTTTTTTTGTTTTAACTAAATAATTTTCTAAACTAAATAGACTAAAGAAAAATCATAGACGGAAGAAGCCGGATCAAAGGTGTGTATAAAAGTGAAGCTTTTTGTAATATGGTTACACGTAGTGTTGTATAAACGTTCAGCTTTCAGCAATCAGTTTAGCACCACATTTAGCTTAATATTAGATGAAGCTTTGATTTCTTCAAGATTATTCGTGGAAGAGACTTCTAAACAAATCATTGGTTTCTGTCAAGTGATCCCAAATCGCTAAAAGACGCTAAAATATCTGGGCATAACTAAAAGACATAATTATAGAAGCAGCTCTAGATTGAAAAGCTTTTTGCATAATGGCCGCCTTCACTTCACTTCATCTTCACAACTTCTCTTGAATATGATGGTGATGACGAAATCAGTTAAAGCAACTTAGTAATGCCTGAAAAAGATTGCAGGCACTAAAAACCGACTAATTAATTATCTAAGACAGTAATTTCGGCCAAAATTCGCCGCTTTCTTACGAAATTCGCACAATTACAACACTCTTTAACGGTCGTCGACCCTTTGCGGTGGCAGTCAGGAGAGGCTGAAATCTATAATTAAATCTCGCTAATTATTGTTTTTAATTAGAGAATGCACCGACATTATTTTCAGTTTTTTAGTTTTCGCAATTTAATAAACAATCTTTTTCCGTAAATAGAACTTTTTAAGTATTCCATTTTAATCATGTTTCGTAAGAAGTATTGCGTAATTAATAGGCAATTATGTTCACATAGAGCTAGGCAATCTTTTAGGCACAACTTTTGTTATATTCGAAGAATAATTAGATTTTATTTTTATGATATACTTGGCAGTTAGCACGCATCTGTAACTTTTCTTAGTTAGGTGCGATTTAAATAATTGACTTAACGAGAACGCAAACACCGTGAGGATACCTGTATGCCTGAGAGTTCTACATAATGTTCTCAAAGATCTACGAAGTCTGGCTACATTGCATTTGGTCAGTGGACTATAGGTCTTCTCATTCGGAAAGGAGATACACTCAGTACTGGGTTGGCGATAAGATGTTATGATCATGATGAATATAATCAAGTTTAAACAGGATAGGTAATACAAATTTGATTTTTACAACGGACGTTATCTCCTAATTTTACTCTTATAAAATGAAGATAATGATCATTATCACTATCATCATCAGTGTCAACCAATAGACGTCTATCTTTTATACTTAGCGACTTTCACACACCACGATCTTGCGCTGCCTTAATCCAGTGGCTCCCGACAACTACAATAATCATTCTAGATCGTGTGTATTCTGTAAATACATGGTTTGTCAAAGATATCTAATCCCATATGAATGTGTCCTAGTAGAATCTATCGTAATTGTATCACGGACGCTTTACCTAGTTCAGTCAAGACCCAGGTTTGAGCAATAATTTTATAGGCATAGTTATTAGAACCGATGATTACTATAATTACAATAAACAGGCCGATGCTGTTGTCACGTTAATTGCAATTAATCACACGACTCGGTCAGACGAGCGCAAATGTGGTTGAATTAACATTCTAGATCGCGCTAACGTTGCGTTCGAGTTGATTAAATAGACGCCCGGTTTGAATAACTATGTAACACTTCACTTAACCACAGCTACTTTGAGTTGAGCGGTAAATTTTGTTAAATCGGTTAAACGGATGGATCGTGGAAAGGTAACAGACAGTCATACAGTCACACTTTCGCATTTATAGAATTACTTTGGATATCTAAGATCAGATGGAAAAGACGTCTATGCCAATAATTTAGCAATTTTGTAGTTTCTTACATGGTTTATTTATATTATGATAGTGTTTTACTTACACTTCAAAGATTTAGTGTCTAAAGGACTTAAGGATGGTTTATTTACGCACAAAGTAGCCTCAAAAGGCCTAAAATAAAATGCAGATGTTTCAACTTTCAAGCGTCGTAATTTTGAAAATAAATATAGTTTTACTACATTTGATTGATTTAAAGCATAGGTAATGAACTGATAAATCGATATCTGGCTATAGTTTTAGGCAACTAATGGAATAATCAGCAAATAATCAAATAATAGAATAATTAAATAGGCGTAATACGTTTGTATGGAGAAGCGCGTAGGGCAACCTTAAACAGTGAATTTAAGTTATTCATCAATGTAATCTCGATCTAATAATTTCCTTTATTAAACTCAGTTACGTCGAGGTTGCATCTTTAAAGGCACAAATGAGATGTACCAGTAAGGAGATTTATCAACTACCGTATTTTTTGTGCCCGCTAGCATACATTCCGACGATGCGGAAAGAATCGTGAATACATTATTGTGTCTTGTCGTTTCTTGTTTTCCATTTCATAGCAATGGCGGAAAAAATGGTGTGAAATCAATCCGCAGTGGATTCCGTGAATAAAGATGTTTATTTTATTATTCACTTATTTCCACAAATAATATTATTATAAAGCTATGAAATGTGTTTATTGATTTATTCGTGCACGCATTACGCAAAAACCAATGAACCAATTAGGCGGCACTTTTGCTGTTTGATAATATATAACTTAGGTATGTTCAGATTTACATGCACTTATCTTAATAGAGATGTTGCCAACCAATCAAATCAGCTTCTTTAAAACAAACGCCAAAAAACGAGCTTAGTATGGGAGCTTGCATTAAGTAGTGAAAAGAATTTATTTAGTTAGATCGCTAATTTGGAATGCTCCCTACACTTAAAACTAGTGGCGATTGTGGATTTTATGTATTTTAGAAAATTCCTCTATTTAAAAATTACCAAGAAATAATTTATTTTTGATACAGACTAAATATCAATTATTCTCTATATTAATGTAATATGAAAAAAAATTCAAATTTATTAAAAAAGATTACTTAAAAGAAGCTGCGGTCACAGAGTTAGTTCATTTTACTCTTTACTGTGCATTGCGAGGACTCCGTCTAGCTTTTTACTTAAAGTCTTTTGCAAATGCTCTATTTAGGCTTATTACATAAAAGCCAGAAAATAACGTTATAAGAAAAGCTTAGCAAAAAATATGCTTTTTTCATTAAAGTTAGCCCTTGATTGCAATCACATTTCATCACATCATTTCTCATCACAGCAGACAGACAGACAGACACACTTTCGCATTTATAATATTAAGTATGGATTCCTCAAGTGAAAGTGCATATAATAAGATATATGACTGTCCATAATTTAAGAAATTGTCTGTACTCTGTCCATCACATAATGATATCGACAGCAGTGGCGTCAAACCTAGATAGATAAATTATTATTATCCGTACCAAAATAAATAAATTACTTATTATCAGTACATGCGCGTCCGGTCGTCATTAATCATACTTTATACACAAACACTAGCTGACGCCCGTGACTTCGTCCGCGTGGATTTAGGTTTTTCGAAATCCCGTGGGAACTCTTTGGTTTTTCGGGATAAAAAGTGGCCTATGTGCTAATCCAGGATATTATCTATCTCCATTCCGAATTTCAGCCAAATCCGTTGAGTGGTTTTTGCGTGAAGGAGTAACAAACATACACACACACACACAACACACACACACACACACACACACACACACATACATACAAACGTTCGCCTTCATAATATTTTTACTAATAATAACATAGCTGCTGCGAAACAAAATAAAACCCGACTACTACCCGCGAACTTCCGATAAAGCGATTGATATAGTAATTTTTTTTCTGTCGCTCGGTGTATTCATGAATTTTGATACCCCATTCGATACAACAGCAAAAAAAATTTTGGATGTCCCACTTTTTGGATTTAACATCCGTAAGGTCGATTTTTTTCGTATAAAATGTAGTAGGGGCTCCCGGACCATAATAACGAATCGATTGACACCTCCATTCATCAAAATCGGCTCAGTAGTTCAGGCGCTACGGTGGAACACATAAATACAAACCTACATAATTAGATACGTAGACGGCTAAAATCATAACCCTTCCTTTTGGCTTTGCCGTAGTCGTTTGGTTTGGTTGCCGATGATGATGATTCAGTTATAATCACTAAGCCAGCCTGAAAATCGCTACACACGACGCAAGACGCATATTTTAGTATAAATTATACGCAAAAAACGATCGAAAGTTATCATCAGCTGTCCATGACTAATAAAAAAGAGATAAAACTCATTGTTACGATAAAGTACTGCCTATTCTGCTCTATGGAACGCAACGGAGCGTGTCTCCGAATTTTCATAACGCGAAGTTTTCTAAAAGCTATTGTTTAATGACATTTTAACTACTTCGAAGTATGTAGATATATCTACTATTTTAATAGACCAGGTACATAAACATACATACATATACATACATAGTACAGTTCGCGATTACATCTGTATGGATTTAAGTTTTTAAAAATGTCGTAGAAATCTTTCATTTTCCGGGATAAAAAGTAGCCTATGTCACTCTGCAGGTCTATATCAACCCATCAAAAAATCACGTCAATCCCTAGCTCCGAGTTGCGAGTGCGACATGATTGTAGGACAAACCAACAAACAAACGCACTTTCGCATTTTAACGCCAGACCCAAAAAGAGGGGTGGTATAAGTTTGATGTGTCTATGTGTGTATCTGTCAGTGGCATCGTAGCTCCTAAATGAATGAACCGATTTTGATTTAGTTTTTTTGTTTGAAAGGTGGCTTGATCGAGAGTGTTCTAAGCTATAATCGAAGAAAATCGGTTCAGCCGTTTGAAAGTAATTAGCTCTTTTCTAGTTTTCTTATAGACGTTTTTGTGTCGGGAGTTTTTTAAATTTTGAGTTATAGTAATATGAGACAGTTTACTTTATCTTTATTTGCGGTCCGGCCTTAACACAAGCAATAGACCCAAGCGCATAACATGGGCTAGTCCAAACTTGCCTAAGATTATGGGCTTACAGCCGACGGTACTTATACCTACCTAGTCATCCATTACATTTTGTATATGAACTTAACTTTAGCTAATTAATGTTAGTTCACACGAAAGTGCGTTAAAACCTGCATACCTATCATCGCGCTATAAACCGACGTGTCAAGAAAGCAATATGGCGGGTGACAATATCTGACACTATACTCACTCGCTTTCACCCGTGAGTGGTTTAGTGAAAATGTTTTAAAGCAATTTTCACTTTTTCACTTCGCCAATGAATATCATAAATCTCTAATATGTAAAGTTAAATAATTCATTACTAATATTCATATTACTCATATTACTAATATTCATACTAACATTCATATTAATCCACACTAACAATATATAAATAAGAAAATGCGTCTGTCAGTCTGTCTGTTCAACCTTTTCATAACTGAACCGATCTTCAAGCATAAGACACTGGAAACGACGACAACATTACAATTATGTACTTTGATTACAAAATACCAAAGAGTTCTCACGGGATATTTAATAAATCTAAATCCACGTGGTCGATGAAAACAGTAAGTTCCTACGTAGTACCTATTTCGTTAGCATATTAATATAATATTGCATTGTTAATTATATTTGTATATTAAAAAGAGCAACCGCCGAGTTTCTTGCTACCTAGTTCTTCCAGCGGGATGATTCGCTAAGTATGTGTTTAACGCTGAATGATTCACCAGCTCATTTGACTTTTATTTTTAATCCATTGAAGGTTTTATACGAAAAATGATTTTAATATCACTTAGTGAATCAGCAATGTAGAACCAACAAATGGCAAATGAGCTCAGTGGGCATCATTCAGTGTTGAACCTTGCGTTAGCCAATCACCCCACAGCAAGTACCTAAGAAGGGCATTTCGAATCAGTAGTTTATTTTCACCATTCAAAACTCAAAAGACTGAGTGAAAACCGTTACCAGTATTTTTTTTAAGAAATAGGTATAGATTACTAAAAAATAAAATAACAAGTGTAAATTAAAACTAGAAAAGAACTGATAACTTTCAAACGGCTGAACCGATTTTCTTGGATTATAGCTAAGAACACTCTCGATCAAGCCACCTTTCAAACAAAAAAAAACTATATTAAAATCGGTTCATTAGTTTAGGAGCTACGATGCCACAGACAGATACACAGATACACAGATGCACACGTCAATCTTATAATACCCCTCTTTTTGAGTCGGGGGTTAAAAATACAGCAGAATCGCGATCCATGCCTCCTGCCTTGTGCATTTTCAAGAGCGCGATTAAATAACAATGGTAATATTATGACTTCCCACGTCAATTGTTTTGGATTCGTAATTTACTTTCGCGCGTGATAAACATCGAAAGTGCGGATTAACTTTTATTAATGTGCACTTTATAACGATTTAATTAGACTTGTGGACATGCAATTAATAATAATCACATTTACTGAGGACTTCCTGTTTGTAGACTTCTTCTCAAACCAGGGCGCAAAAATCCTCGTTGCTTTAGTTTACAGTTTCTAATAAAATAATTCAATATTTGACATTGTAGGTATAAGCAGGCGCTAATATAGGGAAGTCATAATATACAAAGAATCACAAGCTTAATTTACTATAACCCGCTGAAAAAGGCAAATCTGTATGTTACAACATGCAGCATGCGACATGCTACACCCGCCCTCCCACTGTTAAGCATGCAGGAAAAGCCAGCCACCAAACAAGCCCAAAGTACAACCACGCAGCACCAAAATCCACCAGAAAACACTCTACCCACGATTCGCACCGACGACACCGGAGCATCCTCAGGAGATATAGACCTTACTATAGCCTACCTATAGGGGCTTGCTTGGTGGCTGGCTTTTCCTGCATGCTTAGTAGCGGGAGGGCAGGTGGTGCATGTCGCATGCTGCATGTTGTACCAGATTTGCCTTTATCAGCGGATTATAGCAAATTAAGCTAATGATTCTTTGTTCTATATCAATATTAATTTATTATTGGCAGTTGGTAGTTGTACCTACCTACCTAAAAGCTTTTATCATCAAAATGTCTGCCAGTTGAAAATGAATAGATAAGCAAACAATTTATAGCACCGAACATACGGAAGTATTCGTAGCAATAAATTGTATTGTTAAGGACTGATATCACCAGTCTAGACGCTCTCTTGAAATTAATGGCCTATATAGAGTTGACAGTTGCAAAATGGATGCAGTCATAATATTGATAGAATAGTAACATTCGCCGTACATAAATCTACTTATATGAGTGACTAGCTGATGCCCGCAGCTTCGCCCGCGTGGATTGGTCAGATCCCCTGCAGCATCAGGATTGAGGAGTTGGACTCCAAATTTTTTATGAAACAATGTTGCAAAGTTCCTCTATCGATTAAAAAAGAAATGACGCAAATCGGTTCAGAAATCTCGGAGATTTCGGTGTACATAGGTAGAAAAACACAACTCCCTTTTTGAAAGTTGGTTAAAAAAGTAGCCTATGTTACTCCCTGGTCAATTCTCTACTTGTCTGTGAAAATCCCGTCAAAATCGGTTCAGCCGTTCCCAAGATTAGCCTTTTCAAACAGACAGACAGACAGACAGACAGACAGACAGACAGACAGACAGACAGACAGACAGACAGACAGACAGACAGACAGACAGACAGACAGACAGACAGACAAAAATTTTAAAAATGTGTGATTCAGTTATAGTATCGTTCAAATAACCATATGACCTTAATATGCGGTAGTTATTTCGAAATTACAGACAGACACTCCAATTTTATTTATTAGTATAGATAGGATGCAGACTACAGGGTTCGATCCCAGGTACGCATAACTGACTGACTGAGTGCTCAAACCGCTTCATCCAGAAACTTAAGTTTTTGCGTAGGTTTTCTCTATATTATAGAGTCGATAAAGTAGACTCTACTTTGGTAAAGGTATACTTGGCTTGTATCCCGGAGACGGCCATACGCCCGAAAAAATCACGAGTTCTCAGATAAAGACCACGCGGAAAGTCGCGAGCATAATTTAAATCTCTTTTACTTAATACTAGCCGATGCCCGCGACTTCGCCCGCGTAAATTTAGGTTTTTTGAAATCCCGTGGGAACTCTTTGATTTTCCGGGATAAAAAGTAGCCTATGTGCTAATCCAGGATATTATCTATCTCCATTCTGAATTTCAGCCAAATCCGTCCAGTGGTTTTTGTGTGAAGGAGTAACAAACATACACACACACACACACACACACACACACACACACACACACACACACACACACACACACATACAAACTTTCGCCTTTATAATATTAGTGTGATAAATTCTCATACCCACGCAAGCATGAAAAATACGTTTCATGTGCACAAAAACCGGCCAAGTGCGAGTCAGACTTGCGCACTGAGGGTACCGTACTCGGGTATTTAATTTTTTTCCAACATTTTACCCGATAAATCAAAAACTATCATCATTAAAATAAATAAAAATCTGTTTTAGAATGTATACGTAAAGCCCTTTCATATGATACCCCACTTGGTATAGATCTTACTTTGAAAATTGAAACACATTTAATTTTTTTTAAATGATGTAACCACAAATTCGCGGTTTTCAGATTTATTCCTGTACTTGTGCTATAAGACCTACCTGCCAAATTTCATGATTCTAGGTCAACGGGAAGTACCCTATAGGTTTCTAGACAGACACTACGGACGGACGGACAGACAGACAACAAAGTGATCCTATAAGGGTTCCGTTTTTCTTTTTAAGGTACGGAACCCTAAAAAAGGTGTTTTCTAAAGCCTGTTTGAGCACAACCTACACCGTTATTCAAAAATATTATAACATTTCATGTAAGATCGCGCGCCAACCGGTTTGACTCGCGATTATGTAACCGTGAAACGTTAATTTGTTTAAATTGCTTAGCCTGCTAAGCCAGTGATAGGTATACTTTTTACTTTCGGATGTGTGATAGTAAATAGCTAGACAGGTAGTTAAACTAATTAATTAGTATGCATGATAGGGGCGCGCGTGTAGTACGGGCTAACAAGTTCAATGTAATGTTTAGTTGCTATTCTAAGGTTCTTTTTTCTTAAAACTTGGTGTTAGAGAAAAATAACTTAATTTAGACTAAGAATAGGTGTTTTAACATTATAAAAATTAATAATCGTGTACTTTTATTTAACCCATTACATTTTAAGTTCTGGATGCTTATGAATGATGGTTATTTTAAACATATGTATTACCATCATTCAAGCCAAGAGTTTTGACAGGAATAGTTAAAACTACTTTTGACCAACCTGTAAAAATGCTGATAAATCTGGGTATTGAACTTATAATAAAACATAAAGCATTCGATATTTTTTTTAATATATAGATAGATAGGTATTGTTTATTGATTTTCAACCTAACCAAGAGCATCAATAGCGAAAAACTTACATGGTTTATTTAATGATCGCCTTAGACTGATATTTACAGTTAGTAGTAGTTTTTAACCCCCGACCCAAAAAGAGGGGTGTTATAAGTTTGACGTGTGCATCTGTGTATCTGTCTGTGGCATCGTAGCTCCTAAACTAATGAACCGATTTTAAATTATTTTTTTTGTTTGAAAGGTGGCTTGATCGAGAGTGTTCTTAGCTATAATCCAAGAAAATCGGTTCAGCCGTTTGAAAGTTATCAGCTCTTTTCTAGTTACTGTAACCTTCACTTGTCGGGGGTGTTATAAATTTTTAATTTACACCTGTAACCCGGTAAAATTACTGTCCGTAACCTACGTACCTAAGAACAATAAAAGCATGTCACACCGCTTGACCCCGACACGACAAGCGACATCGTAATCACACGGCCGATTGTCGATCGTTGTGATCGTTTGTGTTATGCTCCACATACGCACAACAATACCCGCTTATCGGTGGACGACGGACGTCATCGAAACCGGTGTGGAAGCACTGCCTTTTGTTATGCTCACGTTTTACGATACTAGTCAACCTGCCCAGCTTCGCGCGGGCTAAAATTGACGAAAGTGATAGCTTGCATCCCGGGATATAGCTGATAAAATCACATCACACTTCACACTAATATTATAAAGGCGAAAGTTTGTATGTGTGTGTGTGTGTGTGTGTGTGTATGTTTGTTACTACTTCACGCAAAAACTACTGGATGGATTTGGCTGAAATTCGGAATGGAGATAGATAATATCCTGGATTAGCACATAGGCTACTTTTTATCCCGGAAAACTAAAGAGTTCCCACGGGATTTCGAAAAACCACCACGCGGACGAAGTCGCGGGCGTCAGCTAGTATATAATAATAATCAGCGACCTGCATTTTATGCATGTTAACACATGTGATGCAAGACATAATGCAGAGCTGTACACCCATTTAGGGTGGTGCTTGGAAAATGTACATTTGTATGCTTTGTTTTTATCTGTGACACCAACAACAAATAAATGCATTTCCTGCCTTCTTCTTTTTTCTTTCAGAGACGGGTAAAAGATACTTTTATCCAGGAAAATCCTAGTCTCCAGCGATTTTTAATAACCCAAAGATAAGCGGAAGAAGTCGCAGACATTATGTACGCGATTATGTACCTCTACATCTACACTATTTGTATAAAGAGGTAAGGTAAAGTTTGAAGTTTGTTTATAGGGGGTAATCTCTGGAACTACTGAACCGATTTTGAAAATTCTTTCACTAGTAGAAAGTACTACATTATTCCTGAGTAGCATAGAAGATTATATTATTTTATTTTTAAAAAAAATTGGGATTCCTACAAAAATTGTAATAATCTACCCGTGCGAAGCTGGGGCGGGTCGCTAGTCTAGTATTAAAAAAAAATACTTAGGTACTTATTCTTAAAATTTCCAACCATAAAATGACGGGAAAAAATTAAAACGAAGCAGGCCGCAAAGGTCCAAGTGGTACAACTCACGTTTCGCCGTTTTCGACATTCAGATTATTACAAAGCTTAGAACTGACGTAATAAACTAGGGTATCCACACATCCTGATTGAGACAGAACAACTATAATATTATTATGGGTACTAGTACACTAAGCTACACTGGTCTCATAAGATTACACTGATCGTTATTGATTTACTATCACCTGTGAGGAGTTCCGTCGTCCATCTCCAAAACTAATCATCATATCTTCAATTTAGATGGCTGCAATCAGACTTGCGGGCAAGTGATAATGCAGCCTAAGAGCGCTCTTGCCGCTTGCCTAGAAGATGTCTATTTATAAAGGTACCTATATCAAAAGTTGATAGAATTAATTCCGGAAGGGCGTTCCATATCCTAGCGGTGCGAATTAGAAACAAGGAGGTAAAATTGCTTC
The DNA here is from genome assembly GCF_905333055.1 of Maniola jurtina. Lineage (NCBI taxonomy): Eukaryota > Metazoa > Arthropoda > Insecta > Lepidoptera > Nymphalidae > Maniola > Maniola jurtina. Next base: position 2,206,197 of record NC_060045.1, read on the forward strand.
ATTCTTACGTGCCCGTGGAATTTCAACTACGTACGGGTGCAGACCTCGACAATACTGTATGAGTTTATGACACATCACAAAGTAAATAAATAAATCCATACTTATATTATAAATGCGAAAGTCTGTCTGTCTGCTACATTTTCACGACTCAACCGCTGAACCAATTTTAATTTTTGGTACAGCGTTAGCTTACATCCCGGGGACGGACATAGGTTACTTTTTATCCCGGAAAATCAAAGAGTTCCTACGGGACTCTCAAGAGTCTATCAGTTAAACTGATTTATATGTTTGGTACAGAGATAGCTTACGTCCCGGAAATTGACTTCGGCAACTTTTTATCCCGAAAAAGCAAAAAATTCCCACGGGATTTTAAAAATCTAAATCCACGCAGTGAGTCCGAGAGTCGCGGGCATCATCTAGTAAATAATAAATAATTATTCGTTTATTAGTAACGAAAGAAAAATCGAATTAAGTACTCAAGAATCGAAATTTTCTTATGTGCATTGTGAATAATGCGGCTTTTTAGCCTTAGTTACGTTGTACCTACTCCTGTTTTTACATATTATATGGCAACACTAACTTAAAATATTAAACGGAGCATTGGCATTCAAGCCGGCGACTTCCCGATCTCGATACCGAGCCGGCGTTATGCAAGACAATTCCCGAGAAAGCGTGGCGTGACAGCAACAGCAACGCTCATGGAAAACCAATGCACGCACCGTGCACTGCTGAATTGAATGACTGTAGGCCACAGCACACACGATGCTTTTAGCAGCGACTAGCGACCCACCCCACGCCACGTGCCATGGGTGCAATGCAATATATAAACTAACTAGCTGGCGCCCACGACTTCATCTGCTTGAATTTTTCAAAATCCCGTAGGAACTCTTTGATTTTTCCGGGATAAAAAGTAGCCTATGTCAATCCATCCCTATTCCAAATTTCAGCCGAATCCGTTCAGTAGTTTTTGCGTGAAAAAGTAACAAATGTACATACATACATGTACACAAACTTTGGCCTTTATAAGATTAGTGTGATGTGATGTGGTGTCATTGTAGTTATTTTATTTTTATTTATTTGGGACAGTAAGCAAATTACATATTATGTATACTTTGTCATATTTCAAAAGAATAAAACAGCATTTTCGATGAAAACCCTCAGTCGGATTTCTTCTGCGTCTTGGAGAATTAACGTCATATTACAACAAAATAACACATAATTCCTCTTCTTTATTGATAATAACCGCATTAAAATCTGTTGCGTAGTTTGAAAAATCTATGAGAACAGCTTTTTGCTTTCGATCGCTGTATTGATTAATATAATAAAATCGACTTGATCGTTGCGACGACTGGAGATTGTACGTGTGGGAGCGTTTTATTGCGACATCGAGCTTCTGTAATTAACTCGTCGATTGCTGACGTTAAAAGCATCGCGTCTGCTGTGGCCCTAACTGCGCTTTATGCACGCTCTTTAACTTTTGTTTATGAAATATTATGTAGGTAGGTTATACAGTCCTTTGTGTGTGCCTATGCTTGCTTCAACCAGTACACTTATGATGAAGTGTATTGTACTGGTTTGGCATTACTACCAGGCATAATACAAAATACAGATTCAAATTCAAATTCAAAATATTTTTATTCAATTAGACTATTACAAGTTCTTTTGAATCGTCAAAAGCATCTACCACTGGTTCGGAATGCCTTTCCTACCGAGAAGAACCAGCAAGAAACTCGCCGGTTGCTCTTGACGAAAAAAATACAGTCGAATTTCCCACACATTAGCATAATATATTTCATATGATCATGTCAATTAATCAATCAAGTGCGTTTGTTTGTTGGTTTGTGAAAGTACAGAGTAACATCTGATTTTTTGCATGGATATATGTAATATGTAGTTGAAAACCGGGAGATATAATATAATTCAAAGTTCTGAATCGATTCCTAGCCATAGATAGTTTAAACACTAAGTATATATTTTGCAGGCACACCAAGATTTTGGAGGCAAGTGTTCATGTTTTATTCAACACAAGTATTTACCTACTTAAAGAATTCAGGTGCCTACTCGGAAAGCATTCAATTTAGCCATTTTATCCATGTGGAACAGGAAACACTTCATTTGAAATTCAATGGGCTGGGCTTATGGCTATTTATAAGTTGAAAAAAAAATTACAAATTCTTAGCAGCGCAGTCGTCGAATTTAGAGACCAAATTAGACCAAGGACTCACAAAACCTTATAAAGTACCTATTACATACTTTCATAGACCGAAATTAATTAGTTTGCTGGAGCGGAATGAGAACTAAACTGACCTAAACCAAAAAAGAACATTTTTTTTCAAGCAGAAATCCCCACTAATTATACATATACATAGGTATATATAATTAATACAAGTGTGTGTTTGTCTGTCTGTTAGCTTTTAACAGCCCAACCCATTTTGACGACATTAATTGGTACAGAGAGAGCTTGGATCTCGAAGACGGACATAAGCTACTTTTTATTCCAAAGAATCGAAGAGTTCCCACAAGATATTTGAAAACCTAAGTCCACACGAGTGAAACCGTAGGCATCACCTAGTATTTTTCTAGTGAACTTTTAGAATAGAATAGAATAAGATTTATTTGCTGATCCACACAACAAACATTTACATAAATATTTACTTATGAACAAAACGAATAAACCATAGATAAACTTTCTTTTATCTGTGGAATAAAGTTAAAACCTGCGACCGCCTATACCCACTGAATTGTATCGGAAAATAATAACTAATAGTAATAAGTATTAAACGGTTCTATTGCTTAAGTACTTATAACATTTAAAAAAAATTGAAAATTCGATTTAGTTAAAAAAAGTAAATAAGTACGATTATCTACTTAAAATTCTCCGAAATCATAAAAAACCCCCGACAAGGGGTTTTAAATAATTTTGTCTATTTACATATGATAAGCAATAACATAAATGAATAGTGTACGTAATTCAGGCTAATGATAAAACATTGTTTGATAACCACTTTTTTTAAAGGAAGTCGGTAAATATTATAAAGCGCAATTGTTTACAATTCTGATAACCTATATACCTACATTTTTTCTTATCAATATCATTTAATTTTTTACAGCCAGTAACGATAAATCAAATTTGAAAACTTGGCTACAAGCCTACAACGTATAAAATTCGGTCATAAATCATTAATGATTATCACTAATCTGATTTCTGTACATCATGTCAATTTTAATCGGAGAAAGTATTATTATCAATAGTGCAAAACAGTATTTATTATCCGTCCGTCTGTGGTCTGTGCGTACATCACGCAGACACCATTGAATGGGTTTGAATGCAATTTTGCATAGGTACTTAAGTATAGCTAATAGTCTGGGTTGATATAATTTTTTTTGGCCCCGAAAACAATAAGGTTCCTTCGGTTTAGAGAATGAAAATTTTTGTGCGTTTTAGCTTACTCAATAGCTCCGTCAAATCTGAACCGAGTTTGACAATTTGATAGAATCAATACTTTACACTTCTCAGCGTAACAATGCGAGTTTCAATATATGTATTAAGAACACTCTTAGAACACTTTAATTTTTTACACAAAAGTACACTTTTTACCATTAGTTTTTAATATGCCTATTCCATAGACAATTAATATGAAGAATGGACCTAACTATCCGTGCGACGCCGGGCGAGTCAACTATGTCCTGAAAGTTAAAACTAAGACTAATGCTACTTACGTCTGGAGTTAGTCTTCAATATAAGTGTTATAATTTACTAGTAATATGTAGCATGTAGCTTATAAATAACTTAACTCAAGGTTTTTCATTCGTTTCATTCTCAACTGTCGGTACTGGTAATAAGGTATAAAATACTATGGCGATTTAGATAAGAACAAAGCAAAGCTTGCAAGGAGTAGGCCTTGAATGTATGACAAAGGAATGTCTTGTTTAAAACCGAAAGTTAATTGGAACCTTTTAGTTAGAGAGTCTTAATAATGGTGACCTTGTGAAGTGGAATCACCTCAATCGATGATGCCAGATGGCTTACAAAATCAACGCCCTTAATAAAAACGGACAAAGCAAAAAATACGAAAAAATATTTTCAAACATTAACGCAATTTTAAGTAAAAACCTTCGCTGCTGTAATTTAGTTTAACGCAAAAACTAAAAATTTTGTTGTTAATCAACCCTTTCATACAATTTTTTCGACATTAAAATAGCTAACTAAGAAAGTTTGGTATTAAATATAGGCTATATGTAACGTATTCGAAACAATTTGCACGATTCTTTTTCTAATGCTAATTTGATTTATTCTACACGTCATTTCTGTAACCCTGCAACCACTGTAACGAGATTATCTATTAATAGATCACTTACTAATGCCTTCAGTTCAGCGTAAAACAGTCTGCAAATAAATCTAGATTTAACTTTAGACAGTGGTTTACTATTTCCGTTGTCAGTTTTTCTTTGCTTTTGTTTTTTATTCCATTTGTTATTGACGCCGATTCAATTGGCCACTATAAATAAAAAGTCAAGCCATTACAAATTGTTTAAGGTGTTTTCAAAAACCAAATGAACACTATATCCCTATTAGTGTAAACATAGGTAACCAAAATTAATCATGTTATATCCTTTCACATCCTGTTTACTATAGAAAAGGTTGGAGGATCCATGACCCGCTATATAGCGAGTCATGATGTTTCTATTATTGGTAAGTGATTTTTCTGTAAACCATTCACCATGAGTGATGCTACTCAGAAAAGCAGGTGTTACTGAAATATTGAACTAATGATTAATTAGTATATCGTCTCAAATTGACTTGCGCAGGAGCACAAGGAGGGATCGAGAGTACTTTTTTTATTTATTTATTTTTATTTATGACCTTTATGTATATGTTAAAGCTTTGTGCCTAGCTCTAATTAGGATTAGCCTATTTCGGCTATTTTATTGGCCTTCAAAGATAGGCCCATACTCTATTCGGAAATTCGGAAAGTAAACTTAGATCTTATCTCATATTGTCGTTGTACTAAATAAACACGGGTATCTAATCGGTTTATATGTCTTTGATAAAAATGACATACAAATTATTCGGTTTCAGTAAATTATGTTTCCCCAGACCATAGCAATTTATCATTAACAAAACGGTCTTAATATTAAGTCAAATATAGATTAAGCTAATCAGGCCATTAACGAAATTATTGTTGGTAAACTTGTTCTTGCTAATATTTGTAAAATCATTAAGTAGTAATTAGCAAACAATATTTTCAAGGAATTTGACTCAACCTTGAGAACAAGAAGTATTTACGTGTCGTTTTTACACAACTGCCCAAAAAAAGAATGATCCTAATATTTTTATGGTCATATGTGAGTTTCTTTATCCCACAATAATTTCTAAATGCCTGAACAGATTTGGATGTCGTATTGCAGACAGAGGTATTGTTAAAATTCTTACATCTTTTCAATTGACAATGGCTATAAATTTTTGAAAAAAATTCAATATTATGGTGCCATTTTCAAATATCAAATGTTTTACTTTTTAATTCGTTTTATGACAGGGACAGTCGTGTATTTAAATATTTTTATTTATGATATTTTTAGTATTAGATAAAAGGTTGATACAAATAACTACTTCCCTTCATTTACTCCGTATCTGGAACATTTTGAAAAACATCGTTATCTGTTGCTTCTTTAATATCATGATGTTTTAATTAAAATTTAAAATATAATTTTAAACCATACCATTCATTAAAATAACACCTACCAGTCGAAATCTATTTAAATTAATAGTCTTCACCTTGGCATTTTCAATATTGAGGTATCTTGTTACCTGCAGTATTATCTTCGCATGAATCATATTATGCAATAACCTACTTGTGCTGTATAATATGACAACAAAGCAAAAACTTTGGCATGTAGTATAAAGTCAATCATGAGTTCCGAAGACGAGCAAGTTGCATGCAAACTTTGTCCGCGTGGATTTAACTTTTTAACAATTCCGTGGAAACTTGAATTTTTCCGAAATGAAAAGTATTTTCTATCAGTGATATCACGAGGTTTTTTCGTATATTCGTGCAAAAAGTCACGTTAATCCATTTCTCGGCGGTGTGATTGAAGGGCAGACCAATAAATAAACAACTTTTGCATTTATTATTATATAAAGTAGTGATTATGTTCAGACCATGATTTTAAGTCTATATACAGGCTTTTTAGTGATAACTTAAAAACTGATTTTCGCTGCTAAACCCCTTTTAGAAATAGACGACAGACATACCGGTACTTAACCAGGAACTTCTTATTAGATTATGTATTTTTTCCAGATAATATTAATTCGATCCAAAGATTTTTTTCAACAGAAGACAAACAACCATTACAAAGACCAAAATGAAACACAGATTACAATATTTAATGCAATTATTCAAGAGAAATACTACCGTAAAAGTACTTTTTCAAAATAATACCTATGATGTGTTGAGATTGAGTAGAACATGATCTTGCTCTGATTTTGATGATGACTGGTATGGTATGATAAACTGATGAGAGCTAGCCAGCTCGTAGACATGTTTAAATCTTGTTTGTCAAACTTACCTAACCAGTCAAAGAACAAGTTATAAACTTGTTTAACCGCATCTAGTTAACAAATCTTGTAAATGTAATCATATATGAATCTTAATTTGACAGTCGATGACTATCATCGACGTAAATATTAATCAGTTAACGTAATCAAATTACCATTCGACAGCTGCTGCTCCTATTATAAAAAGATGTGATAAATAAATAAACCAATAATGATAACGTCGACTGGACAAATTTTGACAAGACTACCATAAATATTGCAAATAATGTTGATTGCAGTGATCGTATACATCAATCACACGTACTATAATATCAGGATTATTTACTTATGAATTCTTCCTTATTAAAAGTGAAATCTAAAGAAGAAGAAAATATAAGGACTATTTACGTATTGTTCTGTATTAAAAGTATCTAAACAAAAAGAATGTGACAATTAAGACCATTGCAATAATTGGGGTCTCAGGTTAACGACGATATGCCTACAGGAAATGTGTCTAGCTATTAGGGACAAGGCAAAAATGTTCTCATCTAAAGGAAAAGAAAATATGAGAGCCAGAATCGGCTCGCATATTTTCTTTAAAACATCTCCAAGAAGCAACTTAGAAAGAAGAAATAAAGAGCATGACAAATACTTCTAAAACCAACCAACATATGTATGAGTTTTTTTTTTTTTTTAATATATTTTATTTTCATTGAAGCTATACTCGTACACGTATCGAAAATGTATTAGGGTCGTGATGAGCACTGTGATTTGTGAATAATTCCTAAGGCAAATCCACTTGCAAGCCGATTGATAATGCACCACGGTACAGGCTTCGAAAAACCGTTATTTTGTGAGTCATCTGTCACCGACAATCGTCAAACAAGCCACACAATACCCTGTATTGTGTTCGCGGTTTACATACCAGAATTCTTGATAGATGTGTAACATACTTAGTTACTTACTTAATGCCAGTTTGAGCTTACTTTTACTTTTTATGTAAATGTCAATTTTCGATAGGCTTCTTGCAGTCACTGAAGAAAATAAAATTCTGATCTAAATAATATTATTTCTGCTAATAATAAGTTATTATAAAGCTGTCTGCTGTTTTGTAGTTTCCGTTGGTATTTGCAGGAATAGTTTCAATTCTGTATGTTTGATTGAAAGTATACGGCACGTAATTATCATCATCAGGCCTTTCTATATTTTCTTACATTGTGCCTTTTAATTCTATTACTTTATTACAGTTCTCTCATCTGCATGCGTAGTTTGCAATAACAGTGTTCAAATTCATTCAGCCATCATTAGTGCCCACATGTTATTAAACGCTAAACTGCATTATTTCGAAAAAAATACCCTTCCGTAAAATCTACTGAGCCCGCATTGTTACCTTATTATGTAACTTAACTCCGATACCAAATCATGTGGGAATTAAATAACTGGTTTTTATAGAGCAAAGTGCCAATTAGCCGTAGGAATTTTATTAAACACCCACATTCAAATATAGCAATTGAAATCGTCAATTTAAATTTACCATTGCCTAAAACGACAACCGTTTACCAACTTTTTTATCGTGTTGCATTTGTAACTGTGTAATCTAACGAAAAAAAATCAGAGCGCAAAACTTGCCAGTCCAAGGCCTGCTCATGACTGTGTTGCAGAACAAATTAATAAAATAAGTATGACTAAAATATGAAAATAATATTAAGTAAATCACTTAATGCTCTTTGTGAATACTTTCGATATCAATTTATTAAATTAATTCTTAACATGTAATATCTTTCATCCTAAGTATTTATCAAAAGTAAACATTATAATTTCTAATAGCAGCCAAGAGGTAGGCAGAAGAAAATTTGGCAGGCCTAAAGCATGTAGGAGAAGTATGTCTTGTCATGAACGCAGAAAAGTCCTGGATCTGACCCAAGTACATAGGCATGTAACTTGATTTAGATTCAGTTAGACAAAACTTGTTACAGAACTTTCAGAACTACGCACCAGTAGCTATAAGTCAAACTTCAAAGATAACAATTTAATTTCCGAAACTTCTTATTTCGTTTGAAAGCCATATTGCATAATTAAAGAAAGTGAATACTGAAAATGTTAATCTCTCTAAAACAATGAAACAAACCTCAAACAAAAAAGGAGAAAGCAGCATTTAGCCAGATGATCTTTCGATAACTTGTAACAAAATGGCCTATAAATTACCATTGCCTGAGGTTACAACTGTGATTACAATCGCGGTCAATAGCGTCTTGTCACCGTCTTGTAAACCAGAAAAAATATGTGAATTTCTGTAGCGCAAGAAAGTTTATGTTAGATGCAGCACACAAAACTACTTAGATGGGTATAGCTTGACGAGATCAAAACTGGACTGGAACTAATCTAAAAATGTAATGAAAAAATCTGTGATAGATCATAATAGCAATGTAAGTGTAATATTATATACGTCGAAAGATTTAGGAATTATCTAGAATACTTACGTAATAATCCAGAAAAATAACTACCATTATGTACTAATGAAATTTTATGAAATAACAAACCATCATTGCAAAAAAAATTGCTAACACCTAAATATGCATGCACTCACACTCTCCGGCTTACACACACACACACACACACACACACATACACGCACACAGATACACACACACACCAATACGCACTGTTGTAATTATTGTATATTTTCTAGTATATATTCTGTTAAAATATTTTTTAAATATAATCTTAAGTAATCTCTTGTGACTTTATGTAAAACCTAGGTTAATCTTATACATGTAATTTTGTAAACGCTGTTAATTACGATTAAATAAATAAAATAAAATGGAAAGGGGTCACACACAACCCTCAGCTATGTGTAATACGAAGCAATGAGAGAGTTAACATTTTTATTTAGTTAACGCTAAAATGAAATTCTAAATTATTATCAGGACTAAGAGAAGTGTTAACCTTCCTATCTATACAATTTTCTGACCGGAAAAGGATGCATGATCTAATCCTCTCAGTATGTCCGTTAATTTAAAAAATGTTACTACAATAACATCGTGTCAGATTTCAAAAATTTGCATTTCTTTACTTACGTTACTTTGGCTCGAGATGAGATGAAAAAAAAGGTTCCAAATTCACAAAGACCCACAAGAATCACAACACTTCCACACGTTTTGCCAGTTCGTAAACGGTAAACCTATTTTCTTTTTTTTTTGAGATAAAAGAAAAAATATTTGCGTGAGTTCGGAAAATAAAGTATACAAGCGCGCACAACGCGTTATACGCGGCCGCGCGCTCTCCATCAACTGACTAGAGCTGTTGAACTGACTGATGTGCACTGCGCGTTACGCTATTGCGCGCCTACGGATTACAGAAATCAGAATTTAAAAGGCGAAAACTCAACTGTTCGCACATCTAGCAGCATGTGCAGTACGCGCCGCACAAATGAACCCTAAGCGTGTTTCCACTGAAGCGACGCAGAGCGAAGACGTGTGTTTTCAACCAATCAGATTATTGAGAGATAAAGCGATAAAAATATCACGTCATCTAACAATAACCTGGTTGATATACATACACATCTCCAATCCGCTGCGCCTTAGTGGAAACACACCTAAATTTTACATTCTTCCTACTAATTTTTGTTAATTTTTGTTTTGTTTGTTTTACTGCCAATTCAAGAGCTTAATATGTGGCGAACGTAACTCATTAGTTACGTCTTTCTGCAAGCGATTTATTTACTATTTAAATTAGCTAAGAAAAAAATATTTTATATATTGGTTGATGAAATTTAGAGTTCCCGTCCCAAGGTGCTGAAATGGTGACCTCGTACCGGAAAACGTAGCGTTGATAAGCGCTACACTATGGACAGACAACATCAAACGAGTTGCAGGGAGCCACAGAATCCAGGTGGCGCAAAACCCTGGCGTGTGGATGAGACTATGTCCAGCTGTGGGATATCTAGCAGTTGATGATAACGATGACCGATGAGGACTGGTTCAATGCAGCGCGTACGGCACGTGCTACTACGAGTAGATGTGCTGTCAACTTTAGTTTTTAAATTCAGCCCGAAGAATTGACAACCCTAAACTCTTATTACCTAAATATAACAACTTATATGGAAAAAGAAGATTGAATTACGTCATACCTTACTTAATTAATCAGCTCCCTAAGTCATTAACCGACGTAATAAATCAAAAAAATATAAAAGTTAAATTAAAGGAATACTATCAACAAATTATAATATCGAAGTATAATAATTAAACTGTATATTCTACAGTCTAATTATTGTACCTATTTAATTTTGAAAATAACGTGCCAGTAATATCGAAATATTGAATTGATAAATAAGTATCCACTTGTTACTACAACCTACACTTACTAATAATATTAATATCTTAATTCACTAATAATACTAACAACTAAACTTACCTATAATACTTATAATAATACTAACAACTTAACTTACTACTAACATATAATAATATCAATCATATATTTAGCATCATATTTGATAGTTACATTACTTGAACTAAACATTGCACTTACACAAAACAAAATCATCCTGTACCAAAGTTATAAATCACACACGAAGTAGTGTTAGTAAGATATCATATTACATGAAGTAGTGTGAGTGAGCGTCGACTGGTTTTACCACGTCTTACGCTATTCGCACCATACTACCTACCAACTTTTTTTTTTTTTATCTACCTACATATATTTAGAATTCTTATTGATAACCCATATTTAGCCTAATGTTGTTAGTTTATAAGTTTAGTAGTAAGTACTAGTAGAAATTGTTATACTAGATTAAATTATTGTTACGTGCACTACACATTGTCGACGACAGGTGTGCGGAAAAACTGATAAAGTTTATGAATACACCTGTTTTGTAAAATTTGTAAAAATTTGTTCTTAAATAAATAAATTATTATTATTATTATCTATATAACTTACTCTCACGCCCGGTTACAAAATAGATATATATATAAAAGCCAAAGGGAATATAATATACTTACATACATAAAAATAAATAAACCTACATATACATTTACATAAATACATATTTGTACCGGGCGGAGGATTGCGCCCCGGCAGGGGAGACCAAACGGCCGGGGGTCAGGGCGACAGGTTGAGAAAGCGGCGGACTATCCTAGCCGAGTCTAGCAAGACCGCTTTTTGCATCCTGGCTGCGAGCGAACTGCCACGGAACCCCAGTCGCCTCAGATGGTGAGCGAGGCTGACTGGGATCAACCCGTTTGCAGATATGACGATTGGGATGATTTCGGTGGACTCCACATGCCACATGTCGGAAACCTCGTGAGCCAGATCAAGATACTTGCGTTTTTTCTCCGTCTCAGCTCTCACGAGGTTCTCGTCATATGGAATGGTGATGTCCACCAAAAACACCCTCGACTGTGCCCGGTCCACCACCACGATGTCAGGCTTATTCGCTAGAATAGTCCTGTCCGTGATGATGGACCGGTCCCAATAGAGCCGGACTCCGTCGCGCTCGAGTACCGGCACCGGTGTGTACCTGTAATACGGCAGCCTCTCATCCAGGAGACCGTACTTCAGAGCAAGCTCTTGGTGAAGGATTTTGGCTGCTTGGTTGTGTCTGTGCAGATACTCAGTGTTGGCAAGCGCCGAACATCCCGAAAGCACATGTCTGAGTGACTCACCGGGATGGCGACAAGCTCGACAGATGTCGTGAGTGCCATCCTTCAGAATGTACTTTCGGTAGTTCCGCGTCTTGACCACCTGATCTTGTATCGCACAGACAAACCCTTCGGTTTCCCCGAAGAGGTCACCAAAGCGCAGCCATTGCACGGACGCTTTTTTATCTACGTGTGGCTCATTAAGAGCTTTAAAAAAGCGTCCGTGCAACTCCTTCTCCTTCCATACGGTCTCCCGGTCAGAGGTGCTAAGTACCACCGGTTTCTGCCACTCGGTTTTGGCTAAGGATAGTGGAGTGAGTCCTTTATCACATTCTATGACCTCTCTATGCATGGGGGACCCCCTCATCGTCTCAAAGTAGATTCTGAGATTGGATATCTCCCGGTTATGCATGGTCTTGACGCTTAATACGCCTCGACCTCCACACTTCCGGGGGATATACAATCTCATCACAGACGATTTTGGATGGTGCATGCGATAGAGAGTCATAGTCGTGCGGACTTTTCTGTCCAGGGTGTCAAGTTCGGTCTGAGTCCAACTGAGCACGCCAAAGGTGTACATGAGGACGGGCATAACCCAGCCGTTATAAGCTCGGACCTTATTGGCGCCTGACAAATAACTTTTACAGATTTTTGTCAGACGGCCAAAAAAGGCCTCGCAAACAGACTGTTTCATGTCCGCCTCTTTTACACCTAGGGATTGTGACATGCCCAGATACCGGTATGACTCAGCTTCAGAGAGGGTCTTAATGTTGGTTGGCTCGAGACTAATCTCGGCCGAATGAGTAACCTGTCCCCTCTCCACATGTATGACCGCACACTTGTCCAGTCCAAGCTCCATCCTGATGGAATTGCTGAACTCAGTGGTGATGTTCAGCAGCTCCTTCAGGCGGGTGGCATTGGGTGCCAGCAGTTTGAGGTCATCCATGTACAGAAGGTGAGGTACTTTTGTCCCTCCTCTCCGAAACTGAAAGCCTGTCCCCGAGCCCTCCAGCAGGGTGCTAAGCGGGTTCAGAGACAGGCAAAACCATAGCGGGCTCAGACAATCACCCTGGAAGATACCCCGCCCTATCCTTATCCGGTCATCGGCAGCCGCCAACCGCTCACCATGGAGACACAGGATCGTGCTCCACTGCCCCATGCATGCCTCAAGGAAGTCTCGAACTGCACTGTCAACTTTGTACAGCTCAAGGACCCTCAAGAGCCACGAATGAGGCACCGAGTCGAATGCCTTTTTGTAGTCGATCCAGGCGGCGGAGAAATTCCGACGGTTGCGTCTGACCAGTTGGCCCGCAACGGAGTCGATGAGAAGGAGCTCCTTAGTACCACGACCACCGCCCCGACATCCGTTCTGAGCCCCAGACATGATGTTATTCTCGTCTATGTGACGGGAGATCTTGAGGCTCAGAACGGACGTCAGTGTCTTATAGATGGTAGCAAGACACGTTATGGGACGATACTTAGCCGGATCGGTGGTATCGGTGGACTTTGGAGCTAGGTGAGTGACCCCGGTAGTGAAAAGGCTCGGGAGCGCCCTCTGCTCGAGAGCCTCTTGGAATTGTCGCGCCAAGGTCGCATGGCAAACCGAAAAACCTTTCAGCCAGTAGTGATGCAGTCCGTCGGGTCCCGGGCTTTTCCAGTTCGGGGCCCGCCTTACTGCACCAGCTACATCCTCCGCAGAGATGGCGACCGGGTTCATCGGTTCTATTCTGGCACATGCTTCCTCTACCGCCGCAATCCAAGGGCCCTCCTCATGCTCCACCTCTCTCGACCACACCCCCCGCCAGAAAGCGACTAGGTCGGCCGGGTCCGGCCGCTGAGAGGTAGAGCAGACTGCTGGGCACTCCAGTCTTTTGTAGAACCTTTTCTGATCACTCGAGAAGAGACGATTTTGCTGAAATCGCTCAACTCTTGCCGAGTATCGTCGGATGCGGTTCCCCCATGCAGCGATTTTCTGCTTCAGGTCGTCGATGCGCTCTGTTAGCTTTTGCGCAATATCGGGCTGGTCCAACCTGACCCCACACCCGTTAAACGCAACTCTAACAGATCGCACAATCCTTGGCCTAGTGTTGCCCGACCTGAAGCTTTGCAGTCTGCCAATGAGGACTCTGGCAAGAGTGATACGGTGTTCTATTCTCTTCTTCCAGGCCGGTTCCGTGCTGCGCCTTGTGGCAGCAGCACGCCCCAGTCCCGGAGTCTTGGCACCGATGAATCGGTGTACGGCTAGCGCCGCTCCGAAGAGAATAGAAGCCGTATCACCCAGGCCAGTGCTGCTCTCCAGATGTTGTGGCAGCATTTTGTTTATGGCCTCAATGACATCCCGCGTCGCTACATTTAGTGTAAGTCGGGAGAGCCGCGGACGATTCTCTAGAGGAGCGCTCCGGATTTCAGAAATCGCCTCTTCTAGAATCCCTCTCATCCGCTCTATATCAAGGGAGACTGTTCCCTCAGTGTCTTCCTCCACAGGCAAATCTTGTGACGTGGTAATTGTCTCCTCGCGGACAGGCGCCGCCTGGGAGACGATTTGCTCTGCGGTAGGTGCTGAGACTTCCGGGACAGCCTCACGTCGCAATCGTTCGAGCTCGGTAGCGTTGAAGATGTTAGAACGCTGAATATACCGAGCCCGGTCTGCCAGGTTTTGTTCCGTGACAGTTAAGTTCGGCTCGAGCAGCAGGAACTCGCGGTACATTGCCGCTCGGTAGCCAGTCCGTCCGGTTTCCCCTCCTGTCGCCCTGTAGTACGCACGCATGACATTCTCGTTCATGAGAGAAGTCCAGCGCATGCGGCGTACACCACCAGCGGCGGGCGCCGAAGATTGGGCCCTGGTGGACCCTGTCGGAGCCAAGCCATCTGGTGGGGATGATGGATATGTCGACCGGCTAGGTGGCAGCGCCGGTCGACTGGTGGCACTGGCGGCCCGCATGCTGCCACGCCCAGCGCCAGCTCCAGGCGCGCCCTGGCGACCCCCAGGCAGCGGCCCTATTCGCTCATTCCTTTTTCCGTTATCCATCATATAAAAGGGGGGGGGGGGGGGCGAGGGGCGGCTACATCACTCGGGGTCCACTCAGGTCCCCGAGGAGGCTGTTTGCGGCCAGCGCGCCGAGCCTTAGGGAACTTGGATGTTGATCAGTTCCCCAGTTCCCTTAGTCGCCTCTTACGACACCCACGGGATGAGAGGGGGTGGCAACATTCTACTCTGCCGGTGCCACACGGCATTTATTATCATTATTATTATCTATATAACTTACTCTCACGCCCGGTTACAAAATAGATATATATAGAAGCCAAAGAGAATATAATATACTTACATATATAAAAATAAATAAACCTACATACACATTTACATAAATAAATATTTGTACCGGGCGGAGGATTACGCCCCGGCAGGGGAGACCAAACGGCCGGGGGTCAGGGCGACAGGCTGAGAAAGCGGCGGACTATCCTTGCCGAGTCTAGCAAGACCGCTTTTTGCATCCTGGCTGCGAGCGAACTGCCACGGAACCCCAGTCGCCTCAGATGGTGAGCGAGGCTGACTGGGATCAACCCGTTTGCAGATATGACGATTGGGATGATTTCGGTGGACTCCACATGCCACATGTCGGAAACCTCGTGAGCCAGATCAAGATACTTGCGTTTTTTCTCCGTTTCAGCTCTCACGAGGTTCTCGTCATATGGAATGGTGATGTCCACCAAAAACACCCTCGACTGTGCCCGGTCCACCAGCACGATGTCAGGCTTATTCGCTAGAATAGTCCTGTCCGTGATGATGGACCGGTCCCAATAGAGCCGGACTCCGTCGCGCTCGAGTACCGGCACCGGTGTGTACTTGTAATACGGCAACCTCTCATCCAGGAGACCGTACTTCAGAGCAAGCTCTTGGTGAAGGATTTTGGCTGCTTGGTTGTGTCTATGCAGATACTCAGTGTTGGCAAGCGCCGAACATCCCGAAAGCACATGTCTGAGTGACTCGCCGGGATGGCGACAAGCTCGACAGATGTCGTGAGTGCCATCCTTCAGAATGTACTTTCGGTAGTTCCGCGTCTTAACCACCTGATCTTGTATCGCACAGACAAACCCTTCGGTTTCCCCGAAAAGGTCACCAAAGCGCAGCCATTGCACGGACGCTTTTTTATCTACGTGTGGCTCATTAAGAGCTTTAAAAAAGCGTCCGTGCAACTCCTTCTCCTTCCATACGGCCTCCCGGTCAGAGGTGCTAAGTACCACCGGTTTCTGCCACTCGGTTTTGGCTAAGGATAGTGGAGTGAGTCCTTTATCACATTCTATGACCTCTCTATGCATGGGGGACCCCCTCATCGTCTCAAAGTAGGTTCTGAGATTGGATATCTCCCGGTTATGCATGGTCTTGACGCTTAATACGCCTCGACCTCCACACTTCCGAGGGATATACAATCTCATCACAGACGATTTTGGATGGTGCATGCGATAGAGAGTCATAGTCGTGCGGACTTTTCTGTCCAGGGCGTCAAGTTCGGTCTGAGTCCAACTGAGCACGCCAAAGGTGTACATGAGGACGGGCATAACCCAGCCGTTATAAGCTCGGACCTTATTGGCGCCTGACAAATAACTTTTACAGACTTTTGTCAGACGGCCAAAAAAGGCCTCGCAAACAGACTGTTTCATGTCCGCCTCTTTTACACCTAGGGATTGTGACATGCCCAGATACCGGTATGACTCAGCTTCAGAGAGGGTCTTAATGTTGGATGGCTCGAGACTAATCTCGGCCGAATGAGTAACCTGTCCCCTCTCCACATGTATGACCGCACACTTGTCCAGTCCAAGCTCCATCCTGATGGAATTGCTGAACTCAGTGGTGATGTTCAGCAGCTCCCCCAGGCGGGTGGCATTGGGTGCCAGCAGTTTGAGGTCATCCATGTACAGAAGGTGAGGTACTTTTGTCCCTCCTCTCCGAAACTGAAAGCCTGTCCCCGAGCCCTCCAGCAGGGTGCTAAGCGGGTTCAGAGACAGGCAAAACCATAGCGGGCTCAGACAATCACCCTGGAAGATACCCCGTCCTATCCTTATCCGGTCATCGGCAGCCGCCAACCGCTCACCATGGAGACACAGGATCGTGCTCCATTGCCCCATGCATGCCTCAAGGAAGTCTCGAACTGCACTGTCAACTTTGTACAGCTCAAGGACCCTCAAGAGCCATGAATGGGGCACCGAGTCGAATGCCTTTTTGTAGTCGATCCAGGCGGCGGAGAAATTCCGACGGTTGCGTTTGACCAGTTGGCCCGCAACGGAGTCGATGAGAAGGAGCTCCTTAGTACCACGACTACCGCCCCGACATCCGTTCTGAGCCCCAGACATGATGTTATTCTCGTCTATGTGACGGGAGATCTTGAGGCTCAGAACGGATGTCAGTGTCTTATAGATGGTAGTAAGACACGTAATGGGACGATACTTAGCCGGGTCGGTGGCATCGGTGGACTTTGGAGCTAGGTGAGTGATCCCGGTAGTGAAAAGGCTCGGGAGTGCCCTCTGCTCGAGAGCCTCTTGGAATTGTCGAGCCAAGGTCGCATGGCAAGCCGAAAAACCTTTCAGCCAGTAGTGATGCAGTCCGTCGGGTCCCGGGCTTTTCCAGTTCGGAGCCCGTCTTACTGCACCAGCTACATCCTCCGCAGAGATGGCGACCGGGTTCATCGGTTCTATTCTGGCACATGCTTCCTCTACCGCCGCAATCCAAGGGCCCTCCTCATGCTCCACCTCTCTCGACCACACCCCCCGCCAGAAAGCGACTAGGTCGGCCGGGTCCGGTCGCTGAGAGGTAGAGCAGACTGCTGGGCACTCCAGTCTTTTGTAGAACCTTTTCTGATCACTCGAGAAGAGACGATTTTGCTGAAATCGCTCAACTCTTGCCGAGTATCGTCGGATGCGGTTCCCCCATGCAGCGATTTTCTGCTTCAGGTCGTCGATTCGCTCTGTTAGCTTTTGCGCAATATCGGGCTGGTCCAACCTGACCCCACACCCGTTAAACGCAACTCTAACAGATCGCACAATCCTTGGCCTAGTGTTGCCCGACCTGAAGCTTTGCAGTCTGCCAATGAGGACTCTGGCAAGAGTGATACGGTGTTCTATTCTCTTCTTCCAGGCCGGTTCCGCGCTGCGCCTTGTGGCAGCAGCACGCCCCGGTCCCGGAGTCTTGGCACCGATGAATCGGTGCACGGCTAGCGCCGCACCGAAGATAATAGAAGCCGTATCACCCAGGCCAGTGCTGCTCTCCAGATGTTGTGGCAGCATTTTGTTAATAGCCTCAATGACATCCCGCGTCACTACATTGAGCGTAAGTCGGGAGAGCCGCGGACGATTCTCTAGAGGAGCGTTTCGGATTTCAGAGATCGCCTCTTCTAGAATCCTTCTCATCCGCTCTATATCCAGGGAGACTGTTTCCCCAGTGTCTTCCTCCACAGGCAAATCTTGTAAGGTGGTAGTTGCCTCCTCGCGGACAGGCTCCGCCTGGGAGACGATTTGCACTGTGGTTGGTGCTGACACTAGTAGTGTTGAATTGGGGATTCTGTATCAAAATTGGTGGGGATTTTGGATCACTCTCGCTACGCTCGCTCGCTTCGCTCGCCGTGATCCAAAATCGCCACCAATTTTGATACAGAATTCCCCAATTCTAAACTACTGTCCTCAACAACACATTAAATAAATGGAGTGTAGCTAAATCCAAGCAAAAATTAATCAACTATCCGTATTTTGAACAAACTATTCACATGGTTTAAGAACGAAATATTCATTCTATTTGCACGAGCAAATATGGTGATAAAACTAGATAGGTACTAAGAAACCTTGAATTTTAAAATTACTCTTCAAATGTAATATTTTTACAACATGAAAAACAACTATTTGGCTATAACAACCTACACCAAATATTGTGTTTTCAATACGAGTATAATCAGTAAATTAAATAAAAGAAGCAGGTATATGGAAGTTAAACAAGCATATTTAATCATCTAAAACTTTATTATTCATACACCACTTTTTTAAACAAGTTACATTTTTCAGCGCACAGATGGTCGGATGATAAACACAACTATATATGTCAGAATGTGAATTATACAACTCATACAATGTTAATAAACGAGGACATCCTTTATCTTCTAAATTATGTACGTTAGGATTACTTAATATATCTTTTAACCATAACTGCTTTTCAAGGCCTTTACAATAAATATCATTATTTTTTAAAATATCTATTAGATGGTATTTATAGGTCTCGTAAGGCACGATTCCCTCGCTCCATAATATTTTTCTATTCTTTTCAATCCATTTAACTTGTTTCTTTTCTGTGTCTGTTAGCCATTCATAGGGATATGGCGGTTTTATTAACAAAACTTGAACTCGATCACTATACACTATAGCAATCTCTTTAGGCAGAAAGTAATTTTGATCATTTTTAAAACCTTGAACGTCCACAATAATTTTCATGATAGTTTTCGAACAATGTTACTCAGCGGCCTATACTCCACAAGACGATCGTTTATGATTAAACAGTAAGCGCTGGTATTGCTTGGAATTTCCTGAGACGTTTCTATTTCCAGACGAACATCAACTGGACCAGTTTTTAAATTTTCATTTTGTCTGGAACAATCTATGACAAATAAAGGCGCTATTTCTTTAAATGTATGAAGATCAAGCAGTGGATCAATAGGAAGGTTGTAAAACGACTGACGAAACTTGGTGTACATGTCGTATAATATACTGTATTTATTTTCCTCAAACTTGAGATTTAAAGCATCATACGGATAATAGTGGGAATTCAGGAATAATGTGACATTGGTTAATGTACAATGATCGAATATTGTGCTGTCTCTGTTTTTAACATTTTTTCTATTAGTTTGCAAACCAAATATAACATATCGAGGTTTTTCTAATTGAGAAGCAGTCTTTAACGCCCATGAATGTTTGGTAGTTTTTGGCAATAATGGATATTCATACAAATCCCAATTTCTAAATGCTATTTGTACGGGATTATCTTTTTCTAATTTCCTTAAAAGTATTAATCTTTGCTGATCTGATACTTTAATATGTGGTACTCGCCATTGGATTCTCTGTATATCAATGTCTACAATATCATCGCTACCCATGACAACACTATTTATGTTAGTACTACCTCTGTTAAGTATGAGTTCATGTTTACAGTTTATTATTATTTTATTGTAGTCTTCAGCAAAACCTAAAATCTTATTTAAGGGTATCAAAGCATTAAAATTTCCATTTTGATTTTTAAATCCGTCTATATTCCAACCCCAAGCAGCAGCCGCTTTACTGTCACCGCTATTCATTGAAATGAAAGATTTTATGGTTGTAGTTATTCCAGCATTTCTAATACGATCGATTTCAACACCATTCATTTCGTATCGGATATCTTGAAAAAGAAATGCAATTGCATTATTACTGAAGTCAACACTTTTCTTTTGAACTTTGCCAGCTTGATCTTTATGAGTCACCGAAACTTTTCCTTCAATGTAAATGGAACTGGCTGATGGTAACACGTAAATATCTTGCTGGTGAATAGGTATCCGAATTTCATCATTTTCATTGAAACTGTTATTGTATGGATTATATGTATGAACCTCATAACTCTCGATAGAGTTATCGAATTCAGGTAATTCGTTGATCTGAAGGAGGCTCATACTTTGAAGCCGAGGGCTTTAAGAAATTGTTTATTACTCTGATGAATTTTTTTATATACTCTAACACGTCTTCTTTGTTTTACACTTTCCTTGGTAATAACTTTCTTAATAGTTGGGTTATACTCTTTATAATAATTACTTTTGTTAAATACGATCATTTTGACTTTTTCAAATGAAGACACAAAACAATAGTTTCGCCCTTAAAATTTATATTATTGCCTTCCAAATCCAAAATTTTTATTGTTATTGATGAAATTATCTTTCTTTTGACCGGAAAATATATCACATTACTTGGAGATTCTATAAATCTATGACCTGGAGGAATGTTTGGCACAAACTCATAAATAATATGTGAAGGAGAACCGTTAGTGTACGAACTCTGTACAAGATCACATTCGATCCTTATGACAGACAGTGGTAGAATGTTAACGGATTCTGTAGATTCATGCCATTTATTTGCTTTTAGTTTTTCGTTAGAAAAACCTAGCATAGGTCCAATACTATTTTCTGAATTAAAGTTTATAGTTTCAGTACAGTACAAAGAGCATGTCATTGTATTGATGTTAGATTTTATTTGTAATTCACAATTTTCAACTCTTTCTTTTAGGTATTCATACAAATCTTGTAAATCGTAAGCACCTGGTTGAATAAGAATTCTTTTTTTCTCTTCTCCATATTCAAACACATTATTATTATAGTCTACATTTGGAATTGAATTAAATGCAGAAAAATATACTAAGCCACACTCATATTCGTCTTCCAAAATAAGAGGAGGGGCGTAAAATGATTCTAGAATAGATTTTTCACCCACGATCGTGAGTGTAATAGACATGATGGTTAAATGAGCTTACATATTTTTGTATCATCTATTTATTTTCAATTTTTATTCCAAAAATTAATAAGAAATTTGATACATAGATGGCCACAGTTATAAGAATTAGATCCTTGATAATTGTCATAATTATAATTAATATTCGCTCCCACATATTTTACAAATTCTTTAGGCGGTTTCAAATTACCATAACTATCAAAGTATTCAATGTAATTATTTATTTTTGCATAGGCTACCCAATGAGTTCCAGGATTTTGAGAGCTATCTAAGTTGATGATACCACACTCTTTTTTAAAAGGATATTTTGGAAGTTCATTTCTCATAAATACACCTCTGAAATAAGGAATATTTTTTGAAATTTTTAGAATATCCAAGTTACTTAGAGCACGATTAGGTAGCCGCCGAATCAGTTTTTTTCCTTTGCTGTGTATATTCCCAAACCATTACCATAGGGCTTTATAAATAATCCTTTTCCGATACACAATGTTTCCATCTTCTCGTTATGTCTCTTTAGTTCTTGAAATTTTTTTTTCATTAAATTAATAGCATTGACTGCTTTCACTATACTAGCAGTACCACCCGCTAAGCTGCCCGCGGCAGACAATCCTGCAAATATGGGGACTAGTGGCAAAACCCCACCTGTCTTTGGTATGGGTATTATACGCGGTACATTAACTGAAGATGTCGCTGCTAATTCCTTAGCAGCAGCAAGAGCTAATTCGATTGCAGCTTTTTTGCATTTAGGTTTCAATTTATGGATATGTTTTTTCGCGCGAGATACAATATCCTTAAAGCTTTTCTTAAAACCAGCACCAGAATTACTTGTTTTCAAATTGTTAGATTTTCTTCTCAAAGTCATTTTACGCTTGGATGGTTGTTTCTCCATTTTTAATAAAAGAGAACTCTGCTCAGTATCGTAGATAATAAGAGACTGAAAGTTGTTAACATAAAATGTGTTTATAAAAGATTTAGTTTATCTATCCAACTGTTTTCACTAGGCGGCAGACCTAACCATTTGACATATAATTTATTTCCTTTTGTTTTTAAAACCTTTTCAATAAGATATATATCAGGATGTTTTGTTTTTTGTAATTCTTCAGTATAGAATGATCCTAAAATAGGTCGCTGTCTTGCATCTTTTAGAAGGTAAGTAATTGGATGAGTGTTTTGAACTTGAGCTATATTAAAAATTTCAGTTGACCAGTTGGGAGTATATCCTTTGTCAAAAGTTCCTTTGTATTTGCTTATTCTTACATAATCTCCAATTTTGAATTTTGAACGTTTCTGCGATGGTGCTGATAATTGTAGTAGTCTGTATCTTTTTAGTATATTTTGTTTATTCTTTTCATTAACTTTATCTGGAGCTGTACCAATTGTTCTGTGAAATGTGGAGTTATATTTTTTCATGATGTGCTCGAGGGTTCCATCATTCCATTTGTAATTCCCTTGCAAGCTAAATTGCTTGTACATTTTAGTTTTCAACGTTCTTATAAATCTTTCTACTATTGACGCCTTTTTAGTGGAATAAGTGGAATAATGATTTATACCGTATTTTTGTAATAATTTTTTGAAACAACTATTATAAAATTCTGTTCCTAAATCAGTTTGTAGATTTTTGGGAACACGACCTTTTTCTAGTAACTTACTAAATGCTTCAGTCACAGTTTCTTTATTTTTAAGTTTAAGCGGATATGCCCATGCATACTTTGAAAAAGCATCGATGACTGTTAAAATATATTTATATTGTGAATTATCTTTTGAGAATGATTGCATATCAACTAAATCGGCCTGCCATACATCATCAATGTCTTTAAGTATAACATGTCTTCGAGGAAAATTTTTCCTAACATTTTTATGTATTTCATTTACTACACTATCTTTGCTCATTTTTTGAATTTACGACTTACACCTTCTATATTCCTTTTTAGACTATTTATTTCTGATTTTAACTGCAACAATGTTTCCTCTACTGTTTTTAATCGTATATAGAGCCCATCTAAGAATTTGTCAACATATAGTTTAGTAGCACAGTCGTTTGGGTCAATGGGTGTACCAACATGTTTGATGATTTTATGTTGAGCATCAAAGATATTTTCTAAGGCAGAGCTATCCATTTTCAGTTTCTTGTGTACATGATGACCAAACTTGTTGACATTCATGTTCAACAGTGTTTATAGAACTAAGCAAAAATGTAACCAGGTTTTATTTTTATATACTTATTTTATTATACCAGCTTCTTTAAGTTCTTCAATTATTGATATAATCTCATTGTCATGACTAGTGTTGCCAGCATCTTTTGAAGCAATTAAAATTTTCAATCTATCTACTAACTCATTCGGATCATCCCAGTATATGAAATCTGTATTTTTTTTCAAAGTTTTAAGAGTTGGCATAAAACCACCTTGTTTTTTTTCTTTTAATTCACTATCAGTAAAGAGAGGTTTCACAATTTTAGTATATTTTGTCCCTTTATCGCCTTTAATCTGATTCGTAGGGTTATAATCTCTCCTATGTGCACTAGTATTGCATAAAATATCTTTATATACTAATTTATCTTGATCAGATACAATCTTTACATCTGGTTTACTCTGAAATAATAATTCTGCCAAACCTGGGGTTACTTCATAGGATCTATTTCCTATTTTAGCCATCATATTTTTGCTATGAGCATCACCATCTGAAAATGTTACTTTTGTATTTCCAATCATTAAATTACTATTTTCATTACGTACACCAAAAGGTACATTCAAATTATAGATTTCATTGCTTTTTTCAGGCGTTGGAGATGGAGTATAGAATTCTTCGATTTCTTCAAAATTTTGGGTAGAAGTTATTGGTTTTGGTGTTACATAATTTTTATCATCATTTTCTATGTTTTTAATTTTATCAGAAGTTGAAGGTGAACATGTATCTGGTAAATCATGGTGACTATTGTTTTTATTTTCTTTTTTTTGCAATACTATGGATTCTAATGGATCCGTTATGGATTTAAAAAGTTTGCGCCTTTTTAGTTCTAAATCATCTTCTTCTTCACGCATTTGTTTTGCTTTCTTTTTGATGGTTTCAATTGATTTAATTAATTGTTTCTTTACAACGGCTTCCATTTTTAAATTAAATATGGGTAGGTATTCTTACCAGTGCTCTCATTTGACTGACTAAATTTGTGTCTCGTATGTGGTATATAATTGTAAAATTGTTAGTCGAATTTCACGAATATGTCAAATGTTTTTCTGTACCGACCGTTATTTAGTTCGCAATCTTTGTTGATTGATAAAAACATAAACGGATCTTTCCAAATACTTGCACACAATTGTTTAAAGACATGCCAGCTCATATCAGAATTAACATGTTCCTTATATATATGTTTTAAGTTTATATCATCTTGCTTGAAAATAATTAAAAAGTTAACATTGTCACGTATTAATTGCTTAGGAATTTTTGAATATGTTTGGGTCAAGTAAAAGCAATCAATTTGTTTGTGTCTGCCCATCGAAAAATAATTTCGAATATTAACTTGATTTTCACAAGTCACGTCGTCAAAAATGAAAATAGAATTTCTTAAGGCTTCAGTTGGCGAAATAACTTCTTCACTATTTTTGAACATAATAAATTTAACATCTGGAGTATTTTGAAAAACTTTTTGTAGGAAACAATATTTAGATTGAAAAGTGGACTTTGAGTAAATATAAACATTTTGGAATTTAAGTCCATTTTCGTGCAATAATAAGTTTATCATAATATTTGTTTTCCCACAGTTGGAGGGTCCGCAAATTATGCATCGAATTGTGTTTGGTAGAAGTTTACTATGTCGGCTAAAGCATGGTGGTGGTGTTTCAACATCTATATAATTTATTTTTAATGATTCAGCCTGTTTTATCAACTTCATATTACTGATTGATGATAATTTTAAAAATGCAACTTATTAAATAACTTCATATTATTGCTAGTTGATTTAAATTTTAAGGTATTGCTTGTAGGTATCACATTCGTGTTTCACTTCGCACTTGTCTAGCGCACTATTATTTGTCGATGATTATATTAAAATGTAGGTATACATTTTAATTTAAACCTTGTGATAATAGTATGAAATTGAAATTCGTAAGAACTTAATATTAAACAGGTTCTAACATGTCGCTAGAGATTGCATAATGCGGACGAATGTCATACAAGTATATACAATTGTTTTGAAAACTTGACTCCATAGATTTGTTACTAAACAATTTTCATTCCCAGATCTTCTCACGCAAGGAACTCACTCGCTTCTGGTTAGTGAAAAAAATTACTTATATAATATTTTGACTGTATTCTTTTCTATTTTAGAATTTGTTTATTGATATTTTTATAAATGTTGTTTTATTGTTATATTTATAAAATTTTGTATTTTGTTACAGCATCATGTCGGACTTTTATTTCACGGATGACGAAAGAAACACAAGTATGAATAATCCATTTTATGGAGCTCAAGACTTGGATGCTATTTTAGAAAGAGAAGAAGAGAATAGATTGAAAGCTTTACGTGAGCAAAAAAATAATGAAACACTTGAAAATAACACCAGTTTGAAAACCATAAAAAAGAAAAATAAATTGTCTTTAAAAAAGAAGCTTCCAAAAATAGATCATGTGATTTCACCAGCTCCAGATTCATCTTTTGTTATACGGAAAAATAAAGCAAAGGGAAGCCACATTATAAAAATTGAAATACTTGAAATTGATAGTAAAGAACAGGAGAACAGTGCAAAGACTAATTTGAGTGTACAGTACATAGTGAGTGATAATTATGACAATATGATGGATGCTACAGAAGATTTAATTAATAGGATTATACAAAAGCTAAGTGTGCCTGAATAGTTAAATTTAATATTATTTTATTGTTATTTTGCGATTGTAAAAATAAAAAGCATAAATGAGTTCTAATTAAAGTATAAAGTATATTTTATATTTTCATATCATGCAAGTAAGTTGTAGTCCGAATATTTTCCATTAAGTAGTAAGTTTTTATAATACGTTAATCTTATGTTAAGTACTAAGTTTATGAAGTAATGTAAATAATTGGTTGAATTAATAAAGGGAATATAAAATATGTTGTGATTTTATTTGAAATAAAACACTGTGGTAAACTTAATCAAATTTATTAAATGCTAAATTACCATTAAAACTAATATTAAAATTAGACACATAAAAATTTGTAAAATACATAGGTACTTAGCATAATATTTTTACTAAAGAATCGTGCTGTAATGCCCCCAAGGCAAAGTTTTAAAATCATTTTCCATTATTTGCCTTTTATTATCATCACTATTTAATACTAATTTATTAATTTTCTGAGTAAAAACCTGATGATTTTTTGATCGTATGACAAACATATCATCTCTTATATTTTCATTGCAAAATAAGGCTTTCTTATATTTCTCAAAGTTTAATTTTTTTGTCACAGGCTTCGTGATACCCTTTGCTTTACTGATAGTTTTTTTCTCAGAAAGTAAACAATATAATTTTGCGCGTAAACCAACAAATTTAGAAATGATTTCTCCTCCCATTTCGTCTTTAAAATATCCAGGTATTT
The DNA here is from genome assembly GCF_905333055.1 of Maniola jurtina. NCBI lineage: Eukaryota > Metazoa > Arthropoda > Insecta > Lepidoptera > Nymphalidae > Maniola > Maniola jurtina. The sequence goes on from NC_060045.1 coordinate 2,233,444, forward strand.
TCATATTAGCTTTCGGCATATTAAAAATATTATCATCTTCAAAATTGCTAGTATCAAAATAATGAATGTTATCTTTCATATCTTCATAAAAATCATCAGTTTTTACAAGATATAGTAAACTATCAGTATCCGTATAACATAACTGAACATTATTTCCATAGATTCTTTTTATGACCGAATAATGAAAATGATACAAATGCGTTTTCGACAGTTCAAGAATCGTGAATCCAATATATATTGGTCGATCTAAGACAATTTTTGTTTTTTTCAATTGAATAGCTACTAAGTTTTCAGAAAAAATTGATAAACTGTGAAAATGTGGTGCACTAATATATTTTTCCGCTCCATTCAATTTATTAGTATTATTTGTAGTATCTCTCCAAACGTTTACTAGTTTTACGTCAACCTGCTTCCTTTTGTTTTCTATCGTTTTTCCAAAAATAGAATTATTCTGCTTTTTAAAAAAGTCTTTCTCAAAATCAGACTTGGCATTTTGTCTGAGACTTGTGTTTAAAAAAATATAAGGCTCTAAAAAGTTGTCCTGATAAAAAGATAGCACTCTGTATATTTTTAAAAGCAATAAACCATTCTTTAAGCATTCTTGCAAGTGCATATAATGAATAACAAAACGATGTTTATTATATAAATTTGCCACCAATTTTTTGCTTTGATTTTGAGCAGGAGAATATTTTTCCGCAGCAAATGGTAGGTCTGAATGAGCATCATGAATATTATCCGGATAACATAAATCTACCTCGAGAATATATCCACACTGACTTTTTTTAGAAATGTTCCTTACATCAAAATTTTTAATTTCATTTTCATTTAAAAATTTAAAGTCACGCATTGGCATTTTTTGCATCATAGCAAAACCGTAAAGGTTGACACAGTCTAAATAAATTAAGTACGTACTTGACTCATTTTTATTGTAGGATGGTAAATATTTATTGTTTGCTTCAGCATATCTCAATGAACACTGGGCTAAACCACCTCGAATACCTTTTTCTAACATCTGATACATATCCACATCAGAAATCAAATCAAGCTCAACTTTAGTATATAACAACATTGCGTCCCAACTTAAAGATGGAGATGATACATAATAGCAGGGGTCTAAATTATAATAGTCTAAACTCATATTTCTGAACTTTTCAAAAACGTCGCATAGTAATAAGACATCGCATTGTAAGTATAAATCTGTATACTCTCCTAAGTTTTTTATACCAAAAGTTTTCCATATTTTTAAAGCGTGTTCGTAATCCTCAATGGAAATATTTTCACCTGTGAGTTTATTAAAAAAAATCGAATGTTTTGGTAACTTTGTTTCATTATATTTCTCCCATGCATCCATATAATCATAACAATAGACACCCTTTTTACAGGCCAAATTTAATAAGTGTTCATCCTTAATAAATACACGCATATGCTGAAAATCATTCGGATGAAGACTCTTTGCCAGTTTATCCAAACCCGAACTCAAAAAATTAAATGAATCGATAAACTTCAGTTGAGCAGCATTTGTTTTATCAATAGGTAAAAATTTTGTGAATGATATATATTTTTCTTTAGATTTTGGTATCAAGCTCGTTTTTCCGGTAATTTCTGATAATTCTTTAATAAATAAGTGGCAATCATAACCACTCAAGTTATGAAAAATGATCGGTATAAACGTACATTTTTTTGCATTTATGTTACAAGTGTTGTGAGCAGGGCCTCGGTATTTACCTGTAAAATGGTCATGATCCTTTACTATTATATCATATTTTTTAAACATTGTTTTACAGATGCAGCAAATTTTTGCTTCATTATATGAAGTCAACTCTTCGGTAGTAAGAGGAAACATTGGATTATTTGTATTTAAAATACCGTGCAATCTTTTTACATCTCGCGTAATGCTTTCAACAAATTTTTTACCACAGTTTGGTCCGCGATAGCTTACAAAGTCATTAAGCTCAGGTTTAGAATGGCAACATATGTAATAAGCGAAACAAGATGGTTCATGTGTTTGTATATCTTCAGTATAAAGAGATTTATTTTCGTTTGAATATTTACAAAGCAAGCTCTCAAAATCGCCATATATCACGATAGGAATTCTTTGAGTTCTCTCATAGTTTGAAAAATGCAACTTACTACCATCTTCTGGAAGTACAGTTTGTCTTTTAGCACAATCGTGATTGTGTAGTTTTTGTTCATTTGCGAAATATAAAAAACATTCATCACATAAAAATATTTTAGACTTGTGTTTTGTTAATTGCCTTCGCACAAGTCGGCCAAAGTCTTTAATCAAACAGTAATGGGCTTTGTCATTTTTAGTAATATATAATAAATTAACATGGGTAAGTTTTCGAGCTAAAGTCACATACAAAGGACCTGTAACTGTATTATTGGCTTCTAACCCATAAACATTTACACTAATAGTTGGATTGTTCTTCTCAAAGGTTTTAATATCTTCAATTCCCGGAGGAAATGTCATATTTCTTATGTCAAAAAGCAATGAATAATGAGGATATGATGAAACTCTATTGGAATTAAGTTTTGTAGGATACATTTTAGCAGCAATGCACCATAAAAAGCAACAATCATCGAAATTATGAATATTTAGACATGATTTTGTATTTCTTATATGTGATGGTAATGCCAAATATGATCCACCTTTCAGAGGATTATATTTATTAATATTTATCTCCAAATGACTGATAGAATCAATTGTCCAACCAGATTCTGACTGTTCGAATTCTGCGCATTTGCAAGTTAACTTTTGAGCACATTGTAATAAAAAATTATCAATATCAGTACTTTGGACTATAATACCATATTTAGTACTGAAAGATTTAATAGACTTTTCAAAATTTTTTGGTAAAATATACGAAACAAATAACTCGAAATTTACTTTAATGGCAGTGTGTTTCTTTAGAGATATATTTATGATCTCGCGTGTGGTTTTAAATATTTGTGAAAAAAAACTCTCTGGAACTAAAGTTGTAGAGGTCGGATTTACTTTGTAACTGATTATTCTGTTTCTAAAAGCCGTTTTTATAATTTGCACATTCTCATATCTAGATTGAAATAAACTATTAGATTTATGAGTATTTGTTCTGTTATGTGACGATATAGATGTTTTAACATAAAGGTTACACTCTTTGCAGAAAAACATTTTCAATTTCATAGAATTGCTTATCTTGTTTATCTATTTAGTATCTAGTTTCTCAGTTCTGGTTTTAATATTCTGCGTATAAAAAATCGGTAAGGAAATACAGCTAAATAATAAATCAAGCTATTGGCTAATAAACAGTAAACAGTTATTAATAGAATGGAAGTAATGCGATGTTTCGATATCAACATTCAAACATGTCAAGTATCTAGTTTGTATGGTTCTAGTTTCTCAGTTCTAGATTTTAAATTTTGGATAGTTATGAGACGACTGTATTAAAATAAAGTAATCTAGTTATTTTCAGACAATGTGCAGACTTAGTAAGAGTATAAGGGCTGTAAGTATCACGTTATTAATATCCCAACTTCAAATCTTTCGATATGAACATTTAGACATTTTTATTTAATTTTATATGGTTCTAGTTTCATATGGTTCTAGTTTTTATGTTTCTAGTTTCATATGGTCTAGGCTTTGTATGGTCTAGGTTTTGTATGGTCTAGGCTTTGTATGATCTAGGCTTTGTATGGTCTAGGCTTTGTATGGTTTAGGCTTTGTAATTTCTGTAAAAAAAACACGTTAATTTAATTTTATATGGTTCTAGTTTCATATGGTTCTAGTTTTTATATTTCTAGTTTCATATGGTCTAGGCTTTGTATGGTCTAGGTTTTGTATGGTCTAGGCTTTGTATGATCTAGGCTTTGTATGGTCTAGGCTTTGTATGGTTTAGGCTTTGTAATTTCTGTAAAAAAAACACGTTAAAAAATATTTACAGGCACAAACATAAAGATAGTAATTTAATTGTCATACTTATTATATACAATATGTTGCAGATGAAATATTTTTTGAATTTATTTATGAAAATAATTTCTAAGATTTACAAAATTTAATTTACAAAATTTATCTTAGAAATTATTTTCATTTGCAGGGTATAAAATGGGCTGAATATTTTTTAGTTCAGCCTTACTATCATCAATTAATTTGGTGAGGGACTTCCATACCACCGAATTTAAATCAGTTGCAAGTTTTAGTGTGCAGATGGCATGCTTCCAACGCTCATTGTTCGCGAGTTTCTCCACTTCTTCAGAGTTGTAGACGCGCAGCTCGAAGTAGTAGCTGCCTTTCTTCGATGGGTCTGATTGGGATGTATACCCCGACGCAACGCGCCGACTGAGAAAACTTCTCAATTTCGCAGCGCGCACTGGCTTGCTAGTAGATTCATCCTGAAATTGAAAAATATTCAATTTAGTATCATCTGCGATAATTTCAACTCTCTACCTATTATGGTTCATGAGATAAAGCCCGCTGACAGACAGACGTCCGGGCGGACAGCGGTAGCTTAGTAATAGGATCCCACTGGTACCCTTCGGATATGATCCCTAACAAAATAATAACTTTAACAAACTATATTCATAAATTTATATACAGACCAATTGCCTAACAACATTCTTATTGGGAAGTCTTTTAAAAGCTTTAATCCAATAAAATATAAATAAGACAACTCACCTCAGATTCGGTAATAAACCTCCTCCGCTTAACAGATGGACTCGTAGGTGTATTTGGAGACGTTTCGGGTTCAGATTCCGATCCGCTCGATTCGAACGGATTCTTCGGAGCAGAAGAAGTCACCTCCTTTTTCTTGATCGTCTTCTTCCGCTTCACCTCACGTTTCTTCTTAAGAGACTTCGATGTTGATGGGGGCTGCACCAAAGCGATGGGGTCTTCGTCTTCGTCAAATGGATTGATGAAAGATGAAGAGGCCCTGAAAAACAATTTAAGTAACTATCAACATGAAAACTCCAAATAAAAATTCAATAGGTACCTAGTTGCTTAATTCAAAAATAAACATATAAAATAAAAATACTTACATACTTTATTTCGACTGTTGTTGTCGTCGTATCCAAAACTCGGAAAGAAAGGAATGGTGACGCTTAGGATCGACCTATTTATACGCTCGAATTCTAAAACCTCTTTCATAATAAACGAAATGGATTGAAATAAATTAGATTTAAACATTTGCGCATGTAACTTTAAACACTAAATCATCACAACATAAAACTTATATTTGCGAAAGTAATCAGACTAGATTTATACATTCGTATGAACACTGTCTTACGTATAAATTATTGCCGCATCAGCTATAGGTGTTCGATTTTGAAGCATGGAAGACGCTGTTGTTTATAGTTACGCAGTGAATTGAGATCTAACCGTAAAAGGAATGGTATGCGTCGGACTCGCGATAGTTAAAATGTTAAAAGGTTATACATTTTACTACTTTCCATAGGTAGGTATAAAATTTGTGAAAGGTCTAATAATATTTGCTCCTATTTGATGCTTCAATCTTCTTCCTTGCGAATTTGATTTAAAACTTGAGTGGAAATCCTTTAATTTTCGACGTCAAAAAATATCCTGGATCCGTCTCCAAGATGTGAATTGTCTGTGTATCAAATTTCGGCAAGATTCAGCCGTTAGTCTTTAGTTTAGACAGACGCCTTTTTGCATCACTAATCATACTTATTATAAATGCTAAAGTGTGTCTGTTTGTTTGTTTATTGGTTCGTCCTTCAATCACGTCGCAACGGAGCAACGAATCGACATGATTTTTCGTGGGTATAGTAAAAGAACTGGAGAGATATAGACAACTTTTTATCTCGGAAAATCATAGAGTTCCCGCAGGATTTAAAAACCTAAATCCATGCAGATGAAGTCGTGGGGGCATCAGTGAATTTATTATATTAGTACGCATTGTACGTATTTTTTTCGTCCATTAATCTCTATTTATCAAAGTATTTATAACAATCGAAATATATTTAAATAGCGGGAAATGTGTCTAAATTCATCATTAAAGAATTAATTTTCGATAAATAATAATGTATGATAAGCTTGCACACCTTACTAGAAATCTGCTATAATATATTTTTACTAATAAATCTTTATCCAAAATTCATTGTTTGTAGATCAGAATGGAGTTAATATATCCTAAATATCCTCGCTATGCAACTCAAATCGCAAGATTGCGAAGTTTTGATACCTGGCCTCAAGATTTAAATCAAAAACCTCAAGAAATGGCTGATGCTGGTTTTTTTTATACAGGAGATAGTGATCGCGTGATTTGTTACTTTTGTGATGGCAGGCTCAAAGACTGGGGCATCGAAGATCATCCATGGTCGGAGCACGCACGCTGGTTTCCGTCCTGTCCCTATGTTTTACTTGTGAAGGGTGAAACATACCTACAAAGTGATAGCAAAGATGTTTGTGGTGCATCAAAAGTATCTGAACAATTTGTAAATAACAATATAATAAGTTCTTTTGCAGACAGAAACATATTATGTGTTGAAAATATTAAAGAAACACTTTGCTGCAAAATTTGTCTTGTAGAAGAAGTAGCTGCGTGTTATATACCATGTGGTCATGCTATAACGTGTACTAAATGTGCTTTATCGTTGGATAAAATGTTATGTCCGATATGTGGAAAAGCAATCGTTAATGTAATACGAATATATTTCTGATGAGCTATAAACATTTAAAGAGTCTACCTTTATCCAACCTATTATAAGTATGCGCAAGCCTCGAATCAATCGATCGAAATTCATACTAATGAATACAGCAATGCCGGATCAAGCAGAAACACGATCAATATACAAAAATAATTTGAGCGCAACAAATCAAATGGTTAACTATGCGAGAGCAAACTTTTAGACGTAAAATTATCATGCATATGGGCTCGTTCGCATTTCTTATGAATGCCGCAGTCTCGTCGAACTCATCGTATTATATCATCCACTGTGCGGTGCGGGCGTATGATATAGGATCCGCAATAACTAGTCATTGAGGATTTTGTCTCACTGTTGATAGTGATTAATTGTTGCTTGGATTTAGGAATACTCCATTTATTTAATGTGTTGTTGTGGACAGTAGCCTACATTGGGGATCCTGTATCAAAATTCATGGGGATTTTGTATCACGGTGAGCGTAGCGAACGAGCGTTAGCGAGAGTGATCCAAAATCCCCATGGATTTTGATACAGGATCCCCAATTCAACACTACTGACACTTCTGGAACAGCCTCACGTCGCAATCGTTCGAGCTCGGCAGCGTTGAAGATGTTAGAACGCTGAATATACCGAGCCCGGTCTGCCAGGTTTTGTTCCGTGACAGTTAGATTCGGCTCGAGCAGCAGGAACTCGCGGTACATTGCCGCTCGGTAGCCAGTCCGTCCGGTTTCCCCTCCTGTCGCCCTGTAGTACGCACGCATGACATTCTCGTTCATGAGAGAAGTCCAGCGCATGCGGCGTACACCACCAGCGGCGGGCGCCGAAGATTGGGCCCTGGTGGACCCTGTCGGAGCCAAGCCATCTGGTGGGGATGATGGATGTGTCGACCGGCTAGGTGGCAGTGCCGGTCGACTGATGGTACTGGCGGCCCGTATGCTGCTACGCCCAGCGCCAGCTCCAGGCGCGCCCTGGCGACCCCCAGGCAGCGGCCCTATTCGCACATTCCTTATATTTCGATCCATCATCATAAAAAAAGGGGGGGGGGGGGGGGGTGAGTGGTGGTTACATCACTCATCATCATCATTATTATTATTATTATTATTATTAATGCTATATGGATTATGGAGGCTCGCGTATCTCTAAATTACATCTAAGTATAAGAGCTATTTTGATACTATGGTTTCGTACTTACTTTTGCGTATTTAGATTAATAATCTTATTATTTATTTATCATATTAATTTTTATCAGCTGTTTAGTGAGAAAATCGCTTAGTATCAGATGCTTGCGCTGGTTAGTATTAAAGATAAAGTATAAAAATAAATGAATGAATCATGGAAATGCTGCTAATCTATTAATTAATAAAATTAATCTATTAAGATATAAGATAACTTGGAAAGTGTAAACACTAAACAGTTATCCCAGTGAATTATGTACTAGCGTAATCCCAAAGGTACTATTAATTTCCAGAGAAGCAATGCTTATTCATTCGTATTTTAATAATAAAAAGTGGAGCAAATTCAGACTCTTGTACCTACACGCAATGTTATGTGGTTATTACGCACCTTTGAATAAACCGACACTCTACGATTATGCTTCAAAACATGCTACTTAGAAGTCGTTGTCTACTGATTCAATGCAATCCGTACGGTACGTACTATAAGTAGATGTGCGATCAAGTTTACAGCTATATGGATTATGGAGGCTCGTAATCTTTAAATCTTTCTTTTCGTATTACGATTAATAAAATTAATTATAAATCTCTCATCAAAATTCATTGCAAATCAAATCAGTGTTTTAATTCTTATCTCGGGGGAAAAAGGAATCCTTAAAGGATCACATCGTTGTTTGTCTGTGTGTTAAGACAATCAAACCTTAAATGGTACAAGGTACTTCCCTTCGACCTAGAATCATGAACATTGGCAGGTAGCAATATCTTCTAGCACAAGTAACCTGAACACCGTAAAAGAAAACCGTGAATTTGTGGCTATACATATTCTGAAATCAAATAAAACATTAAAAAGTGTTAATTCTTATACGATGATGTATGTACGGAACTCTTCATGTGCGATTTTCTTTCTATGGTAATTTACGTGATTTAAATTGTAATTTACTAGCTGACCCACCCTTATCTTACTCGAGTGGAATTTTTGAAAAATACACTCGTGTTTCCAAAAATACTGAAACACATCTTAATTTTTGACCCAAAGCTTTTGACCAGTTTTTATGAATTTCACTTGAAAAATTACGAACTTTCATACAAACTTCCATTCCCTATTTAACTCCACTTTTCAAAAATCCTATATTGGTGCACTCACAAAATATAGAATGTTGAAAATTCCGACCCCATTCTGATTTCTGACCAGTGTTATAAAAGAGAGGGGGTCTCTCCGTCACTCGCTCCATACAAATATAGTTCCAATTTCATTTGAATATTAAGCAACCAAAGTCCATGAAATTTTGCAGACATAATCTAGAAACGAATATGTGTGCCTGTGGTGTTTTAGATTTTTCTAAAAATATGTAAATAGTTTCAAAATTACAGGAGCTCAAAGATTTGTATGTGAATTTTCAAGACTGCATAACTTTGAAACTGAATATTTTAACAGAAATCTGGAAAACCACAGGCATAGGTATTAGTTTCTAGAATATGTCTGCAAAATTTCATGGACTTTACCCAGCAGTTTGGAAAGTGCGTTGATAGATCATCAGACAGTCAGTAAATAAGTATAACATTATGTTTGTATTAGAAGATAAAATTAGATTGAATTGATTAAAAGAACATAAGAGTCCAATTTATAAAAACAATATAACAATACTTACCTATCAATGAAATTAAATATTTACTTACTTAGAAATCGTATGTTCTTACTTAATTGCTCGTAATAACAATCTCAAATCAGAGCGCGTAAAATAGTTAATTAGTGCAAGAAGTGTGTTCGTACCTGGCGGGTGAAAGTTACTTACAGATAGAATTTAAAGCACCTTCCTAACTAGACTTTTCCTTGAATTCTATTATCTTTAATTAGACTGCTCTCGCGGTAATAATCTAGACTTTAGTCTACAGACTTCAGTAGCTAAGAGAGCCCACACATTATTAGTGGAATGTGTTCGTAACGAAGCGGAGAGATGGGAGGTTTTCACATGATTTCCCATGCTTCGCCAAATTGGCGGCTGTAACAGGGCCCTTTTTTTTTTGTTCTCGTGAGGAAAATCCGTCATGGATACCACCGACAGTGGTTATGTCGGACTTCTACCGACTAAAAACCTCACGAAGTTCCATCCCACCGCTGATGACCGAGCGTAAGGGACCGTTAACACCTCGTTACTCCGCCAGCGGATACCCGTCTCAGCAGACCCACCATTGGAACACTACGTGCCCCCAAACACCGTCAGAGGCATGCCGGAGCCACAGCACTCCAACCAACCCGAGGAGCACACAGTGAGCGACGGATCACCCTGTGTCCATCACCCACAGGTCCTCCCGAGGGCTAGGGTTCGTGGGAAGTTCAATTAATTAATTCCCTTTCCACGTTCCCCATCCTCAACATCTTCCTCGCCCGTCCCAACCTCAGTCGGATGAGGCTAATATTACGGTTGTACAAGAAAGAAGGTGATTTAGCAAATGTAGATACGTAACGGAGTGACATGTTCCGAAAGGAAAAAACTCCTTAAAATAAAGATTATAAACAAGTGTAAATTAAAAATTTATAACACCCCCGACAAGAGAAGGTTACAGTAAGAACTAGAAAAGAGCTGATAACTTTCAAACGGCTGAACCGATTATCTGGATTATAGCTAAGAACACTCTCGATCAAACCACCTTTCAAACAAAACAAACTAAATTAAAATCGGTTCATTAGTTTAGGAGCTACTTTTTGGGTCGGGGGTTAAAAAGAGCCCACACATGACCGGTTAAAGCAAGTAGGTATATTATTTAATTGCTTAAAATCTAGCTAGCCCCACCTTAGCTTCAAAAAGTTATAGAGAGAAGTTCATATCTAAGTAGTTTCTTTTAAGTTCTCACTTGCGATTTGTTTTGGCATTCACTTTCCATCAATTTACTACAAATCATGTATAAGTAGTACCATATGTACTTACTTATCTAATTTACACTTACTTAAGTATACTTTCACTGATAGATTTGTCAATACGGATCTAAAATGTAAAATGTTATTAGCTTTTGAAATCCAAAGTTAAGAATTCTTCAAAGCAATTCATAAATTCTATTCAACGCGTTAGGCCAGGAAATAAGCGGGTAATCTTTGTCGTCGTTCTCTCGATTGATAACGTCCACAGCTGGACAAAGCTAGGTCTTTTTTTTTAGGGTTACGTCCCGAAATGTGTCAACGGGACCCTATTCTGTCCTTCCGTCCGTCCGTATACCGGGCTGTATCTTGTGATAGGTAGGAATAATGTGTATTTTCTATTGCCGCTATAAAAAGTACTGAAATTTTCAAATTGCCGCCATGAAAATTAAAATAAACTATATCTTTTTTTATGGTACGGACCCCTTCCTGTGCGAGTTCGACTCGCACTTGGCCGGTTTTTAGGGAGCCACGCGGAGGGGACCACACGGTCAGAGTGAACTAGAGTGAGGTAGCTCTTAGTTTGATCCTGAACACATCCTGAATCGACATGTGTCAAATATTCGGTAGCCATGTTGTGTGTCTATCCTAAGTCTTATTTAAAGTATTTCACTGAATAGTCTGTTTGTCGCTGATTTCGAGGACTAAAAACTACGATACGATGACAGACGAGGTCAATGCACGTTTAGGTACTTAGTAAGTACTTACATAATACATTCAATACGATTTTGCCTATGCAGCAACTTTTACGAATACGAGTGGGTAGGTACCTGTCTGAAGTAAATCTTGGAAGATGGAAGCGGGCTAACCTGGCTGGAAGGGGTATGGCAGTTTTTTATTAAACCCATACTACCCCTTTGGTTTCTATACGGCATTGTACCGGAATGCTTAATCGCTTGGCGGCACGGCTTTGCCGGTAGGGTGGTAACAAAATTCCAAACCCCTGCCGGAAATCAAACCCGGGACCTCCCACTAATGAAACGACAGCGCTTACCACTGTGCCAGGGAGGTTGTCGTACAATGATGGCACAGTTTAACGATATTGTAAAACTGTGATGATGGTATCCATCGGGATCGAATGCATTTAAATATGATCACATGAACTCAAAATTATGAGGTGCGTAGTACATAATATCTACCTAACAATTGGGATGATGCCTAGGTATCTCTAAAATAAATTATTTATTAGGAGTCATTAAATAGAGGGACTTCCAAAATTGGTAAAAGCCATGCCCGATTTTACTTTTAAGTTTGCTTAAAATTTTAAATTATCTATTTAACTAACAAAGTACGTCCAATTTATGTCAAAAGTCTATGACGTCACATCTGTGAATTTCATACAAGCTTACTAAGCGAGCGTTTTGACGTTTGATAAAAAGTCACTGATTTGACTAGTAGTCATCATCCCTATTGGAGTAGGTACAATAGGTAACAAAATACCTATATAACCGAGTTCAGGCATAGTATGGACACTGATTGTACCTACGCAATGCTCAATTGATGTCACGGGACCAGCATGATGGAATCGTCCAATGATTGTATGACACATGAGACATTAGCCAAATTGCCTCGTTGCGAGAACCAGAGGTGACAAATCGCTTGAATTGTATTTGCAACATTCTCGAACAGTAACTATACCTTCTTAGGGTTCCGTACCTTAAAAGGAAAAATAGAACCCTTATAGGATCACTTTGTTGTCTGTCTCTCTGTCTGTCCGTCCGTCCGTCCGTCGTATCTGTCAAGAACACCTATAGGGTACTTCCCATTGTCATAGAATCATGAAAGGTAGTTAGATAGATTTTATAGCACAAAGGAATAAATCTGAAAACCGTGAATTTGTGGTTACATTACTTATTAAAAAAAATGTGTTTCAATTTTCACAATTCTTACTTGGAAAATTGAAACATATTTTAATTTAACTATACCAAGTGGGGTATCATTTGAAAGGGCTTTACCTGTATATTTTAAAACAGATTTAATCAATTTATTATTTTTATTCATAATAGTTTTTAAATCGTGCAAAATGTCGGAAAAATTACCCGAACCCTCGGTGCGCGAGTCTGACTCGCACTTGGCCGGTTATTTTATCGCTGGGAAATGCGTTTACGCATTCGTAATACGCAAATCGTGCTGATTCGCGCATGCGTATTACACACAATCATACGAATTGATCTTCGCTTTTTAAAATTCGTATGAATGTAGATGAGTTTTGCCAAGAACGGTGGCTATGAGAACCCCAGCTCAAGAGTTATTTGACATTATTTGATGCGTTACAAAATACATATTTTGTAACGCATCAAATAATGTGATTGAAGTGAATACAGTGAATTAGAACCATAAATCAACTTCACGCTTAGTTGAAGTGGAAAGACGAATATTAATCACCATTTTAAAAAGGCCTAATAATTTCCAAGAAAAAGCAAATTACTCCAGTGGAAACTCCAATATAATAAGTTATTTCCTAACGACGTTTAAAAAACGTAGACGTTTTTTACGACCAAGAAATCTGATCAAAATGACATACGGCTTCACACAAAGAAAATTTACTCCAAGATAGCATTTCTGATTTTAATTAGGCAATTAATAAAAGTCTATTCCACCACACAACTTCCCACCATTTAGCCTGTGAATAGTTGAAATGACTTTAAATTAAACACTAGTTCATTAAAATTTACCTCATTATCTAATGGGGTAAGGTTTAAAATGCATTGGCAATGGCCAGTGAAGATTATACCACAGATTATACAAAAGGAAATGATGAATTGTCACCCGCACGCGTTTGAAATTTTAATGAAATGGTTTTATTTACTTGAGATATGCCTATGTGGAGCCAACGAAGCGTTAAACTTGAATCTTTATATTATTTATTGTCTAAGTAAATAGTTTTCATTAATTTAAATAACTTTCATATTAATAAACTTAGAACCGAACTAATTATTGAGCAAGTTAATAAACTATTTTGTAGTTTTATTTGTTTTACAGGAACGACGTTTTATTGTTTTACCAGTCAGCAAAGCAACAAATAGGAAATCAACAATTAAATAATTAATAGTACCGCGAGTAAGGGCGAGAAAATAATATCAAGCATTATGAATAAAGAAATATAAACACGAGCGAAGCGAGCCCGAACAAAGCTTTTTCGATTCGATCAACTCAAGACGTCATTCAGTCATCGGTAGGTACTTCTGATGACTGAGTGGCATTCTGAACTGAGGCAGTATGTATTCACCTTAAGTTACAAATGCCCTTGCAGTTGTCATGTTATCATTCCTTGCCTTGGCCGAAATTGTAGGTAAGTGGCAGGAAACATGGACCTTAAACCTAGGCTTTTAGAAATAACAAAGCAAAACGAGCCATTGGCTTGGCCTTGGTATATTGTACCAGTACTAAAGCTAAAAAAAAATATGCTGAAGTAGGTAGAAAATCAACCTTAGATGAGAGTTCGTCTCGAACGTTCTGCATACAAACGTATTTTGATTCTCATTTGAACACTAGCTGATGCCCGCAGCTTCGCCCGCGTGGATTGGTCAGATCCCCTGCAGCATCAGGATTGAAGAGTTGGACTCCAAATTTTTTATGAAACAATATCGCAAAGTTCCTCTATCGAATAAAAAAGAAATGACGCAAATCGGTTCAGAAATCTCGGAGATTTCGGTGTACATAGGTAGAAAAACACAACTCCCTTTTTGAAAGTCGGTTAAAAAAGTAGCCTATTTTACGCCCTGGTCAATCCTCTACTTGCCTGTGAAAGTCCCGTCAAAATCGGTTCAGCCGTTCCAAAGATTAGCCTTTTCAAACAGACAGACAGACAGACAGACAGACAGACAGACAGACAAAAATTTTAAAAAGTGTGATTCAGTTATGGTATCGTTCAAATAACCATATGAGCTTAATATGAGGTAGTTATTTCGAAATTACAGACAGACACTCCAATTTTATTTATTAGTATAGATAAACCGATCACACTCAATGATGTAAATACGTTTTAGAAAGTAATATTTCTGTCTGTTTTTGCCAGATTTGCCTAAAATATGTAGGTACCTAGTTTCAAAGTTAAAACGCAACGCAAGTTAGATTTACATACAATATGATTTATATTATGTAAATTTCTGAGCCCGTGTAACTATGAAAATAAATATTGTTACGGAAGTCTGGTAAACCACAGACACAGATGTTTATTACTAGAATGAGTCTACAAAATGAATGTGATTACAATTTCAATGGTATAGTGGTCTAGGCTATACCAACAATGCGTACCTACTATATACCTATAAGATAAAAGGTAAAGCTGACTGACCAATCTATCAACGCACAGCCCTAACTACTGGACGGATCGCGCTGAAATTTGACATTCAGATATGACATAAACATCAGCTAAGCAAGGGTTTTCAAATATTCAACCCCTAAGACCTCATTCGCACGAGCGTTAAAAAAGCGTTGCGTTAACCCGGCGTTGTGCTGACAATACAAAGTGTGCATTAAAAAAGCGTTGACGTGTGAACAGATACTTGTAAATGCATTTGGTCTATTTGAACGCTTATTTAACGGACTTTAAAAAGCTCTCGTGCGAATGAGACCTAAGCCCTAATTCGCACGAGCGTTAAAACCCGGCGTTGTGCTGACATTATACAAAGTATGCGTTAAAAAAGCGTTGATGTTGAACAGATACTTGGGAATGCATTTGTTCTATTTGAACACCCTTTAAAAAAGCTCTCGTGCGAATGAGGCCTTAGAGAGTAAACTGCGGGTTTGAAATATGTGTAGTATAAGCTATTCGAGCTATAGACATGTTTATTTTATTACGATTTTGTTACAAAAAACGAGTCAAGTCAATATGCCAGCATAACAAATAATCGTAATAACAATGTAACAAGATTCAGAAAATATGACGGGCGTATGACGGCGCAGTCAAAATATAGCAGAACGCAAGTGAATAACACTTGTACAAATGGCCGCCGCAATTAGAATGGATGCATGCCTCACTGCGCTTCGCACTGATCTCATTAGGGTTGTCACACATGAAAAATAACAAAAACAATCGTTTAAACTATCGTGAGTTATTTTCATTGGAAGTATAGGTACACCGTACCAGCTATACTCAAGTATTTAGTCGATGCAATCCCGACTAGTTTTGAACCCATCCAGGGTCCTTTTTTGATATTGCCAATCGCGATCGCGCCGCGGCCCATGACTCGCTGTGAGGGTGCCTGAGGGGGCGAGGGGGGGGGGGGATCATCTCTCGACAGTTCCTGCTGGGCATACACAGGTATGAACATGAACAGGGCGAACATGAAAAAATTAGATAACCACGAATATGTCGAACGAGATCAAAGTTAAATCATTTATTCAAATTGGATACAAAAAAAACTTTACTTCCTATAGTCCACAAGACAAAAAAAAACAATTGACTGCGTGACAAGTGACAGCCCTGTGCTCCAAATTATGCAGAATGTGATACTGAACTTGTTATATCACCGTTTCGCTCCAAAATCCGGCCGCAGCACACTACGCCGCTTCCGGCAGACCATCATTCTTGTTATTACATACCTATATTACAATATAATAAGTAATCATTCGTCATCATCATCATCAGCCCATCGCCGACCCACTACCTGAGCACATGCCTCCGCTCTAGAGTTTAAGCCACAGTCCACCACGCTGAGCGCTTGTCAAGTGCAGACTGGCAGCCCATTATCAGCCCATACATTTAGGAGAACTCTCACACGGTCTTCTCACAAAATTTTCCCTTTCCATAAAGCAAGTTGCAGAAACACAATACACAAGAAACACATAACTCCGAAAAATTATAACTTACTAGAGGATGCCCGCGGCTTCACCCGCGTGGATTTCGATTTTTTAAAATCCCGTAGGAACTTTTTGATTTTCCGGGATACAAAGTAGCCTATGTCCTTCCCCGGGATGTATCCCAAGTCTGTACCGAATTTCATTAAAATCGGTTCAGTGGTTGGGCCGTGAAAACGTAGCAGACAGACACACTTTCGCATTTTAATATTAGTATGGATAAGGAATCCAGAATAGGAGGCCAAAACGTTAACCATAAGCCTATGACCTCTTTGATAACATTATGGTAGGTACTAGGTACACTTTTCTATTTTCATTAAGTACACGGGCTTTTTGTATTACTTAGTTAGTAGGTACCTTAGTAGGTAGGTAGGTAGGTCTACTTGTTTTTACTGACACATTTTATTATAGCTTTATTTATGGGATCTAAGTTATTCAACCTGTCTACCTAGTAACTGTAACTGGTTCTAGTTACTTCTAATAAGTGTTGTAAATAAAAGAAACTTCACATAACTACCTCTACCTACCTAGGTATTCATATATTTATTATGTAATCAGAAAAACTACAGACTTGACTTTCTTTCTTGGTAGTAACGGTGTTAATCCTCAAGAACTGCAATGTATCTGCCATTCATCATTCATTGTAACATGCATCTCGACATTATATAATATGAAAATAGTCCCTTCCCACTGTCTGTTGTACGCTTAGGTCTTTTAAACTATGCAATGGATTTTAATGCGGTTTTCATCTATATGTATATAGTGATTCAAGAAGAAGGTTCATATGTATAGTTTAATATTGTTTTGTGTCAATTGTTCAAAATGTAGGAAGATCAAACCGACTGAGTACTTTCATCGAAAATGCTGTTTTATTCTTTTGAAATATTACTTTCGCTACTGACCTAAGTACCCCTATTACTACCGACTACGTCCGCGTTGATTTAGGTTTTCTAAAAATTCCGCTGGAACTCATTGATTTTCAGGGATAAAATGGAGGCTAGTAGGTAAGTAGTAAGTAGTATGTCCGACCTCCGACCTTTCAACTACATATACGAGTAACTCGATGCCAAAAATCAAGTTGATTGGTTGCTTAGTTAGGGCGTGAAGGAAGGACAAACAAACAAGCAAACAAACACACATTTGCATTTTTAATAATATTAGTATAGATAGGTACCACAGTGACACCTGTGCGAATCCGGGATGGGTAGCTAGTTGAAGTATAAGCAACGTGACAACTTTCTTGTAGGATTCTTGTTTTTATGTGATTGATGACCGTTATTTTTCAGAATTCCATTACATACGAGTACAGTGAAACCAGCGTATTGTATCGCTGAGTGAAGCAAGTTATAAATAGGTAGGTAGGTACCTAGCTTATTTATGTCTTGTACATGCTACTAAGGTACTGACTAACTTACTAACACGTCTACATGACATTACAGACCGAAAGTAGTGAAACTCACAGACACTTAAAAAAAATAGTAAGTTTAGGTAGCTAAATGTAAATATTTTCACAATACACGTATTATATCCTCATTACCTTACGTCATGAAAGCATTAGAGCCACAGAACTCCTAAGAAGAGTCTTCCTAAATCTGTCTGTCTGTGATTAGAACATTCGCTGGAGGAGCTCATACTTAGTATTGTAGGTTTTGAAGCCTATGTTTTGAAAATGTTTTGGATTCTTTCAATGGCTGAAACATAAAATTTAAAACTAGAACAATGGATGAAATTTTAATACAGAACAGTACCTATCTATATTTTTAGAACCAGCTCAAGAAGCGCTTTCATTTGATAAATATGATGACTTGGGGAAACAAGACTTCTTTGTGATCGCATATAGAAGTCAAACCATGGTCCTCATATTTTGCAAATGAATATATTCTATTGAGGGCTGTGGCCTCGTTAGTATTTCTATGTAGGTTAGATATAGGTAGGCCGTAGGTACATTATTTATAGACGTAGGCATTTCTGAATCTTAAGCGATCAGTTATTACAACATGCAAAAGAAACAATGGTAAACCAATTCCAAATTGAAAGAAAAATAAAACATACCAACTCGATTTTAATATTAGGGTTTGTATTTGCATAATGAATGCGCATTTTGTCATTGCGTGCTGAACGCATCGGCGCGTGGTTCCCTCGCATGGAAGGTCTCTATCAAGGCTTTTATGATGCGGTAGGTATTGAATTCCAGAAAAAACAATTGGAATCTGTTAGTTTTTGAAGTAAAGCAGTGGTTGAGACGTCGCTCAGCCTCCTTTCGGGAGGTTGGGGTTCGATCCCGGGCATGCACCTCTAACTTTATGGAATTATGTGCGTTTTTAACCCTCGACCCAAAAAGAGGGGTGTTATAAGTTTGACGTGTGTATCTGTGGCATCGCAGCTCCTAAACTAAGGAACCGATTTTAATTTTTTTTTTTTTTTTGTTTGAAAGGTGGCTTGATCGAGAGAGTTCTTGGCTATAATCCAAGAAAATCGGTTCAGCCGTTTGAAAGTTATCAGCTCTTTTCTAGTTACTGTAACCTTCACTTGTCGGGGGTGTTATAAATTTTTAATTTACACTTGTAAGCAATTCAATATCACTTGCTTTAACGGTGAAGGAAACGTGGGCAAGCCTGTATGCTTGAGAGTTGTCTATAATGATCTCAAAGGTGAGTGACCAACCCGCACTAGGCCAGCGTAGCAGACTATAGCCTAAATCCTTCTCGTTCTGAGAGGATTAAGACCAAAACCCACATAACTCCAAAAAGTTAGGTACGGGTTCGAACCGCCGACCTCCCGAAAGGAAGCATGTAGTCTTAACCCCTTAACCATATCGCACACACACAGTATGGGCTGCACATGTTTTTTAAATTTAATAAGGATTTTTTTTGACTATCCTGTCCTATCCTACAATCCAATCTATCATTCTCAATCTAAAAATCCAGTGTAGGATTCTACGACGCGAACGGTTCCACCCTAGTATGAAATCCATATTTTTTTATTTATCTTCTAGAGTTGCCATCATAAAAGACGGAAAAACCCGGGACCTATTTCTGTTGTCTTGGTAACCCTACTCAAAACTAAGAGTGTAGGCAATGCGGGTAGAAGTTACAATTCCTATCACGTGCAAACTGACAGTCGTTATGGTTGTACTATCTAGTGTTCACCCACTTGAACACCGTTACCCAGTACACTCCCACCCAAGTGTATCGGGTTATGGTGACGTGAGAATTAGAGTACAATAGAATAGAATAGTATAGAAATAGAATAGAATAAATATTTTTATTCAAATAAACTTTTACAAGTATTTTTGAATCGTCAAATGCATCTTCCACCGCAACTGGTTCATCGCAACTGCAAGTTCTGCAAAGCCATCGTGAAAAACTCACTCTGTAAATAACCCTTTCACTCGCTCCGTACAATCGTAGTTCCAATTTCATTTGAATATTAAGCAACCAAAGTCCATGAAATTTTGCAGACATATTCTAGAAACTAATATCTATGCCTGTGGTTTTCCAGATTTCTGTTAAAACATTCGGTTTCAAAGTAACGTGGTATTAAAAATTCACATACAAATCTTTGAGCCCCTGTAATTTTAAAACTACATATTTTTAGAAAAATCTAAAACACCACAGGCACAGATATTAGTTTCTAGACTATGTCTGCAAAATTTCATGGACTTTGGTTGCTTAATATTCAAATGAAATTGAACTACGATTGTATGGAGTAAGTGACGGAGAGAGCCCTGTTAATACGTATATTAGAGGGTAAGATTTTGGGTAACTAACGAAGGGACAGTCACAAACTTCTAAATAAAGAGGGATAAAATAACACTTTAAAATACCTACCGCTCCGAATAGATATTTTCATTGTATCGCTGATCCCCGCGACTTTGTCCGCGTGTATTCAGGTTTTTAAAAATCCCATGGGGACTCTTTGATTTTGCGGAATAAAAAGTCGCCTAGGTATGTCACTTTCGTTTTAACGCTTTCGAACATACAGTATCAAGTTTATTGAAGTTTAGTCAAGTTTAAAGTAAGTCTCAATTTAATAGAAGCGGCGCGGCTTCCTGTAAACTCGACGGTGTACGATTGCCATAATGTTATCACTTGTAACCAACTTGCAACACGCATAAAAGCAAACACAAGTACAGTACCCGGCATGAAATATTGCACATCGAACTTTAGAAAGAGATTTCGGCTTCGTAGAGCGTTGTCTCTGTCACTCATACCTATGTGACGTTTCGTCGGTTTCAACGACAGAGACAACGCGCTACGAAATCGTTATCTCTTTCTAAAGTTCGATGTGCAATATTACCTGCCGGGTATTGTACATACTACATAGGCTGGTTTTACAGTGACGCTTACCGCCCGCGCGGGTGGTAAGCGCGGTGGCCGAATAGCCGTCAGCGCGGGCCATCCGCGCGACTATGTAACGATCCATAAGAGACGCAAAGCTCGTGGCCCGCGACGCTTACCAACCGCGCTGGCGAAAGCGTCACTGTAAAACCACACATAGATATAGGTAAGTAATGGGTAAATGTAAAAAAAATTGAATTGGTGATCGACGTTAGATTTAACAGATCTTAAATGCTTCATTATTTTGTAACTTGATATCTCCAAGAAAATTCGTGTCTGCCTAATTAATGTGCATCGGCGTCATGTAAACTTATTAGTGTAGTCTGCAGACTAGAGACATGTTCAATTATTTTCGCTACAAAAAAATTAATTAGCAGAATGGTCGGCGCGGCACGGTTAGGGTTACCAGCTCACTGATGTGAAATGGAAATGTCCTAATACAAAGCCTCAATAGCTCAACGGTTATAGGAGTGGACTGAATTCCGAAAGGTCGGCGGTTCAAACCCCAGCTGTTGCACTATTGTCGTACCCACTCCTAGCACAAGCTTTACGCTTAATTGGAGGGGAAAGGGGAATGTTAGTCATGATTAAAATGGCTAATATTCTTTTTAAAAATAAAAAAAATAAAAAATAAAAAATAAAAAGCCTTATTGTTTATCAGATTGCGGCGAAGCCCTATAGGAGGGTTATGTGATTAACCAGTGTGTATGTATGTGCGTTTCTGTGTCTGCTCGTAACGTCTCAACGGCTCAACCGATAGTAACAAGCTAAGTATCTAATCAATTTTTGATAGAACAATTTCACACTTATAATTAGGGAACGTGAGATGAAAAACGTATTTTTTCGACACAAACATCGTATACTTAAATGTGTTGTTTGCTTAATCTTGTTCTATTTGGTGCAATACGAAACTATTTTGAATGCCGTCAGTTGATCCGTGAACATTTTATCAATATTTTTTATTATTTCTTTATCAATATTGGTTATATGGTAACCCTAGCCGGAGTGGAATTTCATTCTGGGATATAAAACACTTTCAGCGGCTTATGCGTCGAACAAGGGAATGCTGGTGGAATTTGGAGACAGACTTTCATCTTGTTAGTGTGAAGTTAAATACTGTACTACCTACATACTCAAAAATAATTTTACCTAGATATTTACGACTACCTATCGCTGCCCAGTGTCACTCGGGATGAAACAAGAATTCTAACGATAGGTAGCATACCTACATCGAAATCTGTTTAGGCAGTTTAGAAGTTATGGTGAAACAAAGAAACTCTCTCACTTACATAGTATACATGTACATAGTATACATGGTACATAGTGTACAATATACATGAACCCTAAAACAATTAGATACACTCCTTTTTTGGGCAGTGCATGTCGTGCAATAGAGGACAGTGGTTCGCCCCTAACTTGTCTTAGCATAAAAACGTAAGCATGCTTGCTTATTATTTCATTTCAAATATATGGACCTTAGTAAGGAGTGGAAGCGCAGGGTGCCGCTGTATTCAGGCGGCGCAAGATCGTGGCATGTGAAAGTCTCTACAAGAGACCTATGCCCAGCAGTGGAAGTTTATTAGTTTATTTGTTGATAATGATGATGATGATGATGATTTTATCTAAATATATAAAAGAAAAAGCTGACCGACTGACTGACGCACAGCTCAAACCATTGGAGTTTGGACGGATCGTTGGGCATGCAGATAAATGTTATGGTGTAGGCATCCGCTAAGAAAGAATATATTTTGGAAATTCAACTTCTAACGGAGTAAAATAGGGGTTTTTAGAAAGACGCGGGCTTAGGCTACTTTAAAATAAAATGCATGAAAATAATTATTGCAGATGCATTTCGGCTGGCAAAAAAATGACGACTTTCTATCGAGCTGGAGCAATTAGTGAATTCATACACGAGAGCAGTAAAGATATTTAGCGGCGCGACAAGACGCGGGAAATTCGAGATTAATGTGGATTAGTGAACAAATAAGGCTCGTAATACATGATTAGGTAAATATAGGTATAATGAATAATTAATTTATTTTATGTATTGTACTATCTAAGCCCAGTACACTTCCCTAAAGTTCAGTCAAATACTCGTACCTACCATTACCTACATGTTATAAAAGGGAAAGTGTTTGTTGGTTGGTTGGTTGGTTTGTCCTTCAATCATATCGCAACGGAGTAACGGATCGATAACATGATTTTTTGCAAGGGTATCTAACTATCTATATTACCTATAGACCTGGAGTGACATAAGATACTTTTTATCCCGGAAAACAATAATCCCCACGGGATTTTTATAAATCTAAATCCACGCGGACGAAGTCGCGCGCATCAGCTATCACTACCTACATTATAAATGCGAAGTGTATTTGTTTGTTGGTTTGTCCTTCAATCACATCGCAACGGAGCAACGGATCGATAAGATTTTTTGCATGGATATGGTATAGAGAAACCTGGAAAATGACTCCGCCCGCATTGGGGCATTACAAGGCTTGTTCTTTACTATTTTTAACCCCAGAACCAAAAAGAGGGGTGTTATAACTTTGACGTGTGTATCTGTGTATCTGTCTGTTGCATCGTAGCTCCTAAACTAATGAACCGATTTTAATTTAGTTTTTTTTGTTTTGTTTGAAAGGTGGCTTGATCGAGAGTGTTCTTAGCTATGATCCAAGAAAATCGGTTCAGCCGTTTGAAAGTTATCAGCTCTTTTCTAGTTACTGTAACCTTCACTTGTCGGGGGTGTTATAAATTTTTAATTTACATTTGTTACATAAACATTTTTACTTATGTAAAAAAAAATAGCTGGTGTATCTACATGTGCTAGGTGCCTAAGACCGTAAACGCACGTAACTTTTTAATTTAAGACGTTTCGGCAAAGGAATTCAGCGTCTAGTCTGCGGGCGAGAGAAATCGGATCAACTTAGTATTTGTCTGTTAATGAGATTGGCTAATTCGCGGCAGATCATAAAATAATAATAATAGTCAGTCAGTATCATTCCACAGTTTCTCTGATAACTGCGATGAGAAATCTCGATATAAGTGCTATGTTTATTATGAGTAGGTAGCTGTATAGGTACTATAGCGTAAGGTACCCAATCTTTGTATTGGAATAATTATTTTGAAGACATCTAACTACCTATAGTATGTTAATTAACATTTTCTGTAAGGTTTATTTCATTTGGGAAAATGAACAGCTTTTTTTTGTAGTGTAACCATGAAGTGAAACATAATTATAAAATAAGGCGGTGTTCTTGAAGGTTGCGGAAGGGTTGCGGCTGCTCTTTACGATAGTCAGTAGGTAAAGATTTAATTTAAAAAAAAAAATTAGATAATTATTACTGATTGACAGTATTCATCCAAGCAAAGATAACTATAATTATGATAAGTTAACTATATGCATCCACTATCATCCAAGTGCGAAATTAATAACATTATTTTAGTTTACCAAGTACACCATAGAAACTTGGCAGTTGATACTTGGCAATATTTATACGAAGCTTAGAACCTAAAGCTGCAAATACGATTAAAAAATACAGTCAAATGGGACTTCGTCTGTGTTGGTGTTTGCTGGCGCGCGTGCTCTGCCTTTTTGGTTTTTTTTTTTTTTTTTTGTTAAAAGTGGCCGGGTTTTGTGTTTTACTGGTGTTTTTGGTGGTGGGACTGACTCGAACCGTGTAACGCGCTCTAAAGGGATGCCGCGCGTGTCGGTGAGCGCCGGCACAGATGATGTCCATACTTTTTCCCTATCTTGTAAATAATACAAACTTGACATTAGCTAATCTTTGTAGCTAGACGAGAGAAAAAAAAAACGTCTACGTCAATGTCTGTGGTCAATGTCATTCTGATATGACATTTATTATCACATTGTGATAACAGGCGTTGTTTATTGTTAAGGTTAGTTTTTAGTTTTGCTTAATAATTCTTTACATCACAACTAATGATATTAGTAATCTAGGTTTCCTGTAATTAGATAAACCTTAAGCAATAATAGCGCTACTATGTCAGGCCTATCTTTTATTAAATCTACAAAAGGCAAAGTGATCTTGGCGACCGTAGTGGCGCTACATCTGGCAATTTACGTCGCGAAACCATCGTTTTTCAAGGGCGAAAAGGAGAATAAGGTTTACGAAGCACCGCCGAAGTATCTGCCTTGAGATCTCCGTGACCTTCGGAACCCGGAAATTAATTTAACGCTCGAAAACCGCACTAAATCGTACTAATTCATGATTTATAAAACGCTCGCCGTGTCTGCCGCTAGTTTAGTCCGTAAAGGTTTGGTGAACAACTTTTCAAGAAACATGAGTTCAGGAAGATTTCTGGTTTACGTCACAAGATCGGATATGCCAGAATGTGGTATAGAATTGCTGAAAAAACAGTGAGTTACATGTCATCTTGAATTATTACTTGATATACGTAACTCTAACTAATAAAATTATTTTATAGCCCTAAAAATTACACAGGTTTACCCTAGCTAAGATTTTCTTATATACCTATGTAATTATAAACCTAGATTCGCATGTGATTTTTTGTTTGTTTTAAAGTCAAAATCTCTAGCTAGCAGCAACAGTTGTAAGCTCATGCTAACCAAACAAAATGCAACTCAAATAATTTCCTAGTGCTCCAAGGCTTAGATCTATGGAGCACACTTTGACTTGGCTCATACTTGTACAGTGCAGAGTTAAAACACAGTAGATTTGTATACAGATAAATCTGTATATTAGAACATGTATTTCATATATTTTTTTATTAAATGTTATTGACATTTTAATTATTACTTTAATATTGGGTAGGTTAAACAGTTAAACAATTTTACATCATTTTGATATATTTAATTAAGCCATAATCTTACGTTCCAGATGTGAGGTTAAAACATGGAAGGATGCTGCACCAGTCCCAAGAGAAGAATTTCTTAAAGGTGTTGCAGGTGTAGATGCGATCTACTGCTCTCTCAATGAGAAAATAGACCAGGAAGTCCTGGATGCGGCTGGGCCTCAGCTAAAAGTTATAGGCACCATATCTGTTGGCCATGACCACATAGACTTGACAGAGTGCAGAAAAAGGGGTATCAGAATCGGGTACACACCTGATGTTTTGACGGATGCCACTGCTGAACTTACTGTAACTATAACATTGTTTTTAATCCAGATTATTATTATTTTACACAGACATGCTCCATCTTAGGTTTCTTCATATCCTGCTTGGTTTGATTGCAGTAAAGTACAGCCTATATAACTATATAAAAAAAACTATCTTCACTTGTCTAATGAAAATATGTACATAAAAAATCCTCAGTAAATTGTACAAACTATTATATAATTTCAATAAAGGAGAATGTAGGTAAAACAAGTTACTAATAAAACACCAAAACAGATATAATTACTTACTTTGATTACTTCATTAAGCTAAAACTAATTGCCAAATATAAAATTCCCAAGGTCAACAGGAAGTACCTGTAGAACTAGTAGGTGGTTTTCTCAACAGACACGACAGACAGACAGACAATAAAGTCATTGTATTAGGGTTCCTTCTTTCCTTTTGAGTTACAGGACCCTAAAAATTTTGCAAACTTAATTCAGGCACAATTAGTAAAAAGACCAATGTAAAAAAAAAACAAATATATCGATCAAACCAATCAATCAATCTGTCCAATATGGGTATAAAATAACAAGCAAATAACTTTTGTTTCAGATGGCCTTGTTACTTGCAACATCAAGAAGACTACCAGAAGCGCAGCATGATGCTAAAACTGGTGGATGGGTGTCCTGGGCCCCGCAATACATGACAGGACCGGGACTTAATGGCGCCACTGTTGGCATGGTTGGCTTTGGGAGAATAGGCCAGGCTGTCGCCAGGCGCGTCAAGTCTTTTAACACTGCCAAAATATTATATTTTAGCCGCAGTGAAAGAGTAGAGGCAAAAGAAGTTGGAGCTATCAAAGTTAACTTTGAGGAACTGCTTAGAGAAAGCGACTTTGTCATAGTCTGTGCTCCATTAGTGCCAGAGACAAAAGAGATGTTCAACAAAAGTGCATTTGAGAAGATGAAATGCAGTGCTGTCTTTGTAAATACTAGTCGAGGTGCATTGGTTGATCAAGATGCTTTGATTTATGCTCTTGAAAATAATATTATTTGGGGAGCTGGTTTGGATGTAACAACTCCGGAACCGTTGCCTCTGGATAGTCCACTGTTCAAGCTGAAGAATTGTGTTGTTCTACCTCACATTGGCAGTGCAACATTCGGTACAAGGAATACCATGAGTGAGCTAACTGCCTCTAATATACTTGCTGCTTTGAATGGTACAAAAATGCCTGCAGAATTAAAGTAGTTGTTACTTTCAAGATTATTTATTTTTCTAATATTGTACTTAATTTTAAGGAATGATTGTTTTATGTTATTAATATAAATGATGTTAGAATTTGTTATATTGATTATTTATTTATTATTAAATTATGCATTCTAATATTAAAATGTGAAAGAAGTCTGTTTGTTGATTACTTGTTCACTGCCCATTTAATTTGGATGTTTGGACTAGGGATAGCTTACATTCTAGAGATGCAGGGCATATGCTTTATCCTGCACTTTTATCCAGGAAAATTAAAATGGGATTTGAATACCTAACTGTAAATCTGCAGACAAAGTTGCAGGCATCATCTAGTTTATTACATTTACAATCAAAGTTCAAACACATGGGTATTGAGTATAATATTAACATTGGTCAGCTATGTCTTAAAATTGTGACCAAATGAGTGAATTTGATAAACCAGTTTTGATAAAATGTGATTAAGTAGATAAATTGTAAAATATGATGTTGCTGTGACTTGTAAATAAAAATAAACGTTTCCAATAAATTAATCATATATTTACATATCACAAATAAAGCTTTAATTTAATCATTGTGCTCATGTTGTGCCTCAGATTCCCTCCAATTATTCTGGATCATTTCCACAATCATTTTCCACCATTTTGATTCCATGAAGTAATAAATTGAACAGATTATAATGAACAGCCACGACAGAATGAGGAAATAATCAGTTTCTTTTTCTACAACACTTGAAACTGGTCCTTGAAAGTCTTTTGAAGTGACTAGTAACACTTGAGGATTCTGTCCTGTTATAACATGAACAAATTTGCTGAATAAATGGATATTGTACTCTGTACCATTAAATTTACCGACTGGTCGTCCATTGTGAAACATTTTTAATGTTGGTACACCTACTATTCCATACTGGGCATTTATTCCGTGGTATTTCAGAGCATCCAGTGCTACCATTTTAATATTGGGGTATGATCTGGCTAATGCATTAAAATGTGGTGCAGCATGAGCACTGAACGGGCAAGGCCTTGCAAAAAATAGGACAAGTACACAATCAGCTTCAACATCACGGCTTTGAATGTCCGGTTTCACTTGAAGTAACTTGGCAAGAGCCGTACCATTAATAATTTCAACTGATGGATCTGTATCAGTTTCATAGATTATCTCCTTACATTTAACTAGTTTTCTTGTTTCATTTGCATTTGTTTTATTTGTATCCACAGTAACATTGGCGAATGTAACTTGGTTATATAGATTGGTTAGTGTTTTGTTCACATCCGATACTACATTGGAGAGAAGAGATTCAGATTCGTCGACGGTAGAGAAGTCATTGTCTTCTTTTAAAGCATCTGCTTCTTCATCTATGTCAAACTGTGAGGCTATAGGAAGGCCTGAAATAAATAATACGAATTCTTTTTATTTGATCCAAATAATCTTGCATTACTGAGTTAATTACTTAATAGTCGGTTAAATTACAACTTAGTAAGGTTAAATTTTTTGGTAGGAAAGAATTTTACATTGAAATCCCTATTTTAAATTGTAAATTATGTATTATAAAAACGAGGATTCAAGATGTTTACAATTTCAATGTTTTTACTTACATAAAAGCAGTATGGCAAGAAAGGAAGCATAGCTTCTATTGTGGAAGTACATTTTACGAGTTTTTAGTTATACAAGAAAGTTCGTTTCGTCTTTGAACATCAAATTATTTAATTACAAATTCAAAACTCCACTTGCGAAATGCGAAAACAATACATTTTTGACATTTTAGTCTGACAAAACCGTAGACACCATTTTTAACAGTTGACACTGACAGTTATGTAACCATAGAGCGGTTTATTTTTTTTGTTTAAACATGGACTCTTTCATTTTGGTTTGGTGAATAAAATAAATTATTCACTTGATTGCAATATAACTAACTAACGAGTTCACAAAACAAACAGGATATGAATCGTATATGAATTAATTAATTTGATAGAAAATAATAACGGACGGAACTGACTAGATAACAAAAAACCACTTAGGTATTATAGTTAGTTACCTGAAACCTGTGTAAGAAACCAATCTTTATACAATTTTAGTGATGTACCTACTAAATGAAGTTATTTAAAGACATTTGTCCATTCAATTTATTTATTTTTAATTTCTATTATCGAATAGTTAGGTATAATTGAGGACGTCACACATGTCGTGGGCGATGGGCGTCGATATAACATTAATTACAGTCGATCTCGACCTTGCACTGCTACCGATTAGCCGATGTCACTTCCAGGGTGACCATGATGTCTGCTTTGGGCTGGACACAATAGATAGAGCGATCACTTGCTAGAAAAAATTGCTAGAGATAAACCATTCGTCAGACCCTTTATAGAGATGACTGCCTCTGAGGTGCTAGTACTGAGTAGGAAAATCAATGGCTTAATAATAATGCAGGCACTAACATTGGCCATCCAACATGTTTAACCTCTCCAAGAAATCTGTAGAAACACCTTTACAAATCAAAATATGTTATTACCCTGTATTAATGTATACCTACTAAATATATTTTCCGTGACAGGAAACACAATGCCAAACTGTGGAGTAGGCGAAAAATATGGCGGCCAAAATGTTGTTGTACCTACATAGCGGCAAGTAGGTACTGGACGGGAGAAGTTTCTGTTTATACTTTAAGGTGCTGGAATGGTAAGCCCACAGCCGTATTTAAATGCCCATATCGTTCATAAATATTTAACAATTTCACACGTCATTCACTTGAAATATTACAATAAAGTCTCTGAATAAAATGTTGCATCATAGTCGCCCCAATCATACGTTGCCAAGCTCAAACCAAATCCTATAGACTCACGAATTACTATAGAGTAGATATATTTAGGCAGTGTATTGGTATCCGTGACGTGCCACATCTTTGTCTTGACCCAAACTCCTAAAGCGCGCGGCAGTCGTTGACCATCCGCCGTCGGGCACCGCGCTACTCGCCCGGTCAGTAACTCGGAAAGTTTACTCGTGCGAGTTGACTGAAAACAAAGTAACGGAAAGTGTGAAAAGCGTGCACTATGGCGTATTCATGGGACAATAGAGTCGCTTTTGTGGTGCGCTACCTTTACGGTGAGTAGATTAATAAATTATTTATTATTTCAAATCTTGGGTTTAGAAACTTTTTTGTTTTTTTTAATGCATCTAAGTCTGCAAATCAATCAATTGTTTTTTTTTTTTTCAAAAAAAAATATTATATACTCGGGATGATGTAAGGATTCTAACGATACCGCATACATCAGAATCTGTTGTTATTTAGAAGTTATGGTGGAATTAAGAAACTCACATACATACTTATATGAACCCTGAAAACGTTACAAATCCTTTTTTTGGGCATTTGTGTCAAAAAGGAAAAACTTAGTAGTGAATACTTTCATATAGACATCGTTAATCATCCAACAACGATGTTATCATTCCAATAGTGGAAAATGACACACCCCTCCGACAATAACAGCCAACGATTAATGCCCCATACAATATGTTCCTACGTGGGTTGAGTACACGATCATTGAGTCAGTTAATTAAACGGTACTTTACAATAAAACTTTTGATGCAAATTCCATGATTAGCCTAATCATTACCATCACTAACCATATTATAAATACGAAAGTGTGTTAGTTTGTTGGTTTCATTTTCTTTTTTCTTCTCTCTGGGCTGGTTTCCGCATTTAAACGTTTCCGTGCGTGCGTTGCCCCTCTCCACTGAAGTCTTCATTCTAGCCATCCAAGCTCGCTCCAGAAGCCGAGTAGACTGCCTAGGTTGCCGAGGGCTTCATGAAGTGTGTTTGTTGGCCTAATGGTTTGTTGGTTTGTCCTTTAATCACGTAACTAGCATCGGCAACGGATCGACGTGATTTTCGCATTATTATAGTTAAGGACCGTTGGAGAGTTACCAGACCAGAGACAATTTAAGAAATTATAAATTCCCAAATTGCCACTGTTGCGAATTGAACCCCGGAATCTCCCAATAATTGTAAGAACACCCTCTATAGACGCAGCGACCAGAAAACTCAAATCATAATCCATCCATACTTCCATACTAGTATCCATAAGTACCTACTAATACTTATTATAAATGCGAAAGTGTGTCTGTCTGCTACCTTTTTCACGGCCCAACAATTTAACCGACTCCAACGTTTGTTACCTACAGAGTTAGTTTATATCCCGGGGACGGACATAGTTAGGCTTTACTTTTTAATTCGGAAAATCAAAGAGTTCCCATGGAATTCCTAAAAATCCATCCGCTTGACCGGTTGTATGAAAGGTACCGAGGTAGCTTGCGTCCATTAACATAAGCAACTTTTTGTCCCGGAAAATCAAACAGTTCCCACGGGATCTTTGAAAACCTAATTTCACGTGGATGAAGTCGCGGGCATCCTCTAGTTATTATTTACAAATCGATTGGGCACCACTCCCAGGAAGCACTTCCTTAGTGCGGTGCGGTGATCAATCACCCGTCAGTGCCACTTTCAATGTATTTATTTCTATTCTATTGATGCTACCTTGACTACGATAGCTAATAAACATTTCATTGGAACAAATAAAATAAATTGACAACTATTTAGGGTCGGCTAGCATGGACAGTAGATAAAAATTATATCCCCCGATTATATCCACTGATGTCATAGAAATCAGTGGATATAATCGGGGATATAATTTTTATCTACTGCCCATGCTAGCCGGGCTGATATAGAATAAATGAAACTTTTCTATTGTAGAACCTCAGCTAGTCCAAATTAGGTAGAGTTTTTGGAAAGACCTACCTTCTGATAGTTCTTCTCGGTAGGGAGGACATTCCGAACTAACATTTGGATATAGGCCTTCCCTAAAAAGCGCCATCACACCCGGTCCTCAGCCTTCCTCATCCAGCCACTTCCCGCCAGCCGCTTTATATCGGCGGTCCATCGTGCTGGAAGGCCTCCCACACTACGCTTGTAAAACGCGGTCTGCACACGAGGACTTTCCGGACCTAAGGTGCTGAAACAACTGGTGCTAAAGCAACTTCAAAGTTGCTCAGCGAGCTATGGAGAGGGTTATGTTAGGAGTTTCCCTGAGTGATGAGATCCGATATGAGGAGAACCAAGGTCATTGACATAGCCCAAACTATTAGCAAGCTGAAGTGGCAGTGGGCAGGCCATGCTTGCCATAGAGGCGATGGCCTTTGTAAAAGTTTATTTGAATAAAAAAAATTATATTCCACTAGAGATGCCCGCGGCTTCGCCCGCGTGGATTTCGTTTTTTTTAAAAATCCTGTAGGAACTCTTTAATTTTCCGGGATAAAAAGTAGCCTATGTCCTTCTCCGGGATGTACCACAAGTCTGTATCAAACAATAAAATCGGTTCAGTGGTTGAGCCGTGAAAACGTAGCAGACAGACAGACACACTTTCGCATTTATAATATTAAAGTTTGGATGGATTGTAATCAATTTTACAATTATTAGGGATCTTTCAGTTTAAAATTAGACTGAACAACCCACTTCAACGTACCAACTTAATAAATCTATGTATATAACCTCCGCCATTTGTATTCATCAATATCATCACCCAATATCTATTTTGTATCGACGAATTAATTATTGCGAGCCAAGAGATTAGTTTGTAATTAGCGACGAGTGTTAACTGACAATGTTAACCGATCAAAAACCTAATGCCAATATGTTTATAAATTACGAAATACAATTACTTATAGTGATTATCGCACTACCTACTACAATCTCAATAATTGTTATAATTGATTAAAATGGCCCTGATAAGTAGGTTGGTACCTACCCATATAATATTTTACCATAATAGCTTCGTCCGTGTGATTTAGGTTTGCGAAAATCGCGTCCGAACTCTGATTTTCCGAAAAAATAAGTTTTTTTTTTAATTTAAAAAAATTAAACTTTTACAAGTATGTACCTACTTTTGAATCGTGACATGTATCTACCACTGCGGAATGCCTTCCCTACCGAGAAGAACCAGTAAGAAATTCGGCGATTACACGTTTTAAAGATTTGATTTACAATAAAGTAATTGCAGTCCCGCGCATGTTATGGAAAGTGGTGATGTGGCATAAGATGAGACGCATTCTAAAAATACCCGCGGTTTGTCGGATCTGTCTTTCTTGACAGATCCGACAGACAGACAAGAACGAAGAGAATGAAGAAGAAAAGTGATTTTGAAGGGGGTAAGACCCTCGCTTCACTGGCTGTCTTGATCTATTCTTAGTAGAGACTATTGTCTACTTTGTGACCGTCGTAAATCCGAGGACATTCTTCCCAGCCAGAATAAATCATTCAAACAGTTCCTATGTCAACTACAATATCATACGGTCCACATAATCAACATAGTGACGCAATGACAAATAGACATAAGAAAATTCTAAACACGTTAATAGTTTGGTTGCGAAAGGGCCCGCTATTGGCAAAGGTCTAGCCATTGTTTACTCATGCTAGCCAAGTCTCAAGTCTAGATTACTAATTTGACCGCTGCGACATTTTAAATGAGTGTACTTTTTAATTAATTCGACTAGATTATTGAGATGGCTGTGATTTGTGAGCCAAAATAATTAATAACGTGAAGTAGATATTACTTCCGTGTCTTTGAGCCATTTTTTTTATTTTTGAAGCGAAGCTTCTATAGCGTGCTTGTGCGTTTGACGACCATAACTGTTAACTTCAATTAGCGTGCCGCGCCGGTTACACATGCTTCCACCGAAAAATGCGCAGAAGCTTCACTTCTTTCAGACTAACTACCCGCTTTTTTTATTGGCAATGTTCATATCATCAACGAATTATAAACGGTGTTCCTAAAAGCTTTTGCATCGTCTACCTGTGATGAGTGGATATAAGGTTCCCACTTTACCGAAGCCCTCCTACGACACCATCTATCTCTATACTCTATAGTCTATATAAATTGAAGTGACTGTTTGTTTGAACAGGCTAATCTTCGGAATGGCTGAACCTATTTTGACGGGACTTTCACAGACAAGTAGAGGATTAACCAAGGAGTAGAGTAGGTTACTTTTTAACTGACTTTAAAGATGGGGGAGTTGCGCTTTTCTACCTATGCACTGATATCTCCGAGATTTCTGAACCGATTTGCGTATTTTTTTTTAAATCGATAAAGGGTCTTTCGGCATTGTTCCATAAAAAATTTGGATTCCAACTCCTGTCCTGATGCTGCAGGGGATCTGACCAATCCACGCGGGCGAAGCTGTGGGCATCATCTTGTATACATATAAATAAATAAATATTTGTATGCGGAAGGATCTGAGAAATAACCTCAATAGGTATCCCAAGAAATTTTATCCGAAACTTTAGCTATGGGTTTTGGATTTATTTAATTACTCAATGTGATTTAATATTTCAGTGATCGTAATTAAGACAGACGTAATGGAGAAATTACAGGCAATAAGATTTTCCAGTTTATAAACAAAATTGTTGCCAAAGAATCTTAACTCTGATTGACTGACGATTGCACGTATTCTCCAATATAAACAGATAGAGTTCATGAAATTTTAAGAAACATAGCTTACCCATATTTTCCAAGGAAATTAATCTAAAACTCATTGTCTCACTATGGGACGATGTCGTGGTAACAATGAAGGAAAACATCGTCAGGAAACCTGCATCATGTCTGAGATTTCTCCACAAAGTCTACCAATCCGTACTTGACCAGCCTTATCCCTTCTCGTTTCGCGGGGAGATCTTTGTTCATTAGTGGGCCGGCGATTAATCTTTCTTACCGAGCACTTACATGAAAGTTTGGATGTAGTTATGTCACAAGGATAGTAGTTATAATTAATATAAGGAAACTTATAATTAACCTTGAATTAACACCTAATATTATAGACTAAGTAGTAAGTACCTACTTCTTATCGAGGAAAATCAAAGAATTTCCGCGGTATTCAAAAAAAAATATAATACCTATCCACGCAGATGGAGTCGTGAGTATTTTAAATAGTAGGTATAGATCGTTTCAACGAATAGCTCCTATGGCGTTATGTTGGCTCCCCTGAATGAAAATCAAATGAAAATAAACAAAATCTGCGTCTTCTCATGCCAATATGGTGCCAATGACTTAGACAGACAGGGGAGCCAACATAACGCCATAGGAACTATTCGTTGAAACGATCTTTAGTAGATAAATTAATAATCTCTAAATAATAAAAAATAAAAATAATCATTCATTCATTCATTCATTCATACTTAACCATAATTTTCCCATTTTCAGATATCGATAACAACGGCTACCTCGACGCCCGCGACTTCCACTGCCTCGCGCTCCGGACGTGCGTGCTGGAAGGCAAGGGCGACTGCAGCGCGAGTCGCTTGCAGAAGTACCAGCACATCATGCTGAGCCTGTGGGAGGAGATCGCGCAGCTGGCGGACTTCGACAAGGTGCCAGACTATGTCGGTTACACAACACCTTATACACTCGCTGTCGGTGTAGGCTTGGCTTTACCTGGCATTGTGACGTAGACTGCGGTATAGGCATGTAGCATTTCTTCTAGATCTTTCTATCTCATTGCAACTAATTTTTCTTTAGTTTTCGTAATTTCTTTTGTTGATGGGGGAGAATCTCCGCGAGAAAATCACATAAACCTCCTCGGTGGCTATCCTTAGCGCACTTCTTCTCTTGTTGATGGGGGGAAACTCCGAGAGGAGAGGTCGGATTAAGTGGGATCCATGTACCCCCCCCCCCCCCCCCCCAGGTGGCTATTCACAGCGCATAATTAGAGGTTCCGTACCAACTTTGCATCGCAACTCCCCATGGAATCATTCCAAGAGAAACTATACCCCTGCCTTGTGTAAGGCTCGGCAATGGCTACAATGCCACGGCTAGCTACCTCTGTTGGGATCACATAAGCACCTACTTATAGATGGAGAAATGAGCGCTTCGGTTATGCGTGCTGGAAGGAAAAGGCGAGTTAGTTGAGTTTCGTCCTAGGCGCCGCCCGAAGACACCTGGAATGGCACCTATACCTAAGCACCAAGAACTTTCCTTCTCAACAAAACGTGGCGCTCGCCTTGATATGTTTAGTAATTTTCTTCTTCCTTCACATTACTACCTTGTAGAGTACGTCCTTAGTAGGTACTTTGTTGTTTAGTAAAATATAAACAAAAACTTGGCGCTTGCTGCGCTCATATGTGTTATTGCCTGCTGAATAAATAGCTCTTCTTTCGACATTATCTATAATCTACCTTTGGTGTCATATATTTCCTCGTCTACTTTTATTGTAGTTAGAAAATAATACTGCCGAACTTATTTAATTATTTTTTTTATGTATTGTAGAAGAATTAAAATGAAACACACTATACATATTGCATGAATATTATTTATTAATATTATTTAATTGCTTAGTAATTATATTAAAAACAATTATCTATTATTCGTAGCTTAATTTATTAAAACACTAGCACGCACTGCTGCAGCGCACGCTTGCCGCTTCTAATTTATTTAAAAAAAAAAATAGATTATTTGTCTATGGTCAGCTATTTCTTTTAGGATGGCATTGTAACGGTGGATGAATTTAAAAATGCGGTACAAAACAGCTGCATAGGACGAAAGTACGAAGATTTCCCGCAGGCTTTGAAGGCATTCATCGAGACCAACTTCAGGATGATTGATATAAATGCTGACGGGATTATTGGTGTTGAGGAGTTCAGATATGACTGTGTGCAGAGGATGGTGGTGGATGACATCAAGGTTATAGATGAAGCATTCAATTCTTTGTTAAATGTGAGTATAAACAAGTCCTTCTATCCATATTTAAAGAACGCTTATAAGTCGGCCAGTTTCATAGGTTATTGGAGTCGATTTTTTTTGAGACGACATACCAATAAATAATTAAAACATGAAAATATTATGTCGAATCAATCACCTACACAACAATATTTTAGTCAGTCATGGCCATGGTCATCAGTAATGGACGAGTGATCAGCTACGTAGGCCAACGTATTCGTAATATTACGCGATTCTCGGAATACCCCGCCAGAACATTTGGCAAATATATTTAGCAATCCATGTCAATGCCGATCCATCTCTGTCGCAATCGCAATCGGCATTAAATCGTTCGCTATCGGGTATCGAACTCGGGGTTCTGGCAATGCTCTGGCTCTGTTTTGGCGTAATATGAAGGTGTCTAATCAATCATCATCTTCAAATTAAGACGCGCTTGTATCGACGAAGCTAAAGCTAGTAGTAAGTGCCTATCCCCGGGATACAAGTTATCCCTGTATCAAATTTCATCAAGATGGAATCAGCGGCTAAGTAGCTAAAAAACAGACGATATATTTTTGTATTTATTTAACAACTAGAGGATACCATCGTCCACGTGGATTTAAGTTTTTTTAAATCCCGTGGGAATCTGGGTAAGGGATGCAAGTACCAGCATTTCACGGTCTATCCGCATTTTTGACAAAAGGTACTTATAGAAGGTAGCTTGCATCCCGAAGACGAAAACAAGCCATTTTTTTATCCTAGAAAATCAAAGTTTTAACGGAATTTTTAAAACCTAACTCCACCTAATTTCTGTGTATTTTCTTTGCTGGTTTTAATTTCGTAAATTTTTACATCCACGAGAAGTAAAAGTTCTCCAATTTAATGCTTTTAACATGACGTTGCCGAGTTAATTAACAAAAGTCAAAAATTTCTGGAGTAATTCCAAAACCATCACGTTAGTGTGCCTTTCTGACTCGTAACGCCACACGTCAGTGTACATCACCGTAATTTTTGTAACCAATAAACTATGACACGCTTTCCTACGTATGGATTAAAATATATACCTAGTGCCAGAATCTTGAGTTTCATGATAATGAAACATCAACCAATAGACGCCCACTGTTGGCCTGGACATAGGTCTTTTGTGGGAACTTCCGCACGCCACGGTCTTGCCCGCGCCGCCGGAATATAGCGGCTCCCTCCGACTCATTTGATATCGTCTATCCACCTTGTTGGAAGCAACGCTGAACTTTCTCTGAACACTGAACACTTACTCTTAGTTCGCTAGGTACCTACTGACCTGACTGTTTTGTATCAAACACGCCCAAAAATAAAAAGCAAAGTTATTTATAACCAATTTTTTGTGATCATTTCGAAATAATAATTATAGTAGCGTGTGACAATCGCCCAGTAAAATGATTTTCTTGATACCCACAGTTCAGTGGGTAAGGCAGAGGGAATCTCGAGCGTTGGCAGCCTACCAACTGGTGCTCGTT
The DNA here is from genome assembly GCF_905333055.1 of Maniola jurtina. Taxonomy (NCBI): domain Eukaryota; kingdom Metazoa; phylum Arthropoda; class Insecta; order Lepidoptera; family Nymphalidae; genus Maniola; species Maniola jurtina. Next base: position 2,271,864 of record NC_060045.1, read on the forward strand.
AAATTTTTATTATCGTATTGCATAATTTCACGTTTAGATCGCTTTTGTTTATTTACCTAAATACCGAGGTGTTTAAATGTTAGACGTGATTTGATGGATATGTTAATTTTATAGAAATCGAACCTTCCATTTTAAGAAAATTCGTAGACCGTAGTCCGTATTCGACTTAAAAGGTCGAATCGATTAAATTATAATCAGATGTTAGCAATAAAACCAGCTGCTCGATTGCGGTAGAATGACAGCTACAATGTCACGATCGCAATCATTTCTGATTGGTTGACGCTCGCTCACTATTGGCTACAATGCATTGTTGCAACAAGAATACCATAAAATCAGCCAATCACAACAACTGCGATTATAATGATGATTGAGGCAGGTTTTCGGGAATCGAGCTGCTGAACTAATAGCTGCAGCTTATTAATGTGCTCTTGTGGAAAGCGCTAAAAAGCGCAAAATATGAGTAAGCGGGTCATACCGCCGCCCATGGACACATTTTGCAGCACTAAAGAAACTATCTAATTGTTGCCAGCATTTCAGCAAATTTTTAATCTGCCTCTTGATTCTTACCTTGAAACCCAGCGAATAGCACTGGAGTTGGTTTCACAATTGGCATTTTTTTTTTTCACAGCGTACGGCCCGTACGCTGTACTTAATCAATTCTATATCTACCTAGGCTCTTGCAATAATCAGTCTACTGGCCACACTTTTCTCAAACATACTGCAAGCTTTACTGTGGCTTTACTTACGTTCTGATTTAACGTTCCAGGACGACGACAGAAGAAAAGGCGGCATGTCAATCTCTCGGTACCAGGAGCTCTTCGCGCAGTTCCTGAGCGATCAGAGCGAAGACTGCCCCGCCAAACTGCTGTTCGGACCTTTAGAATTATAAGTTATACACCACTCTACTGAGTACCTACCGGCTGAAGGAAAAAGGAAGGCCGGAATAAAAACGAAATACAGTAGCCGGCAAGAAATATTGTACATCGACCTTTAGAAAGGGATTTCGGCTTCGCAGAGCGTTGTCTCTGTCACTCGTACTATTTGTGACGTTTTGTCGGTCTTAACGAAAGAAACAACACTCTACGAAATCGCTATCTCTTTCTAAAGGTCTATGTACAATATTTCCTGCCCCTTACTGTAGCATACTTTGATGCAATCATAAAATAGAAATATTCCGTAGGTTGGTAGGTACGCTCCATTATATAGTGTGATAATTTGATGAAATCTACCGTGGTGGGTAATAAGGCTGGTCTATGGAACATAATACATAGAGTTAAATTCCTGTTAAAAGTAAAACCCGTAGTAAATCTTTAATTTGTGGCTTAAACTCTGAGTAGCATTCATCTTCGAAAGCATTGCGGAAATAGTACCTATTGATTGCATCAAAAATGTGAAGTCCTGCTGACTTCACTTTTCATCCTTTATCTTTTTCCTAGGTCTGTGCGAGTCTAGTCATAAAAATTCGTTGAACTGAAATTATTTATCTATTTATCTACCTTTATTTTTATTCAGTAATTTATTTTAAAATAAGAACTGATGTTCGTATTATTTTTAATTTTGCATGTCAATGCCTGAATGTCAATTCACCATCAAATTAAAAAAAAACAGACATTAAAAAAGTTTTCATTTTAATGGCAACCGTGGTTGGCTTATGTAATAACTTAATAGGCTTGCGCTTGACAATAATCAGGATTCAGGCCTGATAGAAAGCAACGATGTGATCTAGGTTGGATATTCACCCTTGCCTTGCAGCCTGAAGGCAAGAAAAAAATTTACTGAAAGTCAATTATTATGAATCGTGTAAAACTGACCTTTTATCGTGTAAACCCTACCTAAGTAGTCATAATTTTTAAATTCAGGATAGGTACTTACTTAAGTACCTGGTTGAAAATGTTTAAAAAGTATTTACTTAGCCTTTTTATTAGAGTTAGACAGGTAGATAAAGATAGATTCGGATGAAAATACTCGAAAGAACACCCTCAATACTTATGTACTATAAACTGGTTTTAATTTCAGTTTAAAGTATTTCGTGGAAGAGATTTTATGAATTTCAGAATGATATGCGAAAAGGTAAAGTAAGTACCTCCTATATACGTTAATTAATTTAAGGCGTCTTAATGCTATTATTAAGATGCCTAGGTGGTAGGTACCTGACCTATAACATTTAGAAAATCGTAGATATTTCGCTATTTATAAATTTACACATCATAGAAAGTCCCGCTAAAAATACCGAATTCGCCGCATCGACGCGAATGTGGCGTTTAAATATAGATCATTAAATAAAGATGCGTTCTAAAACGCTGTGATATTTCATTAGATATAATTTAAAAATAAAATGGTTGGAAGTGTTTTATTTAAATAAGTACCTACATCTCTAATTATTATTGTTATTTATTATTGTCCGTCCTACTTTTACTCATATTTATTTGCAAGTTTCTTTTTGTGTTGTCTTTTCTATTTTGAAATGAATCACGTGATTTGTTTTTCTGGACTGTTGGTAATGGTATTCCTGTTCTGTATATTTAAAATTTAAATATCAATAATTTTAAAAAATGTTCATAACTACTGTATTCTATTATACCTACAGTCCGACAAGGCTCTTTTGGCACTTGAATGAGGGCGCTGTTATAGCTTCAAGCTACCTACCGACACAGCGAACTGTCAACAAGTGCACTTTTCAAGATGGCGGCTTTAGTTCCGATTTTGGCCACGCGCCAAAAGAGCCTTGTCGGACTGTAATTAAAATAGTCCATGCATGTTTTTTTGGAAATGTGATGTCGATGTGGTCAACCAAAATATCTAGTCATGACGGCGTTTATTTCTTTATTATTGGTGTGAATGTGAAATGTGTATAATTATTTAATTTTAATAAATTACTTATTTAAAAAAAAACGGTTTTTAATCGATTTTTTCTTCTACTGATTTTTTTTTCTAATTTCTGGATCTTACTACTTTTTAATATTAGGTATAATAATGTACCTAGGTATTATTTTTAATTTATACTTGACTAATTTTAGTATTTGATTCATGATTGGCTTGAGGTAATTGAATTAAGTAGGTACATATTGATTCAGTGACCCCAATTAATCCATAGGTCACTGGGTTATATCCGGCTCGAAGGACCAAAATGTACGGGTCCAACCAGTACAACATTTATTCAGAAGTTATGAGGCTCTGCCAGGTGGACGGACGGACAAATACAAATTCATCCAAGTAAACTCGGAAACCTAGCTTTGCTCGGTCAAGTCTTGAGTAAATAAAACACATTGTTTTTTACAGATCATATTTTATTGAAAACGCTAGTACACAGATCTTGCGACAAGTCACTTAAAGCGCAATACACTTTTTAGTAAGTAAAGTAAATATACATTAGTTGGTTAAATTTTGGCCTGCCTACGTGGCCGCCATTTTTTTTTTTTCAAAATAGCAGGCACTCAAAAAACATGTATTTATTAATAACTGACATCAATTATATTTATTAATTAGCAATAAGTGTTTCAAAAATGGGCCGAATAATAACGGAAAAAATTATGTACTTATGTTCAAGTGTTAGGTTTATAATAAACTGAAGTTATATTTTAAAACTCTTTTTTTACATTTCAGACATCACATACAGATGTGAATATGTGTGCAAACCTGGCCACTTCAGCTACGCCAGTTTGTTAATGACCTGTTATCTACTATATACACTATGATAATAAATCTATGACTAAACTAAAATCATAACCCTTCCTTTTGGCTTTGCCGCAGTCGGGTAAAAAGAAAATAGCGGGCATGTGGGCAAGCCAGGCTCCATGCTGGAATATTCAAACCACTTTTCTCTCTGAGTAAACACTTAGGTACTCGTATCGTACCTGCCTAGACGCTAATACAATTTTATGTACAACAACTTTGGAATAGGGTATTTTTAATAATTAATAAACTCGATTACCTAATTACAATTGTTTACTATGGATATGGGTATTTTATTTAGTATTTTTAGACACATCTATATACCTAAACTTTATTTTGGATCTATATTTTATAGTTAAAGTAAACAAATTATATTAATTCATTTTACATTATCTAGCAACAAAATGTTTTTCAAATTTCGAAATCTAGCAACTTTACTTTTGTAACATTTTTTGTCAAGTAGACCAAAAAGGCACAAGCACAAGGCTTTAAAAATCAATTAACAATAAGAAGATTATTTATATTTTAATTTTTTTTATTTCGTCTGATTTTATTAATCCTACTTATTTAATATTAAATTTTGATGCCGCTATATTAGTAACTTATTAAACAATATTAAGCCAATGTTGAAAATTAAAGAACAGCACTAAGTACATAATGGTAAATACAATCTACACACGATTTAGGTATTACCTATTCCTACTATTAATATGACTTAATGTTGTGCCTAATAATGTTATTTATATCAAACTTTTAATAATCATAATTGCAATGGGCCAAAGACCTAAATCCAATTCTGGGATCGAACATTTAATTAATTAAAATTGGGGCAAACGTGTTATTAAATGATTTTAAGCCGGAAACATAGTACCTAAACTTGTGGACACAATCGTGTATTTCCTGTAACAAGAATCGCATCACATACCTATTATACGTGCTTAGAGTTCCCACACAGACTAAATAAAAACGAGGGACGGAGTCCTCGTAAAAAAGGGAAGCACACAGTGAAAGTAAGACGTGTCACTAGGTACCAATGGACTTTTGTTGAAGTTGGCTTCCCAGGCTACTCGTTCACCGCTTTTTTAAAAGTCGAACATTTGTGAATGGTTTTCTTATACTTATACCTATTTATTAGCTTATGGCGTTTTGGTAATAATCAATTAATTTCAAAAGTTTGGTGTACTTACAGAAAAATTTGTCCCCGAAAAAAATATCAAAAATTATGATTACCGTGTACACTGTACATTGATATAAAGTTAAAAAGTTTTCCACCTTGGTCCATAGTTCAGATAATAACATGTTACTGTTACTTTTACATTCAGTCCTTCAGTCAGTATTAATGATAAAATATTTTTTATACTTATATTAAAATATGATGTCTGCTTGATAATAAATAATTGAATACCTAAAATAAAACTTGGAATTTCTTGGCTAATCTAAAAATCTATTTCTTATTTTTATGTACTCGTAATTTCTAATAATATCTATTTAATATACCTACTGCTACCAAAGACTACAGAAAAAATAAAGACATAGTCATGGTGAATCCTGACACTTGCATCAAAGCGATTTACGGTCGGCTTCTTTTATAGAAACCGGCATCTGCGGGACGCCTTCACATTATTATATCCCGTTTACCATCTATCTTTCTGCATGTTATTTGTTAATCGAAGCACATAAATACAATATTTGACTATGTATATAATATTATATCGGATAATAATATGTATAACATCAATTAAAAATGTCTAACACTACAAACTTACTCGTAGATCTATATAGAAGATCTATTATAGTAGTCGTAAAATATCACTACAAATCATAACTTTTTTGAAGTGTAACTTCTTTACAGGTTAGAGCTTCGAGGCACTGGTAAGCGTCAAACGTTAGTACATTTGACGCAACTAACTACATAGCTTTATTTTTCTTTGATTTTACGTCACCATAGCCTAATATTTAACAGATCGTCAATTCGTCGAGGATCAAACCGAGAGTTCCCTCACTCTAACTTTGACAATATACCTATCTACAAAATTCAAGCTGCAGCATTGATATGTCTCTAATATCAGCCACCCGATAACAGGCTTTATAATCACTTTAAGATACAAGCCATTATAGTGCCAAATTGGGGAATACGGGAAGCGAAAGTCGACGTATCAACCAATCGCATGCACTCGCGCCGACTGATCGACCAATCGCGTGCACCCGCCATTCGCCAGCCAATCGCGTCAATGCTCGAGTTGTTTGCCGGGCACTGTACAAGCCTTCGTTTACAAGCTGCGGTTATTTATGACTCGAACAGCACAGCAAAGAACGAGCAAGAGAAAAACTTTACCAGAGCCATTTTGATTTTAATGTTGGTCAATATAAAAAAGATTCACTTCTGATTTTCTAATAATAATCGGAAATAAAGCTTTATACTTACCACAGTTAAAATAATCTACATATTTTTATATCTAGATTAGATAGAAAATTTAAAATATTCAATCAATAAATCTTCTTAGATTTAGGTACCTCTATTTTACTTTTCGAGAAAAAAAGAATTCAACTATAGATTGGCTAATATATCTAGTAAAAAATCAAACAAACACGGCTTAGATCTAGAAACAAAATTACTTTTTTTATAAACATTTTCGAGTCCATTTACTACACTTCACTAGATACTTACTTATTCAATCAGTCCAATTATTTCGCTTGTCTCTGAGATTTACAATTAAGTACCTACTAATTAGCAATTTACATTTTTAACCCCCGACCCAAAAAGAGGGGTGTTATAAGTTTGACGTGTGTATCTGTGTATCTGTGTATCTGTCTGTGGCATCGTAGCGCCTAAACGAATGAACCGATTTTAATTTAGTTTTTTTTAACCCCCGACCCAAAAAGAGGGGTGTTATAAGTTTGACGTGTGTATCTGTGTGTCTGTGTATCTATGTATCTGTGTATCTGTGTATCTGTGTATCTGTGTATCTGTGTATCTGTGTATCTGTCTGTGGCATCGTAGCGCCTAAACGAATGAACCGATTTTAATTTAGTTTTTTTTGTTTGAAAGGTGGCTTGATCGAGAGTGTTCTTAGCTATAATCCAAAAAAATTGGTTCAGCCGTTTAAGAGTTATCAGCTCTTTTCTAGTTTTCTTGTAGAAAAGAAGGTTAGATAACCGTTAGGTTCTTAATATTATGTCAATAGACAAATGTCAAGCTGTCAAGATGGACGTTGCCTAAAATACATTATTATTTATTTGAAAATGATGTTTTGGAAAACTCAAATACTTTGGATCGTCGGGGGTGTTATAAATTTTTAATTTACACTTGTAACTACTTATGTCTATTAATAGAACCTCAATAGCGCAACGGTTAAGGAATAGACTGAATTCCGAAAGGTCGGCGGTTCAAACCCCACCCGTTGCACTAATAATTGTCGTACCCACTCCTAGCACAAGCTTTACGCTTAATAGGTAAGAAAAGGGAAATATAAGTCATGATTAACATGACTTATATTCGTTAAAAAAAGTAGGTACTTACCCAATATTGATTAGATCATATCAAATCATCCATATTTTTAACTAAATGAGCCTGCACTTGACTGTAAACACACCAAGTAGTAAGTGATAATGCAGTCTAAGGTTGAGTGGACCTGTCCAAGTGACTATTCGCTCTTTTGAAGGTTCCAATATTGAAAATTGAAGCCGGAAGTGCGTATTAGAAACGAGGAAGCGAATCTCTAGGGACCCATACTCATATGTTACGAGTCTGTGGAACTCCGACTATACAATGGTGTAAGTAGATCTTTACGATGCCTCGTGGTCTGATAATAAAATCCTTATTCCTAACAAATACCTCATACTACTCTATGCATGAAACACTCATACCTATTTTACGATGACCGCTCAGCCTTCGTTGTAGTAGTGAGTGTACCGATAAGCGTTAACGCAAGGCATAATTAGGGTGGAGTTCACCGACTTTTAAAACGGCTGATTATTAGAAAACCGGCTGATTAAGTGATTTTTACTGTTCACCAGCACCTAACCGAGGTTTGCAGCCCTAAAACGGCCGTTTTACCTAACCGAGCTCGGAAGGGTCGTTTAACCGGGGTTTCCACATTTTTACATCTGTTGTGCCTTTGTGTACAGATCAATTTAGATTATTTCGATTTGTCTTTGCGTCGTTCATTTCAGTAGCGTGCAACAAGTGATTAATGTAATGGTTGGAAATAATTACTTATCTTACTTTCCACTATATTTTGATATTTTAAAACCATCTCTGAACTGATGCGCTTGTCGTCACTTGAAAAATCACTTGTACACATTTTTGGCCCTCCATTTTAATATTGAAATTATTTTAAACACTAGAATCTCTTAAAATCATCTTTAAATGCACGCACAAATAATTACGGCAACACGACAGCAAAAAATCAACAGTCCAACACGTGCAGGACACATGATCACGACTGTGACGTCGGGGCCCCGAAGTTGTAAATTTGGGACGGTTACTACCTGGCAAAATTTAGAACAATAGTGTAGTTCATCTTACCCATAGCGTCGTTGTACTTTTCCAGTTGAAAGTATTTTATTTTATGCTCCTAAATATAGGCGTCACAGTTTGTTGTGTTGAATAGTAATGACAATGTGTCTTCGCTAACGCATTGCGTTTTAGCGTTCGTTCGTAGCAGCAGCGTAGCTGAGAACAGATGGTGTTCCGCCGATTTAGTAACCATGCTACACTTTTTCGTGATGAACAGTAAATATTAAAACGGTTGTTTAAACGACGGTTTCGAAATAACCAGCTGATTTAGCAACCGTTGTTTATGTAGCTTTCGGCGAACTCCAGTCTTAGTGTGCGTAATGTTAACACTACAACAATGTGTACGTGTGCACTACACACACAAACATAGCCAAACTGTCTTCGTGAAATGGAACATCTATCGTGTCTACTAAACTTTTGTTCAGTAGTAATGTAGATATTGCAAGTAAAACGTTCACTTCTACTTCGTATTCAAGTCCTAGTAGCTAGCGTACAGCATTATGCTGAGTTGGGACCTTTCTTTTCGGGTTGTGCCACACATGACACAGTTTATTTCGGCGCTTCTTCTGCTTGAGGCCTTTTGGCTTCAATCCTCAAGTGTTGAGGCCTCGGGATAACCAATCCCTTAGGTATTGGTCATGTGTGGCACACCTTAAAATAAATTATAAACGTTTTTTCTTTCTAATATACCTAATACTTAGGTTGGACTTATATGTAAATCTCAGTAGTCAAGCGAATACTTAGAGGTTTGTTGGGACACTAGGTTTCGTTGGTGAGGTCGAGGCCGCTGCTGGAGGCCTGGGGCTCCACTGGCGTCGAGTCTAGACTGCCGTAGGTGTGGCCGCCTCCCACTCGCCAGCGTCCCCGACGACGGGTTATGCCTATAATGGAAACCTTTATCTTCAGTACAAATGTGTGATTTTAACTATTTGTATAGAGGCTGTATTGGCTACGATCTTTGCCTGATTAAAAAAAAAAACAGTAAAAAAATCCGATCGAATCAGGTAGGTATAATTAACACGTATGACCGGTTTTTTTTTTGCTGATCAGTATTTTGATGAAACTATTTTATTAGTTCTAGTAAGCTTTGAAGCTATGGAGTGTGTATGTACCTATATATGAATGAAAAAAAGATTATGTAACGAAAATTAATGAAAAAAAAATTAAAATGTATTTCCTGTATGCGTGCGCGCGGGTGTGGTAAAAAGCTGGATAGTAAGTATTATAGTTTTACTTTGACTCCACATACTCTAGTATACGTATACCGTAGATGTTTATGATTTTCTACATTACAATCTATGTTTCTTTAGCTGACTCAAAAGAGTAACTAATCGCTTTTTTCAGTAACGCGCTTTGCACGGGCTTTTAGGACGTTCTTAGCGCGGCTATGAAACCGTGAAGTCCATGATACAAGCGAACAACGACTTCTATAGACTGGTGCCATGTTTTGAAGCATGTTCATAGGTGTCGTTTTTACCCAAAGGTGTGTACTTAAACACCGCATCAGTAATTAAGTAGCCTGTGCCACTATTCTCACAAGTTGGTTTGCGCAGAGCACTTTTAAAACTACGTATGATGAGCTTTGCCTATCTGTTGAAAGCAAAAAATTTATCTAGCGGTATCGGTCTGCGTAGACGAAGGACTAATTGCTCGCGAAGGACAAAAATAGGTCATTAAGAACTGTAGTTCTATCTATTGCATTTGCATAACGCACACTATGGACTATTAGTACGGTAAAACACCATAGTAAAAGATAAGGGACTTTTTCCTACACGGACAATAGTCGATCGTTCGCGTCTACCCTAAAGGACCGGGCAAAGCGCGTTTTTTAACCAGATTCTCTGAAATTTCTGCGATCTATTCACCTTTTAAGTCAGCTAAGGAAGAACAGATCATAGTTGCTTTAAGCTATGAATAAGTACAATATTCTCTTACGTTGTTTTCACTTGCCCTGAGCAGACACTATAGGTGGGTAATGGAAAAGAAAGAAAATTACACATTTGTACATTGGACCTTGGATGAATATTAGGTAGGTAGGTATTTAAAGCCGACAAAACATCAATGTTATCTATAACTAATTTTGAAAAATAAAATCGTTTTATTGTAATAGAAACACAATAAATTAAATCTTTGAAACAACCACTTATCAAAATGCAGTGCAATTGAACGAAATGAGAGCTTTAAGATTTTGACCGAAGTTGAGAATTCATTCATCTCATTGGTCAAAAACACATGTCCCGTTAAGTTCTGTGGAAACAGACCTAACCTGCAGAGTGGCAGTCGAGGCGTCCTTTAGATAACAACTAAAACTCAACTTTATTTACTTCAGTCAGTACATTTTGGGTCCATACCATCCCCGTAAGGCAATCCCTGCGACGCGCATCCGTGTTTTATTTTCATATAGCAATTTCAACTCTATGTCAAAGTACATAAAGCTGAGTTTAGGTAGTTACCAAGACGATTTCACTCGGTCTGTTTAATTTGAACTTTAGAGGAGGAATATTAAGGCATCTATTTCTATAGGTACCTAAATACCGTTTCACTGAGAGAGCTCGTGAGGTCGGTCGTGAATTGTGGGAAGGTGACAGCTGACGTAAAAATTAAGGAATACAACGTCGCTGTCTCCGTCCCGCATTCCGAATTCTACCTCATAATACTCTGGCCCGGTTTCCACCTATTAGCGGCGAGGAGTTGTGTTCGGTCGACCAATCAGCTTTTTAAACGATGACGCGATAATTTTTTCGCGAATCGGATTGGTCGTCTGAACACATCGCTCCGCTTAGGTGGAAACAGAGTCTCACGAGCGATCTCAGACAAGCGCCTATAGATTTTTTTGAAGATTACAAAGATTTTTTAATAATTTAAAGTAGCCCACAAGCGTACATGCAATGAGCTGGCAAACAGAGCTGTGCTCATGCCATGCAGAGGTGCTAAACTAAAGCCGAAGACACATTACCGTGGTATGATGTGTTGTGATGTGACACGACAAATGTCAAACAGCGACGGTGCCATATGGTGCGCGCCAAACAAGTAGACCAATCTGAAGTTGCAAGGACACTAAGGTTGAGATCTAATGAGCGTACTTTGACTTTGCTCAGACTTATGACATTTTTAAAACGAGACAGCGTTTTATTGGTGGCGTAAACCTGTCTCGCTTTAACATAATGTTAAGTCTAAGCAAAGTCAAATTACGCTATATAGATCTGTTTATAACCTATTTAGTTATTTTTTTTAATGCTGTCACTTTTTTGCAACTGTTATGCTCTTGCCTAAAAATGACGGCATTACAAAATTTTACTAAATCAGTTTAATAGACCCTGTGCAAGGGTTAGGGATTAAATACGCAAACTTGGCTGAGACATGACTTTGTACAATACGTCATCGTACGCCTCGTATTCGGATTGGTCTACTTGTTCTGCGCACACTAAACATTATAATATAGGACGACTATAAAAAGGACACTATAGTCCGTCGCTCGCAAACCCTAGAGATTTACTCCCGTTGGTTGATCGTCGCGTCAGGTACAACACTCCACAACACAGTAATTAGTCTTCAGCTTAAAAAAATAAAACAAAAACAAATTATAAAAAAGCTCAATTTATTTTCTATCACAATAAGTAGTCGGTAAATTATACAATACATTATTTACTTTTAACCATAACCTTTGGATAATTAAAAGCGTTACCCTCTAACATTAAGTACTAATTTTAAGTAAATATTTTAAGTAGGAGATTCCGAAACCGGTAAACACTCGAAACTATTACAAAAATCGGTTCAAATAACAAAATACAATTCGATTAATAGGTAAACATTAACTATTATATTTTTATTTCAATACAAATATATAGGTACAGCTAGGAACAAATAGAGGGTACTCACTAAAAATCTCAACAATTAATACAAAAATCAGAAACTATTTAGATAAAAAATAGCTTAGAAAAAATTCCCACAGAAAATTAAACTATATAACAGGGATGTAAAAATATTTTAATTATTTTGGTGATAATTTCCTTGGCATTACAGGCGTACCTGCAAAAATAGGCGCCTTTTTTATTTCTCGAAAAAAAAAAGAAATACTTAGTGAGAGAATTAACCGACACCTGTTACAAGAATTAGTTACCAATTTTCGCCCCATTTTTGTTAGTAAACTATTCGAAATAATAAAAAGAATAAAGAAACATAATATGTGCGAAACGCCTACAGACAAAACATTTCAAGTAGCGGCTACATATATTTTATTTGTGTAGATTATAGTTTTACAACCAGGGAGGTACTTACCTTTACTTACTAAACGGCCGAATACAGAAACGCTTATTAATCCATCGCAAATTCTCAGAAATTGTCTGTTAGAAAATCAGATTTTACCGAATCAGACATAGATGCTCTATTTCACGATGACCGTTTTTTTTTTCGCCTGGTTTTACAAAGATTAGCCAATGTCAAGTTTGTAGTTATTTACAAGTTAGGGAAACTATATGTATAAGTATGGACTTCGTCTGTGCCGGCGCTCGCCGACATACGCGCGGCGCCCCTTTAAAGCGCTTCCCAGTCAGCTCCAGCACCAAAAAACACAAAAACCGGCTACTTTTAACAAAAAAAAAAACACTCCAATAAGGCACCACACGCGCGCCAGCAAACGCTAACACAGACGAAGTCCCCCGTTCAGCCTTGTATGGTAGCGAGCGTACGGATAAGCATTATTTGCGTGCGTAGCGTAAACCGTGCGGTCGAAATTAAACGCCACGCACACTATAACAATGTGTACGTGTGCACTCACACAGACATAGTCAAACGGTCTTCGTGAAATAGAACATCTGTATGTGCTTCTGATATACGCCAACCGAATGGTCCTTAGTTGGATCGGAATATCGGAATTTGCAGGGCGCGATCTCTATACATTTTGTACTAAACCTCACAAAACAGCTTCAGAATCAAACCTGGCGGTCAAACTCGATTTTTTTTTAATTTATAGACTTTTTGGCTGCAATTAGAGCAAGTGAGGATGCATCCTAAGATGGTGCGTGCTTGCCTAGAAAATGCCACTCTAGACTTAAAGGTAAGTATATTAAGAGTGATGGGGAAAACTGATGCCGGAAGGGTGTTCCATATCCTAGTTCGAATCAGAAACTACTATCGTACTGTATGTATGTCATATTTGATATGTACTATTATAGATTCACCCTTTTCTGGTAATAATAATATGCGTGGTATGCGGACGGTCGTGGAAAGGTTTTCTGACAGACAATTCTGATAATATGCGGTGGGCTTTGTCAAGTGCACCTCAAATATTTAAAGCACAGTCCACATTGTCTCAACATCCTAAAACAGAATGGGACAGCGAGTGTTGCTGTTTTTCTCGTCTGTTCTCAGTTGTTCCTAGGTGGATGCTTTTAAGACGTCTCTCTACTGAAGCAAAAAGGTAATTAAAATTTAGGGTGCCCTTAAGTTTACAAGCGTTCCTATGTTCGGGAAATTAAGAAGCTAAGAGATTGCAAGCTGAATTCTGAAAATGTAGCTTTATTTTGTCTACAAATTTTCTAAAAATTACTCAATTAGTCGGTTTCTACTTCGAGTCGATATTGTATCGATTTGATTTACTGAGCATAAACTTGAAAAACTTCCTTGGTAAAATTGTTAATGTCTTCCAAATGCTGTGCAATTTATTGACTTTGCTCATACTTGACCAGAGTTAAAACGAGATAGATTGATGTGGTCTGACATAACTATGTCTTTGTCATATTATAGAGCTAAACGAGACAAATTTGTGTCTGTACATAAATCTGTCTTGTGTTACCTGTCTAGTCTGAGCAAAGTAAAAAAGTGATCCTATAAGGGTTCCGTTTTTCCTTTTGAGGTACGGAACCCTGAAAATTACGCTCTATGGATCTCAGCCTGAAAGGCGCCCTTACGTTTGTCATTTAAATAAAAATTTAAAGTGTAGGTACGTCACTGGATGTAAAAAGGATATGTATTGCACTAGCAACAATTTTACTTGTGTGCCCAATGTAGCATATTATTTAGTATAAATAAAATTTGTAGTTTAATTAAATTTTATCATGAAAAATGAAAAATAACGTAGAATATTATTGACATTAATGGGGTAACTTGGTTAAGATTTCATTAAATAAAATTAATCATTAAATAACTTTAAATTAAAACATCTAACATCGATCACATACACGAACTTGAACATCTATTAATGACGTCACACTTAAAGGGGAGAATTTTCGCCACATTTTTATTTTCGAACTACTAGAATTGTGCAATCAATGGAAAGGGTCATAATCTTCAAGCAGTGAGAAAGAGAGAGGCGGAGAAAAGGTTTCTACGCATTGTGATTTGTGACCAGTTGTGGCAAAAAGAGGGTAGGTGGGTTTAATTACTTTTCAAAAATGCTTTTTTAGCGGATGTCTACGTTATAATAGCTATCTGCATTTCGAATTTCAGCCTAATCCGTCCAGTAGTTTGAACTGTGCGTTGAAAGATCTATCAGACAGTCAGCTTTTCCTTTTAAATAATATATAGAGTATCGAGAGAAAGTGGAGAATATTTTATTTTGTGAAGATGGTTTTGATATACTTCAGATAGGCAAGAGCATTGCCTGTCGAAGTTTTGATGAAAAATAATTGAAAATTTGTATTTTTAACCCCAGACCCAAAAAGAGGGGTGTTATAAGTTTGACGTGTGTATACAGATACACACGTCAAACTTATAACACCCCTCTTTTCTGTCTTTTTTATCTGTCTGTGGCATCGTAGCTCCTAAACTAATGAACCGATTTTAATTTAGTTTTTTTTTGTTTGAAAGGTGGCTTGATCGAGGGTGTTCTTAGCTATAATCCAAGAAAATCGGTTCAGCCGTTTGAAAGTGATCAGCTCTTTTCTAGTTACTGTAACCTTCACTCGTCGGGGGTGTTATAAATTTTTAATTTACACTTGTAAAAAGTGAAGATAAACTCGTAAAGATACAGGCTAGATACTGGCGCAGGGTTTACGCACATTTTGACACCTACGAACGTGCTTAAAAATGGCTGATAGTTACGTCATTAAAACCAGAAATTGGCCTAAGTTTTTTGGATCAAATGAATCTAAGGTCATAAAAAGTGCGACATGTGTGACGTAATCAATAGATGAACCCTTCCACATAAAAGCACATGTAATAAATAGTCTAAAATTACATACCAAAAATAATTTCGAAAAATATTCATGCGCCGAAACGAATACTTTGTAGTTTGCGTATTTACGCGTGATATTAAAGCCTTGTGCACTAAGAAGTAGCGAATATTCATAATGCGACCTACGTACTAATATAAATATGTATAGTAACAAAAATAAGGGGTATTCGATCATATTCCATATGCTTATGCCTCATCGCACGCAATCTAATTTATATTTAAGGCGGATTTAGATTAATACAGTGATTGGAAACAATGTCAGTGGCATGTTAGCATTGAATAAAGGTCGTTTTACGTCAAAGTCACACAATGCGACATTGAAGCATGCCACAGGGCTTGCATTGCATGCTACAATAATTTAAAATGTAGCACAAATCGTTCGGCAGGCGGTCATAGCGCTATATCCCATTCTACAGTTATATATCTGATATATAATAAATTATATATCTAATAATGTGTGTGTATGTATATATAGATTTAAGAATGTATTGATATAATAATTTTCTGGTGTCCTAATAAATATAAATATAAAAATACAGCACAATGTTGTTTCGACATAAGATAGACTGCCTCATGCAGCTAAATGCCGCAAAATTAATGTTTCTTTTTGTAGCATGCCGCATTGTCGCATTTGTTGCTCTGGAGTAAAACGCCTTTAACAATATATATTTGCTCCCTGTGTTAGATCTGTAACTGGTATGATACATTTTTGGCATAAACCATGCCAGCAACATTGCCACCAGCCACTGTCTGAATCAAAATCCGCATCATGAATAATTATCGCGCATTTAAGTACTGAAGACACTGCATAAGTACATACGAGCCTGGTTATAAGGATGTACACGTAGATATATCGATAAGGAAAAAAACATTTAACAATTAAATTCGAAGAATTAGGAATGACTAAATGTCGATATACATCTAAACATTAAAACGGAGCATGCAAAGTTGAAGGAAATATTCAATTAAACTACATTAGGGCATCCCTTCAACCAAACAGTGGTTAAAACCGAACCCCTCTAAGGACATTGCAACCGGATAAAATAAGCTAAATTTTAATCTCACTTTTTTACAAAAAATCTTTTATCAAACTAATATAATACAATCATCGAAAATATAGGTACTTATTTAACGATTGCAATTATCCTTTACATATAAATGCTATTTGATAGAAAAAAAGGGAGGACCTTATTCCATTAATTTATACTAGCTTGTGCAACACTCACAACGAATCCAATTTTTATATTAACGCTGAGTTGTTCGAAATGAATTCAAAAATTTAAGTGTAGATTAAACTAATTTAATCACAAGAATTCTATGAAGTTTTGTGATTATATCAGTTCAACCTACACTTAAATTTTTGAATTTGTTTCGAACAACTCAGCGATAGAGAAGTATCGACAAGTGTCGCAATAAGGTATTTTAGTGGTTAAGTTCAAAGTTATCACTAAAATAATCTAACAAAGGTGCGTTGTAAGCCCTTCCACTGCTACAAAAAGTATCGATAAGTTAGTGTTTGAAACGAGATTGAACATTGCACGTCACTATTGCTCCATTCAATTTAAGTACACAGAATTTTAACGTCTCTTTTCTCGTATTGCAAAGCGTATGTTAAAATCTCATTTCTTATAACTTCCTATTTTTGGAAAATATTAATCCTAAGATAACCCAAGCGCATTTTATTTTTTAACTAAGCAACCTGTTAATATGATATAATTACAAGAAATGAGTTAGCCACTTAACATTGAATGGAAATCGGAAATAGTCTCACTATTTTAGAGTCTATTCGAATCAAAAGTATAATAAAAAGAACTATTTACAAATACAGATAATTTGACTGGATTAATATTTACAACCGATATAAAAAATATTATGTACTTACTAGAAAATATATAATTTATCAAACAAAGTCGATCCCAAAATCTACTTAAATATTCAAGTGTAAAAAATCTGATGCCCCTTCTTGCGTTGTTTGTTAATTTTTGTGAAAAGTTTTAAAAATATGACGTTTTGGGAAATAAATCGGTAAAAGACATCAAAGTTGACTAAAAAAATGTATCTATCTAAAACTGTAAATACTATAAAAACATTTTGGCTTTTTATTTGTCTTTATTGAAGCTCTTAGCAAGTATGTTAAGAGTATTTTAATTTTTAGGTGTCTATACTTTATACCCAATTATCTTATTGAACCAGTGTTATTGGCGTATTTATCGGACCCCAACACCCGTTCGCTACGTTTTTACACGTAAAATCCTACTAAAACCGATTCCGTCAATCCTTACAATCGTCCACTGGCAAGTATTCTTACAAAGTCGATGTCCTTGTCATGTCCATTTCTGCAAGTTTTTATAAGCATTAGTATACAAAACTTGCCGAAGAGTATTTCCTGCGAGTGATTCAGATTCTTTCATATAATAATTGTTTTACTAAACAGTTTGCAATGAAACAATAAAAATTGCATAAAACATTTGCATTAAATTGTTTTAAGTTTCTTTATTTGGCTTGGTTATTTCACGTTTTGTGTGCAATAAAGTTTTCTATCTCTCTAATATTCTCACATATTTAACAGCCCTCTCTTAAAACTTAATGTTAAGCAAAATCCAGTCTAAGTATCCACATACAACACACCGCGAGCGTCAGCGGACGTCTAATTTAATAATTTTAAATATATTTCAAAAGTATTTAAAACTTTCTTTTGTTTTGCCTATATTGAATAAATCTATCGTTCTCTGTTTTGCTAACTATCTCCCCATCATTTCCCGTCCTTTTAAACTTTAATCTGGAGACCATATTACGCGAAAACCAGTCAAACTATCCGCACACAACTTAGCGAACAACATAGCGTGCACAGTGAGCATGTCAAAGCCCAGTCTTGCTTGCGCGAGCGTCGGCAGACGACTATATTAATTTGTTTAGTTTTTCTTACATTGAATAAATCTATCCTTCTCCCAATTTTGCTAACTACCTCCCCCCCCCTTAAAGCTTAGTGTGAAAACCACATTACACGAAATCCAGTCAAACTATCCGCACTCAACATTGCGTGTATAGTGAGCATGGCAAAGGCCAGACTCGCTCACGGATTTTTATTTTTAATTTGTTCAGTTTTTCTTACATTGCATAAATCTATCCTTCTCCATTTTTGCTAACCCCCTCCCTCTCTAACTTTAGTGTGGCGACCACATTACGCGAAATCCAGTCAAACTATCCGCATACATCATAATCCAGTTGGCGGACGTCTATTTTCAATTTATTAAATTTATTTTAATTTGTTTACTTTTTCTTACATTGCATAAATGTATCCTTCTTCATTTTTGCTAACCCCCTCCCTCTCTAACTTTAGTGTGGCGACCACATTAAGCGAAATCCAGTCAAACTATCCGCATATATCATAATCCAGTCGGCGGACGTCTATTTTTATTAAAATTTTAATTTGTTTAGTTTTTCTTACATTGAATAAATCTATCCTTCTCTCATTTTTGCTAACCCCCTCATAACGCGAAATCCAGTCAAACTATCCGCACACAAGATAGCGCACAACATAGCGTGTACAGTGAGCATGCCGCGGCGCTCAGGCGAGCGTCGGCGTAGGGTCAAAGTCATAATGTCTGCCTTTGCTTACTCGGCTCAGCGACGTCTCCGCCACGCGCGCCTCCGTGCCGCGCAGCAGCTGGTTGGCGAGCTTCTGCTTGTTCACCGGCGAGCCTGCAACAACGGGCCACAACCTGCCTATCGGCTCAAGCTTTCTTTAAAACACCACTAAACGAACCAAACTAATAAAAAAAATTTTTGCAAATCGGTCCAGAAACCTCGAAAAAATCAATGTGCACACATTAAAAAAAATGGGTCGAATTGAACCTCCTTTTTGGAAGTCGGTTAAGTATGTAAGTGTCAAGAATAGAAGTGCCTATATAAAATATTTAATTTAGGTAGTAGAATTTTTACTATCACATAAAATTCGATTGCATTAATTGTCAATCAGGCTAATTTATTTAATGAGGTACGATAGGACTGTCATATACGTGTTGTATAAAAACCCGGTAAAAATAAATAAAGATGTTTAAAAAATTCATTAACTGAGCTCGGTTCAGTTAATGAATTTAACCTTTACAAAACCTTTTGCTAACTCTTTTTGTACAATGAATTTTTTAAATTTTCTTAATTGAAAATTTTTAAATATGATAGACCAAGAAATTAATTGAAATCGACCAATATTTCCAAAACCTAGGACCTTCCATAATTGCATTCTTTTAAGGGGGAAAAAATATATATTTTCTAAAAAGAAGAACAATATTTGAAAACTATGTCCTACTTACGATGTTCAAAATACCGTATAATCACATTTAAAATATAAAATCTGCTTCAGAACCGCTAAGAATCTTCTTTGACCGGAAAATCATATACATAATATTATGTAATCAGTTATTTAACACAGACATATAATATAAAAGCTACTATGTATTAAATAAGCTAAAATAGCAAAAAAGGATATATTTCGTTAGTATACTGTCACCATTGCCCAAACCATATAATTTAAATGCTTACCTCGAAAGTTAGTGCAATATAATACAATGAGTTAGTTTTCAAAAGACGTCACAGTCAACTAAGAAAAAAAATTAACCAAATGCAAAAAAAAAATGTAACTCAAAGTAGTATTAATATAATTTCTTAAAAATTACTGAAAATCTTAATGAATTTACAAACATGAGACAATAAGAAAGACTTAAAAAAACAGTTCGTATTTGAAATATAGTAGCAAGCTTTTTACTTTTTATTTTAAGATCAGTTTAAAATTATTGGTGTATTTAAAAAATTGACTGCAAGTGGGCAAGTTTAAGTTGAATTCGTGAACAACCCTAAAAGGAAAAGGTCCAATATACAAGCGAAAAAATGCGCAAATAAAAATGACTGAAACAAACTGAAAAAAACAAGTTTCACATGCAAGTATTTTCATAAAGACGCTCTCATACACGGGCTATTTTCATGGCGATTTCTTTGGATGCATTTGAGTTGCTATTTATATAAATAACTCAATGAAAAATATAATAGCCCGTTTACGAACTATGCCTATCTCAAGTACAAAATATGCAACCAAAAAGCTAAAACGGTAAAACTAATTACACTTTTAAAATAGAGATGCATAATACGTAATCGGCTGGTGCTATGAAAGTATGATGACTTCGGCGATCAATTTGGTATCAGTTTAATGATTGATCTGTATTCTGTGGCCTTACATTACAATCACTGTTGATAAGACATCTTCTATCTATAAGGCGCCATCACCACGGGCGAGAGTATGGGCTGGCGCACATATGGCGGAGCGTAGCGCAGAGCATTTTTCAGTCAAAATATTATCGACATTGTCCTCATTGAAATAATATCTAAAATCAATTGTGCATCCGTGCGGATACTCGCGCATCCGCGCGCAGTCCCGCGCGTGCTCGCGCATTCTCTGGTAGAAATTCGCGTAATGTGTCACGCGATTAGAAAACTTCGCGGGCATGCTCTGCGCTGCGCTCTGCCATATGTACGCCGGCCCTATGGCGGCGATAGTCTCGCCGTGCCACCAAATCCGATACAAACTATATGGGCCTGTCCCCACAGGGCGATACTGTCGCGGCGATACGAGTGGCTCTGGACGAGTATAACGTCTATATCGTCGAGTCTCACAGCGATACCGCCACGTTACGCCATAGTTGAGACGCCCAATGAGGCGTTGCGGTTAAGAGGCATGACACGAGTCTGCGCGCGAAATTCTAATTTAATTTGGTTTTTCGCAATTTGCAAACTAATACGACAAAGTTGGCTAGTGGCACTATTATTGCGCCAGTGGCAGTATCATCCTCACAGGTTTATATAAAAATCTTTACTTGAATGAAAGGGTCCAGTTAACGAAATTAGTTATAGTATCGACTAATTTGTGAGTAACACATATCAAACTCATTATTTTGACTGATTTCTTTAACTGAACACTTTCAAGTTAAGATTTTTATGTAATCCTGTGAAGATGATACTGCCATTGTCGGAATTAGAAAGCCATAAGCCTACTTTGTCGTATTAATTTACAAATTGCGAAAAACCAAACTAAATTTGAATTTCGCGGGCAGACCCTCATCTAAGGTGACCTAAGGTGCAAGGTCTCATGCACCTTAGGTCACGCGGCGATACGCTGCGGTCTTATTGCGTATCATTGCAACACGACACACTGGCGGAATTATCGTTATACCTAACGATAGTACGACGGAATCGTCGTGATACTCTCGCCCGAGGAGATGGCGCCTAAGGCTACGAGTATGCTGACGCGCAGGCGACGTAGCTCAGACCAGTGCAGATTTTGTAATGCATGACTGTACTCGCATACGCATTACACTTGGCACTGTACATACGCTCGTGGCCTATGTCTGCCTAAACTACCCTGTCCTGCGAAATCTGTACTGTGCTGCGCTACGTCGCCTGCGTGTCAGCATACGCTTAGCCTTAATAATTCAAGATCAATCTATGTACTTAGTATGAGATTTTACATCTCACCAATGTTGATAGAATTCAAGCGTCAAAACTTTCAGCGTTAAAGTAAAATTGACCTTGTTTTAGAACTCAAATTAGTCCATACATCTACAGACAGACACTTTGTGAAATTAAAATCGGTGGGACTGAATTTATGACTAAATCAAGTAGTTTTCACGGTTTGCGCATAAAGGATATTGGATACCCAGCTTTGAGAAAAGGTGCATTTCCACTGAAACGGAGACGTGTGTTTTTGACCAATCACATTCATCATCATCCTGCCTTTTAGCCTGCAGACGTCTACAGCTGAACACCCTTCAGATAGAGCACCACCTCACCCAACCTTCAGTGTTCCTCATCCAGCCACTTTTTGCCACCTTCTTTATATCACCAGTCCATCTTGCTGGAAAATGCCCCATACTACCCTTTCGCGGTCTCCTCTCAAAACCTACCGGTTCCAGCGGCCATCGATCCTAATGCAAGCATTGCTTGGCCACTGCCATTTCAACTTGCTGATGGTTTTTGCTATGTAAGAAATCTTGTTTCTTCTGCAGATCTTTTCATATCAAATCGTATCCTTCAGAAAATCTTCTAACATAACCCTGTTCACAGCTCGTTAAGCGACTTTGGATTGGTGGATCAAGTCCTTTGCCAATATTTTATCGTCAATAACCTGACTGGTCTATGGAACACGTCTCCGCTCCGCTTCAGTGGAAACGCAGCCTTTGGTATAGTCACTTACCGATATAGCTGAGCATGACGGGCAGGAATATGAGGCCGTGCGCGGCGCCCAGCACCACGATGCCCAGGTACATGCGGAAGTAGAACACCTGCAGACAGGGTAAAGTTAATAAACCGCAAAAAATTCAATCCTTACATTACAGTTACCGATCAAAATGGATAGCACAAGTCCGGGAACGGTACAATAAAAGACGACACCAAAAAGTTCGGCCATCATTGATTTAAAAATGGACGTTTTTTAATACCACTATAACCACAAACACGCACACACATGCACGCACACACGCATGCACGCACGCGCGCGCACTCTCTCTCACACACACTCTCATTCACATACACACCACACACCCTCACTCACCTACCCACCCACTCAATCATTTACTCACTCACTCACTCTCTCACTCGAGTCTGGTGCACTCGATTGAGATCAGAACTAGGCCTCACCTGGAAGATCTGGCTGTTGGCGGTGGCCAGCACCACTATGCCGCCGAACTTGGTGAGCGTAATGCCGGACAGCACGGACGAGCCCATGGTGCAGAGCGAGTGCGAGGCGCGGTCCACGCGTGAGCCGCCCCCGGACACGCTGAATGAGTGTACCAGGTGAGAGCAGAACTCCACCGCGATACCAACTGCCATCACCTGGACAAAAGAACAATCAATCCTGTCCAGTTGGATTCAGACCTAAAGCGTCAGAATTGAGGAGTTCGGACCTGTTATTCAATAATCTGAATCTCCACTGATTAGTTGGTATACTCTACTAATATATTTTGTGCTGCAGGGGAGGTGAACCCAGAATTTTAAAAGGGGCCAGTGGCGGGCAGCGCTGTCAAGGACCATTTTACAGTATGACCTCCCCAACTAAATGCTTACTCTAGCTTCTAATGTTGTGGATGCCACTGAATGTCACTATTAAAAAACGTCAAAAAAAAAAAAACAACGCACCGAATTGAGGACAGAAAAACAGTAAAACAAGATACTTACTAAATTAACTAATGACACTGCGTTCAGACTGATTCCCCACCAGTACATTACACCGCCGAGATTTACTACGATCATCGTTATGGTGATCACTACAACCTGAAAATGAAAAAAAGACTATAAATTCAAGGTGCGCGAATTAAATCGGAAATGAAGAGATTCATACGAAAACCAGAGTAACTGAGCTCAATGAGCTGTCGCGGGGAGCCGCTGAATTCATGCAGCGCAAGACCGTGGCATGAAATACAGCAGTGACGTCTATCGTTTATGTTTATGTTCATAGACCACCACTATAAATATGCTGCTAGCTTACAGTTGGAGAGTCCTGGATATTTCAGCTGACATGGAACCTTCTAGACACTCACCAGCGCAGAGAACAGATCGAAGCCCATGAGGATGAAGGTGACCAGGAAGATGGACAGCACCGAGATGCCCATCGACTTGAGCGTGTCCGGCCACATGGTGAGGTACTGCTCGTAGAACACATAGAACACCGAGTACGGGAACACGTTGACCGTCACGTTCTTGCCGCTGGCCTGCAGGTTGCGGTTTAGCGTCTCGGATATGTCTGCTGATATAGACCGCGCCGCGCGCAGGGCGGAGTAGTAGTCGTGGCTTGTCTTTAGAACGGA
This sequence comes from Maniola jurtina, assembly GCF_905333055.1. Taxonomy (NCBI): domain Eukaryota; kingdom Metazoa; phylum Arthropoda; class Insecta; order Lepidoptera; family Nymphalidae; genus Maniola; species Maniola jurtina. The sequence continues at coordinate 2,296,081 of NC_060045.1, forward strand.
ATGGTACCCTGCAAGTATACACAAATTATTTTTATTTCATATATTGTGGAGACACACACGCACTATGTACGCTTGTGTACGCAGCGCGTGCAAGTGCGTCTTGGATGAAAAAGACAAATAGTTTAGTTATGATATCGTTTCGCGTCAGCTTTGAGGATCATAGCACCCTCGAGATATCGCTTTCCTTCATTGGGTCATTTCTCTATATTTGAGGCCATACAATAGGTATTGCAGAGTTTCGACCGCACCTTATATCGGGTCAGACCAACGTGTCGGACTACTTCCGCGGGGTCTTTTCCTCTGATCTTTTAATGAAAATGAGTTTCTTGCTAGCTTCCTTCTCTTTCCCTTACTGCTTGCTTCCTTTTCCTAGCAATATAGAAAAGTAATCAAATGTTCGCCGTAGACTAAGGTTGAATTGCTGCATGTTTTTTTTTTCATTTAAGACAGAGACCCTTGTACTCCGTCCAAGAAACCATGACAGTAGTCTGAAAAATCCTTAAATTCTCAGTTAGGTATACCTTGATAGTAGGTAGCGCCAACTCGCTTCTCCGTCCCATTCATTTTATAGTTGACGGCGTGCCCGTACGCCGCGTGTCCGGCCTTGGCGCAGGTTGGCGTCGGGTTGTCTTGCAGGAAGAACGGAACGTAATGTTTGAAATCCTCCTGACTGGGTCGCTTCTCTGCTCCAGTGAGAGTTATGTTGCACATCTCACAAGGCGGCATGGCTACAAGAAAAATCACATTTAAATTCGTGATCAAATCAGAAATGAGGATATGCTTAGGTAACCAGAGTAACCAACATCGCTCAGCGGGCGTACAACGGACGGCTATGTTTAAGTGCGGAAAAGAAGATAGCTGAGCGGGTTGCGAAGTTGGTAATGGGCTGGGCACATCGAAAAACTGATAGACGTTTACAATCCAAGATGAGAGACATCCTTGGCATTGGCGTGGATACGGCGAGGGTCAAAAATGCATAATGATTGGATAAAATTGCTAAGTCTATACAGTTGAATACAAAATTTATAAGCAGAATTCTCCTACTGGCACTCAACAGATTTTTTCAGACAGTCAAATTCTTTAGTGTGAAAAAATCTTCTCGTGGTCTTACTCTCTTAACATTTTTGATTCTTTTTATTACACAATTTAACTTTCAATTAAATTTAACAAATTTTTAATTTAAGAGGTTTCTTAGTAAAAGTTGTGCAAAATGATGAGTACAGAGACCGACCCCCCTTTCGCTTACAACCCCGTTTACGATTGACCCTATATTATTGACTCACCATGATCGTTGGGGCAGAAGGAGTCATTGGTGGGGAACTGCTTGCAGCACTTCTCCGAGGCCGACCAGTCGAAGAAGTCGTCCAACCACGCGTTGGGCGGCTGGGCGATGTACGACACGTTGGGTGTTCGGTATGCTAGGGAATAACGAACGAAATAGACACATCAGTTTTATTTATTGTGTTTTAACTTTGAAAAAGTATTGCATGAAAAATAATTTTAAGGTTTTTTTATTATTTGGGCTACACTGAATGTAAAAATAATATTTTTCAAAAAGTAGTTCAAGTTTTGGGAAAAAAAATCGGCCTTTAAGGCTTTATATGAAATTCGATACTAGAGATATCCGGAAAACTGGCATAGCCTACTTTTTTCTGGGATTTTTAAAAAACCTAAATCCATGCGAACTAAATCGAGGGTTTAGTGTACTTTTATAAGGGAATATGGCAAGAGATCAAAAGCAAGCTCACCAGAGTAAAGTTGCATGGCGACGCTGTCGTTCCTGCAGAATCTGGTCCCGCACACCATATTCTGAATGTCCCGATCCGAGTAGTCCAGTTCATCCGTCACCACAAAATAGACCGGCGGACCAATATTCAGGTACCGGTTCAAGTGCTGGAAGTATTTCAGCTGGAAGCTGTCCTGAGGCATCGACAACTCCTGGTCCAAACCAATTTCTATGTGAGGTGCCACCTGGAATTAAGTCATACTGATCATACACATTCAAAACATTCTGTAGCCTCACTCTTACTTAGCACTCTTCAGACTTTGTACCTAAAATGTAAATATGTGTGCCATCTTGAATTTGAAAATGGAAGTCAATTTCATAATCAGAGCCCAACATCGAAAAGACACTCAATTATTAATTTATATTTAAAAATAGCCATCTCAGATTTCAAAATGGAAGTGATTTTCGTAGTTCAGCACCCTAAGGAACCTCAATATATTCATATTTATAGTTTCATGTGATAAGGCCTCATTTACACGAGAGCTTTTTTAACTTGCCTCTATTAAAAATGCGTCCAAACAGAACAAATTATTCCCAAGTATATGTTCACACGTCAACGCTTTTCTACGTGTGAAAAGATACTTGGGAACGCATTTGTCCTATTTGGACAGTTTTTTAACGGCCGTTAATAAAGCTCTCGTGTAAATGAGGCCTAAATCTGGCAATGTTTGCGGCTAAGTAAGCCGTAAGCGCAGCACGTCGGCTAGCAGAAGTGCAAATGGAGGTATGTCTCTTTATATGAAGTGGTTAGTCAACTTACGGCCACTGATGAGCAGAGCCAGGCGAAGAAGATGATCATGACGGAGGCGCGCACCTCGCGCTTCATTAGGAAGGGCACGTACACGTGGCGGAACAGGTTGTACAGCGCGCCCTCGCCCGCTTCGTGCGCCGCGCCCGCCTTGCTGCCCGCTAAGCAGCAGAACACGTCGTACCTGTGGGAATTGAGTGCGATCACTAATGGAGTTTAATGATGGCTACAGATAATCTCCCGACAGTTCCTGCTGATCTTCATCGCTGGCCCTTCAAGCGGGCCTAATGGTGTCCTGTCCCACAACTGATCGTGTTGTCTTAGCATTTTAGTCATAACATTTTCATTTTAGAATCAAATTTTTCTTTCATATTTTATGTTTGACCTCTGTAATATGGGTACAATTTGCCTGAAATAAAGAACATTTATTTTATTATTTTATATTTATTAAAAAGCGGTTTCCACGCCGAGGGTAGCATCCATTCATTGTCACGATTGAAATTCGGGTGGCAGCTAATTTAATCGCGAGGTTGGTATGTCATGGAAGGTGAAGTGGTGACAGTACCTGTTGTCCACCTGCCGCTTGGTGTCCAGAGCCAGCAGAGCCACGAAGCACGTGACTTGCAGCAGGAAGTCCACGAGCAGCGCGGCACCAGCGTACAGAGCGAACGCGCGCACCGCGGGCATGTCGCTCAGCGCGCCCAGGAAGAAGCACACGGATTCCGACACCGACGTCAGGAACATGGACGGGCCCACTTGACCCAACCTGACAAACCAATTACCATTTTAATACTGGTTTTTCAATCGCCAGATAAACTTTGACCACAGAGTAAAATAAAACATACAGAGCATCGACGAAGCCTGTATCTCTGTATAGTCAAAAAGCAATCGTGTGGTAAATGTGTGGTCGTCATTTACCACGAGATCAAAGGCGTCGGACAACTGTGTCTCTCTTTACCCAACTACGGCAAAGCCAAGAGGAAGGGTTATGACTTTATTTATGTACGTATGTTTGTATCCGGATTCCGCGTTCAACCCTAGCGCCTAAACTACTGGGCCGATTTTGATGAATAAGTTTTGATGATTCATTGTAAAAGTCCAGGTGACATAGGCTATATTTTATACGAAAAAAATTTACCTAGCTGTTACACAAAAAAAGTGGGGGTCTACAAAACTTTTTTGCTTCTGTATCGAGGGGGATGTCAAATGAAAGAGGAGAAAATTTTGAATTCTTGAATATAAATGTACTACAGTGTGCAAGTGGGAAGCAAGAGAGGGGATGTCAACTCACGTCCTGCCGATGTGCTGCGCGATGGTCTCGTCGGGGCGGCGCGGGTCGCGCTGCGCGGTCTGCACGAGGATGAAGATGTTGTCCACGCCCACGGCCAGCACGAGGAAGGGGATGACCTCCACGATGATGAGCGTGGCCGCCACGCCGCAGTAGCCGAATATCCCCACCGAGCACAGCACGGACGCCAGCACGATCAGCACACCTGCACAACAACCGCGTAAATATACCTCTAAAGGGGCTGGGGGAGAAGGTTTTTTTTAATATATAGACTACCGCTTGGCTGCAATTAGACCTGCTAACAATTGATGATGCAGCCTAAGATGAAGCGCGCTTGCCTAGAAGATGTGCTATTAAGCTCATTGGGTGCAGCATAGACGCGATCACAACTAAGAATCGTGTAAATCTATACATATCAATAGATAAAGGGGTTATAACTAGGGCATGATAATAATTAGTATTTGGGCTTTTGGACAAAAATGAAGAAGTATGTGGGAAACAATATTTACATCTAGAAGAGAAGAGAGAAGCGTTTATTCCGTAGAATTTAAAATATACACCCCGAAATCACAGACTAAAATTATTACAAGTGTAAATTAAAAATTTATAACACGGGGGTGTGAAGGTTACAGTAACTAGAAAAGAGCTGATAACTTTTAAACGGCTGAACCGATTTTCTTGGATTATAGCTAAGAACACTCTCGATCAAGCCACCTTTCAAACAACAAAAAAATTAAATTAAAATCGGTTAATTCGTTTAGGAGCTACGATGTCACAGACAGATACACAGATACACACGTCAAACTTATAACACAGGGGTGTTATAAGTTTGAGTCGGGAACTTTTTGGGTCGGGGGTCAATTAAAGAAGAAGATAAAAAGTATTTAGCGCGACATAAGTCCCACGGCAAAAACCAAACTTACCACCCAATCCAAGAGTGACTTTACTATCAATGAGCAGCCTCGAGCAAGTAGTGAACCTTCCCAAAGATACTGCAATATACGCGAACATGATGAAATAAGACACCAATATAGTGTAGACGTCCGACTTGGACTCGCGGTTTAGTTCATCTTCGATCGACCGCTCGGACGTGTAAGCTATGTCCATGTAGGGTGGCATTTCATTCTCCGTGTAATTCTTCATGAATTTAATGAACTCCTCCTCCCATTCGAGCGCTGGTTTCAACTGAAATCAAGAGGATTATTGAAAATACAAAAAAATATGTCATTTTATTACAACCAGTGATTCTTCTGAACTTGAAAATGAATTTCCCAAATTCAGTCAATGTGCTGGGTTAGAGTCCAATATAGTTCCTCAAGGTGATATCAGATTGTTCAATATCAGTTCACTCGAGTGATTGTCTCATTTTGTTTGTTAGTTTTTGATTCATTTGGAGTGAAAAATGTTGAATGATAAAAGAAAAAAAAAATTAAGCGTCTTATATCACAATAGTATTTGAAGGGGCATTTCAGATTCAGCAAATATTTTTTTCAATAAATTATCAGCGCCGATAAAATTAGTTCCGTTATCACTAAAAAGACCTTGAAACTGACCGCGTCTTGAAAAGAAAAAACTTGGAGATCTTTATTGGGCGGGGGAACGAAATTCTGGAAGATTTAATGGTCCTATTGTTATAGGGCCTTGTGGACATACACAGATTCTTAGATAGAATTGCTTTGACTCTTGGATACTGTTATATTGATTGGACCGCTAAGAGATGTAGCATAAGACTTATGCCACGACAAGAGATACTAGTTATTCTACATGAAATAAAAAGAATGATTTGAGGGTTGGGAGAAGAGATGTTACCTTCTCTTTGTCGTGTTTATTGTTGACGAGGATGGTGATGATGAGTGCGTTGGCGCGGTGGAAGCGCGAGGCTTTGCTGAGTGGCTCGCCGGGCGCCAAGAATCCACCCAATGCAACGCCTGGAAGCACGGGCCCTCCCCATACTGATAGACACAGGTAAGGGTTCCTGGAATAAACAAATAAATAATCTTTGCACAAACACGGTACAACAGAAAAATATAGAAAAAGATCACAAATACTTAGGCTTTCCATGCATTTCAAGTTTCAATCGAGAAAACTTAGGTATCTCTAAGAATACACGAATTATATCCATTTGAAGAACACAACTTGACTAAGCAACGTCAGTACTACATTGGAAAAAGTTCCGCAGTGGTGTCTTCTCTAAAAATCGAAGACTATCGGGCTAAGGGCCTTGTGGCCAAGCCTCATTGCCCAAACGTATTCTCAAAACTATCTCAGACTACAAGGACTATTTATTTCAGCATTTTTTAAAGTGGTTGGCAGCCGCGACTGTTCGGCATCAGCCTTGACAATACTGGATTTGGTCTTTGTTGGTGCTCTGTGTCAAATCTAGTGGTTTTAGAGTTTTATCCAGTGGTTGGAGTGTCATATTATGACGAAAGTGGTAACTTAGTGACGATAGATGGCGCTACTTGTAAATTAGTTAACGAGTCGAGAGTACGGCACTTACTGTGAGCATGTAATGATCTTCTCGAGGTACTGGTTGTTGTCCAGGTCGTCGAGCACGTTGTCGCGGTCGTTCTGCCACCAGCCCCACACGGATTGCACGGCGCACTGGTCGGCCGTTACGGGGCCGGTGAAGGGTGACGTCATCGGCGCGAAGCAGATGTCCTCGATGCGCGTGTTGTTCCCTAACGCTGCAATCACACAAGATAAACTTCAAAAACCCAACTGCCATTCTCCAATAGACACTAAATAACGTTACTCAAGCTCATACGAATGGTTCTTTCTACGGCTATCAGTAGCGCGGGTCGCGAGCAGTCGCCGATACGGGTTTCGAGACGTAGTCTCCTTACCCGGGTAGGGCGCATTTCACTATGACAAATGCTGCGGGTGCTGCGGTTCGTTTACAGGATTCTACCACCGGTTCAGAAAGCGGTTCTACTGAGAAGAACCATCAAGAAACTCAGCAGGTTTACTCTTTTCAAATCAAAAATAGTAACAATCTAATATAGCAATATTATCAATGTCTACTATTTCACTTACTGAGAGCAACTTAAAGTACTTCCATGCAATTTGTTACTAAGGAATTCATGAATCCTGTAATAGCTTTGATTTAATAAGTGTGTTTTTTCACATAATTGCAAATAATCAGGATAAACTATTGACTGATATTGATTGATTGATTGTAGATAGTCCGAATCTTGCCTCCGCTTGCTCTGCTTTAGTGAATAAAAGAATTGGCCAATTAACGACACTTACCCATAATCCTCTCCTGCAAATCCAGCACATTTAAGAGGAAGGTAGAGTTGAAAACTGGTCCAAACTCCCAAACTGTTTTATCATCAGATATGAACTCCAAGTTGGGCAGACCCTTCGAACTGATGATTAGCATCTCTGTCCTGTCAAAATCAAAATGTTTAAATGCTGCTACGGTTTTTAAACAGACTGAGAGGTCGAAAAATTCAGCCCCCCGATTTTGTAAGAAAAACGTATTCATGGTTATCGTTATCGTCAATAAATTCTGCCCTTTGATTGGCTGTGAAAAAAGGTAAACAGCGAATGAACCAATCAAAGGGCAGAATTTCTTGACGATAACGATAACCGTGAATACACGTTTCTTTTTTACATAATCGGGGGGCTGTTCTAACTTTAAACAGTTTCAGTACTGAAATGGTAAAAAAAAGTAAAAGTAAAATATTCTTTATTGTACACCAACAAGACATAGTAATATATAAATAACATTATAGATTTATGTACAAAAGGCGGCCTTATCGCTAAAATAGCGATCTCTTCCAGGCAACCTTAGGGTGAGGAGATAATAAAAATTAAAGAAAGTGGAAGGGGTGTACTAATAAAATAAAGTAAATAAATATAATGTATATATATAAAATTTATAATAAATAATTAAGAAAATAATAAAAAATGTGTAAAAATGTATCTACCTGTAGAATGGCTCGAAATGGGAGTCGAAGTATTCTCGCTCGACGCGCGACCTGGACGTCGGCGAGGCCCACAGCTCCACGGGGTTGGTCGTCACTATCATGAACTTGACGCCGAAACCCAGCGCCACTACGAAGCAGAGACCTGAAACAAGATACAGTTCGTAAAAACCTGTTTTAGGGTTCCTTACCTCAAAAGGAAAAAAGGAACCCTTATAGGATCACTTTGTTGTCTGTATGTATGTTGTGTCGATCTGTTCACATAAGCTTGGGTAAAGAATTCCACAAAAAGAACGTAGGATCCTTTAAAACTACAACACACTATCCGGTTTTGCAGGATACGATAAAAAGTAGATCCGACAAAACTTGACGTCATGTAAACGGGGGTAAGGCTGGCCGCATATTACCAGGAATTGTCTGTCACAAAACTTTCTTTTACACTCACTATGGCGCATGTATACGGGGTCTAACTCAAAACGTATGAGTAGATTGCCTCCCGGCGCGCCTCTGATTTTTTTTTCTGGCAGTAAATTCTTGATAATGTGCGGCTGGCTTAACACTGAACTTTTGCAGTCTGGTACAAAATTTATTCATTCATTTAATACTAGTAACTTACCAAGGACCAGGACGACCCATGGTCGCGACGCCATGGCCGTGCCCCACCACTGGAAGAAGTCCTCGAGCCTGCTCTCTGTCTCAGCTCCTAGCTTCTCGAAGAACGTGGCTTCGTCGGCGCTATCAGTCTGGTCGGCCGACCAACCAACGGCTGTCGGATTCGTTGCCATTTCTTGGTTGTTTTCAGATGCCACACCTACAATTTTTGGTATATTGGTATATGCCTGCATAACCTACAATGTTTTACGCTGGAGCAATGACATACGACAATGCGGCGTGCCGTAGCATTGTTTTAGCGTGGATTCACACTTGCGCACGTGCACGAACTGTGGACACAACGCGCATGGAACAGGCTATGAACACGTCACTGTCCCTGTGCGCACGCGCATATCGCAAACGAGTATACCATTACCGAGTTTTGCTACCATGTGGGACTAAGAACGTTATTGTACTATGCGACCCAGTGGCATACTACAATGTCGCACTACATTGCTCTGGCGTAAACGAAGCTTAACGCTCCCACGCCAACTACGTCTTATCGTAGAACCATTCTACATTTCAAATACACAATACAATAGATAGGACAAAAATTATAGCCAATAAATATTGAAAACAAAATATACCTATAAAAGTAGAACACACTCATACATAATCTATTTATAACAAATCATATATGTACATTGTACACATAAAACACAATTGAGTACTTAAGCCTTTAAATTATTACTATTCAAACTGTTTATTATATCTCCCAGTTAGTTATACTTCATGCAATAAATTAAGTCATGTGGTGAAATCAATAAAAAAATAAATCTTCATGCAAACACTACTTACTACTAGTCTATCCAAACAGGTGATTACTCCAATAAAATAATCTTAAAACGATAAACATTCAAAAACAAGCACAAAATCTTGGACCCAAGCTTAGTATTTCAAAGTTCACTAGACGATCTGCCACGAATTTCCTCGGGAGAAACTCCTAATCCTTTCTTCATCCACATTAAAGAGAAAATCTATATGCGAAATCTCAAGTTTCTAAAGCGTACCTAATCTGTACCTAAGCTGACACGTCAGTCAGTTAGTTTATCCTATTATATAGTTACGTTATCGCTAGTTATTATCCACTAACTAGCGAGACAGCTAAAGTGCGAAAAATTATGTACATATCTTCTTTCTGAAGTTAGTTAATGTTGAGATTTCCGAGAGTCAAAATTAGGGAGAGACGTAATTTGCAGTAAAGTAGGTATAATTTATTAATGTTTGCATTCGTAGCATGCCCATCTTAGACCACATCATCACTTTCCATCAAGTGTGATTGTGGTCAAGCGCTTGCCTATAGTGAATAAAAAAATGCCATATTGCCGCACGTTGTTGCGTCGGCGTATAGCAGCCTTAAATGAATGTTTAGTTTCTAACCACTGTAATTTATCGTCAAAGACAGAGGCTTCTTTAGGAGACGTTTCAAACAATATGTGTCATATTCAATCTTTATACATTAAGGTTGAATGTTAACACATGGCGTCCGAATGGTCACCTAAAGAAGCCCCTACATTGATTATGGATTCCAGTGTAAAAGCTTGAGGTCCAAGATTCCCGGACGGCACACTACACACGTGATACGTACTGGATCGGTGGCTGTGCAGCGGACTGGTCTCGGGCCCGCCGCCGCGCCGCAGCTCGGCCGCGCGCGCCCACCCATCTGTTCCCACACCACTGTTAGTGCCCGCACCCAACACACCGACAGACTTCACTACAATACTAATAATGTCCTTCCGACCGAATTCCAGCCCCGACGGCCAATCTATAGAGGTTAGCCAACTGCACGGGAGAAATTATAATGCACAAGTGTGTGCGAAAACACAGGGACACTCTCTGTTCTCTCACTCTCATAGCCCGATGAGCCGAAAAGCCGACACGTCCGGAGAAAGATCAGGCGCGGGACCGATGGCTTTACGTGCTTTCCGAGACATTACACCACTACCACTTTTACAAGTCGCAGAAGAAAAGCGCAACCTAACAAAGACTAAAACCAAAAGTACAACAGTGAAATACATACCTCATTACTTGAAGTTAAGATTTTAAACACTAAAACAACAGAAACTTGCTATCTCGCTCATAATTCGCGCGTACATATGGCGCGTAGGGAACAACCAATAGCGGACGGACGCGCGCTATCATTGGCTGAGATATTTCCGCGCCATTCAAAAATAAGATTTCTGCGCAAGTACATCGGTGTAACTATAAAAGTGGTAGTAATGTGCTCGATAGCTAAACTTGACGCAAGTTGGGGCGAATGTGAAGTCTGTCGATGTATTTTTGGTAAATAATATATTGTTTCATATACTTAGGCAGTGTACAATATAAATTTGTACATTTCAATAAAATTGTATTCAATAACTAGTGTGAAAAAACTAAAAATGCACACACTAAAGGAAAAGATAGATGGACACCCTGGAGCAAACCCTTTATAAAAGTGAGGCCAGGTTGCTTTTACTTGTTACTAGTAGCCGCAGTACCGTCTATATTTTCCCTACAATATATGCAAAAATATAGAAATAACTGCTTCCTATATGGTTAAACCAAAAGTTATTGGAAACTTAACACCTTCACCTCAATAATATTGTTGTGTATTAGTAAGGATAATATAATAATTCTATTAATTTAAAATGTTAAACTCTATAACATAGAGATGTTCTGGAATAAAATTGCCCTTCAAAGATCTTCAATAAATATCGCGATCTAGTATCGCAATAATTCATTCAAATATCGCTATTTAATTACTTGTTATAGCATTTAAATAAAGAATATCACGATATTTACTGACTATCTGAATTCTGGACCATGGCCATTATCATCTCCAAATGCATGCCCCAAAATCACTTTATTTTTATTTTTTACCAGCTGATACCGGCGGTTTTACCAGCATAGATTAGGAAAGAAAGTATCTATCTCCAGGATACTGACATCTCTGTGTTAAATTACGTCAATATCGATTTAGTGGTTGAGTCGCGAAAAAGTAACATACAACATGCAGATAGACAGACCAAACACGCCTTCGCATTTATACTATTACTATGGATGGTTTGCTAGACTATTGCAATCATAATATTGTCTGCCAAGGTATACGGCAGTGTTGCAAAAGTGTAGGGTGACACGAATTAATTAAAAAAAAATCAGATAGCGCCACGTAAGTCAAAACGGTGCAGAAGTCAAAAGGAAGTGAAGTAAGCGCATCTTTCAGACACATCCGACCACGCCCCATTTTGTAAGCTTCCGTGGCACGGATTGTAGGATAAATAACTCACTCCTCTCCGTGCAATTCACTTAACCACCCGCCACGATCAAATCATGACAATGCACCTTAGCTTGTAAGGCATAAGTGCACATCTCAAACCTCTGCAAAGCGTCTGCGCCGGTAAAGACGAGGGCCGTCAAATTAAGGTTGAGATCTATAGAGCGCACTCTGACTTTGCTCAGACTTAAGACACTGTTAAAACGAGACAGCGTTATACCGCTGGCATTAATGTGTCTCGTTTTAACTGAAACTTAAGTCTAAGCGAAGTCAAAGTGCACTCTATAGATTTCAACCTCAGTCTGCGGTCCCTTGCATGAGTGATCAGCCAAATGCTTGTGAGGCGCATAATATCTACCTTCACTTTCGGTCATAGTCACTTTGTGATGACTACGACCAATCTGTCAAGACTATTACGACGATGTACAATGGTACACTCACCGACAACGTTCTCCTGCGCGTTGCAGCAGTATACGCCGCTGAGGAAGAGCGTGGTGAAGATGAGGAAGACGATGGCCATGACCACGGCGTAGCCGTCCGCGCCGTGGAAGCTGAAGGGGCGCGGCGGCGGCGGTGCGGGCGCGGGCGCGGGGCACGCCGCCTCGCAGTCCAGGCACGAGCAGCCCGGCTGACCCTGTGGACCATCACAGCTGTTAGCATTTCACATGTTTTCTCCTCATGGGACGGTTCAGATACAAAGTAGTAATATTAGTAGGCAACCAGTCTCACCACAGAATAGCCAAAACGCAGGATATACCAAGGCCAATTGAAGCCCCACATGAAAGTATTTACTATATTTTTTACTATACTACTCTCCATCAAAAGTTCGACGACAGTGATTGTTGTAGTCCGCAGCAAGTACCAAACAGAAAGGCTGTTTTTAAAAAATTCCACTACAAGATAGCCCTTAACCGCAATGTCACCAGCTTGTAAGTGATCATGCAATCTAAGATGCAAGTGGGCTAACTTGAAGGGGGTATAACAGTTTTCATTAAACCTATACCTCTTATCGGTTTCTACACAGCATCGTACGTTAAACCCCTTTGCCGGAAGGGTGGTAACCAGCCACAGCCGTAGCCTTCCACCAGAGACTCAGGCTATGCTCGTACTCGGCAATTTTTTTTAATAATAAAATATCGAGTAAACGAGCAGACGGATCACCTGATGTTAATTGATTACCGCCGCCCATGAACATTTGCAGCACCAGAGCCGATGCCTCGCCGGCATTTCAGGAATTTGTTGGTCCACCCTTGAATAACCCCATGTTGCAACTTACCGGTAAGCCAATGCTGCAGGGTCTAGTGGGCGGGTTGTACGGCGTGAACCCGTCCACCGGCGCGTCTCCACTGATGTAGTTGATCTGGAAGGGCACTTGAGGCACCCTCACGTCGCCCATGAAGTTGAACCAGCGCTGGGGCGAGCAAGTGTACGCTTCCCCGCACAGTATATCCAACGCCAACTGATTCGTAGACGGCGTTTGTACCTGAAAATTAATGTAAACAAAGTTATTACATATGACTTACCTATATAAATGTATAAAGGAAAAGGTAACTGGAACGATTTTATCGACGCACAGCTCAAACTACTGAAAAGATCGGCCTGAAATTTGGCATGCAGACAGCTATACAGCTAGACATCAGCTAAGAAAAGATTTTTGATAGATTTGTATAGTCCGAGTGGACTACACAAATCTCAACCGACCCGCTCCGAATGCGGTCAGGTGGAATTGGTGAAATCCACTTATTGGTGGGGGTTGTTAAGCTTAAGTCGCACGTAGCGGGTTTACTCGCTTACTCTATTCGAATGGGTCACGGCGAGCCAACTCCTACATGTTTGTCACATGCAGCGAAGTGTCTAACGCGCGCTTAATCTACTGACGAAAGAAAACACAAACTTACATCTTTACACGAGCTAAATGTAGTATTCATGTATGTAGCGCTGAGATGGTAGTCCACCGCCATTATCATCTTATGTGTAGCTGAAATAGAAAAGAGAAAAAATTTATATCATCATCATCATCCTTCTTATATATGTGCACAGCGAAATGGCATACACCGGGAATTGGCCATATCCCTCAGGAATATGGCTAACTCCTGAGAGATGTTATAACGACAACTCAATTAGACCCTTTCACTAAACAAATCTAGTGATATCATAGAATACTGGGCATAGTTAAGAAGTAGCCTATGTCACTCTCCAGATCTTTAACTATGTCTATGTAAAAAATCACGCCGATCCGTTGCTCTGTTGCGGCGTGATTGAGGGACAAACCAACAAACAAACACACTTTCGCATTTATAATAGGGATAGTGATGACAATTTCTAAACGATCTCTTCGCAATTGTTGTCTTCCAGAACATTCTCATTCCACGCACGCAAGATCAAATTATATTAATAGAATATCATTTTCCGTCACGCGAGCCTCAATCACGTCATTTTCATACATTTTCCTCGACACATAAACATGGATACAGACCATCTTTACTTAATCATTAGATTTTCTTTGATTGGACTAAAATTTCGCTCACATCTATTTCTTCTGTAAACCCATATTTTTAAAATTATCGAGAACTCATTTCGAGAATGTTCAAAGAATTCGTGTCATAATTAAGGTTATCCAGCTGGCTCTATGTGATGGACGGAATAAATAAAGGCTACCAGGGAAATCTTGCATGAGCGTGCAAGAAAGGCAAACCGTCAAGGAAGAGTGGAGACGGGTTTTCAAGCGAGCCACAGCTGAAATGATGATCACAACAGCTTGCCAAGACTGTAGCGCCTAAGAAGTTTGCCCTAAACTATCAATATGATTGCTTTACACTTTTCTACACTATGTAAGTTTTCTACACTATGTAATGCCTATGAAAAGGAAGCAATGCTGTTAGTGGTGGGTAGACCCTTCGCTATGTCCCCTCCACATTCCTGATGCAAGGATCTGTTCTCTTCTCCTCACAGTTGAACATAACCTCTTTTTCCACTAGAGATAAGATAAGCTAAGCTATTATAGAAATGCGCCGTTCCTATAAGTAGCTTTCGCATGAATCCTTTAATCTACATTCCTGGTGGGTGAGTCAATACTCACAGACATTTGAACGGAGCAGTCTCCTCATGGCTCAAAAACTCACTTTACTGTGGAGCTCTTTTCCAACAGAGCTAAGATGAGCCAAGAGCAACCGCGGAGTTTCTTGCTGGTTCTTCTCGGTAGGAACGGCATTCCGAACCAGTGGTAAATTATTTGACGATTCAAAAGCACTTGTAAAAGTTTATTTGAATAATCAATTCTATTCTATTCTATTCAATAAAATGTGCCAATCCTATGAATACTTTTCACATGCAGTCTTTCAAGGGTCAATACTCACAGTTGTACTGAGCAGTCTCGTTGGGGAACAAGAACTCGCTCTGATTGGGCGAGCATGTCATGGCGCATATATGCTTGAGGAAGTTGTCCACGCAGGACGGGCACCGCGCGAGGAAGTTGAGAGGCACCTGTATGCCATCGTTGAGATTCTTCAGCTGGTGCTCGTCGCAGCACGAGACGCCCCCGGCCGCGATGTCCGGGCAATATGTCTGCAGGGTTTTCTGAAGCAAAAGAAAAATATTTGCTAATAATTGTTTTGACTATTATTTAAGAGCTAGACGATGCCCGCAGCTTCGCCCGCGTGGATTGGTCAGATCCCCTGTAGCATCAGGATTGAGGAGTTGGAATCCAAATTTTTTATGGAACAATGTCGCAAAGTTCCCTTAACGATTAAAAAAAAAATTACGCAAATCGGTTCAGAAATCTCGGAGATATCAGTGTACATAGGTAGAAAAACACAACTCCATTTTTCAAAGTCGGTTAAGAAAGGAGCCTATGTTACTCCTTGGCTAATCCTCTACTTGTCTGTGAAAGTCCCGTCAAAATAGGTTTACCCGTTCCGAAGATTAGCCCGTTCAAACAGACACGACATACACTTCAATTTTATTTATTATAGTATAGATATAGATTTAATGAACTCTTTTCTTAGCTGGTGTACCGTTGAGACGGCATGCAAATTGCGTTCCTATGCCGCTTCATGATTATATGCAGACGGTTGGGTTTTAGTGGGCCTGACAGTGAGCCCAACATCCCCCCCATACCATTACACATACAAGATAAGGAAATGATTTAGAAACTTATCATGATTCGGGATCATAGGGATCGAGGCGATAAAGAGAGTCTTTGTTTTAGTTAATCATCAGGGTAATTAACCGAGGGGTTATCAAACAAATACTAGTAGAAGTGACTGTAAGAGATTAGACGATAGTTCCTGAATCAGTCTTTCGTTTATCATGACTGATGAATGACTCCAATAACAATGTCTGAACCTCTGTGTTATCCAGATATTTGTCATGCAAACATCAATCATCTCATACAGATTAGATTATGCTAACATTATGTCTCAGCCATAACAGTGACTGTGGCAAAACCATAGAAATATACTAAGAATTATTACTTGCTAAATCCATGGTGGGTGGTGTTATGTTGTGTATCACTCTCAGAGATAAAATCTGGAACGAGGAAATTTGTAGAAGAATAAAAGCGAGCGACATAGCTCAAACGATAAGCAAGCTAAAGTCGCAATGGGCAGGTCATGCCTGTCGCAGAATCGACCGCGTACCGGTAAGCGCAGTTTTGGACGACCTCCAGCTGAACCGATGACCTGAAGAAGGTGGAAGCGGGTGGATGGAAGGCGGAGGACCATGTTTGGTGGCGCGTTCTTGGAAAGGTCTATGTCGCTTGCTTACGATCTCCAGTCAAGGAAGGATTGCTACACTGTTAAGTAATATTTATATAGGTCATGAATGAAAATCTTTTGCCGTACTGGCCGTCAGCGCATGCTGGCCCTAATTGTACTGTGATTATTCCAATAATTATAATATCGTTTGCTAACGGAAAAATACAATATTTCTAATAGTATTATTTACGTATGATTTTTTGGGCATAAATCATTTGGCACTAATTCGTATTTAAATACAGGAAATAGTTACGTTTCAATGTCGCTACTCCCTTGTTTGGTTACTATCCATATTTTTATCAATTTGTTCAACAATGTAATTTATCCTTTATTATTATCTGCCATTAAATATTTATTTTTGTTTTGAGTTTTGTAAACCTTGACCCGAGAAGCATACTTATTTACTGTAATTTGCAACAAGTTACATTTAAATATACCTAGGCACTAGATATAGTTAGGTTTGACTTTAGCTTGGGCCGGGACTACAGCTTGATTTGAGCCGGCCCACTGGTTTTAGTATAGTAGATCGATTTTGATGAAAGTTAAGTTAAAGACCAGAATATTTAGTCTGAGTAAAGCCTGCGAATCATTACAATCGCAATTGTTGTGATTGGCTGAATTCATAGTATTCTTGTTGCAAACAATGCATTGTAATTTGTAGCCAATAGTGAGCGAGCATCAACCAATTAGAGGTGATTGCGATCGTGACATTGTAGCTGTCATTCTACCGCAATCGAGCAGCTGATTAGCTATTAGATTTCACGTGACTCCTTAGAATTATTATTACACGTGAATCCTTAGAATTATTATTAAGCGAGACTCGTCGATGCCATAACAATAGTATCTTCACGGTTTGCGTATCGCCCACACGTTTTTTTGATAAAATATCTCGAGACATAGGTAACATGACAAAAAATATGATAGACATATTCTTTAGATAAGGCCGTCGCGCGTCGCATCGTACAACAAATGCAGAAATTAATTAAATCTGTCTGTGGTCTGCAGATTTCCTAAAAAATAATTTACACTGGATCCCCGAGAGCCAAACTATACATTTGTATGGAAAACACTACTAATAAACTCCCCTTAATAATCTATTTCCTTCGTACCCAATGTGCTCGACAGTTGACACCTATTTTTTAGGGTTCCGTACCTCAAAAGGAAAAAAGGAACCCTTATAGGATCACTTCGTTGTATGTCTGTCGTGTCTGTCAAGACAGGAAAATCAAAACCTATAGGGCACTTCCCGTTGCCTTAGAATCATGAAAGGCTGGTAGGTGGGTCGGTTTTCATTTGAATGTGGACGACGAATTTGTTAAACATCACAAAAAAATAGATATGTATTGAAATCTGTTCACGAAAAAATAATTACCTAGTTTAATAAATCCCATGTAGATGGCGCTATCCGTCATTAGCTTACACATTCAAGTGTTATAACTTGCACGATGGTACGGAACCCTTCGTGTGCAAGTCCGGCTCGCTCATTACCAGTTTTTCTGCCACAAGGATCTGTACAGCCGACACTACCCGGACAGTGCTATGTCCGCACACCCGGCGGACTTTGTCCGTAACATAAAGATTGTTTGTTATACAATAAAAATCGTTACAAAGTTGCATCGCCTGGCTAATTCTGATTGATAAAGTTTAATTGTTTAATTTCATGTTGAGGTGATGACATAATATGAACAGACGTGGCGCGATTGAGACGACCAATCCTAGATGTTAGCTGAATCTCGAATAATCGTCAAAGGTCGCGCCATACTTCTAGTTCGATGTGAACTGACTAGACGAAACTGTATTATAGTTCTACTACGGAATTCTAAATCATTTAAAAATCAGTCAAGTGCGAGTCGGACTTCCTCACGAAGAATTCCATACCATCCTACAAGATAACACTATGTATAGTTCGCTATCGGGGTATGAGGTGAGTCGTGGAGGTGATCGATCAGCTAGTAAATTGCGGACAATCTGGATCAATCATTGCAACAATCTCAATTGCGAATTGTGATTGGCTAAAATGGTACTCTTGCTGCAACCATGCATTGTAGCCACAGAATTATAAATAAATTGTAGCCAATAGTGAGAGAGTATCGGCCAATCAGAAGTAATTGCGATTGTCACAGTGTAGCTTTCAAACAACGGTGGTAGGATAGCCCTTCGGGAGTTATTGGCTCAAATGCACTGTTGAAGCATAAACGCAGTTGAGATTGTAGCAATGATTAATGCAGCTTTTTCGCAAGCAATGATTGATCATTATTAGCATCGATCGAAATGCATGCTATACCTATCAAAATGCGGGCCAGGCGCACATGCCATTGTATCTTAGCTTCCATTAATTTCGGTTAAGTGGCCATATTGACATCAATTATAGAGTCATTCGCGTCGTTACTACGCTGGGAACAATCTGGAAACGTCACCACAACGTACCTAACTCATTATTTGGGACTGCAATGCTGGTATTTTTAACCCCCGACCCAAAAAGAGGGGTGTTATAAGTTTGACGTGTGTATCTGTGTATCTGTGTGTCTGTGTATCTGTGTATCTGTCTGTGGCATCGTAGCGCCTAAACGAATGAACCGATTTTAATTTAGTTTTTTTTGTTTGAAAGGTGGCTTGATCGAGAGTGTTCTTAGCTATAATCCAAAAAAAATTGGTTCAGCCGTTTAAAAGTTACCAGCTATTTTCTAGTTTTCTTGTAGAAAAGAAGGTTAGATAAGCCTTAGGTTCATAATATTCAAGTGTCAATTGACAAATGTCAAGTTGTCAAGATGGACGTTGCCTAGATATACATAAGTATTTATTTGAAAATGATTTGTGGGGGGTGTTGAAAATTTTTAATTTACACTTGTGCAAACAATGTGTAATTTTAGAAGTGTTGAACCTGAAAGGAAATGAAGAATGAGCGAGCGAAATAAAGGGATTTGGAAAAGGTAAAAGGAAAATAGAATAAATAAGTAGGTAAGTACCATTCCATTAAAAACAAATTAAGCACAAATTAATGTCAATGTCAATTTAGTAGACTTATTCTCAATCAGACATTCTTTTTTGGGTCAGCAATTTAGATTTCTGGGTTTAATTTTTTTTTAATCCCGTGGCATCTCCTGTTTTCTGGACAAAAAGTAGCCTATGTCGTGCTCCAAGTCTTTAACTGTGTCCATGCATATCAATCACGTCGATTCGATAGGATTTTAGTGGCAGGTAAAGTTTTACAGAGGACCCTCCGTCACTCGCTCCATACAAACAAAGTTTCATTTCATTTGAATTTAAATTTTAAAGCAACCAAAGACACGTTTTAGAAACTAATATCTGTATCTGTGGTTTGCCAGATTGTCGTAAAAATGTTGAGTTTTAAAGTTTACACGATAGCACGGTTTTAAGCATTTGTATTTATAATACATTATTAACCGTGTAACTTTAAAACAAAATATTCAGACAGAAATGTGGGAAACCATAGACACAGATTAGACCCAAGAACATAATATCTACAAAATTTAAATGGTTAGTATTCAACTAAAAGCCAAACTGCCCACTGAAATAAACACGGCGCTATAGGTATTATTGTTTTTGCACAATTTCACGCATACGCTGTTATCAGCAAGTTACAACAGGATACCGCTTTGGAGGTGACTGCATCATCGCGTCGTGAACGTAAACAACTAAACTTAGGACATTAGAAACAATTTGAACTTTAACGCACTGATTTTAAATTCTAAATTCCTACGTGGAAACATTCCTATCGTATTGGCAGAACGCCCGCGTAACATTCTGGCGTATTGAATTATAAACATGCAAAAGAAGGAAACATAACTATGATTAATTCTTCAAATGTAAAATTGTATAGCTCAGCCACTCAGCTATTCATCATGATCAACACAACGCCGCGCGGCCCATTATTTACTGAGGGTAGTTCTCTTCTCAGAATGGGAAGACTTTAGGCCATAGTCTGCCACGCTGGCTCAGTGCGGATTGGCAGACTTCACACACCTTTGAAAACATTATGGAGAACTCTCAGGGATACAGGTTTCCTTAGAATGTTTTCCTTTACAGTTAAAGCAAAAGTGACATTTACTTAATAACTCCGTATAGTATTACCAACATAACTCTGAAGTACAAGGCCGATGTCTAAACCACTATAATAGCCTATCACAGTTCTTCTCATTACTCTCTTATTATTGCTTAGCTATTATCTTGCGATTTTGGTTCAATCAATCAGCCCGTTTGCGTCCACTGCTGGACATAAGCCTTCCCCAGAGCGCGCCACCACACACGGTCCTCCGCCTTCCTCATCCACTCACTTCCCGCTACCTTCTTAAGTTCGTCAGTCAAGCGGGCTGGAGGTCTGCCCCAACGGCCATCAGTTCTACCCACCCTGCCTATCCACTGCCACTAACATACACTTGTTTTTCTAACAAAGTGATAAATGCTTTGGTGAAATCATGTCCTCAGATACATGTTACGCATTAATCTTCAACTTTTTCGTCATGCCAGGAGCGACATCTTAACTAGAACATTGAACAATTGACTAACTTCGCGCTTCCGAGTTCCGAGCAATATAGTAAAAACCTTAACCTTTCATGTGTTATATTGTAATAATCGATATAAAAAAATTGAGTTATACAGCATTGAGCTTTGACACAAAAAATGGCCGACAAACATCGAGTCCTGCTTGATGATTTAGACTACGCTACTTTTATATATTATCACATACTTAATCTTACAAAATGTAAATAATTCCGTAGGTGACACTTTGGAATGCTCAAATTATAATTAGTGTTACTGTTAATTGGGTCTTAAAAACTCACGTGGCTATATTTGCATTAAAAATAAAACTACTTGTTTTTTTTTGCCATAAGACATAAAAAAAAATCAAGTAGTTTTATTTTTAATTAGTTTTATTTACATCTTAATAGCCTTGGGATCCTGAGAATTTAGTAGCCTATTAAGTTATTAATAAATAGTTTTTATGAAGATTCGTAAATGGATTTTTTGCGCATGGAAGACTAGCAACCAACCATCCAACGTTGTAGAATGCACATGTTTATTTAACACTTCGATGACGTAATAGTAATTAAGAATAACTTAGCGTAAACTCATACATACAACAAAATGTGACTAATTAGTAATTACGAATAAGGTCTATGACACAGCTGTATGAGTCAGACAGATAAGGCACCAAATATTATAAACAAATATCGGTTGTCAAATCATATTCGTTAATCGTTTTGGATTCCCAATATCACTATCTCCCCTTAAAAGTTGGCTAACTTTTATTAATTTATTTATATTTGTACCAGAAAGTTGTAACAATAAAGAGATTAAGTAAGAAAAAGTGGACAGGGAAGCACTTATCTCTATAAGATACCTCTACCAGTGACCCTTGGCCGTGCGAGAGGTTGTAAAGGGAGTAGAATGGGTAAAGCACAGATAGAAACTATTCATGAAAAAAGATATTATGTTACTTTTGCTTCCCTAAAAAGGTTTAAAGATAGCAAGGGCCGAAGTCAAGCTAATTCAAATCGCGATGCCCTTTCTTATAAGTTCACAAAAATATGGCTACAGTTATAGCCGGAAAGGAAAATTTAATAATTTTTTACCTGAAAAATAAGTTGGTAATTAACATCAACCTTTAGAATGAGATTTCGGCTTTGTAGAGCGTTCTCTCTGTCACTCATAACCGTTCTCTTTCTAAAGGTCGATGTGCAATATTTCCTGCCGGGTACTGTACTCTTTTAGGCCTAAGTAGCTCAGGGTTGGCATATTTTAAGCATGTTTAAAATTAAAAGTAACAGTTTTCAACAGAATGTTTTGTTCTTTTAAAAATTGCAGTTTTTCTTATAAACGGAACCCTGAAATGCCTACACGGGGTAGAATGATAAAAAAGTGTGCACCGAGGATGTTTTTCTCTATATGAGATACGATATAGTCCCGTTGTCCCCGATAGCCGTGTCCCCTTTAACGGGGACAGCGGGAATTGAATAAACAATACAATAGTTCAAATACTTGCACAAAATACTTATACAATCTTTTTGTGATACTAGTAACTTATTCTTTCGTTTGTATGGGAGCAAATCAATTCACGTTTTGAGTGATCATCTTAATTTTAGATAAAGTTTGTTGTTTATCAAGCAACCTAGTATCAATACTAATTTAATGTTTTGAAACATTGTCCTTACATAGAGAAAATATATTCTCCGCACACTTGTCCTGTCTGCCATTGTAATACATAGAACGATACTGTTGCGAATCATTAATGTTGCAAAAAAATGCTGTAACTCATATAGTGCGCTAAAATAACACATCAACCTTTAGAATTATACATCATTATAATTGTACTTTATAATGTAACGTATATTCTATTGTAACTTTTATTTGTATATATGGGGGTTTTTATGCCTGACAGTAAAAAACTATTATTATTATATATTATGGTCTCGGTCAGTTAAGTTCGGAATGCTCAAGTGAGAGAGAAAGAAGGCTCGGTTTGACGTCACAATTGCATGCACATGCTAAATATAGCCTGCCGGATAAGTAACCTCGCGGCTGACCCAGTTAGTGGTCTGTAAACCGCCCTTGGGGGATTGAGGAAGGTTCAAATCATCATCGGAATACATCGATGCAATTTAAGGCTCTTTTCATATAAACTAGCGGATTGCCCCGGTCTAAGGCCGAAATGTATTGAGCGCACTTTGAATTTGCTCAGACTTAAGGGAGGTTGCCCATGGCGACTTATTGCAGCGATTCAGTAGCGATACAGTCGTAAAAAGACAGCGATGTGGCGATACAGTCGCGAAATGCCACTGGACGTGTATCTTCGCCCGCGTACCAATGATTTTACATTGGTAACATCTACTATGTGCATTAATTCAGAAGTTATAATGCTCAGACAGACGGACGGATCATCATCATCATCAGCCTGTGGACGTCCACTGTTGGACATAGTCCTTCCCTATAGAGCGCCACCACACCCGGTCCTCAGCCTTCCTCATTCAGCTGAGGACCGGACGGACGGATAGACAAATGCAAATTCACCATAGTGGATTTGGAGTACTCCACCACTCGCTCGGTCTGACCTGTAGGGAGTCCTTTAGTAAGAACTTATTACTTCTTGCTTGGAATAGAGAAAATACGGAAAGCAAAACAAGGATGAAGCAAATCAAGGTTAGTTTCCAACCTATGAGCTACAAGTGTACTTAAATTAAAAATTTAGGTATAACACCCCCGACAAGTGTTACAGTAACTAGATAAGAGCTGATAACTTTCAAACGGCTGAACCGATTTTCTTGGATTATAGCTAAGAACACTCTCGATCAAGCCACCTTTCAAACAAAAAACTAAAATTATAAATCGGTTCATTAGTTTAGGAGCTACGATGCCACAGACAGATACACAGATACATAGATACACCGATACACTGATACACACGTCAAACTTATAACACCCCTCTTTTTGGGTCGGGGGACAAAAAGAAATGCTTTTGACAGTGCCTACATAATGGAGACTACTAGATATACTTTATTATAAAATATATAAAATCTTACAATATCGTTTTTTGATTGTTTGAGATGGCCTATGGGCCTAGTGGGCCAAGGAGTCGCGTGTTGGAACTTGGAATTAAACAAATTATTTATATTTATTTCATAAAACTATTATATTACAATTATTATAAATAATAACGTACTCAAATAACAATTTTTCGCGGTCACTGGTTGAAAAAAATAAATTGTATCAAAAGGGGTACAATGGAGAGTAGGGACTTGGGGACTAATATTCGAGACTACCTAATACCTATTTGCCTATCCCTCGATTAAAGTTATCCGGGTCAAAGTCAAAGTAGCACGATTCTAGCAGCCTAGCAGGCAGGGGTATGTATATCAGTATTTACTAGAATTTAGTAGTACCTACATTTAATGACCTTGAAAAACTTTATCGCTTCGTTCAAAGCTTGAAAGTTGGAGAAAGAACGTTTTTTACGCATGCTTGAATTTTCTTGCTTCATAGCAGATTTTTTAGTCACGCTAAAAAGTTTCATATAGGTATACGAAGTACACCTAGCATGATATAACTAATATTATAGATGCGATATCTATGTCTGTCCGTCTGCCTGATACCTTTTCACAACCTATCCGTTTAATTTATCTACATGGGCAGCTTGCATCCCGCGAACGAAAGGATTAATATCAAAGAGTTACCAACGGGATGTTTAAATCCATATGGACGAAGTGGTGGGCATCATCTAGAAAATAATAAATAAATATATACTCGCATATTTTTTATCTAGGAATCTTATCGAAGCTATAAAACCTTATACTCTCATGTTACACTGAAGTTGATATTTTCACAAACCGATTTGATCTACTCATATTATGTATTTTATATCTTAGTCATAAACAGGAAATTCATTAGTCAGTAAATATAGTTAGTTATAATGATAAATATGATTAGTATATTAAACTCTACAGTGGAACAACCTATACTAATAAATAAAATTGAAGTGTCGTGTCTGTTTGAACGGGCTAATCTTCGGAATGGCTAAACCTATTTTGACGAGACTTTCACAGACAAGTAGAGGATTAACCAAGGATAGGCTACTTTTTAACCGATTTTGAAAAATGGAGTTGTGTTTTTCTACCTACGTACACTAACTGATATGATATCTCCGAGATTTCTGAAACATTTCTACAATGTATTTAATAACACCTAACTGTAAACAAATGTTTCTGAACCGATTTGCGTAAATTTTTTTTTAATCGTTAAGGGAACTTTGCGACATTGTTCCATAAAAAATTTGGATTCCAACTCCTCAATCCTGATGCTGCACGGGATCCGACCAATCCACGCGGGCGAAGCCGCGGGCATCGTCTAGTATATAATACTATCACAGCAGCTGTAATTTTTCATCCGTTTCTTCCTTGAAATTAAATTAATAGACTTGAAGAGAACCAAATAAAAAGAAAACATTGTTTTCAATCACTTGGTGTGGTGACCATTGATCATGGATATTTTTGAATAATAGTTTGTCTTTTTTACTCACTTAGTACTTTTTTCTTGTATAAAGTAGGTACCTACTTACTTGGTTTTAATTAAATAGTGTAAATGTTAATAATAAAATATTGTACTTTCTGTGTTTCTTTTTACTTTAAGTAACTTTTAACTTTAAGTTAGTGCATGATAGGTTATTTTCTTTCATAAGTGCACCTGTAATGGACAACCATATTACTGCAGTGAATTTGTATATTTTATAGTCATAATAATTGTATGAAAGTTGTTGGTGGAAATTAAAAAAAAGAGATCCTCACTCTCCAGGTCGCCAACGACGCAAGTGGTAGTTAGAAGGGGCGGCCTGGGGGATGTGTAACAAATTTTTATAAAGAATATTAGCCATGTTAAATGACTAATATTCCCCTTTCCTCTCCAACTAAGCGTCAGGCTTGTGCTAGGAGTAGGTACGACAATAGTGCAACGGGCGGGGTTTGAACCGTCGACCTTTCGGTTTTCAGTCCACTCCTTTACCGGTTGAGCTATTGAGGCTCAATTATAAATCAACTTACCATTGCGTCCCCCTGCGGTATTGGCTTGGCAGGACCTTCATACTGACAGTTCTTCTGTTTCGACGTCGAGTTGGAGCACACGCCGTACCAGATGCAATGCCCTTCGGCGGACGCGGTGGGAATCTGTAAAGGGCCAAAAATATTTATTAGACCAAAATTATTATGAAAGAGACAGCTTACTAGTATGTTTCTACAAACGCTTAGTGAGCGTCAATATTTTAATGGAAACGGCATAAGAGTAGGTATTTATTATGCAAATACTATTGCATACTATTTGATCTGGACCTGGAATGATGCCCGCGACTTCGTCCGCGTAGATTTAGGATTCTATAAAATCCCGTGGGGACTCTTTGATTTTTCAGGATAAAAGTTGCCTATATCAATTTCCAGGACGCAAGCTACCTCTGTGCCCATGCAAATCGATCAAACGGATAGGACTTTAAGAGTCCCGTGGGAAATCTTAGATTTTTCGGGATAGTACCAATAACTAACTCTGTACCAATCATCAAAATCGGTTTAACTGTTGGGCCGGGAAAAGCTAGCAGATCTACAGACAGATACACTTTCGTTTTTATAATATTAGTATGGATACGCGATATAAATAATAATAATTTTTTTCTAAGTACATATATGATGTCATCTCTTAAGCGCGTTGCTCGACGACCACTCCCTGACCATTGCATGCCTGGATGTACTTCAATTAATATCGAAGCACTTTTAGCTACATGAAAAATTCAGAACAGCTTTTGGCTTGTAGACAAGGTCAAATTTTATCGATGTTTTTTTATTGCGAGGCAAGCTCGCGCTTGACAAAAATCATGCTTAGTAAACAAACCGGTCAAGTGCGAATCAGGCCTCGCTCTTTTAGGGTACCGTACATATAATTATGAAAAATAAACGATTTCCTTGCCTTGAACGGCCGTATTCACAATCATTACTATGATGTCTCACAGTGCGCTCGAACGCATAGCGTAGGTTCCACCAATCAGATCATTGCAAATTGACGTGACACAGTAATCTGATTGGTGGAACCTACACTATGCGTTCGAGCGCACTATGAGGCCTCATAGTAACGTTAGTGAATACGGGCAGAAGGCATTTATATTCGGAAAAGTAATTCAAAATGTAGTCTAAATATCACCCGATACGGTCAACCCAATAGGTGCTAGTAAGCGCGCACTATCGATAATATAATCCACCATTACATCGCAACACAAAAATAAAGTCAAAGTCAAAGTCAAAATCATTTATTCAAAGTAGGTACAATTGTACTCCTTTTGATGGTCGAAATTGTTAAACTTGTACGATATAGTGGTGATAATTAATTACGTTACTTAAAACTAAAGCTACGAGGGTTCAAATAGACCAATAAATCGGCAATTCAAGTACATAAAATTATTCAAAAGTGCGTGAACCTAAAGGTCCGGTACTTTGTCAAATGGGAAAGTTATTAATAGCGTCTCCCCCTAGGTAGGTTTTTGAGTATAAATAAAAAAGATAAAGTGATAAGCGACAATATCTTACCAGATCATTGAACGTAGCTGTAATGTTAACAGCTGATAACATTATCATTATCAAATACATATAAAGAATATTGCAAATCAAACAATAAAATAATCATCTGATAATGACAGATAGAGGAGGCACCTAACAAGAAAAGCGCATTTTTTTTACTCACAAACTAGAAGATACTTATCGGCGAGCTCGTCGGCGTGGATATAGGTTCTTTAAATCCCGTGGGAACTCTTTGATTTTCCGGGATAAAGCCTATGTGTTAAGTCAAATTTCAGCTAAGCCCGTCCAGGAGGCTTTGCGTGAAAAGTAACATGCACCCCACATATCGCTATTCCAATAATGGGAAAACGCACAGGGTGGAAAATAAAACTGAATTTTAAAATAGTAATGTATGCAAATACAAGTGAAAATTAAAAATTTACAACACCCCCGACAAGTGAAGGTTACAGTAACTAGAAAAGAGCTGATAACTTTCAAACGGCTGAACCGATTTTCTTCTATTATAGGTAAAAACACTTTCGATCAAGCCACCTTTCAAACAAAAAAAACTAAATTAAAATCGGTTCATTAGTTTAGGAGCTACGATGCCACAGACAGATACACAGATACACACGTCAAACTTATAACACCCCTCTTTTTGGGTCGGGGGTTAAAAATAGCACTTTATCGCATACATTTCTATTGTAAGACACCCAGTTTTCCATAATATGAAACACGATTCAAATCGGATTATATAAAAGGCCAGGATATTTAAACGTAACAGTTATAGACCGGACAAAGTTATGAAAGTCATAGGTCAAGATAAAGAGATTTGATTATTTTGCCCCTAGCTAAGAAGCGGAACAGTTTCAGTCTATGTTGATTTAGGGAGACTAAGACTGAAATCTATAGAGTGCACCTGACTTTGCTCAGACTTAAGACACTGTTAAAACGAGACAGATTTATGCCAGCTGTATAACGCCGTCTTGTTTTAACATTATCTTGTGAGTGAAGTCAAAGTGCACTCTATAGATTTCAGTCTCAAGGTTTGGAACTGGAGACTTTTTGCAGCGATTCAGTAGCACGTTTCGTTAATGCGTCTGAATCGCTACTTTTGGCTGTTAGTCGCATTTTGTAACGCGCGACAATATTATAGGGATTATAGGGAGTAGTGACCTTTCCAGGTTAGCCCGCTTCCATCTTAGACTGCATCATCACTTACTGCCAGGTGAAATTGTAGTCAAGGGCTAACTTGTATCTGAATAATAATAATAAAAAAGTGATACAATCACAAATTATCGATTCAGCATCGCTTTTGCATCAATGCAAACGCGCGATTGATTTAGCAACCGTGGTCTCGACCGAGTCCATCTTCCAACTGTAGCTGGCATCCTGTGACCATTAAACTAAATCATTAATTTATTCATTTAGAATTCTTTTTTGCACACACAAACATATACATATATACAGAACACACAGAAGAAACTATATATGAGGGTGCAAAGGCGGCTTTGCGCCCTTGTAATGATTAATGTAATATCGGTTTAAATTTTTCTATTAGCTGCTCTAGCTTTCACATAAATATCTTTGATAAAAGGAAAATATATCAAAAACATGCTGACCCGTTACATTGACGTTGAAATGTTAATTTGACTAAAAGAGGGTAGAAACGGTCAGATTTATACATTTTCGAAAATGGGTCGGATTCGCGTCGTTTACATAATTTATTTCGTATCTACTCAAAACAGAATCGCCATTTAAGATAATTTTTTATTCAATGAATGTTGGAAAATGTGGCTGTAATTTATTAAACGCATACCGTATTTTTAAGGTTCCGTATCAAGAGAAAAATGAAACCCTTATTGGATCACTTCGCTGTCTATGTGTTTGTCGTGGCTGTCAAGACTCTTCAAGGGAATCCAACCCTATCATGATCCCGTTGACCTAGAATTCTGAAATTTGGCAGGTAGCAATGACTATCACAAGTGAAGGGAAAAATCTCAAACCGTGGTTAAACCACAAAACAAGTGTAAATTAAAAATTTATAACACCCCCGACAAGTGAAGGTTACAGTAACTAGAAAAGAGCTGATAACTTTCAAACGGCTGAACCGATTTTCTTGGATTATAGCTATGAACACTCGATCAAGTCACCTTTCAAACAAAAAAAACTAAATTAAAATCGGTTCACTAGTTTAGGAGCTACGATGCCACAGACAGATACATAGATACACACATCAAACTTATAACGCCCCCCTTTTTGGGTCGGGGGTTAAAAAGTATTGTTTCTTATACGATGGTACGGAACCCTTAGTATACGAGTCTGACTCGCACTTGACTGGATTATTTTTCGAGTAAGTCCCACAGTTCACGACAGTTATGAATCTTGTAACAAACAAGGCTTCACCTACATTGGTCGACTTAATTTCACGTCACCCCTCGCCTAATATTTGACAGATGTCGATTCAGGACCAAACCGAGAGTTTTCTCAGCCTAGTTCTCTCTGTCAGTAACATCTAAAACCCAGTCTACTCTTTGCCCGCCTGGAATGACGCAAACATATCGATTATTATGAGCTCTATTCGGTTTATTTACGGCAACAGGAATTTATAAATGTATAAGTCGATGCAGGAAGCGGGGTTTACAGCATGAATTATTGAAGATCAATTTGAGGTCACTGCCGCGGAGCCAGAATGTTATTTCTACATAATTCATAAACACAGACAACCTTTTTGCAAGTAGTTCTTAGCTGACCGCGACGTCAAAAAGATAATTTCTATTTGTACCCCTTTTCTGGGTTCCGGTTCTCAAAAGGAAAAAAGGAACCCTTATAAGATAACTTCGCTGTCTGTCGTGTCTGTCAAGATAACTTATGGGGTACTTCCCGTTGCCCTTTAATCATTTTTGGTATGTAGGTAGGTCTTATAGCATAAGTAAAGGAAACAATCCGAAAACCGTGAATTTGTGGTCACATCCCAAAAAAAATATTTTAATGTGTTCACAAAAAATAATTTACTACATCACATATAAATGGCGCAGTCCGACATTAACGTGCAGTGTTCTACAATCTACATAAAAATGTTAGGTATATCTTGTACGATGGTACGGAACACTTGCCCGGTTTTTTAGCGTGTTGTGCATATTTCTGCTTATTTCTATCACATCACACTAATATTATAAAGTTCGAAGCGAAAGTTTGTATGTGGGTGTGTATGTTTGTTACTCTTCACGCAAAAACCTTGGATTAACATATAGACCGTAAAAATCCAAGGTTCTCGCGAGATTTTTCTAGAGCATTAACAAGTAATTGAAAAAACCAAAGCTACGAAGGTTTCCATCGTGCTATGAGTAGTTCACCATTTCACGTACATAGGTATGCTCAACAGTGAATACTTTTCCCTTCCAATTAACCTGAAAACTTCAGCTTTCACATACAGACAGCACAGTTCGTTTACCTTCCCTAAGGTTCTTGCCCGTGTTATTTTACGATTTACGTTAATGGATAAATCGCTCAAATCATTCAGTTCAATGTTTCGATTAACCTTTATCAATGAGCCCTTAAAATAGGTAGGTACATTGCAAATCTATAAATAGCCAATTTTGCTTAAATAAATACGTAATTGGGGACGACCCCTAGACTTGCCATCTGTAATATGAATTCAGGATTAATTATTTGGATAAATTTGAACCTTTAGGTAGGATCGGGATTCTGGACATCCCTGCCAAATATTGTTTTCGGAAAGGCATCATTTATCAACATCGTGCGAAAACCTGCTTGCCTGAGATTCGTCCATTATGTTCTCAAAGGCGTATGAAGTCTGCCAATCCGCAGTTGACCAGCGCGTTAAACTATGGTCAAATCCTTCTCATTTTGAGAGCAGAACCGGTCCAGTAGTGAACCGGTAATGAGTCTAGCATGATGACAGTCTAACTGAAAATAAATTTGCATAGAGGCATTTTAAGGCTCTGAACTCTGAAGTTAGGTATATGTTCGACCGTTGTGCCAGATTGTTATTTCCACGCAAACTGTAGAACCAACTCCCTTCGCCGGTGTTCCCACTAGACTACAACATGGGGTTATTCAAGAAGCGGACCAACAAATTTCTGAAAGGCCGGCAACGCATCGGCGGTTCCTCTGGTGCTGCATGGGCGGCGGTAATCACTTAACATAAGGTGACCCGCCTGCTCGTTTGCTCGCTATATTTATTTTTCTATAATATTATTTTTATCAATGACGGGGCGGCGAAACGCACGGAACTTTGGACTCCGAACTGACCAGATACTATACGTAGTCTTCCAAACGAAAAAACCCGAACGGATGCAGGGAACACTACCTACATCCATATGCACTCATTGATATCTATTACATGAATAATATAATCGCAAGCTACATTTGCAACTAGATGATGGCCGCGACTTCGTCCGTGTGGATATAGATTTGTAAAACCCCGCGGGAAACACTTAATTTTTCGGGATAAAAAAGCCTATAATCATCTCCAGGATGAAAAAATATCTCCGTAATCTCCACCCCCAGGATGTAAGCTAACTCTATACTTTTGTCAAAATCGGTGAAATACATGGAAACAAAGAGTAAGACAAGCTTTCGCATTTAAATTATTATCACACTAATATTATAAAGGTGAAAGTTTGTTTGTTTGTATGTGTGTGTGTGTGTGTGTGTGTGTGTATGTTTGTTACTCCTTCACGCAAAAACTACTGGACGGACTTAGCTCAAATTTGGAATGGAGTTAGATAATATCCTGGATTAGCACATAGGCTACTTCTTATCCCGGAAAATCAAAGAGTTCCCACGGGATTTCAAAAAACTTAAATCCACGCGGACGAAGTCGCGGGCATCATCTAGTTTATTATACATGCATTATGGATTTCAGCTGGCAGACAATACAAAGCAAGCTTTTATTTCTTTGGTAATGTCCCTATTGCCTTTATTTACTCTATGGTCTAGCTCAAGACAACAATGTTGCCTATGCCTGCGTCGCGCTGGAAAATTAATTCATTGCAGGGTTTCTCCAAAGCCCGTCAAATGCGTATCGATCGAGCCAATCAGACTGGTGGACTAACGTGCCTTTGAACGCCCCTGTCCTTGAACACCGCTCACGTTAATTTGTGGATGTACTTACCTAACACTAACTAACTAAGTAGGACTTTTTACTTTTTTAGGATTCCGTACCGCAAAAGGAACAAAAGGAACCCTTATAGGATCACTTTGTTGTCTGTTTGGCCGTATATTATGTATATGAATTTGACATCACATAAAAAAAATGTGTTCATGAACACATAATAATTATAATTTTCCGTTTTCAAAGTAAGATAACTATACTAAGGTTGAGATCTATAGAGCGCACTTTGACTTTGCTCAGACTTAAGAGACTGTTAAAACGAGACAGCGTTATACTGCTGGCATAAATCTGTCCCGTTTTAACTGAAACTTAAGTCTAAGCAAAGTCAAAGTGCGCTCTATCGATTTCAACCTAAGTGGGGATCATACGAAAGGGATTTTACCTGTACATTCTAAAACAGATTTTTATTTATTTTTATTCATAATCGTTTTTAATTTATCGTGCAAAATGT
Organism: Maniola jurtina; assembly: GCF_905333055.1. Taxonomy (NCBI): domain Eukaryota; kingdom Metazoa; phylum Arthropoda; class Insecta; order Lepidoptera; family Nymphalidae; genus Maniola; species Maniola jurtina. The sequence continues at coordinate 2,329,129 of NC_060045.1, forward strand.
AGTAAAAATATCCGAGTACGCAACCCTCGGTGCGCGAGTCTGACTCGCACTTGGCCGGGTTTTTTATTGGACGACAAATTAGCATGTCTGCGACCTCACCAGGTGCTAACTTATAAGGAGTGTGACTTTAAAATCAAATCCATATACTTAGAAGTAAAATGTTATTACATCTCTTTTTTGAGGAATTTCCGATCGTTTTTTGCAAGATTTGACTGCGTATGACGGCATTTTTGACAATCAAAAACACGAGCGATACGATGAAGCGCGTACGGCCGACTGATGACGAAGTCAATAGACTTGCAAATTCGATTAACTTTTTGAGCGCGTTTTTTTTATTCCAAGGGCCTATCCTTTGTAGAACCAACCCATGACAAATGAGCTCACCCCATTGCCGGTTTACAGGGTTAACTCAAAACCTAGAGAAAAGGTCACACTCGGTGCAAGAGAAATCACCGTGTTCCGATAACCCCAATACAAACACACGGAATAGCTTCCTTGTGTTCTTGTAAGGGTCCGTTCAGACAGACCTGCTCGGACCGCAGATTTTGATAGCGATTAAAATAGAGTGTTAGATAGTTGAAATAAGGTTTATTTTTAACATATCACCTTTTTTGTTATTGAGAATGCCGGAGAGCAAACCTTACGCGGTTAGTGTGAAAAAATAAAAGGAGCCGACCGGCTACGTATGATTTCTGATGACGCGCTCTTCCGTTCTAGCGCAGCCGAACAGCTCCGTACTCCGCGTTCGCGTAACCGCTTGAATAGTGCTCTTCCAGCCGGTCTATGTGAAACAAAGCTTGGTCTGGTCGCTCCGGCCAGTTCCAACCGTACGCGCGCTGGAGGTCTGTGTGAAAAGAAGAGAAGGTCTGAACGGACCTTTACAGTCGCAACCGAGTCTTGGAACCGAGCTATATGAATTTCCCACAACTCGCACTGTGGCGCGTAATCCAACAGTACGAATATTATTTCCGTGCTAAGTACGTCAATCGGTGTTTATCTCGTGTACTTAGGAAATGTTACGACAGTGTGTATGCGACACATCGCTAATATAGCAAAATAATGTTGGCCTCGGATCGGAATGAAGCGGCACCGTATGCTTTCAGTGTTCGGTGCGGGGCCATCTTTGAGGACTTACTTCACTTACTTCAAAGCTTACTTTCACTCACTACTACTAATACTACTACTTTTTACTAGTCTTCAAAAAGTGACATTAAAAGCCCGCTTCATCGAAGCGAGAAAGAATTCTTTGGTGGCTGGAATCCATACTTCCATACTAATATTATAAATACGAAAGTGTGTCTGTCTGTCTGTCTGCTACCTTTTCACGTCCCAACAGTTTAACCGATTCTGACGAAATTTGGTACAGGATTAGCTTATATCCCGGGGACGGACATAGGCTACTTTTTATCCTGGAAAACCAAAGAGTCCCACGGAATTCCTAAAAAACCCATCCGCTTAACCGATTTGTATGTTTGATACCGAGGCAGCTTGCGTCCTTGTATTTGACCTAGGTAACTTTTTATCCCGGAAAATCAAACAGTTCCCACGGGATCTTTAAAACCTAAATCCACGCAAACGAAGTCGCGGGCATCCTCTAGTCTAAAATAATGATGTTTCCACACATGACGGAAACATTTTATTTGTGCGTGTCACACTTTCCCTCTAATCGCACCTCTCCCCGACTAGCTTTCATCCCGGAAATTGACATAGACAACTTTGTATCTCAAAAATCAAAGAGTTCGCACGGGATTTTTAAAAAATCCGGCCGGCCGTTTTTTATACGTAATAGTAAAGATTAATGTTATATTCTAGCCTCACTGAAGTGAATCTATGTGGACAGTGGACACTTTCACAAAGCAAACTGAACTTTCTCTAATACATAATAATATGTATTATATTCATACAAAAATAGTACTTTATGTACGACTAAACATACGAACTATAGTAGGTCTCATCCACAGTGACGTCACAAACCTGTAGCGTCTTACCGGCTCATAGTAATATGACTTTAATCCTAATTACACTAACGAGCTCTCATCCACATCATGCAAGTGAAAATGAGGTCACGTACTTACTTCTTACTCACTTTTTGAAATCTTTGATAAGTCCATGACAAAAATAACATACCTACAGACGTGTTTATTAACCCTCGACCCAAAAAGAGGGGTGTTATAAGTTTTACGTGTGTAAAACTTATAACACCCCTCTTTTCGTTTTACGTCTGTGAATCTGTCTGTGGCATCGTAGCTCCTAAACTAATGAACCGATTTTAATTTAGTTTTTTTTTGTTTGAAAGGTGGCTTGATCCAGCGTTCTTAGCTATAATCCAAAAAAAAATTGGTTCAGTGAAGCCGTTTGAAAGTTATCAGCTCTTTTCTAGTTACTGTAACCTTCACTTGTCGGGGGTGTTATAAATTTTTAATTTACACTTGTTGAAATCTTTGGTAAGTCCATGACAAAAATAACATACCTACAGACTTGTGTTTATTTATCCATCAGTCTGAGTATTTAGTAGCTGCGAATTCCAATTCACAAATAAACCAAAATGTTATACCTACACAAATCATTGTTTTGTATACCTCCGTAACTACGTATTAGTGTCTATACTAGCAAATACGACTATTTAGTGTGCCTAGTCTAAATTAGACTACACTAAACAATCGTGTTTACGATTAATTGATCCGCCCAGGCTTCGCACGAATGGGCTTACCTATTCCATAGACAATTTAAGAAAGTATATTTGGAAAAATAAATACCTAGGTACTTCAATAAACACCACGGAAACTCGTACTGTTGATTAAATCGAAATTTCAAAATATTTTTATTCAATTACACTTTTACAAGTACTTTTGAATCGTCAAGAGCATTTACCACTGGTTCGGTCCAGAAACCTCGAAAAAATCGGTTACATAAATAAAAAAAGGGCCGAATTGAGGACCACGTTCTTTTTGGAAATCGGTTAAAAATACAAGATAATACTTATACTTACCATAGATAAGGAAACTTATTTGTGTGTTCTTTGGTTCGTTACCTATGTTTTCGCGCATCGTTCATTCGAAAGTTTGAGTTGATTCTTCGTATCAAATCTTTGAAAAGAGCAACCGCCGAATTTCTTACTGGTTCTTCTGGTTAGGAAAGGCATTCTGAACCTGTGGTAGATGCATTTGACGATTCAAAAGAAGGTACTTGCAAAAGTTTAATTGAATAAAAAAAATTGATTTTAATTTTTAATAAGTATTTTCTGACATAAACTAATTACAATACAGATGACGCACGAGTCGCATTGTCGGGCATTATTAGCTAGTGAATCATGTTAGTACTTACTGTATGATATAAAAAAAAACCTCTATCGCCTGCATGACAAGTAAATCACACTAATATTATAAAGGCGAAAGTTTGTGTGTGTGTGTGTGTGTGTGTGTGTGTGTGTGTGTGTGTGTGTGTGTGTGTGTGTGTGTGTGTGTGTGTGTGTGTGTGTGTGTGTGTGTGTGTGTGTGTGTGTGTGTGTGTGCGTGCGTGCGTGCGTTCGTGCGTGTGTATGTGTTCCGGAAAACCAAAGAGTTCCCACGGGATTTTGAAAAACCTAAATCCACGCGGACGAAGTCGCGGGCGTCAGCTAGTAATTACATAATATACAAATTAATGGATGATATAACTGTCTAAGCATCGATAAGGTCAAGGACGCGTCCGTGTCGCGTCTATTGTTCCAGTTTCCACTATCATCAAAGCATCGATACACAAGAGGGTAGTTACTAAATTTAGCGTTCATTTGAGTAGATAATCTTTTGTTTTTTCCTATAATTTTATTAAGTACTCCTTTCGCCCGATACAAAAAGGTTACGAACTTATGAGTTTGACAGTTCAGTCTTGTAGTTTTTGTACGTTGTTCATCCAATGTCGGAATAAAGGTTTGTGGGAACTCCAAACTTTGAGAAGTTATTTGATTAAGTCGACGAAGGATAAATCCATTTAAAAATGAAAACAAGAAGGAAAACAATTTGTGCTAGGTTGCAAGAGGTCTTATCACTAAAGAAGATACTGCTACTGTATTAGAGACTTTATTATCAGTTATGTAAAGTGTATTTTCTACTGAATCGGGGCAAACTTTGTGTCCTGTTGATACAAATAGGGTAAATCTGGCATTTCCGGTTACAGAATGACTCAATCTACCACTCATCATAAAATCAATAGGCTTAGTTTAATATTCAATTTTATTGGGGCCTATTGTCATTACTTATTTTATCAGCAATGGAAGTAGAGATACACATAATATAAAATAATTACTTAATAAATAAATAAGTAAATATAGAGTACCTCTTGACAAAATTACGACATGTGTATTCAACTTAATAACTACTGAGTAGTAAATAACTATTTATATTAGTATTTATTTATTTTTTAAATTATTTAAGTAAGTACATAATTTTAAAAATGCCATAATTTAAATTTTACGCATTTTATACATAAGTATGTACTAACCTAACTTAGTGCCTACTTACTTAACAGGAAAATAAAAATCACATTTTCCTAGAATTGTTGTAATAAAAAATCGTTATGTATTTCATGTTTACGTAGGAAGCGGAACATAAAATGAGACGCTAACTACAAGATCAACGATCCCAAGGAAAATTACCGCAATTAACTGCTCACTAGTACAAAGTCGGTTAGGAAAAACTACATAATATAGGGGATTTTTGATGGCCTGCCTGTCACACTGGTAAGCACTATGGTCTTATAAATGGGAGGTCACGGGTTCGATTTCTGACAGGGACAATTTGGGAATTTTTAGCGTTCCGTACCTCAAAAGGAAAAACGGATCCCTTACTCTTATACCCTATATAGGTTTCTTGACAGACACGACGGACAGACAGACAGACAACAACCCTTCCCCTAGACAAGACTGTCTTCCCTTTCCCTACTTGTACTTGTACTTCCCGTTGACCTAGAATCATAAAATTTGGCAGGTCGGTAGGTCTTACAGCACAAGTACAGGAATAAATCTGAAAAACGCGAATTTGTGGTCACATCATTCAAAAAAAAATTAAAATAGGTATGTATCAATTTTCAAAGTAAGATAACTATACCAAGTGGGGTATCATATAAAAGGGTTTTGCCTGTACAATGTACATTCTAAAACAGATTTTTATTTATTTTTATGCATAACAGTTTTTGATTTATCGTGCAAAATGTTGGAAAAAATACCCGAGTACGGAACCCTCAGTGCGCGAGTCTGACTCGCACTTGGCCGGTTTTTAATTTCTGAATTGTCTCTAAGGCTATGGCTACGGGTCTCTAAGGGAGGCTACGGCTGTGGCTAGTTACCACCCTACCCGCAAAGTTTTGCCGCCAAGCGACGGCGGCGGCGCGGCGTGGCGGTCATTTTTAAATTCTTATTATTTGCTGTTCAATACAAATACAAATTCTGTGAACATTTCAACTCTTTATCTATTACGGTTCACGAGATACTGCCCACTGATAGACAGACCGACGGACGGACGGACGAACAGCAGTCTTAGTAATAGGGACCTTTTGGCACCATTTGGGTACGGAACCCCAAAAACTGCCATACTTGAAACTCAGCTGTTGCTCTTTTCAAATATTCAATTTATAATATTACGCCATGTTTTTAACCCCCGACCCAAAAAGAGGGGTGTTATAAGTTTGACGTGTGTATCTGTGTATCTGTCTGTGGCATCGTAGCGCCTAAACGAATGAACCGATTTTAATTTAGTTTTTTTTTGTTTGAAAGGTGGCTTGATCGAGAGTGTTCTTAGCTATCATCCAAGAAAATCTGTTCAGCCGTTTGAAAGTTATCAGCTTTTTTCTAGTTACTGTAACCTTCACTTGTCGGGGGTGTTATAAATTTTTTACGTGACAACGTCTTATAATTCGATAGAGCCGGCTGCACGCACGAAAAAACATGACTCATGCGGCGTTACCTCGCTCTGAGGCGTTCCATGTAAGGCTTGAAGTGCAAGCGAGAGCGCGGAACGAGCGACAAAGAAGCACAATCGGCCTTTGTTGTCACGTTCAACTATCGTCAGTAAACCGACTTTACAGACAACCAATTTTTAATTTACACTTGTGAAGTAACTAATAATGCAGTCTAGCTCTAACTAAAACAGTTACCTTAGCTAATTAGTTATATTTAGCTTAGGTCGAGGAAAAGAAATTAATATGATATGCGCATGCGATGACGTAAGATGATAGGCCTTGATGGCGGAGCCTTGCAATGGAAGATACGCAATACGCAATTATTATCAAGTAGGCACTGTATATGTTACGGACATATTACAACACAGGACGTACTTACATATTATACATATTCGCCTATGTAAAAAGCCAAGTACCTACACGGTTCCTTAAGCCGACTTTACATTACGAATTTAGTCATTAGTGGCATGAAATTAGTTTTATTACATTAATTTCATAAGAAATTTAACGTGTAAACGTCTAATTTCGTTCGTATTGAAATTAGTTTCGTGACATTAATCCATACTAATATTATAAATGCGAAAGTGTGTCTGTCTGTCTGTCCGCTACCTTTTCACGGCCCAACTGCAGTTTAACCGATTCTGACGAAATTTGGTACAGGGTTAGCTTATATCCCGGGGACGGACATAGGCTACTTTTTATCCCGGAAAATCAAAGAGTTCCCACGGGATTCCTAAAAACCCATCCGCTTAACCGATTTATTTGAAAGGTACCGAGGTAGCTTACGTCCCTGTAATTGACATAGGCAACTTTTATCCCGGAAAATCAAACAGTTCCCAAGGGATCTTTAAAATCCTAAATCCACGCGTACGAAGTCGCGTACATCCTCTAGTCTTAAAAAAAATAACCCTTCCTTTCGGCTTTGCCGTAGTCGGGTAATAAATAATGAAAAACTAACAAAGGACGTGGATTTGGAACACCCTCTATTTAAAAATCACTGAGAAATATTTATTTTGACACAGGCACATACCATATCGTAAATTAGTAAGGACTGTATTTCTAGTTTTGTACATATGTACAGTTTATTAATATGCACCCGCACTTCATTAAAGGCAATCCCACCTCATGTTGACACTGTCTGCTCTGCTATTAATATAATAAAAACGCGTTGCTCATGCTAAAATTATAAACATACGCAATACGTGGGTGGGTACACTGCTGTTCTAAAATCACTACCCATATTATAAATCCGAAAGTGTGTTTGTTTATTGGTTTTTCCTTCCATCGGATCCTGCAATGGATTGACGCGATTTTATGGATGGGTTTAAAGACATGAAGACTGACATAGGCTACTTTACATCCTGGAAAAGCAAAATAGTTCCTACAGGATTAAAAATCCTAAATCCACGCGGAAGAAGTTGCGAATATCATCTAGTTATTTATAACATATTTTTCAAAAGTTTAAGCGTCACAAAAAACATAGTCTACCGAATTTTAAACCCCCGACCCAAAAAGAGAGGTGTTATAAGTTTGACGTGTGTATCTGTGTATCTGTCTGTGGCATCGTAGCTCCTAAACTAATGAACCGATTTTAATTTAGTTTTTTTGTTTGAAAGGTGGCTTGATCGAGAAAGTTCTTAGCTATAATCCAAGAAAATCGGTTCAGCCGTTTGAAAGTTATCAGCTCTTTTCTAGTTATTGTAACCTTCACTTGTCGGGGGTGTTATAAATTTTTAATTTACACTTGTACTGATATAAACCAAACTAAACTCGGGCACACCCGCGCGTCACCCGCGCTATCCCGCACGGCTTAGCGCAGGACTGTGCGGGTGTGCGGGGCGTCCCACCCTAATTGCCATCTCGACCTGTCGCGTACTATACTCACCCGATTTCATAAATTCTTTCCTTGATAGACAGCTACATTATCCCCAACTTTTATACATGTCATAATATTGTACATCAAATCTTTTAAAAGAGTAACCGCCGAGTTTCTTGCTGGTTCTCTCGGTAGAAAAGGCATTCCGAACCCGCGGTAGATGCACTTGACGATTTAAAAGTACTTGTACAACAGTTTACTTGAATAAAAATATTTTGAAACTTGAATTGCTATAGGCTACTAATTATACACGTGTCGCAGACAAAGCTAGTAATATATACTTTTAGAGTTGCAGTTGTCAATTTTGCAGACAACAGTTACATAGTTTGTCAATTTACTAGTCAATTAATTCAATGAAGTCCCCCATTCTACATCAATTATTATGACATGGTAGTCCTATGAGGGTATTGATTGATATTGATTGTTACATAATTGTATTGATTAGTTTAATTGAAATAGTTAACATGGGCCATCATTATGTTACATTTCTATGGCATCCATTAAGTAGGATGATAGATTCTGCCAGTCACTGTAGGCAGCTGAGACAGATGAAGAAATCTATAGTCGATTTTTGACAGGCTGGATAGGAGTTCTGACTGTAACATATATTGTGTGTTAATTAATTGCCATTAAGCGCAATCACGGTAGGGGGTGAAACCAGACCATACATTATCAAAAACAACAGTCAAAACATGCACTTTTATTACAACACAAAAAGTGTAAATTAAAAATTTATAACAACCCCGATGATCCAAAGTATCTGAGTTTTCCAAAACATCTTTTTCAAATAAATAATTATGTATTTAGGCAACGTCCATCTTGACAGCTTGACATTTGTCTATTGACATAATATTATGAACCTAACGGTTATCTAACCTTCTTTTCTACAAGAAAACTAGAAAAGAGCTGATAACTCTTAAACGGCTGAACCAATTTTTTTAGATTATAGCTAAGAACACTCTCGATCAAGCCACCTTTCAAACAAAAAAAACTAAATTAAAATCGGTTCATTCGTTTAGGCGCTACGATACCACAGACAGATACACAGATACACAGACACACAGATACACACGTTAAACTTATAACACCCCTCTTTTTGGGTCGGGGGTTAAAAAGCAAAGTTGGTGATAGCATCTTTTTGCAAGCTATTTGTAATTTTATCCATACTTACTGCCAACTTGCCAAGAAACTGTAATATGGTGTAATCTTATTTTATTCAAAAAAATCAGGCCAATACTATGGGATCAATCGATTTTTTAACACAATCCAAAAAATGGTATGGGGTTCTCAATTCTGCCAGTTTTTTATGCACATAGAGTCCTTAGAAATCTGACTTCATCAATTTGAAGTAGGATTATTTTTTTGTCCTTAGTTTAAGGTCTAGTTTTACCACTTTTCAGTGTCGCACTTTATTGAGGGACACACTGTATAAGAAACAGTTATCATAGTTATTCTGCCTAATCTGATAACATGAAAAAATACTATAACTGTAACAGATAAGACAATAATATACCTAAGCAAGAAGTATGTTTCAATATCTAGTTAAATACTGGTTAGCCAGAATCTAATCAGACACCTGCACATGAATCAACCAAAAAATGAGTAATGATTCATCTTTATACATGAATAATTTGTTTACTTATTAAAGTAATTTGTTTTAATGAAAATATTGCTTACTAGCAACCCGCTCTGGCTTCGCACGGGTAGCTTATTACATATTTCGTAGGGATCTCTAATGTTTTAAAAAAATATATGGAATAATGTAGCTTTCTACTGGTGAAAGAATTTTCAAAATCGGTTCAGTAGTTCAAGAGATTGTGATTGCTTGTCTCCTACAAACAAACTTACAAACTTCACCTCTTTATATCTGTATTATAATTATTATACAGTGATACCCCGCTTTACGCGACCCTAGGCCATCTCAATCTCTAGCATGCAAGCTATCTCTTTACTAAATTACACTAACATTGGTTAAACAGATGGCCTGAAAATAGTCAACAGACAGACAGATACAGTTTGGCATGGATAATACATGTCAAGCGACCGACATAGCTCAAAGGATTAGCAAGCTGAAGTGGCAATGGGCAGGTCATGTCTGTCGCAGAACCGACGGCGGATGGGGCAGACGTGTTCTGGAGTGGAGACCGCGTACCGGTAAGCGCAGTGTGGGACGACCTCCTGCCCGCTGGACCGATGACCTGAAGAAGGTGGCGGGGAGCGGGTGGATGAGGAAAGCGGAGGACCGTGTTTGGTGGCGCGCTCTTGGAAAGGCCTATGTCCAGCAGTGGACGCATACAGGCTGATGGATGGATGGAATACATGTCATAAAAAGTTCTAACTTTGAAAATTCAAAGAATTGCTATACATGTACCTAATATGAAAAGAAATGATTGTGTTATCACTTATCAGTCATGCTGAGATTGTTTATAACAATAGCAAGTCATACAGCAACCAGCTATCATGACCAACACTAAAATTTAAACTGTAATTTTTAGGCAGTGTATGTGATGCAGTTAGCGGACCCTATAATAGAATATTGAAAATAAACTGTTATGTAGGTACTTGCAATACTTTAATCTTTGTTTCTGCCAGAATAATTTCAGAACAAAAAGAACATAAAGATAGATAGTAGTCTCTCACATGGTAGCAATTTCTAATATATAAATGGTCATAATACTGGGAACCTTTCTCTCTCTGCATTATATTCTTCATTGCAAGTCATTTCTTTCCATTAATCACATCAGAACTTTATTGTGATAAAGATCATAAGAATGTAGTAAGGAGGTACCAATTTAAAGAACATCTTGCAATAGTCAACTATGACTATTTCAAGATGTTCCGGTTTCGATCAACCTATAATGTTTATTATACCAAACACGCAATTAATAAACACTCCCAGTTCTTCCAGAAACTTATTAAAGTGAAATCCACCCTACGTTTTCAAAATGTTATGAAAACTTTAAAAACGAAGGTTTTACATCGAAAACCTGTTTTATGATATCATTTCCTCATGAATACGCAATGGTCTTGGTTTTATATTGAGCATTAATATTTTGCAAGGTGAACGTAAAAAAAGTAATATAACATGACGTTCAATCATGGCTACACACAAAAACTACATACTCACTATGGAGTGCACTGTGTAGTAGCGCAGAACAACGATATTTATAGTAATCACTAAGCACAATACTTACGTATTCCGCTATATGAATTAGAAACAGGAATCCGAAGACGGATGGGAGAAATCGTCGCAAAAATATTCCACCCGTGCCAGCCATTGTGCAAAACAAAACTTCACAATATTAAAGTCACAAATCCGTCATATCATATTATTTACACACCGATGTCTATTGTAAAGGGTTAATGGAGTCAATGTTATTTCTCTAAAATAATCGAAAATAAGGAGTAAAATAGAACAACGAACTGTTTCACGGCACGACATCCGTCAACTGTGAACTCACGGAAGCAGTGTTGCCAGTGGCAGATAGTCAATTGTAACACGAGACATCTCAAAATGTAACATTTTCACGAGAAAAGTAACATTTCCTTATTTTTCGTGGAAAATAAAAGTAAAAAGGTACACAGGTTAATATGGCACTTTATTATACAAAAATTTTAACAGTTTTCTTGTCCCATTAGTTAAGCTTAAAAAGAATCGTAATAATAATTGTTGATTGAATAAATTGACTGCTGATCCTGAAAAAGAAAGACAAATCAATATGTAAAATAATAATATACCAACGGATCTAAAAATGTCTTTGAATAGCTATAACTTATTTTGTTAGGTAATCAATTTTTATTACAAGTGTAAATTAAAAATTTATATCACCCCAACAAGTGAAGGTTACATTAACTAGAAAAGAGCTGATAACTTTCAAACGGCTGAACCGATTTTCTTTGATTATAGCTTAGAACACTCTCCATCAAGCCACCTTTCAAACAAAAAAACTAAATTAAAATCGGTTCATTAGTTTGAGAGCTACGATGCCATAGACAGATACACAGATACACACGTCAAACTTATAACACCCCTCTTTTTGGATCGGGGGTTAAAAAGATTAAAATCGTCTTATATCGGGCGATCTGGCAACACAGGACTGTTTGAGTTTGAGGGCTTCGCACTAGGTGGATTTTGTCTGTGTAGCGTTTCATGGCGCGCGTGTGTGTTGTGTTTCACTGGCGATTTTGGTGCTAGAACCATGCTGCAACTAACTGGGAAGCGCTCTAAAGGGGCGCCGTGCGTATGTCGGCGAGCGCCGGCACAGACAAAGTCCTTACTTAACTATATAGTTTCTCTAACTTGAAAATATCTACAAACTTGACATTGGCTAATCTTTGTAAAGCCAGACGAGAGAATAAAAAAAAACGCACTAGGTAGGTACGCAGTGAAGAAAATTACGCGGGAATTTCAAATTCGTTTTGTTAACTGAACAATACTAGGTAGGTACCTAACTACTTACCTTGGTCTCAGCAAAGAGATCGATAGATTCGATAGTAAAACTCAAATTTTAAGTTACGCCGGCCGGTATCTACTCAGCTCGCTCTCATTCCTGTAAAGAAAACCGAAGTTACCTACAACAATAACTAAGTAGTAAATAGCTAAATGAACTTCTGGAAACTAATGTGACTTAATAATAAGATGACAGTCCATACAAAAACGAACTGCTTTCAGTTGCAAATACTATGACTTTGTTTTTGCATTACTGATTCCCTAATTAGTTAACTACTTACTTATTTACTTAAAACTACATTGTATACAACATTTACTTACCAAGCAAGTAGTGTTAGCAACACATATACACGGTCGATAAGGATAATGAACAAACCAATCACTTTCAAATTTTGACGAAATAAAGATACAATTTTTTTTTGTACTTAGATACATAACTACAATATCACTACCCCGCAACGAATAACTTTATTCCAAAACAAAGTTCAGTCACAGAGAAAAACAAACAAAACACTTTTTTAATCACAGAGTAATTACAAAACAAAGTGAACTTAGACCAATAACTTAGAGAAAGTGAAATAAACTAACAAATGGGTCAATTACGACAAACAAAAACTGTTAATGGATGTGTTCCTTTTCACGATTATTTTTGGTTTGCTGGGAAAAATTTGAATATTTTTATGAAGTCCTAAAAGTAACGTAAAGTAACATTTTGAGTCGTGTAACATGGAGGAAACATGAGGGGGTCAAAAGTAACGTAAAATGTTACAAAAGTAACATTCTGGCAACGCTGCACGGAAGTGGCAACTACTGAACTGTGTTGCAAACTCTTTAAAAGGTCTTCGTCTGTGTTGGTGTTAGCACTTAGCTGGCGGGCGTGCTCTACCTTTTTGGAGTGTTTTTTTTTGTTAAAACTGACTGGAAAGCGCTCTAAAGGGGTGCCGTGCCTATGTCGGCGAGCGCCGGCACAGACGGAGTCCATACTTGTATAGTTTAACTAACTTGTGTTACAAATAACCACAAACTTGACATTGGCTAATCTTTGTAAAGCCAGACGAGAGAGAAAAAAAACTCTTTAAAACCGTTTGTAGCAATGACGTCTTCAAGTCGCTAGATGTGGAAAAAGTTAAAATTCACTAGAAGTCTCCGAAATCAACACAAACAAAATCAATGTAAAATAAATGACTAGAAAAGACGCTAAATTGTTTGTTGTCGCTAAAAGTGAAAAAGTTGCTGGTGCCTTTGAAGTTTGAAATGTCAATGGCAGAATGATACTGCCATTGGTGCAATTAAAGCGCTCTAAAAAAACACTCCAAAAAGGCAGAGCACGCCCGCCAGCTAACAGCAACACAGCAAAGTCTTCTATAACTTATTTGACATAAAAGATAATATTCTTTCCTGTCATAATCTGTAGTCTGTTAGTCTTTGGTTTGGTCCTATTTTTCTGTCATATTTTCTAATCTGCAGAGCAGAGGCTATTCTTATTTCTTTGATACAAAAATAAAAAATATCTACGTTTTCTAGTGTTGAATTAAAATAACATATCGATTGCGGTATTTATTTACCTAGAAATGGAAGGTAGGAAAAGACAAAGGTGTATTTATGTCACAGCTCGACAGAAGAAAAAGTTAATAGAATTAATGGCAAAACATCCAGAATTAATATCTTGCAAAGTTACTCAGGATTTTAGCTATAAAGATTCTCAAATATTATGGCAAAACATAGCCAGCGAATGCAATGCTATGCCAGGTGCGCGGAAAACTTGGAGACAGTGGAGAAAAGTACGAAAATAATGTTTATAAGTAACTACATTAGTTTGAGCCGGCGACCACTAAGTTCATACTTTGTGCCTTTGCGCAAAATTTGAGTGAAAAATTATAATAAGTTTACATTGTGGGTTTGTTACAAAAATCACCATTTTACAAAGTACTTTTACAGTTTACTTATTTTCCATCACTCATTTCAGACATGGCACGATCTTCGTTCAAAAACAAAGAAAAAGCAGACTGAAACAAATGGCGAAATACCTTTTTCTACAACTACACTAACTCAAGCAGAGCAGGATGCCTTAGGCATCAAAACTTTGTCTTCAGATGACTATCAAGAATCTACAGAGTTTGTGCCATTAAGTGAAAATCAAGATGAATTTAATGATGCCATGTCTGCAACCTCATTAAGTGAACCAGGTTCACCTCCTGAGCCAAAAGTATTTGTTTCAACAGAACACAAAACAAAAAAAGTAAAAATCAAAAACTCAAAACGTAGCTCAAAACACTCAAATAGCTGTTTCTTTAACTGTGACCTGATAGCTGTCCAGGAACAAAGGAAAGCACAGATCAAAGAAGATTATTTAAATTTTAAGAAGGATTACTTAAGACAAAAACTGAAATTGCTGAAAGAACAGACTGAAGCATTAAAAAGTATTGCTAAAGAATTAACAAAGTGATATGAGATCTCGAGTATTTGGGTTTATCTAGTTTATTTAGTAAATGTACCTATCTGTAATATAACAAATTGACATCTGTGCAACCATAGATGTGATGTAAATAGTTTTTAATAATTCTGCAATAGTTGAAAATATTATCACAATAAAACTTTAAGATAGTCTTATCTAATTCCTTTACAAATCATGCCTATGTGGAATGGTGCCAAGAATACTGGCTGCATTATTACAATAGTTGTAACTTGTAATAATTTAAAATATCTATTTAACTGCCTATAGCCTATTGTAGCGTTTACATTATCATAACAATTAACAATCTATACTTTTAATACCTATAGTCTGATTTATATTTATAATACAGCATATGATTCCAAAAAAAAATATGGCTAAGCGCTAGTCAGACTCGCCCACCGAGGGTTCCGTAGCAAAGAGTATGTAAACACTGGTTCCGTAGCTTTGAAAAAGTCATGCGAGAATCGATAGAGAACAGTATGTTATTTTCCTTGTACCAGAGTTAATCCTAAACCATGGTCATATAAAAGCAGAACGCCAATATTTAAGTTACCTACACTTAATCTGGAGCTGACACCACTGAACTGAGAGTCGAGAGATCTCTCGTTCTACTTTGTTAATCGAAGTGGGATAGCGATAAGTAGTTATAATTTGCTTCACTTCAAGTAGGATTAGGAAAGAAAGGTCGATCCATTTTTATATACATAAATAGGTATATTATATGCATGGATATCGTTCACAGGTAACTGTCACAAGGCTTAAAAAAGCTAGAAACCAGAGCCGTAAAACCAGTTAATAAAAAAAATAACTGTCATAATATAGGTTGTTGTTGTTTATTTATTTTAGTGGCTTTTTGTTGTGCCACACAGCACAATTCACTTCGCCAAAGACGCGTTGTTTGGAGAAAACACAAAGGAGGTTGAACGGTTTATTTACATCCAAGTCTTTTCTGGACAATCCCAGTCCGATTTGTGGTAGGTAACTGGACTAGATGGGTTATGATGTTAGTAAATAACCTACAACAACACAAATAAAAAATATTATGTACATGTACTTACATAAACAATAATATATACAGAATATTTTAAACTTAATAGATTAATTTACAATTTTATTTTGTTAGACTTAATATATTTACACAAAAATTTTACATAGGGACTAAACACAAACATTAAGAGACATTCAACACTTAGGGGACGAGGGATCTTAGGAGGGAGAACATCATAAAGTTTATATACAAGTCTTGGACAGGAAAAGAGGATATGGGAGGGTGACCCTTCATCCAAACCGCATTCGCACAAAGAGTGATCTCTAATTCTCAGTTTGGCCAAATGGACTGGAGTGCAAGAGTGCCCAATACGTAACCGGGTGATAGTTGAAGCAACCCAACGAACCATATTTTGATGAAAAAAGAACCACGGTCTTCGAGGAATTTCAGATTGCAAAGAAGCATAATATTTACCTTTAACCGATTTTGATTCAATCCACAATGTGTTCCAAGAATTAATAAGGTCAGTTTTTGCAAGAGCACACAGATCCTGGGAGTGATTTTTAAAATATGTTAGAGAACCTGATTTAGTGGCGAGCTTTGCATAGGAGTCTGCACTCTCATTACCTTTTATACCAGAGTGACCTGGGATCCATGCCAATGTAACAGAGAGACCTTTTTGATGACAGGAGTATAGAGTTTCTTTGATTTTAAAGATGATGGAGATCAGAGCTTTACTACGGAAGGGATTTCCTTTAAGTGCTTGCAGGCAACTTAAAGAGTCTGTCAGTATAATTGATTGTTGTACGTTATGGGACTCTATAAAAAGGGTAGCTTCTAATATAGCAATAGACTCTCCTGTAAATACCGATGTTTCAGGGGGGCATTTGTATTGAAGGACTATCTTGTATTTTGGAATCCAGCAGGCAGCACCAACACAACCATTGTTGGATAACTTGGAGGCATCTGTATATATTGCTAAGGAATCGGACCAGTTGTTTTGAAGTATTTCATTAAATTTTGCATTTGCCTCACTTGTGTCTTTATGAAGACCTAGACTGGCAATCGGTGGGTTATATGTTAACCCTGCAAATGAGGAGGAGAACAAGGGGAGTTTGGGAGAAGAGTAGAGTGGATGTGGGAGTTGAGTATATTTGACAAAACTTTTTAAAAGGCATGGACGGGTATGGTTTGGCCTTAAGACGGAGGAAAGCTTATGAAGCTTGTCCAATAAAGGATGGGAAGAGAGTTGTAATACTTTACAGATAAAGCGATCACTGAGATATTGAGCCCGTAGAAGTCTAGGAGGGTCAACACATTCAACTTGCAATACATTGGTGGGAGAAGATTTCATGGCCCCAAGAATGAGCCTTAGGCATTTATATTGAATTTTATTTAATTTTTCTGAAGCCGACTTATTTATAGGGTCTAAAATAAATAATCCATAGTCCATATGACTACGGATTATGGCGTTATATAATAACTTTTGGGTGTAAGGGTGGGCACCCCACCATACCCCTGACAAGGCTCGCAGGATATTAATATTGCTTTCACATTTACGGGTAACATAGTCGGAGTGAGCTACACCGTTCAGCCTGGAGTCTAGAACCACGCCAAGAAATTTGGTTTTGCATGCGAGAGAAATGTGTTGATCCTCAAACATAACATTGGGTATTGGAATTTGTCTTCTTCTTGTGAAGATGACTGCCTTGCACTTATCGATTGACAGTGTAAGCCCATGATCTGACAACCACTGGCCTAGATAATACAAAGCAGAGTTCAAACAGGTAGAAATTTCGTCCATGGAGTTGGAGCTGGCGTACAGAGCTATGTCATCTGCATATTGCAGGATGTTACAAAAACTTTCAACAGACATTTCAAGATCATAGGTGTAAATATTGTAGAGCAGTGGGCTCAGAACAGAACCTTGAGGGAGACCTTTCCAGACCATTCTGGGGGGAAGATTTAGGGATTTAGTTCTCACCAGA
The DNA here is from genome assembly GCF_905333055.1 of Maniola jurtina. NCBI lineage: Eukaryota > Metazoa > Arthropoda > Insecta > Lepidoptera > Nymphalidae > Maniola > Maniola jurtina. Next base: position 2,346,820 of record NC_060045.1, read on the forward strand.
ATGGTTCTAGATGAGAGAAGATTGCATATTATTTGAGTTAATCTCGGTGGGATGCTCAGCTGTTGCAGTTTCTGCCTGAGTACCGGGAGAAGAACGTTATCATATGCTGCTGCAATATCTAGGAATACACCCACAAGGTACTCTCCTTTAGCTAGGGCTAATCGAATGTCTGTTGAAAGAACTCCAAGGCTGTCCATTGTACCAAGGCCCTTTCTAAAGCCAAATTGAGACTTGGCAATTAAACCTCTGCTTTCTATTATCCATTCCAAGCGGTTTTTAATCAAGTGCTCCATAATTTTGGCCAAAGTTGAAGATAGGGCAATCGGTCGGTAAGCATTTGGGTCAGAAGGATCTTTACCAGGTTTCCTAATGGGGATTATTACTTGCGTTTTCCAAGGTCCCGGGATGATTCCTGATTCTAGAAACCTGTTTATCATGTTAAGAAAGCAGTGTTTCGCTTTATTGTTAAGTTTTACAATAAAGGAATATGGGATACCATCTTCCCCTGGAGTTGAGTCTTTAAGGTCCGAGAGAACACACTGCAACTCCAAGAAACTGAATGGGGCATCCATAGTGTCTGAGGAAGTAAGTGGAGTTAGATGAGGACAGGAATATTCGCATGGAACAAATGGTGGAGCAAGTTTGTCAGCAAAAGCATCTAACCAAACAGATGCGTTATTGGAAGTTGGGTCACTAGAGGAGACAGATTGCCGGTATCTTTTCATTCTATCCCATACCAAGGTAGATGGGGATCGGGGATCCAGAGACTCGCAGAAAGTAATCCAACCTCGCTTTTTCTTTTTTGATACCAATCTCTTGACTTTGGCATCGGTGCGCTGGTATTCCAAAAAGTTTTCACGGGACATTAACATCGTGTAGGAAATTTCTGCATCTTTACGTTTTTTTATTAGGTTGGTGCATTCCTCATCCCACCAGGGAGGAGATGCCATAAAATCACGTTTAGTAGTTTTGAGTGGTATATGGAGGTCGGCTGAATATTTCAAAATTTTGACAAAGTTATCGTAGTAAAGGACTGTACTGTCTTCATCTGATAAGTTATCAATAAGAAGGTCAACTGATTCCGCAAAAGCAGACCAGTTGGCCTTGTTAAGTTTGTGTTTAAGAAGGGGATTAGGATTATACTGTGGAATGGATTTTTGTGCTATGTTGAGTAAAATAGGGAAGTGGTCACTACCGTGGGTACTTGGGAGGGTTTTCCAGGAGGTAAGAGAAGCCAAAGAGGGAGAGCAAAGAGATAGATCGACAGCAGTTTTAGGATTTTGATAAGGATACACTCTTCTTGTTGGAGAGCCATCGTTAAGAATGCAAATATTTAATTCATCAAAAACATCCAGCAAGAGAGTGGAAAATCCGTCACAGGAATGGGAACCCCAGGACGTGTGATGGGAGTTAAAATCACCCATCACTAGTACCGGGGGGGGAAGAGAGGAGAGAATAGATTTTAATTCAGGGATAAGAGAGGAATGAGGATGTGGAATATAGAGTGAAAGAAAGGAGACATCAAGGGCTCTCACAGCAACAGCATTGAGCTGATGAGAGTGAGGCGGGAGGGAAATAGAAGTGTATGCAAGGGAGCGCCTAACAAGAATAGCACTACCTGCATATCCGTCATCCCTGTCATCCCTCAGGCAGGCAAAGCCTGACACCCTGAAACGAGAGTCCGGCAGGAGCCATGTCTCAGAGATGGCAGCGACAGCGGGCTTATGTTTATTAAGGAGATGAACGAGTTCATGTTTTTTCCGTCGTATACTTTGGCTATTCCATTGGAGTATCTCCAGGGAGGCCATTATTTAATACAGAAGCGATTTTGATGATAATTTCAGCAACGTTGGACGGTGGAGGGTTTTGGTTTATCTTATCAAGAATATTGGTGAGGGATTTGGTGAGAGATATATTATTATCATTGGGTGGTTGAGCATAAGAGTGATCACGTTCTGCATTCAGAGCGCAACCATTAGGTGTGGAAGAAGGAAAGTTGTGGATGATGTCCTGATGGGCTTGCCTATCGTACCCCTTTGCAGGTTGGGGTCTGGGGCGAGGGGAGCGGGTGACAGTTTGTTTGTAAGATTTGGACGGGGCTTGTGTAGGACGAGGTCTGACAGGATTAAAAATGGGAGAGTATGCAGGAGCGGTAAACATTTCTTTAGCCATATCGGCATATGAGCGGCGAACGGGAGGGAAGCGGGAGGAGGCATCTTGATAGGACAAATTTTCATCGGACATGACAAGTTTTATAGATTGCTGCCGAGAGTGTTCAGGGCAGCTCTTATTTGTAGCCATGTGTTTACCACCGCAGAGTAAGCAAGTTGCATTCTCAATAAGTACTTCACAAGTTTCACCTGAATGAGGCTGGGAGCATTTAAAGCAACGAGGTTTTGATCTGCATTGAGTTTTTATGTGACCAAACCGGCAGCAATTTATACATTGGATGGTGGGGAGACGGTAGGTTTCCACGGGAAGAGATGTATGATAGGAGAAAATTCTAGGAGGGAGAGTTTGTCCTCTAAATGTTAAAACAATGGATTGGGTTGGAACCCAGGTCATAACATTGTCTATTATGTTCTTGCGATTTAAGCGTCGGGCTTTAAGGATCTCCCCGCAGCCTACAGGGAGCTCCACAGAGTCAATAAACTCGTCCAGATGCCAGTCTACAGGTACACCTCGGACTAATCCCATGCGAGTGATGTTAAATGTGGGTATATATGCAATGTGCTTGGATATGGTAAGTATAGGGTTTTCTAAGAATTCATTAGCCGCTTGACCATTTGCAAATTCAACTGAAACTTTGTTTCTACCAACATTCTTCACGCCGTCGTTAAGAACTGACCTTATTTTGTTTTTGTGAAGGAACTGGCCGAATTTGATCGCTCTCATAGAAGCGCCGGCTGAAGGGTCGGACACTTCACGGGATACGTACACTACGAAAGGACCTTTATCATCTTTTGTATATTTTTTTGGGGAGTCTGAGAGTGAAGGATGGAGGTAAACGGATTGCATTGAAGGGGCTGTCGAGCTTGGCCCTATTACAGTTTTTTTAGTGGACGATGGAACTTGATCGTTATCAATTATCGGGATTGCTCGTTTAGTACCACGATGGGTTGATTCTGAGTCCATAGATATGGACTGCGGGCTCTCAATGGGGTCTGACATGACGGTTACATTTTCACCCGGATCAGGAGGTTCAGGCGGAGGATCGACCTCCATACTCGGGTTTCTCCCTTCACCAACACTTAATCTAAATACTCACGTCCAGACACCAACTAATAAATTGACACAACAGTTAAAATTATGCAAAACCTCACTAACACGTGTTTTCAACAACACAAACGCCAGCAAAGTCCATAATATAGGTATTGCCATTTGCAAGCATTTGCCATTGATATTTGACAAATGACCACTTTGACATATGATTTTTGACTCTGTAGAATGTATTTTGAATAAGTGCATTATGCATATTAGTTTCTATTTTCTTAATTCTTCTAAGTTTCAGTACCTACATTAGTTAAGTTTTTGCACATTGGATTAGGTATTTTTAAAACATGTTACGTAGACACTACAATAATTTCGTGCGGTCAACTTCACCTACAAAAACTATAGCCTCTAATAGAATAAGTGGTGAAGAGGCCAGAAAACTGTATCTGGAAGAAGTGGGTCAGGTGCAAGAAAATCAAGTGCGCCCCTCCGGGAATGCTAACGTTAACGCCCAAAATGTGTCTCAAATTAAACATACGAGAAAACCTGACAGTTTGGACGTATCTAATCTAAAACTGTTTACAAGTGTGCAAGACAATGATATTGATAGTTTAAAACATATCTTAGATGCTTGCCCTGATAAGATAAATACAGTTGATGAGTATGGTTGGAACTTGCTTATGATAGCTTGCCAAGCTAAATCTTATGAAGCTGTCAAAGAACTTTTGAAGCGTGGTATTGATATTACAGTTCAGGACAAAGCAGGAAACTCTGCTCAGAGTTTAATTATTAAGAACAAAAGTAGTTATCTAGCCGATATCCTTCTAAGTCATGTGTCAAGTTGTGGCCAACCTAAGAAAACAAATGTATATGATGTAAAAGAAATAAAGCATAAAAAGAGACACAAAGAACTGTTTATATGTGAAATATGTGATGGGAAAACATTTGACAGTAAAGATGAACACTTATCTTCAACTATACACAATATTAAAGCTAGCAAAGGTAAAGTTTCCACTATTTCTCTAGTAGGTATTAATCAAGTAACATTGACCCAAGTCAGTAACTTGATGGATGACCAACTTAGGAGGTCCCAAGACTTTTTATGTTTCCTCTGTGCCCTGAAGAGTGTATTCTATTATCTGTTCCAGTTATTATTACTAAAATCTAATTATTAAACCTAAAAAACTACATTTTTGTGATTAATGAAAAGGTACCTAGCACATTCCTCAGTAAAAACTAATAGGGATCAAGTCCTCTGCATGAGTTTCCTAATCAGGAAACTATCCATCTTACCAGCTATGTGTAGGATGCTGTTACTGCCACAGGCTTTGGTCAACAGTTATGCAATTTTCTTGCACCAAACAGCATCAAAGCCATCTGTGCAGCCTGAGATAGATTGACCTGATATTTTTAATTACTTTTTCTTGTCTCTGTTGTTACTCTCCAATCAAATGTAAATGTAACAATAATTTTGAAACATTCCTATTGCAGGAGAGATAAAATAAAATAAAAAAATAAAAAATAAAAATCCTTTACTTCGACCATAAAATTGATCATAATTGTTAGTAATAACACACCTTAAAACTAATGTTAGTGATCTTATACCTATCTAATTACTTAATCCTAATACTATATCTAAGACAGGCTTGATTAGTCAGCACGTGCACCATATGACAATGGTTCATGTACTGACAATCAAACCTGTCAGCAAATGCCCTCAGGATGGCATTGGAACTAGCCCGTACCCTGCGCACCAGGGATGTGCACCGCTTACGCATGGTAGTATAAAAGCAATCCACATGCGCATCCGCGAACATACCCGACGCGCTGCAGTAACGAGGCAGGCCCAATAGCATCCTGAATGCATTATTGTACTGGACACGCAGGGCATTGTACTGTTTCTGCGTGTAGTCCACCCACAGGCTACTCGTGTAAAAAGAAGTGCAGTAAGCTCTAAAGAGCGTTACTTTTACAGGAATAGTACAACGAGCAAACCTGCGAGCGATCATGTTCGCTCTAATAGACAATGCCCTGCGTTCTCTCTCTATGTCAGCATCGTCTTTCAGGTCAAAAGACACCAGATGCCCTAGGTATTTGAACTGAAACACCCTCTTTAAGGGGGTACCGTATAACTTAATGGGTGGTACGTTTGAGGGCACTGGTTTCCCTTTGGCCTGAAAGACCATGCATTCGCTTTTTTTTACATTATACGTTAACCCGTGACTGCGGGCGTAGCTTTCACACATGCTTAACAATTTTGCCAAGCCACAAACAGAAGCACTGAGCAACACCATGTCATCTGCTGCTAAAGATTTTGATTGTGATAATATTGACCACTGACTTTTATATTTCTATTTTTAGGTAGAAAAATACCAACAAACTATGTCATACCACAATCCAATAAAGGTTATCAGATCATGCTAAAAACTGGATGGAATAAGGAAATAGGACTAGGTCCAGATGGGTCCGGAAAAAAGTACCCAATTAAGGCAGTTCAGAAGAATGATAAAAAGGGGCTCGGCCATGAGCAAAAGAGGTTAAAAAGTTCAAATGGTGAATCAACAAAGCAACAAATTAAGAAACATGAGAAAAATGTTAATGAAAAGAATCGAAGATTTGAAATTAATTTTAGAAGAGAGTTTTATTGATATGAAGCTATTTTGAATTAAACATTGTGTAAATAATCAAATATTACACCATTATGTGAAGGAAAATCTCATGAAGAAACCTCAGAGGAGATCTCAGAATAAGAAAGGCTGGCACAATAGATAGAACATCATGATGATGATGATGATGATGTTTGTTTAACAATTTATTTTAAAAAAGACACTGCACTGGCAGTGTATCAAAGAAGTAATTAGTCATATGAATAAATTTATTGAAATCATAAAATATATTAGTTTTCTTTATTGAAAATTTTACAATAAAACTTAATGCTAGCCTTAATTAATTACTGTACAAATCAAGCTTGTGCAGAATGGTGCCAAGAGTGCTGATTGCATCTCCCTGCTGAACAGCCAGGCTGATCCTCTGAGGCGGCTCTAGCCTATGTAGGGCCAAAATAAATCAGAAGAAATTACATTATCTGTCTTTGTACTGAATTCCCAGATTTTTAGGCATAATTTTAAGACAGACTTATTTTGTTTTCATTAAAAATAAAATCAGACATACCTATTTGTGGTGTTTGTTACTAATGGTGAGTTTAAGGGAAAATGGAATTATTAATGTGAGGTACAGATTGATTGCATTTAGTTTTAGACATTAATAATTCCCATCTTTAAAACTGAAATGATTAATTGTGAGCAGTGAATTGTGATTGACATTATGAGGAAGTTCACTTATATTCTTCATTACTTGAGTGGATATCACAACAGGAAAATAAACATGATTTTAAAGGCACAGTATATTTCAATATTGACTTAAAAGTTATAGTAAAAAATATACAATTTATTTATAATTTTATTATAATAATAATATTTGTGAGCTGAACAGATACAACTTATTTTAAGAAGGGACTAGGGAAAATATAATTAACACATAAAATTAGCAAAACTTGAAACAAATTATGGTCATGTCCTGGCAAGGTACCAAAAATTATAACAGATGTATAAAAATATATTTATATTATTATAAATCTGAATTACACTGATTGGCATTTACAGCTTTGTAAAAAATATGACTTTTACTTAACAGGAACCTTATACTTAATTTAATACAATTTGATATTTTAATAACAATTTACACATGTTCTACACACTCCATCAAAGATTAGGGGCTACCCAGTCAAGGAACTTAACTGCAAATTCGAAACCAACAAAACAAGCAGCATTTGCTGGGAATGCCCTGATCATAACAGGTGTTACACCTTTGTACAAAGCTGTAGGTCCTTCTTTCTCCATTAGTTGTTTGAACACATCTCTCATTCCATTAGGATAGGTGCCTTCTGGGGCAGTCTGTAGCCTGCTCTTTAGGACATCAGCTGGCATACCCACCAGCCAGTTAGCTATACCCGCACAGCCTCCAGCGACAATTGTTGCTGCCATTTTTAATTTAGCACTCGCATCTTCAGGTACTAAAACTTCTTTTACCCATTCGTAAGTCATGAAGTACATGCCACTGGCAGGCACATCTCTTAGAATAGTGGCAACACTGCCCTTGTAAATACTTCTCATCCCACCTTCTCTGTACAACTGTTTGGCACAGTCTAGCATACCGCTATACTTTTGGGGAACATTACCACCCTGCTGAATTTGAAGCAGACACTTTATGCGTTCACCGGGCGCCATAATGGACGTGGTAAAAATACCGGAGAATGCGCCCGCAGCGAACAATTCCGGTTTAGATAAAACCTGATTGTCGTCTGACTTGATTAACTTTTTACCCAGACCGAAGCCGAAGAAACTTATCGCGAATATAGGTGCAACTCCAGTCAGCGGCGCCGACATACCTTTGTAAAGACCGCGGAAGCCTTCCTTCTGTATGGTTTTCTTAAAACAGTCCCAAGTGCCAGAATACAAGGCTGATTCACCTGGTTTCGGGAGAGGCATAGTTTGTAATCTTACTTTAATGGTGTCCATAGGGTGGCCCGACAGCACGGTACAGACACCACCGAAGCCCCCACTTATAAAATATTTTATTGGGCTGCTTTTTTCAGACATTTTTAATACTATTTAATCAGTACGGAAGAGAAAGGCAAGTCCACAAACTTTAAAAAACAAGTGTCAAGTCAAGATAAATTTAAAAATGCAATGTCAAAGTCCAAATTCATTAACCGCACTAATTGTCTTGTCAGCTGTCATAACTGAAAACACATTTTTTCTCAAATTCATCTGTGACGAAACCAGTACCTTGCATCCAAGGCCGTAAATAAATTTAAAAAAATGTAATTTTTTTTTTCTTTAAATCTGGCTTTACTCTGATTAGCCAATGTCAAGTTTGTGATATTTTCAAGTTATTGAATTTATACAAGTATGGACTCCGTCTGTGCCGGCGCCCGCCGACACACGCGCGGCGCCCCTTCAGAGCGCCTCCCAGTCAGTTCCACCACCAAAAAACACCAACTAACACAAAAACCAGCCACTCTTAACAAACAAAAAAAACACTCCAAACAAGCACAGCACGCGCGCCAGCAAACGCCATCACAGACGAAGTCCAAAAAAAAAAAAAAAAAGGTCATTTGCATCTGTGAATGTCAATGTCAAGATTTTTATCGTTATCTGTGGTCAAAATATTTTTAACAATTTTTAAAATTCCTCAAGGAATGTGTTGATGTGTGAACTGTGAAACTGCTGTGAAACAATGAAAGATTTTTAATATGGCATGCAGTAAAGAAGAAATTGAGAGGAAGCGTTTAGCTGCTCTACAAAAGCGACAGAGCAAGTTGACCAGCGAAAACATTATTCACAAGGTCGACATCCAGTCGCGAAGATCAACGGAATGGATGTTTACATCTCAAAGCAGTAACATAGGGCCTGTGAAATCCACTATTGGATCCCATAGTCCTAATACATTTCATCCATATGCGAAACCCGAAAGCAGTAAACAGGCTGAAAATTCAGTGCCTGTAAGTAAAGTCGTGAGTGGGACAGTATACCTGATTTCAGAACACAGGTTTGAAGTGAATCCATCAGAGTTCTGTACACCTCTTATTAATATTTTTAAGAGTATACCTTCTAGGAATTACGGTAAGATATTTAGAATCCATGCTATAATCGGTACTGCCTGTCTAATGTTTTAATTTTGATGGAAATATTTAAAGTTGCCTTATAATTATTTGTTTCAGATTCAAAATCAAAGTTATGGAATTTCTCAATTGACGATTACCAAGACCTAATGTCCAAAGTTGCACCACTGGCCCCCTATATTGTCCTAGGCCCACTTCCACCATATGTTTTAAAGGTTAAACAATAATTATTTATAGGCACAGCATCCATACTTTTTATTTAAAAAAACCGGCCAAGTGTGAGTCAGACTATCGCACAGAGGGTTCCATACTTGGATATTTTTTTCCAATTTTGCACAATAAATCAAAAACTACTGTGCATAAAAATAAATAAAAGTCCTTTCATATGATACCCCACTTGGTGTAGTTATCTTACTTTAAAAATTGAAAATAATAATTATTATTTGTTCATGAACACATTTTAATTTTTTTTTGTGATATAACCAGTTTCGGTTCAGTTTTCGGATTTTTTTCTTTACTAGTGCTATAAGACCTACCTACCTACCAAATTTCATGATTCTAGGTCAACGAGAAGTACCCCATAGGTTTTCTTGACAGACAGACAGACAACAAAGTTCTGTTTTTACTTTTGAGGTATGGAACCCTAAAAAAGATGATGTTATTGACAAAAACTAGTATAGTATTATGTAATGTGCCACATATGTCTGTTAATTTTAATGCATTTGGCATTCTAATTAGATGATATAATAAAATTGAGCATCTAAGACAAGTTTAACTCTGCCTCAAAAACTAGCTTATCTTTTAGGAGCTATATCTAGCAAAGAAAAGTGAATAATAAATGTTGAAAATATGATATTAGGGACAGATCTTAAACTTGGAAATTCACCACTTGGGGTTTTACATATTGCCTATGATATTCTTATATTCTTTACAGATTCTAAAAGAGCCCTTAATAGACCCCAATACTGTTGATCTATCGCCAATAGAGAAGACCCTTAGAAACAAACTGATGCCTTTCCAAGAAGAAGGGGTAAGGTATGTTTATTGGAGTTAGACGTAGTATTTAAAATTGATTTCAAGATGTTTCAACTATAATTCTGAATCTGATGTGACATTGTCCAAAATGGTTTACTTATTTATTTATTTGATACTAGCTTTCACATGTGATATTATTAATTATAGCACTTGAGGATAATATTATTGTATAAATTTTCTACAGGTTTGGCATAGCGCGCCGTGGGCGTTGCATGATCGCGGACGATATGGGGCTGGGCAAGACATTCCAGGCTCTGGCCATCGCTAGCTACTACAGCCACAACTGGCCGATGCTCATCGTCACCACATCATCTATGAGGTACAACAGGTTCCACATAGCGCGCCGCGGACGTTGTATGATCACGGACGATATAGGGCTGGGCAAGACATTCCAGGCTCTGATAACTCCAGCATGATGAACCGACAATGTAAAGACAATATGTAAAGGCCATTTATTATTATCAGACATTCTCACAAAATCATCTGTCCCTCTCACTCTGTAAACATCATCATCCAATCCAGCAAGATTCTGACAGTCTATGGTGTGTTGACGAGGTTTAGTAACAAAATGTTTGAGCACTTCACGCAAAAACTATTAGACGGATTTGGCTGAAATTTGGAATGGAGATAGATAATACCCTGGATTAGCACAAAGGCTACTTTTTATCCCGGAAAATCAAAGAGTTCCCACGGGATTTCGAAAAACCTAAATCCACGCGGGCGAAGTCGCGGACATCGGCTAGTTTCTGGTAATATGCGGCTGGTCATAAAGGGCGTGTTGGGGAGTATGTGGTGTGATGAAGAAGGCTGGGTGTCAGTGTGACGCTCATTGGGAAACCAGCAGTGGATGTCTACAGGCTGATTATGATGATGAAATTGTATTATGCTAGCTTATACCCGAAACTTCGTCCGCGTGGACTTACCCCACTTAGGGGTGGGATTTTCAAAAATTCTTTTTTTAGCAGATTCTACATGATAATAGTTATCTGCATGCCAAATTTCAGTCCGATCCATCCAGTAGTATTAGCTGTTCGTTGATAGATCAGTCAGTCACCTTTTCTATTTATATATTTAGATTTTCAAGGGGAGTAAAAGACAATGACTAATTTCAGAGAGACCTGGCAGAGTAAGATCCGTGAGCTGTTACCATCCGTGCCAGCGATGGATGTGGTCACTCTCACCACCAGCAAGGACAGCCAGTTGGTCGCTGACAAACAGGTATCACACTATTACACTTCACACTAATATTATAAAGGCGAAAGTTTGTGTGTATGTGTGTGTTTGTTACTCCTTCACGCAAAAACTACCTGACGGATTTGGCTGAAATTTGGAATGGAAATAGATAATATCCTGGATTAGCATATAGGCTACTTTTTATCCTGGAAAATCAACAAGTTCCCACAGGATTTCGAAAAACCTAAATCCACTCGGGCGAAGTCGCGGGCATCGGCTAGTCCCCTATATTTTCAGAAAGACCTGGGTAGAGGCATAGTAAAGACACTAGTTGGCCTACATGAAATAAATGAATTTGAATTTGATTTAAAATAATTAAAATCTGTGAGAAAGGCAGATTTTTGCTGTCTAAAATCGGCAGATTTTTGCTGTCTAAAATCGAGCATATTAATTAAAAGCTTATTTAAGCCTAACTAAAATTTTCGAAAATACTGCAACTGTTACTGTATATTTTAGAGCCAGGTGGTAATAGTGAGCTACAAGATCACCAGTATGCATACAGACTTACTGAAGAGCAAGAAGTTTGGCGTTCTTATTATTGTAAGTAAGTCTATAAAATACTCATATTATGTATTATTTTCATTTAAAAAAATTATATTTTAATACCGAAAGAGCCACATCTTAGCGGTTTATATCAGAAAACTTGAGCACAAAAGGTCCATATGAGTGGATGATTTTGACATTAGACGAAATTGATTTAATGTTTATTTTATTGTAGACTTATTTCTAAGAAAAATTGTGACGTTATTATAAAAAAATGAATTTGAATTATTGTCATCGACGTAGAATGTATATTATGAACATGGACGTATTATTGTTTATATACTATCTCTATGATTATGAAGAATAAATGTCTATGACTAGATGTTGACCATGACCACATTCTGTTTTTGTAAAATTCCTTGTTTTATTAGGAATTTTATGATTTCTAAATTTTCACTGATCTGGTCTGGTGGAAGGCTTCGGCCGTGGCTAGTTAGCAGTTACCATCCTATACCGGCAAAGCCGTGACGCCAAGCAATTTCTGCGGCCCCGGTACTATGCCTTGTAAAAACCAAATGGGATGGGTTTGATAAAAACTGCCATACCCCTTCCAGGCTAGCCAGCTTCCATCTTAGATTGCATCATCACTTACCAGCGGATGAGATTGTAGTCAAGAGCTAACTATATCTGAATAAAAAAAGAAATGTTTCTGTACTCTTCAATTATTTATTATCGTTCTTGTTGGTTAGGACGAGTCTCACTACCTCAAGTCGCACAAGGCTCAGTGCACATCAGCGCTGGTGCGCATCGCGCGGCAATGTGCGCGCTGCGTGCTGCTGAGCGGCACGCCCGCGCTCAGCCGCCCCGCGGAGCTCTACACGCAACTAGCGCTCATAGAACCAAAGCTGTTTACCAACTACACTGAATATGGTAGGTTATCAACCCTGTATCAGTCTAGATTTCCACCTACAGACTCTAGTTATCGCTATTTGAATCTTGTATCCGCCCTAACTTACAACGATGTTACTAGATGGCAGCGCACATATCTTCGATTACTTACTATGAAGCCTGAATCACGAAACGTAGTGGTAACCTCAGAAGCCTTAGGTACAAGTTTCAAGATACAACGGTTGGATCAGCTGGGCACCAAGCATGATACCCATTTGGAGGAAGATCTTCCTACTGTTAGGTCAATCACCTGCTACCCTTACATCCTCGTTATCTTGTAGCGTTTCTAATGTGTTCATTAAGACGAATCTCATTACCTCAAGTCGTATAAGGCTCAGTGCAAATTGGTACTGGTGATAAGATAATAAAATAGCACGAGCCGCCAAAACGTTAAAACGATACTTCTAGACTTTCATAGAGAGAACTGTAGCTGTGTATTTTTTTGTAGGCAAAAGGTATTGCGCAGGGAAGCAAACACACTTCGGTTGGGACATGTCTGGCCAATCCAACCTGACAGAGCTGCAGATTATACTGCAGAAGCGGTTCCTCATCCGAAGAACTAAGGAGCAAGTGCTTACCACATTGGAGGAAAAGACTAGGTGAAAATTATTGTATTTAGAGTTCCATTACTCAAAAGGAAAAAGGAACCCTCATAGGATCAGTTCATTATCTGTCGTGTCTGTCAATTCAGAGGAGTCAAAGCCAATAGGAAGAAACCAAACCCTAGAATCATGAAAGAGAGGTATATATAGCACAAATCAAGGAAAAAATCTGAACACAGTGAATTTGTGGTTACATCACAAAAAATTAAAGATTTGTGTTAGTTTACTAAATCACGCTAATAAGGTGCTGTCTGCCATTAACTTGCAAATTTTTATTATACTGCTTTAAGATTTCTTGTACAATGGTGCGGAACCCTTCATTTGCGAGTCTGACTCGCACTTAATCAGGGTTTTTTGTGGCATCTTATTAGTAATCATCAGAACTATTCCTGGTGCAGGTGGTGGCAGCTGGTGGTTGCCTGGTGGAGATTGCTCTGAGCAATAAGGCCGCCTTTGCATACAATTGTTTCTAGTTTTTTCTGTTTCTTCCTTTTGTGTTGATTATTTCATGTTTTGTGTGCAATAAAGTTTTTATCTATCTACTAGCCGATGCCCGCGACTTCGCCCGCGTGGATTTAGATTTTTCGAAATCCCGTGGGAACTCTTTGATTTTTCCGGGATAAAAAGTAGCCTATGTGCTAATCCAGAGTATAATCTATCTCCATTCTAAATTTCAGCCCAATCCGTCCATTTTTGCGTGAAGGAGTAACAAACATACACACACACACACACACACACACACACACACACACACACACACACACACACACACACACACACACACACACACACACACACACACACACACACACACACACACACACACACACACACACACACACACACATACAAACTTTCGCCTTTATAATATTAGTGTGATCTATCTTCGTATTTGCTAGTTTTGTACTTACACCCTGTATAATATGTTGGTTGTAGGGAGTCAGTGTTACTGGACCACTCGCTGCTTCAGTTCTCTCAGGAGGAGCAGCAAGGCTTGTCGCAGATGGCGGAGAACTACAAGAGCACCAAGTGTGCAGACAGGCACGCTGCGCTCATCACGTACTTCAGCGAATCCGCCAAAGTCAAGATACCAGCTATTAGGTGAGTTTCATTTTATTATTAACTGAGGATATATTGATATTGAAATTTATTTATTTCAGATCAGTTTTATAATTTGACCTTGCCTTTTGCTTGCGTGCGCACGTGCGTACGTGTGTGTATGTGTGTTTATTCTTTCAATAGATTCTCATTGTACTGAGTCAGTAATTCATATGATTGTTTTTGCCCCAATAATTTTTATTTTTCTCAAAAAATTCTGAAACACAAAATGTTAGTTACTTTTAATGAAGTTAAAAATTTGACTAAAGTGTCAGTATGTGGAGACACTTTCTAAGGCAGAATATTCGAGAATTTCTCTCTTGTCCTCAGTAAATACATCAAACAGCTCATAAAGGAGAGCGACCACAAGTTTTTGATATTCGCCCACCATCGCAGCATGATCGATGCGATCTGCAACGCGCTGGACGACACCGGCACCTGCTATATTTGCATCGTGGGCTCCACGCCGCCGCGGATACGAGCCGTGAGTGACGTCATCACCTCAGTCAATATATCAAACAGCTCATAAAGGAGAGTGGCCACAAGTTTTTGATATTCGCCCACCATCGCAGCATGATCGATGCGATCTGCAACGCGCTGGACGAGACCGGCACCTGCTATATTTGCATCGTGGGCTCCACGCCGCCGCGGATACGAGCCGTGAGTGACGTCATCACCTCAGTCAATATATCAAACAGCTCATAAAGGAGAGTGGCCACAAGTTTTTGATATTCGCCCACCATCGCAGCATGATCGATGCGATCTGCAACGCGCTGGACGAGACCGGCACCTGCTATATTTGCATCGTGGGCTCCACGCCGCCGCGGATACGAGCCGTGAGTGACGTCATCACCTCAGTCAATATATCAAACAGCTCAATAGGAGAGTGGCCACAAGTTCCTTTTTCGCCAAAAAAAAATTTTTTTTTTCGAAAAAAATTGAGTCATATTATGCCACAAAATACTTAATAGAAACTTACAGGCATTATAATATGTAGAAGGCTAAATCTTTCGTCTTTCGTCCGGCTGTACACTGATTAGCCAATGTCAAGTTTGTAGTTATTTACAAGTTACGGAAACTACATGTATATGTATGGACCTCGTCTGTGCCAGCGCCCGCCGACATACACGCGGCGCCCCTTTAGAGCGCTTCCCAGTCGGTTCCACCACCAATAAACACCAGCAGAACACAAAAACCATCCACTTTTAACAAAAAAACACTCCAAAAAGGCACAACACGCGTGCCAGAAAACGCCACCACAAACGAAGTCAAGGCTAAATCTGCAAAGATGTTTAATTAAATAGCGACATTTTCTAGCTCTAAACAGTATCTATCGTGTAGAGTTGTAGACTGTACATCGCCGACTCTTTTTGTAACTAAGTATGTATTAATACATCGAACATTTCAATACGTCAAACAGCTCATAAAGGAGAGTGGCCACAAGTTCCCGATTTTCGTCAAAATAATTCCCCCAAAAACGAGTTATGTAATACGACGCTATTTTTAACCCCCGACCCAAAAAGAGGGGTGTTATAAGTTTGACGTGTGTATCTGTGTATCTGTATGTCTGTGTATCTGTGTATCTGTCTGTGGCATCGTAGCGCCTAAACGAATGAACCGATTTTAATTTACTTTTTTTTGTTTGAAATGTGGCTTGATCGAGAGTTCTTAGCTATAATCCAAAAAAAATTGATGCAGCCGTTTAAGAGTTATCAGCTCTTTTCTAGTTTTCTTGTAGAAAAGAAGGTTACATAACCGTTAGGTTCATAATATTATGTCAATTGACAAAATATGTCAAGCTGTCAAGATGGACGTTGCCTTGATACATAATTATTTATTTGAAAATGATGTTTTGGAAAACTCAGATACTTTGGCTCGTAGGCGCGGAATAGTCCAAGAAAATCAGTTCAGCCGTTTGAAAGTTATCAGGTCTTTTCGGTCTTTTCTAGTTACTGTAACCTTCACTTGTCGGGGGTGTTATAAATTTTTAATTTACACTTGTTATAGGAACTGGTCGACAAATTCCAATACACGACGAATTGTCGTTGCGCAGTTTTGTCCATCACCGCCGCCAACTCAGGTCTGACCCTCACTGCGGCGGATATGGTGTTATTTGCTGAACTGCACTGGAACCCAGGGGTGAGATTTATTTATTTAGAATGTAGTATAGAAGCAGGCGTTATTTTGCGGAAGTCCATGATATACAAGGAACCAAAAGCTTATTTTGTTATAATCCGCCAAACTAAAGAAATCCGTATGGTGCAATATGCAGCATGCGACATGCACCGCCCGCCCTCCCACTGATAAACATGCAGGAAAAGCCAGCCACCAAGGAAGCCACACGGACCACCACCACGCAGCACCACACAATCCCAACACCACTCAAAGTAAGTGTTTATCAGTGGGAGGGCGGGCGTTGCATGTCGCATGCTGCATGTTGCACCATACGGATTTCTTTGGTTTGGCGGATTATAGCAAAATAAGCTTTTGGTTCCTTGTATTTATTTAAAGCCATCCTCGGCTAGCCAACTCGCCGTGGTCAACCAATAGACCTCCTCTACTGGATATAGGACTCTTGTCTTGGACTTCCTCATTTCGCGGTCTAACACTGTCTGAATGCAGCGGCTCCCTACGACTCGTTTGATGCCCTCTCTCTACTTAAGAGGTTTACCAAAACGCTGCGCTTTCTGACGCAAGGTCACCATGCCATTTATGTCTATCGATTCTTCGAACAATGTACCCTGTCCATTAACTTATCAGCTTCGCAATTGGTTGAGCCAAGTCGGCCCAAATAGCGGCTAAACGAAAATCAAGCGCAAACATGGTGGTTTGGTGCATTTTCTGGCTTCTAGTAGTATTACCTACCTAATGCTTTCTCAGTTTTGAAAATGTAGCAAATCATCATTTTAGCGCTCGATTTTGGCTTGGCCGCCCATAATTGAAATAAATTGTAGTATAAATGCTTTCATATGGCATAGGTTTTAACACAGTTGGGTCCAGGGTTCTACATCTTTGCCTATGATCCTTTGGAACGGAGATTGTTTAATACCTTTTTTTCGTGGAAAAATCCTCATGGATACCACTTCGCCCAGAGACTTAATGACTAAAACCCCATAGTGCTCCACACATCGCCTGGTGGCTGGGCTCCGTAGCCCGCAGCTGTCTGGGTTGCACTAGAGTCCCGAATTAACTTAACATATAGATACTACTAGCTGATACCCGCGACTTCGTTCGCGTGGATGTAGGTTTTTAAAATTCCCGTGGGAACTCTTTGATTTTCCGGAATAAAAAGTAGCCTATGTGCTAATCCAGGGTATAATCTATCTCCATTCTAAATTTCAGCCCAATCCATCCGGTAGTTTTTGCGTGAAGGAGTAACAAACATACACACACACACACACACACACACACACACACACACACACACACACACACACACACACACACACACAAACTTTCTCCTTTATAATATTAGTGTGACGTTGATCTCAATGATGTTATTGTGTTTGTAGATTCTGACTCAGGCGGAGTCTCGCGCGCACCGCATCGGGCGCTCGGGCGGCGTGTGCGTACGCTACCTGTTGGCCAGAGGAACCGCCGACGACTTCATGTGGCCGATGTTGCAGGACAAACTCAACGTGAGTAACAACTTGTAGCAAAACTGCAAATCCCTCAAGTCCCCATTCCCCACGTCAGGAATCTAACTCTAGTCGTTCCACTTATAAACCACAGTGCTTTACTACTAGGAGATCGTCAAAGGGCATTATTGAATTATTAATCAATAGCTTGCATCAATACAAATAAGTATTCTATAAGACAAATTTTTCCAAAGCGTCATGTTTCTAGATATAGGTTAGCTACCAAAGTTGTATTAGTGACGTCATCAATAGTCTAGCCACCAGTACAACTATGATAGTTTTGTAGCGAAGCAAGCACGAAGTACCCGCACCGACGAGATATGATGGAAAATTCCAGCCACGCAGCGAATGCATGATCCGTCGACGCCACCGCGCCGCCCTCCCGCCGACCGACACCCGCGGGCGGGTATATAACGCCCGCGGCCGCCGACTGCAGTCAGTCGTTCTGTGGACACTGCTGTCGGCTCGTGGGAACTCGGGCAGACGCAACCACAGGATAGACGCTGGAGGTGTTGGAGTACGCGGCAACCCGTTGCCCCGTAACCAGCTCCGCCGTCTCTCCCCTCGCGCGCGCGACACCCGCCCTCGGTCGTCCGTTGATTAGAGTCCCGTGACTCGTTAGAGTTCCGCACCGCAAGAAGGGCTGTAGGTTCCGTACTGTAGCATTTCGGATCGCCGTGCCGATACACCCGCGTGTTCGATAACTAGTGTAAATAAGACTAGTCTGTATCAAAATAGGTTAAGGTTGTAAATAAACAAGCACGTTAGATAGAAATCCGCGTTTCATTCCTAGAAACTCCCGTTCCCCAAAACCTAGATAGGGAAAATCCTAATCAATGTACGTGGCGGAGTAGCCGACGAACCATCGACTGCTTCACCACGTTACAGCTTATATCTCAGAAACGTGACACTTTGGAAAATTTTGTCTCATACAATAGGTACATGTTTGTAATTGATGTTAGCTATTAATTAATACAAGTTTTATTCGCGGCAGCTATTTTTAAAAAAAACGAAAATGGCGGACACATTTTCCTGGTCTACCTACACAGGTAGGCCAGGCTCCATACTAAGATATTTAAAACCCTTTTGTTTGACTATTAACTGTCGTAATTTTTTCCATAACCCACGTGTAAATATTTTGCAGGTTCTAAACAACGTCGGTCTTAGCGGCGATACATTTGAAGATACCACCATGAAGCATCAGGTATTTACCATATTTTAATACTTACATACACCTTCTAAATCTGTTGCTCACAATCTCTAACCTAAACTAAAATGACAGGTTCAAATGTATTGCTATCCCTCTTTCAATAATCCACTAGTATTATTCAAATCCTTGACTTTAAATGATCAATTTTTTTCAGGAGAGCAATAACTCTATAACACAGTACTTATCGCCTATAAGTGTCAAAAACAAAAACGATTATATCCCTGGGACAAATATTCGTAAAGTACCATTACCTGTCGAGAGAATACAAACCGATACAAACACACAAATGCATGACCAATGTGGAATAAATATTGGATTAGAATCTATAACAAACGGCCAGTGTGCATCTAATTATGGACAAAACGCAAAAATAAATGGCCAATGCGGAACAAACTACAAAGGCCAATCAAACAGAATAAATACGCAAAACGCACAAATATATGGCCAATGTGGAGCAAATATTGGATCAAAAACTATAACAAATGACCAATGTGCATCAAGCTATAGACAAAACACGGAGATAAATGGCCATTGTGAAACAAACAACAAAGAAGGCCAATCAAGCATTAGAACAAATGCACAAACATTCGAACACGACATGGATTTAGATAAATCGTTTCAAGAATACGATGACGATGACGATCTTTTAGCTAATTTAGATTTATGATTTTGAATTTTCTGTATTTCTTTTATATTATTTAAATCTCCTTATAAAACAGTAGTTAAAGTGAATTTCTTGTTAGTATAAAAAATAATGTCTCTCTCTGTCTGTTCATTACCTATGCGTTCGCGCATCTTTCTTTCGATTAAATTGAAATTTTGTGCAGTTGTATGCGGGAAGGTTGCTGACATAGTACGATCAACGCACTAGGTGGCATGCGAGTAATGCATGCTGGGATGGCACAGATATAAAAATCGAAAATGTGATTTTTGTTGATTTGTCCTTCAATCACAAACGAATCTGCGTGTATGTTTTGCATGGATATAGTTAAGGTGAGTGACAAATAAATGAATAGTAGAAAAACTTTTCAAACTTTTGTCCACAGAACAATTTTTAACATTACTTAAACTTATTGATATATTATATATACTAGCTGATGCCCGCAGCTTCGCCCGCGTGGATTGGTCAGATCCCTTGCAGCATCAGGATTGAGGAGTTGGAATCCAAATTTTTTATGAAACAATGTCGCAAAGTTCCTCTATCGATTAAAAAATAAATGACGCAAATCGGTTCAGAAATCTCGGAGATTTCGGTGTACATAGGTAGAAAACGCAACTCCCTTTTTGAAAGTCGGTTAAAAAAGTAGCCTATGTTACTCCCTGGTCAATTCTCTACTTGTCTGAAAATCCCGTCAAAATCGGTTCAGCCGTTCCCAAGATTAGCCTTTTCAAACAGATAGACAGACAGACAGACAGACAAAAATTTTAAAAACGTGTGATTCAGTTATAGTATCGTTCAAATAACCATATGACCTTAATATGCGGTAGTTATTCCGAAATTACAGACAGACACTCCAATTTTATTTTATTAGTATAGATGCTATCGGGTAGGTAAGTATGTATATGCAGTTAAAATATAATAAAAATACAACTTACAATTTAGGGTAACAACATACGACTTTTTAAACATTAAAATTATTATTAAACTGTAGATTGGTCTCTCGTTTCGGTCTGCATTCGCCTTGGTATGCTATTTGGAGGCTTTCCGGTTTGTCCATGTCGCATAATATGACATACCTACTCGCGTAGGTGCGTCCATCGCTGCCGCATACGGGCTCGTACTCAGGCAAGCACCTGCAACCCCTGGTGCAAGACCCCCTGTCTCTTGGCGCAGCGGATGTCATAACCACGCAGGCCACAAGCAAGAAAACTATTCCTGTAAACGTAGAAAGATATCAATAAAGAGTTTATACGACTGCTCAAGGAAATAAGTGTAATGTTTTCGGGGTTTCTTTATGGCATATATTAAAATGGTTTTTTTTTTTTTCTTCAAAAATAGCAAGTAAAAGATTTAAATGATCACCTTTTTTAATGATTGATCCCCTTTCTTTGAGACATAAAATAAATCAATCTATTACAGATAGCAGCGCTTGGCTACCCTGGTAACATGATTAGCAATTTCTCTTCATGAGATATTGTTAGCCATGGCTAATTGACCTGGCAGGGAGGGGGTGTTGTCCTCGCGTCCCTCTGAGTGTCCCGAGCAGAGGGCGCAGTAGACGCACCTATGGGGCATAGCCCCAGGAGCGGAGGGTGTGGCTGTGTTGGGTGGTTGGTGAAGAGTGTTTGATCACCCATTCAATCATTGGCTGCACCACCGGTCCAGTTTGGTGATGGGCGAGGGGGATGTTGCGGATGGGGAACGCGGAAAGAGAATTGAACCCTAGCCCTCGCTCGGGAGGACCTGTGGATGACGCAGTCTTTAATCCACAATAACTTCTAAATGCCTGAACATTATCACAATACAATATCTATGTATATGTGGGTTATATAAGTATGTTATGATATTAGGTAAGAAGAATTCTGTATTCACCGTCAGCCAAACACAGTTAATCCATAAAACATTCGTAACATATGTATGGTATATACAATTGTGGTGTAAAATGATCAGTTTACATAAATTAATAAATTGTTGGCGATGGCCCAAGTAAAAAAAATAATTATTACCAAACCGGCAAATCATGTTCAATCTCCTTCAATAGGTTTCAAACAGCAAAAGATTTTATCAATACTTAGATATAGTTACTTGAAGTCTCACTTCAGGTTGTGTGGAATTAGGAATGATGGCGTAAGACGTGGTGGTGCTTTGTATATGACCGGTGGATAAATGACTATTGTTTATTCTTCGTTAATGTTGTTACAGGCGGGGGCGGGGTCGTTCTTGATAGAGCTATGTTATTACTTATTAGTAGTTAACAAGATAATAATAATAAGGTAGATGGTACCAGCGACTTCGCGTGCATTTAGGTTTTTAAAATATCCTGTGATAGGTAGGTAGTTACCTAACTCTAAAATTCTCCGGTAACCGACATAATGTATGCCGTCCCGCGTAAGTAACTCCTTAATTTTTTGGGATAAAAAGTAACCTATGTCACTCTACAGGTTTCTAGATAACTGTAGGTATTCATGCAAAAAATTACGTCAATCCGTTGCTCTGTTGCGGCGTTGAAGGACAAACTAACACACTTTCGCATTTATAATATTAGTAGACCAATGTTTTGGTTAGGTATGTAAGTACGTATAATAAAATAATTATATTATTAGATAGTTCAGTACCACGTGTATCATTACGATCGTTCAATTCGATATTCTATCGTAACTGTAGTTCGCGACAGGTCGAGATGGCAATCGGGTATGAGGTGAGTCGTACACACCCGCGCTGTCATGTTCATGGGCGGCGGTAATAATTTAACATCAAAGACCAGTAATCAGGTGACCCGCCTGATCGTTTGCTCGCTATTTTCTTATTAAAAAAAATCTGATGAATATCTTTGGAGATGGAGAACAGAACTTTTCAATGGATGAAAGTAAATTGTTCGCGATCAGTGTAATAGCTTAGTAAACAGTAGGTTTTTAACCAGGCATAGCATATTTAAATGCAGTGGGGCCACTAAAAATTGTTAAATAAAAAATTTACCTAAGAAAAAAATAAGAACTTCAATAACCAGGAACTCAAAAAGTAAAAAATGATTTTATTTATTACCGAATATATTATTTATACAAGAGTTATAGGTAATATAGTTCTATAATAACATTTTTTGGAGTCGGCGCCAATGTGGAGTCGCAAACAATATGACGAGTAGACGGTTCGTCCAATTCACACTAGTACATAGTCCATAATATTCTGTATATTATCATCATTTAATAAGGTAAAATGTGACAAAGTTTTTGGTACAGCGGTTTAGTTTTGAGTGCTTTATTAATTTCTTCATAATATTGTACGGGAGCTGTGTCTGTGTGCTCGACCGTAGCAATAGGGAAATTTCCCACCGAGCGGTGTTGTGCTCGGTAACGCCAGTTGGGCCAACGGTTGTGCGTTGAAACTTCTATATAGGTATAGTGCAATTTGATAAAAGTTCTGTCAATGCGATTGAAAGTTGCGTGTTTCTCCTTGAGTTTCCAATTAAGTTACCCGTGCTGCCATCTAGGCATAGGCCGTGAGTTATCAAGCTGGGGTTTTGTGTCTCGAGCGTTGTTGATTGATTGAGTTTTAGAAGCGACATCTGCTTGTGAATGTGGCAACCGCTACAATATTAATAATATTATAGCCATTTACAGTCAGCGAATCCGGGCGGGTCTGCAAGTCCAGTATTAATTAATTAGCTGTAGGATGTGGATTGATCTCTCGTTTCTATCAGCATTCGCCTTCGTGTGCTACTTGGATGCTTTGGGGGTTGCCCGCTGCGTCGCAATCCATGTTACACCTGTTTCCGTAGGTGCGTCCATCGCTGCCGCATACGGGTTCGTATTCTAACGTGCAGATGTCACACTCCCCGTCTGTTGGCGCCGCGGATGTGATGGCCGCGCACGCCACAATTAAGACAAGTATTACTCCTGTAAACGCAGAAACACATCAAAAAGGGTTTTTGCTTAACCTGCCAAAAAATATGAGTATATAATGTTTTCTGGGTGTATCTAATTATGTACCTATATATTGGAGTTCCTATATTCCTCCATAACTTCTAAATGCCTGAACCATTTGAATGTAATGGGGCACACCGCACAATATGGGGTATTTTGAATCCTTACATCATATCCCGAGTTACACTGACTAGATTTTTTTTGGAAAAATTCAATTTGGCAGAGTTGGTATCTAGGTAGTTTTTTAAATAGCTTGTTCGATTGAATGAAGAATGAATTTGTCTTTATTTGTAGACCCAACACATATTAAACATGAACTGTGACATTATACAACACTTCACGGAAATAGCTCAACGGTTTCGAAAAATCAATAAACGTTGCTGGGGTTCCAAAGTGCTAGAATTGCATAGAACTGCACTCTCTGTTCCCTTACTCCGATGGGATGGCAATCTGACATGAACGGAGATAAATCAGGCACAGGACCAACGGCTTTATGTGCTCTCCGAGAAACTCGGCCGACTTCATAACTCCGAAGTCCGGACTGGTGCCTAGTAACCTACTGACAATTTCTTGATGGAAACCCCAATACTTAACGCTCCGGTGGTTTTTACTTAGTGCTTTGGTCTATAAGTCTATAAGGTGTAAAATGATCACTTTTCAAAAAAATGAATAAATAAAATAATAATAAAATCGTGGGCGATGGCTCCGAAAAAAAAATACATACCAAACCGGCAAATCATTTTCAATCTCCTTTAATATGTTTCAAACAGTAAAAGGTTCAAAACTACTTAGATACCAAACTTTAAGTCTCACTCCAGTTTGTGTCAAATTAGGAATGGAGAAAGATCATTGTGGTCAATGTGGTGCCTCTTATATACCTACCCAGTAGACTTTTCTTTGTCAAATGTTGTTCCAGGCGGGTTCATTCCTGATAACTTATATTAGGTAGGTATTTGTAACAAGATAATTAGATCTTGCACGCGGCTTTGCGTAGATTTAGGTTTTTAAAAAATCCTGTGGTACCTAAGCATCTCTTTATTTTCCGGTAACCGACTTAGGTATTTCACTCTCGCGTAAGGTTTTTTGGTCATTTGCTGTTGCAGCGTGATTGAAGGACAAGCCAACAAACAAACAGACATACTTTCGCGTTTATAATTCGTGGGATAGGATTTGAGTAATGTTTTGGGTTAAGTAAGTAGGTACATAATAAAATATTATTAGATAGGTAAGTAGTAAACATCGCTGTAATAAAAACGATAAACTGGTCAGTAATTTATATTTTATCAAATCAAAATAATTGGTCACCCAGGCACAAAATTGGTATGTACCTATATTTTTATGACCCAGGAGCACTCCAGGAGACAATATTTATAAGTTTTCTCGTTTTCTCATTAGACCGGTTATTACTCCGACCATTACTATTATCCAGTCAAATTCTAATACAAAATCTAATTCAAAATCTGATTGCACATTTAAAACAATAAAGCCTGTATTCGTCCTTAAACTTTTTTATGATAGTTAAAAATAGTGATATTATACATTTATTACTATTACAGTCTATACCACTATTTTAAGCTTGGTCTATAGGTACCTATAGCTAGTCTAGTACGAATTACTATTATGGAAATGTTCATTGGTCTCTCGTTTTGATCTGCATGGCTCTTCGTATACTACTCGGAGGTTGCTCGATACGCATTCCATGATACACCTGTTCCCGTAGGTCAGTCCATCGCTGGCGCATACGGGATCGTATTCAGGATAGCACCCGCAAGACTCCTTGTACTGTGGCGCTGCAGATGTGATAACCGCGCACGCCATCATCAAGACGAGTACTCCTGGAAACGTAGAAACACATCAACGGCTGCCCAAAAAAGGGGTGTAAGAAATGTTTTCAGGCTGTATGTATGTGAGATTTTTCCAACAATCAGCCAGTATGCGTATTGCATTTACTACTGGATATAGGCCTTCCCAAGAGCGCACCACCAAACACGGTCCTCCGCCTTCCTCATCCATCCGCTCCCCGCCACCTTCTTCAAGTCCGATGACCCGGAGTTGCCGGACTCCCGATGGAGTTTTTTTATACCACCATAACTTCTGAATATTTGGACCATTGCGGGGCGCTGCCGCGACGCGCAGTTCAGCTGCAGTTCAGTTCGAGTGCATATCGCGACCTTTTTGCGGCTGTGTCGTTGTACAATGTAGGTGATAGCCCTAACTAAAAAAATACATACCTAACCGGCAAACCATTTTCAATCTACAATAGGCATCAAATACCAAAAGGTTATCAATACTAGTTACCAAACTTGGTCTCACTGTAGGATATGTCAAATAAGAAATGATGGACATAGACCGTCGTGGTGCTTTTTATACTACTACTGTGTACTAGTAGATCAATTACCTACTATTTTTAGGGTACCGTACCTCAAAAGGAAAAAAGGGACCCTTATAGGATCCGTTGCCTGTCTATCGTGTCTGTCAAGAAACCTGTAGAGTATTTCCCGTTGATATAGAATCATGTAATTTGGCATGCAGGTAGGTCTTAAAAGTACACACACACACACACACACAAGGCACACATAAGGGGAAAATCCAAAAACCGTGAATTTGTAGTTACATCACAAAAAAATTAAATATGGTCATGAACAAATAATAATTAGTTTTTTCAACTTTTAAAGTAAGGTTATTATACCAAGTGGGGTATCATATTATGAAAGAGCTTTACCTATACATTCTAAAACAGATTTTATTTATTTTTATACATAATAGTTTTTATTTATCGTGCAAATGTCTTATGTTGTCTGAAGCAGGCGTTATTTTGCGGAAGTCCATGATATACAAGGAACCAAAAGCTTAATTTGCTATAATCCGCCAAACCAATGAAATCTAATTGCAAAGACAATTAGACATTGTAAGGTCTACATCTCCTGAGGATGCTCCGGTGTCGGGGCGAAACGCGCGTCGAGTGGTGTTGGAATTTGTGTGGTGCTGCGTACCATACAGATTTCATTGGTTTGGCGGATTATAGCAAATTAAGCTTTTGGTTCCTTGTGCAAAATGTCGTAAAAAATACGACTGTAGTAGGTACGGAACCCTCGGTGCGCGAGTTTGACTCGCATTTGGCCGGATTTTTTTAAATGTTGTGTAATTCTTGATAAGAGCCAAGTTATTAGTAACAAGATATCTCAAAATAATTATATGATGCCGGTGACTTCGCGTGGGTTTAGGTGTCAAGAAAAACCTATAGGGTGCTTCCCGTTGACCTAGAATCATGAAAGGGAGTTAAGTAGTTCTTATAGCACAAGGAAAGGAAAGAATCCGAAAACCGTGAAATCACAAAAAAAATTAAAATTACAAAAATAAAGTTTATGAATATAATAATTATTAGTTTCAAGGTTAGATGGCGTCAGGGTCAGGATTAGTTAGATGGCGCTGTACATCATTAGCTTGCAGTGTTGCACAACTGTTAAAAAAATTGTACACGCGATGGTAAGGAACCCTTCGTGTGTGAGTCTAACTCGCACTTGACAGGTTTTATTTGCTATAATTTTTAAATAGGTACGGTCAAAAATAAAATAACAATGTCTACGAATTGTTTTTAATTAACAAGTGATTCTCGGCCAATGCATGCCACGAACTGTTACTGAAGTGTCTGATAGATCTGATACATGTTAAGATAATCGTGCATTTACATAATATTTGCCATCGTGGTCTCGCTCGCTGCTCGCCATTCTTTACTTTCTCGGTTTAAGGATATGTAAGTATCTAAATTTTTGAGACCGAGTAACTTTAAAACTACACATTTTTACAGAAATCTGGAAATCCATAGACAGATACATACTTTTTTGTTTCTAAAATTTGTCTCCAAACAGTGAGTTTGATTGTTTAATTATTGTATGTATGGAAGCGCGCTACGCTAAGGCGCTACGATTATTTCTCGTAGCGAGACGGAACGCGAGGGCGAACATATTATTATGTAAATGCGCGGATAAGCCTCATAACATGAATGGCGGCCCGTCACAAGTCTGTAGCAGGGTTTAGAAGACTCTACATACACCATAATACTGTAAGCTGGCACCGCCTCCGTAACACTTGAGCCTACATAGGTTAGTATATGTTACGCCGTCGCTGCCGCATACTGGTTTGTACTCATAACTGCAACCGCAAAGGTTTTTGCGGCAAGTGCCGGCGTAGGCCAGTTGAAGCGTAGGATTGCCGTTCTGCTGGCATCGCAATAGGCAGTAGTTGCCGTAGGTTTGTCCGTCGGTGCCGCAAACTGGTTCGTACTCATAACTGCAACCGCAAAGGTTTTCACGGCAAGTGCCGGCGTAGGCCAGTTGAAGCGTGGGATTGCCGTTCTGCACGCATCGCAATAGGCAGTAGTTGTCGTACGTTTGTCCGTCGGTGGCGCACACCGGGTTGTACTCGTGGTTGCACGAACATGGGTTTGGGAACACGAACTGCGCCGATACGTAGGTTACAATTGTGAGAAGTATTCCTGTGAAATTAAAAAAAAAATGGTAGTCAGTTGGGTGTTAGGGGCTGCCGACAGAAATAAAGTACTTATTTGCAGTGTTTTTAGGGTTCCGTATCTTTTTTTTAAAATATATTTTAACGTAAAAATATTTAATATTTTTCTGTAACGACGTCATTTTCTTTATTTTTTTATTCAGATACAAGTTAGCCCTTGACTGCAATCTCACCTGGTGGTAAGTGCTGATGCAGTCTAAGATGGAAGCGGGCTAACCTGGAAGGGTATGACAGTTTTTATTAAACCCATACCCCTTTGGTACCGTAACCAGAACCTCGTACCAGAACGCTAAATCGCTAGGCGGCATGTTTTGCCGGTAGGGTGGTAACTGGCCACAGGCGAAGCCTCCCACAAGATAAGTAGACAAAGGGAAAATCCGAAAACCGTGAATCTGTGGTTACATCACAAAAAAAAGTGTAAATCAAACATGGCAATACGGAACCATTTGTGTACTCACCAAGTAATACATTTAGGTAACGCATTTTTATAGAGAAATTAGCCTGATCCCAGGCTTGACGTCTCTCCAGGAAGAGTCGAATACCTACTGACTATGGAACCCGCTGCAGGTTTTATATATAAAAATATACCTCGTTACGACATATTAATGTTGATTAAGAGCATAAAGCCTGTGTCGAATATATAACTTAATTTTATAGTTTATTGATTAAAAAGATAACAGACGCGTTTTCTAGTAGGTAACCACAAACTATTTTTTGGTTGGAACTTCTTGGAACACAGGTTCTGCAAAAAAGGGTCTGTTGGTATTCTACAAGATAGGTACCTACTTCGAAATATGCGAAAATACTATTTGATCTACATAATTCCTCCCTTTTCGTTTAAGGTACTATACCTACTCTATCTGCAGAAAGAAGTTAGAACGTAGTTTACCTACCTACCTACAGTTACATAATTTCTACCTATTGTTACGTAGTCCAAAATAGTCCAAAATAATTAGAGCCTCAATAGCTCAACCGGTAAAGGAGTGGACTGAAAACCGAAAGGTTGACGGTTCAAACCCCGCCCGTTGCACTATTGTCGTACCTACTCCTAGCACAAGCCTGACGCTTAGTACGAGAGGAAAGGGGAATATTAGTCATTTAACATGGCTAATATTCTTAAAAAAAAAAAAATATCTGTGCATTCAATAGAGGCTAAAATCCAAAATCTCAGTGGGCCTTAGTAATAATGTTTATAAGCGGCTAGATTCTAATGTCCCGGTCACATTAACGGCCAACAACGCGTTGTTTAAGAGCGTTTCCCGTTAAACGAGATGTAGCTACGATCAACATACAACGGCATTCACAGTGCCGTTTGGCGTCAGATTATTTTAAACCCAATTGGATTGCATTTGACATTAATCGTTCCAGTGTGGCCACTCAGTTTAACGCGTTGATTATGGCGTTGTTAGGCATTGATGTCTAACCTTAACGTGATTCGAGCATAATGGGTATAACCTATGGGTCCAACACATTCATACCCAGATTTTAGTCTATGGAATAGAATAGGTAGGCTTTCCGTGCGAAGCCGGGCGGGTCGACTAGTTTATTTATAAAATTCAAACCCTAACGGTTTGTAAATCAATTTGACTCCTTATGTTAAAAAACGTGATACAGAGTACTTTAAATGAACTTTTCCAATGTAGATTAGCTTTCACAACCGTGACTTTTTTAACAACCGTTAGTTAGCGGTTGTTAAAAATGTCACGGTTAAGTAGGTACTGAAATATTAATTTTAACAGTTAAATCAATAAGTAGGTACCTATGTCTAAGTATGTCTGAGCATTGAAAAGCGTAGGTGGCTGTAAATATTGTAGAAACAATTATTTCTATATGGCCTGAAAATGTACCACCTGTTGTAAAGTCTGTATTTGCAATTAACAAATTATGATTATGATGATTAATTATGACTACTTTTTTAAAGGTAACTACTTTTACCCATTTTTTAAATTTTTTTTGACCAATTTGTTCTCGTCCCATTCCAAATTACAACTTTCTATAATGATCTCTGAGCTAAGCCGCGGACGGACGAACAGACAGGACGTGGCGAAACTATAGGGGTTCCTCGTTTTCTACGGAATCCTAAAAATGAGGACTATGTACCCGCCTGTGACAATCCAATAGCAATAGAAAAAAATATATTCATTCATAGTTTTTGTGTGTACCTAGTCATTTTTGGTGTGACATTTTTTAGTGCAGTTAAATAAATTTTTTGCGCGCATGTCTAGAACTAACTAGTTACCCACTCAATTTATATATTTTTTAATAATTTGCATTTTAAATCATTAGATAGGTACCAAATTAAGTAGATTAAGTACTTATTAAGTAAATTAATTTGATAATAAGAATAAACATTTTTATCTTAAAATGTCAAAGCGTGAAGGTCGGGGCCGGCATAATACATAATATTATATTCGTGAAAATATATAAACATCACTATCTCGTTCTATCCGATTTATGTTACTAACAAAAAATATATAAGTATTTTTACTAATACAGTGTTTACTATATTGCGAACATCTATTTAACGAACAAGATAAAGTTGAAAACTAAAACTCGACTGCGATCGTCTTAATAAACGCTAAATATTATAGTAAAATTGTTTTTCTGTTGCTTGGTATATTTTAATGTTGTAGTAGATTTATATCTATGAGCTCAGAGTTTTCTCCTCTTTCATTTGACACCACACTCGATACAATAGCAAAAAAAAAATTTGGAGACCCCCACTTTTTTTCATGTAACATCCGTTAGGTCAATATTTTTGGTACAAAATTTAGCCTATGTCACCCGGGCCATAACGACGAATCGATTGACACCTCATTCACCAAAATTGGCCCAGTAGTTTAGGCGCTACGGTGGAACACACAGAATCTAGGGCCTGTAGTTGAGCTATACGATGGCTCTACGTTGATAAGTCTATGGTATCAGTTGGCGCCATAGACTGGTATGATCTTATCTAAATAGGTACTTAGTAAAATTATTATTATTGCATTAGTAAATTCATATACCTACTTAAACTTCAATTAAGTGCCTTCCTACCTATATTATCTAAATAAAAAATAAATAAATAAGAATGCTAATAAAACATAATAATCTTTATAAAAAAACGATTTTAAATAACACCAAAAAATATTTATTAAGTTCCTAAGTACAAAAATTGGTTCATTTGGATCACTACTTATAATTTGGTTTAGGCCAGTCTTCGTTGTCACACGGCCCATAGCTCTTCACGGTCAAATCGCTGCCCATACAGCGCATGATACATTCGTTGCTGTAGGTTTTACCATCGGACGCGCATACGGGCTGCAGATTCCTCGCACAAGTGCACGTCGGCGCTGCCTCTAAGTTTAAATCGCGGACTTTAATGAGATCGTTCTCACAGCGGCCGGGATGCAGGATGTGCAAGTCCTCCCTTTGCTCCCTGATGCAGTTCAGTAAGCACGGGTTGGAGTAGGTCTTGCCGTCGGTTCCGCACACCGGCTTGGCTTCTCGTGTGCACACACAGGGAGGAAGCTCAGCGATTTTGACGCTCTCTCGCTTCACTCTGCAGTCTCCTTTGTAAGCGAGCTGTACCTTGTCTCCTTCACATTCTAGCGCGCACATGTTATCGTAAGTGCGACCGTCGGAACCGCATACGGGATCGTTCTCGAAAGTGCAGAAGCACGCTGGAGGATCGTACTCGACGGCGTCGGAGACATCTCGTTTCGATCTGCACTCGCCACTGTGCGCAATTGCGACATTTCCATCGCATCCCGCAGCACATTTATTGCCATACGTTTTTCCGTTGGAGCCACACACAGGGGCGTAATTCAATGGGCAGAAGCATGATTCTCTTTTAGCTCTGCAGGCACCTCTGTACGCAACTTCGACGTCACCTTTGCATTTAAGAGAGCATTCGTTGCTGTATGTTTCACCATCCGTGCCGCAGACAGGAAGGTAGTTATACGGGCAGAAACAAATAGGCTCGGCAGCGACCTCTCGTTTCGATCTGCATTCACCTTCGTGTAATAGTTCGACGGTTCCACGTTTTTCGGGGTCGCAGTCCATGGCACACTTGTTCGGGTAGGTGCGTCCATCGCTGCCGCATACGGGGTCGTACTCAAGGGTGCAGATGCAAGATTCCTCGTTCCCTGTTTCTCTGACGCCCCTGCAGCGTCCGGTGCTCTCGAGCTGCAGGCTCGGCAGGTATTGCTGCTGGCATTTCAGGAGGCACATGTTGTTGTATGTCGTGCCGTCGCTGCCGCACACGGGCTTCATCTCGCGTGTGCAGACGCATGGCGGCAACGCGGATGTGACGGAGGTGTACGTCACAACCACGAGAATGACTCCTGTAAAAGTAGAAAAACATGTCAATAAAAAGGGTTGATTGCAAAATAATTAACAGTCGCTGTGGGTTAATGTGTGTAGGTATAATTTATTAAAAACTAGCTGATGCACGCGACTTCGTTCGCGTGGATGTAGTTTTTTAAAAATCCCGTGGGAACTCTTTGATTTTCCGGGATAAAAAGTAGCCTATGTGCTAATCCAGAGTATAATCTATCTCCATTCTAAATTTCAGCCCAATCCGTCCAGTAGTTTTAGCGTGAAGGAGTAACAAACATACACACACACACACACACACACACACACACACACACACATACAAACTTTCGCCTTTATAATATTAGTGTGATTAAAATACCTACTAGATGATGTTCGCGACTTCGTCCGCGTGGAATTAGGTTTTCAAAATAGGACGTAACCTAACTTTGTATCAAATAGAGGATGGCCACAACTCATCCATGTAGAGTCAGGTTTTTAAAAATTCCGTGGGGACTCTTTAACTTTCCAGGACAGAAAGTATGTCCATCCCCGCAATGGAAGCTATCTCTGTATCTAATCTAGCAGGCAGACAGACACTGCATTTATAATATTATTAGCAAGTACGTATGGACATGGGTTTGATTTTGAAACTGATCAAAATATTTTGTAGTAGAAAAATACAAAGAAGAGCTCTTATAAAAAGTCACCTTAACTTTTTGGCAAAATCTATAATTTAAAAAATCTTCTTTCAACATTTAGATAGGTAAGTACCTATTTACTAAATTCTTTTTTTTTTTTTTTTTTTTAATTGAAAATATTACAATAAAACTTAAAGCTAGCCTTATCTAATTACTGTACAAATCATGCCCGCGTGGAATGGTGCCAAGAATACTGGCTGCATTTCCGCGTTGGACAGCCAGGCTGATCCGTTGCGCAAAAAATGAGCCAGCCCTTCTGTCACCCGATGAGGCTATTAAACGCGGTGAAATGTCTCGTAAAAATTTCTTTGCACTAAGACTCCATGGCCCCAGGGTCTCCACGGCAAACGGAACAAAAATGTAACTCTCAATAAGAGAGGCATACTTGCGCCGCTTGCCGTTTTCAGCCATTTCTGCTGCGGCTCCCGGTCTTGATACTGTCTCCCTGATATGACACGGGGCCAATGTGTCAACGCACGTTGCGTCCCACATTAGCGCCCGTCCCCGTTCCCAGGGAACCAGCGTCAATCCATCAGGTCTCTTGCCATCATCCCGACTAATCCCTGCCGGCTCAATGAGCGCAGGAACGTCTATGGTGGCAAGAGCCCTTTTGATCGTGTCGTTAAGAGAGCCATGCCTAAATAGCCTACCAGCGCTCCTTTGGCAAGAGAGTCCGTGAATTCCAAATTTATCAACCTCTTTTCCACACGGACATCTGTGCTGATGGCACAGCGGTGTTCCCAATCTGAGACCTAGAGCCACACGAAAACTTTCATTATCTAAAAGGGTGCCGAGATTTTTGGATGGCAAGGCATGAAGCCAATACCCAGATTCCTTTTCCGATAATGCTAGGAGCCTGGCTTGATCTCTGTCACTTGTAAGATTTTGCAGCAAATTTGAATGTGTCAGCTGAACCAATGGCAAATCCCAAAGTTTTTGTGTAGAACGTTCCTTTGGAATATCGACATTGGGACATCTGACCTTCCAACTCTCTAGGGCCTCTGTGGCATAGGTCAATGATATTGAATTTGATTTGAGAATTTGAGAGCTAAGCTCTCTTATACTATGCACAGAGGACAGAAAAGCTGGAAGAGCTACACTGGAAATTTTCCTCACGCCGATGCCACCGTACTTGACCGGTAAAGTAGCTTGGTTCCAGGAGTGCTCATCAAAAGTTAAATTTAGAATTTGTTCTAGTGTACTTTTAAGGGTGGCATCCATATTATCGAGTAGTCCAGGAAATTTCCAAATTGGGCTCGCGCGAAGGATATAAATTAATTTAGGTACGAAAAGGCAATATTTTAGGATCGAAAATGCAATGTGAGAATTTAGAGCGCCCAATTTGTCGGTATTAGCCGAAAATGTTCTAATTTTTTGATCCAAAAGTGGTTGTATGGATTCATTATAAAGAGGAGCACCAAGGAGGCAAAGTGAATGTTTATCGAGTATCTTAATGCTAGGGGTAATTTCGTTAAATAAATCAGAGGCCAATCGTATTCTATCTTGCGACAGTTTTTCTGTGAAAAACAATTCGCATTTCGAAAAATTTAGTTCTAAACCAATTTTGCCAAACTGTTGCTTAATATGGTTAAGATCTTTTAGAACGTCATCCACGTTGCCCCCAATGGTTCCATCATCAAGATACCATATGTTAAATTTAGATGTTAAATTTGAAATATGGTTATGGATCCCTAAGCTGAACAGGGCCGGACCTAAAGGATCCCCCTGCTGAACGCCTACAGAAGACTTAATATCGCTATCTCCAAAAAATAATTTTGAAGCTGAGCTGTAACATTGCCAGACATATGGATAAATTTCAGGAAGTTGCGTTGAGACTTCGGTCAGCAAAGTTGCCCTGTCCAAAGAATTAAAGGCATTCTTTACATCTACTTTCAGCAGTACCTCAACCTCGCCATTCGCTAAGAATGTACGAGCCGAATGAACTGCTGCTTCACAACCTCCTTTACTGCCGAATCCAACTTGAATAGGTTGGAATTTATCCTTTAGGGTAGAGACTATGTGTTTACACGCTAATTTTGACGCCAAACGGCGAAACGTACAACCAACAGCGATGGGACGGATGCCGCCATCTTTCTTATTAAAAGCACAAAGCCTCGCACCATAAAGGAATGGTAAAAAGGATGAATTTACCTCGCCAGATAACATGAGATTACAAAGTCTGGTAATGTCGCTCAGTAGCGCCCTGCCGGCGTCCCCAGCAGTAACTCCCACAAGATCCTTAAGATGTTGTGGCGTTATGCCGTCCATGCCGCCAGCAGAGCCACTAGAAAACGACATTATCGCAGCGTAAGTATCTTCGTCCTTTATCTGTAAGTGAGAAGTGTTAGAAGGTGGGTCTGGCAGCAAAGAATCGATATTTGGTAAAGGATGCTTTTCACGTAAAGCTTCTAGCGTTATATCATTGAATGGAGCTAGTGTATCATTAGAAAACAAAATGCGGGCAGCGTTTTTAAGATCCCCATCCATAACTTTGTTTTCCACAATTTTCTTCAAATTATAATTTTGTGTACGAAAAGAGCAGTCAGGAATTGGAAAAACGCGATTAGCCAAACTATTTTTTTTTAATTTACTACATAACGACCCGCTTTCTGTTTTATTTACATAGAAATGTCTGTATGCGAAAAAAAAGAGGTTTTGCCAATCCAAAAGTGAATTTGATAGTACATTTTGGATAGTATGCGATAAGGATCTAGCTAACGATATCCTAGCTCCTCGGGGAATGCGTTTTACTAATGGGATATTTTGACTATATTTGGATAATACAATTTCAAATGGTACCTGGTTATCGCTTCCTGATTGGGTTTGATCGCACATTAAATTTGGGCATGTAAGAGGCCGTGTAGGCGGTCCGTGACAACGTGCGATGTGAATATTAAGGCCTTTGCGACCCTTAAACCGCCTGCCATCGCTACAGTGGGAGCATTCTAGGTATTCACCTTGAGAAGCACTGGGGTTCATACTTCAAAACACGTAAAAAGAAAAACACTAAAACACTACACAATAGCGTCTATAAGCGCGCGGAGCCCCGACTGCGGCAACCAGGAAGCCCGCAGAGCAGGCGCTGCCCGTTGAGGCCCCTGAAACAAAAAGTGCTGTTAGTATCGCATATCAAAGGTGAAAATAATACCACGGGGTATTTCGCGAATAAGAGCCAATTTGATGCCAATATTACTCCAAAATAACCGCGCCAAATATTAAATAAATAAAAATTTTGAAACGAGACAATTTTTTTATTTATTTTTTAAATAACTAAATTCTTGTTATAAATTTTATTTATCATCTACCGAAGTAGGTAGGTACCTACTACATTTTATCGCCTGTGAGATGTGACGGCCAGGTCACGCAATCTGAGTTTATCAAGCTAGCAGGATCTTAGGTACGTAATTATAGTTCTGATCTCGTATGACCTAGCTCAAGGTTGTATCCTAGTAAACTATTAGATCAATAAAGTCATAGCTCATAAATCATACATATGATAATATGACGTGATAATAGACTTTTAATGTTGTTTACAAATATACCACAAGCACTTAACACGGGTAAGTAAACCCGTACTGCCAAGTGCGAATCATAATAATTAGGTAGGTAATTAAATAGGTATATATACAGCATGATATAATAAAAAAGTCAACTGACAATATCGACTAGACAAACGGGAGACAAAACTATAGGTATACCTACTGACGAAGATTTATTTTATTGATAAATATAATTAACTAGCCGATGCCCGCGACTTCGCCCGCGTGGATTTAGGTTTGAAATCCCGTGGGAACTCTTTGATTTTCCGGGATAAAAAGTAGCCTATGTGCTAATCCAGGATATTATCTATCTCCATTCCAAATTTCAGCCAAAACCGTCAAGTAGTTTTTGCGTGAAGGAGTAACAAACATACACACACACACACACACACATACAAACTTTCGCCTTTATAATATTAGTGTGATAAATAGGTCGTACCACAGATCAGTTAATTTAAGTAGGTACCTACCGGACGTATTGGTATTAATACCATAAAGATGATAAGGTATATACCTAAAAGTATGCGGTAACTATGTGGATGTGGTAACTACATAGTATGTGTAGCTTTTCCTAGGTAGGTACGTTTTGCCTGACAGCGGCGATGCTCAAAGGAGGGTTATGTATTTGAACTATATGTATGTATGTATATGTGTGTCTGGGTAGGGATGTAAAATTTAAAAAAAATCAAAATGGATTTTATGCGCTTTAATGTGCGGGTTGTAAAAGATGCAGTGTAAACAGCAATCGGGGTTTTTTTGAAAACTAAAAGCACTTTCATATATCCTTTCGAATCTGTTTCGAACAATGTGGAGTCCTTTACCAACTATGTATTTGTAAAACGACTTTTTTAAAGTTTAGAACAAAAGATACATACCTAACTGGCAAATCATTTTCAATTTTCTTCAACTAAGTGCGTCTATCCTATCAAACACTTGAAGATTATCAATAAAAGATACCAAACTGGACGTCTTCACTCAGGAAGCGTCGAATATTGAATGATGAAGATGCACCGATGGCTTTATATTTAAATAAATATTTTTCCGAGCGAGGTTTTGTTGTCAGTGTAAATCCCCAGAGCATGCGTCAACAAACAGATCGCGGTTCTTGTAAACCAATCGCTGTTTGTATATTCTTCATACTTACAGAGAATTGTATATTTTTTCGGATAGCTTTAAGTACAATCTACTTATGCTTTTTATTAATAATCGATTTTACCTTAATTGTCGACTTAACTTACTCGTTAACGTTTAACGATAACAAAGGGCACTGACGGTAACTTTACAAATACAATTACAAAGTCGGTTACAAAAGTACTTCTTGGTTAATCCAAGGAGTAACATAGGCTACTTTTTTAACCGACTTTAAAAATGGAGTAATTGTGTTTTTCTACCTATGCACCGAGATTTCTGAACCGATTTGCGTATTTTTTTTTAATCGATAGAGGAACTTTCGACATTTTTCTATAAGAAATTTGGATTCCAACTCCTCAATCCTGATGCTGCAGGGGATCTGACCAATCCACGCGGGCGAAGGTGGGGGCATCATCTAGTTTTAAATGGGAAGTTGCTCCGCCCAAAAGGGTTGCACATTTCTACAACCCTGCTTGTCCATAAAGATAGAATAAGTGTCTGATAAGTGGATAGCCAAAGGACGATCACCAACTCCAACCTTCATGTACCTACTTACTTGTAAAACGATGACAGGTACAACTGTGGTGGTGGTGGTGGTGTGGTGTGGTGTGGTGTGGTGTGGTGTGGTGGTGGTGGTGACAGGTGTGGTGTGTGTTCTCCACAAAGTCCTAAAGTTGCGCAGGAGACGATCTCCTGCGCAACTTTAGGACTTTGTTACAAGGAGGATGTGTATTTATTCTATCTACATTCTACATAATCCCAGCTGCAGCCACTACCACCTGTCAAAAATGCACGATCGATAAATTATAAAAGAAAAATAAAATTAATCTGTTATGTACTATGTAATTTTAGCAAATCGGAAACTATGTTAGGTAGTAGGCCTACTTACCGAAATAAAAATCAAAATATTTTACATAACGAACTACTGCGTTCTGTTATCTATGACTACGTTAGCTAAACATTGAGGTATTACTACTACGTATATAGTTCAATGTAGCTAAAGGTTATCAAAGCCAGTGATTTCGGTATCTAAGGCTAGCGCGATTTATAGTACTAACGCCTAAAATTGTATAAAATAATCGTGCCTAACATGTTTTTAGTGCGTGTGAAATTCTTAATTACTTTACACATATTATAGGTAGATAGGACCTAATTACTTGAGGTTCGTTTTCAACATTATAGGAAATGTGAATGAAAAGTAAGCAAGCAATATGCACTACCACTATAAATATCTATTAAAAACGCATTTAACGTAGGTATACTTTACTCAAAAACTCAAAATGTAACTAGAAAAGAGCTGATAACTTTCAAACGGCTGAACCGATTTTCTTGGATTATAGCTAAGAACACTCTCGATCAAGCCACCTTTTAAACAAAAAAAAACTAAATTAAAATCCGTTCATTAGTTTAGGAGCTACGATGCCACAGACACACACGTCAAACTTATAACACCTTCTTTTTGGGTCGGGGGTTAAAAATACCTCATCAGTCATCATATCCTGTAACTTTTTACTACATTGCATGTAAAGGTAACAGGAAGACATTCGTTAGGAAGGCTCTAATTAAAACGTGGTGTATCTGTCACTCTCAAGGCTGGAAAATGATTGCTGTTCTCATTTGGATTTTCCTATTATTATAATAAAATGATTTCAATGTCAGCTTGCCGCTGTAAAAATATAGTTTACATAGGTAGAGCCTTGACTTATCAGTGGCACATGATGTCCTATATATATATATATGAAACAAATTAATTTCATTTCATATTTAAATCACCTGCATGCACTTATTATGTTATATTATTAACTATGTAGTTACTTAGATGATGGCCGCGACTTTGACCGCGTAAGTTCCGGTTTTAAGAATCTCATTTCCGGTTTTAGGAATCTCTTTTTTTTTTTTTACAATAAAAACTATTTTTACTGAGATAGAAAATATTACAATAAGCTAGCCTTATCTAATTACTATACAAATCATGCCCGCGTGGAATGGTGCCAAGAATAGGTACTGGCTGCATTTCCGCGTTGGACAGCCAGGCTGATCCGTTGCGCAAAAAATGAGCCAGCCCTTCTGTCACCCGATGAGGCTATTAAACGCGGTGAAATGTCTCGTAAAAATTTCTTTGCACTAAGACTCCATGGCCCCAGGGTCTCCACGGCAAACGGAACAAAAATGTAACTCTCAATAAGAGAGGCATACTTGCGCCGCTTGCCGTTTTCAGCCATTTCTGCTGCGGCTTCATTTCGGAACAAATGAAGAAATCTCTTTGATTTCTTCATTTGTTCAGGTGAAATCGCATGAAAAGAAGAAGAAAACAAGTGTACCTAAGTTAAAAATTTATAACACTCCCGACAAGTGAAGGTTACAGTAACTAAAAAAGAGCTGATAACTTTCAAACGGCTGAACTGATTTTCTTGGATTATATAGCTAAGAACACTCTCGATCAAGCCACCTTTCAAACAAAAAAAAAACTAAATTAAAATCGGTACATTAGTTTAGAAGCTATGATGCCACAGACAGATACACAGATACACATGTCAAACTTAATATAACACCCCTCTTTTTGGATCGGGGGTTAAAAAGGATTTTCCATGGATAATTTTATTTTTATTTTTTACACTTGGGCTAACTTCAAGTGCACGTTGACTGCAAGCTCACCTGATGGTAAGTGACATGATGCAATCTAAGATGGAAGCAGGCTAGCCTGGAAGGGGTATGGCAGTTTTCATTAAACTCTTACTGCTTTGATTTCTACAAGGCCGCGGCATCGTATCGGAACGGTTAATCGCTTGGCGGCACGGCTTTGTCAGTAGGATGGTAACTAGCCACGGCCGAACCCTCCAACGAGACCAGACCAGAAATTTAGAAATTATAAAATTCCAAACCCCTGAATCGAATTCGGGACCTCCCACTAATAAGACCATAGCGCTTACCACTGCGCCAAAGCGGCCGTCGAAAGGCCGATGAAAGTAGACCGAATCCGTTTCCGGGATGCCCGCTGTCTCTGTCTATTTGATACAGAGTCTGTAGTCTGTCTGTCTGTCTGTCCAAATAGATGATGCCATGAACTATAAGTTCGCGACAGGTCGACATGGCATCGGAGTGGGGACGCCCCACACACCCGCACAACCCCCGCGCTAACCCGCTGCGGGTGAGTGCGGGTGTGCGGGGTTGCCTTCCGCCTTAAAAAAAAAACCGATTACCATCTCAACCTGTCGCGTACTATACCTACCTACTTTCACCAAACCTCCTATGACAACGTGTTTACAATATTACCTACTTCAATCGTCCATGAGTATGTCATCGACTAATTAATTATTATTATTATCTAATCAATTTCAGCGATTTATTACTTCTGTTAATTTTCGTTATTCTAGGTATCTATAAGAACTAAGAAGACACTTGTTTTTTAAGTAGGGTCGTTGTGGCAACAGTGGGTCAAGTGGGCACACTGAGTCGGCACCATATTGGGCAAAAAGAGTAGGACAATAGCTGCATCTCTTTCACAGTAGATTCGCGTTCAGACGTGACTCGCTTCACGCTAGTCGGTGCGCCGTTCGGAAGTGTGGTGTACGACATACACGTTAATTTGTGTTTTAAGACTACAAAAGTAAAAAAATCACGTAAGTTTTGTTGTTTTCTTCTCTTGTAGTTATTAATTTTATCTACTTAGTTATTATTTGTACGTAATAAGTATTTATTAAGGTCTCATTTGACAATAAATAGAGATTGCCAGCACAGTTAAAGTTTTTCTTATTGCGTCATAAAATTAAAATGTTATGAGTGGTACACAGTGGGTCGTTTCTAAGGGGGGCACAGTGAGTCGACCCACTGTGTACCTATCACCAGGCGTCTCTAAATACAATCGGCCAGATGACTACAATAGCTATTTTTATTTTACAGAATGCCAAAAAAACGCCCGATAAGTAGAAAAATTGGTAATCACACAAAAGAACAAATGAAGGAAGCGCTTCAAGAAATTGAGTCAGGAAAAAAGATACGTGCTGTAGCAAGGGATAAAAGAATTCCATTTTCAACGCTACAACGTTATGCAGTCAAAGTAAAAGCATCCAAAAGTACAGAAAATGTAAAGCTTGTTCCGAATTATGATGTTAATAGAGTTTTTACGGATGAGCAAGAACAAGCACTTACTGAATATTATAAAAACTGCGCTCTTATGTTTTACGGCCTAACAACAAAAGATTGCCGAAAAGTTGCATATGAAATGGCTGTTATAAACAAAATTAAAATGCCACAGTCATGGATTGTTAACCAGATGGCAGGTATCGACTGGTTAAAATCTTTTCGCAAGCGTCATAATGAACTTTCTTTACGCAAACCGGAAGCTTGCAGTCTGGCTAGAGCAACAGCTTTTAATAAGGAAACCGTGAAGGTCTTTTTCGATAATCTACAAGAAGTTTATAAAAGACATTCTGCATTTGCTGATGGTACCAGAGTGTACAATCTTGATGAGACGGCAACGGTTACAGTGCAGAAACCCCAAAAAGTAATAGGTCCTAAAGGTAAGAATATCGGGAAAGTAACAAGTGGCGAAAAAGGCACCCTAGTAACAACTTGCTGCATTATCAGTGCAGCTGGTCAAGC
Organism: Maniola jurtina; assembly: GCF_905333055.1. Taxonomy (NCBI): domain Eukaryota; kingdom Metazoa; phylum Arthropoda; class Insecta; order Lepidoptera; family Nymphalidae; genus Maniola; species Maniola jurtina. Next base: position 2,389,340 of record NC_060045.1, read on the forward strand.
TTTGCCACCGGTACTTATTTTCCCAAGGAAAAACTATAAGGATCACATGATTAAAGGTGCTCCCCCTGGAACATTAGGGCTAGCTACACCATCTGGTTGGATGAATAGCGAGTTATTTGTCGACACAATCAAACACTTCATCAAAAACACATCGAGCTCTAAAGAAAACCCTTCAATATTAATTATGGATAACCACGAGTCGCATTTGTGCATTGAAGCCTTAGATATAGCAAAGGAAAACGGTGTGACAATATTGACACTACACCCTCATACGTCAGCAAAGCTGCAACCTTTGGATGTGGGCATTTATTCTCCATTTAAAAGCTACTACAACGCCGCTATGGAATCATGGCTGCTAAACAATCCAGGAAAAGGTGTAACAATATATGATTTAGCTGAGCTGATAGGGACCGCATTTATCAGAACCATGACGCCAACAAATATTATTAATGCCTTTAAAAAGACCGGGATCCATCCTTTTGATAGGAATGTTTTCACAGAAGAAGACTTTTTACCGAGCGCTGTGACTGATCGTCCCAATCCTAATGTCCCCCAAAATTCACTTAACGTATCATTTCAAGATATCAGCGAAATTGAGCAAAATAGTCCGACAATTCTAGAAAAGGAAACACTCCTTGGGCCATCAGTAAATTCTCCAACTTTTCAGCAAGAGCCAGAGCATGACTCACGACAAGAACCTCTAGAGTCACAGAGAGAACAACCCCAAGAACCACCCAAGCCTCAGTGTTCTAAGTCTAAAGATACATCGCTATTATCAGGTGGTTTTGTCAGCCCAAGTCAGTTTAGACAACCCCTCAAAGCTATGCCAAGGGCAAACATAAGAAGAAGAAGAAAACCTGGTCGCAGCTTAATCGCCACGGATACACCGGAGAAGGAAAATATTAGACTACAAAGATCGGAAATCAAAAAAAGAAAATTACCCAAGCAAAACAATACAAATAAACCAAATAAAAAAGCAGTTAGAAAAATCTTGCAGAGTGAATCAGAAGATGACGCTGAAAACTTTTCTCTTGACGACGAAGACTCCGATTGGTGCGAGGAAGACGAAGTTGAAGACGAAATTGAAATTCTAACTGATCAAAAATTACAGCTCAATGTCTTGCCTCGAGTTCTGAAGGAGGAAGATTACGTTCTCGTTCGTTTTTCAACTAAGAGGAAAAGTATTTATTTTGTAGGAAAAGTTTTGCAAGACCGTAATGAAAACTTAGAATATTACGTGAGCTTCCTCCGTGTAAATCGCAAATATCAGTTCCACATGCCAAGTAATCCTGATTTGTCATACGTTAAGGAGTGTGATGTAAAACTTATATTGCCTAAGCCTTGTGTAGGAGGAAGCACCTTACGCCAACAGTCTTACTACTATTTCAATGTTGACTTTTCCCAAATTGATATCCGTTAGTTGAGATTGATTTTATATTATGTCGAAGTTCATAAAAAATATCAAGTTATTAAGATCTCAATAATTGTGATTCATAGAGTTGGTAGGCAATAAAAAAAAATAAAGAATTCATTATTTTGTTTGAGATTTCCATTTTGTTTTATTGCTGATTTATTTTACAAATTAATAATTTTTTTATAAACACTTAAAGAGGTCATTCCTATAGAATCAAAATATATATTATATCAAAATACCCTCCTGACCCACTGTGTCCCTAGGGCTGACTCACTGTGTACTCCCCATAGGACACACTGGGTCAATTCCCATTTAAAAAAAAAAAATATTTATTTCAAAAACCGTCAGACTTATGTAGATAACTTTTTGATCAAAGTAAGCTAACTAGCCTACCTCAATTCCATTAGAGTTTGACATCAATAGCTTGCTTATTTTCGGAGCAATATTACTGTGAAAAATGGGCGACCCACTGTTGCCACAACGACGGGTCGTTGTGGCAACAGTGGGTCAAGTGGGCACACTGAGTCGGCACCATATTGGGCAAAAAGAGTAGGACAATAGCTGCATCTCTTTCACAGTAGATTCGCGTTCAGACGTGACTCGCTTCACGCTAGTCGGTGCGCCGTTCGGAAGTGTGGTGTACGACATACACGTTAATTTGTGTTTTAAGACTACAAAAGTAAAAAAATCACGTAAGTTTTGTTGTTTTCTTCTCTTGTAGTTATTAATTTTATCTACTTAGTTATTATTTGTACGTAATAAGTATTTATTAAGGTCTCATTTGACAATAAATAGAGATTGCCAGCACAGTTAAAGTTTTTCTTATTGCGTCATAAAATTAAAATGTTATGAGTGGTACACAGTGGGTCGTTTCTAAGGGGGGCACAGTGAGTCGACCCACTGTGTACCTATCACCAGGCGTCTCTAAATACAATCGGCCAGATGACTACAATAGCTATTTTTATTTTACAGAATGCCAAAAAAACGCCCGATAAGTAGAAAAATTGGTAATCACACAAAAGAACAAATGAAGGAAGCGCTTCAAGAAATTGAGTCAGGAAAAAAGATACGTGCTGTAGCAAGGGATAAAAGAATTCCATTTTCAACGCTACAACGTTATGCAGTCAAAGTAAAAGCATCCAAAAGTACAGAAAATGTAAAGCTTGTTCCGAATTATGATGTTAATAGAGTTTTTACGGATGAGCAAGAACAAGCACTTACTGAATATTATAAAAACTGCGCTCTTATGTTTTACGGCCTAACAACAAAAGATTGCCGAAAAGTTGCATATGAAATGGCTGTTATAAACAAAATTAAAATGCCACAGTCATGGATTGTTAACCAGATGGCAGGTATCGACTGGTTAAAATCTTTTCGCAAGCGTCATAATGAACTTTCTTTACGCAAACCGGAAGCTTGCAGTCTGGCTAGAGCAACAGCTTTTAATAAGGAAACCGTGAAGGTCTTTTTCGATAATCTACAAGAAGTTTATAAAAGACATTCTGCATTTGCTGATGGTACCAGAGTGTACAATCTTGATGAGACGGCAACGGTTACAGTGCAGAAACCCCAAAAAGTAATAGGTCCTAAAGGTAAGAATATCGGGAAAGTAACAAGTGGCGAAAAAGGCACCCTAGTAACAACTTGCTGCATTATCAGTGCAGCTGGTCAAGCTTTGCCACCGGTACTTATTTTCCCAAGGAAAAACTATAAGGATCACATGATTAAAGGTGCTCCCCCTGGAACATTAGGGCTAGCTACACCATCTGGTTGGATGAATAGCGAGTTATTTGTCGACACAATCAAACACTTCATCAAAAACACATCGAGCTCTAAAGAAAACCCTTCAATATTAATTATGGATAACCACGAGTCGCATTTGTGCATTGAAGCCTTAGATATAGCAAAGGAAAACGGTGTGACAATATTGACACTACACCCTCATACGTCAGCAAAGCTGCAACCTTTGGATGTGGGCATTTATTCTCCATTTAAAAGCTACTACAACGCCGCTATGGAATCATGGCTGCTAAACAATCCAGGAAAAGGTGTAACAATATATGATTTAGCTGAGCTGATAGGGACCGCATTTATCAGAACCATGACGCCAACAAATATTATTAATGCCTTTAAAAAGACCGGGATCCATCCTTTTGATAGGAATGTTTTCACAGAAGAAGACTTTTTACCGAGCGCTGTGACTGATCGTCCCAATCCTAATGTCCCCCAAAATTCACTTAACGTATCATTTCAAGATATCAGCGAAATTGAGCAAAATAGTCCGACAATTCTAGAAAAGGAAACACTCCTTGGGCCATCAGTAAATTCTCCAACTTTTCAGCAAGAGCCAGAGCATGACTCACGACAAGAACCTCTAGAGTCACAGAGAGAACAACCCCAAGAACCACCCAAGCCTCAGTGTTCTAAGTCTAAAGATACATCGCTATTATCAGGTGGTTTTGTCAGCCCAAGTCAGTTTAGACAACCCCTCAAAGCTATGCCAAGGGCAAACATAAGAAGAAGAAGAAAACCTGGTCGCAGCTTAATCGCCACGGATACACCGGAGAAGGAAAATATTAGACTACAAAGATCGGAAATCAAAAAAAGAAAATTACCCAAGCAAAACAATACAAATAAACCAAATAAAAAAGCAGTTAGAAAAATCTTGCAGAGTGAATCAGAAGATGACGCTGAAAACTTTTCTCTTGACGACGAAGACTCCGATTGGTGCGAGGAAGACGAAGTTGAAGACGAAATTGAAATTCTAACTGATCAAAAATTACAGCTCAATGTCTTGCCTCGAGTTCTGAAGGAGGAAGATTACGTTCTCGTTCGTTTTTCAACTAAGAGGAAAAGTATTTATTTTGTAGGAAAAGTTTTGCAAGACCGTAATGAAAACTTAGAATATTACGTGAGCTTCCTCCGTGTAAATCGCAAATATCAGTTCCACATGCCAAGTAATCCTGATTTGTCATACGTTAAGGAGTGTGATGTAAAACTTATATTGCCTAAGCCTTGTGTAGGAGGAAGCACCTTACGCCAACAGTCTTACTACTATTTCAATGTTGACTTTTCCCAAATTGATATCCGTTAGTTGAGATTGATTTTATATTATGTCGAAGTTCATAAAAAATATCAAGTTATTAAGATCTCAATAATTGTGATTCATAGAGTTGGTAGGCAATAAAAAAAAATAAAGAATTCATTATTTTGTTTGAGATTTCCATTTTGTTTTATTGCTGATTTATTTTACAAATTAATAATTTTTTTATAAACACTTAAAGAGGTCATTCCTATAGAATCAAAATATATATTATATCAAAATACCCTCCTGACCCACTGTGTCCCTAGGGCTGACTCACTGTGTACTCCCCATAGGACACACTGGGTCAATTCCCATTTAAAAAAAAAAAATATTTATTTCAAAAACCGTCAGACTTATGTAGATAACTTTTTGATCAAAGTAAGCTAACTAGCCTACCTCAATTCCATTAGAGTTTGACATCAATAGCTTGCTTATTTTCGGAGCAATATTACTGTGAAAAATGGGCGACCCACTGTTGCCACAACGACCCTACTTAGGTAGAGCTTCGAACCACCGTGTTTATGAACACCAACAAGTGTCTATTATTTATTAAGTATGTAAAATAAACAACCCTATCTTGGAATTTATACGAAAAACCTGGAAAAACCTAAGCGAATCACTTTCACTGTACCTAGTGATCAAGATCTCGGTTTATCTCGTCAGCTGCCAATCGCCATACTCTATTGACTGATAAATGATAATGTATCTGTTAGAAACTACTAGGTACCTCATCATCATTATCGGTCCACTGCTGGACATTATACATTTATTTTATTAACCTTCGCATAATCAAACGGAAACAGATAATACCTACAGGATAGTATATAACAGTGCTACAATGATTCAGTGAAAGTTATAGCCAATGTATCTGTTAGAAACTACTAGGTACCTCATCATCATTATCGGTCCACTGCTGGGCATAGGTCTCTTGTATGGACTATCACACGCACGGTCTGGCGCCGCCTGAATCCAGCGGCTCCCTGCGACTCGTCTGTCAACATCACAGATAATCCTGAACTGTGGTCCACATAGTGGAGGGCCTCCAACACTACGCTTTCCGGTACGAGGTCGCCACTCGCCATTCTAGCATCTTGGGACCCCAAAGACGATCAGTTTTTCAGACTATAGGTATGCCCTGTCCAGTTCCACTTCAGTCGTGCAACCCGTTGAGCTATGTCATGATGCAGTCTAAGATGGTAGCGAGCTAACTTGAAAGGAGTATGGCAGTATTTATTACACTTATACTTACTCTTTATCGGTTTCCTTACGGAATCGTACCAGAACGCTAAATTGCATGGCGGCATGACTTTGCCGATAGAGAGGTAACTAGCCACGGCCGCAGCCTTCCACCAGACCGGACCAGAGACAATTTAGAAATTATGTGAATTCCCAAATTGACCTGCCGGAAATCGAACCTGGAACCTTTCATTTATACTCGTAACCGTGACCTTCTGCGCCAAGAAGGTCACGTCAAAACCTTTATAACCTTTAAATGAACCTTTGGTATGAACCAGTAGGTTTCTCAGAAGGTTAGGGTATCCTTCTGAGAAACCTGTTGGTTTATACTTTACTGGAGGAAAATGGGAAAACACGCAGCGATTTGGCGTGTGATTGCAAGTCCAAGTAGGTAAATATTGTGATCGTGTCAATATTAGTTACACCGAGGCCTTTGCATCAGTGATCGGTTAACCTGACCCCATATATTCATACTTAAAACCACAGAACAAGTAATAATATGTTACCACCTGCCACTTTTTGATTTACCAGCATCAAAAATACTGGTTTTAGATTTTTTACGGGAGACTATTAAAACAGCAGTGTTTTATGAAGATAGTTTTTATTAAGTAATTTATATTTATTGTTTGAAGAAACAGTTTTTAAAATGTCAAAACAATATTGAAACATTATTCTTACAGTATAGTACATATGCTTATACCTTATAGATAAGAACGATATCGTGGGCCATATCGAGGATCTACTAAAACTAAAAACTTTCACAGAAATCGTAAGCATGAAGGCATTTAGCTTTACCTCCTATATATTTTTTACCCCCGACCCAAAAAGAGGAGTGTTATAAGTTTGACGTGTGTATCTGTGTATCTGTCTGTGGCATCGTAGCTCCTAAACTAATGAACCGATTTTAATTTGGTTTTTTTTTTTGTTTGAAAGGTAAGCTAATCGAGAGTGTTCTTAGCTATAATCCAAGAAAATCGGTTCAGCCGTTTGAAAGTTATCAGCTCTTTTCTAGTTACTGTAACCTTCACTTGTCGGGGGTGTTATAAATTTTTAATTTACACTTGTTAACAAATAAAAATAGAAACCTAAAACATGGTTAACTTCATGAACACTATGGCGGTACCTTTAATGCGCGACAGGTCGACGTGGCAATCGGAGTATCAGGCCCCCCACATCCGCGCTTTCCAGGGTTAGCGCGGGGGCTGAGTTTGCCATGTCGACCTGTGTGTCTAGTGGGAGATTTTTAACCTATTCGATCGTTAACTGCGTTTTGTATGGAATTGAAACAGCGCCATCTAGTCACAAGAAGATGGCGCTGTTTCAATTCCATACAAAACGCAGTTAACTTTTACGCGATCGAATAGGTTAAAAATCTCCCACTAGACACACGGTCAACTTTGAAGAATGTTGAGTAAAATCTTCAATTTTGAATTTTGCAGCAATAAGTATGCAATAACAGGGCAATTTATTTATTTAGGTAAGTCGCTTTATTTTTCTCTTGAATTTTTTTTATATCCTTTATTTACATGTCATCTATGATATTGTCTGAAGTCCAACTGAATAATATTAGTTATGTTAGTTAAATTAATAAATAAAATTATTAATTAATAACTTCGGGTACGAAACCTAAAAAGGGAGGTAAAGGTAAAGGTAGGTGTAGACCTGCCTACTGTAGTGCAGAGTGCTACACTTGGATGATAAGGGAAGGTACCTTACGTGCGTTTTTACGTGACAACGTCTTATAATTCGATAGAGCCGGCTGCACGCACGAAAAACATGACTCATGCGGCGTTACCTCGCTCTGAGGCGTTCCATGTAAGGCTTGAAGTGCAAGCGAGAGCGCGGAACGAGCGACAAAGAAGCACAATCGGCCTTTGTTGTCACGTTCAACTATCGTCAGTAAATTTACCGACTTTACAGACAACCAATTTTTTCACACAATATGTCGCCTTTCAAGGCTCGGACTACAATAAAGACTACCCGATTGTAGATACATCGGTAACATTTATACGTAACAGTGTATTTGCTGAGCGAATAGTGAAATCACAAGTAAATAAAACATAACACAATTTTTATCTCGACCAGAACAAACGAAGTTATCAATATGACGGAAGAATGGCTGAAGTTAAATGTGGCATTGGGTATGACGCGCTTTATAGCGAAAACTACTTTTCCTATTTCCCTAATTAAAAACAAACTAAGTAGGTACATTATACACAGTATAGTACATACATACCTATGCGTGTTTTGACCCGCATTTGACCAGTTTTTAGGGGTTCGTACCCGAAAGGTGCCAATGAAACCCTATTAGTAATACTCCGATGTCCGTCCGTCCGTCCGCCTATCAGCGGGCTGTATCTCGTGAACCGTAATAGTTAGAGTTGACACATAATGAGTATTACTATTGCCGCTATAACAACAAATAATAAGAATTTCAAAACGACCACTGAAAATTAAAAATTGTTATTTCTTATATGATTTTCCATAAACCCATTTTTCAAAAATAATAAAAAATATACCTAATAAAATTATGAAGCCATGTCGAATAATATGTCACTTTTGGGTGTGCATACCTGCAATGTACGAACTGCAGCACAGTTTTACAATCTGTAAGTTAGGACTAAAGTTATACCAGAGCAAAGGTTTATACGTAAACCTGCCACCTTTCAGAATGCATATCGGGGTTTAGGTATTTAGGTATTATTTTATTATTAACTATAGGATAGGTGAAGAACCTAATTATTATTATTAAGAAGGATCTACACGTGAGTAGAGTTTGAAATAAGGTATTACATTCTGTAACAAACTTTTGCGCGATGTTGTTTATACCGAAACGCGTGCGAATTACAAATTAGGTACAGTTAGGTAGGTAGGTAGGTAAACCTACGTTTGAAAATGCGTATCTATGAATGCAATGCTTAAGTGGGAATAAAGCTGTAACAAATACTTATTTAATTTATATTTTCTGTTTTTAAGGGTTCCGTACCTTAAAAGAAAAGGAACCCTTATAAGATTATTTTGTTGCGACACCAGGTGACCCGCAAATTTTTAACCGACTTAAAAAGAGGAGGTCCTCAATTTTTCGGAATCTTTTTTTAGAGTTCCGTACCTCAAAAGCAAAAACGGAACCCTTATAGGATCACTTTGTTGTCTGTCTGTCTGTCCGTCCGTCCGTCGTGTCTGTCAAGAAAACCTATAGGATACTTCCCGTTGACCTAGAATCATGAAATTTGGCAGGTAGGTAGGTCTTATAGCACAAATACATATGAAAACCGCGAATTTGTGGTTACATCATAAAAAAAAAATTAAAATGTGTTTCAATTTTCAAAGAAAGATAGCTATACCAAGTGGGGTATTATATGAAAGGGCTTTACTTGTACATTCTAAAACAGATTTTTATTTATTTTCATGTACCTATAATAGTTTTTGATTCATCGTGCAAAATGTTGGGAAAAATACCCGAGTAATAATAAATAACCCTCAGTGCGCGAGTTTGACTCGCACTTGGCCGGTTTTTTATTATTAAAAAAAATACCTACCGAAGTACGTCGTGAGTCATGACCGCGGTTGCTTTGACTATGGACAGTGGACACTGGTCGGCGCCAGCCAGGTAACCTCCCAGTGTGCCTGGATGCTGCTGGTCCCTTTTGGATGCGTCCGAGGGGAAGAGCAGTGTTCGGGCCGGTGCGCCCCGGTAACATGGTTAATAATTTCTCTTCGGAGATATTGTTGGCTATGGCTAATGACCTGGCAGGGGGGGAGGTTTCTCCGCGTGTCCCTCTGACTAGCAGAGGGCACAGTGGATGAAGCGGAGGATGGGACGCGGGCGACGTGCGCGTCCCAAGGTCGGGGGACGCACTTCGTTGGTGCGTCCCGGAGGTGCGTCGATGGGGACCGAGCAGGTCCCCGGTGGAGGGTCTGCCTCGGCAGACGTCGCTGGCTGGGTCGCGGTTGTTTGCTTCGGCCGTTCCCGTGACCCAGTCGCCAGGCGACGCGCAGTAGCGCCGCTGGGGTTTAGTGGGTATTCCGGTCGCCTCTCGGCCGGCGAGTCCCACATACCCTCCCTCCGGGGGGGATGCGTAAATGCATTCCCCAGCGTCAACAAAAAAAAAAAAAAAGCCTGCCGCTCACTGCTTTTCGCAAGACGAGCCTGGGCCGTTAGTTATACCATTATCTGGACATAGCTTGACAATAATTTATTTCGCCGTTTGTGATTTGAATGAGGAACCCTAACTGATGCAATCGAATAAAGCAATCGATCATTGGACACATCGTAGTACGAGTAAACGGCACACTTCACCCGTTTATTGCGAGTGCTAACAACTTCAAAATCCAGGTCGTTAATCGTTACATTTATTTTATTAACCTTCGCATAATCAAACGGAAACAGATAATACCTACAGGATAGTATATAACAGTGCTACAATGATTCAGTGAAAGTTATAGCCAAGCTGAAACAGTGCGCAGACGTTCTAAGAAAATAAAGATTTCCTAGACCATGGATTGCAAAATTGGTAAGCTATATTAATATGAGATAATGTACATAAGTAGTTGTAACTAACTACGTGGTTGTAACTTATAACCGCGCGCTGAACTATAACGGTTCATGGGACAGGGTGCGGGTTGCGGAAATGGGACATTGAATTTGAGAGCCTTGCTTTTTACCCGACTGCGGCAAAGCCAAAAGGAAGGGTTATGATTTTAGCAGTTTACGTATGTATGTATGTATGTAAATATATGTTTGTAACCAAGATTCTGTGTGTTCCACCGTAGTGCCTCAACTACTGGGCCGATTTTGATGAATGAGATTGATTCGTCGCTCCGGGTGACATAGGCTATTTTTATACGAAAAAAATTGACTTAACGGAAGTGACATCAAAAAAGTGGAGGTCGGCAAAAAATTTTTTTTGCTATTGTATCGAGTGGGATGTCAAATGAAAGAGGAGAAAATTCTGAGCACATGAATATAAATGCACAACAGCATTAAAATATACCAAGCCGCAGAAAAACAATTTTACTCTAATATTTCATCGTTTATTAAGACGATCGCAGTCAGGTTTTAGTTTTCAACTTTATCTTGTTATGTCAGTAGTAGGTACCAGTGACAGTAGGTACGCTCACCCTTCCGCAACCAGCCGTCTACCTCACGAGCTGTTTCATATCTAAATCAGAGTGAATCGACATGTCAAATAACTATTAGGCTATAGTGACGTCAAATCAAAGAAAAATAGGGCTAATTTAGGGCTACCTAACGTTAAATCTACTAACAGCATACTAACATTAATTGATGCCTGCCAGTAACGTCGATGCCTAGACGTTTTGTTAGATGTTCCCTAACTGTCATGAACTGTACCTAGGTAGGTAGGTACTTTTTATAACAAAGTTTTGTCATTCTATGTATAGGCTCCTCCGTAGATGTAGATTGTAGACTGTAGAGTACTAACTTTTTTATCACGCGGATGGAGGTCGAAGTTTACTTCGTCCGCATAATATAAGTAGTTTATAGCCTACCACATAATACAATGTAGCTCTTTCAGTGAATTGATTCAAAATCAGATTATTAGAGTCGGAGATAAGGCCAAGGAAGTCAACCTCCAGGGATCACGCATCCAGTTATCTACCTCTTCCAGTCCAGTCTCCTTGACTTGAATCAACGTTGCCTTTATGCCCGTACTAGCTGATACCCGCGACTTCGTTCGCGTGGATCTAGGTTTTTAAAATTCCCGTGGGAACTCTTTGATTTTCCGGGATAAAAAGTAGCCTATGTGCTAATCCAGGGTATAATCTGTCTCCATTCTAAATTTCAGCCCAATCCGTCCAGTAGTTTTTGCGTGAAGGAGTAACAAACATACACACACACACACACACACACACATACAAACTTTCTCCTTTATAATATTAGTGTGATTCACAATCATTCCTATGAGGTCTCACAGTGCGCTCGAACGCATAGAGTAGGTTCCACCAATCAGATCATTGTAAATTGACGTGATACAGTAATCTGATTGGTGGAACATACACTGTGCGTTCGAGCGCACTGTGAGACCACCATAGTAACGTTTGTAACAATCGCAATCGATTGATATGCGTTATCACAACTAATGTCTATAGTGCCTACCTAAAGTTTTTATTTTATTTTTCAGTGTTATTGCTAGCGATCGCTGTGACGTCATGCGCCTGTCTCCCCGAGCCCGCGGGCCCCTGGACGTTGGAGCCCAAGTGCGCGTGCGGCAGAATGTATCTGCCCGTCTGCGCCACGGACGGCAAAACTGTCATCACTTACAGCAATATGTGCGAGTACAAATGTGCCGCCTCATTTTACCAACAATTCCTTGGAACACACATATACATTAAAAAGGAAAACGTGTGCGATGAACACGATACAGTGGGGAAGAAGTACTAAAAAGACTTAAGTATTTTTGACAAAAATAAATTATTAAATATGTTTATGCTGTAAATAATATTGTCTATTCTCGTTTTAAAATAAATGTGTGTATTTTACCTAAGCCTGTTTTTTTTTATCATCATAGCCTCTTTTATAACTAACTGTAAGTAGGTGTATAGAAATTATAAAAGTTTCATCAAAATCAGTTTGTTTTATACTTTGACTTGTGGCTTTTAAGTTTTTATATAGTTACTACTCGTATGATGCACCTAATTAATCTGATTACAATAATTGTATCTGTTTTATATCCTATCTTATATTGAAATGATACCATTGGCATTTGGCATTGATATAAATAATAAGTACTTACCAACAATTCAAGTTGATAAATCTTATATTATTCAGGTATTATATACTTTGGAGTAAATGATAAGTACAAGTTAAGTATAAAGTTGATAAAATATTTATTCCTACAAAACACCTTGATAAAAAAACCTATTGAATACAATAATTAATAAATAATATTAATAAATAATTAATAACTTAATACAAAATCAAAGAGCTAAGTAGTATCACAACTTAACCACCACTTCTCTTACACCAATATAATATATGTAATATGTATGTTTCCAAAAAGTTTCACATGAAAATTAAGTTCAAAATTCCCTTTCTAAGCACCTCTTAAAGTTACCAGGTACCCTAACCAGCCGGGCGATTCAGAACACTCGATTCGGTAAGTTATCGTTCGATAAGACGTATTTTTCAATGAAGAGTACGTCTTATCGAACGGTAACTTACGGAATCGAGTGTTCTGAATCGCCCGGCAGGTCATCAGCCATTGATACACCCTACACTTAATAACTATTTATGTTGGAAATGTTTGGAAAGGGGCATTAACTCAAATTCTAAGCACATTATGCTTAGGATGTGAGTGGATTGGGTTACTGACAAAAGTATATTGAGAAAATATTTGAATGCACTTTGCAATATTTCCTTAATACCTATTGCAATAGCAAAGTTTAATTTGTTGTAAAATCACAATATGTTTGTGTTTTAGCTATACCTAAGCTATACTCAGAAGGTTTGCTATGATCATTTATATATTTTGTACCTAGCATTAAAATGAAAAAAACATTGAAAGGATAAGTTATGTGTTTGATGTAGAATTTCATAAAAAAAAATATAAATATGTATCAACAGCAGTGTATTATATAGTATACATACATGATCAACCCATGAAGGGTTTAGGCCATAGTCTGCAACGCTGGCCCAATGCGGATTGGAAGACTTCACACACCTTTGAGAACATGGAGAACTCTCAGGCATGCAGGTTTCCTCACAATGTTTTCCTTCACCGCTAAAGCAAGTGATATTTAATTGCTTAAAATGCACAACTGAAAAGTTAGAGGTGCATGCCCGGGATCGAACCCCCAACTTCCGATTAGGAGCCGAACGTTCTAACCACTAGGCTATCACAGTTTTTCTTTTATATACAATAGTATCTTAAAATCATTATTGCAACAGCCCTTTTTGTAGAACTTGTCTTATAATCAATCCTAACATGTCATGCTACTATCATGAAACCTGTGCACAACAAATAATAAATGGGAAATCATACTAGAACTTGTATTACCAAATCTTCCAATCAACTGTTACATTACTATCAACTGTGAGTTACATTAGTGTAACTCGTAATAATGCTAAAAACATCTGTAATCATGTTACTATCTATAAATTAGTATAAAAGTTAACAAATCATATATCAATTCACATCCCAACTAGCCTTGCTATTAATTACAATTTTCCTATAAGGTTGAGCAATTTACTATTTGTTTTCATAGTTTTGATGGCATAAGCTCATCTAGTGTAAAGCCCTTCCTCATAAAGTCCACTTTGTAAGCTTCACTGGGTAAAAAGCATTCCAAAAACATATGGGTGATGAAACCTGTGATGCCCCATATTTTGTGTTTACCATGCAAAAATAATGGTAAAGGCATTCCATTGAACATTAAATGTCCATGGTTTTCTCCATTACAGAATACTGACATGGGCACGGAAAAAATTTCTTCCACTTCATGTATATTTGGATTTAAATTTTGAATGTCTAAGTTCTTAACTAAACCAACAACAGGGGTTATCAGCATAGTCTTGTCGCGACCCTGCACAGGGGACATGGTAGACCAAATTTCCACATCTTGCGTACAAATACCGATTTCCTCTTCTGTTTCTCTCAAAGCTGTCTCAATCTCCCCTTCAGCCTCTTCCATTTTCCCCCCCGGAAATGACACCTGACCACTGTGAGCTTTCAAATTCGAAGATCTAAGGGTGTATAATAAATGTACTTCTCGATTCTGGACGAATAAAGGCAGCAGAACAGAAGCTTTATACTGCGGCTTCACTCCCGAATGCATAAATGCAGGTAACTCTTTTAATTTCGCTATACATCTCTCTCGCGCTGTATTTGATAGTAACACTTGAGGTGATAGTGACATAATACACTCCTAATCTCAATTTTCTGTAACAATTACTTTTAAAAATGAAAACTTTAGAAAATTGAACTTTAACCTTTTTCTTCTCATCAGTGCAAAACACGCTTGACAAAGTTGATTAAAAAAATACGAAAAGTAACAAAGACTAAAATAAGTAATAACACGCAAAACTGCAAAAAACAAAACACTTGTCAAAATCAGCTGTTGACAGTTGACACAGATTAAAATATTCGAATCCGAATGTGATCCGATCCGAATGAACAGCTGCAGGAAATCAGCACCTAATCAACACGCAGAACCAGAACCTACGCTGAAGCTGGATAATTTATTTTAGAAACCATAAACCATCATATTTTATGTTATTGGTCTGTGTTAGACATGCATTAAACCATGATTCTCCGGATTCGTGGTCTGTGCATTAAACTGTTGACGTTACGAATCACGCTCACGCATCGCTCACGAGATCTTGGGTATAGGGCTCGATTATCTATGACGAGATTTTAGCTGTTGATGGTCAATCAGGTTCAGAAGGGCTAAACAAAGACCTTATAAAGGGCTAAAGCATTGGGTGGGCTAGGCTAAATGATAGAATACAGAGCCGTAAAGCCAGTTGAAAAAAAATGTTGACAGATCACTGTCAAACGATTTAAAAAATTAAATGTCATCCATTCACTGTCAATGGACTTCGTCTGTGTTAGCGTTTGCTGGCGCGCGTGCGGTGCCTTTTTGGAGTGTTTTTTTTTTTTGTTAAAAGTGGCTGATTTTGTGTCTCACTGGTGTTTTTTAGTGCTAGAGGCTAGAACCATGCTGGAACTGATTGGGAATCACTCTAAAGGGGTGCCGCGCGTAT
Organism: Maniola jurtina; assembly: GCF_905333055.1. NCBI lineage: Eukaryota > Metazoa > Arthropoda > Insecta > Lepidoptera > Nymphalidae > Maniola > Maniola jurtina. Next base: position 2,404,799 of record NC_060045.1, read on the forward strand.
GTCGGCGAGCGCCGGTACAGACGAAGTCCATACTTATATAGTTTCCCTAACTTGTAAATAACTATACAAACTTCACATTAGCTTATCTTTAAAAAGCCATACGAGAGAAAAAAAAATTCACTGTCAATCAGCGAGTAGCGACGGCCGACAGCGGACAGATGACATCGAAAAAAATGTCAGTCAGAGTCACAGAAATCACATCACAGACCAAATTAAATTATTTGTTTAACTTATTTTATACAATTAAAAGATTGACTGTGAATTGCTGAGAAGAACTGTGATTTTGAAAGTGATTTATCTGAAAAGTGAACAAAATCAAAAACGCAAATTATTTTTAAAGAAAGAAAGAAATCATCATAATTGTCTGGTCCCTAGAAAGATTCAAAAAATTGAGAATTAATTACATTACTATGTGAATATATGTGTACCTATATTTTATAAAGATCGCTAACTTATCTACTAGACTATGAATACTGCAGCGTTTGGGCTGCAAAACATAATTTCGCTAGCATCACGCGAAAGATGTATGGCGAATTTGAAAAAGTTTCGTGTGCCTTCAATGAACAAAACAGGAAACCCGCCTTCTGCGACCGCTGCAGTTTTAATACCTCTTTGCAACGTTAAAGATCAAACCTCTATACTTTATACTGTGAGAGCTACGAATTTGAGAAGTGATAGTGGACATATATCATTTCCCGGTGGGAAAACAGACAGAAGTGAGTCACCTATTGAAACTGCATTACGAGAAACCCAAGAAGAAATAGGATTATCACCAAGCAGAATAGATATATGGGGCTCTTGTGAGCCAGTGCCAGGTAGAAAAAACAAAATAATGATCTCACCAGTAATAGGTTTTATTCAAGACCTACAAGAATCTGACTTGTGTTTGAATAGAAGTGAAGTAAGCGAAGTATTTGCGGCTCCTTTAGAAATACTGTGTGATCCAAAAAATCAATTTTACACACAATTTAAAAATGGTTATATTCTTCCAGTGTTTGCTGTCAAGGAGTTCAAGATTTGGGGTGTCACTGCTTACATGACACATGTTTTCTTAAGTTGCTTATTGCCAAAGAATATTTATAGAAATGATTGGATGAGGAAAAAAATTGTTATTCAAAACTGATATCAGTTTACTGTATTTTTAATAATGACATACTTATTAACATTAATTTTATACTGTCTTGTTAAAGAAACTTCTTGTTATATTTGTATACAGTTTATTTGAAAGTACAAAAGCTACATATCACAAGCAACAAGTTTTATTTAACTATCACTTAGGTAAAGTGATTTATATTATAACAATGCAAAGCAAGCAATATTTAAATACTTACCTATTTATTATTCTCTATTTATTAATCCTACTGAAATAATTGAGATTCCATAGCTTCATTAGTCTTAAAATAATTGATTTAACAGGGGCATTGAGATCAATGAATATGTAGGCATAGTTCTTGCAAATTCATGAGCATGCATGAACTTTAGTTGTATACCATGCCTATCCAACCATTCAGTCCGAGCAAGCACTCACCAATGCACACATTTACTTTTACCAATATGACTTAGGGCCAATGCACACTGGAACGGCAGCGCCCGGAAGCGACGCGACGAGGCCGGAGGAGGCCGTGGCCGCCTGCGGCCTCGCGTGGGCGCCGCGGACAGTACCACTGACAAGACGCGCGTGGGCGCGAGGCCGCTCACAACCTTTTCAAGCGATACTGATCCTTTAAATATGGAGATAAAGTTTAAAATTCTTTCACACTGACAATGCTCGCCGCGCCGCTGCTGTTCTGGTGTGAATCAGCTATAAAACAAGCATTAACCACACACTCGTGAATTGCAAGAACTATACTATGAAATTATAGTATTTTGTTAAGAACTGAACAGATTGGTCTTAAAAAAATCTATAAAAAAGATTCAAAAAGAAGTTCAAAACAATGATGAATGGAAAAAAGGAATATAAAAAATGAAACACAAATAAAAAATAATAATAATATTTATCCAGGTTTATTCCTTAACATTAAACATTAAATCTAGTATTAATATTTTATACATTGTCCAATTGACATGTTGATGTCTCTCGCCCTTGTCTATTGTGTACTTTTAATATTAAATATTAATATTTTCATAATAAATAAACAATTCACAAAATAATCTATTTCTAATGCTGCGACCACATTTGTGGGAAATACGATCTGAAAACTACTTTGCAGAATGACATGTCTATTAAGTTAATTTAAGTTAAGCTTTTTGCAAATGCAACTTAAAATTTTGTTTTTTTTTTTATTCTATATGAAACTTTTTTCACCAGTATTTTTCATTAAATTGCAATAATGTGGCCCCAGAGTTTTGAAAAATAGATTTTGATAAAAAAAATTACAACTGAAAATTACGACAACTTGGTCTTTAAAGCCTTTCTAAGGAGGTCAACAAAATCATAAAACTTGATTATCAAGTTGAATTCTAAATGTAAATGATAAGTACTAAAACTACCTTTAAGGAAGGTAACTTTGAGGCAGGCAAGAGCACTCAATATGCTATACATAATATAATAAGTAAATAGTGGCTATCAACAAATTGATATTACAAATAGTGTTTGACGACAAATTAAAACCAAAGAAATTAGGTTTCTTTTTAAATGAGCTAATTTACAAGTATCTGGCCAACATAAAGAGAAGAATGTATCTTCTTATGTAGAGAAGAAACATCAAATATAAACTGAATCAGTTAAGAGAAATATGAATAGGGAATAAGTATAAAAAAAACCAATCAAAAATATAATACAAAAATAATGTCTGAATATTATTATTCGTTGTGTTTGAACACAAACCTACTCTAAAACTAAAAAATAACAGGTTTTTTTAAACAAGAGTACTAATTCTATTGTACACGTAACAAAAATCAATGGACTAAAATTCATGCTATCCAATTTCAATTAGAATATTGTGAAAAGGATGGCACTATGTTTTAGTCAGTTAAGTTTTTTATATAGAATTAGCACTACACACATATAAATATAATGTAATAATACACTGTGTATGGTGTATGTTTCAAATGTGATAATCATAGTTAGTACCAACTAAAAGTATTATATCTCCGTCAATGAAAAAAATCATAAATTAAGGTTATTGTAATATATCTTACCAATAATGGCAACGATCAGCTCTCGCAACAACTAAGAACATAGGATGACAGACACGTGGAAACAATCAGACTTTCATCTAAAGAACTTACTAAATGCCACAAATGTGTAGTGACCGACAAGTATCTCTCAAAAACTTAGTTTTGACCAAGAAGTGGACAAAATATCGTTCTCGATCAAAAATTTAAACAAAGGACATCATTCAGATAACATAAAAAAATTATATCAAATTAAGATGAATTTACAAATAAAATTTAAAGTCAATAATGTATCCTAATGGCATATAAACACTCATGTCTTTTTTGTAACATGTCGGTTTCGGCTAAAACTAGAACAAGCCGAAAAACCGTTTCGACGAAAGCCGAAAATCCGTTTCGACGAAAGCCGAAATCCCGTATTGAAGAAAGCCGAAATCAGGTTTCGGTCGGTCACTATGATCAAACTTTTATAACAACCACCCATAACAATACTCATCGTGAAACAAATTTCGATTGCACCAGACCATTCAATCTTGTAGATTAATGATAATAATTAATTCAAAACTGTATTACCAGTTACAACAATGTCAAAAATTATACAAAATTACAAAAATAGTTTTGCAAGTGCAAAAATATTTTGTGGACCATCTTTTGATTACGTCACACGTAAATACGGCGATCGTACCACAAAAAAAAATTAACAAGTGTTAACAGCATGTTTGAATTTTAAATTTTATTGCTTATAAGTAAAACCCTTCATTTCTTAGCCTTGGCTTCTCTTCTTGCTTTTCTCTCGGCAGCACGCTCTAGCTGTTGTGTTTAGGTTACCCTTTTTGGAGAACTTTTGATTCCTTAAAAATTTAGGGTCCCTAGAGTTGATTCGTGCCTCATCTTCGTGGGCCTTTTAATTCCATTTCTGTGAGCCTTGCGGTTTTGGTTATGATTTGTATGGTTCTTTGACTTTGCCATTTTGTCAAAGGTGGCAATTCTAACCCACACAGAAAAATGAACAGTAAATAAACAGTATTTTAAACGTAACAAACCAATGCAAAACTATCTGTTCCATGCTTGTAACATAATATTATGACATAGTCAATAGATGGTCCTTTACAGAAAAGGAGAAAGTTTGTCAAAAGAGGGTATTATCACAAAGATTTGTGAACATAAACATTGGATCCTCGGCACTGTGAATCATAATAGGCGGATCCAACCGAAAATGATGTAAGGGCCCTCACATACCTCCACACTTCTGCTGACAGTTTTAATAAATGTTAAAAAACAGGGAGAAAATACAATTATTATTTGATAGAAAAAACTATTTCTATTTCAGAAATCTTTCTAGTTCTATATAGAATATGAATGCAATGAGTGCAAAATTAATATCACTGGTTTAATAATAATTAACGGAAAAATATCTAAATCTTTAATGCCGCCAAGCGATTAAGCGTTCCAGTACGATGACGTATAGAAACCAAAGGAGTATGGGTTTAATGAAAACAGCCATGCACCTTCCAGGTTAGCCCGCTTCCATCTTAGCTGTATCATCACTTACCACCAGGTGAGATTTCAGTCGACTGCAATCTCACCTGGTGGTAAGCGATGATCAGACTGCCCTTGAGGGCTGACTTGTAAATATAACTAAGCTAGTAGCTAGCTTACTTGAATTAAAAAAAATAGTATATTATGGCCAGTCAAAAGTGTGTAGTCTGTGAGGGTTATATTATCATAACTGTATTGGCAAATAACAATCAGAATGTCAACTTAAAGCCTAATGTACCGAGGTTCGGCGCGAATCACGTCACTGTTCGGAGTGGTTGTGTTCGTTGACGTCGATCGGGATGGACGTCGTGAACGTGGGCGTCTCGAGTTCCTCGTGTTTCTTCATTTTTAACGCCTGCAATTGTAAATGAGTATTATTTCAATGCACGCGAAATTATAGGCCTATCGATTAACTGAAGTGATTCCTGAGGGTGACGGCGCTTCATCACTTACCACCAGGTGAGATTACAGTCAAGGGCTAACTTGTATTTGAATTTAACAAAAAAAATCTACTTGCAGAGTAAATGCAACAGAAAATATCGGGTCGTATATCATTTGTGATAAGCGGCCCTCCTTTACTTACGACTCTACACCTCGTAGCTACCTCAGGTACCGTTTCAAGTAAATTGTAGGCCTAGAGAAATTACTTCAATCTGTTTTCAATCTCATATGAAAAATTTAAATTAGTTAATTTGGAATTTTATGTCCAACTAATTCTTTATATACAATTGATGTCGATTCGGAAGTACTAAAATAAAGTTTAAAGAATTCAACAAAATCGTGCAAAAATTAAAAAAAATTATTACTTACTTAATTTGTTTATTTTAGTAAGTTCGAATCTACATTACTCAGTGTAGTTGAATCACACTGACAAATCATGCTGCGTTTCACAAATACAAAACAGGAAAAAATTTTACACTAAAGGGCTCCGTGGTGCGTATAAACACAGCACGCAACGTAAAAATGACAAAGTTTAATACTATTATTGAATATAGTGCCGGATTGCTTGGTGCAAACGCACGTAACGTCATACGAAATCTACGTACAACGTACGTGGTCTATGCGTTGCATACGTACCAAGGAACCTCTGTCTAAAACCAAAACAATTGTTAGGCAGCATATTTGTCAAAGATATACCTTAAAAATAACAAGTTATCACATTGGAACCTCAACCAACAATATTAAAATAGTGAAATGGAGACAACGTCACAGGTGGTGGAATTAACCACGAATACTGATACAACTCTAAGGGCATTTAAAATTTTAATCGACGTGCTTTGTCATTTTTTCCAAACAAATGTCAAAACCGTAGCTTAATATTTAAGACGCCCTTAAAATTAGCGTTTTAGTATTCGATTCGACAACCCTAATCAAATGCTAAAGATGCATTTACATGTTCGCATGAGTGGTAAGGGATGCGAGCTGCCAGTTCAGTCTCGCAATCAACAATAGCGTTAGGCGAGGTGCAGCAAAGCGGATTCAATACACATTGTTTATGTGGTGCCAGCCCTGGTGAACAAGGCGGCACTGTATAAATGAATTGGTTCATCATCATTGAATCTTAGGCTGAGATCTGTAGAGCGCACTTTGACTTCGCTCAGACTTAAGACACTGTTAAAACGAGACAGCGTCATACCGCTGGCGTAGGTCTGTCTCGTTTTAACTGAAACTTAAGTCTAAGCAAAGTCAAAGTGCGCTCTATAGATTTTAGAGCCTCAATAGCTCAACCGGTAAAGGAGAGGACTGAAAACCGAAAGGTCGACGGTTCAAACCCCGCCCGTTGCACTATTGTCGTACCTACTCCTAGCACAAGCCTGACGCTTAGTTGGAGAGGAAAGGGGAATATTAGTCATTTAACATGGCTAATATTCTTTTGAAATAAAAAAAAATAAGAAATAAGAAACATAGTCTTCGCTCTCGTTCCGCCCCCGACTTTCGTCGAAGCCGCCGTCTAATGGCCATTGGCGAAATGAGACGCGATAGCGAATATGTAAATCCACCGTAACAAGTACAGTTTGACACTTCCCGCTAACTTTACTAAAAAAAAATGTCAGTAATAAGACGAAGTTGAGTGAACTTAGCAGGAGTTGTCAAGCCGTGCCTATTTGCATTTGAATAAGGTAATAATAATAATAATTAATCTGTCAATAAGCGATGTTCCGTGAGATGAGAGTACTATGGTGTAACAAATACACTTCACCATGTTTTGTCAATAATATTCTGCCCTCCTAAAGCTAAAGTGTCGTTAACTACCAAAACCAAGTTTCGAGATATGATCAAAAAAGCGCAAATTTATAAAGAAATGATGCCATTTGATAACTAATAAACGTATACAAAACTTGAAACTATAGAAATGTAGAGCAAACAGAGCACTTTCGAATAGCTGTATTTTTAAGTTTCTAGAGTAAATAATAATTATAGCAGGAGAGTTTTGGCTTTTTAGTCTAGCATTTTTTCTAACAATGGCTTATGTTTACATAACTTAAATGTCGTTAGATTACCCTTTAAGACGTTTATGGCTTGGATTGCATTTACTTTTTTTATCTTTTTACGGAACTTAAAAAAGTTATATAATTCCTAAAGTAAAATGACTCTAAAAGACTTTAACGACATTATATGTTAGGTTATGATCCTAAAAACTATCAATAACAAAACACTTAAATGCGGTTCTTGTAATTTAAACACATTTTAGTCTAGAAGAATAGAAATGATTTGTTTACAGTAGCGTTTTTTGGGGAGACTTGCTAAACTAAAATGTGGTTTATTACAAAAGATCGCACCGTAGCGACGTTTTAGGTTAGCATTGTTTATAAATGTTTGAGGTTTTCCAATGAAAGTAACGGTAACTACAACAATTGAAAGAGCGTCAGTCCGAAAGTGCCCATGCTCGTCTAGAATCTCTGTTCTGTACCGATGAGCAGTCAGTGATCCCTGTTCACGAGCTCCTCCAGTCCGGGAAACACACACAAGTTCGTATTTCCGTCGATTGACATGCCACCCCAGAACATGCTCGATCTTCCGCCATATTCTACTCTTTCTTCTATGCAAGCCTGAGCAAATCGTTCGCCTTGTCTTCTGTACACTCTGTTTCGCCCGTCATAACAAAATAAAGATACTCTTATCTCATCCGAGAAGAGTCCAGCCCTCCATTGGTCGAGAGTTCAACTGTTGACATGCTCACGGGCAAATTGCAACCTTTCCCTGCGATGCTATGCAGGTAATTTCCGACCCCTAGCAGGTACGCGGACCGCAATTTTCTTCTTTCGCAACCTTCTTCTAATCGTAGACGTGCTCACTGTAGCTCTGCGAACTTCTCGGAGCTGCCGTTGCAGCTTAACGACATAAAGGAATCGATTGCGCGAAGAAGATATCACAATAAAGCGGTTGTCTCTTTCGGATGTGCAGCATCGTTGACCTGATCCATGCCTCCGGATGTAGCCCCCAGTCTCTTGAAACCGTTGGAATACCCGCTGCACGGAAAAACGACTCAAATTAAGTTGCCGTGCCACATCACATTGTCGTATCCCTGATCGCAGTAGTACAACCACTTGAGCGGCTTCTTCAGCAGTAGTGTCCACCTTGAGGGTTAGTTTTCTTGCAGTCACCATCCAAACGTTGAAAAGGACACACGTTAACTGTGTGTCCTCTTCAACGTTTGGATGGTGAATGACCTTATTTTTTACTTATACTGGCCATTTTATAGCCCATGAAGTTCAAACAAGTCGTGGTCCCTATAATGAGGATTTTTGCAACATTTTCTTTGACGTACCGTATTCAGAAGGTTTATATCGTTTATGAAATGTAACTATTGTTTGATAAAAGTTCGTTAAACGTTCTTTGCATTGATATCAATACTGTTTGGGTTAGATGTACGGACAAACGAATACACAATAAAGTTACAACCTGGCGAGATGCGGGAATAGTTAGAGACATTTAAGTTATGTATTGCGGGATAGAGTCATTTCAGTCTAGGAAACAATACTTTTTTGCAAAATATAACTAAACTGTAACGCGTTTATGTGTGATTAAAGACATTTTAGTCTAGCATTTTCGTTTAAAGACATTTAAGCTATGGAATTTAAGAAAAAAACCTTGTAGCAATAAAAATTAACGCCGCTTAGAGACATTTTAGACTGGCAATGTCAGTTAAATACGTTTAAGTATTGTTATTATATAAACAGGTAGTTACTTAACGACGTTCTTCATATTGCTATATCAAAAACTACAGCAGCTAGGAAAATACCGGTTAGATTGGTCGATAGAAAAAAAAATTCTGAGTAAGATAGTGTTAAAAAGTCGAATTTGACCAAATGTTGGTTAACGACGTTTTAGCTTGAGGAGGGCAGTATTATAGACATTGATGTGTTTACTTCGTATGAATCAGGCGAGGTTATTGCGAGGCGTAAAGTTGACGGTTTGCAAGCTTCTCTCACACGCACCACTTTTCGAAGGACCACAAAAGTTTTAAGAGTAGATTTCTATCAGATTATATTATAGAGATCCATAACCGAAACTACGAAGATTCGATTCTTGGTGATCCGAGAGCACTTTGTAAAAGTTTATTTGAATAAAAAAACTTTTCCTTGTACTCGGAAAAAAAGCAAATATCAATAACTGAAATTCTGCTATCCAAGATGTTAAATAATTTAGGTTTGATCCCCGCTCCACATGAAATTTTGCTTTAGTAAAAATTATTGGGTTTTTTAGTAATAGCTGTTTATGGGTGGTTAGTTTGCGTTTTATTTATGACATATCGATAAATTGCATTCTGTGCTATGATCTATGATCTAACAGATTTCTTTGTACTAGAAATATTCAGGTTTCGCATCAGTAATTAAGAATCTGAATCTTTAGTGAAAGTTTAACTAAAACAGTTCCTACCATTCAACTGCGACGGTTTCACATCTGTGCGTTGCGAGACGGTCAAGCGGCTCTTGACGTCAAGCACGTAGTTTTGTTTTGCTTGATCAAGCTGCTTGACTGTCGCATTAAGCAGCTTGATGCGCCCGTCAAGCTTGATCAAGCAAACGACACTTTTCTCATAGCTCGAACACTGACCGAACGTCGCGTCAAGCAAAAATATAAAATCGCATCAAGCACGTAAAATGCTTGACTCAAGCGTCAAGCTAATTTTGTAAACGGTCAAAATGCTTGGTTCAAGCGAAAATATACGTGCTTGACGTCAAGCTGCTTGACCGTTATCACGGAAGCCCATAACAGAGCCATCAGCCTTCCTGCACCGCGCAACCACCTCGGGAGCCGTCTCAGTGAAACGGTAAGCGTATATGAATGTCATAGTAAAAAGGGCCCATCCGTAGAAAAGCGCGAGTATTATTTTGTGGCGCATGTGAGTTAAGCGTTACGATGTATGTACAAACAGTCAGTTGATGACGTCACAACCACGCAACGTACCGTCGCGTCCGGCGGCTTAACGTCCTCTTTGCGTTGCCGCGATAGCGTGGGCGACATGATCAGACCCTTAGACGATAACTGCAGGCGATAGGAATATAACATGGGATAGAGTATAGCGTACTACGAGGGCAGGACAAATAAATATATCCGGAAAGAAAAAATCAAATTATAACTCAAAAAAATACTAAATAATGGAGCTAGAGGCTAAGATTGCTACACATAATACTTTGACTATCAAATATAGTATAGAGAATATAGAGATTTCGATCAATAAATAATATAATAGAAAAGTTGAAGCGACAGGATACAATTGGGATGGTGCCTATGTCAAGAATGAATTATTTCTTACTAATTATTATCTTCTAAAATTCGTAAAATGTACATCCGCTGCAAGTTTTAAGTTGCTAGCCATCTTTAAAATCTTACCTATCGATTTAACTAAAAAAGTACGTCAAATCATGTCAAATGTTTATGACGTCACATCTATGTATTTCATACAAGCTCTCTTACTAAGCGAGCGTTTCTACGTTTGATAAAAAGTTGCCGATTTGACTAGTAGGCATCATCCCTATTGACTCACTTTAAGCGTATGCGCTAAGAATGTGAGTCGATTAGAATACTCGCACGTATACGTACGCAACGCTCGATTTCTAAGTCACATTTCAACATGGATCAGAGCTATTCAACTTCTGTGAATCCTTCCTGGGTTTTTGTCAAATGTCAACAGCCTCTATTATACTGCATACTAGATTGGGGTACAATGTTTTTTTGCAGCTGCAACTCGCTTTTGTTTATAACTTGCTGGTCAGTATCATACTAATTTTGAATTTTGAAGTTCATAAAACACTATTTTTTCGGAACAACCTATCCAGTACATAGTACATAGAGGTTATTGAATGTCTTACAATTTTCTCTGTGAGCGAAAGAAAGAAATTCATGTAGCACGCCATCCCACTCTTGTCGGGCCGTTTGTACGCGCTGTTCCAATTCATGAAAAGCTCCTGTATATCCAGCTGGCAGATGTGGCACATGTAGCAGCAATTCATGTACATACCTGTTGCAGCTTGCAGTGGTTGATGATGTCCTGGTCGGCGAAACAGTTCTGAGTAAAGGCGTCCAGCTGGTACATGGATACATGTAGCGACAACTCGTCCGCAACCATGTATGTACATATATACCTGTTACAGCTTGTAGAGGTGGATGATGTTCTGGTCGGCGGGGCAGCTCTGCGTGAAGGCGTCCAGCTGTTACACGTGGCACATATAGCGGCAACTCGTCTCCAACAATGTAAATACCTGTTGCAGATTGTAGTGGTTGATGATGTCCTGGTCGGCGAAACAGTTCTGAGTAAAGGCGTCCAGCTGGTACATGGATACATGTAGCGACAACTCGTCCGCAACCATGTATGTACATATATACCTGTTACAGCTTGTAGTGGTGGATGATGTTCTGGTCGGCGGAGCAGCTCTGTGTAAAGGCGTCCAGCTGGTACGTGTGACATATGTAGCGACAACTCATCCGCAACCATGTACATACCTGTTGCAGCTTGTAGTGGTTGATGATGTCCTGGTCGGCGGGGCAGCTCTGCGTGAAGGCGTCCAGCTGGTACATGTGGTACATGTAACGCCAGAGTGCGCGGAAACTCGTCTGCAACAATCCATGATAGTATCAATTTTTTTTTTTAGTATTTGTTGTTAAACAGCAATAGAAATAAGTACACATTCTGTGGAAATACAGCAATAGAAATAAGTACACATTCTGTGGAAATACAGCAATAGAAATAAGTACACATTCTGTGGAAATTTTAACTCTCTGCCTATTACGGTTCACGAGATACAGCCCACTGACAGACAGACAGACAGACGTATGGGTAGCAGAGTCTTGGTTATAGGGTCTCGTTGGCACCCTCCGGGGACGGAACCCTAACATTCTTAGGGTAGGATAGTTAAAATGAAGTAAGGCGACAGCATGGAGTAACGCTCACCGGTATTTCGAAGTCGACGAAGTATTTCCCGGCGACGCGGATGTGTTGGAGGCGCGGCATCAGCTCGCAGTCGAAGCAGCACATCGTGTCGCCTGTTAGGAATCTGTGGAACCGACATAGTTCTGGATTAGATACCAGGAAATTGAATTGCCTTTTGAATCTAATGGAACCACCAAATGTTTGTGACAAACAGCAAGCGTGTTGCTGGGTGTTTGCGTATTACCAACGCTTTGGAGCGTTCCGATTAGCAGGCAAGCCATGTGTGAGACGTCTCAGTCGCATACGACACCCGGGATCCTGAGACGCCTGTTACCTGACGCGGACGGCACCGCTGGGTTTTTTAGTTTACCAGCAAAAAGGCAAGCCATGTGTGAGTGTTTGCCAATGCTTGCTGTATGTTGTTTGGCTACAAGCGTGGAGCGCGTCCATTATAGTTATGACTAAATTACTGAGTTGAAATTTTATAAGTACTCATTCTATTTGTTAATGCGAGTCACATTACGGAATCAGTTCTACAGTCCTATTTCCCTTCCTAGAATGTCAAAGCATATTATTTACAGGCGTAGCCAACACGGACTTACCACTCCGCTGCAGCAAGCTGATCGCTCACGAACTCACGCGGGCTGCAGCGTGAAAGCATCGGAAACGACACCAACGCCCAGTGGTCGTACGCAGCGACCTTCCTGTAGTTGCAGGCGGCATTGCAACCACTGAAGAGGGCCAACGCCCTGACCAGTTACCCCGACCCTGGTCTGACAGGGTCCGGGTGGAAGACCAGACGAGAAAAATGGTTGTACCTGGTCCCCCTGCGCTCGAGCAGCGCATCGATGCGGCCGAGGTGCGCGCGCAGCGCCGCCGACTTTTGCTCGTCCTTGCGCACCAGCACCAACTTCAGCTTCGAGTACAGGTTCTCGATCAGCGACGCCACTTCTTTGTCCTGCAAGTGAACACCGACACACTCCTTAACATTAACAAAACCAAGTACATTATAATATAACCTATGCCAGGTCAAAATACATGATAGTAAAATATCAAAGCATCGTCACATCACACTAATATTATAAAGACGAAAGGAAAGTTTGTGTGTATGCAATATGCATGTGTGTATGTTTGTTACTCTTTCATGCAAAAACTACTGAATGGATTTGACTGAAATTGGGAATGGAGATAGATTTTACCCTTGATTAACAACACATAGGCTACTCCCGGAAAATCAAAAAGTTCCTACAGGATTTTGAGCCTAAATCCACGCAGACGAAGTCGCGGGTGTCAGCTACTTATCAGGTAAGAAGAATAAGTAACCGAAACTACAAAAGCTTCTTTCTTCTGTTAATAAAAAAAATCGGATCCTTTCTTAGAGGATGTGTACTCATAATAACTATCTGCATGCCAAACAGTCCGATCCATCCAGCAGTTTGAGCTGTACGTTGATATATCAGTCAGTCACCTTTTCCTTATTATTTAAATTGGTGCAAGCCCAGGGAATACTCACAATACACAAAATTATTGTACAACCAAAATGTCAAGCCTGATTATTTAATTGCATTGCATAATACGAAATTAATAAACTCACTTAACATAAATTAAAACAAATGATTTAATTTTATATTAATGAAAGTGTTAATTGCCAAATCAATATCGCTTTCCATCCATAGACAGGTTTGATCTTCCTTATGGCGATGCTATCAAAACTGGTATACTTAACGATGTAGAACCAATAAACGAGTTCGCAAATATGACATAACGTTTGCTAAACGAGGAATATTAGAAATCTGATACAGATTGCATAAAGTAAGGTGCCAATAAAAACCAGTCTTATAAATGCCGCTATTTAAGTAAATCCCAACTCCAAATAATTTCTTTATTAAAATTAGCACCATACAAGTCCACCAAAGGAAATTGGTGAAGCAACAGGTGGCTTGAAGATAGGGTGAGATACCAGTAAAATCTGTATCTAACATTCCAATTGGATGGAATAGTCCTGAGTCAGACTAGTTCTTCTAGTACAGACATCCTAACTAGTCAAAACTTCTGTTATAGGATCTATCACCCACCTGATGGATGGATGAGTGGGATAGCTCATAATATAGTATGGGGCTATTTTAGCCGCATCGATCGGAGTACCGGAAACCTGGTTCTTTATGCTAGCACCCTTATATGAGAGCTCATAGATAGTATGGGGCTATTTTACCCGCATCGATTAGAGTACAGGAAACCTGGTTCTTTTTGCTAGCAGCCTTATATGAGAGCTCATAAAATAGTATGGGGCTATTTTACCCGCATCGATCGGAGTACCGGAAACCTTTTTCTTTATGCTAGCACCCTTATATGAGAGCTCATAGATAGTATGGGGCTATTTTACTCGCATCGATCAGAGTACAGGAAACCTGGTTCTTTATGCTAGCACCCTTATATGAGAGCTCATAAGATAGTATGGGGCTATTTTACCCGCATCGATCGGAGTACCGGAAACCTGGTTCTTTATGCTAGCACCCTTATATGAGAGCTCATAAGATAGTATGGGGCTATTTTACCCGCATCGATCGGAGTACCGGAAACCTGGTTCTTTATGCTAGCACCCTTATTTGAGAGCTCATAAGATAGTATGGGGCTATTTTACCCGCATCGATCAGAGTACCGGAAACCTGGTTCTTTATGCTAGCACCCTTATATGAGAGCTCATAAGATAGTATGGGGCTATTTTACCCGCACCGATCGGTACCGACCCGCACAGATTTTGAAAAAAAAAAAAAAAACTTATTTGCCACGTCAATAGAACATGTAAGAACGTCTTACCTGTACAAAAAGATTGTGTCCACCAGGCACTGATTTCATGATATGCCGCTCGATTTTCTCATTTTCAAGTATGGCAAGACCGTTGTCGATGAGTATGGGCGGATGTGTCGCTTCGAAGTTGGTGCGGAAGTCTGGCGGAGGCTTTTGCATGTCCACTGTTGTCACCTGCAAATGTTGAAAAACAACAAGTGTAAATTAAAAATTTATAACACCCCCGACAAGTAAAGGTTACAGTAACTAGAAAAGAGCTGATAACTTTCAAACGGCTGAATCAATTTTCTTGGATTATGGTTAAGAACACTCTCGATCAAGCCATTTTTCGAACAAAAAAAAATCTAAATTAAAATCGGTTCAGTAGTTTAGGAGCTACGATGCCACAGACAGATGCACAGATACACATGTCAAACTTACAACACCCCTCTTTGGGTCGGGGGTTTTATTATTCATCAATCACAATAAATTGAATGATGTCACATTTATACAGGAAGAGCTTCTAGCTCCCTTAGCACGAAATTTCAGACCATGACTTTGCTACAATCACATGTGATAATTACATGTAATTCAACAGCAAAAATTTTTTTTTTGGATTTAACATTTGTCAGGTCGAATTTTTCGTGAAAATGTAGCCTATGGCACCCGGATCATAATAACGAATCGATTGACACTTCATTCATCAAAATCGGCTCAGTAGTTTAGGCACTACGGTGGAACACACAGCTACATACATAGACTGCTAAAATTCTAACCCTTCCTTTTGGCTTTGCCGTGTTCGGGTTAACATATGGGTGCTAGCCCACAGCCTAACAGTTTGTGTGATACAATTTTTATTCATTGATTGATCTCATAAATATGATCACATTTTCTGCAGAGATATGAAACAGTAGCATGATTGTGATTTAGCCACGAAAACAAGATATATATAAAAAATATAATCCACATAATTATCTAGAACTAAAGAAAAATTTAAGTGGTACAAAATTGGTTTCGCTTACTTTTAGACTGATGGTTTTAAGTTCTGCCAAGAGGTATAGGTCCATGAAGTACTCCTGGCAGAAAAGGCACGCACCTTTCCGCCTGCCATCGATGGTTGATGCCTGTAAATTAAGAAAAGATCATAGTTAATAGCTAGTTAATTAGAGAGCCTCGATAGCTCAATGGGTAACGGAGTGAACCGAAATCAGAAAAGTCGCCGGTTCAAACCCTACCCGTTGCACTAACAATTGTCGTACCTATTCCTAGCAAGCTTTACGCTTAGTTGAAGGGGAAAAGGGGAATGTTAGTCACCATGATAAACTTAGTTAATATTCTTTAAAAAAAAAATTGAGCACATGAGATTGAGGATAAAAGTACGCGGGGCCTTCGTCCATAAAAGAGGCGGTAAAATTGTTTGTGCAGTCAGTTTATAATTTACGAGTATCCTACGAGTATGAGGTCAGCTTTCCGATATCTCTGGCAGTTTTATGAGAATACCTTTAACGACGGCTACACACTAGGCTATTAACGAAATTAGATACAAATAAAATTAATGCTATAACAATTCTATAAAAACATAGTATTTTTTAATCCAATAATAGGCAGGCTGACCATCATCTAACCTGATCGAAATTAACCACATAATATGGTCGAAGATGGGATAGTTACTTTTTATATTATTTAGCCCTTGAAAAGTAATCCCTTGATTGCAATCTCCCCGATCGGTGCAGTTTTAGATGGAAACGGACTAACCTGAAAGGGTTATACCAGTTTTGTTAAACTCATACCCCTTATGGGAAGCTAAGTACCAGAATTGGCGATACAGATGTCCGGCAACTGAACAATTCAATCTGATACAAGTGTAAATTAAAAATTTATAACACCCCCGACAAGTGAAGGTTACAGTAACTAGAAATGAGCTGATAACTTTCAAACGGCTGAACCGATTTTCTTGGATTATAGCTAAGAACACTCTCGATCAAGCCACCTTTCAAACAAAAAAAAAAACTAAATTAAAATCGGTTCGTTAGTTCAGGAGCTACGATGCCACAGACAGATACACACGTCAAACTTATAACATCCCTCTTATTGGGTCGGGGGTTAAAAATATAATCCGACAAATGAATCCTTCATTTAGATACAATTTTTATATGAAATTCCTCTCACATTCTCCCGCAATGACATAATTATGTTCAATGTTCATAGTTGGTAGTTGGAATAGTGAACAGAGATCGCGATCCTGGAAGCAATTTTCTACGTCAGTCGAAACGTAAGATGAAAACCTTCATTGAATATTCATGCAGCCATTGTTTCGTGACACGATGCCCCGTGACCGATCGTAACGACTTACCTACGACGGTTTAACAAAAAGCAATTACTTTAGATGTACCGACGTGGTACCGACTATTGTCAACTACCTATTAGAGCTTGTCTAATATCAGTTGTTTTATATAAATTGTGAACTATACGACCAAGGAAGCAAGTAGGTAACTGCTCATGCTGTACAAGAATCGAAGAAATGCGTTGCTGACTTTATCTGCTCGTCTCATGAGTTGACCCAAGTCGGTAACTGCATGGGTGACTGACTTTGGAGGTCCGTATTTGGCCTTTTCAGTGGCAGTGGGCAGGCCATGTCTGTCGTAGAGGCGATGGCCGCTGGAGCCGGAAAGTCCTTGAGTGTGAGTTAGTCCTTGAGTAGTGTGGGACGCCCTCCAGCACGATGGACCGACGATATAAAGCGGCTGGCGGGAAGTCGCTGGATGAGGAAGGCTGAGGACCGGGTGTGGTGGCGCTCTTTAGGGAAGGCCTATGTCCAACAGTGGACGTCCGCAGGCTGATGATGATGATGATGATAATGATTTGGCCTTTTCGTTTCCTCTGTGCCTCGGAGAGCACGTTAAGCCGTCGGTCCCGGTTATTATAACTAACATCTGATAATAACTGTAAAAACCTAAGAATCGAAATTTCGTTCTCTTAGTAAGTTGTATGCGGAGGGATCTGGGAACCTACCGCATTATTATCCCAAGAGAACTCCTGCCATTATGTGATGAATGGAAAGGAGTCACGACCCTCAGCAATGAAGGAATAAGACTAAAAAGAACGAATAAGTTGAACCCGTAAGTGACACAGGCTTTGTAGGATGAATTCCACTGTTTTCACCTAGGTGATATCACCAGAGTGATCAAAGTGAAACAAAGTGGAATCATATCTTGAGAATTATTACACCTGAAGATTAGTGTAACAACGGAGCGGCCAGTACTTGTTTTGTTTTTTTTTTTCACATATTTTGGTAGAAATTTGTAACAATTGTCTCCTTTAGTTGAGCAAAATAGTATACTGTATCAAACATTGTGAGAAAATAAGCTCCTCTACTATGTACCAGTTATGCTAGCTATGCAGATTAGATTAGATTTTTATCAATTGCAAAATTGTATGTACAATGGGTCTTAAAATTATTACTCAGGAACGTATTTATGTGAGATTTACAATAGATCTCCCATTTAGTTTAGTGTATAACTAGGTACTATGACAATATTATCATGTCTGCTCTCATATCTACGAGTGATAATTACGATATCAGTTAGTTCTCTTCACAGACTGTTATTTTCATTCAATTCGATGCTTTTCAAAGTTCAAGCCAAAAGTACTTTGTTAGAATACCTACCATTTCTCTTGGAAATATTCTTTGCTTACTTATTCATAAGATTACCAACTAAAAGAGAAATACAATTGACAATAAAACGATTATTAAATAAAAGAACGGTAAAAACCGATATTACTGGTTTAGTTATAGACGTTAGTAATTGTCGGGTTTAAATTAAAATGCCGAGGAACAAGTTGTAGTAACTTTTACTTTATGGAATACTGAACGATTAGTGAACGGAGCTTTTCCTTGGGCAGCATAGAAAGTAATCACTCGATGCTTGTTAGGTAATAAATTACTTGATTACGAGCCGTGAGCCGTCCCAGGTAATTGATTTGATTTTTGTGATTTTACGACCGTTGACCGTTACCGTTTTTTACAGACTCTGTACCCTACTTCATGCCACATCTCTATGTGGTCCTACTCATTTTTCTAAAAAAAAAACAACCAATACGGTTCAGTAACCCCAAAAGTTGATTTTCTTTTTTTAGCGATTCTTAATTCATTTAGATGATGTCTTGGGTCTTTATTTTATTAATTACCTTTGCAATTATGCTACTCAGCAATATGTTTACCTAATTGGTTTCTTCGCAATACGTATTTCTATATACTTTTCCTACTACTTGATGATTTGTAAGTTTTCCGTACTACCTATTCGAGTGCTCCATATTTGCCTATAATTCTTAACTCTTATTTTTCTAACTTTCTGAACTTGATATTTTTGTTATTTATTATATTTTTTATCCTTCTATTAACTACAGTGCGATACGTTGCGATAAGCTAGTCTGCAGTCAAAATCCAAAAATCAAAACCTTACTTGTGAAAACTTATCGTGACCGTATCTCCCAGAACGTTATTTTAGCGTACTTCCGGTATGCTTCCCTTCCCTTTGTTAGAGCAAAGACTAAAAAGCGATAGTTATTAGTCATCGGCCATCGGGTTCTCTACATTGTTCCACTGAAGTGTAGGCAGTCGGGCTAACAAGGGCTCTTTGATCCCTCATGAGTCATGAACCACTGACTTGAGAGGATTTGGGGTCAAAGGGCTCAAACGAGCGCTGATTAGAACCGCTTTCTACCGCTTCTCTACATGTAAATAGATGTGTGATTCACCGTTAACGCAGGTGTAGGTTCTGTTTATGAGGCCATCACTACTCTACCTCAAATATAATTCTAACGACAGAATTGGAAACCTCATTATTATAACTGTACATTTGATAGATTTATAATATATTTTAGTAAAATCATTAACTTTGCGCCTATTGAAATAACGCTAAAAACTGTGAACTTTACTGCATTGCCGGTTTATAATTGGATTTTAATAACTATAAGTAAAAATATTTGACAGTTCAATTAGTTTTTATAAAAATCATTTGTTTTATTAAATCAAGTTGTTGCGGATAGGATTTTTGCTTTCGCAACTAAGACCTACCTTACCTTGCCTAAGAAGTACCTTTTCCCTTCTGACGATGTCTTGCAGAATTTTATTTGAGTTAAATTTTAGAGTATTCGTTTTCTGGTATTTACGTATGCGGCATGCCATTCATCTTTTGTTCTTCAGCGGTACCTCGACAGCAAATTTTCGTCAGATTTCAATCGTTTATATTAATCTATCTTTAAGAAGTATCTCTACTTGTCTTTGAGCAACAAAAATTGTCTTTGCTTTAATGTTTTCAGCATTATTTCTTCGAGTTTCCTATCGCTTTTATTTAACTGATATTTTTCTTGTCTTCAAACAATTGTTTAAAGCGAACGGAAGATGATTGAACAACAATAGACATATAATAACTGTGTACCTAGCAATTATACTAAACGCTAGAGTTTCTAGCGCGATACCACTTTAATAATAGACCTGTGGTGTGACGAGCGAAATATGTTTATTTCCAACGTGGATATTGTTTTCATTTGCATGCGACGCTGGTCTCTACATCGCGGAACGTAGAGTGACCAACATGTTCTTTACTCTAGAGACGGAAATAAACATGGGATAAAACATGCTAGATACATATTGGCAACTCCTATTTTTAACCCCCGACCCAAAAAGAGGGGTGTTATAAGTTTGACGTGTGTATCTGTGTATCTGTCTGTGGCATCTTAGCGCCTAAACGAATGAACCGATTTTAATTTAGTTGTTTTTGTTTGAAAGGTGGATTGATCGAGAGTGTTCTTAGCTATAATCTAAAAAAATTGGTTCAGCCGTTTAAGAGTTATCAGCTCTTTTCTAGTTTTCTTGTAGAAAAGAAGGTTAGATAACCGTTAGGTTCATAATATTATGTCAATAGACAAATGTCAAGCTGTCAAGATGGACGTTGCCTAAATACATAATTATTTATTTGATTTGAAAATGATGTTTTGGAAAACTCAGATACTTTGGATCGTCGGGGGTGTTATAAATTATTAATTTACACTTGACGATACAGGAAATGGATTGTGTAAAGATTAAATCCATAGCGTCATCTAACCCTCACTGAATTTATTTAAGTACAGTATACATCCTGTTGCTATTGATTGCATATACATAATGATTACCAAAACATTTTGCGAGTCATGTGGTCTAATCAAGCTCTATTTATCGTATTTGCACAAATTCAGAAAACTCTGAGGACCAAATGTGGTAGCGCTCTTTGGGAAGGCTACGATCACCAGTGGACGTCCGCAGTCTGAAATGATGATTGATGAGGTATCTATGTATGTTGTTAATTCATTTCCATTTTCCATCTAGATTGCAAGTGCATCATTGCTAATCAGATAACAACAGATAAAATTATGGTCAACACCACGATTTGCAAGCAAGTTTTTGAGGTATTAAGCGGTTTTCCGACTTGTCCTTCACAGCGTCACTCGGAAGTGGCAAGCGAGAGAAGAGGTGTAGAACTCGAAGACAAATGCTAATGAGAAAATATAAAGAGGAAACAAACAGAAAACTGTTTTGGAAGATATACCACTGGGGAAACCGCTAAAAGTCTAGTTTTAGACATCACAAGCGCACACAATTAATGGGTTCCATTACTTCCACAGAGCACAAAATGAAACATGGTGTCTGCGTAACCAATGACTGGGTAAAGTAGAAACCAGGTGGTGCGATGGTGCGTAACGCACCTACATACAACGTGACGCACTTCGTATTTACGATTAGAAACCGCAGACAATACAATTGATGTACTGGACACGGTGGTGTCATGAAAACCTGGCGGCGTCCTTTCTCATATTTGCATGCCAGCTTAACGCCTGATTGATTAGTGATGTAATTTGTATGGTAATCAGTCACACGAGCGTATATTGTACTTGGATGCATATATAAAAATTATGTAGGTATCTAGCAAGGAAACCTATTCGTACATACAAATATTATAAATGCAAAAGTGTGTCTGTCTGTCTGCTAGCTTATCACGGCCCATCTATTTAACCAATGTGGATATTTGGTACAGAGGATAGCTTGCATCCAGGTAAGAACATAGGCTACTTTTTGTCCAGGAAAATCAAACGGTTCCCACGGGATTTTTAAAATGAAGTCGCGGGCTTAATCTAGTACATAATAAACCTGTTTCAGGATTAGGTTCAAGTTCTCATATTCCTTAAAACTGAACATATTTGCTATAATTATAGTCACGGATATATTTTATAACTAGATGATATCTATGACTCTTTGATTTTCCGGGATAAAAAGTAGCCTATGTCCGTCTCATGGATGCATGTTATCTCTGTACCTCGGTTTAGCGGATGGACCATGAAAAGATAACAGACAGTCAGACACATAATAGTTATTACTTTTATTAGTATGTGGATTATAGTAGGTATATTATTTATTACTAGATGATGCCCGCGGCTTCGTTCGCGTGGATTTAAGTTTTTCAAAATCCCGCGGGAACTTTTGATTTTCAGGGATAAAAAGTAATGTTAGTTCTGTAGTAATGTTGTTAATCTAGGGCATAATCTACCTCCATTTCCAGCCAAACCCGTCCGGTAGTTTTTGTGTGAAAAAACATATATTACATACTACACACAAACTTTCGCCTTTATATTACCTGTGATTGTTTTCGACTATTGTTCTCATTGATTTCATTATTCTCGGACAAAAATAGAAAAGCATCAAGGATGCACAACAGCGCTGCAATTCATCTAAAAATAACGAGGAATACTTCTGAGCATTTTAGCTCAGAAGTCAAGTATCACTCTTAGATATTCTTAGCCCATTAAATTACAATAAAAAAGTACATACATAAATATTATAAGTAACGTATAATGATTCATAATGATCTGCTTGAGGAACTAGCACGCTGTGACGGATATTATAATTAAATAATTTATGATTAGGTAATAGTAAACATTCCTTTTGAACACATTCGACATTCCTTTCGACGTCCTACCCGGCGCCGTGGTATGCGCTGTGGTTTTATTTAGTGGGAGGGTCCGAGTTCGATCCCCGGCAGGGGTTTTGATTCTACATACGCGGATGAAGTCGCGGGCATCATCTAGTCTAAATACCTATATAAAAGGATAGCTGACTGAATAAATGAATGACTGGCTGACCGACTGATTGATTGATCTATCAAAGCACAGCTCAAACTACTGGATGGATCAGGCTGAAAGGCATGCAGATATCTATTATGACATAGACATCCGCTAAGAAAGGAGTTTTGAAAAACCCCCAAGGCGGTGAAATAGGGGTTTGAAATTTGTGTAGTCCACGCGGACGAAGTCGCGGGCATAAGCTAGTCTGACATAATATGGATAGATCAATTTTTAAATTCGGCCGTAAATAGATAAAACCTACTGTAAAATAATTCTTACAATCAACTACCAAGATAAACTAGTTGTACGCCGTGCCGTAACAATACTAGGAAGTAACGGTGCTCTGCCACGGGGCGTCGCTGCAGCTAAGAATGCCACTAAAACAACCAATAAATTGCAACGCCAATTTTAGAGCCTCAATAGCTCAAAGGTTGAGGAACGGACTGAATTCCGAAAGGTCGGCGGTTCAAACCCCACCCGTTGCTACTCCTAGCACAAGCTTTACACTTAATTAGAGGGGAGAGGGAAGTATTGGTCATGATCAGCATGGCTAATATTCTTTAAAAAAACGACATAAAGCATCCTACTCACGACACTTTGCAAGGGCCGATTAAGGCTAAAAAAGGGAGGATCCAAAACATGTGTGTTGTCATTCTAGGTCGGATCCTAGATCGCTCTCTAGATCGGCCGGCGCGGCTAGAGCAGATATATGCATCCGATATGATAGACCCATGTGTAGGGAGCACACTAGATCGCTCCAATCTAGCTACTTCCTAAATCACTCCTGCCGCACTGTCGTGAATAGAATGCTTAACATAACTCAAAAGCTAGTGGACATTTCAATTATGTCCTGGTTGGACTAGTATTTAAAACACTTAACAATTTATTGACCTGGTCTCGCTGAGATCTATAGAGTGTACTTTGACTTTGCTCAGACTTAAGTTTCAGTTAAAACCAGACAGATTTATACCCGCTATTTAACTCTGTCTCATTTTAACTGTGTCATAAGTCGAAGCAAAGTCAAAGTGTTCTCTATTGATCTCAAACTTATGGCTTGTTTGATTCTGAAATCTACAGAGTGCACTTTAACTTTGCTTGCACTTAAGTTTTAGTTAAAACGAGACAGATTTATGCCAGCGGTATAACTCTGTCTCATTTTAACAGTATCTTAAGTCTAAGCAAAGTCAAAGAACTTAAACTTATTGCTTGTTTAAGTGGAAGTGTGGCCTCTCAAGTCTCAATCGTAACACGAGAATAAGCCGTGGGGCAACCAGGCGTGGCAAACAAACAACCAAGTCAATGACACCACCCGAACATACAGCCACTTTCAGTTTCACGAAAACGAAAGCAGCTCATACATCTCCTGTATGTAGCAAACGTGCCATTTTTGTTTGGACTACTGCTATTCGCAAGCAAAAACTCGATAATCCGTCACGGAGCTATGCGCCGGTGCATCTAGGCGGTCTAACTTGAGTGTCAACGGAGAATTTATGTGCTTCCATTTCTTCATTTTATTTTATTCAGGTACAAGCTCTTGACTGAAACCTCACCTGGTGGTAAATGATAATGCAATCTAAGATGGAAGCGGACTTACCTGGGCGGGGTATGGCAGTTTTTATTAAACCCATACCTCTTTGGTTTTTACACGGCATCGTACCGGAACGCTAAAACGCTTGGCGGCATGGCTTCGCCGGTAGGATGGTGCTAGCTAAAATTTGTTCCTAAAATATGGTATTTGGGTATGGTGAAACTTCAATTTTATTAGTTTCAAGTTTCAACAACGCTATAATAAGTCACTTTGAAGGTTCATCTACTAAAAATAATTTGATTGGCTGCCATATCAACGTATAGGTCAAAGTGTGGGCTTATAAACATGAAAAGTACATAGACACAGACGAAGTGTATTTTGAGAAATTCCACATGGATTTTTAAGACCTAATCCTAGCGGACGAAGTTGCGGGAAAATGCTTATAAAGAATTATCTTTTTGTCCCATTTCCGTCATAATATCAAGGTTAATATACTTAAGTTACTATACTCCAATAACACCCAGCAATAAAAAGATGATAAGTAACTACGTTCACCTGGATCAAAAGCATAGTTTTCGCTACTAGCTAAAAATTAATATCCAAAGAGGATCAACCTATGGAGTAGAATTAAGAGAGATTTTACCAGCATCCAAAGACCATTGACCCGCGTCGGGAAAAGCGACCAGCACTTGACCACGGCCCAACCGGCGAACCTTACAGACCGTGAAAGTGTGGTCTCTAATTACCTGCAGGCTGCAACCCGTCTCTCCTTACAAGCTAGAATGTCTTTGGTATTTGTAACTCCATCTATGTAGGTTTCATAACTGGCGGCTTTATTATTAATCGATACAGGTTTCGTATTGGTAACTAACTAGTGGGAAATATTTCCGTTTTATTTCTAAATGAGACCAACAAACATTCTAGCAAACAATCTTTTTAAAACACAGGCTAGAAATATAAGCACAAAAAGGCGCGGGCAATATCAAAAGATGGTTTCTTCAAGAAGTGTTGAAGTTTTTGCATTATTAGTTTCAACTACGTCTATGGGAATAAAAGATAGCATAGAAATACTTTTCATTGAAAAGTTTATTTCGATTTAGTCAGAGTGATCTAAAATGAGTGAGGTCTCGGTTTGATTCTAAATCGATATCTGTAAAATTAGCAGGTATTTGAGCACTAAGAGTAACAAGAAAACAAGGATTTAAAAGCATTGTAATATTTAAAACTCTTTGCCACCTGTTACCATGACGGCCCAAGTCACATACCTAGTCGTTACATAGCCTACATTTGACGCCTGCCAATGCAGGTGACGCCTCGACAAAGGCAAGCAGTGCAAGTAGTTAGTAACTTTGCCCGTAACTCACAAGAAATATCGTGAGGAAAATCACACATACAAAACAAATTAATTATAGGAATTCTGCTATGTAATGCTTGTTTTCAACTATCAATTACTCCCAACAAGTAAAACGGACAGTCCTCAATTAGACGGACAATATACACTGAAAGTGTAAAGCCAATGACATAACAACAAATGAAGATCTCGCATGTACCAGTCGAACATCTGTCTGCGGCGCCGCGGGTTGAGTTTGATAAATGGCCTTCTTCAGTTTAAAGCTGATCGCACATAACAACAACCGCAAGCAACGCAATTAGTCCTGGAAATCATCAAGCTACAGGGTGACGATCGAAAGCACCGCAGAAAAAATCGTGACGTCACTAGCAGTATTCACATCTCACATACTTGGTAGGTTCGTGTCTGCTGCAGACTGTACTAACAAGGTGTAAATTAAAAATTTATATACCCCCGACAAGTGAAGGTTACAGTAACTAGAAAAGAGATGATAACTTTCAAACGGCTGAACCGACTTTCTTGGATTATAGCTTAGAACACTCTCAATCAAACCAAGCCACCTTTCAAACAAAAAACACTGAATTAAAATCGGTTCATTAGTTTGGGAGCTACAATGCCACAGACACACACGTTAAACTTATAATACATATTAACAACCCTCTTTTTGGGTCGGGGCTTAAAAAATGTTTTGCTTTCAACGAGTGCGGCTTCCACTGTAATCTGCGATCAGCATTACACTGGACGTTCCTGAAAGAAGCATCGCGTGACGATTCGTTTCGGTCAGAGTGAAATTCGACATTGTCCGCAATCCGCATTGCTCGTATCGTTTCCGCGCGCGCGGTCGCGTGGACTGAACACGAGTTGCAACTTTATTCATTTCTTTGGTTGAAGGCATTGCAGCTTCAACGAAACCAGTTGACAACTGCTGCTGCCAATGAAATAACTCTAACGTAAAAAAAAATCTATGAATAGACGGCTTTTAGAAATACCATTATTCTAAAGTAAACTTACGAACAAAAAACATAAAATCGAAGTTAATTGAATCGAAGTTAGTTTAATTGAAATTCCATGCAATTCAGCTCAGAGGATCACCGCGCCGCCTTTGCAATACAAGTCTATTATTTATTAGTCCTACGAAATAGCGGTGGTCGTCTCGGCTGAAACGCATGGAAAGTTAAGTTTTAGGTATTTAAGTTTCATTTATTAGTATAAGTTTTTGTATTCATTCTGTGTACTGTGTTTGCGCTATAACCATAGTCCCGAATAAAAGAATATTTATTGATTTTATTTATTCATTTATTTAAGTTTAAGCTGCAGAGAGGTCTAAACTTAAAACACTACTTTTACTAAACCGATTTCGTTCAGATGTGAGTACAATTAAATAGGTACTTAGTTAAAGTTGATATTAATGAGACACTATAGCAAAATGTATATAACTAAATCATTGTTGATGAGAATGAAATAAGACGATAAATTGAATGGGAAAGAAATCTAGAATGTCTAGAATATGAAAGGCTTTTACAATACTATTTTGTTTATTTGTTTTTATATAGGCACGTGTCTGACCGGCTGACCGCAATTTCACCTGAAGAAAGTTATTGATGAAGTTGAAACAGACAATGCCAATAAAATTGCTTACTACTAACTTTAAAAATAGATAGTAGAAATAGGTGTAGATGCCAAAAACTATCTTCTCTATCAGAAGAGAGTTTTTTCGTTTGCGACAAATAGATATCTCAGAAAAAGCTTTCCATGTATGAGTACACGACAGGTCGAGATGGCTCTCGGGGTATTGTATTGGTAAATATTAAGACATTGGAGCCGTCGAGAATAATAAACTAAGATGAAGAAAAACATTGATGAGAAGGTTTCGTACAACGGGATCCTATTGGACAGCCTCCGCTGTCCATCCATCTGTCCGTCCGTCCGTCTGTCTGCCAGCGGGCTGTATCTCGTGAACCGTAATAGGTACTTAGAAAGTTGATATTTTCACAGAATGTCTATTTCTATTGCTGCTATATGATTGCCGCCAAGAAAATTAAAAAATATTCTTGTATGATGGTACGGAACCCTTCGTCTGCGAGTCCGACTCGCATTTATCAGATTTTTTGAATTCGGTGATGGAAACAAGCAATTGCATCATCCCTCAATATTATGGCCGTATAATACATAATATATTATGCTCATATAAGGATGAGTTGTTAAGTAAACATAATGTAGGCCCCGGAAGTAGGAAGGCGTGGTCAGTTGCACAATCTGACTGTCCGGTGCCGTAATAATGTCGCCATATCTAGCTGGGCAAGTGCCATCTTTACCACAATTCACTCTGTCTTTATTAAACCATTAACACATATAGTTTTACAAACATTTCCGATAACTTTTGATTAATAGAAACAACAGAGTAGAAACAAACAAGATAAGAAGCTGATGCCGATGACTTTGGAAATATTTTTCCTCGAGATGAACTAAATGCTACTTTTGTAATGCTATTTTAGATGGTGAATTAAAAAAATTAGCATAGTTTAGTAACAATGCTTTATTAGATAGAAATGCTGCCATAACTACTTCAACTATACGGCCTAATTTACACGAGAGCTTTTAATGTCCGTTAAAAAGCGTCCACAAAATCCCAAGTATCTGTTCACATGTCAACGCTTTTTTAAAAGCTTCTCTCTAATCGTGCTCTTAGGCAGAGATCTATAGAACGCACTTTGACTTTGCTCAGACTTAAGACACTGTTAAAACGAGACAGCGTTATACCGCTGGCATCAATCTGTCTCGTTTTAACTGAAACTTAAGTCTAAGCAAAGTCAACGTGCGGTCTATAGATCTCGGCCTTAGAACCAGTCACATTGATCAAATGACAAAGCAAAAGAAGTGCAAGCTCATATCATCCCTTATCCACCGTCATCTAAATAATGCGAAGAAAATATATAAATTCCAATGATTATTGTTGCACACGAGATAAATATTTGAACTTGAGTATACGTAGAACATTCTTAAGACTTTAATGGAATAACTTCATTAGTAATGCTTAAAGCAGCTTAGGTATCGCACAATCGGTTTTATTCTAATACTCTAAACGTATACGCATACAAGAAACTTGTTTTTAGGGTTCCGTATCTTCCGTAAAAGGAAAAACGGAACTCTTATAGGATCACTTTGTTGTCTGTCTGTCCGTCTGGCGTGTCTGTCTAAAAAACCTATAGGGTATTTCCCGTTGACCTAGAATCATGAAAGGCAGGTAGGTAGGTCTTATAGCACAAGTAAAGATAAAATCTAAACCCTGGGAATTTGTGGTTACATCACAAAAAAAATTAAAATGTGTTCATGAACAAATAATTACTGTTTTCAATTTTAGAAATAAGATAACTATACCAAGTGGGGCATCATATGAAAGGGCTTAACCTGTACATTCCAGAGCAGATTTTTATTCATTTTTATGCATAACAGTTTTTGATTTATCATGCAAAATGTCGGAAAAATACCCGAGTGCGGAACCCTCAGTGCGCGAGTCTGACTCGCACTTGGCCGGTTTTTTCTCTACAAAAAAATCTTTCAACAATTTTCTTCTCTGCAATGTCTTTGTTCAAAAGTGCAAAAGTTCACGAACGAGCACCGTAAAATCTCCAAATAACTTTTGCAAAGGCAAGAAACTGTTACAGAGACAATAGGGATGATAACTACTAGTCAAATCAGCAACTTTTTATCAAATGTCAAAACGCTTGCTTAGTGAGGCAGCTTGTATGAAAAACACATGATTATGTGACGTCATAAACGTTTGACGTAATTTGACGTATTTTTTTAAAATTAAATCGATAATTAAAAAAGGTTAGCAAACTTGAAACTAACGGGGGATAATATTACGAATTTTTGATTTTAATAATTCCTAAGAATTAGAAATAATTTATTTTTGACATAGGTATTCATTATCTCAATTGTTGTTCGCGTGTGTAACCCCTTAGTTTCTTGCATACAAATAGCAGTGATATCTATGCCCAAGATCTAAAACGTCGATTCCAAGAGATCCAACATAAGGTCAAAGAATCCCTGGACCCGGGACTTGGTACTTGGAAGTATTTTCAATAGCTTCATCTAGGGATCTATAGTTGGACGGTATAAAAAGAAATGCTTAATTATCCCTATCAAAGCGCAGCGATTAGAACATAACTTGATACAATTCTTCATTTTTTACCTTTGCATTTTTACAATGTGTACGTTTTTGTGTACATCATTATCAGTGTTATTTAATGCTCCTGAGTTCGAAGTCCTAACATAGTATATGTATAAATTTTCTTCAAAGAGATCATATTAAGCTACTAGCTGATGCCCGCGACTTCCATTGCCGTGGATATAGGTTTTTTAAAAGCCCGAGGGAACTCATTGATTTTCTGGGATAAAGGAGATGTGCTAATCCAGGGTATAATCTATTTCCACTCCTTTCGGCCAAATGCGTCCAGTAGTTTTTGCGTGAAAGAGTAACAAACATCCATCCATACATACAAACTTCCGCGTTTATAATATTAGTAGGATGATATAGAGCTTTTAATTTCAAATCATAATCAATAAGAACCTTTTTCGGCACCAATTTTTGGTCTAAAACCGGTAATTTTAAGAGTTAAGAGTTTGTGCATAACCGAGCAGCAACAAAGGCTCTAATGGTATTAACAAGTCAAACAAATTACTTGGTTATCTCTTAATTAAAATGCGCCTACCCTACTATTCTCAGTAAGCTTTATATCAGCGATATTACGAAAAAACTGACTCATGAATTTAATTTTATACACATGGCAGCAGGATGTTCTGCTGTTTACCCGTTGTATATAAAATCATTGTAAGTTTAGATTTTAGAAGAATAAGCGGTAGGTACTTTACCAATGGTTTCATCTAATAGTATCAATTATATATTTACGTATTTTTTTATTCTCAATCCGAGTTCCTTACTTGTTGGTAGTTTTTTATGATCTCAAAAGGAGCTTGAAAAGTTAATTTGAATAATTTTATAGTTATTGGCAATTTTAATTCACCTGCGATAACTATTAGAAAGTTATGATTTTTTAATGGATATCAACTGAACCGACAAGTCCTGTCTCCTCATTAAAATATATTTTTAGCTCTTTTAAGAAACTTTTATTATGTTTCTAAACTTAATATCTCAGTCTTGGTTTTTGGACTTTGCCATTCCCGCTATCTAAACATTTTCGCGCAAAAAATTACACAAGATTAAATTTAAATTTAAAAATTCTCAAATCCAAATATATAATCTGAAAGGATATGCCCAAAATAAGTTGCCTGACTAATTCTCTACCATCTGTTCTGCAATATGGCCTTATATTGTTTACTTTGTTACTCCCGCTCGTTTTATAACAAATTCTGGTGATCTCAGCACTCAGCAGCTATGGTATAGTCATGTGTGATGATGACAATGACATCACGACCTCGCCTCACCATATAGACGTTCATGGAATGATTGCTGAAGGAAATTCTAAACACGTCAACACAAAGGTTCTCAGCTTTATTCATAATCGTTATCCTTTTGATATTAATAATGACATACTATTTGACGTCAGAATTCTGATCATAACAAGTGTCAATGATTCAGAGGAGCTATTTGTTAATAGTTGATTCGGTTTTACTCAAATGACCAAGAGTAAAATTGATGCTTCCTTTTGCAAGGCATTGTAAAAGGGACGGTATTATTTTAGAGCTTTGTCATTTTTACATTACTAAATTAGCATGATATTGATCTAAATTGAATGAAATAAAAACAGTCAGTCTTCTTATTCAAATAAAAATGTTCAAATTCCTTGAATAAAAAGACTTTCAGACTAGTGCTTTCGTCAGATGATTCTACCACCTGCCCGGCTAGCATGGACAGTAGATAAAAATTATATCCCCGATTATATCCACTGATTTCTATGACATCAGTGGATATAATCGGGGGATATAATTTTTATCTACTGCCCATGCTAGCCAGGCTGGTACGGAATGCCCTTCCTACCGAAATGAATCGGTAAGAAACTTGGCGGTTGCTCTTTATAGATATTTAATTTACCTTTAGATAATTTTACAGATTGCTAAATTTATTAGTTTGATATTATTATCAGCCAACTTCAATTAGGTAAGCTTAAGTCACAAAGATATTGTATTGAAAATAAAGAGGCCCTAAGCTTATCTACTTGAGAAAGGTTAGAAGCATGGAAAAGGCTATGCCGCCGAAGGCATTTGAAGAGAATTCGGAAGGTTTAGCAACATAGAAAGGATTTTACATACACTTGACCTTATACGTTGCGAAAGACACGAAACAAACCGGGTCGAAAACGTGAACAGCCTGTTTATATTGTCAAATTGTGTTAACCAGTTGCTGCACGATTTATAGCTACAAGCAGCTCATTGGGTGGCATACTTAATAAGAGATAGTTGACGGAAGTAACTACATATAATTTAAACTTGGATTTTTTTTTGGGTTCCGTAACTCAAAAAGAAAAAAGTAACCCTTATAGGATCACTTCGTTGTCTGTCTGTCCGCCTGTCGTGTCTGTCAAGAAAAACTATAGGCTACTTCCCGTTGACCTACAATCATGAAAGGCAGGTAGGCAGGTCTTATAGCACAAGCCAAGGAAAAAATCTGAAAATAGATCATAAATCGTTATTTGTTTTCAAGTTTATGATTTGAATATGCCTCTTTTGGTCGGAATCGTTGGTATCTGGTACCACGTATAAAATATAGTGCACATTGAACATAACCAAGTTTATGGATAGTCAAATGCGTAATTAACTTTTAAATTAAAAACTAAAATCGTACTTTTGACATGACAGTTGTCACAGAGCAAATATGGCGAGTGAGTTCTCAAAATGTATGCACTATGTCTATATTTTGATTTGACTTTGACTTTAATTATGAACTACATTGTGCGGATGCTATCCCCAGGGTGAACGCAAGTGTGTTGTTAGCAACGCGCGTGATGAGAATGATCAAACCATAGAGATAGAATATATAGATTAGTACGATCAAACCATTTCCCGCCTTGCATAGTAATATCTATTGAAAGATAGTAAGCGCTCGTGTTAATATAATTACACATCAGTACGTGCGAGCCTTCTACGATCCAAAAGGCAGATAGTTATAGACGGCCACCTTTGATGCAGCTGCATAATTGCGATTAATTATTATTTATAAACAATGTTGAAAAGTAGCAAACTTATGGTAGAGTAGTTAGGACGTCTGGAAGTTGTAACAGACTAGAATCTATGATGAAGAATGCTTGTAACTTCGTCTAAAGATCATGTCCTGGCAAGATCCTAAAACCGCGGACGGATTATTGTCATCGGATTCTGTTGATGGTCTATTTTTTAACCCCCGACCCAAAAAGAGGGGTGTTATAAGTTTGACGTGTGTATCTGTGTATCTGTGTGTCTGTGTATCTGTGTATCTGTGTATCTGTGTATCTGTGTATCTGTCTGTGGCATCGTAGCGCCTAAACGAATGAACCGATTTTAATTTAGTTTTTTTTGTTTGAAAGGTGGCTTGATCGAGAGTGTTCTTAGCTATAATCCAAAAAAAATGGTGCAGCCGTTTAAGAGTTATCAGCTCTTTTCTAGTTTTCTTGTAGAAAAGAAGGTTACATAACCGTTAGGTTCATAATATTATGTCAATTGACAAGTGTCAAGCTGTCAAGATGGACGTTGCCTTGATACATAATTATTTATTTGAAAATGATGTTTTGGAAAACTCTGATACTTTGGATCGTAGGCGCGGAATAGTCCAAGAAAATCGGTTCAGCCGTTTGAAAGTTATCAGGTATTTTCGGTCTTTTCTAGTTACTGTAACTTTACTTGTCGGGGGTGTTATAAATTTTTAATTTACACTTGTACAATGTTTATATAATTGTTAAATTGTTCATAATGTACACTGTCCTTATAGACCGGAGTCCTAATGTGACAGTGCACTCTAAACTAATTTATACCTACCTACTAAAAATTATTTATTTTTGCACATGTTTGATTCCTTCAGTTTATTATAAGCCCATCTAGACCTTGCCAGGACCATCTTTAGCAAATTACGTCCAGAGAGAGAGAATTTTTTCTTCAAAGATTAGGAATTAAAAATGCTAAAATAGATCTACTGTCTTTTAAATTATTCCCGATTCCGATATGATTTAAGATAAACGCACAGCTCATTGGATAAAGTCATGTGGCGGGAAAAAAAACGTTGATATTCACTATGAAGTATAAGAAAGTGCTGCTGGATACAGACGATCAAGACCTTGACGTGTGGAAGTCGCTTCAAAAGACCTATGTCCAGCAGTGGACATCTATCAGTTGACAATGATGATGATGGTTAAGTCTCTCCTTTGCGAGATATGTACTTGAATGACAAATACGTAGTAGTTTAAGTAGTAAATGATTACATATAGGTAAATAATTATAAGAAACACACCATATTTTATGTTATGACACATTATTATTAAAAACGACAGTTCAGTTAGTGATGGACTTGTAATAACAAGTTTTTATGAAGGTTAAACCCGGCCCGCGTTATAAATAATGTAATTGACGTAACATTTGCACGCGTAAGTTCTCGTAATGACTAGTACTTGGCTTTGAATGCGATTGACCTAATGAGTATACGAAAATGCACAAAACTGGTCTGGTGGGAGGCTTCGGTCGTGGCTAGTTACCCTACCGGCAAAGCCGTGCTGCCAAGCGATTTAGCGTTATGCAGTGTGAAACCAATGAGGCATGGATATAATAAAAACTGCCATACCCCTTCCAGATTAGCCTGCTTCTTAGTACCTACGAAAATGGCAGTTTTTAGGGACCTTAAAAGGAAAAAGGAACCCTTATATAGGATCACTTTGTTGTCTGTCTGTCCGTCTGTCGTGTCTGTCAAGGAAACCTATAGAACATTATAGAAAAGTCTCAGTCATGCAGTTTTCCTCACGATATTTTCCTTCACCGTTAACATAAGTTATATTTACCTAATTAAAGTTAAACCGTACATATAACTCCGAAAATTTAGGGGTGCATGTCCATGATCAACCCTAGACTGATAGAGTTCATAGAGCATATTATTATGATTATAGTTTTTCAGAAGTAATCTATCTTGAACAAGAAGATAAAATTAGGAAATCATAATCCAGCTCTTCTGAACAAACAAGGGAATAGCGATGTCCTTCAACACCTAAAGCAAAGTAAGATTATTATCTTTAGAATTATAACATACCAGATTGCATTAGTCCATATTCAATACATACATTATAGATATGTAATCGATTACTGAGAACTGTAAGATTGCTTGCTTATAAATGATAATATACATATTAGCCACTTATTGTGACTATTTAATATTAACTCCCCCTCTTTAGTACATACTATCACGCTACGAACTAACACGCATAATTGTGGCAAATTGGTGTAGTTACACTAGAGTTATCAGAATCCTATGAAATTAATAACACGAACATATTGTATATCAGACAGATCTAAGATTCTTTAATGCCAGAGAGTATTAAAGAAATATAAGGTTAGAATTAAGTATGTACGTAGTATACTTACTAATAACTTAATAAGTAACTTACTGTTTATCAGTAAACAGTTGCAAAAGTTAAGTGAATCTGGAACCAACCTGAAACAAAAAAAAAAGTTAAAATAGAGAGAATAAAATAGAATAGAGAGAAAAATAAAATAGAGAATAAATCTGAAAACCGCGAATTTGTGGTTATTAAAAATACTCGAGTACGGAACCCTCAGTGCGTGAGTCTGACTCGCAATTGGCCGGTTTTTTTTTGTGATGGAACCACAATTTCACCGTTTTCGGATTTTTTTCTTTACTTTTGCTATAAGACATTGCTACCATTGCTGCTTCATTATTCTAGGTCAACGGGAAGTACCCTATAGGTTTCTTGACAGACACGACAGGCAGGCAGACAAACAGACAACGAAGTAACTCTATAAGGGTTCCTTTTTTTCCTTTTGATGTACGAAACCATTAAAAACAAAGGAAAAACTGCTCTAGTTCCGTCCGAGTGATAAAGCATGATCTTGGACATGCAAAAACCAAGGTCCTTTTTGAAGCAAGACTGCATTCGCGGATAAAAAACTGTAAACATAGTAGGTACAAAACTACGTGACCGTTAGTTGCTAGCCCGACGGTGGTTGGTTAGCCGTAGAGACGCTTATCTAAAGCGGTTGTCCTCGGCCACCACATATCAGGTGACGTCACCCCAAAGTTTCGTAAATTCGTTGGCTTTTAAAAGATACATGGGCATCGTTTTGTTAACATACTTTCAACGGCATGGCAGAGCGAGGACTTCAACTCGCAATGACTGCTTCTTGCAGTTAATAATGA
The DNA here is from genome assembly GCF_905333055.1 of Maniola jurtina. Lineage (NCBI taxonomy): Eukaryota > Metazoa > Arthropoda > Insecta > Lepidoptera > Nymphalidae > Maniola > Maniola jurtina. The sequence continues at coordinate 2,441,004 of NC_060045.1, forward strand.
TTTTGTCAGTCTCGTCTCCAAGGATACTTAGACTAAAATAATTACTTCCCAAATATATGTATAATGTATATAATTATATATATGTATATCACGCAAAAACTACAGAACGTGTTTGGCTGAAATTCGAAATGGAGATAGATTATCCTACGGCATTTTGAACACCCTAAATCCACGCGGACGAAATCGCGGGCGACAGTTGGTAATACAGATAATGTACATACGCTCCCTCTGCAGTAAATGTTTCTCTATCTCGTTTGATGACACGAGTTCTAATGCTAAGTGTAAGACATGTCACAGATAGTGCCATCTATTCTCATTTTCAAAACATTTTCAAAAATATAACTTAGGTATCTTATCTTTTATCCTTAAGGCAGCAGAGAAAGTTGTGAAAGATACGACACTTACTTACGAAGTCTACCATGGAGCTGATGGAGCTATGAATCAGCTGAGCTTATCTACAACAAGATTGGGGTCAATACTACGAAATGTTATTCGTAGGGTCAATATAACTATTAAGTTCTTGTTATAATTAGCTCAATAACCAGATGCCTGACTGAATCGAAATGAGCATTTTAGGTCGGAGACCTAAATGTCAGTCGTGCCAAAATGCCAGATCCGAATCTTGTAATGACGTTAGGTAACATCTTGTTTTTTGTCACAAGTTGAGTCATGTCTACATATTTAGCACTTAGGATTGTGTATTATGTTAATTTTAGCGTCCTTGCGTCGATATCTATGTAAACATGTACTTCGTCGGTCTAGTAGCTAGCATATTAGGATGTGCATTTGAGACCTGGGTTGGACTAAAAAAAAGTCTTCGGGTATTTTCAAAAAAAAAAATTAGTAGCAGCCCGGGGCTGCGAAGTTTATGGTTTATGCTTCTAGAAACAGGTTGGTTTTTTGCCTGAACTCTCTCCGGTCGTGTCGGATTGCCGATCTCATCGAACCATGAGTGTGAAGAATGAGGATGTGTTTGCACTCACTTGAGCACTATAACATCTTCCTCCTTAGATTAATATGTCCGTCCCCGGGATCTAGGCTAACTCTGTAGCTTTCAAAAACAGGTAAACTGTTGAGCCGTGAAAAACTAGCAGACAGACACACTTTCGCATTTATAATATTAGTATGGATTGATACGCATGACCTCTATGTGTACAATAAAAGCAAATCTAGGCATTTTCATTATGAATTACGGTCGTTAGCAGCGTAATATTCCTAGAATAAGCGCTGCGCAACCTCCTCTCAATGGGTTAAGTTATGCAATCGCATTGTAAACGTTGTTCACATGAAGACTCAACACTGTGAAGCTACCCACTTATCTTCTAGGTACTTGAACATACGTGATTAGTAAGTCTTTAATGATGTCTATTTCTAACTGTATTATAATAGCACCTACTTTTCTGGTTCTTCTTTATATAATGTTAATGTAACCACTTTACATTACTTAAGCTGAAGTTAGGACCGATGTGTAGAAGTACCAAAAATTAATAAGCCTTGTAGCGAAACTTCAATGTTACAACCCTGCAAACAGCTGATCGCAGAAATGAACTCATGAAAAACTTCTGTGAATACGAAGGACCGTTTAAGCGTTTTTTAAGGAGCAGCTAAACAACGAAAAAATCTACAGCACCAAGTTTTTAGTACTACATACCTCATATTTTGTCATGTTATATGATTTATCAGACGCTGGTTGTAAACCAGCAGATTTATTACAAACGCAAAGGTCTTTTAAAACAAAGAGAAGTTGTAAATGAAGTTTAAATGCCCTTTTGGCACTTTGATAAAGCATTACAGAAAGATGTTTGTCTGAAGGGAAAGACTGCTTACATGTGTTAGTATAATTTAGGATGGTCCAACCGAATAAATACCAATATGAACATTATCTGATGTCACATCTATTGGATACAATCAGCCTCGGTTCACTAAACGTGAAATTAAATAAACGAATACAATTGAAGCAGATATACGGTTTCCCTAACAACAATCTATACTTAATAAATAAAATTGGAGTGTCTGTCTGTAATATCGAAATAACTACCGCATATTAAGGTCACATGGTTATTTGAACGATACTACAACTGAATCACACGTTTTCAAAATTTTTGTCTGTCTGTCTGTCTGTCTGTCTGTTTGAAAAGGCTAATCTTCGGAACGGCTGAACCGATTTTGACGGGATTTTCACAGACAAGTAGAGAATTGACCAGGGAGTAACATAGGCTACTTTTTTAACCGACTTTCAAAAAGGGAGTTGTGTTTTTCTACCTATTGTAAGGTTATTTTTAAAAATTGATTTGAGTTGTCAAAAATAATATAAAATTATTAATTTATCTCATGCAGGTAGATTGATAAAATCGATATTTGGCTCATTCGATTTCATACAATCTGTTGCTAGGAGGCCAACAAGATTGAACTTGCATAAATACGGGTGTTTTGAAGGTTGTAGTTTAGTCTCCTTCCGAGATTCGGAGCGATATCGCATATTTTCGGTATTTGGATTGTGAACTGTATAATTAGATGTTGTGATAGCAATCACGCTCTAATTAAATTATTTATTTTGGCATTAGTTTGTTTAGATTAAGACTCTCGGATTACCTTTACACATTAAACTTGTGTTTTTTGTGTTGGTAAATGAGAGGACATTCCAATAATTCCATAAAAATAATTAAATAATACCTGCTTTTCTGAGTGACGCCAATAATTCAGAAGCGGGACGTGTCTCACGTTGCCTTAATTTCGCTTTGGTATCTTTTTTTAAACAACCCACATTTGATTAAAATTTTAATTGAGTTTGATTTGGTGACTAAAAGTTTTAGTTTTTTTTTAAGAATTTAGTCTTTTGTGAAGTGGAAAGTAACTTGCAATAAGTGGTTCAGATTTTGTATACATCGAATGGGAAGTTAGTCGTTTGGATTTATTGTTGACTTGATATTAAAACTGAGAGTTCGGCAGTTCAAGGGTAGGTTTTAATGATTTGACGGAGGGCAGGATAGCCCATGATTTGGATTTGACTTAGGGCAAGGAAGCCCGCGACTGACATGACAAGATTGATTAGAAACACGAGGACGTGTTAAATTCAGGACGGCCGAACTGTAAGGTTATTTTTAAAAATTGATTTGAGTTGTCAAAAATAATATAAAATTATTAATTTATCTCATGCAGGTAGATTGATAAAATCGATATTTGGCTCATTCGATTTCATACAATCTGTTGCTAGGAGGCCAACAAGATTGAACTTGCATAAATACGGGTGTTTTGAAGGTTGTAGTTTAGTCTCCTTCCGAGATTCGGAGCGATATCGCATATTTTCGGTATTTGGATTGTGAACTGTATAATTAGATGTTGTGATAGCAATCACGCTCTAATTAAATTATTTATTTTGGCATTAGTTTGTTTAGATTAAGACTCTCGGATTACCTTTACACATTAAACTTGTGTTTTTTGTGTTGGTAAATGAGAGGACATTCCAATAATTCCATAAAAATAATTAAATAATACCTGCTTTTCTGAGTGACGCCAATAATTCAGAAGCGGGACGTGTCTCACGTTGCCTTAATTTCGCTTTGGTATCTTTTTTTAAACAACCCACATTTGATTAAAATTTTAATTGAGTTTGATTTGGTGACTAAAAGTTTTAGTTTTTTTTTAAGAATTTAGTCTTTTGTGAAGTGGAAAGTAACTTGCAATAAGTGGTTCAGATTTTGTATACATCGAATGGGAAGTTAGTCGTTTGGATTTATTGTTGACTTGATATTAAAACTGAGAGTTCGGCAGTTCAAGGGTAGGTTTTAATGATTTGACGGAGGGCAGGATAGCCCATGATTTGGATTTGACTTAGGGCAAGGAAGCCCGCGACTGACATGACAAGATTGATTAGAAACACGAGGACGTGTTAAATTCAGGACGGCCGAACTGTAAGGTTATTTTTAAAAATTGATTTGAGTTGTCAAAAATAATATAAAATTATTAATTTATCTCATGCAGGTAGATTGATAAAATCGATATTTGGCTCATTCGATTTCATACAATCTGTTGCTAGGAGGCCAACAAGATTGAACTTGCATAAATACGGGTGTTTTGAAGGTTGTAGTTTAGTCTCCTTCCGAGATTCGGAGCGATATCGCATATTTTCGGTATTTGGATTGTGAACTGTATAATTAGATGTTGTGATAGCAATCACGCTCTAATTAAATTATTTATTTTGGCATTAGTTTGTTTAGATTAAGACTCTCGGATTACCTTTACACATTAAACTTGTGTTTTTTGTGTTGGTAAATGAGAGGACATTCCAATAATTCCATAAAAATAATTAAATAATACCTGCTTTTCTGAGTGACGCCAATACTATGTACACCGAAATCTCCGTGATTTCTGAACCGATTTGCGTCATTTCTTTTTTAATCGATAGAGGAACTTTGCGACATTGTTTCATAAAAAATTTGGATTCCAACTCCTCAATCCTGATGCTGCAGGGGATCTGACCAATCCACGCGGGCGAAGCTGCGGGCATCAGCTAGTACACACTACACAATAAGGCGCAGCATGAATGCCATGAATCAGCCCTATTCAATTAGAGGCAGATTTAAAACAATCTAATTCAGAGCAACGCCCGGCGAGTGGCGAGACAAATGGAGTTCTTTTTCTGTATAAGTGATAGCAGAGTGAACAAGTGAGGAACAAGAACTCTCGGTTTGATCCTGAATCAATGAAACTTTGTATACTTTATCTTGGCACTAGAAATGAAAATCCGCTGAGTCGTACCAAAATTTAGAGGTCCCCTTCCAGGGGATATGGGCAGGAAGGAAATTCAGGGGTAAGGGGACACCTCACTCGCCTAGTTTGTAAAATGTGCATTTTTTTATAAATCCCCCCCCCCCCACCCATACTCTCTGGGAGGGGGTAGGACGCCTAAGTTTTGGTAGGGCTAGCAGATCTTCATTTCTGGTGCCAAGATAAAGTTATGAACAAAGTTTCATTAATATGTTACATCCAAATTTTGCTATTTCAGCTGTATAGTACAGGTGAAATAGCATATTGTAGTAATAACAAGTCAAATTATAGGCTATGCGTGACGTGAAATCCTTGGATGTAGGAAGTAATCAATCTTAGGTGTACTATGTAGTATCTGCTTATTATTTCTATGGTGAAATAAAAAAAATGTCGTTGCATAGCCGTCGAAATATGTAGGTAACTTTTGACGCCTGCCAGTGACGTTTTGTTACAAGTTCCTGTCGCGAACTATGACGATAGTGATTTTTTAAACAGGGCTCTCTCCGTCACTTCTCCATACAATCGTAGTCCCAATTTCATTTGAATATTAAGCAACCAAAGTCCATGAAATTTCGCAGACATATTCTAGAAACTAATATCTGTGCCTGTGGTGTTTTAGATTTTTCGAAAAATATGTAGTTTTAAAATTACAGGTGTTCAAAGATTTGTATGTGAATTTTTAAGACCGCGTAACTTTGAAATCGAATATTTTAACGGAAATCTGGAAAACCACAGGCATAGATATTAGTTCCCGGAACGTTTCTACAAAATTCCATTGAGTATGATTGGTTAGTATTCAAATGAGAGACGAACTACGTTTATGAAGCGAGTGACGGAGAGACCCCTGTTAAAGTACATAGCTACTGCGCGAAATTAAATTCTTTCAAGAACTCAAAGATTCAATCGATGATTTGGAATACCGAAATTAAGATACATTTTGAAAGAATTTTAGTGGAGTTGAGTAAACGTTAGGACAAATATAAATTATACTGATAATGTGAATAAGATATTGAGCACGCCAAGCTTTCGATGAAAGATTGGGTAAGTACCATAGAATATAGAAGAAGCGAAGAATTTATGAAAGTGAAGCAAGATAATTTTGAAAGTGACGCAATACTACGCACTATTCAGCCGCGTCGTTTTACAATAGAGGTGTAAAGAAACAATTGCAATTGTTATCAATTGCTGTTGATGTAATCTTATTGATAAACAATCGTCGAAAGTGCCGCAAGCAATATTTACTATACTTACTTAATCGTTCCTTAGATATAGATCGCCTCTCAATCTTTCCTTAGATATAGATTGCCTAAAGTAAAATTTAGAGAAAGTAGAAGTAATGGTTTCTGATAAGTAATTGGCTAAAGATGTTATACCGAAAATATTTTAGAGAACCTGTCGAAACTATGGTAACTTTAAGAACCTCTCAAATCTAGTAGTCTTGTAGTTTATTAATATGTACATTAATTAACTGGCTTCTACACGTCAGACTTACCAACTGGCAAATATGATAAGAATTGTTCAATTTTAAATGAAGCGTGAAAATATTTTGTTTCGTAGTTAAGTCAGTATTAGTTAGAGGTACTTTTTCACTCTATTCAAAGGATAATGCTCAAAAGCCCAGAGCCCAGACCCAATATGTAGTCCTTCACAAGAGAGAAAGGAGAAACATATTACATGGTGAACCATTTCTCATGAGGCATGCACTTACACTATGTAATTTCTGTCCTATCATATCCTTTAACTTTCTATCTACTATACAGATTCGCGAATATTCATCCCAAGCCTGGCTTCGCTTGCCTCTCTCATCGCATCATGCGCCGTCAACAAAAGATAGACAACCAAGTTGGTCTAATCGCTTTAATAGAGTTGATTATTGGAAGGTATTCTCAAAATTAAGCATACAAAAATACGCTATTTTAAACTTGATAACATGACTGTTAAGATAAAAGTGTGGGACGACTTCCAGCCCGCTGGACCGATGACCTGCAGAAGGTGGCGGGGTGCGGGTGGATGAGGAAGGCAGAGGACCGTGTTTGGTGGCGCAATCTTGGAAAGGTCTATGTTCAACAGTGGATGCATACAGGCTGATGAAATGGAATGGAATTAAATAGAAGATAAAAATAATATTTTCTCATCTTCATACATTTTTACGTATTTTTTTACGTATTTCTTTCTTAAGATCAATGAACTTAACAGAATTAGTTGTTTGAAGGGCTTCGTGCAGACTAAATCGGGCTAGGCGTACGACCTATCGTCGACCTGGACCTAGGTAGGTATAAGATTAAATTATTAGCGGATTTAAAGAAGTACTTGCATTTAGTAAGTAAATCGGATTAAAGCCTCAAATGTAATAGAACAAGATCCCACTGCCGACAGACCTTCCTTATTTTCTGAGAAACAAAATGTGTGGGATAGAGTAGTTTTTTAGTTTATACTATTAACGTACGCATATCTGCTAATTTGTGCCAAGGACAAAGCAAGCAATTAGGATTTAGAATAGATTAGCCACTTTCGTTTAAGGAATTCAGGTTCATCGGTTGGGGCCATGATTCATCCATGTTGCAATGTAATGTTATGACTGCATGTTAAAAATCATAATGTAAATATGCGCGTGTGCTCCTATATCAAAAACCATGTACGCAAATATTGTTATCTAATCGGTCGGAGGCTTTATCTCTTTGTTTTTGAGCGGTAAACGAATACAGTGAAAAAAATATTCTTTACTGAGCTCAGTGTTAGTGCAATATTCTAGGCTATATAAAACTTTATTATTATCCACTAACTGCTGCCTACGACTTCGTCTGCGTGGATTAAGGTTTTCAAAAATCACGTGGTAAAAGCCACCATGATACAAACTTCATAGTCGCTGATCGTTCCTCCCTATGCTGGGGGCAATACGCAGAGAAACTTTCAGCTTTTATAACATAACGAAGGTCTGACGCACGCTGGCTCTCTCTCTCTATGTGTACAGGAGACAGCGAAACTTGCAACGTATTTGACAACGTGTGACCATGTATGTGGCAAATTGCGAGTGTTATCACGCTGACTAGTGCGATTTATCGAATAAGTGATACAGCACGTTGTGGACGTGTAGAGTAAATTACTTATCTCCGGTAGTTCCCGTGTGACTTTAATATCAGTTCTGACTTCTCTGACATTATTACAGAATAGGTACTATTTACTTTTAAAAAGCGGCCAAGTGCGAGTCAGACTCGCGCACTGAGCGCTTCCGTACTCCGATATTTTTTCCGACATTTTGCACGATAAATCAAAAACTATTATGCTTAAAAATAAATAAAAATCTGTTTTAGAATGTGCAAGTAAAGCCCTTTCATATGATATCCCACTTGGTATAGTTATCTTACTTTGAAAATTTAACTCCTTTTTTTTTGTGATGTGTCTAACCACAAATTGACGGTTTTCGGATATATTCCTTTACTTGTGCTATAAGACCTGCCAAATTTCATAATTCTAGGTCAACGGGATGTACCCTAAAGGTTTTCTTGACAGACACGACAGACGGACTGACAGACAGACAACAAAATGATCCTATAAGGGTTCCGTTTTTCCTATTGAGGTACTGAGCCTAAAAAAGTAATGTTATGGCTTTCCGTTTTTTCCCAGTACTAAATCAGCACAATGCACGGGTAAACTTTCGAAAAGAGCCATACCTCCGATGAATCTGAAAGGAGAACGGCGAGCTTCCATAAAGTTTCAGACCCAGACTTGAGGCCCACATTCACGAATCAAATTTTTGATACTTGTTCGACTAAATCAGACTACAAAAAAGTTAATCAAAGTCAGTCAAATAAGAATCAAGAAGTCAGTGACAAAATCGGCCATTATGCTCGTGTCTTTTCTGATCCCAACCTTTTTGGCCAAAATAGACTGCTAAAATCACAACCCTTCCATTTGGCCTTGCCGAGTCGGGTAAAAAAAAAATGAAAAATCTTTCGCGAATGGAGTCAGATCAACAAACTAGTTAGTAACAAATTATTTACAGGGGGTCATATTATACGAGTACTTGTGTCTTTTCTAATCCCAAAGCCGCACGCGCAAAACCGGAGTGCGCCTGACCGGAGGATCCGGTTTGGCGATGACTCATTGGATCGACCTCATGCCGACCTCTCGGTACGTCCAAATGTCTTCTATACTACACTTCATGCCTATACCAATGTTGTGAAGCTTTACCATTAAACCTGTTTGTTTGAGAACCAATGCTTGGGTATTTATTACACGACTGTCCAACGCGAAGGAGTGTTTCAAAGAGCCCAAAGAGAAAAAAGAAGAATGTCTATAATTAGGGAACTAAATGATGTATTAAATCGTAAAGTATACTAACTATAAAATATTAAGGCTTTCAAGTATTATGATCCAATTATCAAGATAAAATGAAGCACCTCCTTTTCTGTGTTTCTGATCATGATCATTGAAATCTTCATTTACAATTGCGTGTATCATGTACGCGACACGCCTACAAAATTATTTATTACTGCGTCGCCTCGTTTCAATTTTAATCAACGCACCTTCTTCGACCTATATATGGTCCTATTTAGCTAATTAACTCTAAATCTGCTTAATATCCTACAGCAGTTTCTTATGTTAAGTTTCCATTTATCTATCTATCATGAAATCCACAACTCCTCTAATTATAAGTTTTTGTATAACATTGTTATAACATTACAATGGGCTGTTTACAACGCATAGAGGACAATCGAACACTAAAAAATTTGGTGACACAGCCATAGATGGTCTCAGACTTACAATAGTATAATCTGTAGACAAACTTTGCTACATGAGTAAAAAAATTTCCTGCAATTTCGGTCTACAACTGGTCGATTGCGAAGAAGCTGCACCAATCATTGCTATATTTCACTTGTGTGATTGGCTGAATTTAAATTATTTTTATGCAACACTGCATTTCAGCCAATATTGAGAGTGACAGCACGGTGTCAGTCAATCAGAGGTGATTGTGATGGTCACATTGTACCGTCAAACGACATCGTTAGGCTCCAAAACTTTGAGAATTTAGCCTTGATTGTTAATGAATCTGTCTTTGTATGGAGATGTTCAACGGCTGTCCAGTGTCCATACAAATTGACAGATTAACGCCAACTTCAGTGACGAGTTTGTTTACTCTAGCTTCCACTCAAGATCCTAAACACGATGCCTTCAGCTGACTGTGTACGATCATAGACGTAACATAATCATAAGACCATATTTGTTGTTATAATCGCACTAATATTATAAAGGCGAAAGTTTGTGTGTGTGTGTGTGTGTGTGTGTGTGTGTGTGTGTGTGTGTGTGTGTGTGTGTGTGTGTGTGTGTGTGTGTGTGTGTGTGTGTGTGTGTGTGTGTGTGTGTGTGTGTGTGTGTGTGTGTGTGTGTGTGTGTGTGTGTGTGTGTGTGTGTGTGTGTGTGTGTGTGTGTGTGTGTGTGTGTGTGTGTGTGTGTGTGTGTGTGTGTGTGTGTGTGTGTGTGTGTGTGTGTGTGTGTGTGTGTGTGTGTGTGTGTGTGTGTGTGTGTGTGTGTGTGTGTGTGTGTGTGTGTGTGTGTGTGTGTGTGTGTGTGTGTGTGTGTGTGTGTGTGTGTGTGTGTGTGTGTGTGTGTGTGTGTGTGTGTGTGTGTGTGTGTGTGTGTGTGTGTGTGTGTGTGTGTGTGTGTGTGTGTGTGTGTGTGTGTGTGTGTGTGTGTGTGTGTGTGTGTGTGTGTGTGTGTGTGTGTGTGTGTGTGTGTGTGTGTGTGTGTGTGTGTGTGTGTGTGTGTGTGTGTGTGTGTGTGTGTGTGTGTTTGTGTGTGTGTGTGTGTGTGTGTGTGTGTGTGTGTGTGTGTGTCTGTGTGTGTGTGTGTCTGTGTGTGTGTGTGTGTGTGTGTGTGTGTGTGTGTGTGTGTGTGTGTGTTTGTTACTCCTTCACGTAAAAACCACTGGACGGATTTGGCTGAAATTCGGAATGGAGATAGATGATATCCTGGATTAGCACATAGGCTACTTTTTATCCCGGAAAATCAAAGAGTTCCCACGGGATTTCGAAAACTAAAACTAAATCCACGCGGACGAAGTCGCGGGCGTCAGCTAGTAATTGAATATTAAATTAATTCTACGCTTGGATTATCTCGATTCTCGACATCGGATACACTCATTGCAAGGAAATTGTGATAGATAAAAAATATATAAAATGCGGCGGCCACGCGTAACAGCCGGCAGCTGCTACCGCCATATGCGTCGACCGAGTGCCAACCCTCAGGATATAAGTTTATAATGACAGGAACGAACGGAAATATCTTCTAGAATCATCTATAAGATAGCTAGCAAGTACAGCGAAATAAGTAAATTTATAGTTAAAAACACAAAATAAATAATAATATTAAAAGCTATAAAGTAAACAGGCAGAGAACTAGTGATAAGAGAATATTGGCGGATTACCAAGAAGAAGCAACAACACCATCTAGTTACCTATTGTTGTTATTATACAAGTGGCAGAGTGGAGTAGAGTGTGGGAACTCTCGTTTTGATCCCGAATCGATGATATTATGTCAAATATTAGGCTATGGGTGACGTGAAATCAAAGAAAAATAGGCTTTTCATAGCCTACCTAGCGTCAAATGTAGGTAACATTTGACGCCTCTGTTACAAGATCCCTAACTGTCGTGAACTGGGCAGCTAAATAATGGGCAAATTAAATCAGAACCGAATCTATAGAGGGTGCTCAGACTTAAGACAGTTAAAACGAGTCAAATGTATGTCTCTGACATACATCTAAATGAATTAATTTATTGAAGGCGTTCTCTGGCTGCGATCTATTCTTTGACTTTGCTCAATTCTTTACTTAGAATTAAAGAGATAAGTACAGATTGTAAACTCTAAGCAAAGTCAAAGTATGCTTAATAGAATCCCTTACATTCGGATCACATGCTTAGGCCTAAGTTATCGTACCCACTCCAAGAGTGATCTACATGTTTTTATAACTAACTACCTAGTTAATCTATTTTTCTTACTCTATATATTTTTTTTATTTGCGGCAAAGATAAAAATGTGCAAAAAAATAAATAACGTCTACAAAAAAACCTATGTATTTTCGTAATTTGAATCACCTTGTTACGTTATCGGATAATTAGGACAACTAACAACGTCCCATTACTTAGCAGCTGCGTCCCTATTTGGAATAACACACTTAATTATCGTTTTATAATAGCATAATAGTGTAAAACGCGCCTTGCTTGGGCAAATGTCTTTAAAATTGCACGGTGTTTTCTTACGCACATTTTTTTCTTTGGCATAAAAAACTTCACTCGGTCGTTCCATGGAAGTTCGGACAGGATAAGCTTGCTGATGATAAATGCTGTCGCTTCAAATATTTGTCGTGCCTTTTTGAAGACGACTATTATTTTTCACGACCAAAAATTTTTGTCATTTTGTCCAAAAAGACAAGGCTTAACAGAGCTCTCTCCGTCACTTACTCCATACAATCGTAGTTCCCATTTCATTTGAATATTAAGCAACCAAAGTCCATGAAATTTTGCAGACATAGTCTAGAAACTAATATCTGTGTCTGTGGTGTTTTAGATTTTTCTAAAAATATGTAGTTTTAAAATTACAGGGGCTCAAAGATTTGTATTTTTCTTTAAAAAAAGGCCCAACTTTGTGCTCGTTTTTCTAGACAACGAAGCAATTTAATGAAATTTGGAAAAACCACAGACCTAGAAAATTTAATGAATATTATGTAGTAAAAAAATTATCGTTATATATTTTATATTGTTATAATTATGTGGGAACTACGAAAACCAGAAATTACACCCAGAAATCTTGAAAATTTCGTGCTGTCTCGATTTGTGCAAGCGGGGTGGTGAAGTGCGGGGGACGACACGTGAAACTGACAGAAACGGACAGTCTAAACACACGGGCCACATTTAGACTGCACCCGACTCCAAACTTGTCGATAGGTCTAACTAAATACATTTCAACTTGCGTTAGACGTATGCGTTACCTACTCAGACGTTGCCTGTAGATAAAAATATGTCTCATGTTTGCTGGCAATAGCGCATGCATCAAACCCTGCAAGTTGCAACTCTCTTGCAACCTATTCCTCACGCAATACGCACAGCTTTAATATTATAATTTTTGACAATGTATACTATATGTAATGCCATATCACAGGTCACTCTCTGATTTATTGCTAACAATTTACTTCCAAATGCAAAGAAATCTAAGTGTGTTGAATTCACACTGCCCAATACCAGGACCTTAAATGACATAAATTCATTGATAAATAATCATATGTTGAAAATAAAGGAGAACCCCGTGTTTCTCGGTATAATGTTAGATGCAAAGCTTCTATGGAACACCCACATATCAACACTTGATGGTAAACTCAGCTCTGCTGCTTACACTGTTAGAAAAATTCGACAGGTACTGACGTGGAAACTGCAAAAATTGTATATTTTGCCTATTTTCACTGTATTATGTCTTACGGACTCTTGCTATGAGATAAAGCGGTAGATATTGAGAAAAAAATGTATTACAGAAAAGGACAGGACGTGCAATTTATAATTTAAAACCGCGCGCTGCCATACAATAAAAATATAAGGAAATAAGTACCTTATCTATTATCTTATAGTAGCTTCTAAATATATTTACAACTAGCTAATGCCCGCAGCTTCGCTCGCGTGGATTTAGGTTTTTAAAAATCCCGATCCTTTCATTTCCCAGAACAAAAGTTGCCTCTCCGTAATAGCCCGTCCCCGGGATGCAACTTGTTTCTGTATCACGTAAGAATATTTAAACGGATTATCCTTTTCAAATCCCGAGGGATCACCAGGATTTAGGAATGCAATTTCTTACAGCATCAGGGTTGAGGTCAACGACAAAGTGTTTACTTGGTATAGATACCTTCAATATCAATTAATAATCGACACTTTTTAAATCCCATTAGCTTCAGTAGTCAGGTCCCCTGCAACATCAGGATTGAGGAGTTGGAATCCAAATTTTTTATTGAACAATGTCGCAAACTTTCTTTATCGATTAAAAAAACTACCCAAAATTACGCAGTTAGGTTACCTGCCAAATTTCATGGTTTTGAGTCAACGGGAAGTACCCTAGAGGTTTTCTTGACACACACGACAGACAGAGAGATAGACAACAAAGTGATCCTATAAGAGTTCCGTTTTTCAGTTTGAGGTACGAAACCCTAGAAAACGTAGGAACGGCATTCCAAACCAGTGGTAAATTTTTCTGACCATCCAAAAACACTTTGAAGTTTACCTAAAAGTTTACAGGAATAAAAATTTATCATTGTATTCCATTCCATTTCATTCTATTCCATTCTGTTCAAAGATAAATAGATAATAAAAATATTTGTCACCGAAACAATAATTTACGATACATCGACCAATATCAATTTTACTGATGACAATCTGACTATTACCAAAGTGAACGACTACTATAATATCTATTATATACGACTAACATAATATGTATTATAAATTGTGTGCCGTTTGCATTCTCACTAGGTTCTCATTAAGTTTGTTTTATTTGGTTAAACTTTCTGGCATTTATATTGTTATGACGTTTAATTGGCAAACAGTCTGTTTATTGGCTGAAACTCAAAAATTCAGCCAATCACAACAAAGAAAATATTGTAATAATGATTGATGCAGCTTTCTGTAATTGAAAACAAAATATTTGACATTAACTTGAATGTGACAGTGTTTTCCGAATAGGGTTGCCAGAGGCCCCGTATTTTACTGGTTACCCCGTATGTCAGGATAGAGAAACCGGTAATTATGAAAATAAAATACGGGGCAAATAAAACTAAATATTTTTAGGGTTCCGTAACTCAAAAGCAAAAAGAACTCTTATAGGATCACTTCGTTGTCTATCAGTCTGTCTGTCTTTCCGTCTGTCCGTCTGTCCATCTGTCCTTCTATCCGTCTGTCATGTGTTCATGAACAAATATTAGTATTTTCAATTTTCAAAGTAAGATAACTACATATATCAAGTGGGTTATCATATGAAAGGGCTTTACCTGTTCATTCTAAAACAGATTTTTATTTATTTTTATGCATATTTTTTTTAATGCATAACAGTTTTTGATTTCTCGTGTAAAATGTCGAAAAAAATACCCGAATCGGAACCCTCGGTGCGTGAGTCTGACTCGCACTTGGCTGGCGAAACCGAACACTGACGTTATGTCCAGTAGAAAGAATATTTTCCTTTTGCGGCAATGCGTAGCCGAAACCCACTCGATATTGATCATGGTCGTAGCCAAGGCGGCGGGGCTTGGTTTGAGGATGTTAGCCTTTTTTTATACAAGTTAGCCCGTGACTTTAATCTTTTCTAGTGGTAAGTGATGATGCAGTCTAATTTCTTGGCCGTTAGGGCCATACTAACCATATAACTAGCCATGACCGAAGCCTCCCACCAGACCAGAAATTTAGAAATGGCGACTGCGCCTGGGAAGCCGTCAAAAACCTAAGCCTAAAATAATACTTACACTATTTCTTGCATTTGCTTACCAATTTTTTTTTGGAAATATATCAAACATTTCGCGCTCACTTCACTCGCGCTTTGAATTTGTATTACTTGGTGTAAGCCCCGCAATTTCGTTTGCATGAATTTAGAGTTTTAAAAATTCCGTGGGGGATTTTCCGGGCTAAAAAGTTTATGTCTGGGATGCAAGTTACCTCTGAATAGTAAGTACCAAAATTTTGGTAAAGAAGATGGGCCGTGAAAGGGTAACAAATAGATAGGCAAATAGATATACTGTCGTATTTGTAATATTAGTATGGATAGGGAGCTTTAAAAATAAAATCTTGCTATGGCTAAACTCGTTTCCCTTTCACTTTAATTCTTTCTGTAATTGAACCAAAAACACTTACGCTCACTGCGCTCGCGCTTTTTTATTGTTGTATTTTATCTCACTGTCAAATTGAAAGGCGAAATTCCACTAACCAGGTAATTAGCCCATAAAGTTGAGCGAATGTTATTTTCCTCATGACAGGATTCAGTTCCGGCCCTGATAAAACCTCTCCCGAAATCGATTCCTGGCTACGGCCATAGTATTGATACTGTGAAGGTGGAATTACAAGTTAAATGTAAATTTAAGTTAAAATGCAAAGATTGTATGCATGAAATGTATAACATTTTGCTTTACAAAACTAGAGTTTTTAAAAGCTATTTAAATAAATAAATCTTTTATTTAAAATCACATTGCAAACACAGTTCACCAATCAAGACACGGCAACATACAGAGAAAAAATACAAAACTTACAAATAAACTGAAATATCTAAATAGGCTTTCCATGCATTTCAGAGAGAACCACCGCCTATTTCTTCAAATACTTCAAATTTTTAAATTTCTTCAAATCTAAACCCCGTATTTTTGATGGTGGTAGCCTGTAAATCAAAAAGAGGCAGGTGGCAACCCTACTTGCCACATGACATTACAGAATGAAAAATTGTTTTCATTACTCGGTAAGCCTACTGCCATAGTTTCACAGAAAGTGTGACGGTAGTTGTGACCTCTGATTGGTCGACTCTCTTTCACTATTTGCTAAAATTGATGATTGCAACAACAATTTTTTCTTTTTTGTAATCAAAAACAGAACACGGACGTCATACAGGTTGACTAATTGCAATCATTTCTGACCGGCTAACATTGTTCCGCTAGTGGCTCAAACTCACTGTCGCAGCAAGAACATGGTAAATTCAGCCAATCACAGCAATTAGAATTGGTTATCACAAATGCACCGATCTAGGAACCGAGAATACACGAACCAGGGCAGATAGAGATGAGAACAATAATATCATACGTAGGAAATCGACGGGGGATCGTTGACAATGATCCTCTTAAGCAGATCGATTAGTTAGATCTAAGGAGCGTGATTTGACTTTGCTCAGATTTTACTTAAGTTAGTTAAAATGAGAAAGATTTATCAGTTACTTACATAAAGTCTAGTTTTGGCGTGATGACAGTTTTTGTAATGAAAACCTGCCAAAATATCAAATTTACTCTTGGATAAGACTTATTTTACGTTGGCGAAATCGGCCAATACATGAATTTTGATGCTCTCAAGAATTCACACCTTTTAAACAATTAAAATTTATGAAAAGGGCACAGAAATTTAGACATGTTTATAGAAAAATTAAGTATAATTAAGTAAATAATTGCAACATAGTTGCATTGACATAAAAACGACCCCAACCACTTAGATTATTTTGATAATAGGCCGTAAATTGAACTGTCTAAAATTAGTTCAGAACTGAATTATCATTATTTGCAATAAACAGTGTAAGTGAAATGTCACGGGAATGGTTTAACATGGTATGGTTTAATTGTTGCAAAGATATTTTTTTATAAACCGACACCTTCATCATGTTCTGGCAACATAAAAACAATATAATGGTCCTTAATATGAAAAAGTTCAACTTTACAGGAGCTTAGATAGATATAAATTTTAAACCTACGGACAGGAAAGAGAAATGTTTGGATATTGCAAAATGAAAAGTGTTTATATAATATCATGGGCAATAATATTGATATATTATGTGGCCATTGCAAAATTAACAATTCTGGTAATTGAATAGAAATTATTTTGTAAAAACAAATTGGGGGAACTCCACAGGACCCTTTAATTGGAGTATTCAAAATGTTGGGTAAAATAATGAACCAACCTATTGTGAGAAATTCTTCTTTTTTTTTCTCGTGAGGAAAAACCAGTATGGATACCAACCGGCCACGGGGAAGCACAGTGGTTATGTCGGACTACTACTGACTAAAAACCTTACGAAGTTCCATCCTACTGCTGACGACGGAGCACAAGGGACCTACAACAACTCGTTACTCCGTCTGCGGATGTCCGCCGCAGCAGACACACCAGTGGGGACTATGCCCCGGTCCAAACACTGCTCTTCCCCGGGTGTGTCTGAAAGGGACCCGCAATACTCAGGTTGAAATCTATAGAGCGCACTTTGACTTTGCTTAGACTTAAGAGGGATCTCTCCGTCACTCGCTCCATACAAACGTAGTTCCAATTTCATTTGAATATTAAGCAACCAAAGTCCATGAAATTTTGCAGACATATTCTAGAAACTAATATCTATGCCTGTGGTTTTCCAGATTTCTGTTAAAATATTCGGTTTCAAAGTTACGCGGCCTTAAAAATTCACATACAAATCTTTGAGCTCCTGTAATTTTGAAACTATATATTTTTAGAAAAATCTAAAACACCACAGGCACAGATATTAGTTTCTAGAATATGTCTGCAAAATTTCATGGACTTTGGTTGCTTAATATTCAAATGAAATTGGAACTACGATTGTATGGAGTAAGTGACGGAGAGAGCCCTGTTAAGTCTGAGTAAAGTCAAAGTGCGCTTCAGCCTCAGGCACACGGGGAGGTTACCCTATCAACAACACAACCATGAAGTAACAACTGACCTAACGTAGCAGAAACATTCACGAGCGAAAAAAGTACTTAGTTACTCTAAAAACATTTACAAAAAAACGTTTTCACAATTAATTCCGAGCAGAGCCTATCGCTATTACTTGTAATGGTACAAATTTTACAGGCCGTAAAGCATACAAAAACGAAAACACTCTTCATAACAAAGGAAGTGTCGTGATGGAGAACGTGTAAGTGAAACTAACAATAAATAAATGTACAGTCGGCATTAGATTTACTCTAATTGACGTAACCACGGAAAACGTAGCAATTAAATACTTTTTTATGATAAACAAGACGTGTTTTAGCTTATGAATAGTAAAATTAGTTACGGAGTATTTTTCTTTCATATTCATACATTCAAAAAGTTAATGATAAGTTGCATGATCGTTATGTTTGTCAATGTGACTATGGGTCCTTTTTTACTAACTATATATTAATTTATTAAGTAATTTTTTTAAGCACTAAAGCTTAATACAGACCCTGACCCTGAACCTTACACAGCACGACACGGAAAGTGGTAGTGGTAATACCTATAAAATTAAGCATACCAGCAAAATAATAATGTAAAATTCGGACCAATCTTCGGAAGTTAGGTTTGTAAACCAAGCAATTTTTGAAAATTGTGTTGGTGCCCATATTATAGCAAGTTTTTCAGTCGCTCTCTGTACATAATTATAATATTATTGTTATTTTATTACCAAGCATCATTAAAATTTTACAGTAAATGCAATTCCCAGTGAGCCATTTTACAAAAATGCAAGAAATTGAATGTCCATCAGATAGTTACTGATAAAACGATAAGCAAGCGTGCAAATAAATGCTCCGATTAACTAAACTAATTGCTGGTGCGAGTTATATTAACATTCGAAAGATAGTAGGTATGTGCAATTCAAAGCAATGATATAATTAATTATTGTTTTATTGCAGAATATTTTATAACTTTGAATAAAGTGAAGCTCATTTTTAGGGTTCCGTACCTCAAAAGGAAAAACGGAACCCTTATAGGATCACTTTGTTGTTTGTCTGTCTGTCCGTCGTGTCTGTCAAGAAAGCTATAGGGTACTTCCCGTTGACCTAGAATCATGAAATTTGGCAGGTAGGTAGATCTTTACATAGATACAAATACAGGATAGAGTACAAATACAGGATTAAATCTGAAAAGCGCGAATTTGTGGTTATAATGTCATGTAAAAAAAAATTTAAATGTTTTTCAATTTTCAAAGTAAGATAAGTATTTTTATTAAAGGGCTTTACCTGTACATTCTAAAACAGATATATATTTAATTTATAATAGTTTTTGATTTATTGTGCAAAATGTTGGAAAAAATACCTGAGTACGGAACCCTCAGTGCGCGAGTTTGACTCGCACTTGGCCGGTTTTTTTCACTATAGGATATAAATTATACTATAGTCAATAGCGGTATTAACATTTCAAAATCAAATTGCGCAGTGCAGCATTTTTGGGATGGCACTACCAGAGTGAACTAGAGTGAGGCAGCTCTCGGTTTGATCCTGAATCGACGATATGATGTCAAATATTAGGCTATGGGTGACGTGAAATCAAAAAAAATAGGCGATTCATAGCCTACCTAGCGTCAAATGTAGGAACATTTGACGCCTACCAGTGACGTCGAAGCCTCGATATTTTGTTGCTTTTCTAACTGCCGTGAACTGTGGCACTACCAAGTACAAATGTTCTGAGCGCTATGCTAGTATTTTTGTCGCGACATTTCAATCCGTGGTTTTTGAGATAAAAATCTTGTGCTATTGTTGAACTAGATTGATCTTTGCCACGGATGCTGAACTTTATTTCTACAACAACTAGCAGCTCGTCGATTATGTAAATCTTGCACTGTGAAGCCATTATACAACCTTGCTGTATTGTCTGTTGTAGAGCGAGGGAACTCGGTTTGATCCTGAATCGACGACATGTCAAATATTCTAAGGCCTATGATGACGTGAAATCATTGAAAAATAGGGATACCATAAGGCTACCTGCGTTAAAGGTACTAACATTTGTTGCCTGTCAGAGACATCGAATAGACTACAGGCCCATGTTTAAAAATGGGTGGGTCATATGAACCACCAGGTGACGTATACAGGACGATATAAGAGCATAAAATAATAAGATTCAGCACTATGCCGTCACTTGTAAGCTGTCCAACAGAGTGCTGGTGAGAATTGAAAAGTGCAGGTAGAGTGAGTACATTTTGGTCATATATTTTTGTACGGCATTTTTACCATCGATAGATCCATGAAAAATAATAAGAAAGCGCGCAGTGCCGTAAAAAAATGGTGCGCCACAAAGTCAGTAAATGTTTTGATTTTCTGACAATTTCCGGGGTAAATTTGGTCATTTAATTCTGTACGGCACTAGTTTCATACTGTTTCAATACAGCCTCTAATCCATTATTCCGCAACGCCGTACAAAAATCATGCGACAAGGGGAAAAAATTGAGGGTAGCAACCCCCTCTCTTTCCGTGGTCCGGGGGGTGATTTGAAACAACATAAAATTAATTTATTTTGAAAGTGTTTTATGCATAGATAATATTTTTTTACATGCCGTACATTTTCGTTGGTCCAAAGGTTTGTAGGGGATGTGGATATTATATACACACCCGTTCACTTCAGTTAGACGGCATAGTGATTTTATCATATTATCAATTGTTCTCTTCAAAAATATGTTAATGCCGTACAGTATCAGATGGCCATAAAGTACTACCCTTAAAATGGTAGCGTCATTTTCATCAGCCTAAAAGATATGGTCTGCATTAAAATGTACGGCATAATTTTTTCCTAATTTATTTATCTTAATACTATTTAAAACAAGGGAAAAGCGTAGAAAATTGCTATATTTTATTAATCTATGAATATTTAAACTTTTGCAATAATTTGAAAAATTTCAGTTTTTGTATTTATCTATAATTTTTTTTAGAACAGTTTCTTTTGAACGGCAATACTATATAACAATAGTATTTTACACTATCATGTTAAAAAAAAAGTTGCCGTACAGAGTCAAATGATTTTACAGCTTTAAAAATTAAGTATACCATGAAATTAAGATAATTATTGATACACATTCAAATGAACACTAATTTTTTTACGGCATTATTTTTAATAGTACTTTTGAGTGCTAGATAATGTTTTGGAACCAAAGCCGTACTTTCTCAAATCACCCCCCGGACCACGGAAAGAGAGGGGGTTGCTACCCTCAATTTTTTCCCCTTGTCGCATGATTTTTGTACGGCGTTGCGGAATAATGGATTAGAGGCTGTATTGAAACAGTATGAAACTAGTGCCGTACAGAATTAAATGACCAAATTTACCCCGGAAATTGTCAGAAAATCAAAACATTTACTGACTTTGTGGCGCACCATTTTTTTACGGCACTGCGCGCTTTCTTATTATTTTTCATGGATCTATCGATGGTAAAAATGCCGTACACAAATATATGACCAAAATGTACTCACTCTACCTGCACTTTTCAATTCTCACCAGCACTCTGTTGGACAGCTTACAAGTGACGGCATAGTGCTGAAACTTATTATTTTATGCTCTTATATCGTCCTGTATACGTCACCTGGTGGTTCATATGACCCACCCATTTTTAAACATGGGCCTGTAGTCTAGAAGCCACGAAGTTCCGTAACTGTCGTGAACTGTGATATTGCCAACTGGGCTGAAGTAGGTAATCACACTAATATTATAAAGGCGAAAGTTTGTATGTGTGTTTGTGTGTGTGTGTGTGTGTGTGTGTGTATGTTTGTTACTCCTTCACGCAAAAACTACTGGACGGATTTGGCTGAAATTCGGAATGGAGATAGATAATATCCTGGATTAGCACATAGGCTACTTTTTATCCCGGAAAACCAAAGAGTTCCCATGGGATTTCGAAAAACCTAAATCCACGCGGACGAAGTCGCGGGCGTTAGCTAGTTACTAATAATGCAATTTTCAAGAGCTGTATTGTAAATTTTCTTCTATCTATTAGATTTATGGCTGAGATCTATACAGCATAGGTACTTTGACTTTGCTCAGACTTATGCTTCAGTTAAAACGAGACAGCTTTATGCCAGCGATAACGCTGACTCGCTTTAACAGTGTCTTAAATCTGAGCAAAGTCAAGTGCGCTCTATAGATTTCAGGCTAAGACAAACTTGAAACAAATCCATAAAAGTATTTTTAAGTAAGTAATAAAACTCGCAGTCATCACACAGCGTTATCTAATGTAGTTATGTGTATAAGATATTTAAAAAAAAAACTCGGTACATTCGGCAGATCATAAAAAACTTAAATATAAGTACTTATGTATAATATAAGTACAACTAGCATGATAGGTTTTTTACTCAGAAACTTACACTCAAGGTTCAGTAAAACGAACAGAAAGTAGTTCCGTATATATTTTAATTTTTAATACAGAAAGGGGAAAATATAAACTAACCCTTTTTAAGGTTGGCAGATATGGGTACAAGAAAGTAAAAATTATGACACTGTAGTGTAAGTTTATTCAACAAGTGTAAATTAAAAATTTATAACACCCCCGACGATCCAAAGTATCTGAGTTTTCCAAAACATCATTTTCAAATAAATAATTATGTATTTAGGCAACGTCCATCTTGACAGCTTGACATTTGTCTATTGACATAATATTATGAACCTAACGGTTATGTAACCTTCTTTTCTACAAGAAAACTAGAAAAGAGCTGATAACTCTTAAACGGCTGAACCAATTTTTTTAGATTATAGCTAAGAACACTCTCGATCAAGCCACCTTTCAAACAAAAAAAACTAAATTAAAATCGGTTCATTCGTTTAGGCGCTACGATGCCACAGACAGATACACAGATACACAGACACACAGATACACACGTCAAACTTATAACACCCCTCTTTTTGGGTCGGGGGTTAAAAACAATGATAATTTAGTCGTTTATTAATGCGCGGTAATAATAAACACATCAGAATAAACAAATAAGACTCACAAAGAGAGGAAAATGAGTGGACATTTTTGTATTTATTCACCTGCAACATAATGCTGCCTGCAGGTGCCGAAGTTCAAGTGCATTAATTTAATTTGTATTAAGTCGTTAATCTTTATTGCTATGGAGGGAAAAGCCTTGAGCTTGGGTATTAACAACATTGGAAGTTATTTTTAACTGTGGACTAATAACACATTATTACGTATTTGATGAATAACGTAATCTGTGGCTATCTTATGAACAAAAAAATCAAAGAATTTCGAAAAATCGATAACCTTCTTTCCTTTTGTTAAAAACATATTATTACCTACCCTAATGTAATGTAATCTAGGAATTAAAGGTATCACAACAAACGTGGTACATACCAATTCTTTAAGATAGGCATTCTCGGTAGGAGAGGCATTCCGAACCAGTGGTAGATGCATTTGCAGATTCAAAAGAACTACGAGTATTTTTCCTTCTATCTTGGGCCACCAGAGACAACCTAATTTCAGCATGCCATTTATTTAATTCATTTAGTTATTATATTTATTTATTAAATAACCAATCCAATACTTCAAATAATAACTAATGCTGACGTGTACCTTATACTTTATTAGATAATGTTCCGCTATCATAAAATTAACAGCTTATCGAAAGATAAAATTTCCAAATAGGTAACTATGGTATCAGATAAGCTTTTGTTTCATATTACACATTAGTTAAGGACTTGTTCTTTAGCAAACGTAGATAAGTAAAGCCGCGTTCAGTAATCAAACACAAATTCTTCGAAATATACTTATTTATACTTCGGTGCACGAATCAGGCGTGGATACCATTCAATTTGCATTCTAGAGTTCTAAGTTCTCCGTTCAGCGTTCTCTTTTATTCAGAGAATTTTGGCCTTTGAGAGAGTAATAGATCGCACTTTGACTTTGCTCAGGCTAAAGACACTGTTAAAACGAGACAGCGTTATATCGCTGTCATAAGTCTGTCTCGGTTAAGTCTGATGCAAAGTCAAATTACGCCATATACAGATGTCAGCCTACTTGCCACTTACAATTACTCGCCCTGACTCAGAGGATTTTGGCATTTGAGATATATATGTCTGTCTCGTGCCACTTTGCGCAAAAAGTCTAAGGATGTCCAACAGGGCCTTTCCCATCCAGTAAGGAAATATGATGCGTTATCCTATCACAGCACGATCCTCTACGTATATTGCCCTCGCATCAAGACCCTCTTCATTTTACTGTTTGAATACTTTGCTTATATTTTGACCATCACTGTTCAACTTTTTCTATGTTTCATAGAATCTATGCTATAGGTTATAGAACCTAGATACTCATAACAGTGAATGCTGCACTCTAAAAATTCCGTATCATTGGCAGTGGACTCTGGTTGTGGGATTGACGCCTGAGGCCTTTACCGCCTGTTGTCTCTTGGTGATTCGATTTACCGATATAATTCTAGTTTGAAGTTGCTTCAAAGCAGATCGCTATTATAGATCGTAACTACCGATATCGATTGAACCAATACGATTTTATTCCCGCATTACCTTTTTATCACCGAAAAATCAAACGCCTTTCCCGCTTTTATCAGAAATCGATATTCTCCCATCCATGAGGATTTTTCTATTTAATAACAGATGTATCAATATTATTTATATAAGGGAAGAATTCCAATTGGTAGGTACAAGGTACCACACTTGAGTCAATCAATTTCGAATTATTGTACTTGGAAAGCTTTGGAACAAATTGAAATGCCATTGTAAAATATCTCAAATGGTCTTGCAGTTTATGGATTTTATGGAAGGTTTTATAAAAGAGAGAGCGAATCGAAATAAACACTTAGTTCCTGCAGGTCTATTGCGTATCTCAATGTATATTGTAAGTACACTAAACACACATGAAGTCAACTGCGTAACGGAGCTCATGCCGTCACTGTCGCGGTCTATCATTGAGATTGCACTGGCCACCCTTGGATTCCCAAAGAGTCACACCGTTACACGATTGGGTGTGACTCGTTGGGCACCCACCTGTCCTGGGTGTATGACGTCATCTCCTTTGTTCACCAATTCACCGATATCTATATATAATAAATAAAATTGGAGTATCTGTCTGTAATTTCGAAATAACTACCGCATATTAAGGTCATATGGTTATTTGAACGATAACCGAATCACACGTTTTTAAAATTTTTGTCTGTCTGTCTGTCTGTCTGTTTGAAAAGGCTAATCTTGGGAACGGCTGAACCGATTTTGACGGGATTTTTACAGACAAGTAGAGAATTGACCAGGGAGTAACATAGGCTACTTTTTTAACCGACTTTCAAAAAGGGAGTTGTGTTTTTCTACCTATGTACACCGAAATCTCCGAGATTTCTGAACCGATTTGCGTCATTTCTTTTTTAATCGATAGAGGAACTTTGCGACATTGTTTCATAAAAAATTTGGAGTCCAACTCCTCAATCCTGATGCTGCAGGGGATCTGACTAATCCACGCGGGCGAAGCTGCGGGCATCAGCTAGTTACCAAATAAAAGAGTTTAACAGTTTTGTTGTTGGACACTACACAAACTACGCTACACTAAACAAATTCAAACCACGCTCTATAGATCTCAGCCTTACCACACTTCACGAGAGTTAGGGAACTGGTACTCGTAGGAATCAAGGCGGCGTCAAATGTTACCTACATTTGACGCTAGGTAGCCTATGAAACGCCTATTTCTGTTTGATTTCACGTCACCATAGCCTAATATTTGACATAATAATATCCTTGATTGAAATGTAAATGAGTGAGGGAATTCTGGGTGAATTCCTCACTCATTTACCCTGGCCTTAGGTACAGTCTTGACTATAGTTATCGAAAATCTAACAATAAGCTGCCAACAGTATGGAATTAGTGGTGCGGTATGAAAATTACGTTTAATTATACCCCAGATTACGAGTGGACATGCTAATTGTTGTCACTCAGGCCAAGATGCACGATCTGTCGCGTGAGTAATGTCACTTTCCCCGACTTCGGCGCAGGTTTTCTGTTTCGAAGGCGTTCACGACGCTAGGGCTGTCACGTGTCGACTACATCGGTCGCGCGTACTACTTCGAGAGTTAAGAGTATCAGCTTTTCTAGTGTACTAACTGACATAATGTAGCTTTTCTAGTGTACTAACTGACATAATAATAATAATAAGTAACTGATTCTGAGCACAACTAAATTTTAGAGTATTCACATAGTGTCATCATCTTCATATGAAGAAGACAGACACAGTTTGACAGTTTTAAATTTAATTCAGAGCTGTCAAACCTCGTGACTTTAACTGCCAGTCGCGAGCCTATTTAAATTTGTAGCGTGCACTAAAATTTAAAGTCATTAAATGTAAAATTCACGTTCCCTCCATTTTTAGCAATATTAAAAAGAAAAAGATGCAGGCACCCTAAATTTAGTTTAGAGACAGACATCAGAATCAGCGCCAATGTGTATGTATATATGTAATCTTTATATACCTATTAAAATTGGATACCCTGTAGTAACTTAATTTTTTTATTAGTGCTAATTTAAATTCATGCTTTTCTGAAAATGACAACCCTATCCTGTCATACGCTCTCTCGCATGGAATGCTCATTTGCTCATCAGAAGATGTATTCATTATTCAAGGAAATTTTCTAGACCTTACTACCTACCTACCTCCTTCTACAGTGATGTACAAATTGAATATCCAATAGTTTTCGTCTCACGTCTGATCTCACCATAAGATCTTACTACCTATAAGATCATACATACTTACATTACTGTTTGAATTTAATTTTGAGTATTACTTACTTAAATAGTAAGTTATTCGACTGAATAAACATGTACATAAAAAAACGGTAAATTGCGAGTCGGATACGCACCATTCCGTACCATTGTACTCCTATAAGAAATAACACATTTAATGTTCAAACTATCGTGAGTTATTTCCATTTATATGTGAGTAGGTATATCCTAAACTTAAAAAATACCACTTTTTAATGATTATTTTGTAATGTAACCACAAATTCATGGTTTTCGGATTTTTCCCTTTACTTGCGCTATAAAGCTGATAAAACGAGACAGTGTTATATCACTGTCTTATTTTAACTGAAACTTAAGTTTAAACAAAGTCACCTGCCTCATGATTCTAGGTCAACGGTATAAGTTTTGATTCCCTTGAAGGGTCTTGACAGCCAACGAAATATACTTACGCCAATAAGCACGCTAACTGTTCGAGATCAAATACTACCTATGTACGTATGTGACATGATGATTGAAAAAAAAGTCAACAAAGTGATCTGTTATAGGTTCCTTTTTCTTTAAGAGCTACGGAACCCTAAAAATAAAAAAAAACACGTTATCTTAATCGACATGGCATAACTATGCAGCAATAAAATTGAGTGGAAAGCTTAATTAATTTAGTTAATTCCTAGATAAATAAGTAATTACGAAAGAGGCGTCGTTGGTTGAATTATATAATTTTAATTGGCATTACAGTGTGAGTGAGTTTGATATATAGGCAGAGGAATTTACGCTGAAGAGAATTGTTTGTTTTGAATGCAACGGCCCAAGAAGGCGGTGTATGTTGCGTGCTCATCTCCAAATGATCTATGGACTGTGTGCAATTACTTTTATTTATTGTGTTTAACCAACATCTTGAAAGTTTGAACTTTGAAGGCGTACGTCGAAAAATATCGGAAATTGCAGACTTTGGGCCTAATACAGCGATAGGAGTATATAAGTATCTACAGGATTTGTAATTAGTGCCGCAAAAGCAGTCCGAAAATTAAAAGCAACAAAAATAATAGTTATTTTTAACTTGTGTGAAAGGTGTTAAGTTTTATTTCAGAATAAATATTTTTGTTCTCATTTAAAAAAACCTGGTGATGTCATTTTGTTCCTGATCTTACTTAATAAGTGCCTAAGTAATTTAAAATAACCAACATAGATCTACATGTACTTATTATGTACTTAGTGCAGTTCTTTTCCTAGTCGTATACCACAACATAATTTTTATTCTTTTCAATTTAATTACTTCACTGACTAAATAAAGACATCATCATCATCATCATTATCAACCCATCGCCGGCTCACTACGGAGAACGAGTCTCCTCTCTTAACGAGAAGGTTTGATAACAGTCCCCCACGCTGGCCCAGTGCTTGTTACTAAGTTGCAGCATTATTCAGGGACAAAGCAACAAACACTTTCGCATTTATAATATTAGTTAAGATTAAGTAAGTGCTAAACTTACTGTCGAAATTATAAATTAGGTATTTTGTAAGTAATTACTTAAAGTAGCTATTGTACTTTTAAGTCTTTGAATTTTAATTTGATAGAACTAACAAAATTAAATGTTATTTTTTTTTAATTGTTAATGTTTTATCAAAATAGGGCATCTAATTAGATTTGATGGTTAATTTTAGAGTTCCCTATCCAAAGGGTGCCAACGGGACCCTATTACTAAGCCTCCACTGTCCGTCCATCCATCAATCTGTCAGCGGGCTGTATCTCATGAACCATGATACCATAGTCTGTAGACTTAAGAGAGGTGAAATTTTCACCAAATGTGTATTTCTATTGCCCCTATAACAAAAAATAATAAGAATTAGAAAATGTCCGCCATGATAATTTAAAAGTGCTATTTCTTGAACAATTGTGTGGAACCATTCCTACACAAGTCAGATGCGCACTTGACCGATTTTGTTTATTTAAATAACCTTTAAACATAATTGCTACAAGCTAAGTAATTAATTAAAACCGAATTAAAACTTAATTAAAATCATTAGATATTACTAACGACATTGGCACAGTGACACTACTATTTTCTACCATTTGTAGGTACATAAATATGTTTAGCAATTTTGCGCTCTGGCTTTCATCCAAGAGATTTTACTATCTGTGATTTTGAATGGAGTTTATTTTTAACACACCAATCCTGCTTTTCAGGGAAAAATAAATTGGCATCATTACCCATATTATCACTTTGCCCACCCATATGATAAATATGAAAGTGTAGTTTTTATTTGTTTCGTTTTTTTTATTCATTATAGGCAAGCGCTTGACCACAATCACACCTGATGGAAAGTGATGATGTGGCCTAAGATGGGACGCGTTTACCTGGAAGGTGCCTATTCACTTTTGTTTTAATTGGTTTTTCATCAATCACATTGCAATGGAGCAAGTGATTGATGTGATTTTTTGCATTGGTATAGTTAAAGAGATATAAATATTTAATATTTTTATCCCGGACCATGTTCCCATAGGAATTTTAAAAACCTAAATCCACGCAGGCTAAATCGCAGGTATCAACTTGTCTATGATAAAATAGACAGTTTACACCCAATTAAACATAATCACTAAAGTGTATTGAGTGGACACAGGCTGTCACAAAGCAAGTGAAGTGACCAGTATTTCCTAGCCGGCCCACTACTGAGAAGAGACTCCTCTCAGAATGAGAAGGGTTTTGGTCTACTATGCTCACCAAACGAAGATTTGCAGATTTTACACACCTATTAAGAACATTATGGGAACTCTCAGTCTGCATGACTTGCAAACACATCAGCATAATTAATGATGTAAATATTAAGTACTATTTATCACACATTATTCATAATATTCAATAGGCCTCCATTAAATTACTTCGACATCTTTAATAGCAATTTAAACAGTATGCTTTGAATAAACGCATTGGATGTGCAATCTAAATTGCATACATTAAGCATTGAATGCTTCAGTAATGGTTGCTTTGATAAGTAGAAAATATGGAATTAAGTTACTGACTTTTAAGTAAATATCCAAACACTACCTTATTTCAGTGACTTGGTCTGCATGGATTTCTAGTCTGTTAGTCAGTCAGTATTTATGAATTGATCATCTGCAGAACAAGTGGTGGTAGGTTAATTACAATAGACAGGTTCTATACAAACAACAAACATTAACAGATAAAAAACCAGTTAGACTCAGACTTGCAAATGAAGGGTTCCATACTATTTTAAAATAAATCACATCCATACTATTGTAAAAGAAATAACAGTTTGCTTGATTCTTTTTCTTCTTGAGATACAGCCTGCTGATAGATTTATGGACAGACAGACAGACACAGGCTTCGCTTGCATGGACTATACAGTTTAAAAACCCTTATTTTACTCCTATTTTAATTTTAAAATTTGTTTATTGCTAACAGATAGACTGACGAACAGATGGACAGAGAGATTTCATCCATTTGTGGATTACAAAAATTTAAATCCCTATTTTACCCCTGTCATATTGTACCCTGTGGAAAAGGATAACATTAGATTTAGGCCTATTAATTTAGTCCAGTTTAGAGATTGCGAACAACAGAATCAGTCACACTATCTATATAGATAATAACAATCTAATTCCAAAGATTATTTAAACTAAATATGGTTATCACTTATAACTAAGTGTAAACATATATTTTATCACAGAAGGAAAGTTTTTGTAGGTACTTGTTTATTTAATTTGCTTATATGAAATCGGAGTTCTTTGATAAAATTTCATTTTAACACAAGAAAACATTTTCATTATGTATTTATTACGCATGATTCATCACTTGGGAATATAAATTACAATAAGATTAACACATGACCAACTATGACCTCATCCTAACAATAAAAAATGTCAGCACAGAGACATCCAAACTCTTAAGTCCCCAAGTTGTAACCTTGGTCTACGGTATTCTATTCAGTATCACCACATTCATACAAGATAATGACCTGAATAACGCGCATTATGAATGCAGTAATAATATACTTTCATGCATACGAAGCCGTGCAAGGTAATTTCATGCGAATCAAAAACACTACGACACAACCTTGTAAAGTACGTAAATCTCGCGGTGTCGACAGATGAGGGCAAATAGAAAGGCAGGTTAACTTTTGTGTCGAATGTACATTTCGCATTTGCCAACTCCACATAATCTTTACGAAATTTCGAGGCTGGAGTCTCGCTTGCCGTGTTGTTGAGTTGACCGCTGTAATCTTGCGCTAGCACGTGTAAAACAGAATGTTACCTTTATAATAAGTTCGATCTCTGGAACGTCCCCGTTCGCAGTTCCGTTCTCTGCAATTTCATCCGACATCGTCAACTCCAAAAAACACTCAAATTAATCAAAAGATTATACTTTTTCCACTTTTCACACAACCGTCACAGTTACAAAACACCGAGAGACTAACTTCAGTTCTGTCTGGTATTGCTCAACTCCAAACATTTCCCATGCAATGATTGGTCGACGCTCAGCGCCCCGCGCTGTGCTTTGTATTTCGTAACTAACTTCATTGCTAAGAGATGTACCTAGCGAGAGCGACACACGGTTTATTCAAAAACAATCGAGTAATCCGATTGTTCTTTTGACTCGTCAATAATGTGGCTTTCAAAAGTTTCTACTTTGCAAACGAATTTGACTTGATGGAGCGATGACTGGTGCTGTTGGGTAACTGATGATCGATGCTGGTGGGTAACTGTGGTCTGAGGGTGCGAGTTTATTGAGGCGAGTCTACGAGCTAAGAGCGAGAGAATCGTCGACTCGATTGAAAAATATATCGATTGGTGAAACATTTCGATAATATAGATGGTGCAGCTACTAGTCAAATCAGAAACTTTTTATCTAAGATTAAAATGCTCGCTTAGGGGAGCTTGTCAAGTATCCTTTTTTTCTGGTCGGTGGCTTGCATGCTTGAATATCTCTACGCTTGCATATGACTTGCTTGACGTAACGTCATTTAAACATTTGGCGCGTACTTTTTTAATTAAATCGATAATTTAAAATGGTAAAAACCTCATCACTAACAGTGACGTGGATTACACGAATTTTTGAAGACCCTCTATTTGAAAATGGCTAAGAAATAATTTATTTTAGAGTCAAGGTTGCAGCGTAAGAGGTAAAGGTTGCAGCATTGACGTGGTTGCAGCATTACTTTATATGGATTGCAGCATACATTTTGCAGTGGTTGTCACTTTTAGCTTTACATTGTCTGTCTATTGTCATTGTCAACGTCAATTGCAGATTTTCATTGTCTATGCTGTGTATCAAATCGCGAGAAAAGCAAAAAGACGCATTTTATAGTAATTTGTAAATATTTAATTTCTGTAATAAATAAACTAATTTCCTCAGTTGAATATGAGCAATGCAGAGGAATCTTCGTCTTCGCCAAAAGATATGTCGTTTGCAGAAAAGCAAGCTGAACGCTTGAAACGATTGCGTACGCTGCACACAGCCAGAAACGAGGCCAGGACCCACAACCACCAGGAAGTTGTGGCAGAAGAGGCAAGAAATAAGCTACCAACGAACTATGAGGCTAAGAAACGACAAGCGGAATGGTTATTGGACGATCAAAACAAGCGGGAAGAAGCGAGTAAGCAGGGCAAAGATTACGACCGTGTAAAACTTCTGAACATCTCTGCTGTAGAAGCAGAGAGATTAGAGCGCAAGAAAAAGAAGAAAAATCCGGATCAAGGCTTCTCAACTTACGAACAGGCGACCGTGAGACAGTACAATAGACTTGTTAAAAACATGCCTGCAATGGAAAAAGAGCAGTATGAAAAGCAGAAGCAGAAATATGGAGACGCGTTCTACGGCGGTCCTAACGTTATCATACATGGAATGCATGAAGACCGTAAGGATGCCATAGACAAAATGGTGGATGACTTGGAAGGACAGATTGCTAAACGAGCCAAATATTCACGTAGGAGGATACACAATGATGATGCAGACATTGATTATATTAATGAAAGGAATGCCAAGTTTAACAAGAAGTTGGAAAGGTTCTATGGTGAGCATACAGCTGAAATTAAACAGAATCTGGAGAGAGGCACTGCAATATAGATTTTTGTTACTTTGATCAGTTATTTTACCTTCTGGTTACAATTTCTATAGACTGGTAACAGGCCACCATGTTTTGGAGCATTCTTTTAGGTGTCGTTTTGCTCAAAGATGCATAAACCACACCACATTGTTAATGTTGTGCTGCTATGTGCAGGAGTTTCATATAATAAAGGAGTGTGTAAGAGTATATGAATTTGTTTTCACTTTTTAATTTGCGAATGTATGAGCTTAGCATATCTGGAGTTTTATAAAAATATATCTCTGTTTTGTGTACTATAAGTTTTTGACGAAATCTATAGCCTTAACTTAACTTAAACACTTTTTTCACTTTATTGCACGAACAAGTCATACAAAAGGCGGACTTAAGACTTGAGAACATTATCTGCCAGTCAACCTTATGCTCGGACCACATTAAGGTTAACATCAATGCAATCATGAAGATGTGAGAGGTGTGTAGTGGGTATGCTCAAAATTAATATATGTTTTGAGAGATTTTGTATATATTTAGGTATGGTAGGATTCAAGCAATATTCCCTTTTCAATGTTTGAAATGTGTAGTTAAATGCTAGAATTCTTAATTTTTGTGAAGTAGTATAATTATTATGGCTTTGTACAGTTTTTTGTAATATATTTAAGTGTAGTTGTGTCCGACTCTTTAGCAACCAGAGGTTATTTCTATGGATTTGTCTAATGATAATTATTATGAATTTGTATATAATATTTATGTGGTCTAAAGCTGAGATCTATAGTGCATACTTTGCTTTTGTTTAGACTTAAGACAGTTAAAACAAGACAGATTTATGCCATAATTCAGAATTGTGCTAGTCTGAGGAAAGTCAAAGTGTGTTCTATAGGTCTTGACCTGAGACAAGTGTTCACTAGCAATTAATGTAAGAGTTACTTTCCAATGAAAAAACTTGCAGAAATTGACTTGCCACAAGTAATTACACAGTTTAATTGCCAGACCTGGCTTCTGTAAATTTCTTTATTTTATGCCAGATAATATATTAGAATTAATATCTGTCTATGCAAATAGAGTAGAGCAAAGATGTTATGGAGATCAATCACATGATATTGATAGGACAGTTTTTTTGATTGGTCTGTTGATTCAGCTTGACTCCATTTCAGTGGACAGGTACCTTTACATGCTGTAAAATAGCAGGACTTGAATATTCAGTCTAGAATAGATTGTAGTCTGAAATTAGAATTCTGCATTATCCTAATACCAAGTAGCAGAGAAAAATGCAGAAAAGTATTCAAAACCTATGTAGATGAAGCTGGAAAATCCTACTAATATTATAAACGCGAAAGTTTGTATGTATGGATGTTTGTTACTCTTTCACACAAAAGCTACTGGACGGATTTGACTGAATTTTGGATTGGTGATAGATTATACCCTGGATTAATACATAGGCTACTTTTTATCCTGTAAAATGAGTTCCCACAGGATTCTTAAAAACCTATATACTTGGAGACGAAGTCGCGGACATCAGCTAGTATTACTAATATATTCATATTTTTAAATCATTTTTGATGTTTAATATAAGGGATTTTTAATACTGAAAAAAAACAAATTCAACAATATTTCAATAAGTAACAAGTTTATTTTGATACAGATGATAAAAATATTAAGTACATATTGTGTTCACAGATACAATTCTAAAATACATAAAACTATAAAAGCACTTGCTGTTTCATTAATACTGTGCAAGTTAGTAACAAACTATTTAGGTTTACACAACTTTTATAAACTTTATACATATTTAAGCATAAACCACACCACTGGCAATACTGAAACATCTCTTAAATTTTTTCCTTCATGCTGTAAAGTTGTTAAAATTGAGATAGTACCAATTGCCAGTTCAATCTTTATAGTGTCTTGTGTGTGCAAGTGATCCTATTTAACTTTTATGGGGATGTGTATTGAAAAAAAAAAAAAACTTGTACTGAAGGTAATTTTTTTTTTAATGTATATAATAACAATATTATTCAATCAGCTATTTTAATTCAGCTTAGCAATTTAAGTCATTGTACTTACATTATTTTATATAAAAAATTTGTTCAGTGGGAAATTGACTCTTTAATCTTTGGTTTTAATACTTTGTTCAAACTTGCACAGTAAAAACCTTTTCTACCTTAGTAAAATAATATATACAATAATTAATTAATGAGCACAAGATTATTTTTATACAAAGAAATGCTGTTATGCTATGGCCCATCTGGATAATAAATAAATTATATATTTAAATAGGTAATTAATTATAATATTATGTAGAAGTAAGTTATTTGTTTATAGAAGTGGATGATCATTTGCTTTTCTAATCTTTTACTCTATCATTCAATACATAAAACTTTTGTTTTTTTTTTTTAATTAAAAGCTGGTGAAAGTTCTAAGGAAACTAAAATATGTAGTATATTAAGTATATATTTTTTGAGCATTTGATCACCACACGCGTACAGCTGTAGCCGGCAAGAAATATTGTACATCAACCTTTAGAAAGAGGTTTCGGCTTCGTAGAGCGTTGTCTTTGTCACTCATACCTATGTGACGTTTTGTCCGTCTCAACGATAGAGACAACGCTCTACGAATCCGCTATCTCTTTCTAAAGGTTGATGTACAATATTTCCTGTCGGGTACTGTACTACACCTTGTATATTACCAAAACATCCTAGTGGTTTGAGCTATTATAGGTATTAAATACAAAATTTATACATAATGCATTCCCTCAATAGTAAAAAAGTACGCATTTCTTATACCTACACATATAACTATAAGCCATGTTTAAAGTTATATGTGTGAACTGTGAATATTTATTATTAAGACTATAAGATATTTTACATAATGTAAATTCTGAAATTGCATACTTAGTATCTCTGATAAATTGCAGGACCCCTGAGTATAAGGATTAGGGGTTCCTTCATAAATACGGCAAATGCCGAATCTCTTTTTGGGAAGGTAAAGTATTAAATATAAAATATTTTCTTTGCTAATAACCCCACCAAATATAAAGTTAAAGAACTCTTATGTCAGGGACAAATAGCGAAATTTCGGCGCGCGAAATTTTGATAGGTATCTTAAAACACTGTTAAAATGAGACAGCATTATATCGCTGCCTGTCACATAAATCTGACTTCTAAAAAACTTAAATCTGAGCAAAGTTCAAGTTACGCTCTATATAAATCTCAGCCTTGAATCTTAGCAAAGTCAAAGTAAGTATCTACGCTCTTTCGAAATTATGTGGATACATACAAATGATACAAAGCAAGAGTGAATATGCACCTTTTGGGCAAGCAAGCTCCACCTTAGCTGCATCATCTCGTTTGGTGCGATTTTAGCCAAGCGCAAGCCTATACTTGCCTATAGTCAAAAATATACAATACCTATTTCATTAGCCATTTTACCTAATTATCATCTACAAGAGTTATTATGAACTAGTAACGCCGGATGATAAGCTTTTCTTCCAGCAAGCATCTACTGTGTGCATAATATGTACCTACCTACCTATGATGACACCTGCCTATTAATATTTGGCCACTTACAGTTATATATTTCATAGTTTTTTCTATTACTCACTTATAAGAGCTGCTTGTACATACCATGCCAAACCTGTTAGTTCAATGGCTTCAGTAGGCACACAATGGCTCAGTCACCGACATCTATTGTACCTACCTACGGTCTTGAAATTAAAGCATATAAACTTAATCAATTTTCGACGTTTGCGGCTTGTCAAGTATTTTTTTTGATGTGATGTGATGGAGTCCTTTTATTTCCTTATGGAAGTTCCATGAAAGAATAAAAAGTGGAGGACGGAATAAAAAGTGCAGCACTTTTTGATGGTTTCCATAATTCTGAACGTGCAAAGAGCATTGGGCTAATGTATTCAGGCTCTCTTTTCTTGAAGTTTCTTTAAAAAATTGGCTTATTTTGCTCCCGCTGCCACACAGCCTATTATAAAGTAGGTACTACTAACTACCTACATTTAAAAAAAATGGATCAATTAAAAAATCTTCAACTCGCAGCTATAACGCGTGGCGAACGTAAAACTTCAATTGATCTTTGTTTAGAGCAGCTACACAGGTACCTATACCATGTGAAAAACGGAAGCCTTTTCTTGACAAAGCTGATGAAAGTCTAAAATGAGAGCACTCTTAAAAAGATAACCTTAAATAATAATGTGTAATGCACCCTATGAAAGTCTCAATAGCTCAACGTTAAACGAGCAGACAGAAATCCGAAAGGTCGGCTGTTCAAAACCCACCCGTTGCACTATTGTCGTACCTACTCCTAGCACAAGCTTTTCGCTCAATCAGAGGGGAAGGTTAGTTACCGTTGACATGGCTAATATTCTTTAAAAAAATCTCATTCTGTGAGGGCTGAGAGGAGACCCGTGCTCAGTAGTGGGCCGGCCACAGCTTGATCATGATAATGATGATGATGAATATTATGCACACAGTATTTTCCATCCTTAATCTGCTTTCTTGAATATTACTAATGCTATAGGTAAGTAGAAGCACATACTTCTTGCTCGATAAACCCTTTAAAAATATGTTTTTTTATTCGTCAGTAAGGAATATTCAGGATTTTCGGGTTCGTCAAGTGTGTCATTTTTTTCGTAAGAGTCACTCGTCTTCTTCAATATCATAAAAATTCAATGGAATCTAAATTGTATTTTCAGAAGGATTGCCTAGGTAGCATAATATTATGCTAGTTCGCTCTGATAGTGCTCATTTTAAGGCTGGCGGAATATTATCAGAAGTTGTCTGTTAAAAAAAAAAATTGTCTCTCTCACTCTGCGAACTTCAAAAGCGTACGTCCGATCAGGCAACTATTCTGAAATTCGTGTCTGCGGGATCTACTACTTTTTCGGTCAGAAATTTCTGACAATATGCAGTCCGCTTAAATTATGTATCTGGTCTAAAAATTTTGCTATCCTTCTCATCTGTTTGAAGAATAAGGGTGCGTTTCCACTAAAGTTGAGCGGAGCAGAGACATATTTTCGTATGACATCATTACATGATTGGGCTATTAATCTCCGTTTCAGAGGAAATGAACCCTTACACGGTACACTAGTTTTGATAATTTAGCTGGTTATAGAATATAAAAATCAACCATCAAGTTCACCATAAAATTCCAGCATTTATCATTTCATCAAGTTAGGAATATAGTTTTATACTTGT
The DNA here is from genome assembly GCF_905333055.1 of Maniola jurtina. Classification (NCBI taxonomy): domain Eukaryota; kingdom Metazoa; phylum Arthropoda; class Insecta; order Lepidoptera; family Nymphalidae; genus Maniola; species Maniola jurtina. Next base: position 2,479,202 of record NC_060045.1, read on the forward strand.
AACTTTGTAAGTGAGGGTAGATAAATAATTATTTCCCGTAAAAGTTGCACTGTTGTAAGTCATGATGACTTCTATATGAACTAGCTCACAAAAATCAAGTTTTGGGTAACTGTTGCAGGCTACTACCGTGTATCAAATTAAAACTTTGAAACATACTTAGGTACAGCAACTTGATATCAATGTGCTTAGTATGAGATTTGACGTTGAAAGAATTTGGGTGTCGAAACACTACATTATTAAAGAGAAAAAGACCTTAACTGCCTTGTTTTAAAGCTCAAGTTCGTCCATACATCTACAGCTAGCGCTACAAGCGGTAACCTTGAGAAATTAAAATCGATGGTACTGAATTTTTTATCTTAAATCAAGGAAATTGAGGTCCATTTTACTTTGACGTTATTGTTTGGACGTTCGAATTCTACCAACGTTGGTGAGATGTAATACCTCGTACTAAGCACTCAGGCATTTATAGTGATTTTGATCATAGAACTAGGATTTGAGCTGACTTAAGCAAAAATGGTTTTTGCTTCATTCAGGTCAGGTCATGTTGAGAGTATGTTTCTACTTTCTACCTTCTAACATCACATTAATAACATTGCTAGTTAGTTATGGTTGTTGCTCTATGCCATTCGTTGCACAAATGAGTGCTTACAAAAATGTAGGTAGATTTTTTTACAACTTTTTAAACCTTAGTTTATAACAGATTCAATAATATAATTTATTATATTTTATCAAAATATATTACATAGACGTACATTGGCGCTAGTGCAGTAGTACATAAATCCCAAACTAAACTGACAGATCGAGTAACAGTGTTGTCCTTTTCTTAATGTTTACTTCGGAAAGGGACAGCACTACCTTAGACCAAATTCAAAGTCATTTGACCAATGAATTGAGCCTTAGACCAATGATCTAGAAAAAAATGCAATCAGCATGCATTTAATCATATGTGGTATCTACTGTCTACCTATAGGTACCTCGTTTCACTGAGACGGCTCGTGAGGAAGGCCACGGCTTGTGAGGTGACAATTAACGTAACAAGTGTAAATTAAAAATTTATAACACCCCCGACAATTGAAGGTTACAGTAACTAGAAAAGAGCTGATTACTTTCAAACGGCTGAACCGATTTTCTCGGATTATAGCTAAGAACACTCTCGATCAAGCCACCTTTCAAACAAAAAAAAATAAATTAAAATCGGTTCATTAGTTTAGGAGCTAGTTACGATGCCACAGACAGATACACAGCTACACACGTCAAACTTATAACACCCCTCTTTTTGGGTCGGGGGTTAAAAATCAAGGCTCTCAAAGTCGCTGCCACTCTCTTTGAACCTACAGTGCACCCATGAGCTGTCTCAGTGAAACGGCACACCCATAATTACTACTCCATAGGGATGTCAATTAACGGCACAATCATTACTATGAGGTCTCACAGTGCGCTCGAACGCATAGTGTGGGTTCCACCAATCAGATCATTGTAAATTGACGTGAGACAGTAATCTGATTGGTGGAACCTACACTGTGCGTTCGAGCGCACTATGAGACCTCAGTAACGTTTGTGAATACGGGTGTTAGTTTCGGGCTTTTGTACAACATTACCAGCACTTACTTAAATTATATACTTATATTTATATATAATAACAATATAATTTCCCTATCCACCTTAAGTGCAGCAGTGCTTTAAACGAAAATAACGAAGTTATTCGCATTTGGTACAACAGAGCACTCACTGAGAATAGGAAAGGAAAAACCAAAACTGTATCAAATTGAGTCAAGGCTCTCATAACCACGCTGAAACAGCGTTAAACTCTTTTTGGGTAGCCACCCATACAAAAAATAAAATAAAAGTTTCACAATGCCAAATTCATATTTAATAAAAAGTTAGACCTTATTTATTTGAATCTTCTCGTTTTAGCAAGCTAACAATAAAATTATCTATTTCCTCTAAAAGAAGGCGACAACCCTGATTCTTATAGTTCTTATCACTACCAACAGAAGAACCTAAATAAAACATTATTTTTTGGAATGTGCGAATCGAACTGAACTAAAAAAAAATTAAAGCTACCAAATGCGAATATCACAGATAGTTAATTCTACTAATCCCACTGCACTTAAGATAGGATTCTCTTAAAAATACATTTCACTGTAATTACCGCCCTGTTTCATAAAACCCACGACCGCACAATTTCTGAAAATAGAAAATTTCGTGTCATGAAAGCCAATTCAACCCCATAAATTTAAAAGATTCCGACGAATTGAGAACCTCCTTCTTTTTTTTGAAGTCGGTTAAAAGAAGCAATGAAACATAAGCCATGATTGAAATTTGGCCACAGATTTCTAAAAAAGATAAAGTACCTAATTCTCTTGTAATAAATCTCTAAACAAAATTGACAAGTTACGTACTAAGACTATAATTTCAGTTTAGTTCTGGAGATTGTGAACAACAGAATTAGCCACAGTATCTGCAAATTATTTTAATTGTGGCTGTACAGTACACAGCATATTTGTACGGTGTATCACTCTCTAGACTAAAGCTGAGATGTATAGAGCCAACTTTGACTTTGCTCAGACTTAAGTTTCAGTTAAAACGAAACAGATTTATGTCAGCGATATAACGCGGTCTCGTTTTAACAAATGTCTTATTTTTAAATCAAAGTCAAAGTACGCTCTATACATTTCAACCTAAGTATAGAGCCAACTTTTGCTTTACTCAGACTTGTTTCAGTTAAAACGAAACAGATTATGTTAGCGATTATAACGTTGTCTCGTCTTGACAGTGTCTTAGGTCTGAACAAAGTCAAAGTTCGCTCTATAGATCTTATCCCAAGAGTCGAGAGATACGCACGGTGGTTATCAGGCGCGAGTGAGCGATTTGTCTAAGAGTTGAAGCACAACATATGAGAGATATTGTGATTGGTAAACAAATTTAGCGAAAAGCAGCGTAGTGGAGGAAAGATTGTCTAGCATCGTGGGAAACAGGTCTCCTGAACTGATCAACCAATCGCTCGCTCCCACGGGAAAATCCCCTACGCCCCTTTCGGTCCACCAAAGAGACCTAAAAAATCCATACCGCACATTTGCTAAATTGTTTGTCAATCATTGTAACAGAAGTTCCGCTCATTATACCAAGCGGTATATTGTACACTGAATATATCTGCATCTTTGCATACTTGTTTTTAATTAATAGGTTTATCTTAAAAAATATCAATATACTCACTCCGTCGACCTGGCATCAAGCGCACTGTGATTCCTTCGGGCGATCGCACTGCATGGAAAAAAATAAAATTGTGTTTTTTAACTGTACAGATAACGAATACGTGATACAGATTAAAATAAAACAGCGGCACAATCAAAAACACCACAGACAATGAAGCGTTAGGCATTAATAAAAAAGTACTTACCCTGTTCGAAATTAATTGGTATCTATTTTTTTTTAACTATAACCATCAATGAAAATAGGAGATTTATGTTAAAACATAAATAAAGCAAGAATATTTTATTTTGCTAACTTTTTATTCTCATTCAATAAACATTATTTAAAAATTATTGATCACATTTTAAGCCTATTATACCTATCATACAAATTCAACAGTAAAATCTTAATTTGCAATCTCTTATGTAAGTGCAAAATCTAGATATATAAAAACATTTTAACTATTTTGTTATTTTCTGCTTTATTACTTCAATATAACTTCAAAATTGATACACACAAATTCATCTCCACAAAATCAAGACTAACATTTTGAAGTATTAGTATAAACTTAGCCTATATAGGAGGCATTTAAGTACAATCCATTTTCATATTCATGGAAGCAAAAAACGTTTTTTTTTAATAATCACAGTTAAATTCGATAAATATTGTGATAGTGATTGTTCATTGCATCTTCCTCTAAATGATTTAACTAAATATAAAAGTGTATTTTATTTATCTATCTACCCACCTTAATTTAATTGTGATCTTTCAGTATAGGTACATTAAAAATTGTCTTTGTAAACAAAATTGTGATTCTATTATAAAAATTTTGGAATGTTAATAAGTATAATATTATGCATACAATAATAAAATTAGTCTGCCTATACAGCACCGTCGAATTAATCTCAAATACCTAATACTTTATTGCTTTTAAAATTGCAGTCTAAATATTTTAATAGAAAGTATCTATTCGCTTGGAATTCTATACTATTATAAGTTATTATTTTACTTCTATATAAATCCGTTTTATACCATTCCCAAAAAAAAAAAAAAGAATATATATTATTTTTAATACATGACAATGTAAAAGGCACTTATATATTGTTTTTAATTTTAAAAAGTGATGTATTAAATTTTCTAATCTGAGCAAAATAGCAAGTTGAGCAATATTTTAAAAATACGATATGGCTAGAGAATGCCTGAAAAATGTATAATTTTATAATTCATTTTTTGGCAAGGCGCTTCAAATAGTCTTTGAATGAGATCTTGTGATGCCTCGAGTTTGACCAGATAACAAGTGATGTATTTATTTATTAATCAGCCTAATAATAATAGTCAAAACAAATAAATATTATTAAATATTGGTAGTAACCTAATAATAATTATAAAGTAATGTAACAAACATACATCTATCTCATAAAATTTCATAGTTTCCTTACATTAAAAAAACTTCTATCACATACTTCGTTTTATAATAATTCATATTACAATCGCATAATATAGGTAAAAAATTGATAATTTCATAAAAATTTAGATAAGACCACCTTGGCTATTCTGATATATTTTTGTATCTTCAGGAAAATATTTATTGCTACCAATTACAATGGGAAATTCCCTTTATAAATATCATTATATTTTTTGTTTAAAATTACTTTACTTATCGGTATGATTAGTAAGTATTATCCATACTAATTAACATAAATGCGAAAGTATGTCTGATTTCCACTTTTTCCAGGACTATCTGCTCAACCGATTTTGACGAAAGGTACTTACAAAGATAGCTTGTGTCTCATAGACAGACATAAGCCATTGTTTATTCCAGATAATAGCCTCCAAGGGTTTATCAAAACCTAAATCTATGCAGACGAAGTCACAGGTATCATCAAGTAATATAATAAACTACATACAGCCCGGTAACTGATAAATCTTCTGGTATATACACATAAGTCTAAATCTAAAATCTTATAATATGAAAGTTAATTCAAATACAAAAACGAACACACATGCAACAAATGTCCAGTATCAATCAGGAACATTTGGAACAACGACAAGAAAAAAACAAGAAAATGCCAACCTCCTTTCCAAAAGTCTTATACGAACTGGCATATTCTTACACAGTGGTCATGCCACATGCTAGGTTATAGTTCAAAGTTCACGCACAACACTGTTTTAGTACTTTAGTAGCCTCCTTTGTAAAAACATGAGTTTTAGTTAAAACACTTAATGTACACTTTTATACACATTGACAGTCACTTTGATGAATTTTTCATCAGTATCATAAGTTCACCCACAATTGGGCATAGGTTTTAGGAACCAGTGTCAGTTATCAGAAGTTAAATAGCCATTCACGGCATATAGTGAATGAATTGAAGCTAGTACCAATCAAGATCCAGATTTTTACGGGCTATACATTAACTGCCCGGTAATCGCTGACCAAATTAGAGATCGGTGCGTCGGTGACATCAGTGGACTGTATATTAGCACCTCTCCTATTCCTGTCTCTGAAGGAGCCGAACCCCGAGTCGTGGGTCATGGCAGGGGACGTACCTACAAATATCCGGGGCATGTCACACTCTTCGCACTTGTCCAGCAGGGGGTGGTTGCGGAAGGTGCACATGTGGCACTGCCACGAGGCGGTGGGCCGCTGCCCCGTGTAGATGTTGCTGTAGAAGTTGCCAGAGTCGTCCGTTTCTGCAACGCGCATTACACGGGCTAGTGAACAAAAAGTTGGGCATTAATAAATTTTTCTTACTCAGAAGTTGCAACATGGCGGTTTGCGCAGATCATACACTAATGATTAAGTTCACAAACTTGGCTGAGATCTATTTTTAACCGACTTCCAAAAAAGGAGGAGGTTCTCAATTCGTCGGAATCTTTTTTTTTTTTTTTATGTATGTTCCCCGATTACTCAAAGACCCCTGGACCGATTTGGAAATTTTTTTTTTTGTTTGAAAGGGTATACTGTGCAGGTGGTCCCATATAAATTTGGTGAAGATCTGATGAATATCTTCGGAGATGGAGAACAGAACTCCTCAATAGATAGGAGCAAATTGCTCGCGATCAGTGCAATAGCTTAGTAAACAGTAGGGTTTTAACTGGGCATAGCATATTATAGTACAGTGGGGCCACTAAAAATTGTGAAATAAAAAATTTTCAAAAGAAAAATAAAACCGACTTCAAAAACCACAAACACTAAAAAGTAAAAAATAACTTTTATTTAGCTACACATGTAATGTACCTAGGTATGAAGTCGGGCGAGCTTCACTCTTGGATTTCTAATTTTGTTTTAATATGCTCGCTCGACTTCATACCTAGGTACATTACATGTGTAGCTAAATAAAAGTTATTTTTTACTTTTTAGTGTTTGTGGTTTTTGAAGTCGGTTTTATTTTTCTTTTGAAAATTTTTTGGATAATGCACACTCACAAATGCTTTGCCATGTTCAAATTGGAGTACTTGTTTCCATGCATTATACAAAATGTAACAAAATACACATATCACAAAAATGATTACATCAGGTTTTTCTCTACATATTCAATACTGATAAGGAGATAATGATACTCATATTACAAGATCACTGTTATGGCCCCTAAGTAAGTATAGTGAGTGAATATTTTTAGATATTTCGACTTTTCGGTGGGTTTGATATAATTACATAATTAAAAGACCTTATTTGTCAACCACAGGTAACTTATTTGTGGTAGGCCACAAACTTTCAAAAATAACAATTAAATTCGAAGATAATAATCTAAATTCTAACATATACTGGTGCAAGTTTTGTTTGACACTGTTTTGCTAGTATTAAAAAAATTGTGCGTGTTTTGCACATCCAGGACTGTCTCGTCATATAGCTCTTACAACTATTTTTTAACTAAAATAATTTAGTAAACCTAACAAAAAAATTAGAGACAGCTGGACAAAACAACCTTCCTTCTGTAGGACTGGGGCCACTACCATCCCTTATAGTATTCAACAATTTTAATTTGATACAAGTTTTATATGAAAATGTCAAAACAATGTACATTATTACTTTAAGCGGTGGTAGTAGGGCCCCTGTACTTAGTGTAACTATGAATAAAAAGGCCAACTTACCGCTACCCCGCATCTCCAGCCTCTTAGCGAGCGTGTCACACTCATCCCGCAGCCTCTCCACACAGTCCCGCAGCATCTGCACAGCGCTGGGCGAGGGCGGCGCCGCGGCCAGGACCTGCGTCTCCCGGTTCAGCTGGGCCAAACAACCCTTCTCTTGCGCTAGCGCTGACGCTAATCTTGCTAGACGCTCTTTTTGACGCTCGATGAGGTTGCGATCTGGAAATTTACATAGCTTATTTCATTCATGGGCCTTATATTCATAAGCCATGGGTCTTCACATGGAAACGCAGATGGAAACGAGAGAGAATAAAAGTCATGGGTCACTGAGCGGGCGATGTAGGATATATTTTTTTTTTTTATAAAAAGAATATTAGCCATACTCCCCTTTCCCCTCCAATTAAGCGTAAAGCTTGTGCCAGGAGTGGGTACGACAATAGTGCAACGGATGGGGTTTGAACCGCCGACCTTTCGTAATTCAATCCGCTCCTCAACCGTTGAGCTATCGAGGCTCGAGGATATTAATATTGTTACGTGATCAAATCAAAACAAAGAGATTAACAGGAAAACCACATGGGACTTAATTACGAAAACATAACAGCTATAGCGTGACAATCCCCTTTAATTGTATTATATTTAATATTGTAATAAGAGCTACGTACTACGATAAATACCTACGATGATTTAGAGTTATCGATATTTCAACCCAGTTAAACCACAAAACAAGACTAAAAGCACCTATAGGCAGGCAGATACTCTCGTTATTCCCTAGAAAATGAATTTTTGCAGCAAAAATACCATAAATTCTGCCAATCACACCATGGATTGAGATTGTACCAATGATTGATGTAGCTTTTTAGTAATTGATAAGAACAGAAACTAACAGACAGCTCATCGAGGTTTGTTTGAAGAACCGATAGACATTGAGGTGCCAAGGTAATTGAATGACAACGGTGCAATGGGAAACACAGCATTAAAATGACATGAGTATACAAACAGCACAAGAGCATGTTCTGTGGAGATCCTTGCAAGACTATCAAGAGGTCTACATCCAAGAGTATCAGTTGATGACGACGATTTTATTCATAAATGAAGGTGCAACAATAGCTATAGCAGGGTAAATTGACTTAATTTAACATCCATACTATTACTAATATTATAAATGCAAAAGTGTGTCTGTCTGTCTGCTACGTTTTCACAGCCCAACCGCTGAATCGATTTTAATGATATTTGGTACAGACTTGGGATACATCCCAGGGAAGGACATAGGCTACTTTTTATCCTGGAAAATCAAAGAGTTCCTAGGGGATTTAAAAAATTGAAATCCACGCTGGTAAAGCCACAGGCATCCCCTATTAATTATAATATTTACAAGTCAATATGAAAATCTAGTTGGTCTCTAATCTGTAAGCTATATTACCAACATGTTAGGTATTCACAAAGTGAAATCAACATCATTGCAAAACCACACAGTAGGTAATCAATTTCCAGTTTTGTGACAATATTAATTGAGTCACCTCACTTTTATATTTACCCATTCTCATTTGAATTAGCATAATGTGTTAGCAAATATACATAATGTTTCACAGGAAATTCAACATAACAAAACATCATTATATTTTAATTTAATAAAGTATGGTTATGTAATGTTATTCTTGCTAAGGCTTATTACTTAATTACATTTTATATTTCTTTTGCTTCTCAGGTAACCTGGTCTATCAGTATATTGACTAGTACTAGGCAAACTTGCAAGATAACTAGGAAAAGTATGATATTGTACTTATCATGTAGATTATACAAAGTAGTTCTTGGAAGTTTATATTTGCCTGATAATCTTGATCTCTATCTCTTGAGATGATTATGGTTTCAGAAATTACAAAGATTTGCTATGGGACATTTCCCTAGAGCAGTCTAGGCTACAATGGTCAATAAATATTTATAAAAGAAATAATAAGCTTGATTTCATCAAAACAGACAGATCTTTGTCAAAGTGCAATAGGCACCACCCGCCTTGCATTGTAAGGTCTACATCTCCTGAGGTCTAGTGTTAGACTGAAAGAAGCATGGTGTTTTATAGGACTTGTGTGGTGGCAATGCATCTGTTTTGCTTGGTGGTTTGTTTCTTGCTGCAGTGAAAGACAGGTGATGCATATTGCTCGATACACATACTCATTTGTCTGTTTAGGTAGATTATAACAAATTAAGTTTATTGTTTCTTGTATTTAATAGAGTTCCTCAAAGTAACACCGGCTTCTATCCAACAAATATTTAATTATCATTAGTGTTTATGTATATAATTTACCTAGTATTAAAAGTTCTTACCATATGATTGTCCAGGTGGTTCAGGAGCTGCCCTCATGGGCCTGGGGGACTCTATACGCGACGACTGCGGCGGCGGTGGAGCCCTGCGTCTAACTTGTTGCGGCCGCGCAGTGCTAGGGCTCACAGTAACAGTCACATGCCCTTCAAACCCCCCTTCTTCCTCCCGCGTATCCCTCACAGGACTCGCCATGTTGGATGTTGGAGTACAAACTGTTAAATTAACTGATGTTATAGCTCTTGGACTATCGTAATCTTCTAACCCGTAACCATGACTAATGTCCATATGACAGTTAACATTCACAGATAAGTTTAAAGGATACCCAGGTCTGTAGGAACCTGAATCAGGTTTTTTTTCTTTGCTTTCTGGTTTTTGTACTGATGGTGCAGGGGAGACAGTCCGACAGTTCTCAGCTTCTGGTTGTTTTAAATTCTCTTTAAATGCAATGTCTGGATTTGGTTTGATAAAGTTCAGTGTGTTAGGTCGCTGGGGTTTTTCTTGCGGAACTGTTTCTTGTGGAACTGTTTCTTGCAGAACTGTTTCTTGCGGGGATGCAGGCTGTGGTTCTTGCTTTATTGTTTTTTTCTCCTTTACCTCCTTCTTACCCTCTAACTTTTCATGTAAATTGGCCTTTACCTTATTGCTTTTCAGAATCTTGTAATTGGTGCTCCCTGGTTGTTCACAATTCTTTATTTGCTCAGCCTGTTTGCATTCATTGGATATTAGATCCTCTTGGATTTTCTTTTCTTCTGTATTGTTCTCATTAGTTAACTCCAGGTCGCTGGGTGATTCAGCGTGGTATTTTGCATAGCAGTTGTCAATGTTTATAATAGTTACTGGAGACAGAGCATTGTTTGTGACATTTGGTTTACTATCAACAACATTTTGGTTTGCATCTGTGTTTAACTTGGGTTTCTCCTCATCTGACTCTATGTTGTTGCTAATCACAGCCTGCTGGGGACCCTGGCAAGTTGACTCGACGGCAGTTATCTGGGCAACTTGGTACTGGACTACAGGCTGGTTGCGGCATTTGAGAGGGAGGTTGTCTCGGAGCTTGCTGAGCTGGCGCGCTGCGGCCGACGAGGAGGCATGGTAGGCGTGCGTTAAGGAGGCTTTGACTTCGCTATGGAGGTGTGTCTCACAAGCTTTCTTGTCGTGACAGTATAGCTCAATAGTGTTGGACACAACATGGTCGGGGACACCCGGAAACTTTTGTTTTAGCTCATGGAACAATTGCATAAGCGATATATTGGTGCACGCACATGGTGAAGGGCTCGCAGCGCTATCGGAGGGGGCAGACATCGCCGCCCATCCTCGCGGAACACCTCCTCTGCGCCGTGAACCTCCCCTCACTGCACCAATGATATCACACAGATACTTACCAGCCAAGATTCGTAAACATCACACGGGAGTAGCGAAATTTTATTGTCTTTTCGCTCTAGTGACGTCACAAACCCTATAATCTCCTCATACAGTTACGTACACATCACTGAACTTTCACGATTTCGAACATTCATGACTCGCTAATCCCTGCGGTACACATGTAACGAAAAAGAGCACATAACCAGACAAGGCTGAATTTTTATATCTTTTGTTATCATCATACCAAAGCTATTTTTCGACTTGTTGCGACACCTTAAATAACTATGTTGCACTTTATATTGGAAGGACACCACCACCTGTAAGTTCCGGCTTTAATGGATGTAGCTTGATAATGTAATAGCTCAAGAAACATTTGCAAACCCAAAAAATAAAATTTATGAAAATTACAAACTTGTCAATCCGTATCTTCCATTTTGGCCTTTGAGCATAGACAAAAGTTTCATTTTTATTTTTTATTTACAAAATGTTGCCATTTAGCAAAAAAATATAGCCCGTGGTCAGTGCCACAGACATCAGACATTTAATAAAATGAGACCATAGACAAAAAGATTTTCAAAGGATACCTATTCGTCTGTGTCCAATGTCATAAGTCAAATTATCAAAGTCAAAATCTGTCAAAATTGGTTTCAAAGAGATTTTTCGGTGATTTTCGCAATTGTTTTCAATTTTTAATATTACTGCAAAGGAACTTAATTTATCGACGAAATATTCACTAAAAAAACTTCAAAAATGGTCGATGATTTGCGAAAATATCTAAATCATCTATTGGAGAAGTAATGAAGTTTATTCAAAAGTTCAGTGCTTGAATACGATATCAGACATAACTTTATCTATGTGTTCATTCCAGGGTGAACGGTCTTCATTGTATACTAATCACCGATAGAGATGGGGTGCCTGTGGTCCGCTCTGTTACGGAGAAAGCCCCACAGTTGGCTCTGAGGTCAAACTTCATTTCCACTTTTGGAATGGCAACTGAACAAGCAAGCAAACTTGGACTTGGGAGGAACAAGACTATTATATCTATGTATTCGAGTTATCAGGTATGATATTTAGCGACTACAGTATGGTCGCTATAGTAAATTTCAAGGGACCCACCTTACAAATCATTCAACTATTATTTAGACTTTGAGATCCCTTTAAGCTAATTGTCACATTTTATGTAGAGTAAAGCACTTACCGAGTTTTGGTTGGTTTTTTTTTTCTATCAATGTGTTTTATTTAGTAGGTTTTTTAAAAATTCTATAGTACCTAACTTATGAAATTCCTTTCTTAGTGAGAGCTTATAAGGAGGAAAACCTATGTACATTCAAAACCTCAAGAATTGTATTGAATATTGTTATTGTATTGTATTGAATTTTTTTTTTTAAAAAGAATATTAGCCATGCTTATCATGACTAATACTCTCCTTTCCCCTCCAATTAAGCGTAAAGCTTGTGCCAGGAGTGGGTACGATAATAGTGCAACAGTGGGGTTTGAACCGCCGACCTTTCGGAATTCAGTCTGCTCCTCAACCGTTGAGCTATCAAGGCTCTGATAGTTTCAGAAGTCAGTCAGTTAGTTTTTTCCTTTTATATGTGAAGACAATAAAACCAAAAACACCTAAAATTAAAAGTTTAAATAGTATTCTATCCTAGTTATATTCTCTATACTGTGTTTGATAGTGTCTGTATTCTCTAAGCAAGCTGAGGTTAAGACCAATGTACCAAAAAATAGCACTGTAGTGTGGGAAATATGAGGACCAAAAAATTCATTTAGAACTTCAGTGTAACTATCCTGCAAACAGCTGATCATGGAAATGAACTCGTAAAAACCTTCTGTAAACTCAAAGGACTTTTTGCTTGTTTGTCAAATCAGCAAATGAATTTATGGCACTAACTATTTGATACTACATACCTCATTTGTCATGTTATATGATTTATCAAACACACTGTATAAAGAAACAAATGCTTTATTTAATTTTTAATTATATTATAAAATAAAATAAATAAAAATAGCCTTTATTTCTAAGTCTACATTATTTTAGTATTCATCATCATCATCATCGCGTGCATTCTTCGAAACGAAGTTTGGCGATCATCATCCGAAAAACTTCTCTATTAAAAGCCGCCTCTTTCAACTTCGGGTAGCTAAGCCCTGTCCACCCCCTTATATTCCCTCCAATTCTGCCTTCCAACACTAGTCTTGGGAATGGGAATTGTCCTCCTCTCTGTAAATGCCCAAAGAAAGCGAGCTTCCTTTGCTTGATAGTGGACATGAGTTCTCTCTCTTTCTGGACCAATTCCAGTGACTTGGTGTTCGGTGTGAAGCTGTTCCAGGTTATCTTGAGCATTTTCCTGTAAATCCACATTTCAAAAGCTTGCAGGCGGTTAGTTGCTTCCTTTTTGAGAACCCAAGCTTTCAAAGGTTTAGTATTCAACCATCACAAAAAATCTCAACTGTGAGTGCCTCATGGCAAAGGTCTCCTCAAACTCTGCAGTGCTTACGGTCCACTGTCACCCTTCTCCAGAATTTCCTTTGTTTCTTTTCTCCCATCTCCTGGGTACCACTGTGTTAGGGTTTCCGATTTCCCGAGGTTTTTTAGTTCTCGGGTGTCGAGACTTCTCGAGCCTGATTTCTCGGGTCTTCTCGGGTTGTCGAGAAAAAATAAAATACGTCTAAATTTTTGTTTAATTAATAAAAAGAGTCTTTAATTTAACTGTGTTTATTTTACATGAAAAAAATCAACATAATTTTTAACAAAAAAAACAAGTTCTCAATAAAAAATCAGCTCAAAACAAAATTGCTAACTAAAAACAATCATACTTCTTCTCCTTATCATAACTAATCTCATCTCACTAATCTGTAATAAAAAACAAAATCTCTGTTAACAATCAGCTCAAAACAAACATCTTAACTAAAACAATCATACTTCTTCTTATTATAACTAATCTCACTAATCTTTAATAAAAAACAAAATCTCTGTTAACAATCAGCTTAAAACAAACATCTTAACTAAAACAATCATACTTCTTCTTATTATAACTAATCTCACTAATCTTTAATAAAAAACAAAATCTCTGTTAACAATCAGCTCAAAACAAACATCTTAACTAAAACAATCATACTTCTTCTTATTATAACTAATCTCACTAATCTTTAATAAAAAACAAAATCTCTGTTAACAATCAGCTTAAAACAAACATCTTAACTAAAACAATCATACTTCTTCTTATTATAACTAATCTCACTAATCTTTAATAAAAAACAAAATCTCTGTTAACAATCAGCTCAAAACAAACATCTTAACTAAAACAATCATACTTCTTCTTATTATAACTAATCTCACTAATCTTTAATAAAAAACAAAATCTCTGTTAACAATCAGCTTAAAACAAACATCTTAACTAAAACAATCATACTTCTTCTTATTATAACTAATCTCACTAATCTTTAATAAAAAACAAAATCTCTGTTAACAATCAGCTCAAAACAAACATCTTAACTAAAACAATCATACTTCTTCTTATTATAACTAATCTCACTAATCTTTAATAAAAAACAAAATCTCTGTTAACAATCAGCTTAAAACAAACATCTTAACTAAAAACAATCATAATTTTTCTCATCATAACTAAAGATCACTCACTAATCTCACTATGTGGGTGGTATGGTATCACAATTTTTGGCAGTTTTAATGTAATTAAACAAGAGATTAAGGCAAAAACAAAGGATACCGACAGACACGAGCCGTGCTGTCAAAGGATGCCGCTGCCGCCTCGCATTTACAAAGAAAGCTAAGCGTAAAAATGTTTATTTAAACTTCTCGATGTCTCGACTTTTCTCGAGCTGAATTTCCCGGGTACGAGACCGACCGATTTCCCGGGAATTCCCGGGACGAGAATTCCCGGGAACAAACCCTACACTGTGTCTATTCTATTATACATATTATTTTATTCTTTTTAGGTCATACAAATGAACAAGCTACCCCTAGTGATCACCTTCATTGGCAGTGACAACTGTAACACGGGACATATACTGTCTCTAGAAAGCCAGATAGAACCTTTCTTGAAGGACCTTGGGACCATAGTGGCTGATGCACCATGATATAGCTATTAATTTATATTTACTAGCCTTAAAAGAAGTGCCCACTAGCCACAAAACTTGCAGAAACTCTGTGCTATTCAATTGCACTGAAATACTTGTAGCAAGTCAATTTTATCTTAGTTTTAGTAACTTAGACTTGCAAAAATTGGCATTCATAATATGATAATGACAGCTGACTTCTGCAAGTTTTATTGCTAGTGGACACAGAGTGCAAGGGTGTGTTCTCACTAGACATATATTTTGAAGTTTAGAATTCAATAATTCATCAGAATCTGGTCACAGCTTCAAATAACTGTATTCTTCTACATTTCTTGTAGCACAATTTGACACTCATTCTATGTCATTCATTCATAAGTCATAAAGGTGCCCACGCACTCGAACTGAACTGCAACTGAACTGCGCGTCGCTGCAGCGAGCTGCACGATATTCTCTCCAGCCGCGATGCGCGTACCGCGTGGCGCGGCAGTGCACCTGGAGAATATATGCAACTGCAGTTCAGTTCGAGTGCGTGGGCACCTTTATTCTTCTAATGGTTCCGAAAGAAAATTCTACTGAGAAGAAAAGGCTAGAAAGTCTTACATTTTTTTTTGAAGTTGTCTTTATGGGTGTCATGATAAAATTTTGTTTTGGTGTGTAGAAACAATTTTTGTTTTGAATTATGTTTATTGGTAACATATCGTCAAGTATCTATCTACTACGAAATTTTTTGCTTCATCATTCCTCATATGCATGGCTAGAATTTGGAATACTCTTCCGCGACCTGTGTTTCCTACCAATTATGATCCGGGTATCTTTAAATCTTGTTTTAAAGATACCCGGATTATAAATTGGAAAGCCGGCGATGTAATAAATTGATGATGTTAATAGTATATTACTGTTCAGGCTGGAAATAAATCAATTGAAGGCCGAGTAATTTTGGAAGGACAAGGTGAAGCCGAGAAGTGATTTTTTTTTACGTGTTCAGTTAGTTTTTGGTCGCGTGAGATATGATGAGCGTAATTATTTCTGTAAGTATAAAGTTATTGATTACTGAATACTTCGACCATTTCATTTATTGGAGACCAAGCTAAAAAGTTACGCCACGTTGTCACAGTATTAAAGACTGCAAATACCAATTATCTTATTTAAAATTCTGTGGTGTAATCTGTGTAATATGTTAGACAAGTCATAATAATGATTTGTGTATTCAAGAAATGAGTACCTATTGTACGCTAAAGCTTCATTTACGCCAGAGCAACATACCTAGTGCAACATTCCGGCATGCCATAGGGCCACATGTTGCAGTGATCCCAAACAAGTTGTCCAATCTGAAATGCAACATGGTGGTCTGCGTAGGTACAGTCAAAGTACACAAGCCATGTTTTTGTACTCTTTAGAGTTTAAAAAAGACTCGCTGTCAAGGTTTAGATCATCTTCATGACGGGGGATACCTCAAATCTAAACGAGAGATGAATATCCGGGGGGGGGGGGACTTGGGCAGTCTACCCCCCCCCCCCCCCCCCCCAGATATCCTCTGCAGACTATTGTTTCGTAGTATGTGTTTCAATAATTGTACAGCACAAACATTTTGTCGGCATAAAAAAATCTGCCGCATGCTGCTAGGCCGCGTAGCATGTCGCATTGTGGCATGTTGTGGCTCTGGGGTAAAACAGTCTAAATCGTGCATTCATAGCTGTAAGAATTGTTTAATAAAGTTTTTGTCTTCTAGTAAAAATGAGACATTATTTTAAACTTTGTTATAGTTATGTAAATATAATGTAAATATTTTATATGAATAAAGACATTGTGCCTCTAGCAGATCTTGTAGTATGTCTGAAAATGCTTTATAATATATTATTGCTAATGTTATCTGTATTTTATTTCTATTAGGTACGATATTATCTAGACGATATATTTTAGGGAAAAATGGGTAGATGAATAAAAAAAACTGTTTTTTTTTTTACATTATTTAAGTAACATTTAATCGAGTATTACAATAGTTCGAAAAATTCAATTAATCATTGTTTGTCAATGAATCAGGTAAAGTGTAAAAGATCAGTTGGGGCAATTCCGTCTGGGGCAACTTCGTCACTTCAAACGGCGTGCATATTCGCACGTATTAAGTTACTCATGATATTTACCTATTCATTATGACTAGATGATTGTTTATAATTTTGCCCCATTACACCATTGCCCCAAATGACTTTAATAATAATAATTTATGAAGTAGATCGATTCAGTTTCTTTAAAAATTGACACAGATCGTACAAGTAATTTTTTTTTTTTTTTTTTTAATGTTAAATATTAGTTGATCTTTCTTTGCCAATCCAACTTCGTTCTAGAACTGTCATTTTTAATTTACTTCGACAAAGTTTCATCTCAATCTAAACGCGCGCGTAATACCTCAATTATTGTCTTATGAATATTAATATTTATTGTAATTTAGAGCCATGTTAAACGTTCACATTATGGCAGTACGGGTGTAATGAGCGGTTTCCCCGTGAGTGCGTTGACGACGTTTTCTGCCGCGAGCACGGCCATGTCGCTGCGCGTGCGCACCGTCGCGCTGCCGATGTGAGGGAGGACGACTAGAATGCAAAAAGATACATATACATACAGTACGAAGTCAAGTGCGAAGCGGGGGTATTTACTCCTTCGCGTTGCACGGTTTAGTTAGAATATATATTTCATGTGTATTGCGCGCAAAACAAGTTGTCCAATCTGTAGTTGAAACATGGCGGTTTGTGCAGGTCATAGATTTTGCTATACAGAATTCCGGCTGAGATCTGTTTTTTACAATGCGCATTCATACACCTCGTGTTCAGATTGATTCTGAACCAGTGGTAAATTATTTTGACGATTCAAAAGCACTTTTTAAGCACTAAAAGTTTACTTGAATAAAAATACTATATTTTCTATTCTATTGGACTGCTTGTTTGCGCGCACAACATATAACATATAAGCCAACTTGTGGCTCTTATGTATAAGTCAAAACGTCTACCGGGTTAGAAGTCCGGAAGGTTTTGTCAACCTTTCACTTAATAATAATTATATTGCCCATGCGCGCACATATCCTCTTTTTCAGAGATCTGTTTTCGTGAGACGAACTGTTATATTGTACGATGTGTGCGTTAAACAATTAAATTAGGTTTTTTGACTAAGTGAGACTTATTATAAGGAAATCGGATACTTACACAAGTTAGGCAAAGTCAAAAGTTTGTGGTCTTTGGGCAGAGGCTCAGGCGTGGTGACGTCGAGACCGGCGGCGTAGATTTGTTTGTTTTTCAGAGCATCGTAGAGCGCATCCTGATCGATTAGATCTGGGCAAAAAAAAGATATTAAAATAAGACTTAATGCCTTCTTGTTAACTCCATCATTAAAGCATGGGCATCACTTTTCAGTAAAGTGAAGTTTCAATTCAAATGAATTTCAGGCAATTCTCATGTCAGCTGTATCATAAAACCTTGGGCATCACTTCTCTATAAAGTCTGTTTCAAATGAATTCCTGTTCTCAACAAAAAATAGTCAAAAATGTACATAAACACATTGAACCCCTTTTGCTTTTTGGAGTTCCTGATTCTATTGGCTATTTTACACTTCTTTGAATACTTAGTATGGATTTTAAAAAGCTCTATTATACAATCTACCTCCTCGTCCGACATTAATAAGAATGGCATTTTTCTTCATTTTCCCGAGAGTTGTGCTATTGATCATGTGGAGCGTCTCGTCTGTCAGTGGAACCGCCAGAAGTATGAAGTCGCTCTGGTTTAGCAGATTATCTAAGGTTGTGAACTCCGCGTTTAGGGCTTTAGCTGAAAAAAATGAAAAATAGTTAGTAGAGTAGAATAGAAAATATATTTTTTATTCAAATAAACTTATAAGTAACAATCGTCAAAAGAATCAACCACTGGTACAAAATGGCTCTCCTACCGAGAAGAACCAGCAAGAAACTCGGTGGTTCCTCTTTTTTTAAAAAAAGAGCCGTATTTGGTAGAGCGTCTCGGAGAGGTGTATTTCTAGGGAGTGTAGTTATTTTGATGACTAGAATTGACCAACTAGACTTGACTTCCTTGCCTAATTTTTGCAAACCAAGTTTAGTAATGCTAATATTATACCATTAGAGATGCCAAGCCTAATAACAATTTTATATTATATAGCAGTCGAATTAGTGGCCTGTCTATATTATGCTATTAGTCAAAC
Source organism: Maniola jurtina (assembly GCF_905333055.1). Lineage (NCBI taxonomy): Eukaryota > Metazoa > Arthropoda > Insecta > Lepidoptera > Nymphalidae > Maniola > Maniola jurtina. The sequence goes on from NC_060045.1 coordinate 2,498,448, forward strand.
TCACCTTCAGGTTTTTCCCTGTGTCCAGTGTAAAGAAACTTGCCGACTTCGAACCCGGACAATCTCTTGACTGTCGCCTGTCCGATACCACCGAGTCCAACGATACCAACTGTACTGCCGCGGATGTCCTGTCCCAGCACCTTGGTGAATCCGATTTCCCATTGCCCACTGTTGGATAGTCAAAATAATTAAATACATAAAGCTATTCCATCTTCCAATTTAGGTATTGCATCTGCATCATCACTAATCCCTAGATGAAATCGATGTCAAGGGCTAATTTTCCATAAAAAAAATTAATATGAAGATAGGTACAAAAGTTAAATTTTCTTACTCATGGGCTAATAGCAAGTGAACTGTGAAATAGGCACGGCTTAAAATCTCCTGCAAGCTTACAAAACATGTAATAATGATGTCGGTAACAGCGAAGTTATGTGTGAAGTGTAAGCAGGAGGCGCAATTCAAAATCGTGCCTGTTAACAATTGGAGTACCTATACTTTACCTTCGAACTTGTTCTAAATTCTCAGTAAAACGTCTTGCAGCACCAAGCATCAACGCAACGGCGATTTCAGCGACGGCAGAGCTCAGTACACCGGGAGTGTTTGCCAGTTTGATGCCTCGCGCCTTGAGCTCGGGCACGTTGGCGTGGTTGTATCCTGCTGAGGCCGTGCTCACGATCTTTAGTTGAGGGCCTGAAATAATTATATCAATTTATAAGGGTCTCTTGACCGAGTTTTGGCCACAGCAGCCAGTTCGGACTGTTACTGAGAAATTGTTTACAGAAAAACTCTCAGCTGTTTTGGCCCGGGACATCAGGATCCGCGTTCGAATGAGCTTGCCACTTGATCAATGGGTCAAACAATATATTAATTTACCAATTACCCCAAAGTCTTGTTCTCTAAGATCAGTTGTGGCATTTTAGTCTCTGGGGCAAATCTGACACCTATGATCTCAAAATTGGCGGAATTACCCCTATTCTCACTATATGCACTAACCCTCTAAATAGTGGGTTATATTTTGCAATCACAGACCATTAAGCTAAAAGTGGTTTGTGTATGCAATATTTATAATTTTAATAGCTGTGGCCGCGTCAAAAAGTTTCTCAGACTTGTAGATAGATATAGGTAACATTTATGTAGATACTTACATAATAACAGTAGGTACCTACCTATTATATTCCATATCAAATATACTATTGTAAGGTTATTTTTAAAATTTGATTTGAGTTGTCAAAAGTAATATAAAATTATTAATTTATCTAATGCAGGTAGTTTGATAAAATCGATATTTGGCTCATTCGATGTCATACAATCTGTTGCTAGGAGGCCGACAAGATTGAACTTGCATAAATACGGGTGTTTTGAAGGTTTTAGTTTAGTCTCCTTCCGAGATTCGGAGCGATATCGCATATTTTCGGTATTTGGATTGTGAACTGGATAATTAGATGTTGTGATAGCAATCACGCTCTAATTAAATTATTTATTTTGGCATTAGTTTGTTTAGATTAAAACTCTCGGATAACCTTACACATTAAACTTGTGTTTTTTTTTGTGTTGGTTTTGGAGAGGACATTCCAATAATTCGATAAAAATATTTAAATAATACCTGCTTTTCTGAGTGACGCCAATAATTCAGAAGCGGGATGTGTCTCACGTTGTCTTAATTTCGCTTTGGTATCTTTTTGTAAACAACCCACATTTGATTAAAATTTTTATTGAGTTTGATTTGGTGATTAAAATTTTTAGTTTTTTTTTTTTTAATAATTTAGTCTTTTGTGAATTGGAAAGTAATTTGCAATAAGTGGTTCAGATTTTGTATACATCGAATGAGAAGTTAGTCGTTTGGATTTATTGTTGACTTGATATTAAAACTGAGAGTTCGGCAGTTCAAGGGTAGGTTTTAATGATTTGACGGAGGGCAGGATAGCCCATGATTTGGATTTGACTTAGGGCAAGGAAGCCCGCGACTGACATGACATGATTAATTAGAAACACGAGGACGTGTTAAATTCAGGACGGCCGAACTGTAAGGTTATTTTTAAAATTTGATTTGAGTTGTCAAAAGTAATATAAAATTATTAATTTATCTAATGCAGGTAGTTTGATAAAATCGATATTTGGCTCATTCGATGTCATACAATCTGTTGCTAGGAGGCCGACAAGATTGAACTTGCATAAATACGGGTGTTTTGAAGGTTTTAGTTTAGTCTCCTTCCGAGATTCGGAGCGATATCGCATATTTTCGGTATTTGGATTGTGAACTGGATAATTAGATGTTGTGATAGCAATCACGCTCTAATTAAATTATTTATTTTGGCATTAGTTTGTTTAGATTAAAACTCTCGGATAACCTTACACATTAAACTTGTGTTTTTTTTTGTGTTGGTTTTGGAGAGGACATTCCAATAATTCGATAAAAATATTTAAATAATACCTGCTTTTCTGAGTGACGCCAATAATATCTAGGCATAGCTTGCAGCGTTCTTTGAAACAGGTGGAGTGGTATCAACTAAATCGCTTATCGTTATCAATATTGCATATTGAAACGCTTATCAATGATAACACTAACCTTAGGCATTCGAAAAATACCTACTGGTAGGTACCAAGATACTAATGTTATTACAGTTTTACGATGTACCGTAGAACTGTTTATTAGCAGCTGTTGTAGGTAGTCAACTGCTGTTACCTATCTTAGTAACAAGTGTAAATAAAAAATTTATATCACCCCCGACAAGTGAAGGTTACAGTAACTAGAAGAGCTGTTAACTTTCAAACGGCTGAACAGATTTTCTTAGATAATAGCTAAGAACACTCTCGATCAAGCCACCTTTCAAACAAAAAAAACTAAGTTAAAATCGCTTCATTAGTTTAGGAGCTACGATGCCACAGACAGATACCTACACAGATACACAGATATGTACACACGTCAAACTTTTAACACCCCTCTTTTTGGGTCGGGGGTTAAAAACTGACGAAAATGGCCCGCGGCAACGCTTCTTTACCTGCTTTGTCCAGTAGCTCCTTAGTGATGGGATGGTGGGAGGACCACACGAGCGCGGAGCACCCTGGGATGAGGTTGAGAAGTTCTTCCTTGTTCTCGTTAATGCCTTCATCTCCGAAGTGGAGGAACCGGCTTTGTAACACTGTGAAACTGATAATAATAATATATAACCCAATTATTGTGTGATAGATAATTTAATTCATACTTATATTATAAATGCGAAAGTGTGTGTGTCTGTCTGTCTGTCCGTCCGTCTGCTACCTTTTCACGGCCCAACAGTTTAACCGATTCTGACGAAATTTTGTACAGGGTTAGCTTTTTATCCCGGAAAATCAAAGAGTTCCCACGGGATTCTTAAAAACCCACCCGCTTAACCGATTTGTATGAAAGTACCGAGGTAGCTTGCGTCCCTGTAATTATTGACACAGGCATTTTATCCCGGAAAATCAAACAGTTCGCACGAGATCTTTCAAGACCTAAATCCACGCAGACGAAGTCGCGGGCATCCTCTAGTAAATTATAATCTGAACAGCGCTTTCCGGTAGAACGGTTTTACGGCACCTCGATTTGGTTCTCGGTATGTAGGTATCATATACCTACTTAGGTCTCAAATCCTAGTATTTATAATTACATAATATACCTAACTTAGGTACAGTTATATTGCATCTCTACCTACATAAGATACGTTAGTACTATTATACCTATGTATACAGGGTGTTTGGTAATTAGTATATTATGAAGACACGTACCCATGCTACTTTGATCTGATAAACACAATGTTGAAGTATAATGACGAAATAAAGTTATAAAAATTCCCATACAAAATTTAAAAAAAAAAAAAATATGTCAAAGTTTTCATGACCCTAACGTGCCCTAACTCACTGAGATCGTTGGCCATTTTTAGATAGGCCGAGGCCAACGATCTCAGTGAGTTAGGGCACATTAGGGCCATGAAAACTTGGTCATAAAAAAATTAAAATTTTGTATGGAAATTTTTATAATTTTATTTCGTCATTTTACTTCAGCATTGTATTTATCAGATCAAAGTAGCATGGGAATTGGGAACGTGTCGTCATTATATACTAATTACCAAACACCCTGTATATATTTTTTAAATAAAAAATAGTGATATTCTGTGCTGTACTGCATACCTAATAGGTATAAGTAGTTAGGTAGGTACTGAGATTCGTATTGTTGTATGTTCCGCTTGAAATACGAGATAAAAACCAAGCAGCTAGAGATAATGAACTTACAAGTATACCTAAATTGTTTTAACGGTTTTCTTGAAGTCACCTTGAATTAGCCTTGAAAATTAGCTAAGTTATTAATAGGTGTGTAGTTAGGTAGGTAGGAAAAACTTTAGGTAGGAAATTAGCGAATAGTCTTAGTCAGATTAGGTCTTACCTTTCTGACTGTGTCTTACCTATATTCTCATCTGTTGTTACTTAGGTAACAGATATCTACTATCTACCTATTTTTAATTTACATTTTTCATTGTTTTTAACCAAAACATAAGGGTTTGTCATGTCCACGGTTCACCATATTGGATTTGTCATGAGTCATGACGTCATAATATAGGATTCTCTGAGTAGAAAAACAAAACGCCAAGACAAAATATGACACCTCGTCTACCTATCTAAATCTGAAGAGTTGTTTGACAGTTATGAGGGAACCAATGACCAGACAAACATACCGTAAAAAAAAAACCTACCGTTATAGGTAGGTTTTTGATGACCTCCCCGGCTCAGTGGTAAGCGCTGTGGCCTTACAGTGGGAGGTTCCGAGTTCGATTCCCGGCAGGGGCTTAGATTTTTATAATTTCTAAATTTCTGGTCTGGTCTGGTGGGAGGCTTCGGCCGTGGTTAGTTACCACCCTACTGGCAAAGCTGTGCTGCCAAGCAATTTAGCATTCCGATACGATGCCGCGTAGAAACCAAAAGGGTGTGTAGGTTTAGTAAAAACTGCCATAGCCCTTCCAAGTTAGCCCGCTTCCATCTTAGACTGCATCATCACTTATTGTGCGATTTATTGACATAAAACTAACCTAAAACCCGTGATTTCGTTTACTCTTTATCTTTTTAACACCAATATTCCATTCGGACCTTAAACTTAATAAATAAATAAATAAAGTACTCAACTGTTCTCTCAACACATCCAGTCCGCTCTCAGGAAAGTCGTTGGACGACACTAGGACCTTGAGATTTTTCGCCATTTTCGTCGACAACGCGTCACTAGCCGGCGACAAAGCACTCGCGAATAACGCGAGCGACACTAAATACAACATGCTTCCTTATCTATTACAACTTCAACTTAGAATTACTTGAGATAATAAGTATCGCTCTTTTTTTATCGAAAAACGTGAATCTGTGCGTTCAATATCAAGGCCGGTTGGGAAGTGGTCAGTCGGTAACTCGGTATGAAATAGTTATCTGGAGAATGTTTCTAAATAAAGACTGCTATGCGTAGGCGAAGGTAAACTCGTATTTAATTCTACTAGTACAAAATACAATGTATAGGTACTTTATATAGCAGTCATACTTTAATTTCTAGGTTTCCGTACCTCATAAGGAAAAACGGAACCCTTATAGAATCACTTTGCTGTCTGTCTGTCTGTCCGTCGTGTCTGTTAAGAAACCTATAGGGTACTTCCCGTTGACCTAGAATCATGAAAGGTAGGTAAGTAGGTCTTATAGCACAAGTACAGGAATAAATCTGAAAACCGCGGAATAAATCTAAAAAAATTAAAATAAGTTTCAATTTTCGAAATTGGGGGTTACCAAGTGGGGTATCATATGAAAGGGATTTACCTGTACATCCTAAAACAGATTTTTATTTATTTTTATGTATAATAGTTTTTGATTTATCGTGCAAAATGTTGGAAAACATACCCAAGTACAGAACCCTCAGTGCGCGAGTCTGACTCGCACTTGGCCGGTTTTTTATTAGCCAAGGCAAGTAGGTAGGTACCATTATGCATTTAGAAAAAGTTAATTAATGACATCGACAGTCAAGAGTCGTGTTTGGCCTGATATCCACGAGGTCTAGAGTTATACAGGTATGTACCCAAGGAGCAGTGAATAAATAGCCTAGTGGCTTCCCTGTCGGAATTCGGGATGTCGGGGTGCGATCCAGAACACGCACCTCTAACTTTTCAGAGCTATGACAGTTTAAAGCATTTAAGTAGGTATCACTTGCTTCGATGGTGAAGGAAAATATCGTGAGGAAACCTGCATACCTGAGAGTTCTACATACCTCGGTAGGAACGCCATTCCGAACCAGTGGTAAATTATTTTGACGATTTAAAAGCACTTGTTAAGTTTATTTGAATAAAAATCTAATCTATTCTACTGTTCTCAAAGGTGTGTGTAATGTTTGCCTATCTGCACTTAGTCAGCATGGTGAACTATGGCCTAAATTCCAATAGGAAACATTTGCACCGTATGCGGCGGCGGCGATGGGTTGATTTTGATGAATAATGACAATATATCTACCGAGGATAATTGTGATAACACATAGATTATCAATTCAATGCGATCGTTAAGCAATGTAATCCAAGTGGGCAACTGGATGGGTGACCGACTTTGGAGGTCCGAATTTGGCCTTTTCGTCTCCTCCGTGACTCAGCGAGCACTTCAAGCTCAGTCCGAATTATTATCAGTATCATCTGATAACAACAGCTGTAAATTGTAAAACCTAAATGTCGAATTCGTGGAGTAGTATGCGGAAGGATCTGAGCATCCACCGCATTATCACAAGCTCCTACCATTATGTGATTAATGGAATGAAATTACGACCCTCAGCAATGAGGAGGAGTACGACGCACAGAGAGAGAATTAACGACATTCTGCTATTAGATTAATTTAATCGAATGCATAATAATTAATAATTAATTGGGAGAAAATACTTATTAGGAAATTTTGTTGAATTTGCCGCGATTTAGTTTGCCCTTCAAGTTGGCAGCATTGGACGTCACGCTGTATATAAAGTCTAGTACACACTAGGTGCTTTTTAAGTTTAATTTTGTGCTTAACTAAATATTGTTATGTAAGTAAAACAAAAGACAAGCATTTATTTGCTATCTATTTATTTGTTCATTTATTTTATTGATTTTCACTTATATAAATTACAAAAGCTATTGTAATTCAATAGGCTTTTAGCAAAAACTCATACAACAGGATTTAACATTGGCTTTCCTTCAATTGATAAAAGTACATTGTTGGCTGCTATACGTGCCATGGCATTTCTAGTTTCCACAGTGGCACTGCCCAAGTGCGGAACTATAACTGAAACAAAATAAAGTATTTATAAAGGAAAACTTATCTTCTAAATTGTATAAAACCTAACAAGTATTTATAATTTAAGTATGTTTGATGAACATTTTTGAAATAAGATATTAAGTAATATTTAAATCATGTTAGCCTTTGAACATTTATGAAATTTCGCAATGTAATCTTCTATCACTATCATTTATTAGTATCATGACACAACATATTGGTATCATGACACGTATTAATGATTTAAAAAGTTTAAATAAGTAATGTTAGAAATCAACTTACAACAATTTGGCAGAGATACGAGTGGATCATCTTTAGGCAATGGTTCCGGAGTGGTGACATCGAGACCGGCTGCAAAAATCTGGCCAACTTTCAATGCGTCGTAAAGTGCTTTTTGATCGATTAGCCCTGAAAAAGATAGATTAAAATTGTTTTAATATGTCAGCCTGTTTTCAGTTTTGTTTTTAAGGCTACGTGGAAAGTGGATACATTAATTTGTTATCTAAGATGATGAAAATACTATAAAAATTAAGAAAAATTGTAATGAAATAACGAAAAATTATATCGCATCCAGTTATATACAAAAATATTAGCAGATAACAGATAAAAATATTACACTTGAAAAAAATATTTTATTAATTAATTAGCCAGATGAAAATATACAAACCTCCTCTGCCAATGTTCACCAGCACAGCAGTGTTTTTCATCATCCGCAAATTTTCAGCGTTGATCAAATGCTTGGTTTCTTTTGACAACGGACAACACAGAATGACAAAGTCACTTTCTTTCAATAACTGTTCTAAAGGCACACGCTCTGCTCCCAAAGCTTTTGCTGTGAAAGTTAAATATCGTTATAAACTATGTAAGTTAAATATCGTTACAAAAATTGAAAAAGAAGATGGACTTTATGCAAAATTGGCTCAGCAAATACTTTTCAAGTACGGATTCGATTTTGAGTTTTCGAGTCGTTAACGTAGCAGCATAAATGCCTCATATTCTTTCTTTGAATTATGTTGTAGGTATTTCACAGTTGAACTCTTTTGTGTTTTTATATACCTACACATTTTTTTATCTGCAAAAATAATATATAATTATTATTTTTAATATGATCGAATATCCTTAAATCATCTACCTTCAGGTTTATCAGAACGTCCACTGTAAATGAACCTTGCAACATCAAATCCCTTCAATCTTTTGACTATAGTCTGGCCAACACCCCCGAGGCCAACAATTCCTACAGTACTTCTAGCTATATCTTGTCCCAGGCTCCATTGCACGCCGGACTTCCATTCCCCACTGTAATAACATTTCCACCATTTTTTGAATATTTTATTTTTACTCAATTTTGAAGTAGTTAAAAATTGTTAGGTATTATTAGAAGAATATATTATTCATAATACCATGAACTTAGGCCTATTAAGTACAGAAGTTTCTGGTGCTGCCGGTTTTATTGGATGCATTTGCTTTGGTGTAGCTTTCTTCGCTTTGGACACTGAATCTCAGGAGGAATAAGGCATCTTAGCTGCTCAGTTTCATCTTCGTCAGTATTTTAGTAATATGATTGAAGCCTCAGCAAAGATGTTAAAAACTATTAAGCAGCAGCAATGCCACCAATAGCAGTGTGGCTGGCAACTTTGCTGCTGCATTCTGCGGTTGAGATGATCCCAAACAAGGCGACACAAAAAGACTTCTGCATTCGCTTTCAATCGTACAATATTCATTTCATTTCATGTTCATTACAATATGTATTTTGTTACAAAAGGAAAAAGACATTTTTTTATTGTTTACACAATTAATAAACTTGTCTTCTTCTTCAAAAAATTATTTTTCATGTGCATGCTCACTTTCAACTTTCGTAGCAAGTACTGCAGTGAATCTCCTTTAAACCATCCATTATTTAAACAACTTCAGAAAGTTCCTGTTTCGAAAGAATCTTACCTTTCCAATTCCCTAATGCCTTCTTTGAATCGTCTAGCGGCGCTAATCAAGAGGCCTATAGCGATATCAGCGACTGCATCGTCCAGTACATTGAGAGTGTTACCCAGAGACAGACCACGTTTTGCTACTTCATTCACATCTATATGATCTAGCCCAGAGGACATTGTCGAAACGGCTTTAAGCTTTGGACCTGAAATACGAGTTCAAAATTTTAATTCTATTAAAAAATTGACACATATTTCTAAACAATCTCTTTTTATATAAGTTGTAATTACCTAAATTTATAATTTCTTTATTTGTTTTAGTATTTGTGTTTGAGAAAATCTAATATAATTGGCCATACTATTATATATGCACTATTAAATAAATTATGCAAATAAATAATCCCTGAAATATACAAAAAAGGATCCTGTTTGATTTCAATTACTTACTTACCAGCTAAGTCCATTATTTCTCCCGTAAGGCGGTGTTTCGTATTCCATATAAGGGCATCAAAACCCTTGACAATTTCCTTTTTTATTTCAGGCAAACTTTCAGGATCACTGTCTAAGTGCGGGACTACGGTCGGTTCAAATCTGTAATTATATAATTTAATTTTGCATAATTTAAAATCGTTTTCATGAAATTCCTGATTCATCTGTGACAATAACTTTTATGATATGAAAATTTATTAGAAAAATTTAAAATAATATGGATTATTTTTCATCTTAAAAAGTTTTCAAAAACGCCTAGACTGCGGTTTGCACTGCATCTTTTTCAACCCACACATTAAAATCATTCAAATCCTTTTTAATTTATAAGAATTTTATCGCTTATCGCACTATCAAGACGAATCTAATGACGTTTCATTTTTCAAAATCGGTTGAGCAGTTGAGAAGTTACGATCGGACATACAGGTCAAACATATCACACATTTTGAGCTTCGCCGCGGTCGGGTAAAAAGGGGATTTAAAAGCGCAACAGATTAGAATTATAATCTCCAATGTGTTCTAAACCTTACCTACTTAATAATCGCTCAACCACACGCTGAACTTACGAAATATGAATGATTATTATTTTTTAATTTAAATGTTTAATATGTAATTTAGATAATACTCACTTAGTTTTTAATAATTTCAATCCCGCGTCAGGGAATGTTTTATTTACGACCAGCACACGTTTCAAAGACATGATTATTTTAATTTGTTTCAAACTGAAAACAAAAGCGTACGGACTGCCGAAATACACTCAATAATTAGTAATTACAGTTAATTTACTCATGGACGCCACGGAGGTAATAGTAAATACCTACCTACCAATTACCAACGACGTCAACTCTATGTATATTATTTTATATCTCTATTACAAATAGCAGGCGCACGACGTAATCGTAAAATACGTTATCTATTTACTTTACAACCTCTGTCGGAATATTTTCATTTTTTGAATTGAAGATTTTTCTATCTGGCAAACCCAAAAATAAATAAATATAAAATTATCATTTACCTACTTTTTTTTCTTCTCGTCTGGCTTTACATAGACTAGCCAAGGTCAGGTTTGTATTTACCTTCGATCATAGATTTATAGGTCTGTGGTATTTACCTACTTAGACATACCTACAGGTCGTTGTGAACTAAGGTTGTGAAACATCTGAATTCTGAAATTCGAAGATAATATTTTTAAAGTAAACACCAAGTCACATACCAAGTAGCTAATAATATTATTTAACAATTAAATGGTTATTGCACGCCATCTGTTGTCGAGTAGAAAACCATAAATAAAACAATCTCTAAACCTCACCACTAGATGGCAGAACTAATATATATTCCGTGCCAAATAAAATTTTAAACTAAAATTAAAATAGTAATAATGCTATCATGTAATTTGGATAATATTTTAATTTAACTTACTAGGTTTATTTTTATTAATAACTTGGTTTACTTACATATTTTTACTTGCTGTCAAAAATGTGATAGACAATTTTTTTTTTTTTCAGATTGCCTATTGCTAGTTGCTAGGCTACGATCGTAACGTGATATAGCTCGACGGTTGAAGATGAATTCCGGGAAGATTCTGCAGTTCATAAAGATTAGACAGATCAAACTATTTTGTATTTTCATTACTTACCTACTTATAAACATCCATACTTCCATACACAGGACAGGCATATAGGCTACTTCTATCCCGGCAAAATTAAAGAGTTCCCACGAGGTATTAAAAAAACTGGCCGAGTACAATTCGGACTCGCATGCTAAGGGTTCCATTATCCATACCATCGTACAAGAAATAACACTTTGTATTTTTTTTGCGATATAACCACAAATTCACGGTTTTCGGATTTTCCCTTTACATTTAGAGATCCCTATAAGAGCTATTGATGCCTACCTGATTCTACGTCAACTGGGACGCGCTTACCCTTGACGGGTATTGACAGACACGATATACAGATTACAGACAGACAGACAGATATTATTCCTGGGTTCCTTTTTTTCTCTGGAGATAAAGAAATTGTAGAAACATACATATTAAGTTGGACATATAGACTATAGAGCTGGGAAAGCCTCGTTGTTCCTCTACGATAACATTATGAAACAATTATGATATTGGCACAACACGAGGAATTTCCGTTCCCCGCTCGCGCTTCACCTGTCACAGCAAGGTGGCTCCGCACGCGCCCTACCGCCCGATACCTTCCGCTTCGCTCTACCTGACGCCATTTATTATAAATTATAGGTACAGGAGAGTGTAACCAAAACGCTAGCAAATACGAAGACAGGTGATGATACTGATGATTAGGTACTGATAAGATATACAAAAAAAAAGCAAAAATAAGTAAATAAGAAAATCCTGTATTTTTAAAAGTTCACACAAAGTTATATTGCAAATAAAATATCTGACTGAGGCTAGAGGTCAACGAACGTTGCCTAAGTAGGCCACTCAGTATCAATGCCGCGTCGTAGGGATACTCGTTGAAAAACTAACATCCAAAGCACTGCTTCTATTTTCTAGATTATATTGTGCTATATATTTATGATTTGTCTACTACCTTTTTTTAAAAACATTCTTGAATTTTTCTTTGTTTCAGACCATAGTGGAACGTACCACTTCGGCATTTTGCGACCCCTAGCCCACCTGTAGCTAAAAAGTTAAAACGTATCAGGTGGCGGAGGTGCACGTTGTCATTTTATTTCACTACTACTATAACTAGGGTAGGTACTACTGTCCTATGCCGTCATGTTGGCACTATTGCTTTGTTTGCTTTATTTCTTATGGTATAAGGTTTATTATTGTGTGATTTGCAATGGTGCCAACATAACTCCAGGGGATCTATATTTGATCTCTCTGGACTGAGGAGGTTCCTCAACAGATGATCTCCCAGATGCAGTAGTGACCGCCATGGTCTTATGAGGTGCCATGTTCCTTCATTGCCTTCCACGATTCACATGTTTTTGTTTCTAGACTTATGTCTAGGCACAAGGTAGTATATAGATATCTACATACTACCGACCAACATAGTCAGTCATAGGAGGTAGGTAGTTAGTTAGGTACTGTTTATTAAGTACTAGAAGATGCCCGCGACTTCGTCCGCGTGAATTCAAATTTCTTATAATCCCGTGGGAACTATTTAATTTTCCTGGATAAAAATTGGCTTATGTCGATTTCCGGGATGCAAGCTACCTCTGTACCAAACTTCATATAAATTGGTTAAACAGATGGGCCCTTATAAGAATTCCGCAACTTTTTGATTTTCCGGGATAAAAAGTAGCCTATTTCCTTCTCCGGGATATAAGCTTAGGTACTCTGTACCAAATTTCATCAAAATCGATTAAACTGTTGAGCCGTGAAAAGCTAGCAGACAGAAAGACGGACACACTTGCGCATTTATTATATTACTAGCTGATACCCGCGACTTCGTTCGCGTGGATGTAGGTTTTTTAAAATTCCCGTGGGAACTCTTTGATTTTCCGGGATAAAAAGTAGCCTATGTGCTAATCCAGGGTATAATCTATCTCCATTTTAAATTTCAGCCCAATCCGTCCAGCAGTTTTTGCGTGAAGGAGTAACAAACATACACACAAACACACACACATACACACATACAAACTTTCTCCTTTATAATATTAGTGTGATGTGATTATAATTTATAAATTGTAATTTGTAAATTTTTGTAAAAATTTGTAAAATTTGTTAATTATGTAATATTGATGCTGTAGTATTTTTGGAACCTATTAATTAATTATGAAAATAATAAAGAGATGGTCTATATTTAAGCGTCATCAATATCTAATGTATCTAATATAATAAATTACAATTTTAAGAATTTAGGGTCCCCATCGTAAACCATCTGCGCGCATTGTTGACACATATTTGTGACTGCGAAGGAGCGACCGGATAAAAAATAACTAACGACTCCAGCAGGTCTCACATGTGGGATCCTTCCACTCAAACTCAACAAAATGTGAACATGCTACAATTTATTGTGGCACATTGTATCGGAACTACGAGCTACGCGCCTCGATACGCGAGAAGACATAAAAAATAGCGCCCTCGATACACAAAGTTATGCTAATTCATATAAGGGGAAGATGATTAATTCTGCCATTGTTCTATGACAGATTGCAGGCCTCCTATTCAGCACTATTTCAATGTTTCACTAGATAGGACGCTTCATTTACATCGCCGCTTCTATTGTTTAAAAGATATTGTTGAAACTCTTGTGTAATTTTCAAGTTAACGTTATAAGATAAATAAACAAAAAAAAAAAAAATGAAAGCGTTTTATTCTCACTTTCCTTAGTTAGTTACATAGTAGATTAGTTTTGTTAGTTATTACATTTTCCTAAGTTAGTATGGTAAGTATGTGATCACTTGTTTTTATGGAACATAAGCCCCTTATAAGGCCGAGAAGCAAGAAAAGCTTAGAGAAATTATGTCTCGGAAGAATATCCCAAAGTTAACGTTAGTTGTATGTGAATTTATCATTTAGCATTGACGAGAAAACGATGGGGATACGTGATTTGACGTCATATTTTTGTCAGATTTACGTCATTCCTGAGTCATCCTTATCACGTTTTTTACGGTATCTAATATATAACAAGAAAAGTCCTAAACACACACTGCTTCATCAACGCCCAACCCAAATTCTTTGATTTAGAAAGCTGAAATTTTGCACAAAGGTTTCGCTTGTAATGTAAACAAGGTACAAGACTGGATTTTTTGAAACGATTTGAAATGAAGTGAATTTATATTTTCACCAACTGTATTCGCGGGCGACGGTGAGACAAATGGAAGAGATTACAGCCACAAGGGTTACAATGCAAGGAGAACATAAGCACTGAGTAGTGTTCGATGGTCCAGTTCTTTGGCAGAGACGAACATCTTAACACCTAAAGCGTCTCCTCCTGAAGACATCGTTGCTTGTTGATGCACATTGTATTTCATATTTCTCAGCCATACGGTAGATATTTGTTTAAATTATCTTTTTTTTTGCGACCAACTTGTTAACTGTAAATGTTTCTTATCGTTAACACTAACTTAATTTGTTGAAAGGTATTTCTTCTAACTTATTTTTATAGCAAGAAAGTTGAATTTAGCGAAACTTGAGTAGAAGTAAAATATATTGGTAAAAGTTTTCGTAACCTGTGACCTTGCGTCCATTTGTCAGTTTATTTATACGCCGAAATGTCACCGGGATACTAACATAATGATTTACTTAATGTGCGAACTATTTCTTTTGTACTGATTAGCCAGCAGATGTTATGAGTTAATATTTTTAGTTAATTAAGTAGGTAATTTTGTAGTTAATTTTAGTAGGTTTTTTTATTACTACGCTATAGGTACAAAGTATACATCTGTACTAGGTACCTACTATTTATTAGGTAAATTACTAGCTAGTGCTCGCGACTTCAATCGCGTGGATTAAGATTTTTAAAAATCGCATGGAAACTCTATTATTATTTTCAGGATAAATTCACTCTTAACAGGGCTCTCTCCGTCACTCGTTTCATACACTCGTAGTTCCAATTTCATTTGAATATTAAGCAACCAAAGTACATGAAATTTTGCAGACATATTCTAGAAACTAATATCTGTGCCTGTGGTGTTTTAGATTTTTCTAAAAATATGTAGTTTTAAAATTACAGGGGCTCAAAGATTCGTATGAAATTTTTTAAGACCGCGTAACTTTGAAACCGAATATTTTAACAGAAATCTGGAAAATCACAGACATAGATATTAGTTTCTAGAATATATCTGCAAAATTTCATGGACTTTGGTTGCTTAATATTCAAATGAAATTGGAACTACGATTGTATGAAACGAGTGACGGAGAGTCAGAGAGCCCTCTTAAGAGTGAATTTAAATTCACTCCAGGTTTATAATTATAATCATTTAGAAAATCAGGCAGATCCATTGTGACATGATTGAAGGACAAACCAAGAAACAAATAAACCAATAAACAAACACACTTTACTATTTATATTAAAAGTAATGATAGGCACCTTCCTACCTACTTCCTTACTACTTAATTATATCCTCCTGTACTTAATTTATTATCATGTGTTTCCATTGTTATTATTTAAGAGAACACAATATAATTTAAGGTAAGTACAATTTTCAGGGAATCATTCCGAAATGTCCATTTATTGATAATTAACTTTAATTATTACGAGCACAATTAAGTGCAGGCTTTCGCAGAAGCTCACGAGCAAGTCCAAGTTGGGCACAAATATGGTGGCCGGGGCTCGTTTTGGGCACAAAACGTTGCCGTGAAATGTGTTCCCGCATTATGCGTATTTCAAGATTTTCATAATAAGGCAGTACCATTGATACTTTGAAGAAAAAGCATAGATAGACATCACATCTCTCTAAGTCTAAGCCTTAATTTAAATTTAGCGAAGTGCAATCATGATCGGCGGCCCAAGTTTTTTAGAAATGTGTATTTAACTAGATACCTAGTTACTTACTTATCCCAAACATAAGAATGGCGTGAATTAAAATTTCATTTGAATGATGTACAGGCTACAAATCTATGTATTTTTTCACACTAATATTATAAAGGAGAAAGTTTGTATGTGTGTGTGTGTGTGTGTGTGTGTGTGTGTGTGTGTGTGTGTGTGTGTATGTATGTTTGTTACTCCTTCACGCAAAAACTACTGGACGGATTGGGCTGAAATTTAGAATGGTATCTCCATTGTAAATTATACCGTATAATTATACTCTTGATTATACCCTGGATTAGCACATAGGCTACTTTTTATCCCGGAAAATTAAAGAGTTCCCACGGGAATTTTAAAGAACGTACATCCACGCGAACAAAGTCGCGGGTATCAGCTAGTTGACAATAAAATCTAATTGAAAATTCCTATGCTATATCTAGCAAATGTATGAAAACTTGAGTAGGCAAGCATATAGAGTTTTTGATAATAATTACTGACACTTACATGTTACCTACATAATGTGAATGTCTCCTCGAACAGACACCTATTTTTAACCGACTTCCAAAAAAGGAGGAGGTTCTCAATTCGTCGGGATCTTTTTTTTTTTTTTTTTTTTTTATTTTTTTTTATATTTTTTATGTATGTTCCCCGATTACTCAAAGACCCCTGGACCGATTTGGAAAATTTTTTTTTTGTTTGAAAGGGTATACTGTGCAGGTGGTCCCATATAAATTTGGTGAAGATCCGATGAATATCTTCGGAGATGGAGAACAGAACTCCTCAATGGATAAGAGCAAATTGCTCGCGATCACTGTAATAGCTTAGAAAACAGTAGGGTTTTAACTGGGCATAGCATATTATAGTACAGTGGGGCCACTAAAAATTGTGAAATAAAAAATTTTCAAAAGAAAAATAAAACCGACTTCAAAAACCAAAAACACTAAAAAGTAGAAAATAATTTTTGTTTAGCTACACATGTAATGTACCTAGGTATGAAGTCGGGCGAGCTTCACTCTTGGATTTCTAATTTTGTTTTAATATGCTCGCTCGACTTCATACCTAGGTACATTACATGTGTAGCTAAACAAAAATTATTTTCTACTTTTTAGTGTTTTTGGTTTTTGAAGTCGGTTTTATTTTTCTTTTTATATGTTTATTTTAGGTAGATATCTTGGTATTGAATTTTCTGGATATCTATGGTTTATTTATATCAACTGCTGTGTGTGACAGTTTTTATTTATGACCAGCACAAAACCCATCAACAGTATACGCACGGTAAATATTATAATATTATATGCTTAGGTAATGTCTATACCTAGGTAAGGAAATAGGTATTTAATAATATTTGTCATGAAAATATTGACTCTACAAATATAATAAGTACGTCTAAAGTAGTATTATTCTCATCGAGTAATTTTATTTCCTATTTATAGAAAATGGTTTTTACAAGTAAACAAACACCCAAGTAATAAAAAACAATCATAAAACATTAATTACTCAGTGTACGCGTTTTAATGATTGAAAATAAAGCAACAGCTGGTAGTCACATAAAAACCGGCCAAGTGCGAGTCAGACTCGCGCACTGAGGGTTCCGTACTCGGGTATTTTTTCCAACATTTTGCAGGATAAATCATAAACAATTTTGCATAAAAATAAACAAAAATCTGTTTTAGAATGTACAGGTAAAGCCCTTTCACATAATACCCCACTTGTCATAGTTATCTTACTTTGAAAATTGAAACATATTTTAATTTTTTTTAATGATGTGACCACAAATGCGCGGTTTTCAGATTTTAGGTCAACGGGAAGTACCCTATAGGTTTCTTGACAGACACGACGGACAGACAGACAGACAGCAAAGTGATCCTATAAGGGTTCCTTTTTCCTTTTGAGGTACGAAACCCAAAAAAGAGCAAATATATACCTACCTATAGAATTCGATCCTCAAGTCTGGGTGGTTGGGTAGAGATGCTGCAGCGTTTATTGGTATATCTGGACTCTGGAGTTAGTGCAGGTTTCGCATGTAATAAAAGGCTTTTAATAATGTGCTAGCGGTAGCCCTGAGGAGTGGTCCAAGCGACATGCGATTCACGGGTTAGGTACTGGTTTTTCATCTTTCAGCGTTTCTATACAGTGCTTTATAGAGTTATCTTGTGGTTTGAGATAGAAAAGCATATTTATTTAAACCGTAAGAAATTTTATTTTTTTACTTTATAGGAAAATAAAAATAATAGCTATTGATAGAAATAATTCGAGCCATGTCTGGGTGGTCTCCCTAATATAAGTTATATAAAAATGACAAATTAGTATAGAATATAGATATCTATCATATAACATCTCGGTAGGAAAGGCATTACAAACCAGTGGGAGATGCTCTTGGCTATTGAAAAGTACTTGTAAATGTCTAATTGAATAAAAATATTTTGAATTTGAGTCTATACAATAATCGCAGTCGCTCGTGCCTTGTGGAGCGGTGTTAGCGTGGAGGGAGAGGCGCTTGTGGCGCGAGCGGCCGCGACGAGCCAATTTTACAGATTCGTCACCGATTAGCACGCGACACCCAATGCGGTGCGCGAGGATTGGCTGTTGTGCTGACTGTAGACGAGGCCAGAACCTTATATGTAGGGTGTACACAGAACGCTAGAAAAAACGAAGACAAGTGCTAGTACTGGTGATTACTAATAAGATACCATAAAAAAACTACGAAAAAAATAAAAAAATCTTGTATTTTCTTGTGTTCACAATCTATTGCCAATAAAACATTTGATTGACGCTAGAGGTCAACGAATGTTTCGTAAATAGGCCACTTGAAGTCAATGGCGCGTCGTAGGCGGGGCATTGACCCGAGTTTTGCACGCTATTCATTGCGGGTTTGAAAAGGCAAATGGTTATAGGCATTGGATTTGGTTATGGTAGTATAATAATTATATAGTAGTTTTTGCGTGAAAGACTAACAAACATACTACATACTTACATACAAACTTTCACCTTTATAATATTAGTATGATGATAAAAGTGCCAATCTCAAGTGGTCGCAGTATAGAAATGTAAAATGGCGCCAGCGTGGCGCCGAGATCACTGCAGTCGAGCAAATGGACCCTCGTATGTACATACAGACACTCGTACGTGTCTTTTATTCTCCACTAGACTTGCATTTTATTCTACTACTAGCTGATGCCCGCGACTTCGTTCGCGTGGATGTAGGTTTTTTAAAATTCCCGTGGGAACTCTTTGATTTTCCGGGATAAAAAGTAGCCTATGTGCTAATCCAGGGTATAATGTATCTCCATTCTAAATTTCAGCCAAATCCGTCCAGTAGTTTTTGCGTGAAGGAGTAACAAACATACACACACACATACAAACTTTCTCCTTTATAATATTAGTGTGACTAGATACCTACTTGTAATGCCCGCGACTTCGCGTGGATTTAGGTTTTCAGGATTCCGAACCCGAAGGGTGCCAACGGGACCCTGTTACTAGGTAAGCCTTCGCTGTCCATCCGTCTGTCCATCTGTCTGTATCTCATAAACCATAATAGGTAGAGAGTTGAAATTTTAACAGAAAGTGTATTAAATATATAATATATATTTCTATAGTCACCATAACAACAAGTAAAAAAAAATTCTAAATGGCCGCCGTGAAAATTTGAAAAAATTAAAAATGTTATGTCTTGTACGGAACCCTTCGTGTGCGAGTCCGACTCAAACTTTTTTTTTTAATATCGTGAGAGGTTCCCAGCTTACAAGTTGGTCCGCTTCCGTCTTAGACTGCATCTTCACTTACCACCAGGTGAGATTCCAGTCAAGGCATAACTTGATATCGTATAAAAAAGTTTTTCATCGCTATAGTAAACTACCTATCTAGCAATTTAAAAGAACATTATCAGTTAAACATGAGGTTATTATAATATTTTCAAGTGCCTCGCCTACGTGTACTGCAGTTTTTTTACCTTTAACAGGGCTCTCTCCGTCACTCGTTTCATACAATCGTAGTTCCAATTTCATTTGAATATTAAGCAACCAAAGTCCTTGAAATTTTGCAGACATATTCTAGAAAGTAATATCTGTGTCTGTGGTGCTGTGGTGTTTTAGATTTTTCTAAAAATATGTAGTTTTAAAATTACAGGGGCTCAAAGATTTGTATGTAAATTTTTAAGACCGCGTAACTTTGAAACCGAATATTTTAACAGAAATCTGGAAAACCACAGACATAGATATTAGTTTCTAAAATATGTCTGCAAAATTTCATGGACTTTGGTTGCTTAATATTCAAATGAAATTGGAACTACGATTTATGAAACGAGTGACGGAGAGAGCCCTCTTAAAGCTGCACGAGGTAAATAAGTGCTTCATTTTCACGTGTCATCAGTGCTATAAATAATGACGGGCAAGTGCAATTAGCTTAAAAGTTAGATGGTTCCGTAGGTACCACGAAATACTTACTATAATTTGGTTTTCGTTAGTTTGCCATTTCTGTCTTTTTTGATCGGAAAATGCTTAAAAGTTAAAAGTATTAAAAGCTTTTATGAAAACAGCTACAAATACCATAGTGACTTCTTCCACGGAGCTGTGCAAACTTATAAGCGCTAGACTAGATTGGATTGCGACTAATTGAAATATCTAAATATTTAATCGTACCTATGTTGTACCTATGACTTAATCCTATCTACGTCCTTGCAGTTCACAGACCATAGTTACGGGACCCTAAAAACGTACATCGCTCATCCTCATCACCTTAAAAGAGTTATAAATTCAGCAATTTTCGTACATTAAGATGACCTTATTTATTGTAGAAAAAAAGTATATTTTATTCAACATAGCCGCCCGACGCGAGACAGATATAGTCGAGAAAAGTGACAAATAGGACTCAGGAGGTTCAAATTAACACAGGCCCGGTGTGCGAACACCTTTCGATAGTTTTGTTTAAGAAAAAACTTTTTTTTATATTTTTACGTGTTTTATTCGACATCTGCATTTTTTGGGGTTGTCCTTCATCCATACTAATTCACGGCTCATCTGTTAAAATTTTTTTTTACGTAATTTGAGATAGCTTCAAGCTTGTATCCCGGAGAAGGAAATAGGTTACTTTTTATCCAGGAAAATCAAAGAGTTTCCTCGGGATTCTTAAAGGCTCATCCGCTTAACCGATTTTGTCGAGTATGTAGAGATAGCTTGCATCCCGGAGATGGACATGAGCTGCTTTTTTTGTGTCGAAATGGGATTTGACCCCCAAAATCTCACCAGCCCTACCATGACCTATGACGATGTGTGATCAACAGGGATTGTCTGATGTCTTGACATGACAAAGACTTTGCTTGGGTCTAAATTCTCGGGTCTATTCGCACGAAGTTCATCAAAATTACATGATTTAGGGCGAAGGGGCCAGGGGGAGTCGGGTTTTAGTTTTTAATCTTTATATTTAACTAGAGGATGCCCGCGACTTCGTCCGCGTGGATTTAGGTTTTTAAAAATCCCCTGGGAACTGTTTGATTTTCCGGGACAAAAAGTTGCTTATATCAATTGCAGGGACGCAAGCTACCTCGGTACAAAAATTTCATACAATTCGGTTAAGCGGATGCGTTTTTAGGAATCCCGTGGGAATTCTTTGATTTTCCGGGATAAAAAGTAACCTATGTCTGCCCCCGGGATGTAAGCTAACTCTTTACTTTTCGTTAAAATCGGTTTAGCCGTTGAGCCGTGAAAACGTAGCAGACAGACAGACAGATAGACAGACAGACACACTTTCGCATTTATAATATTAGTATGGAAGTATGGATTTCAGTTTTGATTCAAAGCTAGTAGAACTAGGTGGTTGGTACCAACTTATTATTTGCCGGACATAACTACACAGCTGTTGTCATTCTCAGGGACTACCTATATATAATACAGCCAATCAAAAAGCACATGTTAATAAATTGAATTAATTAATTAATACATATAATAATTTATAGATACCATCTTCAACCATTTTTGAATACGGCGTTGAAAAAGTCTTCGTACAGCTGTCAAACTATTTAAAAATTAATGAAAAACAACCGATAAATTGTAGATTAAAAAGAATTTCACTTTTTAACCTTGAAATGTTTAAATAATTACAATTTAGGTAGGTACACCCATTACGCATAAACAGAGTTTAACAGAGTGATCAGTGAACTAAAATTATTGTCCTATGTGGATGATTTAAAGTTTCCGAATAGGTGGTAGCTTTTAAACTTAATTTTTTAGTATCTACTAATAATTTTTCTTTATTATTAACTAGAGGATGCCCGCGACTTCTTCCGAGTGGTTTTAGGTTTTAAAGATCCCGTGGGAACGATTTTCCGGGATAAAATGCCTATGTCAATTACAGGGACTCGGTACCAGATTTCATACAAATTGGTTAAGCGGATAGGTTTTTAGGAATCCCGTGGGAACTCTTTGATTTTCCGGAATAAAAAGTAGCCTATGTCCATCTCCGGGATATAATCTAACTCTGTACCAAACGTCGGTTAAACTGTTGGGCCGTGAGAAGATAGCAGACAGACAGACAGACAGACAGAAACACTTTCGCATTTATAATATTAGTATGGATTATGTTTCAACTATAAATAATACATTCATTTTAATTAGGTACATTAGGTACCTACGCCCATACATAACAATAATATAGGTAACTTAAATGTATTTGCTCCGTAATAAAACATTTTTTTTCAAGTTCTCAATGTGCAAATTATTATTAATGATAGGCACATTAAAAATCCAATAATATGGAGTAATTTGGCCGATGGTATCGAACAGCTGAGTTTTCGCCTGACCACTCGCGGTCGCACCTGCACTGATTTAGCCGGGTGATCTTTGCTTTTTTAACCTTTTCCGAAACCCGCGGCTTTGACACCTGGTCTTTTGGTCGCCGTCATTTTACCTAACCAACGAACTTTTAAGACTAGTTAGTGCTTCCGGGTTTTACCTGCTTATTTACTGTATTCAATGACATAATATTACATACTAAATTCAACTAGCCCTTGCGATCACCGGTTGAAGCGGTCAGATGGAAGAGGGTTAACCTCAGGGTATGGCAATTTTATTAACAGGGCTCTCTCCGTCACTCGTTTCATACAATCGTAGTTCCAATTTCATTTGAATATTAAGCAAGCAAAGTCCATGAAATTTTGCGGACATATTCTAGAAACTAATATCTGTGTCTGTGGTGTTTTAGATTTTTTTTAAAATATGTAGTTTTAAAATTACAGGGGCTCAAAGATTTGTATGAAAATTTTTAAGACCGCGTAACTTTGAAACCGAATATTCTAACAGAAATCTGGAAAACCACAGACACAGATATTAGTTTCTAGAATATGTCTGCAAAATTTCATGGACTTTGGTTGCTTAATATTCAAATGAAATTGGAACTACGATTGTATGAAACGAGTGACGGAGAGAGCCATCGCCCCATAGCACAGCCCATAGCTTCCCCTAAGAGGTTTACTTCGCAACTTTGAGCTGCAATGCTAATTCAATTGGCGGTACAGTTCTGCCAATAGAGTAGCTAGCCACGACCGAAGCCTTCATCTTATCATTACCCTCTTTTAAGTAGCGCCCATACGTTGCAGCTCTCGCTTTGCATCCAATCCTTTCCAGCTCTCATAGCTCCAGCAAACTGGGGGGTGATCTCTATTCTCCGTTTGCCGAGACGCGGTCTCTAGTCCAGAACGGCCATCTTCAGCGGCCTTCAGTCCTCTGGCAAACGTGACCGGCCCACTGCCACTTCAACGTGCTAGCCTTGAGACTTGAGAGTGATATCGATTACTTTGGTACCGAAGTCTTCAATTAGAACAAAAATACCTAATTATTAATGTACGGTCTACATTTTTCATCAATAGCCAATATGCATCCACTTTTGGACATACTAAGAGCACACAAGTAGATATCTTAGAGCTCTTTTAGGTAGCTCCGATATTTCTTATTCTCGGCTTTTCACATCGAATCGCTCCAAAAAAAACTAATATTAACTAAGTATCTACTTACTTCTATTATTCTTTCCACCGTACCAGTATATAATATAATTCATGTCTTAATCGTTTTAAAGTACCTCAATTAATTTACAGACGCCTGAAGCTAATGCGATATAATTTATTATTATGCCTTACCTATATAGATTCGGCACAGAACACCCGGCCGGAGAAAGAATGCGTGCACTGTTGTCCGCGTAATTAAAAAAAAACTGACAACTGATATACAGCCTTTGCGGTGAGCGATAGGGTAATTTAAAAAGTATTGAGACGTTCTAAAAAAGAATTTATTGCCCATCTGCTTCAATGCTACACGTTGATGTCTTTAAAAAAGATTTAAATGATTCAAGATTCAATTTATTAAATATTTTAAAAGGCTCCAGGAATCCAGACTTATAAGTTTTATAAGAAAACAGTTTTCCGGGTGCTTTCTAAGGTGTTCCTTATTAATAAATAAAAGCATTAAAACTAGTTAGTTCTGTTGTTCTGCTTCTTTAGGCCTTTAGTTTTTTTTCTTAATTAATAAAATTTTTACAATAGTCTCTTGACTTTTATGGCAAACTATGAAAAAACTATTTTATTGTGCCAGTTTCTTTATTATTGCGTTAAATTAATGTAGGTGCCTACTTAATCTTAGTAAGATCGTAGTCTTTTGTTAGTGGCAAGTTGTTGTTCTGGGGGCACGGTAGTGCCCCCGGCCAAGTCGAGCTAGCACACCGTACCATCCTTTTCTCGAACCCATTCGTGTCACTTTCGACCCCCCTGTAACTTCGTTGCAGATAAAGCTAGAAGTCTGAATTTTCAGTGACCAAGAGGACATAGTAAAACCAGGTATATGCCCAAATTACATTTAATTTGAACCAGTAGTTTAAGAACTATTACAAGTCAAAGTTCCTTGATTCTGTAAGTGACACACTCACCGATCATCAAAATTCTAAGGTACTTCTAGCAGACCTACAAGTTTCAAATTTTGCACACAGTTAGTGTTTAGAGTATAAAGCAAGGAAAAATTTAAAAATGCCTGAATTTCAGTCCCGTTTTCAAGATATACTTATTTTTACTTATTACTGCATAAGTAACTTTGTAAACCTATATAAAAAGATTGTAAACTTGCGTGATTACAAAGTTACATTTGCAGTGAATTTCGAATAACTTAAGCGCCTATCTTTAGGCGATAATACTTGAAAATAGACAATAATGAACCCTATTACAAAGTAATAAAAAGGTATATTTGAAAATAGGCAATAATGAACCCTATTACATCGTAATAATATGGTGTATTTGAAAATAGAAAATAATAATGGACCCTTTTACAGAGCAGGTAGGCAGTGGGAGTAGGTATGTCATATTTGAAATAGACAATAATGAACCTTATTACATAGTACTAATATGGTACAGAATATGGTATATTTACTTCGAAAGCAACTTATACGCTACAATAGAAATCTATACTAATAAATAAAATTGGAGTGTCTGTCTGTAATTTCAAAATAACTACCGCATATTAAGGTCATATGGTTATTTGAACGATACTATAACGGAATCACACGTTTTTAAAATTTTTGTCTGTCTGTCTGTCTGTCTGTTTGAAAAGGCTAATCTTCGGAACGGCTGGACCGATTTTGACGGGGTTTTCACAGACAAGTAGAGAATTGACCAGGGAGTAACATAGGCTACTTTTTTAACCGACTTTCAAAAAGGGAGTTGTGTTTTTCTACCTATGTACACCGAAATCTCCGAGATTTCTGAACCGATTTGCGTCATTTCTTTTTTAATCGATAGAGGAATTTTGCGACATCGTTTCATAAAAAATTTGGAGTCCAACTCCTCAATCCTGATGCTGCAGGGGAATCTGACCAATCCACGCGGGCGAAGCTGCGGGCATCAGCTAGTATACAATAGAAAGCTCGAGTCGGAGTCGCACACAAAGGGTTCCATACCATCGCACAAAATTGAAAATTATGTGTTTTTTAAATAGGTATTTTGGTTTAAAAAAACAAAAGAGACGCTTTAAAAATATCACATTTCGTGTATAGAGGCCCCCTTTATTTATTTTATTTTCATTATTTACTGTTATAGCGGCAATATAAATACACAATCTTTCAAAATTTCAATTATCTACCTTCTATATTTCATGAGATACAGCCCACTGACAGACAGACGGACAGACGGACGGCGGGGGCTTAGTAATAGGGATCCTGTTGGCACTCGATGGATTCGGTCTTCGGAAAAAAAGCTTGTTTTTTTTCAATGAATGCTATGCATTGTTTTTTACAGACTCAGTCGTTTAGAGTTATTTGTTAATTTTGCCAGAAGTGGTATGTCAGTAGGGTTGACAGTTGCCACCTATTAAATATAATATCACCCGATTTACATTAATTGTAAACAGATCTTGTATAAGGATACAAAATATTGAGGCGGAAAACTCACGTTAATAGTAAACTAGAGCAGTTAAAAAGTGAACTTACAAAAATACGATGTATTGTAGTTACTTGGCAGATGGTAGCTTATTAAAATGTTCATTTTAAAAACCTGTTCAATAGTTCCAGAGATTACGTCCTACAAAAAACTTACAAACTTTACGTCTTTACATAGATATAAATTTATTTTAGTATAGATTTATTTGTTTAAGTAAAGAATTAAAAAAAATATAAGTGAAAATAGGCAAAAAAAAATATATTGCTCTCATACGTTACGTTTGCCCGAAATAAGGTAACATACTTTATTATTAAGTATGGTTGACAGCCCTAAACGTCGAGGTCCATTCATGGGTTGTGTCTGATGAACATTTGGTACTCACTGGGATGGATACAACTTTATACTTGTGACGAGCGTGGGGACCCTTACATCGACGCTGATCTGTACTCGGCGGCAATGTTGAAAACTACCACCTACTATACGGTTCCGTATCTGAACTTAAAAGGATGGTTACCTATCTACAAAAAGAAATGAGATCCCATCAAAAACATAACATGTACAAAAATCCAAGTCTCGCAACCTACCTAGTTCTTCTACCGCAAAAAGTTTTGAGATCTAACATAAAACCAAGTCAGTTAATTTATTCAGTATCTATAATCCCACCAAAAACATTTCATGTAAAAAGGTAGCCAAGACTCACAAGTTCATAATGTTTTCACTGTTAAAAAGTTATGAGATCTCTAGTAGAGCCAAGCCCCTAGCTGAGCTTAGATTTGTGCTGGCCATGGGACCTATCCCAAGTCCAAAGTAATATAGCTCTTAAATGTTCTTGACTATATCACATTTATAACAATAAATAACAAATCACTCTACTTACAAGCTCTGATTCTACAAACCCTACATCTTGGTAAAAAAAGGACGGCTTGGCCGTTTAATGTTCGTAAAACTATTCGACAATTACTAATTTGTATTGTACTTCGTGATGGTCGCAGAAGCTATTCCGGGCTTAAATGTCATTTCAGTTAAAAAATCCACGAACTGTAAACGGCCAAGCCGTACTTTTTTTACCAAGATGTAGGGTTTGTAGAATCAGAGCTTGTAAGTAGAGTGATTTGTTATTTATTGTTATAAATGTGATATAGTCAAGAACATTTAAGAGCTATATTACTTTGGACTTGGGATAGGTCCCATGGCCAGCACAAATCTAAGCTCAGCTAGGGGCTTGGCTCTACTAGAGATCTCATAACTTTTTAACAGTGAAAACATTATGAACTTGTGAGTCTTGGCTACCTTTTTACATGAAATGTTTTTGGTGGGATTATAGATACTGAATAAATTAACTGACTTGGTTTTATGTTAGATCTCAAAACTTTTTGCGGTAGAAGAACTAGGTAGGTTGCGAGACTTGGATTTTTGTACATGTTATGTTTTTGATGGGATTATCTTTTCTTGGTATACTTCTGTATCATCATCATATTTTGTCACATAACATCCGTAATTTTAATTACGAAGTTAACTTTAAATTGTAAATGTTTGAAAAGGTGTTCCCAGTAAGTAGACAAAGGCAACGTCTCCAATTCTAAACGTAATTTGTAAACTCAATTTCAATCTATTTCCGACTTTCTTCCTTTGTAATAAGGATCAGCAAAAGTTGATATAAACGAATGTAGAATGATATTTAAACTTGCAATAATGTTTAGGAAACAATTTTCATGTAACACCTATCAAACTAATATTTACGCAATTTTGAACTTTCATACCTTGTAATAAAATGTAGGGGATGTTTTTAGAATGTAATTTAATGTTGGTTTTAGGACGTGCAATGATGTTTAGGGTGGATCCACCTGACACTGTCCACCTGTACCGACAGTTGCGTCACACCTTGGCCTTATTATGTTAGTGTTAGATGATTAGTGGTTACTGGCTGAAATTCATAGATATTATTTTCGGTTTTGGCCTCTTTCATTTTTGTTTACTTGACCAAAATTATGCTGTCACGTGCTTAGCTGAGGTGTGTAGCTTGATAAGTAGGATGAGCAAGATTGCCATCCTTGTGCTAAAAAAACGTCTCAGCCAAAAGTTTGCATAAAAACCTGGGAATTTAGAAAAACTGGCGTTCTTAAAAAATATGCAACGTAGGACCACGTTTTTCAATCAATCAATCAAATCAATCAAATTCTTTATTTGCTGAATACTGACAAAAGGTGGAACAAATAGCATACAATGAGTCCAGTGTATTCAACCATTTCTGGCATGCAAATATAATAATTAATACAATAATTAGTCAAGTAGAACAATGTCAAAATTTAAGAGCTTTAAATACCTGGGTCATATTCTAACAGATGACATAAAGGATGATAAAGATATGGAGAGGGAGCGCAGGGCTCTCTCGGTGCGGGCTAACATGATAGCGCGCAGATTCGCGCGTTGCTCCGATGACGTGAAGGTGACGTTATTTAAAGCTTTTTGTCAATGTTTTTACACATGTCAACTGTGGACAAAGTTTACCAAGCGCAGCTATAATGCGCTTAGGATACAATATAACAACGCCTTCCGCATCCTAATGAAGCATCCGCGTTTCTGCAGTGCTAAAGCCATGTTTGCTGCGGCGAGGGTCCCTGACTTCTTCGCCATACTCAGAGCGAGGACGGCTTCCTTCTGGGAAAGACTAAGACACAGTACTAACTCCATCTTGTGTGCTATTAACGAAGATCTGAGTAATCCTTTTTCTAAAAATTGGTCAAACCTGCATCGGTGCGACAACAACAGCTTTATTTAGATTAGTTTATATACTATGTATATCTACATTAAGCTGTATATTATTTTGTGTTTTTTCTTTTTGTTTGTTATGGGTTGTCTTGTGACTTATATTGCCTGAAATAAAAATTATTATTATTATTATTATTATTAAAAGATGTTAAAATTAATATTATGTCACAATAAAATTATTATTATGCCTATATTATTTTACAGTGCCAACATGTCATTTATTGAATAAAAACATTTATTTATCAACCACGAAAAAAGATCTTTTTTGAAACGTGCTATTTAAGATGTTAATTGACGTAAGCCTGGGGGTAGTTTATTAGGTATATATTTTTATGCACATGGCATGACTACACTTTCGGTATGCTGCATTATTGGCTCTATATGTTGTTACTAGTCGATCCCTATTTCTTGAGTTCCTCGGATAAATATCACGTGCTTTGCTAAACACCTAGTCAGCTTTTCACCTAGTCAGTTCGGTTATACGTAGCATACTTTATTTAGAAACATCAAGTCTTTATAAAAAGACTGAACTCAACAACCTACTCAACCTCAAAACCTGTCAAAGCGTTCCTGATACGAACCGCTAAGAATTGGGACGCCCTTTCGGCGTCCATGTATAACTTAAATATCTTCAAGGCAAAAGGAAGTAGGCATCTTCTAGGCAAGCGCGCTTCAACTTAACCCCTGCATTTTTGGTTTCTTCGTCAAATGCAAGCTTATCCTAAATCCTAATATCCTCATTCTAATAATAGTATTATAAATGCGAAAGTGTGTCTGTCTGTCTGCTAGTTTTTCACGGCCCAACAGTATAACCGATTTTGATGAAATTGGCTACAGAGTTAGACGTTCCCGGGAACGGGCATAGGTTTTTAATTTTTATTCAATCGTAGAGTTCCCACGGGATTCTTAAAGGCCCATCCGTTTAACCAATTTATATGAAGTAAACGGGTAGCTTGCGTCCTGAGGTTGACATTGCCGACTTTTTATCTCGGAAAATCAAAGAGTTCCCACGGGATTTTTAAGAAAATCCTAAACCCACGTGGATGAAGTCGCGGGGTATCACATAGTATAATATAACTACTTTTTAGCGTTAGCAGCTTTTGACGTGACAACGTCTTATAATTCGATAGAGCCGGCTGCACGCACGAAAAAACATGACACATGCGGCGTTACCTCGCTCTGAGGCGTTCCATGTAAGGCTTGAAGTGCAAGCGAGAGCGCGGAACGAGCGACAAAGAAGCACAATCGGCCTTTGTTGTCACGTTCAACTATCGTCAGTAAACCGACTTTACAGACAACCAATTTTTTAGCAGAGGCCGGCAGAAGAGCACGTGGCCACCCCTCGGTAGTCTGGCAGTTGCGGCGGCACATGCCACGCACCTTGCGCCGCGCCAGGTGCCCCAACTGACACACTTCTGCCGCGTCGTTAGAACTGCTACGTCTACTTGTTTCCACGTCTATGCCGCCTAATTTATTGGCAGAGACAATGCAAACTAGGACTTCGTCTGTGGTGGCGTTTGCTGGCGCGCGTGTTGTGACTTTTTGGAGTGTTTTTTTTTTTGTTAAAACTGACTGGAAAGCGCTCTAAGGGGGTGCCGTGTGTATGTCGGTGAGCGCCGGCACAGACGGGGTCCATACTTGTATAGTTTAACTAACTTGTTACAAATAACTACAAACTTGACATTGGCTAATCATTGTAAAAGCCAGACGAGAGAGAAAAAAAATGCAAACTAGCATGCTCCCGGTATTTGATCTGCTGTTCCGTAACTATGTCGCGCAATGCTGGAGCGGTTCAAATCTAAACCTCGGCGGGTCAGCCGACCAGTAAACCCAACACTTTGTAGAACCAGAGAAACCGCTAATGCGTTCCGGTTTTTTTTTTTAATTTAAATATTTGATGCCCCGACTCATCTTTTCTGAAAATTCGTTCGTAGATTCTTCTTCGTCCTGGTGTCATTTGTAAATCTAACGATTTGAGCTGTTGATACATATTATTTCGACCGTCAGAACTCAATTGAATCGCGGTGAAATGTGGAAAATGCCCTTGAGTGCAATCTCACCTGGGTGGTAAGTGATTATGCAGTCTAAGATAATGTTCCTTAATAAATAAAATAAAATAAATAAGATGGAAGCGGTAAGCGGGCTATCTTGGAAGGAGTATGGCAGTATTCATTCAACCCATATTTGTTTTCTATACGGCATTTTACCGGAACGCTCAATCGCTTGGCAGCACGACTTTGCCGGTAGGGTGGTAATTAGCCACGGCCGAAGCCTCCTACCAGACCAGACCAGAAATTTAGAAATTATAAAATTCCAAACCCCTGCCGGGAATCGAACCCAGGACCTCCCACTAATAAAACCGCTTACCACTGCGCCAGAGAGGCCTTACGGGAATACGTGATGATCTTTATACAATTTTGGCAGATTTTTAAAGTTACATTAGGCTAGGACTTTAGGTTCTAGCTGCTAGAGCCTATGGGGCGGGGCTGTGAAGACGGCGAAGTTTGAAAACCACTAACTATGGTATGATAAACTGCAATTACATGAAAACAAATGTCTCTAATAAATAATTTATTTAAATGCAATAGATTAGTAACAAAATATAATTTTTTTTATCTATCTATTGATCCGCAGCCTTCCAATGAAACAATTTGTAACGGGAGCAACTCTACTAAAAATATGAATGAACGTATTCCTACTATACATAAAAGTTATTTTAGTTATATATACATCTCTGCTTTTTTTAAGTACAATGCGGGATTTTATCAAATCCAATTAATTTTCCTATGAATTTCGTTTAAGAACAGTCGTTGTATACTGTGTACGGCGCAAAAGTCGAATGATTGTGAAAGTAGTAAAGGTATGGGGTGTTTGGAACACCTGATCGCAGGAACAGGTGTTTTGTTGCGAATGGGGAAACACTGTACAAGTGATTTTAATGTTCTGACTAATCTAGAGATATTGATAGTTTTATATTAGATATAGATAGTAGATAAAAGTGGTACGTATAGAATAATTTATTGTATCTAAGCAGATTTTTAACTAAGAATACGTTGGAAGAAGAACAGTCGTTTCAAACGGCTGAATGGAATGACATCCTACCTGGGAAATACTAGCAAAGACTTGGTTCCGATTAATTATTTTTAACCGTTACTGAATAAGTAAGAGTTAAAAATAATTATTTTTTTACATTTCGCGATTCGAATACGATTTTACCTTGATGTTGAAGTCAGAAACATGGCACAAAAAATTGGTAGATTTGGTAGGTGCCTATTTAAAAAAAAATTGAATAGTTTAGTTAACAAGCAGGTGCGGACCCACCTGATGTTATTAAAAAAATGAATTTGAATATTTTGTCATTTATTATCAAAAATCAATCTTGACTTCTTACGATCTGAACAGAAAACAGAGTTACCAAACACGAAAGTCAAATTCTCAAGATAAATCTCAAGATTCTACCTCATTTACACTTAAAATAACGAATTAAAGTGGCATTCGCAACGCTGAACGGTCGTTTTAAATGCACATGCGTTTTAATTATATAATTACACCCATTTTTAAATTCTTAATCGATACAAATGTATTTTAAATAGGTAACTATTTTTCTACATAACACGTACGTACTTAGGTGTTTTTTAAATTTTTTATGAAAAACTTGTTTTTTTTTTCTCTCTCGTCTGGCTTTACAAAGATTAGCCAATGTCAAGTTTGTGGTTATTTGTAACACAAGTTAGTTAAACTATACAAGTATGGATCCCGTCTGTGCCGGCGCTCGCCGACATACGCACGGCACCCCCTTAGAGCGCTTTCCAGTCAGTTTTAACAAAAAAAACACTCCAAAAAGGCAGAGCACGACCGCCAGCTAACACCAATTCAGACGAAGTCTTAAAAACTTGTAGTCATTTAGAATCTTTGGAGTACCGATAGCTCAACGGCTGGTATAAGAGGACTGAAAGATACTGTATTCTAAGGTTCAAATCTCACTCTAGGAAGGAGGGAAAACAGGAATATCTACAATCTACATATTAAATTTATTTGATAAACTAAAATATATTTCTGAGTGCTGATTTCTAAGGCCATAGGACATTAAATTAGCTACAGGTAGGTCCTTTACAAACAATTGAAATCTGAAGTTATGAAAAAGTGTATTATTATTCCTCAGTTAAAATAATTTTGCAATTGTAAAATCTTCTAAAAATAAACTTTCAAGATATAGTCATTTTTGCTTTCGAAGTTTCTAACGATTTTTGGTTTTGCTCTCCTTGCGATGGGTCGTGTTCGATGCCCGGGTGGAATTTCGTATGTTGAATTATATATTTTTTAAATTGGACTCACACGCAAACGGAAAAGATAATGCGTGTCTGATTGAGGCCGCTAATATCAAAAAGTGCAGAAGGATTTTATTTTACGTTTCACTAATGTATAAAGACGTAGAATCTCGTAAAGAATATTAGTAACTTCGGTTACCAGTGCGAAGTCAGATCGAGTCACTAGCAATAAAAATAACTATCATTAAATCGAAAAACTATATTAAATTTAGTAGTCCATTAAAACAACGAACCTACCAGTATTTATTGTTATTATAAATAAAAGATACCATATAAATAAAACAGTGTAAATAGGCTGTCAAGTATCAGTAGGCTCTATATTTTATAACCATTGAGTTAAATAGCTGTGGAGAAGCGAACTTCATACACTGAGTTTATATATACCTAAAAGGATTTGACAAAGCATACTTGTGGCACATGCTGTTGGACAAAAATAAATAAATTCATTTCATTTCATTCATTTCATTTAAAATTAGTGATCAAATTATCAGGTGGCGGTAACTGACTGAATTACCAAATGGTTTTTTTTTATTATATTGATACACACTTAACCATTATCACACCTGATAGGAAGTGATGATGTGGTCTAAAATGGGACGCGTTTGCTGAGAAGATGCATGTTCACATTAGTTTTTAAGATACCCGGATTGGAATTGGTGGGAAATGCAGATCGTGAAAGAATATTCCAAACCATAGAGTATGCATATGAGGATCAATGATGATGCAAAATGTAGTTAGAATGTCGACAACATAAGGATGGAAACTAGCCCGGCATCTTGCGACATAGTATTAAAAAGGCTAAAGAGGGAGAGGGAGAGAGGGGCGAGGGAATTCAGTCAATCACAATAACTGAGATTGTAGGAATCATTAATGCAGCTTTTCCATAATCGGCGAGCAAGCCATCTCTGTCTCTAATAATACAGCAACTCAATGTTTTCAACAATACTTTTTGCTGTATTACATCTTGAAATTAGTCGTTCATAAAAAAATGGTAGGCAAGCGATCAGCTGTTCGTAGTTCGTAGTAAAAATATTTTATTTATGTCTCGCATCGCCTCCGGCATCACCCAGATGGATTTAATTGATAATGACACTAGCAGTATTTCGCAACTTTGTTCGCATGACAGTCCAGCCCGGCTAGCATGGGCAGTAGATAAAAATTATATCCCCCGATTATATCCACTGGTGTCATAGAAATCAGTGGATATAATCGGGGATATAATTTTTGTCTACTGCCCATGCTAGCCGGGCAGGCATGCAATGCTGCAAGGCATCGTCAAGGTTTGCACTGTACAGTGTACGTAGTCGAAATTCCTCGGACACGTAAGAAGCTATTTCCCTCCTCGTTTCTAATCCGAACCGTTAGGATATGGAACGCCCTTCCAGCAAAAGTTTTCCTCTCCAATTTATATAATATGGGTATATTTAAGTCAAGAGTGAATACTGAATAGGCATCTTCTAGGCAGGCGCGCTCCATCTAGGCTGCATCATCACTTCTCAGCAAATCTGATTGCAGCCAAGTGCTAGTCTATAAATGAATAAAAAAAAACTTGTACCTTATGCTTCAAGGAAAATGTAAACAGACAAACAGATTGTTACTTGGTTGGTATGTGACATGTAGGTGCTTTTTACGTTTCAGCTTAAAACATGGTCAGTAACTCAAAATATTTCCATTTACTCCATAGTAAACTGCTTTTTTGTTGTCCTCACCTTCAAAACAGAGATAAAGCACTTTTTTGTCGCGTTCGAAATAAAGGGCCATTGTGTTAAATGTATGACTTAATTCACTGATAAATTATTCTGTTCAATAAGTACCTACCTATATGTATGTACATATATTATATTTTACTTTTCGGGAAATAAAGTATATCTTTTGTTTTTTAAAAGCAAACTCTAGTAGGTAATAACCATAAATAAATTTTTAATAGGTTTATAATTATACTAGTTATAAATACTTTAATTATAAGTAATTCAAGTATTTAATAATTATTATTTATATAATAATTATTATTATCAACTTCATAATTTTTCATAATAACTAAAGAGTGATAAAGTCTAGATGCAACGTTTGACTTTGAATAGATATTCGCATTCTAGCCCATCGCCGGCCCACTACTGAGAACGGTCTCTTCTCAGAATAAAAAGAGTTTAGGCCATTAGGGGCATTAGGGGTTCAGCACGTTGGCCCAGAGCGGATTGGCGTATTTCACAAACCTTTGAGAACATCATGTAGAAGTTTCAGGGATGCAGTTTTCCTCACGATGTTTTCCTTTATCGCTAAAGCAAGTGATATTCAGTTGCTATTCAGTTTTTTTTAAGTATGAGGCTGGTGCTTGGGATCGAACGCGCGACCTTTCGAATAGAACGAAGAACATCATGTACCACAAAATGATGACTCGCCAGGGAGGTGATCACGACCCTCAGTCATGTGGGACGGATTGGAGAGAGATTTTATTTGAATCAGCTTATGCCTGCAACTTCGTTCGCGTGGACTACACGTATTTTAAACCCTTAGCGTTTGAATTTAAAAAATCGTTTCTTAGCAGATGTCTTCGTTATAATAATATGTAGCTGCATGCATGCAGCCCGACCCGTCCAGTACTTTGAGCTGTGCGTTGATAGATCAGTCAGTCAGGTTTTCCTTTTATATGTAACTAGCCGATGCCCGCGACTTCGCCCGCGTGGATTTAGGTTTTTGAAATCCCGTGGGAACTCTTTGATTTTCTGGGATAAAAAGTAGCCTTTGTGCTAATCCAGGATATTATCTATCTCCATTCCAAATTTCAGCCAAATCTGTCCAGTACTTTTTGCGTGAAGGAGTAACAAACATACACACACACACACACACACATACAACCTTTCGCCTTTATAATATTATAGTGTGATTCTAGATGAAACGTTTACAGCATAGTCTATCAATAAAATTATTATATTCGAAACCAAATCGAAACTTTATA
Source organism: Maniola jurtina (assembly GCF_905333055.1). NCBI lineage: Eukaryota > Metazoa > Arthropoda > Insecta > Lepidoptera > Nymphalidae > Maniola > Maniola jurtina. The sequence goes on from NC_060045.1 coordinate 2,535,032, forward strand.
TTATTACAATAACAGATTATCTTAAACAGGTGAGCTTGGGAAGACTTTTTTTTGAAATTCGTAAAAAAATTTAGTTCGCCACTCGGGCTTCGTTCACCAAATCATTTGTCAAAACGAGGCGCCCCGACATCTTCCAGTTGGATTGATGTGGACATGCCGTTATATTTTGTAAAACAAGAATAAGTTATTACGCCTGTTATTCTATAAGCCAGATATCGATTTATCTCTTCACTATGTACTACGCCATAAAAATATAACAGCAGTATTTATTTATTTTGAAAGTTATGACTCTTGAAATATTTCTATTATAAGCTAACTTTTGAGCCAACTTTGTGCATAAATAAACCATGTCATAAACAACGAAATCGCTAATAAGGACATCATTATGCCCACTGCTGAACAAGGTCTCTTCTCAGAATAAGAAGGGTTTAGGCCAAAGGGCGCTGGTTAAAGAAACTGATATTTAATTGCTTAAAACGCACGTAACTCCGACCGCTCTGCCAAAAGTGTTAAGACGAAGAAGAAATATTTAAATCCATAACTTCCTTTAGCATGCCGATTACCAATAAACACAAAATGACAGCGGTGGATTCAATCGCTGCGTCTGCGCAGGCCGCTGCGTTCGTCCTAATTAGAGGCTGCGCTGCCCGGCCTCGGTGCCGTGTTATTATGTGTTTACGACTTTTTTGTGTTTCTCAAAATGATTCCCAACGAATCGCGCCCTTCTATGACATGGTTGTTATGGTAATATGAAAAAAATAAGGAAAATCTTGTATGACGGCTAAAATATTACACAAAAGTTTCTTATGCAAAAGTTACTACCTAAACTTATATATGATAGATAAAAGGTGGGGGCCTACTTTTTTTGTATTAACCAGTAAGTAATACGTTTATGGGTAGGTACTTGATAATTCATTCCGAGATTTTATGTAGATGAGTACATCAAAAATTGCGGAATCAGTATATACTACATACACACACACACACACACACACCTACATTCCTCTGGCTATGGCGTCCTTGGGCTTGAGCCTTTAGTTCGTTTACACAACGTTCCATTTACTGCCAATGCCTAGTAAAAGTTTATTTGAATACAATCCTTCTATTTCTGTTGTTCTGAAAAAAAAAAGTGTTGTCTGTCGGTATTTTACAGGATAGGTATATCTATATCGGGGAGTGTTCAAGAATTATTCGGCCTAGTCTGGTTCCTCCCTTACCTTTTTATCTAAGGCTTCATCAAAGTCTGCATCACTGTGTAGTTGACATTGTACCTAATGTACGAAATGATTCGCCCGAATGCTCTTCTGGATTCCGTTTTTCCAAAATTTTGACATTTTTAAAAGGTGAGTGATCATCTTCTAGGCAGGTGCGATTCACCTGAGGGTGTGTCATCATCAAATACATTAACATATAGAGAGGTACTCGTATATGTACAGAGTATCAAATCGTTTCGTCAGCATGTACCCACCTACGCTTCCTATAAGATCCTATCAGTTAAGAGATTGTAAGTAGGGGCGAGGGCTGCCACTTAAAGAAAAATACGTGAGAAGTTAGAAGATACCGTATAGGCAAGATGTTCTAGTGTCCAAAACGTGAAAACATGTCTCTATTCTGTACTTATCTAAGTAATTCAAGGTATATGTTACTGAATATGTGATTGAATAAATGAATTTATTTATTTAAAAAATAATTATTAATTGTGTAGTGTGTGTTGTGTAATGTGTACTAAAGTCAGGGAATATAACAATGATTTTTACATTCAAAGTTTTATTTATATACCATCGATACACTGTATTAACATTAAAAATATCATGTTGTAATAGGTTATTATCTCGTCCGAATACAGTTATCATTAAAGTTTACACTATTATAGAAAACAGTATATTATTATTAACAGTTCATTTATTATTATAGAAAACAGTAGGTTCCCCTAAATAAAATAATGCCTCACGATTCTGAAACTTGGTGCATATATAGTAGATGCGTACCTTCGAGTAGCTTTCTAATTATTTTGTAAACAGGTAATTTACTAACTAATAATTATTCAAAAGTACATTTTTCAAAAGAAAACTTAATGCTTATTTCAGTAATCTTTATAAAGCTTGACCGCTGAATCGATCTTCGAGCAAGAACAGCCTACATATGATATAGTTAAATGATACTTTTTATTCCCGGGACAGCAATGAGTACCCATGGTATTTCCAAAAAATGCACTTCGATTGCCGACGAAGTCCCAGGCAAACCTAGGTAAGAATTAAATGAATTATTTCAGTAGGTATCCTTGCTAGTTGCCACCCCTAACCAATCAATTCAATACACACACACAAGTTCCCAAGATTTTACGATTTTTCTGAGATTCCAACTCGCACCGATTCCACAGAGATCGACAGATATCTTCTAATAAGACGATTAGTAGGAAAACATATCATTAATTAGAATTAAATCCCAATTGAAAAAAAAATTAAAACTAATTAATTTACAAATAAATTGCGTTTCGGCGTCCGTTTCACTATAAAAATTAAAATAATTCCGCCTTCACAATTTTTGATAAAAATCTTTCCCTTTATCTGATCTCACTGAGCGTCGTTTAGGACACAGCATTAATTAAAAATAAATAAATCTTTTTAATTGTTATAGCTTCGAGATTATTAACCAAATTTTAACTCATGATAAGCCAACATGATAAGGCAATTCGTATAGGTAATAAGTTTTTCGTTAAAGAAAATTAAAGAAAGATGAAATTGTCAAGTCTAGAAATACGGTCGTGAGCTCATAAGTATAATATAATATAATTCCTAGATTAGGCTGATCAAATCTTTTATTGAACTTTTGAACCTATCATTAATTATATGGTATACTGACTGGGCTGGGTGATAGAATAATAGGTAATATTAATGCTTTAAACTTTAATTACTTCTTGTAGTATGTAGCACCACTTTCTGTATCTTTACCTAATATTGATCGTAAATACTCTTTTCGCTTTAACATGTATTTTTGAACTAGGAGCAGGCGTATTGACCTCGGTCAATAAATCAATAAAAAATTCAATATTATTGTAACTGCAGCTCGCTTAACGGTTTACAAACCCTATGTCTACTTCCGGGCTAATAAAAAACGTATAAAATACCGCTGGCATGCTGCCAGTCATCTCAGCATACAATTTCATTCATAAATAGCTTGAAAAAACTTCCACAAACGTGTTACCCTGGGAAAATTTCGGGAGGTCACAAACTTACACAGTCCATATTTGTATGCACTGTTTGTTCGGTCGTAGGTGTCGGCGAGTTACCCCACCGTGGGGTTCTAATGACCACAATTTAGATAGGTTCACTCCCTGCTCGACATAAGTAAAAAGAAAAAGGGATAAAAGTAGTCAAGGGATGCAAGTTATCTCTATACCAAACTTCGTCAAAATCTGTTAAACAGATGGGCCGTGACAAGCTAGCAGACAGACAGACAGATGGACAGACACAGACATTAAGTATGAATATTGATATGGATCATATACCCTGGAAATTATGGTATTTGGGTACATTATTTTAAAGCATTTGCATATTTATTTTATTAAAAAAAAAAAAAAAACAAAGTTCCTGTTTTCATAAACCGAGATGTAGCTATCAGAATTCCAATTCATTTTAAAATTATTTAAGTACATACGTTTATCTTGAAAAGGTGTATTTTTTTTTAATTAATTGCGAGTGGGGAAGAAACCCATCTGCTCGTAATGCAAGAGTATTGGTAGGGAAATGTCAATAAGAGGTGAGAGGTCACAAGATCGCTGTCAAGAATGAAAGTTAGCGGTGATCATTGTGCTCAGTTTGTATTGAACGTTTGTCAAACAGGCGAGAACCAAGTGTTAGTTGAGTAATATACCCACTACTTACCATAAGGTTGAACATAGATTACATAGACCATTTATCTCTGACAGTCCTCCATGCAGGGTGTTAACCAGAACGCTAGCAAAAACTTAGCAATATTATTACACTAGCATACCACAATCCAATGCCAATAACCATGTCTTATCTTGTAATTTTAGTGGTTTAGTATTTTTCAAACCCGCATTGTATAGCACGCATAATTCGGGTAAATGCTCCACCTACGACTCGACATTAACTTCGAGTGGCCTATTTACGGAACTTTCAATGACCACATTACCTCATAATACAGGATTAAAAAAAAATCGTAGTTTTTTTATGATATTAGCGTTCTGGTTACACCCTGTATACTGCTGCTGGAGGTACAGGCAGACCATTGCGAGCGCTTGCTTGGATCCCCAGCCTGGCTCTGAGACACATCGACAGACTAGACTAAAGCTAGCCAGAACAAGCTATGCAAGTTGCAGTAACGACTCCGGCGAGGAGCGGCACTGCACGCATAACAAACCAATAATAATCCTATCTATATACACTAATAAATAAAATTGGAGTGTCTGGTCTGTAATTTCGAAATAACTACCTCATATTAAGCTCATATGGTTATTTGAACGATACCATAACTGAATCACACGTTTTTAAAATTTTTGTCTGTCTGTCTGTGTGAAAAGGCTAATCTTGGGAACGGCTGAACCGATTTTGACGGGATTTTCACACACAAGTAGAGAATTGACCAGGGAGTAACATAGGCTACTTTTTTAACCGACTTTCAAAAAGGGAGTTGTGTTTTTCTACCTATGTACACCGAAATCTCCGAGATTTCTGAACCGATTTGCGTCATTTCTTTTTTAATCGATAGAGGAATTTTGCGACATTGTTTCATAAAATATTTGGAGTCCAACTCCTCAATCCTGATGCTGCAGGAGATCTGACCAATCCACGCGGGCGAAGCTGCGGGCATCAGCTAGTTTTTAATAAATATCCATCCCGGATGTCCAATAATCTTCTTATTTTTAGGTACTTTTTGGTGCCTTTTGTTGTTTGTTTTACGATTTGTAGATAATAACAAAAATATACCAGTTTTCTTTTTTTTTTCTTCAGGAAACTTTAATATCTGTGCTTTTGAAACTTCAGAAATGATTTTTATAGACTTAAATTCTCATATTAGTTTCAACTCTGGCAAAGAAAGCATCTAATCGAGTGAGTGCGTGGCTGTGGTCATTATACTGTTAGAATTAATTAGAACGTTTGTCTGTTTATCACCGCTTCCTTCTTGAACTCTGTTGTCTATTATGATGGGTTTATATACTACTGAACAATTTCATATAGGAGTACAAAGTTTAGAGTTTTTTTTACTCTTTGCCTATACCTTTACTTACCTGGACGAAGGTGTTATCAGGTAAGGTACTATTTATTGAGTATTCAGTGGTAGGTATTATGTAAGAATACTTTGAGCAGGACAAGATTTTCAGTTTAGCTACGATGGGTAAAGAAAGGCTCTAGAAAGGTTGGTTCAGGGTTTTCACAATGTTTTCAATAATAATAAGCATCATCATAATGATTAACCCATCGCCGGCCCACTATCGAGCAGGTCTCCTCTTAGAATGAGAAGGTTTCAGGCCATAGTTCGCCACTCTGGCCTAGTGCGGATTGGTCGACTTCACACACCTTTGAGAACATTGTGAAGAACTCTCAGGCATGCAAGTATTCCTTCAAAGTTAAAGTATGTGATATATGTATGTGTTTGTAGATATTTAATTGCTTAAGACGCACAAAACTCCACAAAGAGAAACGTGCCGAACACATCGTTCCACCGACCTACCGACAGTCTTAAATTTTAACCACTAGGCTATCACGGCTCTTGGTAGGAACTGTTTTGAATGAATGAATGAATGAATATATTACACCATAAAATTAATACAGAAAAACACATACAAAGCAAAACAAAAATATAGACACGTACAATTTGACGGCCTTATCTTGTCTTGCATTATTTCTTTCTTATCCTTCGCTTAACACCGTCCGCACTCTTTCACTGCAGCTTCCTTTGTAGCAGGATGTCAATTTACGAAGACACATGTATGTCAATTGGAGCTGCTCTAATGTAGCTCTAATAACGCTGAGCCGCCTACGAAGTATTAACTACTATGAGGAAGCAAAGCCGATCAATATTAAAATTTTCCGCTGTCTCTAGACATGCTCCCCGATTGTGTATGAAAAACATATTCATCGTAATCGTAATCGGTATCAAATTCTACTTCTTCATTGGCTGTGAAAAAATGTGAACAGTGAATTCATTTAAAATTCAATCAAAAGGTCCAGGCAGGCAATTAAATATCACTTGCATAACAGCTCGTTCACACAGGCTGCGTAAGCGTTGCGTAAGCGTAGACGTAGCGCGCACCATTGAGTTGTAAGGCTCATTTCAAACTGCGGAAATATAATATATAAATATCGCTCACCCTATTTTAAAATGTCACTGTTCACACTGAGATGTAATATTATATTACATCTCAGTGTGAACAGTGACATTTCAAAGTAGGGTGAGCGATATTTATATATTATAATTATATTCCCGTAGTTTGAAACGAGCTTGATGTATGGAATTGTATGAAACATGGCACACCGCTTGCGTAAAACGTGGACGTATGGGTAACCCGGTGTGTTAGGGCGTCACTACGGACGTGTCACGTGTATGTGCTTGGTGTGAATCGGCCTTTAGCGGTGAAGGAAAACATCATGGGGAAACCTACATTATGCTTGAAAGTTGTGCTTGTGTAGTCTATTTCGTGAACGAATACGAAATAACGTATATACATTATACGCAAGTTATCTTGGGTGATTGTTGAGCTGATTCAGATTCCGCGCATCGGCTAACGTCTATGAGGGGCGCAGGACTTAGTCACGATTGGAGTAATGTCAGCAAAAAAAAAAAAAAATTATCACCATCATCAGTTGAAAGTATTTTTAGAAGTTCAGACCTCACGCGTTGAACTGCTCTTATAAGTATTTACTACAAACAAAAATTCTACGGGTATCCTAAGATCTATGACAGTCCGCTTGGTTGAAGTTAACCATCTTGTTAAAACAGTGAAACTTTTGAAGATAATATAACCTATTAAAGTTTAGTTTTGTTACGAAGACCGAACAGTTTATCAGTTTGGGTGGTATTTTTTTTTTCAGTGTGTTTGTTTGTTGATATGATGGTTTACTGGTTTGTTAGTTAGTCCGTCAATCACGTCGCAAAGCAGAAACCGATTGATGTGTTTTTTTTTGCATGGTTATCGTTAACGACCTGGACAGTGACATAGAATTTTTATCCCGGAAAATCAAAGAGTTACCACGGGATTCAGGAAAATGAAATATCCATTTTTGTGGTGGGCATTAACTAGTGTAACTATAAATTATTAGCCATCATAAACGTTTTTTAATCAATGTGCTGATATGCTATCGGTACTGCGGCGTGTCGGCTTACTGTGGGAATGTCTGCTCGTGAATAGCCCGTGGCTTATGACAATTTGCATTTTTTTGCCGCCCGTACCGACTGATCGCTTAGAGAAATAGTGAGTAACGAGTCACAAGATGAAGCGGTTTATTTAGTCAATTATTGTTTATTTTGAACCCCCGACTCAAAAAGAGGAGTGTTATAAGTTTAACGTGTGTATCTGTGTATCTGTCTGTGGCGTTGTATCTCCTAAACTAATGAACCGATTTTAATTTAGTTTTTTTGTTTGAAAGGTGGCTTGATCGAGAGTGTTCTTAGCTATAATCCAAGAAAATCGGTTCAGTCATTTAAAAGTTATCAGCTCTTTTCTCTTTACTGTAACCTTCACTTGTCGGGGGTGTTATAAATTTTTAATTTAGATTTGTTACAGCAATTATTATTCATTTCATGTCATGATTAATCTATCGCTGGTTCACTATGAGCACGGGTCTCCTATCAGAATGAGAATTGTTAAGGCCATAGTCCACCATGTTCGTCAAGCGCGAATTGACAGATTTCACACACATTTGAGATCATTATGGAGAACTCTAGCGAACGCAAGTTGCCTCACGATATTTTTCTTCTCCGTTAAAGCAAGTGATATTTAATTGCTTAAAAGTCAAAATACACATACCTAGCTCCGAAAAGTTAGAGGTGCACCAGGGATCGATTTCACGGCACTTAGGATGGTTGTAACAGACAGACATACGCACTTTTGCATATATAATATTAGTCGGGAAGTATATAGATTTGATTCAAGTATCATATTTTACTAGCTTATGCCTGTGACTTGTCCGCGTGGACTACATAAATTTCGAACCACTATTTTGCACCCTTATGGGTTGAATTTTCAAAAATACTTCTACGTCTATCTGAATGCCTTTCAGCTCGATCCGTCCAATAGTTTGAGCTGTGCGTTGATAGATCAGTCAGCCAGTCAATCAGTCAGTCAGTCAGCCAGTCAATCAGTCAGTCAGTCAGTCAGTCAGTAAGAAAATGTCGAGTTAAATTCAATAGACGTCATTTTAAGGTGGAAATAGAGATCGAACACCAATCTTCCTTAACATAGACCACACCATAGCCCCGCGGCGGGCGCTCAGTACAAATGTTGGCTTTCTTTTGTTGATAGCACTCTATATTGGCTAATTGCGTACATCAAAATCGCCTCATGCGTTTTTTGTCAGTACAGTGTAATTGTATAACTGTACGGTGGTCTACTGTTTTGTGGATTTAATACGAAAATAACTGCGTGTTTATATAAAAATGGAATTTGAGTTTTGACCTTTTTGTTCGTACCGTACTTTCGAAATAATAGTAGAGTTTGTGATGCGTCTTTCAGGGTTCCATAAGAGTTTGTGATGACGTCTTTCAGGGTCCCTTAACCAAAATCTCAGCCAAAATGGCAAAAAGGAACCTATGCTAAAGAGCTGCTGTGAAAAGCTAGCTGACAGACAGACAGACAGTCACACTTTCGCATTTATAATATTAGTATGGAGTAGATCGATAGTTTTCGATACCTACTTATTATATAGTACAATAAAAAACTTGCTGTATGAATATAAAGGTGCGCACATGGTATTTTTAAGATGCATTATGTTTGAATAAACTTAAAAAATATTTATATTTAGAAGTGTGAAGAATATGTAACCAGCACAGTACTGAATTAAATTCCGTAATGTTATCCATATCATGATTGTAAATATGTGCACATATTTTACTGAACTTGTACGATAGTTTGCATTATACAAACCCACTGAAATAAAATTGATTGTAAGTTGTAAGCACGTATGTTCGAATTTATATGGTTTCTGAAATGTATAGCCTTGTAGCATGTAAAAAACGTTTTTTAATTTAATAGTACCTATTATTGTGAAGGCGTGCACATATTTTTGCAATCGTATAAAATTGCATTAAAATATAAGGCGGGCGTAGCGATACTTTTTATCGCACGAGATAAATGCTATGGAGCAACATACACCAGACATAAAAAGCTCCCCATATTAAATATATAGATTACAGTAAGAGTTGGTATATAATATAATATAGATAGCTTTAAACCATCAATGCTTTAAACATATAGAGAACAATACAAAGTTCGAAAACTAAAACCCCACCCATCTGTGGCAGTGTTTTTAAGAGGAGTTCTTACTAGGTATTTTTTTTTTATTTTTTTATTCACAATAGGCAAGCGCTTGACCACAATCACACCTGATGGAAAGTGATGATGTGGTCTAAGATGGGACGCGTTTACCTAGAAGGTGCCTATTCACTCTTGTTTTAAAGATACCCGGATTGTAATTGGTAGGAAACACAGATCGCGGGAGAGTATTCCAAACCTTGGCCATGCGTATGAGGAATGAAGACGCAAAACGTTTCGTGCGTGTAGATGGAATGTCGACGACATAAGGATGGACACTCGCCCGACGTCTTGCGGTTCGGTGGTAAAAGGTGAAGGGGGGACAAGATCGAAAAGTTCCTGTGCACACTCTCCGAAATATATCCTATAAAACACCGATAAGCCGGAGACCTTACGGCGGTGATCGAGGTACCTACTGGAAGCACAGATTTAGGAGTGCCTTCGTAGGAGTTATGTGACTGGAAGTAAACACTGCTACAGATAGGCGTTTTACATTATTTTAGTATAAAAGTCATTCTTCGAATTTACACAATGAGAGTAATGAGAATTAATTAAAAAGAGTAATAAGAAAGCTCGATCAGTTTATTTTTTATCGATGTAAGTAGGTATATTTGTCTAATATGAATAAGGCACGACTGGTATTCCATGTCCATGTACCTAGGCACAATATATTAAGATCATTCAAGTTAAATCTATTTTGCGAAACATTACATTGCACGCTCTAGTAATATGATACCTCTCAGCTGTTAGTAAGTGCATATTTTACGACCGTCCAGTTGCAAGCGTGAACAAAATACAGACATTTGTTATGTTTTGTGCACTCGAAGAATTGAATAAAAATAACGTAGATTACTTATTAGGTATTTAAATTTACTTTGAGACATATTTATTTTCAGTCAGGTGTTTGTTGATTGTAAAGTAGCAAATTCAGTTTAAGTTATTTAGGCATGTTTCGATTTATTCGAATCGTTTTGCATTCCACATAAATCTGAATGGAAGGTATATTATTTCTGAATATCTTTTAAATTGTAACGTTATACTTATTGTTCTTGGTTTACAGGACTGACTAAAAGAAGGAGTGTAATGTTTTCAGGGTTCATGTATACCTCTACGTATGTAGGTATGTGAGTTTTTTCTTTAACTGTAACTTCGGATGTATGTAGTATCCTTAGAATCTTTATTTTCCTGAAGTCCTGAGTGACAGTGACTAAAAATATATTTTTTTGAAAAAAATTCAATGTGGCTGCTTTGTGGCTGTCAAAAATTTTTTTTTTACTTTTTAGTTCGTTTTTTGGCAGGAAAGTCTTGTTTGTTTTTTAAGTAGCTCTAAAATAATGTATAAAAATTGTGGTCAGCCTCTGTATCTTAAAACTGTTGAATTAGATTAGACTACTTTTTGAATTTTCTCAGTAATTATGATTTTTGATTTAATAATAATTGTCAATGTTTTTCAAAGACTTGGTGCCAAACTAACTTACTAACTGAGGTATCTAATATTTCTTTTTCCTAGCTATTAGGTTTACACGAATATGTACAAGCCTCAACAATTTTCGTCCATGAACCCGTGAGAAAGGCCCCTAGGCGACAAATGCCGGTCCGATGTTTGGGAACTGTGCTTATGGCTTAGCTATGGGTTTTTTCGTTAATTTCTCAAGCTACGAGTATCATGATTTTATCAGTAAGCAAAGGTTTCAAACTATTAATATTTAACTCTTTATCTGCGAGGGTCAGAGGTTGTGTGCTATGCACACGTGACACGTACGTATGTACCTGTGGTATTTTATGAAAGTTAATGGATAAGTAACATTTTTTTTCTTACAAAACAAAGCATGGGACAGTTGGCATCAAATAATTACTGATCTGGACTACAGTCATGGAGATAATAATATTATGGAAGAGATGTATTTCATCATGGGTAGGTTAATGTACCTGCCTACTTCCTAATGTGTGCGAAGCAAAACCTTGACTGAAGAATTTTTATCGCTGTAGCTTACGAACTGAAACTTATTATGAGAAAAGTTAAAGTAACGATCTATAGACACACAGACCTCAGTTTTCCTGGTCTCCATCTAAGCGGAGCGGAGAGGAGATGTGTTTATCGATCAATTTGCTAATTTTTTCACGTCATCTATTTGATTGCCTGATTGGTCGACTGAACACATCTCCTCTCCGCTTAGGTGAAGACCGGGCCCTAGCACAAGTGAAACAGATTTCATTGAATAAAAATCTTGCCATTTCTACTTTTTCTTTTGGGCATAGGTACCTACTGCCTAGAGATGCCTCGATAGTAGAGTTGGTCAATCACTGGTGCGCATCGTCTGGTAACGCAGCATCCCGCGTTACGCGGCCGGTGTTTACAAGCAGATTAACGATCGATAAACCGACAATAAAACACCGTCGCTGTGATTTGTGCTTCCGCCGCGCTCAGAGATCACACCTAGTTGTATTGATCCAAATTACTGTTATCAACAATTTATTCAACCAGACATTATTAATTTATAGCATTCAAACTTATCCCGCTACAGCCGGTATTAAGTTATGGAAGAGCTTGTAAAAGTTTCAGTTAGGCTCAATTCACATTGCTGCAGATTCACAACGAAGCGACGCGACGCGACGTTCGCGCGCCTTTTTTCGAGCTAATAAAAGAAACAAGAAATCTAAGCATGACGCTCGCCAGACTTCATACATACACGTGGTGAAACAAAAACTAGTTTTTACTTTGTAGGGGTTTTGGAAATCGGTATTTTTAATATTTTTTTTTTTTTAATCGGTTGAACGGATTTGGTCTTGAAAATCTATAATAATACTAGATGATGCCCGCGACTTCGTACGCGTGGATTTGGGTTTGTAAAAATCCCGTGGAAACTCTTTGATTTTCCGGGATAAAAAGTAGTCTATAGAAAAGACATCCCAGGATGTAAGCTAACGCTGTACCCTCAAAATCGGTTTAACTGCTGGGCCGTGAAAAGCTAGCCGATAGACAGAGAGACAGACACACTTTCGCATTTATAATAGGTATTAGTATGGTTTAGTATGGATGAATGGTATCTTTTACTCTCAAATACTGCTAACGATTTCCTAACAAAATTACACCTACTAAATTAACAATATCGATGGCAAAGTATCGATTTACGAGCGATATCAATACGAACGGTCGTCTCGTGATTTGTGCTTCCTGTATAGGCCGCTACTGTGGCTAGCAATTAGATGGGAGATTTGGTCATAGTTTATAATGTGTTATTTGGTGGTATTTAAATGATATGGCTGCGTTAAATGCCATAAATTTTTCAATGTAATTAAATTCTAGTGCAGAGGTCAGCATTACCTTTCTGATTTCCAATGAAAATCACTTTCTTTAACAGTGAAGGAAAACATCATGAGGAAACTTCCCTCAGAGTTCGCACACACGGCCAGCGTGGTGGACTATGGCCTTTTCATGGGCCGGCGATAGGTTGAGATGGTGTTGATGATCATAACACCTACCATAAAATGAGGTGTTCAAGTTTTACATCTCAATACCTATTCGTAGGCAACGTTGAAGTGTGTGGGAAAAGTAATTCGTGACAAATTATTCACAGATCAAAATTCCAACTGGACACACTAATTCATTACTTCAATAATGCCTCGATGGTGGTAGGTGGTGGTAGGGTCTTGTGTGAACTGCCGGCGGCTGCCACGCAAGCATTCCGTACAGATTGCATGGAACTTTTGGTAACAACATTATTTTCTAGAAGCTTTCACATTCATAACTTGTAATTCGTAATAGAATGTAATAATAATATGTACTACCTTCAATTAAGTATTTTTCAATGTTATACTTTGCAGCGCCCTGACGGGGTTTCATGTTGTAATACCATAATATTTTTTTAAGATGTAAGACATGCAATTAAATAAATAAAGAATAAAGAATAATTTTTATCCCATGACTTCTCCAATCTGATAGTTCAAAATATGAGGTACTAGCTGATGCCCGCGACTTCGTCCGCGTGGATTTACGTTTTTCAAAATCGCGCGGGAACTCTTTGATTTTCCGGGATAAAAAGTAAGTAACCTATGTGTTAATCCAGGGTATATTCTATCTCCATTCCAAATTTCAGCCAAATCCGTCCAGTAGTTTTTGCGTGATTGAGTAACAAACATCCACACTTTCACATTTATAATATTAGTAGGATAGGTATAAAAATACTTAGATAGATAGATAGATAGAACACTTTATTGCACACAAAAACACATGTAAAGGAACACAACACAGAAAGAAGAAAAACAGTAAAACCAATTGTGTGCAAAGGCGGCCTTATTGCTTGGAGCAATCTCTACCAGGCAACCTTTACCAGGCAACTTAGGTAAATAATAAAATAGTAGTTGATACTAGTTTTTGGGGTTCCGTACCCGAAAGGTGCTAACTGGGCCCTATTACTAAGCCTCCGCCGTCCGTTCGTCCGTCCGTCCGTCTGTTGTACTCGTTGGTTTGTTTTGGCAGCAAGTGTTTTTAGTTATTTTTTTAATTATGACTTGTCGATTCTTTGATACATACTGGAATTTCAAAAGACAAAATATGTTAAGTAGCTGCTCCGTTCTTTTTGAGAAATCGGTTAGGAAAGAATTCAGTAATCGGTAGCATTCGGCGGCACGCAATTTTCCAAATTTGAATTTGAACGTCGGCTCCGGATTCTAATTTATTTGGAATGCCGATTTTGCCAGCTACTTGAGATGGATCAATATTCAATGCCCTATTATTTTTGTAATCTGTAGGTATGTAACTAAAAATAATGAATTCCGCGAATATGATTCGACGGAATTCATTATTCCGTGTGAGTTGATTCACATTGGATTTTCAAGGATCCTGAAACAAATATCAGGAAAAAAAACTAGTATCTTCTACTTTAATATTATAATTTGCCTAAGAATCTACGTAACTCATATTTTGAGGTACATGGATTCCAGACATTAAAATTTTCACATTTGACGATTGAAGCAGATATAGAGCTTAAATATAATAAACTAACCATAGACAAACAAGACCGTGTGAAAGTGAGTGTTAGTAGGCGTGTCTGTCGTGATACATTATCTCACATTTCGATGATTGCGGCTCGGAAACTACTTATTGTTATCCAAAACATCTCACGCTCTAAAACGTTTTGGTGATTTTAATCGAATGGGCATAGATAAATAATCTCTACAGCTGAGGTATGAGATTAAAAAAAAAAAAGAAAACATTTAGATCATACATTGGTCTGTTACACAGCTATTAAACTAAGTAATACATAGGTACAACCTGTTTTTTCTTAGTTCGCTTGAAATATAAACAAATCGCGGAAGCCTTGCAGAAACGCGTATACGACGCGATTTGCCTGGCGCTTTAGACCTTATGAGCTAGGTTTTTGACACGTATTCTGATTTCAGTGGTTGTTGTATGGGCCGCATATAGTGCGCCTCTTACGCATTCCAGCGATAAGCTAATAGCACCTATAGTATAGTTTGTAAATCTTTAAAAAGAAAACTAAAATGCACCTACTTATACTTTAATACCTACTTGTCTCAAACAACAACCCCTCCCTTTTACCTTTGGATAGTTTTCTTATATTACATAAAACTTCGTAGGTGATAAATGTTTTAATCTATGTTTAAAAGTCGTAAAATCCATTCACGACTTATTTCGCAACTTCCTAATCGCGTTACATAAAGGTACCTGTCAAAACACACGGGCTCAGGCATTCGAACCTGGCTCTTTGCAGGTGCAAAATGTGCAAAAAAAAGTTTTTGTGAAAAAGGTTTGTTACAAAAACTCGTCTAGCTGGAGTTGGATTTGTGAAACAAGGTTCCGTTCAATATTACAGTTGAGTTGACGACAAAAAACGATCTGTGACCTTGTACTTGCTCTACTACTATTTAGTGGTAGAGTAAATCAAGACGCAATGGTAGGGGTGATGGTGCCGCTATTGGTTCGTCCCTATGGTTGGTCCTTTTTTTACCTAAGTTCGTCGTTGTAAAACCTAAGAGTCAATAATTACGATATTTTATTTGTTAAATTATATTGGCTGGCGAAGGAGGAACCTCAAAAAAAAATTCGTGGGCACACTCTCCGAAATCTAATTCTGTGAAATACTGATCTAGACAACCAACTTTGAGCAGACTGAGGCTGAAATCTATAAAGCGTACTTTGACTCAGCCCTGACTTATGTTTTAGTTAAAACGAGATAGATTTATGGACGCTATATAACGCTGTCTCCTTTTAATTAGTGATGTCGTAAGTTTAAGCATAGTCAAAGTGCAGCCTAAGAGATTTCAGCTTAAGAGATTGGTGTATCAAAGATGTATGATGTAGAAAAGTACAGTAACCATGTGCAGATATTTCCCCTCCACTGAACTCCAGGTCTGTTTTATCATGACATCGTTATAGGTATCCATGAGTAAACTTATATATTATGCGGGACGGTAGAACCGATTTAGCTTACATCTCTCTAGGGATTCCTAAGAAGGAATAAAAAAGGTTTTATAGGCGCTTCAAGTGTGACTGACTGCCACAATGCGCTGGCGCCGTTTGCATCATTAACTTACAATCATTCATTTTTTTTTTTCTCTTATAACTTTTATTGACTATCAGTAATAGGTAACCACAGTGAAGTGTAGCGAATCGTATCTAGGTATTTAACTTCATTGCTCTTGAAGTGCTTACATTAGTAGATACTATTCGTCATCATCATCAGTCTATTGGACATAGACTTCCACTGTTGGACATAGGCCTTCCCCAAAGAGCGCCACCACACCCGGTCCTCAGCCTTCTTCATCCAGCCACTTCCCGCCAACTTCTTCATATCGTCGGTCTATCGTGCTGATACGTAGGTATTTATCTATTTTTAAGTAAAAATAATAATTTGTACAATGACTGGCCTTTTCCACCTGTTATTAGATAGGGGGTAAGTGTTAACCTTATTGGAATGGGTCGCCTGCAATAGAAATGCGAAACTAAGTATAAAAAACCTTAGTATAACAGGCATTGCACGGGAACCGTTATAATGTTGTGTTTTAGGGATCCGTACGCAAAAGTGCCAACGGGACCCTATTACCAAACCTCCGTTGCCTGTCCCTGTCTGTCCGTCCGTCTGTCTATCTCTCAGCGGACTGTATCTCATGAACCGTAATAGGTAGGTAGATAGAGAGTTGATATTTACACAAAGTGCTTACTTTTCTTGCCGCTATAACAAAATAGTCGCCATGTAAATTAAAAAGAACATAATCTTTTATGATGGTACGGACTACGGAACCCTTCTTGTGCGAGTCCGACTCATGATATAACAAAATGGCCGCCATGTAAATTAAAAAGAACATTATGATCTTGTAGGATTGTACGGACTACGGAACCCTATGTGTGCTAGTCCGACTCGCGCTTGACCTGGTTTTTTACACCAACGGCTGGACGTGTTGTATCTATGGGGTGCTGTGGGGGTGCACCTGTGAATAATAACGATTTTTATTAGTTGAATAACGTTAATCGAGCGTGTCCCGTCTCTAGTTTCAGGTCAACGTGGAACATCTTTGACGTGTTTACATCTGCTCTACCTACTGCTAAGATAGAGGAACTAGCCTTATTGCCATCTCAACCTGTCGTTCTATAGCTAATCCATACATAATATTATAAATGCGAAAGTGTGTCTGTCTGTCTGCCTGCTACCTTTTCACGGCCCAACAGTTTAACTGATTCTGACGAAATTTGGTTAGCTTATATCCCGGGGACGAACATAGGTTACTTTTTATCCCGGAAAATCAAAGAGTTCCCCCTGGATTCCTAAAAACCCATCCACTTAACTGATTTGTATGAAAGATACCACTACCGAGGTAGCTTGCGTCCCTGTAATTGACATAGGCATTTTATCCCGGAAAATCAAACAGTTCTTCGGGATCTTTAAAAACCTAAATCCACGCGGACGAAGTCGCGGGCATCCTCTAGTTAATACTTAATAATTAATTATAGTCGAGCACGATAATGTGTAAGTTGGGGCGATGTGAATTGCGAACGAACTAGGATAGTGAGAGAAAAAAAAACCCGAAAAATAATTTTTTTTCTAGATGTTCTGAAATCGAAATGACGCGACGAAAATCGAGTAAGATATCAATATCTGCTCTTCTCCTCATATCAGTTTCCCCTCCTTACAGACAAATACTCGTCGCGCGTGAACTCACAAATACACTGCCCGAAAGCGCCGCCTGACACCCAGATATATTGAGTAGCGCGATTGAACGATATTAGAGACATGCTATTTTTAATTTTTTGGTTTAATTTATATACTAGCATTTGGCTGCAGTCAGATCTGCTGGCAAATGACGATGCAGCTTAAGTTCGAGCGCGCCCGCCTATAGAAGATGCCTATTCACTCTTGACTTAAAGGTATCTATATTGAAGTGTAGGGGAAAACTGATATCGGAAGAGTGTTTTCTATCCTAGCGGTTCGGATTAGAAACGAGACAGCAAATCGCCTCGTATGTGTCCGTGGAATTTCAACTACGTAACCCTCACGTATCTATAATCTATCCCCATTTGTTCAATATTAAATCTAGTTTAAACTCGGTAAGCGAGGTTTCATTTTTCAAGGTAAACATGATTACGTCATGAATCGGCCGATGACGCTGTAAATTTGAAGACTCTCAAAACACGGAGAAGCAAAGCTTACGTTA
Organism: Maniola jurtina; assembly: GCF_905333055.1. Taxonomy (NCBI): domain Eukaryota; kingdom Metazoa; phylum Arthropoda; class Insecta; order Lepidoptera; family Nymphalidae; genus Maniola; species Maniola jurtina. Next base: position 2,553,198 of record NC_060045.1, read on the forward strand.
ACTGGAGTTTATTTCATCATCTAAACAATCTGATTCATCATCTAAATCATCTAATTCTCTATCCAAATTAATGGCATGTTTGGAAAATCAAGAAGTAATCACATTTCGCAAACTATTACAGATAGGTGTTGCTAAACATTTTTTTTTACTATTAGATGGCATTAATATTCGCTTTAGTAGGTAGAGAATGAAAATATAAATCAAAGTAAAAGTCAAATCATTTATTCAAATTGGGTACCGTTGTACACTTTTTCATTGTATTTTTAAGATAATGATGTTATGGTGATATAATTAGTTACGTAAACCTAAAACTAAATCTGAAAGGGTTCCAAACGCACCCAGGTCTGAGAAGAGCCCAAAAAACACAGCTGGGCAGCAGCTTTTATTAGCGCCATTATGGGGTTATAAAAGGGTCAGACCAACAAATTCCTGATAAGCCAACAACGCATTGGGGGTTCCTCGGGTGCTGCAAATGTTCATGGGCGGCGGTAACCACTTAACATCAGGTAGCTCGTTAGCTCGCTATTTTTCTTTAAATAAAAACCATTTCACAAAATCATTTAAACTTATTAGAACTGTCGAAGCTGTTAAGCAACTCATTCCCAAGCTTTCTTATCATTCAAATAATACCTGACTAAAAAAGCAAAAATTACTACAGTATCAATAATGTCGAGTCGCACCAACATTCTTAGTATAAACGGAGCTATTGTTCTCAGGGCTGACACTTCAATCCTAAGCAAACATCAATTGTTTAATCACGGAATACACACAGCACACGCAAGCACACCCGAAATATTAAACTATACCTCCGTACGCAATTTATACGTTTATTATTTCTGAAGTTAAGTTTACTGTCTTGCGTCTTTTTGAAGTGTAAATACATAGTTCTATTGTAAACATTTTATAATAGAAGTATTATTCTAATTTAACTGCACTACACTAGACTACAGTCAATTACACTGACCATTTTCCAAAAATTAAATAGATCTTCCCATCATCATCATCATCATCATTTCAACTAATAGACGTCCACCGCTGATAAATCTCTTGTAAATCTACCCAATTCCGGTCCCAGTTGGAATCTTCTCAATTTGCAATAATGTCCCAGGTATAATAATTATTATTGTATAATTAAATAGTAATTAATTTTTTATTGTAAACACATTACCCACCGATAGTACCACAGATCACGACATTACCCCGGCATCAGATTAGACTTTATTAGGTACTTTGATTGTTATTAATTTAATAGATCATGAAGAGATCTTCTCAGTCCTACTCACAAATAAAAATCATTACACTTCTTCGCATTTACGCAAAAGTACACGGAAATAAATACATACCTACAAACACAAAATTATGCAATTTTAATCTCGAATCTGAATTTGTTTAAAATGCCAAAAAACGCCGTTGTCTTGTATGTTATTGTTTAACACTTTATGACCCCGTATGAGAAATAATCCGTCACTGTCAGTCAGTGCAGCCCTGCTTGTAATGTAAACGTGACGCTGCGCTGCGCCGGCGCATCTCAGATTGTTTACAAGGGACGCCGCCGCCGTCCTACCTGCGTTTTGGCACACGGATAACATTCGACTTATTTATGGCCACAATTTATTTACTCTCAATAAAATCAACAGTAAAGTATTTTGCCATGTAAACTAAATCGACTAAAATGACTAAAATTTGAGGAATAAAAATTATTAATTCGTTCTTCTATTAGAGAAATGGCAACTTCTATTAGATCATTAGTAGGTACTTATTTCTGCTCTGCGAAATAAGTCTGAAAAAGTATATAGGTACAGTTTACTATAATATTACGAAATAAGGTTTGGACTATAATATTACGAAATCCTTCTACTGGTAAAATGGCTGCCTGCGATTAGGCGATGATTCTGTACAGACTCTGTCTCTATTTCTCTTTTGAATGTATGACTCTTTCGGCCAGAAGAAGGCTTGCAGCATTATTTTTTAATATTTTTTAAATAAACTAAAAGTAATTTTCAAAGAGAAAAACAAAGTTAAATTGGATCTTAAAACGTTTATCAAATAATATCTATTAGCTCATCCATTTTGGAATCGCCCTTTCTCTAAGCTGAGCCTCCTTTGCGGAATGTTCAAAATAATTGAATGTTAATTGGCAATGCCTCAGCCAACAAAGCCGCTTTCAGAGTTGACGTAAGTGCGATATGGAAGCTCCACTTTTAGAATATAAGGATACTTTGATTTCTGCGTTTACCGTATGTTCAATGAACTCTTGATTAATGATGATTGTTCGCTAAGTCTCAACGTTTTTAGGGTTCCGTACCCGAAGTATGCCAATAGAACCTTATTTTCTACTAAGCCGCCGCTGTCCGTCCGTCCGTCCGACCGTCTGTCTGTCAGCGGGTTCTATCTCGTGAACCGTAATAGGTAAAGAGTTGAAATTTTCACATACCTAATATGTATACCTTTTGCCGCTATTAAAAACAAATGATAAAAATTTCAAAATAACGATTAATCGCAAATTACAGAAAAAAAATAATGTTTGTCTTAGCAATAGCCCGTAAGGCATAGACTATACGCCTTTGTTGCCACGTAAGCCGGTTAGCGCTCCAGTGTACAGGAGAAATTGAGTTAATTCATGACTTCCTCTTCCGGCTGCATGTTTGTCTTATTCGTTACTGGCTAACTCTAATATTCGGTTATAGTGTTCCAATAAAATTTTCACCGCTCTAAAATTTCTAATATCGACGGTGAACCGGCAACTGGTAGGTACGAGTACCATCTCAATTTTAACAACTATACTACTTAATTGATTATGAAGGCGGAGGACCGTGTGTGGTGGCGCGCTCTTGGGAAGGCCTATGTCCAGCCGTGGACACATACAGGCTGATGGAATGGAATAGAAATACTATTTAATTACTACACAGGATGAAGGAATACTTGTTTACTCGATAAATGAAAATGAAACTCTTCTCTTTAACTATACAGCTATGTAAAAAATAAGGTTGCTTTGCTGCAGCGTGATTGATGGACAAACCAACAAACAAACACACTTTTGTATTCATATAATGGCCAGGGATTATTCACGAGATACAACCCGCTGACAGACAGACAGACGGACTGATGGACGGGCGGACAGAAGAACAGACGGACAGCGGAGGCTTTGTAATAGGGTCTCGTTGGCACCCGTGGGGTAGGTGGTGGGTCTGCTGAGGCAGACATCCGCTGGCGGAGTAACGAGGTGTCCCTTGTGCTCCGTCGTCAGCGGTGCGATAGAACTTCGTGAGGTTTAATAGTCGGCAGGAGTCGGACATAACCGCTGTGCTCCCCCGTGGCCGATGGCATGACGGATTTTCCTCACGAAAAACATAAAGAAAGAAGAAAAATGGTTCCCACTACCTATCTACAACTCCAAACGACCCTCTCATGAGTCTCTACTCTCAACAGAATGACAGTATTTGTCTGGAACAAGCCCCTGTCCCGGGCACGCGTGTGGCCGTCGGGGAGCCTCGTTACGCGTATAAACGTAATCCGCATGATGCCCCAAATAGCCGACCGCTCAGCTGCTAACGGCACAGATGTCCCCCGCAAATTAATTGGAAATGTCAAGTGCACGAGACGCCATCTTGTCCCCCTCCTATTCTTTCGCACGTGGCTCTTTATTGCCAGCCAGCTGGGGAGCAACAACGTTCCCGTTTTTTAGCGTAGCAACAGAGGCGGTCTTACCCATTGCGAGGCTCCGGGCAGCAGGTCTTGCGAGGCCCTAGTTTGTCCTTAGTGAAAAGTATGTGATGCGAAAGTAGGTCTGGTTGTTTAGTTTAGGTATTTTTCATGTTTAAAGAGAAATGCTAAAGTTATACAAATAAATAGAGTTTTAAAATATTTTACATTGAAAGATTTCAAGAGAAGAAATTAACAAATAGAGAGATAATAAACTTTAAAATTGATATAAGCGGCTTTTCGTAAGACTAAAATCTTTAATTAAAGCACAATAATCTAACGAATGATAAGACCAAAGGGTAAAGATCCACGTAGATTTCCTTATACCTGCTTTCTTTTGATAGCTCGTTTCCTTTTTGAACTACCTGACTCAATTTTTCTACCGGCATCACGATCACGCGAACACGTTTCGTAAATCTTACTTTGAAAATTAAAACATATTTTAATTTTTTTTCAAATGATGTGACCACAAATTCGCGGTTTTCAGATTTATTCCTGTACTTGTGCTAGCACCTGCCAAATTTCATGATTCTATTTGACCCGCCCCGGCTTCGCACGGGGAGCCTACCTGTTCCATAATATAACACAAGTATACCACATTTATACCCATATTTTGTCTATGGAATAGATAGGCTCCCAGTGCGAAGCCGGGGCCGGTCAAATAGGATTCAGTAAAATTGAAAGATCTGGTACCGAGCGCAATTTTTTTGTTTAATACAGATAAATAAGAGAAATATAAACGAGCTCAGCCGTAACAAAATTTTATGTTTCAAAGCACCTCATTCTACTTTTCTCAAGGTTTTTTATCCCGGAAAAACAAAGAGTTCCCAGGGGGATTTTCAAAAACTTAAATCCATGTGGTTTAAGTTCGGGTATCAACAGTAGGGTAAAATTGGGAGTTGTAGCTCACGTCTCTAGATAAAGCGCGGCGCGTCTAGCGGTGTAGCTGCGCCGCGCCGCGCATCGTATAGACGTGAGCTACAACTTCCAATTTCACGATCGATGTTAAATATAATCAGTAACAAGAGAATGATCAGGTTGTCAGAAACTCCTCGAAGATGATTCAATGGTGATATTATTCTTGGATAGCCTACTTATCACTATTGACATCTCATTTTAGAATTATTTGGATTTATATAAGTAATCGTTTATTTTAAATCGTTCAACAAATTACTTTTAATGTGTCAATTTCAGATAAATCCTAATGACTCAGCTTTATAAGGTTATTTATGAAAATCAGACGATTTTAGTTACACATTAATCAGCTGATGGTATCAAGTCAACATACTTATTATTTATTCTTAATACGCGTGCGGAAACTTTAAGACCTTTATAATAAATGTTGGATTTCTTTGAGATCGTTGATATCAGAATACCATCGTATTCCTTATAGTTTAATATATGTACATGATGCAGCCCACACAAATTCCATTTTACAATAACAACGTCAACTAAATCATTAACTTTTAATATCATTTTTATTTGTTTATAATTATGATGATTACTTTGAGTTTTTGAAAAGGAATGACTTCCTTAGACCATGTACATGAATAAACTAAAGTCGTATTAATCAACAGCTAATAAAAATATTGACTATACTTTGCTAGTCATACTTATATTACTAATCAACCCTTAACAAAAGGAAAGTAAATAAAACTACTAGATATATATTTTTTAGAAAATTTTATTATCGAGACACCATTTTCTTAAAACAAGCACGTTTTTTAATGCACATATTGAAGGATGGTATAAACAACTAAACACATCACTATTCGTTTCGTATTGTTCATACAAACTTAATAAGCTAGGGCAAGATTTATCTTCCAAATTATAAACACTATCGCAACCAAACATTTTCGATATCCACTGCACTTTTTCTACACCTTTAGCATAAACACGTTTATTATTTAAATAATTATTCATGTTTACATATCCTTTGTAGTTTAAGTATGAAATAAAACCTTCTTTCCAATGTATTCCTCTGTTTCTTTCTATCCAACAAACTTGTTTTCTTTCCGTTTTCGTTAAATTATAAAATGGGTATGGTGGCTTGATTAAATAGGTCTGGATATGGTTATTACATAATATAGCTATTTCTTTTACTATAAACTCATTGGAATCCGTCTTGAATCCTTGTACATCAATGATGACATTCATAACAACTTGCGAACAATATTACTTAAGGGTTTATATTCAAAGAGGCGATCGTTTATTATAAGACAATATGCTGATGTTTTATCAGGGATATCTTGCGAACTTTCAATTTCCAAACGTACGTCTACAGGTCCTGTCTTTAAATTCTCGTTTTGTCTTGAACAGTCAATTACAAACAGTGGTGCCTTTTCTTTAAATGTGATCAGATCAAACAACGGGTCAACAGGAAGATTATAATAAGACTGACGAAATTGAGTGTACATTTCGTATAATATACTGTATTTATTTTCATCAAATTTCAAATTAAGTGAATCGTATGGGTAATATTGTGAATTTAAAAACAGTGTTACATTTGTTAATTTGCAATGATCAAATATAGAACTATCATTAGTCTTACTGTTTTTCCTATTAGTTTGTAGACCAAAAATAACATATCGAGGCTTTTCAAGTTGAGAAGTAGTTTTAATTGACCACGAATGTTTTGTAGTTTTAGGAAGTAAAGGATATTCATATAAATCCCAATTTCTGAATGCTATTTGAATAGGTTTGTCTTTTTCTAAATACTTAAGTAGTGAGAGTCTTTCACGATCCGAAACTTTTATATGCGGCACACGCCACTGAATTGTTCGTACTTCTATATGTATATTATCATCCTTGTGAATTGTTACACTATTTAAATTACTATTACTTCTATTCAGAATAAGTTCATGTTTACAGTTTATAATAATTTTATTATAATCCTCGGCAAATCCCATTATTTTATTCAATGGTATAACAGCATTAAAATATCCCTCTGTCATTTTAAAACCATCCATTTGCCAACCCCACAATGCTGCGACTTTGCTATCCCCCTCATTCATCGATATGTATGATTTTAATGTTGTGGTTATTCCAGGGTTTCTTACGCGATCTATTTCAATACCGTTCATTTCATACCTAATGTCTTGAAATAGAAACATAACAGGGTTATTAGTAAAATTTACAGGTTTCTTTATTTCTTTCCCCGATTGATCTTTTCCAGTCACTGTGGCAAAGCCTTCAACATAAATTGAACTATTACATGGTAATATGTATATGTCTTGCTGATGTATTGGAATGCGAATTTCATCATTTTCTTTAAAGCTGTTATTGTATGGATTGTACGTGTGGATCTCATAACTTTCGATAGAATTATCGAATACTGGAGTGTTATTAATATTTAGAATATTCATACTTTGAATCCGAGTGATCGAAGAAAATCTTTGTTTCTTTTTGTTACAATATTACGATTTGCTTTAATACGTGTACGCGCTTTAGTAGCAGGCAAATGATTGATTCTTTTCACCTCATATCCAAGTGTTTTATTAAACACTATCATTTTGCTCTACGTAAATGAAGCCTCAGTTGGATATTTTCTTCTCTAAAATCAATATTGTTACCGTTTTCGTCAATGATTTTAACAGTAATGGATGATATATTACTCTTATTAACAGGAAGATAAATAATATTTTTTGGAATTTCTATATATCGATATCCTGGAGGAACGTTAGGAATAAATTCATGAATAATATGTGATGCAAACCCATTATTAAATGATCCGAATATAAGATCACATTCGATCCTGATGACAGACAAGGGAAGAATGTTAACTGGATTAACAGACTCATGCCATTTATTTGCTTCAAGTTTTACATTTGGGAAACCAAGTAAGCGTCCTAAACTGTTTTCTACGTCAAAATGTACAGTTTTGGAACAAAAAAGCGAGCATGTTAAAGTATTATTATTTGGTTTTATTTCAATTTCACAGTTGTCTAACTTACTCGCAAGATATTCTCTTATGTCATATAAATCATAAGTACCATATGGAATTTTTAAATATTTACATTCATCACCATATGCAAATATGTTATTGCTATGATTTATGTTTGGTATTGAGTTCAGAGCAGAAAAATATAATAAACCGCATTCATATTCACCATCGAGAATAAGAGGAGGTTGAAAAAATGATTCCAACACAGATTTGTGGCCGGTAATAGTGATTGTTACAGACATGATCGTAAACTAAATATTTACTGATTTTACTGAACTATTTATACATTTTATTTTGTGTATTCCAAAAACTTCTTAAAAACTTTATACATAGATGACCACAGTTATAAGGATGACTACCTTGAAAATTTTTGTAATTATAACTCATACCAGTTCCTAAATATTGAATTAACTCTTTAGGTGGTTTTAAATTTCCATAGCTGTCAAAGTATTGAATTTCATTATTTACTTTTGCATAGGCTACCCAATGAGAGCCAGGATTATTGGAGCTATCCAAATTAACTATACCACATTCTTTTCGAAAAGGATGTTTTGGCATCTCATCTCTCATAAATACCCCTCGAAAGTAAGGAATGTCTTGCGAATGGTTGATGATGTCAATATTGGTGAGCGCTCGTTTGGGTAGCCTTTCTCTTAGTTTTTTTCATTTGAAATGTAAATTCCTAAACTACCTCTATGCGGTTTGATATGTAAACCTTTGCCTATATGGAGGGTTTCCATTTTTTCATGATGCCTCTTTAATTCTGTAAAACGTTTTTTAGCGTCTTTCAAATCATTTATAACTTTAGCGATTCCTGCAGCACCACCAGCTAAGCTACCCGCAGCAGATAATCCGGCAAAAATAGGTATCAAAGGAAGTACTCCACCAGTTTTTGGAATTGGTATAATTCGAGGAAGTTTTATTGACGAGTCTTTAGTCAATTCTTTAGCTGCTGCTATGGCTAATTCTATAGCCATTTTCTTACATTTGGGTTTCATTTTTTGCACATGCTTTTTTGCATGAGCAACAACATGTTTAAAGTGTTTTTTCAAACCAGTGCCTGAAGCGGATTTTTTTGGCGACACTGTTTTAGAATTGTTGGCTTTACTAGTCAGTCCCGACCCGGTATACAATTTAGCTATCATAGCTTTATTAACTAAATTTGCTGCTATCTTTTCTCCCAAAGTTGCATCAGATGCTAAAGCACGTTGCTTAGCCCTTTTCATCAATATTTTATCAGCCTTATGACGATCACTTAATGAAGTTGACAAGTCGTATGCAATATCGTGTTGTTTACAATATTCATCCAATTTATTTACACCTTGATCTCCCCGTGCAAGCCTTTTATACAATTTTGTACCAGCACCACAGTAATTATATCCAGGTAGATGAAGTTCAAATGGTAAATGATTTATAAACCAATTCAGAATACTGCTCTCTTTCATTACTTTTATTACAATGAATGAAAAATAACTATACTATCACTTAAATAACAATAAATAAATTGGGAACTGGTTAGTTATAAAATATTCGTTCTATCTATCCAACTATTTTCACTCGATGGAAATCCTAACCACTTTACAAATATCTTGTTTCCTTTTCTTTTTAAAACTTTTTCAATAAGATAGACATTAGGATTTTCTGTTTTTTGAAGTTCTTCTGCATAAAATGAGCCCAAAATTGGCTGATGTTTAGCATCTTCTATAAGGTAAGTAACAGGATTCGTTTTCTGTACTTTTTTAATTTGGAATATTTCGGTGGACCAATTAGGAGTATAACCTTTTTCAAAAACACCTTTATACTTACTAATGCGCACAAAATCTCCAACTTTTAAATTTCTCTTCTTCAGGATTTTTAACTGTTTTCCTACATTAAATCTTTGAAGTATAAGTTTCTTATTATTTTCATTAACTTCGTTAGGAGATAAACCGATCGTTCTGTGTTTAGAGGTGTTATAATTTTCAACTATTTCTTCTAGCACACCTTTAGTCCAAGTGTAGTTTCCTTGGAAACTGAATTGTTTATACATTTTATTTTTTAAAGTTCTTATAAGTCTTTCAACTATAGAAGCTTTTTTAGTGGAATATGAAGAATAATGATTGATGTTAAATTTTTTGACTATCTTTTTAAAATTTTCGTTGTAAAACTCAGTTCCAAAATCTGTTTGAAGGTTTTTTGGAATACGTCCTTTCTTTAATATAGATTCAAACGCTTTAGAGACCTGATCTTTATTTTTAAACTTTAGTGGAAATGCCCAAGCATATTTTGAGAATGTATCAATTATAACTAAAATATATTTATAACCTGAATTTTGTTTCGAAAGAGATTTCATATCAATCAAGTCAGCTTGCCATAAATCGTCTATATCTCTCATGACAACATGTCGACGAGGAAAGTTTACTCTTGCATTTTTATGTATTTCATTTACGACGCTGTTTTTGCTCATGTTTTACTTTACTAGCCTCGGTGATTTCGATCAAATTACTTACTTTAATATTTATTTCTGTAATAAACTGATTAATTGATGATATTTTTTTTGAAAGATTGTCTGCCAAAACATCAACGTATTCTTTTGTTACACAATCGTTAGAATCTACCGGTTGCGCAAGATTTTTTACTCTTTTATGCTGAGCATCCAAATTATTGTTTGTACACTTCAAAGCGCATTCTAATAACACTCCTTTCATTCTTCGCATCTTATTAACATGATGTCCAAACTTATCAACTTTCATGTTCAACCTGCTTATCAATACTGAACACGCTTCATAAATGTGCTTTCTTTTATTCTTTTATTATACCCGCTTCTTTTAACTCTTCAATAATCGAAAGAATTTCATTATCATGATTAGTGTTGCCAGCGTCTCTGGACGCAATAATCAATCTTAATCTTTCAATTAACTCATTAGGATCATCCCAATAGATGAGATCAGTATCAGTTTTGTATTTCTTTAAAACTGGTAGCCTACCACCGTACTTTAATTTGTTTGTTTCACACATATCCTTTTCATAAAATAATGGTTTGATGATTTGAGAATATTTTTTTCCTTTGTCACCTTTAATTTGATTAGCAGGATTGTAATCCCTTTTATGAGCACTAGTACTAATTAAGATATCTTTATATGTGATTTTATCACTTTCGGTTACTTTATTCAAGTTTGGTTTATTTCTTAATAAAAGTTCTATTAAACCAGCAGTTAGTTCATAACTTTTATCATCAATAGTAATAAAAGTTAATTTGTTTGAAGACATATCATCTACAGTTGAAAATTTGACGGGGGTATTTCCTATCATCAATTTTTTGTTAATGCGACGTATACCAAATGGTATAGATACATTGCTTTGCTCGCCAAACAGATCATTGTCTGCCAGTGTTTCGGAAATGTTGACTTCATCATTTAGAAATTCCAAAGGTTCAGACATTTCCTCTTGTTTTTTCGGATTTTCTTCAAAGTTATTATCGTTGTGAGTAATTTCAATATCACCATCTTGTTTTGAGTTTATATTTGGAATTTCAGGCGATTGATTATTTCCAACACTTGCGTTGTTACAATTAGTTTCGTGATAAGATTTGTTTGTAGCATATTTACTTAGTGTAACAATTGCTTTCAAAGGATCAGACAGTGGTTTAAATAATTTTTTCCGCCTCAGTTCTAACTCTTCATCTTCATCACGTAATCTTTTTACTTTACTTTTAATAGCCTTTACTGATTTAATTAACTCTTTTTTCAAACTTGTTTCCATTTCTTTTTTTAATTATTTTACACAACCATTGAACTATGTAGTAAAAATTAAAATGAAACTAATTTTAAATTACAATCTGTTTAAATCATTTCATTCAAAATTTTACAAAAACGTCGAAAGATTTTCTATATCTACCGTTATTTAATTCACAATCTTTGTTAATTATTAAACATGTGTATGGATCTTTCCATATATCTGAACATAATTTTTTGAAGTCTGACCAAGTCATGTCAGAATTGACATGTTCGTTATAGATGTGTTTCAAATTTATATCATCTTGTTTAAAAATTATTAAAAAATTTACGTTATCTCGAATTAATTGTTTTGGTATCTTAGAATATGTTTGAGTCAAATAAAAACAGTCGATGTTCTTATGTCTACCCATTGAAAAATAATCTCGGATATTTACTTGGTTCTCGCAAGTAACATCATCAAAAATAAATACAGAATTTTTCAAGGCTTCAGTAGGAGGAATAACCTCTTTATCATCTTTGAAGGTAAAGAGCTTAACAGCTGGAACCATGCTTAAAACTTTATTCAAAAAACAATATTTTGGTTGAAATGTTGTTTTAGAATATAGGTAAACATTTTGAAACTTGAGTCCATTTTGATGTAGTAATAAGCTTAACATTGTGTTTGTTTTGCCACAATTTGACGGTCCACATATTATACAGCGAATCGTATCGGGCAACAGCAAACTATGCCTTTTTTGGATTGATGACGCTTCTATATTTAAATTGTTAATTTCCAATGTTACTGGTTGTTTGATCAACTTCATTGTGTTTTCTGTTAAAAAAGATAAAATCCTGTTATAAAGTCTTCACATTATATTCTATATAATTTTATAACTAAAATGTAACATAATGTTAATAACCAATTTAAAGAAATGACACCATACACGTGTAAACTCGGAATGCGTTGCTGTGTCACTAAAGATTTGTTTTCACTTTGCTCAAATTACCCATTTGAGAATACAAGATTATATAAGATTTTACTATCGATGCATGTTCATTCCTGTTACAGCTCTCGGGAAAAACTTGGAATGTGATGCTGTGTCACTAAAGCATTATGTTTTCGTTTTGCTCAAATTACATCGTTTTAGATCGCAAGACAGTATTAGATTAATTATTATTTATTAAAGCTTCATTCCTGCTACAGCTCCCGAAGAAAACAGTAGCCGCGCTCATAATTTTATCATAATAAATATCGAGTATTTTACTTGGTAAGTTATTATAATTATTTTATAACAATGTGCTGACTTTTAATAAAGCATGTATTTTTTTACCGTTATTTATTAATTATTTTTCTTTTTGTTTCAGAATTATGTCGACTCCTATCTTACCCAACGAAAATCTAACAAATCCTTTTTACTACGCACAAGATGTAAACGGGTTCGCGGAAACTGAATTTCAGAGACTTTGCGAGGATTTAGCTCAAAAACAAGCAGCAGAACCAGTTCAAGCATCTAGTAAGGAGATGAAAAAAAAGAAAAAATGCAGTTTATCACTATTGAAGCCTGTTTCACCCCCGACTTCTACATCAACATCCTATGTTATTCGCAAAGCAACTGGAAGACGGCTTCATTTAATAAAAATAAATATTTATGGACTAAATGGAGGAGAACAAGATGAAAATATAAATGGTGATACTCCTAGTGTTAGTGCACAGTATGTAGTCAAGGATAATTACGATGAAGTTATGGATGCTACAGAAAATTTGATAGGTAAAATAATGTCAAAAATTACTCACTCCATATAAATGTGAACTATTGTTGAAATGTAATTTGCTTATTTTTAAATATCATCATATTTTTTGTTTATAAAAATAGTGTTTTTTAGAGTAAGGAGCTGTAGCATGAATTCATTATATTATGAAATAAACGTGGTTTAAAGAATAAAATTGATTTTTTTTAATTTTAAATTATTAATTGAAAACATTATGATTGTACTAAGTACCTAATAATATTAACGTATTCCATGTAAATATTAGGTAGTACAATCAAGTTTTTTCAAATATTTCAAGGGTTCGATTCCCTTAAATGTAAAGGTTTTTAATTTTGCTTAATGTTTGCTTACTGCATTTTCATTTCTTGACCAAGGTGATAAGGATATAATGTTGAAATTGAAGGTCTATATAAACAAACGTAAAAGTCAGTAAGCAAACATTATCACCTGCTATGATATCACTATAACTCAAGTTATTGATCTCGATAAATATAAAAATAAAAAACTAAAAGGTAAAATAATAAAATGTAAGTGATGATGAGTAGTAAATATTTATTTCAATATTTGCATGCATACATGAACAATCAAAATTGCACAGTATTGAATAACATAAAATCTAGTACAAATTAACAACTAAAAAATTGTACTGTAGTGCCCCCACGGCAACGTTTTAAATTGCTTCTTTAAAATTTGTCTTTTATCATCTTCACTATTTAAAACTAACTTATTAATTTTTTGGGTATATACATTATGATTTTTAGATCTAATAACACACATATTCTTTCTGACTGATTGATTGTAGTATAACACATTTTTGTATTTATCTATATCCAACCTTTTGGTAACAGATGTTGTCACTCCTTTGGCCTTTTTAATAGACATTTTTTGTGATTCAATACAATACAATTTTGCTCGTAAGCCAACAAATTCAACAATAACATCTCCACCCATCTCATCTTTAAAAAACCCCGGAATTTTCATATTTGCTTGAGGGATATTGTAAACATTTTTATCGCTAAAATTGCTGGTATCGAAAAACTTAATATTCTTTTTCATGTCTGAATAAAAATCATCAGTATATATGCGATATAGTAAGCTATCAGTATCAGTATAACAAAGTTCAATATTTTCTTTATATAATGGTTTCATTATAGAATAGTGAAAGTTATATAAATGTGTTTTAGCTAACTCTAAAACAGTAAACCCCACATAAATTGGTCTATCCAAAATTAATTTCGTTTGTTCTAATTGGATTGCCACCAAATTATCTGTAAATATCGACAAACATTTAAAGTTAGGCGCACTTACATACTTTTCTGCTCCAATAATCCTGTTTGTCTTATTATTCTTATCTGTCCATGTATTAACAAGTTTTACATTTACTTGTTTTCTTTTATTTTCTATGGTTTTACCAAAAATAGCATTATTTTGTTTTTTGAAAAAGTCTTTTTCAAATTCAGACTCTGCTTTTTGCCTCAAAGAGGTATTTAATTCAATATATGGTTTCAAAAATTCTTTTTGTTCAAATGATAGAATTCTATGAATTTTTAACAATTTTAGACCGTTTTTAAGACATTCTTTTAAATGGATGTAGTGAATAACATAGGAACATTTGTCGTATAAATTTGCAATAAGCTTGGCATTTCTATGACCAAAAGGTGTAAATTTTTCAGCAGCAAATGGTAAATCTGAGTGAGCGTCATGTATTTCAGATGGATAACTAAGATCTACTTCAAGTATATAACCAATGTTACTATCAACAGTAATAGAATCAATTTCAAATGTCTCAATTTGGTCTTTGTTTAAAAATTTAAAATTACTTGTAGGAAGTTTCATCATCATTGCATAACCATACAGGTTCACACAGTCTAAATATACCAAAAAGCTACTTGATTTGTTGATATCATAGTCAGACATATATTTATTGTTAGCTTTAGCATATCTTAAAGAACACTGAGCTAGACCACCTCGTATACCTTTTTCAATCATTTGGTACATCTCCACATCAGTTATAAGGTCTAATTTTACATTGGTATGCAAAAGCATTGCATCCCAACTTAAAGAAGGTGAAGAAACATAATAACACGGATCTAAGCAATAGGTTGCTAAGCTAATTTTCCTGAATTTTTCAAAACTATCTGCTAGTAATAGTACATCACATTTTAAATATAAATCTGTATATTCGCCTAAATTTTTTATTTTAAAAGTTTTCCAAACTTTCATTGCATGTTTATAATCTTCTTCCGAAATAAGTTCTGCAGTAAGTTTATTAAAAAAATGTTTTCGTTTTGGTAACTCAGTTTCATCGTAACGTTTTAAAGAGTCTATATAATCATAGCAGTAGACACCCTTTCTGCAAATCAAATCAAATAAATACTGATCACTGTAATACCTACGCAAGTTTACGAAGTCGTCTTGATGTAAAGATCTAGCTAATTTATCTAAGCTACAACTGAGAAAATTAAAAGAATCGATGAATTTCAATTGAGCAGCAGTTTTTGAATCAACTGATATAAATTTTGTGAACGATATGTATTTTTCTTTATTTTTTGGAATAATATTTATACGACCGTTAATACTCGCTAACTCTTTAATAAAAAGATGGCAATCGTAATTACTTAAATTATGAAATATAATAGGTATAAAAGGACATTTCTTTGCACTCAAGTTGCAAATGTTGTGAGCCGCGCCTCTATATTCCCCTGTAAAATGATCATGATCTGCTACAATTTTATCTGTGGATGTAAATTTTTGTTTACATATACAGCAAACTTTTGCATTATGAAAACATTTCTTTTCAGTTTCAGTAAGTAGTTTCATGGGATTATTTTCTAACAAAATTGCATGTAATCGTTTGACATCATTTGAAATTGTTTCTACAA
Organism: Maniola jurtina; assembly: GCF_905333055.1. Lineage (NCBI taxonomy): Eukaryota > Metazoa > Arthropoda > Insecta > Lepidoptera > Nymphalidae > Maniola > Maniola jurtina. The sequence goes on from NC_060045.1 coordinate 2,569,190, forward strand.
ATTTTTGAGCACAGTTAGCTCCTATGTATGAAACCAGTTCATTAAGTTCAGGTTTAGACTCACAACAAATATAGTACGCGAAAGATGTGGCTTCATGAACCTGTATGGTTTCAGTATGCCCAGATTTACTTTTATCAGAATATTCTCTTAATAAACTTTCAAAATCACCATAAATCACAATTGGTATTCTTTGAGTTCTTTCATAATTATCAAAATATAATTTACTATTTTTCTCTGGAAGAACAGTTTTAATTCTAGCACAATTATGTTTGCATAATTTTTCTTCTGAATTGAAATAAATGAAGCACTCCTCACATAAAAAAATTTTAGACTTATTTTTAGTAAGTTGACTATGAACCAACCGTTCAAAGTTTCTTATCAAACAAAAATGTCTTTTATTGTTTTTAGTAATGTAAAGCAAATTAACATGAACAAGTTTACGCTTGCTGGTTTTGTACAGAGGTCCATTAATATCACCATTTTTTTCTAAACTGTATATATTAACACTTATGTCAGAATTATTTTTTTCAAATAATGTGATATCCTCAAAAGATGGTGGAAACGACATACCATCTATTTTTAAAACTTTTGAATAATGAGGATATGAAGATACTCTATTACAGTTTTTATTGGTGGGATACATATGTGCTAATATACTCCACAGAAAACACTTATCATCACTATTTTTAATATTTACACAAGATCTAGTTTTCAGAATTTTTATTGGTAGTGGAATATAGGAGCCTGTCCTTAAAGGATTGTATTTATTAATGTTTACTTCTAAATTATTCAAAGAGTCAAAAGACCAGCCTGATTCTGAATGTTCAAACTCTGATAATTTGTTAAGCAGGCTTTTTACACACTCTAAATATATATTTTTTATGTTTGTGGATTGAAAAATTTGTACATATTTAGTATTAAACGACTTCAAAGATTTTTCATTATTTTTTGGCAAAGTAAAAGTCGCAAATAGTTCAAAATTTATTTTAAGAGCATTATGTTTCTCAAGACTTCTTTTTACTAAATTACATATCGTATTTACAACTTCAGATAAAAATTGCTCAGGTAACAAAAATTTTTTTGATGGACATACACGATAGCTTAGTATTCTGTTCTTAAAAGCAGTTCCAATTATTTGAACATTATCGAATTCTGTGCGAAGTAAACAATTAGACTTATGAATATAACTTTTTTTGTGTGAAAAGTATTTTGGCACTGTTATATTACAAATATCACAAAAAGTCATTATGAGATTATACTAAGTAAGAGTACTTATTATTTGAAGTTAGTAAAATACAGTTAAAATTTTCATGCTGGGTATAGTGTAGGTTTAACCCCTTTAAAATCTTCCTTAGCAGCAGCGACCAAGCGATTCGTTGCCTGCCAAATTTCTGAGTTGGTATCCATACATGACTTATAAGTAAAAAGGGCGTGACGCCATCGATTACCCGGGCTTATCTTTGATGCTTCAGCAGCGTTATAGATGCGGAGTTCTAAGTAATAATCGCCTTCCGTTATTAATTTCTCTGGTTTTCGCTGGGTAGAATACCCTGATGCTATTTTCTTGGTGATAAAATTTTTAAGTGGTTCAAGCTTTTGCACCACTTCTTCTTCGTACTGAAAAGACAAAAATAATATTTTTAGTTATTAAAAAATATTAACTCACTTAATAAAATGTTTATTAATAAATTGTTTATAGGTTTCCATCAATAAATTCAACAACCCAGAGTTGAGTTGCGAAACCTCTCCTAAAGCTAACAATTTATTTGATCCAGCTCAAGAATCGAACTTTAGACCTTAGGCTCCATATTCAAACGTGCGAAACTAATATTTACTAATAATTAAATAATTAAATATAATGATGTAAAAAACCATTAATATCTTCTCAAAGAGTTTAGTTGATGCTTATATTCAGTCAGAATTCTAATATTTCTTGAAAACAATTGTAATAATATTATATTTACCGTAAAAATAAAGTGTAATAACTCACCTCAGACTCCCATGAAGGACGTACAGCCTTGACAGGCTTTTTTTGAAGCGCTTTCTTACGCTTTACAGGTGGTTCCGGTTCAGATTCTGAATCTGACTGCCGCCTTTTTGATTTCTTCGTTTTATTGAGTGATTTACTCTTTGAAGTTGAATTTGAAGCTATAGGTAATTCGTCATCCGAATCAAAAGGATTATTACTAAAGCTCGAAGCCCTGTTATAGAAAAAACATTTTTTTAATGTTGTTACATCATACTATTAACTAGTTCTGAAACAATTAAAGATTTTTTTGGTGAAATGAAATTTAAACATGTATGTACTTAATGTAACTTTTTAAAATACTATTAGGTAAGAAGTTAATATTAAAAAATATATTATTTTTCTGTAGATGCAACAACTCTTTCATTAAAATATGTAAAAAAATAAAAATAAAAAAATACATACATACTGAAGCTAAACAACTGCTTATTTGAAATTTAAAAAATGATTTTTTAAGTGAATTAAGTAAACGTTTGCTCGTTGAAGTGCTCACAAAAGAAATGCGTAGTGAAAACAGTGCTTACAGAATTTAGGTTCTTCTACTAGTCAATCAATAAAGTCAAAAGTTCATAGTATTTGCATAGAATAATGACTCTTAAACATAAAAGTAATTAGAATGACATTCAAAGATCTCATTATTACACACATACATAAGATGCCGCATGCATGTTTAGGATTCCCTATTAGGAAGCAAACTGCAAATATGCAATCCTGCAATACGAGTCATTAGACACCGAAAAGAATCACTTTTAGTTAACACATGATGTATCCCGACTATACCTACTTTGATATTATTTTTTAACACTCATGGCGTCTGTTCTGTATTTCTACATTAGATAAGTATATGCATATTATGCACTATGTAGGTAATGTTTACAGCAGTTGAAATAGTGTAATGCCAAAATACAATATAGTATTTAATTAGTTACTTACCAAAAGCGGATCGATTAATAATAATAATTTTATAAAAATTATCGCCTATTTAGAGAATAAAAAGTACTTATACTTACTTATATGAAATATGATTTTATCGACAAAAATAGTTAGGTAGAAAAGTGTTAATGTAAGTATTTTATGGAATAGTAGGTCTATCAACCGAACTCGATCCACTCTATGAGTCATGATAGCATAGTGATTAAGACGCCCGCTGCCTCCGGTTATAAGTCGGGCAGGGGTTCGATCCCAGGCATGCACCTCTGACTCGGACACTTGCTTTAGTGGGATACCATAACACTAGAATGAATGAATGAATGAATTGGATGAAAATTAATACTACAACACTTGAATTTTAACCTTCTATTATAAGAGTGTGGTTAGTAATTATTATTGATACTTATATACCGACATACTTACCTGTTCCGGCATAGCATGCTTTCCATCCTAAACTGACACACCACTTACCATGTTTTGAATACTTGAATAAATGAATGAATGAATGATTGAACGATCGTCTTTGAACCTTTATACCGCAACACTTGAATTTTCGATAAGGGAGTGTGGTTACTAATTATACTTATATTAATAAACTGACAAACGTACCTGTTCTGGTTTAGTATGCTTCCATCTTAAACTGACACACCACTTACCATGAATTGAATACTTGAATAAATGAATGAATGAATGATTGAATGATTGATCGGTTGTCTTTGAACCTTTATACCGCAACATTTGAATGTTCGGTAAGGGAGTGTGGTCACTAATTATACTTATATTAATAAACTGACAAACGTACCTGTTCCGGTTTAGTATGCTTCCATCTTAAACTGACACACCACTTACCATGAATTGAATACTTGAATAAATGAATAAATGAATGATTGAATAATTGAACGATCGTGTTTGAACCTTTATACCGCAACACTTGAATTTTGACTTTACGATAAAGGAGTGTGGTTACTAATAACTTATATTAATAAACTGACATACCTGTTCCGCTTTAACATACTCCCATCTTAAACGGAACCTCTGCTTAACATAAATTTAAGATGAGTGCTACATTAATTGCATTAGGTAGGTTCTTAAGGGTTCCAGTACAAAATATAAATTATTCTAAATAATCTAATCGATGCTTAAGAATAGAATTTCTATAAAATATTCCAACTCAGTATCGTAACTAGTTGCATCACTTGAGAATGTGCTAAATCAACCATTGAATCATCTTTCTACATGAGTTAGTAACAATAACCTGATCATTCTCTTGTAACTGATATCTATTGTGAAAATATTGTGTGTTCTAGCTTAAGTCTTATAGATCCGGCGCGCGCTGGCGCGCCGCGTCATCTAGAGACTTGAGCTAGAACACACAATATTACCCTACTATCAACTTATACAATACAAGCGCGAGCGAAGCGAGCGCGAAATTTTTGATATATTTACCAAAAAAACCATATTAATATTAGCCAAAGTCCTTTTCAGGGCCCATTTTCTTAGCTAAAATTTGGTATTATTCAGAGATAGCTTGCGCACAGATGCTTTATCCCGAAAAATCAGAGTTCCCACGGCGTTTTTAAAACCCGAATCGATGGGAACGAAGTTTCGAGGTTTAATTAATACAACATAAAAGCGCGAGCGAAGCGAGCGCAAAATTTTCGATATATTTACATAAGAGATTGGTAAATTCGAGCCTTCAAGTCCAAAATGTTGAATTCCAAAAATACAAATGTTGAATTCTTATAATGTTGAATTTGTTGTGTGAATGTTGAAGTATTTGATTTATCGTGCAAAATGTCAGAAAAAATACCCGAGTACGGAACCCTCGGTGCGCGCGTCCGACTCGCACTTGCCCGGTTTTTTTTAACCGACTTCCAAAAAAGGAGGAGGTTCTCAATTCGTCGGAATGTTTTTTTTTTGTTTTTATGTATGTTCCCTGATTACTCAAAGACCCCTGGACCAATTTGGAAAATTTTTTTTTGTTTGAAAGGGTATAATGTGCAGGTGGTCTCATATAAATTTGGTGAAGATTTGATGAATATCTTCGGAGATGGAGAACAGAACTCCTCAATGGATAGGAGCAAATTGCTCGCGATCAGTGTAATAGCTTAGTAAACATTAGGGTTTTAACTGGGCATAGCATATTATAGTACAGGGGGGGCCACTAAAAACTGTGAAATAAAAAAATTTCAAAAGAAAAATAAAACCGACTTCAAAAACCACAAACACTAAAAAGTAAAAAAATACTTTTGTTTAGCTACACGTGTAATGTACCTAGGTATGAAGTCGGGCGAGCTTCTTCTTGGATTTCTAATTTTGTTTTAATATGCTCGCTCGACTTCATACCTAGGTACATTACACGTGTAGCTAAACAAAAGTTATTTTTTACTTTTTAGTGTTTGTGGTTTTTGAAGTCGGTTTTATTTTTCTTTTGATTTTTTTTTTGTGAATTACGTTTAAGCATATGCGAATTAAAAGCTTACTTTTAAGATCCAACATTTTGGGAATTGAAATTCAACATTTTGCGAATCTAACATTTTGGGATCTAACATTTATTAGCAACTCCGAAATTCAACATTTTGCAAATTCAACATTTTAGGAATTCGACATTTTGAGCCTGAAGGCATTCGAGAACTACCTAGTCTATTTTACACTTTCTTTGTCTGGGAGTTTGAACCCCCAAAACCTTACCAGTAGGTAACAATTTTGTAACTCATACTACAAGCAAAATAATTCTAAGGTGACAAGAACTGACGAACGAAATAAAACACGGGGATTCCCCGAGCGATGAATTAGTTAACTAACTTTATTTTAATTTACCGTTATGTTTTAATCTTAATAAGTAATTAAAGATCAGAATCTAAAGTTTTAAATAAAAAATATAGTTAAAAAATGTATATTTTTTATAATTTACTTGGGTTGTCGCGCGAGGCCCCTGTAAGAGCGAGGCCCCGGGCGATTGCCCCGTTCGCCACCCCCTAAGACCGCCACTGCGTAGCAACAACTGACATTTGACATTCGCCCGACATGCATAGATATTACCAACATGTGTCTAAGGTAGAATGCAAAATTAATGGAGTGACCTATAGAATGTATGCATTTTATAATTTATTGCCTACTAGATGATCCCCGCGACTTCGTCCGCGTGGGTTTATGTTTTTAAAAATCCCATGGGAACTCTTTGATTTTCCGGGATAACACGTATTCGTAGTCCATATCCGTCTCCAAGTTGCAATCTATCTCTGTACCTAATTTCATCAAAATTGGTTAAACGTATGAGCCAGGGCAAGCTAGACACAAAGACAAACGCAGGATGGATTGATTGAAACCATAGAGCTTAGCTCATTGTAGTTGGAAACACGTTGGAACTTTTGTACATTGTTCTGACTGTTTAGTTTAGCTACTCTGCTACTGCTACTACGGATGCTACTGTATTCCAGCCCGCTGCGCTGGACTGATGGCTCTAAGAATAGTTAAGATGGTGGCGGGAAGTGGGTGGTGGCGACTGGCACGCTCTCGCAAAAACCTATGTCCAGCAGTTGAAAAAGGTTTATAGATCTTATCTTCCAACATTAACTCACAATAATTAAGATACTATATTAAAAAAATAACAGAAAATTGCTGTGTGGAGACAGGACGGGCCAGGAGTAATACATAATAAGTAAATTTAGCCGTCTGTTTCCGCCAATTAGATGTAAACAGCAATGTATAGTGTATAAAATGTTAATCGTCACACAAAGTTTTCATTAGGTCGCGTCCGCACACCTTTGCCGCGATCAAAATTCGACCACCTGATTCATTAGCACCTGATGATGATGATAGACTTCTAGTTCAGGAGTCAGCCGCGATATATTATAATAAAAGACTTCTATAGGTTTAAAAAAAGCTTTTTTCTAATATTAATAAAGATTAATTAACGGCGCAGCAAAGGTTTTAGAAGAATTACTTAATTGGTTTTGAAAAAAGGCGATTACAAATAATAACGAATCGATTGACACCTCATTCATCAAAATCGGCTCAGTAGTTTAGGCGCTTCGGTGGAACATACATAAATACAAACCTACATAGATACATACATATATACATAGACTGCTAAAATCTAACCCTTCCTTTTGGCTCTGCCGTAGTCGGGTAAAAAGTGTATACGAGGACGTTCTCCTCACCTAAATCCTAGGTGAGAGTGTAATAAATAATCTTTGCTCTAGAATACTCTGAAGTGGTGAACTCTGTAGTCGATGTCAGAGTAGGTAAATTCTAGAGCAAAGATTATTCTGTGGTCACAGCAGCATAAAATTTTACTCGCGAAAAGTGTTTAGAACTTTAGGAGTAGGCAGAGTTAATTTTTCGAATGCTCTGCAGACTCAGGATGCCAGACTGTCAAGATTTCGATCAATTCGATCATCTATAGATGGACTTATCATTGGTATGCGATCCTTTTATGGTGGTAAACTACCCATTTATTTCTTACTAGATGACGCCCGCGACTTCGTCCGCGTGGATTTAGGTTTATCGAAATCCCGTGGGAACTCTTTGATTTTCCGGGATAAAAAGTAGCCTATGTGCTAATCCAGGATATTATCTATCTCCACTGCAAATTTCAGCCAAATCGGTCCAGTAGTTTTTGCGTGAAGGAGTAACAAACACACACACACACACACACACACACACACACATACAAACTTTCGCCTTTATAATATTATAGTGTGACAAAGGGGATGTTGACTGCCATCTCCTGGCCTATTTTAAGTAATTCCGGCACACCTTGTCTTTTCGTTACGGAATTTCCTTTCCGTAATTACACAGCATTTAAAGCTGCGTCCGAAATGGAGTGGTGATGTCGTTGCGGCCGATGGTGAGTCATCATTCATCGCGCAGGATCGCATTTAATTATACACATTTGCTGACTGCGAAAAGCATTACGAATTACGAGTTACGGCTTCATCATTGCGTACCTATACATTACCCAACATAAACTTGAGATACTTTAATAAACATAGTAAGTACCTACTCAAGTTACTTTTATTTTGAAAGTTTTTGGACTGCCCTTGGTCTAGAATCCGTATAAGATGATGAATAAATTATTATGAGCTACTCTAAGTTAAAGCAAAATGTAGTGCATCGGCCTAACAATCCCGGACGCACACCTGTAACTTTTCAGAGTTATGTAATAACACTTGCTTTACCAGCGAAGGAAAACATCCTGCATGCCTGACAGATCTCCGTAATCTTTTCAATGGTGTGTGAAGTCTGCCGATCCACTCTTGGCAAGCGTGGTGGACTATACCCAAACTCTTCTCATTTTGATAGAAGACCCGTGCTCAGTAGTGGGCTGGTAATGGGTTGATCATGATGATGATGAATGTTTGGGCGCGTAGGTGTAGTGAGAGGCTTGATGCATGCTTTTCACATGAACGGTGAAACTCATTATCCATTTTCATAGTTCCTTATTCGGTTAAGCTAATACAAAGTTCGTATGTAAATACATAGATTAGGTAACCGATAGAGACATTGAAATAATTTGGTTTTTGAAGGAAAATATTTTAAGAAATATTTTTATATCCGTATCTGTCGATCAGGCATAATCCATTTAACCGAATTTGACGAAATTCCGTAGGAGAGATAGCTTGCATCACAGGGACGGACATAAGTCATAGGTACATTAGGTAGGTACGGCGTAGGTTACTATTTGTACCGGAAAATCATGGAGTTCCGTTCGATTTTGAAAAAATCCTAAATCCAACTGGACTTAGTCATGGGCATCATCTAAGTACCAATCTATTTGGTACAGAGGTAGCTTGTGTCCCAGGGATGCATGAGAGGCTAATTTTAACCAGAAAAGAACAAAGATTTCTCACGGGATTTTTAAAAACCTAAATACACACGGACAAGCCGCAGGCATCGTCTTCTAATAACACAATTTGTCGAACATGACGCAAATCGCCTATTTTTAATGCCAGTATAAACATGGTTTAGGATCTTGGGAGCATCCGTGACGAATACCTATGCAAACTATCAACGCGTAGGTACTGGAGAAGCCTGTTCCTACCTTACTCAGCTCTTCTGACTAGAATTGTAGTTTGAACATTAAATACGACAAAGCGAATAGGGGCCATGAGCCAAGAGCATAATTTCAATTCACAATTATTCTCACACACAATTAACTTAATACTTATTCAAAGATATTTCTCTGTATGACCGCGCTCTGTACGTATCCGAGCTATGCCCGTTCGGTGCGCTAAGTAAAAAACAAACCTGCCGTGATATCATCGCGCGCCATATGCAGATTGTTTGCCGATTCGTAAACACCTGACACGATTATTGTCCACCTTCCAGTGTTTATTGTTCATTGATGCTATTCAATCATGCGAAAATTGAAAACTTACCATTACCAAATACTTCCTCATTATCAACAGAAGACGTCCACAGCTGGAGATAGGTCTCTCGTAGATACTTCTGAATGAATGCTTTCATGTCATCCAACGTGAAATGTCTCTCAGCGAAAATATAATAGGGATGATGACTACTAGTCAAATCAGCGACTTTTTAACAACGTCAAAACGCTCGCTTAATAGGTATGGGAGCTTGTACGAAATACGCAGATGTGAAATCCTAACATTTGACGGGATTTGACGCACTTTTTTAGTTAAATCGATAATTTAAAATAGTTAGCAAACTTAAAACTACCGTCGAATGTGGATTTTACGAATTTTCTAAGACCCTCTATTTAATAATTACTCAGAAATAATTTATTTTAGACCTAGGCATCATTCTAATAGGCATCGAATCCAGCGACCAAATACATAATTACTTACTTCAGTGGAAGCAGTTCATCATCATCATTACTATCATCGTCAACCGATAGACGCTCACTGCTAGAGATAGCTCTTGTAGGGATTTCCACACGCTACAGTCTTGTGCTGCCTGAACCAAGCGGCACCCTGCGACTCCTCCGATGTCGCCAATCCACCTAGTAAGGGCTCATCCAACACAGCGCCTTCCGGTGTGAGGTCGCCAATCCAGCACCTTGGGATGCCAAAATCTATCGTTTTTAGGGTTCCGTACCTCAAAAAGAAAAACTGAACCCTTATAGGATCACTTTGTTGTCTGTCTGTCTGTCAAGAAACTTATAGGGTAGGTTGACCTAGAATAGGTAGGTAGGTAGGTCTTATAGCACAAGTACAGGAATAAATCTGAAAACCGCGAACATCATTTAAAAAAAATTAAAATGTGTTTTAATTTTCAAAGTAAGATAACTATACCAAGTAGGGTATCATATGAAAGGGTTTTACTTGTACATCCTAAATCAGATTTTTATTTATTTTTATGTAGGTATAATAGTTTTTGATTTATCGTGCAAAATGTTGGAAAAAATACCCGAGCACGGAACCCTCAGTGCGCGAGTATGAGTCGCACTTGGCCGGTTTTTCGAACTATGACGTGACCTGCCCATTGCCACTTTAGCTTCGCAACTCGTTGAGCTATTTCGGTTACTCTGGTTCTCTCACTCCATTTCTGATTCTGATTTGAATCAAAATCGGAATCAGTTACTTACTGAATAGAAACTAGAGCCAATTGTTTGACCTTGCTGCATGACAGAGGTGATTGCGATTGTCACATTGTACCTTTCGAATTATGGCGGCAGACGTATGTAGACGGTCAGACGGCGATGTTGATCAATCAATATAATTTATTGGTAGGTATGCAGTGGACAATAAACTTTTTATCTCTTTTCATTAACTAATTAATGCGCTACAGATAAGATAAGGCTAAAACAACCAAAAGCCATCTGCTCGTTTAGCTTCATGTTTGTTCTGGACAGTACGGGCTACGCTAAACTGAATAATTATATTATGTACCTAATAATTAGCACCTGCTTGTTAAGATGATAATAAATACGCGATTCAGTTACTTACCTCTATTTTGCCATTAACTTATTCTAGGGTCATATAGGTAACGTCACAACATGTTCTGAAATCTAAAATCGATTACCCTAGTATGGCTTACATTCAAACTTTACATTAATTTTAGTACCTATATGGCTGAATATGGCTTTTATAGGTAGGTACCTATAAAACTATTTTATTTTTAATGCGTGACGTCAAAACTTTAAAAATTAAATACTATTTATGTGTCTTTGAAAAGAGCAACCGCCGAGTTTCTTGCTGGTTCTTCTCGGTAGGAAAGGCATTCCGAACCAGTGGTAGATGCTTTTGACGATTCAAAAGAACTTGTAAAAGTCTAATTGAATAAAAATATTTTGAATTTGAATTTGTAGACTGAGCACAGAACCAAGGAAACGTCTCCATTTTAAAAACACTAGTAGCCCTAAAAACTCGGCTATCTTGCAATTTACCAATATGCCTCTCTATTTTTAACCCCGACGACCCAAAAAGAGGGGTGTTATAAGTTTGACGTGTGTATCTGTGTATCTGTGTATCTGTGTATCTGTGTATCTGTCTGTGGCATCGTAGCGCCTAAACGAATGAACCGATTTTAATTTAGTTTTTTTTGTTTGAAAGGTGGCTTGATCGAGAGTGTTCTTAGCTATAATCTAAAAAAATTGGTTCAGCCGTTTAAGAGTTATCAGCTCTTTTCTAGTTTTCTTGTGATAAAGAAGGTTAGATAACCGTTAGGTTCATAATATTATGTCAATAGACAAATGTCAAGCTGTCAAGATGGACGTTGCCTAAATACATAATTATTTATTTGAAAATGATGTTTTGGAAAACTCAAATACTTTGGATCGTCGGGGGTGTTATAAATTTTTAATTTACACTTGTTCCATTAACTCATTCTAGGATTATATTATAAGAACCTATTTCATTATTCTCATATATCTAAGACGGTGGTCTGCAATTCAAATGCGATTCTTTTGTTGATCTTATCTATTCGTGTCACAGGGAACGTCACAACATGTTGATTGATGCGAAATGATCATCGATTCACCTGACCATCGGCTTCATGTCGCATCGGATAATCCAAATCGATTTGAATGAATCGATTATCATAATAATAACGGCGCTCGTCCGGTGTCTGCGTGCAGCAAAATCAATCAAGTATCAATTAGGTATTCCCTACTCAGTGGTGTAATCCTTTAGATTCCTAACTTTACATTAATTTTTAGTACTTTATGTTCAGACTGTACTTGATAAATCAGTCAGTCAGTCAGGACTTTTAATTGTATATTCTTAAAAGAGATAATTAGTAGTAAATTTTATTATGATAATAACATCCAATTTTGGCATAATTCTAACTTTTTAGTGCAGTCAATTAATTTTTAGGCTTTAACGAAGAAGGAAAATATTCTGAAGAAGTCTAGGCGCCTGAAAATTCCCAATAATGTTCTCAAGGGTGTCTAAAGTCTGCCAATCCGTACTTGACCAGCGTGGTAGACTATGGCCAAATAAACCCGTCTCATTCTGAGAGGAGACTCGTGAGATGGTGACTCGAAAATGTGATTTTGTAGTTTTTTAAACTATAGGTTAATTTATTGACTACAGAACCCTAAAAATGGTCAAAATATTGCTCTTGCGATTGCAGACGATCAAGTGGTATCTGTAATGCACCCTATGTAATATATCAGAATAACAAATACCACCATTACGGAATTACCATAGTTCTCCGAAGAAGGCTAAGACCACACATATTTTAACATAATAGTAGGAGTAAATTGATAACACGTGTAAAGATAACCCAGATGCGATTTATAGTGCACATTCTAGCTACTTCTCTATCGACTTTTTATTCATAGTTGAATTTATTGAGGACTGATCTTGTTGTAGAATCTAAATTCATGATAAAAAAATATTTAGAGCTAGCTGATATTTGCGACTTCGTTCATATTGAAATAGTTTTGTAACAATATTTTTCCATGGGCCTAAAAAGTTACGTTTTGTCCCGGAAAATTTCTATAAAAGCTACTTAATATTAGCTTAGCTCCCAGGAAATATTTGATAAAAAGTAGCTTTTGTCTTCTCCGAGATATGACTGCGCCAAAAATCGTCAAGATCGGTTCAGTCAGCAGCTAAACCGTGAATAGGTAAAATGAAACATTTCACTTTTTTCAAAATTCAAAATATTTTTATTCAATTAGACTTTTACAAGTTCTTTTGAATCGTCAAAAGCATCTACCACTGGTTCGGAATGCTTTGGAAACCAAACTTCTCTACTTACCTACTAACATTTCATGCTCTAATGTTATTTTATATTCTTTCTTTTCACAAAAACTCAAGGGCTTAATAATATACATAGGGTGGGATAATATAATCTTTTTGATATGTAACTCGAAATATTTCATTTACGCCCATTTACCCCCGGAAAGCCACCCAAACAATGCGACAATGCATAAGAAATGAATTACTGCACCCTTGCCTCGGAGCACTACGCGCTAAGTATAATAGATGTTGCCCCTCCGGAGGTCAGTGTGCAACTGACGCGTGGACGACGCGTGGCTTACACGTGGCGCCATCTATTGTTATGCTGTGCTCATTATTTTAAAGATTTTATTGTGAAATTTTTATGAAATGACTGACTATCCAATTTTATAATTCGAAATAACTGAGGCACGATGGTTAGGGCCTGTCTGTGCCGCAGTGCTATTGGGTCATCAGTCAAGCATTCGCTTCTTGCTCTGTACAAAAATATAAGTAACTAGCCGATACCCGCGACTTCGTTCGCGTGGATGTAGGTTTTTTAAAATTCCCGTGCGAACTCTTTGATTTTCCGGGATAAAAAGTAGCCTATGTGCTAATCCAGGGTGTATAATCTATCTCCATTCTAAATTTCAGCCCAATCCGTCTAGTAGTTTTTGCGTGAAGATGTAACAAACATACACACACACACACACACACATACAAACTTTCTCCTTTATAATATTAGTGTGATAAGTACCTTTGCTTACACACATTCTCTCCAGGCAGTGTCGTGTAGAGTGTATTATCTGACGCCTATCTTTGCACCTGACTTCATCTATCTTTACCTGTTTTCTTAAGCTATCAATATTTAAGTATGACATCTATGTCATATCCTCAATCAAATAACTCTGGGGCATGCTTTCGAAAAAATCAGCCCATGCGCGTCCACTCTAGGATAACTGGGCATAAATAGTCCAACAGTGGACGTAAACGGGCTGGTGATGATCAGAGTAAGTACCATACGTCCACTTCATGTATCAAATAACTCACTCAAGCACACCAAGTACAAATAAACTGACAGCCGCTACGTCGGATCGGTTCACGCGCACTGCGCGCCGCACGCCGAAGAGAGCGCGTTATTTTTAACGCAAACAAATATAACATACGCCGTCACTCATTGTCTTGTAAACTTGAACAGTTGTTCGGAAGCGAGACATCCTGAACTTGGGAGCAGGGGACACCAACCTTTCTTCTAAAAAAGTTATCATTGTCCATATTAAGGTTATCGTCCTGGCATAGGACTAAGGTATTAGAAATACTTAATTTTAACGTCTTAGTAGAAGGATGCCATGTTGCCGATGCTTAAAACTCATACAAAAACAATTCAAAATAAAATCATAACCCCTCCTTTTGGCTTTGCCGCAGTCGGGTAAAAAAGATGTGATTTGAACTAGGTAGGTATGCTGAAACCCTCGCCGGTGTTTTAGCAGTTAAATCATCTAATGAGCAGATTTAAGGTCAAAAGCTCTTTTTAGGCATTGAATTATTATTATTACTTACCTTATTTTGCAGACATTTTACCTACAATCAAACTTATTTTGTAGCGGATTTTAGTCTTATTTACATCGTGAAATTTCGCAGTCTCGACTGACGCCTGATTAAATGGATCAAAAAAAATATATTTTACGAGTGTTGGTAACCCCTGGCGACGCCAACTATTAGCGGCCAACGGAAGCCACACGCGAGCTCCGAATTTGTTCATGTTAAAATTAAGCTTAGTGCATAAGGAGTTTGTTTTTTATTTTTTCTAACTTAATTAACTTTAATTTTTATTAAATTAATTAAGATAACGAAAGTGAAAACCTAGTTCTTTAGGTCTGTATTCTCATAAAAGGTATGCCCAGAATAAGTTAACACTTTAAGAGGAGTCTCTCCGTCACTCGCTTCATACAAACGTAGTTCCAATTTCGTTTGAATATTAAGCAACCAAAGTCCATGAAATTTTGCAGACATATTCTAGAAACTAATATCTATGTCTGTGGTTTTCCAGATTTCTGTTAAAATATTCGGTTACGCGGTCTTAAAAATTCACATACAAATCTTTGAACCCCTGTAATTTTAAAACTACATATTTTTAGAAAAATATAAAACACCACAGACACAGATATTAGCTTCTAGAATATGTCTGCAACATTTCATGGACTTTAGTTGCTTAATATTCAAATGAAATTGGATCTAAGATTGTATGGAGTATGTGACGGAGAGAGCCCTGTTAAGGAAGTTTTTACTTCAAACTGACATGTTAACATGCAGGGATAGATACCAACCACAGCAGGTAATTGCATAATTGGGAAACAATCTTTGACAGAAAAGAAATAAACGAACGCTCTTAGGATGTGCCGTAGCCCGTATCACTCTCTGACTGGTAGATAAATCACCAGATCGTTATTCGGTACGTCATTCAGGCTGAAAGTATTATGTACTTAGTTAATATTTTCTCTATTCAGAAAGAGGTAGTAAACGCCATTATGTATATAAAATCCACCTACGGCCACACAGGCCGCGTAAGCTTAGACGTAGCGCGTACCATTGCGTTGTAATGTACGGAACTGTATGAGCCATGGCATACCGCTTGCATGGCGTGAACGTTCTCGTAGAATATTGGATAGAATCAGGCGTTACTTTGCGGAAGTTCATGTTTAGCAAGAAACAGTTAAAATTATTTTGCTATAATCCGCCAACAGAAAAAATCTGTATGGTCAAACATGCAGTTACAAGCTCTCGTAGAAGTAATGCATGCAGTTTATGTCTACGGATTCACGCGCGCCACTACGCAAGTGTCACGTGTACGTGCTTGGTGTGAATCGGCTTTAAACCGCTATTGGTCAAATGCGTGCGTTCCTTAGTCGTCGTCCCACTCTCTCGTAGAACTCACTAGTAGAAGACAGACAGACAGAGTAGTAGAGTAGTAGTAGTAGTAGTCTCGTAGGTCACTCGTAGAAGGTGATTGCGACCATTGCGAGAAAATGCGATGCGACCATCCCAAGTTTCTTACGTCTTACGAAGTATTAAGAGTATATTCGTGTTAATTTGAACAGCTCTGTAACCACCCCCTAGCGCACACGCGCCTCTTACGACGTAATGGCCTGCAGCAATCTGCCGCGCAGGATATCCTCGGCCATCTGTTCCGAACCTATTTATTTATAAACGAGTAAACGCCTCGCAAGTATTAATAAATCTTTAGGTAGACTAAATATTGACATTTTGAGTCAAATCATCACCACCATGATCAACCCATCGCCGGTCACTACTGAGCACGGGTCACCTCTCAGAATGAAAAGGTTTGGCCACAGCCTGCCACGCTGGCCTAGTGCGGATTGCCAGACTTCACATACCTTTGGAAATATTATGGAGCACTCTCAGGCATACAGGTTTTCTTTCACCGTTTAAAGCAATTGATATTATTTGAATTGTTTCAAATGCATATAATTCTAAAAAGTTGATATCCTCGGCCATATTCTGCTTCGAACCTATTCATTTATAAACGAGTAACGCCTCGCAAGTAGGTATTAATAATTCTAAAGATCACTTCCTTACAGATGTAACCCCTGAAAGTGTCTTTCATTTTCTTAAATGTTACAAAAGTTACGCAAACATACTCTACTCTACCTTACTAAACATAGACCATTGCGAATCCTTTTTTTTTCATGTACCAAAATTATACCTGGTAACACTATCTACGCTGGTCTAGTGGGGATTGGTAGACTTCACATACGAGTACCTTTGAAACAGACAATTTTCGGTCTGTACTTTGAGAACAATAAGGAAAACTCTCGACATGCAGCTTTTCTTACGATGTTTTCCGTCTCAGTTTTTGACTCTACTATGTTAATTAAATAGTTCTACAATCATGGAACATTCACTATGAACACAAATCGTTTAAAATTAACGCTAACTTGTTTAAGATTTTTTCATCGGCAGCTTAATTTCTTTCGCTTCAAGTTAAAGGGAGATAAAACGCGAGCAATTTGAACTAATTAAAAGCGGCATCCGGCTCATTGGCTGTCAAATTGTCGTATTTTAGGTTATGTTAATTTTTTCCCGAACCCGTCGGTGTAAACAGATATGTTACAGCTTAGTGGGAACTCAGTTGAGGATCCAGACTGTTTAGTGTGGATACGACTTTACTTTATCTGTGCTAAAGTAAAGTCAACTATTTTCTTTCTTCAAGCTTGACTTTTAAAAAGTGCGCTCAAATCACAGAACTTTTTTTTGCTAAGATATCAAATCAACCATTTGACACTGCACCCTTACATCAAATTGAATTCAAGCACTAATTCTTCAATCTCCAATGGCTTAAAAATAAATCTACCTATATGTAATATTTAAGTTTAAGCTGAAGCCCCCGAATTATTTCGCATGGATTTAGGTTTTCAAAATTCCTCCTCCCCCTCCCTCCTGGGAACTCTTGTAGTTTTCGGAATAAAAGTAAGTATAGCCTATCTCACTTTAGAAGTCTTTAACAATACGCATGCAAAATGACATGATTGAAGAATAAACCAACAGATGAATATTCAACAAGCAGACACACTTTTGCATTTATATCATCATTATCATCATGTTCAACCCATCGCCACCTCACTATTGAGCATCACGGGTCTCCTCTTCTCATAATAAAGTCAGAGTCTACCACAATGGCAAAGTGCGGAGTGGTAGAGCGCATTTATGTGGCTAGTGATAATTTAAAATCTCTGAGTAAAATCCTCATTATCACCAGCGCTGGCAGCGTTTCGCACCGGAAACGCAAGTCGTTATATCATACGATGACATGACATGTGCTGCATGTGTCGCGCTCGGAAGGAATTTGCCGAGAAATTGATGAGATCATTAGTCAAATGGGCCGGCGCTTTTTGTGCGTTTGGACCTCACAGGACTTGTGATTAGAGTCTTCAGTGCGGCTCCCGGTGTGATTTCGAGTGCGGTTGTGCGTCCGCCACACGCAAATCATAATATTATTATTTTTACTACTGAGTTAGACGACCACTCTGGCGCAGTATTCAGCCGAAAAGTTGATTATGCTTTAACGAATTTAAATACTTAGTTGTCTTTTTTAACCCCCGACCCAAAAAGAGGGATGTTATAAGTTTGACGTGTCACGTATCTGTGTATCTATGTATCTGTGTATCTGTCTGTGGTATCGTAGCTCCTAAACTAATGAACCGATTTTAAAATAGTTTTTTTTGTTTGAAAGGTGGCTTGCTTGACAGAGTTCTTAGCTATAATCCAAGAAAATTGGTTCAGCCGTTTGAAAGTTATCAGCTCTTTTCTAGTTACTGTATCCTTCACTTGTCGGGGGTAAATTTTTTAATTTACACTTGTTCTAAATGTAAATGTGTATGATTAGATATGTCCAAGACTGAGGCCACGCGATGCGTTTCCGGTGCGTTCGCCGCACTACTGTAGATTTGAGTATTGGGTGCAACACGGGCACTGCTTAAAGCGCCCCGGCAAAAAGTATGGCGTTATGCACCACTCTGGCCGCTCGTCTCTTAGATCTATGATGCGTGGTAGATGCAAGCGTAGTAAAAGTCTTATTGAATAAAAATATTTTGAATTTATAGTCCCACGGTCCAACAGAGACCTCTTATCACAGGAAACAGCTATGGCTTCTCCTGTATAAGTTGGATGTCTGCAAATATCCCAGATTTCTTTTGACATATTATGCACTATGCAGGTTTCCGTAACTACCTACCTACGAGGACTTCCTTTGCCGTAAAACGTGTGATTATTTTAGCGTGTGTAAGCATCTAAGATTTGTAAGAAAACTGAGAGCTTCTTCTGAGAGAATTCCAGAATTTTAACCACTTTACTATCACGGCTTAGCTACCCGAAATTATTTATGCATGAATTTTGAATAACACCTGGATTTAAATGAACGTAGGTATCTTTAACAATATTTTATTAAAATATACATAGGCAATTTGTGTTTCAAAAAAGCTTCTTAATCGGCTCTGGAATCACACCTTTGATGAAAAAAATTTGAGTATCGACCTTCACACACTGGTCGAAAAAGATTATGTTTTGCAGAGCATTAAGTTTTTAGACATGTCGGTCCTCTGTTAAAACACTAATTTTGCTTTTATACTTACATTGTAATATGCTTTTCAATGCAAAGAAGAACACACTTTCTCCAGACAAATTATGCAAATTTCCTCGGAATAAACTTTACTAAAAAGCGTAGACCTAACCAAACTTTAAGAAGGACCAGGCCAAGACTGGACAGTGCAGTGCGTGGGATAAATCCTTTCCATTATAAGAGGAGACCCGTGCTCAATAGTGGGCCGGCGATGGGTTGATCATTATGATGATGATTTTTTATAAGCATTACTTTTTTGAGTAAAGCACACAGACAAAGTAAGCTTATGACAACTGGTACCTAATCATGGAAAGAATGTTGCCATTTCTATAAGTTCATGCGTCTGCATTGCACAATGGCACAGAGGTGCAGGCGTGCAGGTGAGGGCACAAAAAACGAAAGGATTCATGCAGACGCAGGTGCGCGCCGGGATGTAGGTTACAGTGACTTATGTTAGAAAAACTAATGTATCAACTATCAGGTGGACCGCCTTTGTAATCTCCCGGGACTTTTTACTGACTATAAGTGGCTTTTTGGTAATTTGATTTCTTATACCGATTTTAGTAACTAATAAAGATTTCATTGTTAATAACATACAATACATTCCCCCCTCGCCATTTTACAATTAAACTACTAGGCATACCCTAGGTCTGCAACCCTAGACAGTCGAGTCAGATTCGCGCACTGAGGGTTCCGTACTCGGGTATTATTTCCAACATTAATTGCACGATAAATCAAAAACTATTATGCATAAAAATAAATAAAAATCTGTTTTAGAATGTACAGGTAAAGCCCTTTCATATGATACCCCACTTGGTATAGTTATCTTACTTTGAAAATTGAAACACATTTTAATTTTTTTTTAATGATGTAACCACATCATAGTCCCTCAGTGGGCAATGGAGAGAGCTATGCTTGGAGTTTCTCTAGTTGATCAGATCAGAAACGAGCAGATTCATAGGAGAACCAGAGTGTATCGGATGTCTTTTAAGTGACTCGTCAGGGACTTTTTAGTGACTCGTTAGGGACTTTTTTGGTAATATTATGACTTTTTAGCAACTAGCAATAACGACTTTGGAATGGCATACCTTTTTTTTTTTTTTTTTGTTGACGCTGGGGAATGCATTTACGCATCCCCCCCCGGAGGGAGGGTATGTGGGACTCGCCGGCCGAGAGGCGACCGGAATACCCACTAAACCCCAGCGGCGCTACTGCGCGTCGCCTGGCGACTGGGTCACGGGAACGGCCGAAGCAAACAACCGCGACCCAGCCAGCGACGTCTGCCAAGGCAGACCCTCCACCGGGGACCTGCTCGGTCCCCATCGACGCACCTCCGGGACGCACCAACGAAGTGCGTCCCCCGACCTTGGGACGCGCACGTCGCCCGCGTCCCATCCTCCGCTTCATCCACTGTGCCCTCTGCTAGTCAGAGGGACACGCGGAGAAACCTCCCCCCCTGCCAGGTCATTAGCCATAGCCAACAATATCTCCGAAGAGAAATTATTTGCCATGTTACCGGGGCGCACCGGCCCGAACACTGCTCTTCCCCTCGGACGCATCCAAAAGGGACCAGCAGCATCCAGGCACACTGGGAGGATACCTACCTAGTCTCTACCTACTCGTACATAAATGTGTAGAGCCTATAATAATATCTGTGAATAATATAAAGATTTCGAACAATAAGCTACCTGTCACCCTGTCAGTCACTTCACAGTGACAGGGGTGCGCCGGCGCTTCGCTCCGTTATAAAGGGACCTGTTATTTTAAGTTTATACTTGTATTGTCTGTGGCTGGATACTTGTTCTGTGGAGATGGTATCAGTTTAATGTGCTTCCGATAACATCGACGTTTTTCTAAGGTGTTTGAAATTGGAAGAACACGTTGATGTCTTTTAGGTACCTATCTACTTATAATGATAGTGCATCGTAGTTGCCATTAACCTGTAATAGCCGTCCACAGGTGGACAAAGGTCTCTTGTAAGGATTGTGTAATCACTAATAAGTGACGCCTGAGTCCAACTGTCCACCTAGTCGAGGGGGAAGGGGGTGGTGGTGTGTTCAGTAGTGAGACGATGATGATGAATCTGAGTTTTGAACCAAAAAGTTTAGATTAAGTCAATGACTTGATTAAGTATTTGATTCATGCACGCTTAACATGCTCGCTGCTTAGCTAATACAGGTAGGTAATTTTGGGCGTATATTCTCAGTAGTAAGTGCGTTTAATAAGTGCATTTATCAAAAACTTAATGACTGATATGCACAATTAATCGGAAGTCGATTTTAAAGCGCTCGTTAATTGCCAACATCGCGTTCCATTACAAAGCCCGCGCCTCAAATACAGCGAGGCGTTTTCGAGACTCCACTGCACATCTGGGAGTAATGAAATACAACACAAACACTAAAGGACATAACTGCATTTATTCACAATCAAATATAAACTCTGACACTAACGAAATAAAGTTTATTTTTGTGTGTGTCAAATAAAACACTCTTGGCTCGGAACACCTGTTTCAACCACAGCGCTTATTTAAATAAACACCAAGCAATTTTAAGACGTGTGCATAAGTGTTAAAGTTGAAATCAGGTTGTGAAAGAACACACTGCATTCTTGTTAGGGATGTTCGCATAAATTATCGATGTTTCGCTCTGTGGTAGGAGTGTGGGATGTGTCCGTCTCTCTCTAAACACTTGTTTTTGTTTCGTCGCGGTTCGTAGAATGTTTGGTGAGACCCGCGACCGAGGTTTCCCGATGCAAAACATTGACATATCCGTTCTCACATAGCTATGTGTTTTTTTTTCTGAAAAAAGGACATTTATGTAATTACATATTATATGACCACTTTTTTATAGACATTCATACTAGTTTAGATTGAGTTTAAAACTGATATAGAATCTCTTTTCCTTTTAAACCGACTTTAAAAAAGGGACAGGTTAAAACACATTTTTTTTAATATGTCAACTAGGTAAAATTATTATAAATTTTATATTATTATTTATACTTATAATGAAACTATGTATTATTAAATACAAAAATGTCATAGATTAAACATAAAAACCATAAATTTTAATGTTATCTAATTGTTATGACATGAACTAGGTGTAATATTTTGCAATATGCTGTGCATGTAGTTGTATAAGAGTAAATTATTAAAAAAAACATCTGACTGAAAATACCTACCTAGACTTACATGATGTGCAATAAATAAACAAATATTCTCTAATCAGGAATACAACAAAACAATTCAACGCATCATTAATATTAAACAATTCCCATGTATGTATGCTTCAATTGCTTAGAAACTCTGTATTAGTCCATTTGCCGAGTCAAGTACTAGTTGATCGACGCCAGGTCACGGGGCTAGTTCATAATACAAGAGGTGTCGGCGGCCAGCCGGCGCCACGGCGGCAAGCGCGGCGCCTACTATCCTGCCAACTACATTTTACCCTTATTTACCCCAATTTAAACCTTACTTCTATTTATATAAGTCTCAAAATCTAAAAACATAACAGATATCAGCTGTATTTCCCAAGCACAATGGAATATTAACTGTACCATTAAAATAATAAAGTCACATTTCCTTTATTAGTTAGTTATGTATTGAATTGGTTTCTTGATTTTGAATTCCAAACGCCAACAAAAAGAAAGCTACTTTTTAGGAAGCATGAGTTTTTCGTATTGGATTTTATTTTTTATTAATGTTACCTAAGTTAATCTTGGAGTTTCTAGACTTTTAATAACTACCTTATTAGTGTACGCATCATATTTTATTCAAATAGCATAAGTTTGTACTTAACTATAAATACATATTTTATGGAAGTGAAAATTCTATTATTAGAACTTCTAATAATATTTTTCAGTATCTATTTTGTTTAGCATATTGCTCAAAAGTCTAAGACTAAGACTGTAAATAATCTGCCATATATATTCTGTCTTTAGAATTATAAGCACATTCTGGATCTGCTTAAAATTATTTAAAGACATATTTGGCAGATTATTATAACATCTGTGCCTACTGCTTACGTTTGAAAGGCAATACCTAATATGATTGTACAACACGCGGACCACAGACGATAAGAAAGATGATTGAAAGTTACAATACCTCTTCTTTGTTACACGCAATTGAATAACAAAACAAATGTTTTAAATGACACAACAACTAATAATAGGCACGGTTACCGAGTTTATATTTGGCGCCACTTGCATTGCCAGGTGGCTGCTCTTTCTCGCCGTTACATTACCGATAAATCTTATCAAACGATATGGGATCTTCGTTTGGCATCGAGTCAATTAAATCCGAAATCGTTTTCATTATCATATCATTGGGCAATGCCGTTTGTTCACCTTCATGTTCTGAGACGTTGATTATCTTGGAATTCTTGAATCGTTTATAACTTCTATCATTGGGAAAAGATTGACCTTTTCCACGATAATCGTTTAAAAAAGTTGTCTTGTGTTATGTGTGTGTGTCTAAAGGTCGATTTACTGTCTTATTCTAAACCACAAAGCTAAAGATTTTCAATTTTTTTCTAATGTGTCTTGAAGTTTTACAAAATTTAAGTACCTACTCGTAAATTCTCGACTGAAGCCTCAGAGCTCTCCACTCTTATCCATCCAAAACATAAAATTCTCCAACTTTTGATCAAATTTTCTTTTCAGTCAGCAAATATCTATCAAATCTTGAGAATTGGAGTAGATGCTCTTCTAAGCAGACAAAGCAACCATGAAAAATTACAAGCATGTGGTAATTCGAAATGAAATGCGAGTAAAATAATCTTGTAAGCATTATCAATATTAGCATTTCTGACTGCTCGTGATGCCGATATTTCTCCGAGGGTCTCCGATGTTCGTGATAAAACAGCCAAAAAACTACATGTTAAACAAGACGCGGCGAAGTTCACGCCACACGGTCATAGCTAGGTGTCAAAAGCCTTACCTGACCGTTTCACGCCTACACAGGACAAGTTTATATTGGTCCGAAATGTACGCGTTATATTTGTTCGGGAGTTATCCCTTCGCAGGTTCACACCCCTATACAGGCTACTCAAATTATTGTTTAAATAAGGTAAAATATTCCCGGGGATTGACACGTACGATTAGTGCAACAGTTTTTTGTCTACGAAATGTTTTTGTTCAACGTCCATGATGGCAATGTCTTGTAACATATTTTTAACCTGAAGGTTAACTACCTATTGAAAATTATTAGATGCTCTAACTAACTTTTACATTTTTTAATATTAATTAATTTGAAGAGTATTTTCTATACCTTTTCTTTATATGAAAAGTTATCGTACCGTTGCACCGGAAAGGTCATCAATAATCATATTATTATGATTAACGATAATGTCAGATAACATTTCCGGTGTTCATTTAATTATGCTATTTTTGTACAGGTAGGGTTATCCATAAAATATTTAGAGTTATCAACATGTTCTTATAAAGACCATAATATACAAGAAAATTATGTAGATGGTACAAAGTATTGAAGTGAATTTAAAAAATTTTAAACCGACTGCTCATAATTTGTTGTCTACCACAATCTGCGTAAATCAGGAAGACAGAAAGGCATATTTATTTTCGCCACGCTCATGACTCGATTTGATGTTGTTACCCTGTTTGAGTCCATAAAAATTCATGACAAAACCTGTATAAGCGGCTGCAGGCGAAACTTGGTTTTTTTGCGCGCCCGTTCCTCGAATCTGAGGAAATGTCCGAGCAAAAAGCCGACGGAACAGGATTTCGTATCAACGTTGCCAAATCAGGACGCGTTAAGAGATGTTAAAGGGGATGCCGCCACCGCAGACTTAAATCTGGCGCTGAGGGATCACTACAAAACCAAAAAAGGAACATATCCCTCCTTCAACGGAAAAATACCTTGACACCGAGTATTTTATAATATTTTAGACTATACTTTTGAAATCGTTTGTTTTACGCTTATCACTGTTGAAATAAAATATTGTCATTATGATTCGGTGATTTTTTCCAAATTATCTGACATTTTAGATTAGGAAGTATTATCTTCATCATTCTATTTTAAACATTTCTTTGAATATAATACTTATACTGTTAATACTGTTATCTCTGCTAAAAGAGTTTTGGAAAGATACGATAGGCTTTAAAAACAGTTACGTTTTATCAGGTTTTTGTGTTAATTGCATTGCAACTACTTTTCTTTTTTATTTGCTTTATTGTTTTATAAAGATATTCATCTCCTAATTTGTGTATTATTTCATTTTTTGATAAATTTAAAGCTACATATTTGAAAAATCCGTGAGAAATTAGCGTAGCGCCATAATGAAATGGTTATTAAATTCTAATTTGATCCAAATGCGGGAGCGTCGGCACTCGCTGCGAATAAGTGATCGTAAAGTATCGTAATGCGTATGCGTGCGTGAGTCACGGCGCACTTGCACATGTGGACATGGAAATAGCTGCAACTTGAACAAATGTTCGCATCGAACACACTGATATAGAAAACACTGAGATACAAGAAGACTAGTCTGATGCTACAGTTCACAACAATTTTATATTTTTAGTTTTATTTTGGAGACACATAGTACATATTAAAGTAAAACAACAGGTGACAAACACATAAAGCACAACACACAAACTACAACAAGTTCACTCCCATTGAACAGTTCATGTTATGAAACTTGTAACAAATCGTCAAGTCTTCACCTGCAAAATGTTACCAAAAGATACAAGCAAGTTTTTCTGATGCAAGTCTACAATGTAAGTACTCGTAAGTAAGGAGTTGCAACTTTGCAAGTTATCACACTAATATTATAAAGGCGAAAGTTTGTATGTGTGTGTGTGTGTGTGTGTATGTTTGTTACTCCTTCACGCAAAAACTACTGGACGGATTTGGCTGAAATTCGGAATGGAGATAGATAATATCCTGGATTAGCACATAGGCTACTTTTTATCCCGGAAAACCAAAGAGTTCCCACGGGAATTTTAAAAAACCTACATCCACGCGAACGAAGTCGCGGGTATCAGCTTGTATTACATAAAAGGTTTTTCAGTAGAATAAATGTAAACATTTAATAACGTGTTAAAAATGAATAGCGTTGTTCATTTTATCGACTTTCCGGAAATAAGAAACACCTTGAATTGAATTAAAGAACACCTTTATTATGCTTGATTTTTTATAAATCTATTTTTTTTGATCTGTATTTATCTTCAGTCTGCATTAATTTTTTATGGATGCTTATTCACACGAATATAATATGCTTATGTTTAATGCTGGCTCTATAAGCTGTATGATTGTACTTCTAAAAGAAGTCATTTCTAAATAATTTTGTTTTTTTTTTTTTATAAATTGTGGAACCGGCAGGATTAAAACCAGTGTCTCCTGGGTATCGTGTCCGGAGCGCCTTTAATCTTGTGGGAACTCATTGATTTTCCGGGATAAAAAGTAGCTGTGTGTAGTATGTGTTAATCCAGGGTAGGTATAATCAATCTCTATTTCCAATTTCAACCAAATTCATCCAGCAGTTTTTGTGTGAAAGAATAACAAACATCCATACAATATGCATACTTACAAACTTTTGCGTTTATAGTATTAGTAGGATTCTTTAATGATAAAAAGTAAAAGTTAAATTTTTTGTTGTTTCTGTCATTTTATTTTTTCTTGTTTCCGTTATTTTTTCTGTTATTTCTGTTATTTTATTTTTTGTTATTTCTGTTATTTTATTTTTGTAATAATTTCTTTAAAATAAGGTAATGTGTGAATAATTAATAAATGAGAGAAAAAGTTATAATCTGAGCGCCTTGGCTTTTGTATATCAGTGATGGAACGGCGATCCTCACACGACAAGTCGCCGCCCCGCCGCCGACCGGAGTATGCGACCGGCTGGCGCGCCAGTGTTGCCGTATTATCGATAAACGATCACTGCACTAACCACTAATTACTAATAGATTTTTAAATTTTGAATTTATCTTCAGTCGGCCATATTTGTGTACGATAAGTTGGTGCATTCCTTTGAAACATCTGAAGATTCGCATGGATTCGTATAGAAAACCGCACTCTCATCGTGTGACATCATATCTTATTTATTGAAAAATGCTTTTCTTTGTCATTTAATTAGACGTTATTGTGTCCACTTGTGAGCTTATCCGATTAGGTGAATATAATAATCTGAATAAAAACACTAGAATTTCTCTACAATTGTAAAGTATCCTTGAAAATCAAATGAGGCAGGAAAATCAATCTCATGAATTTATTGCTGTAACACAGAGAGCCAAGTCTGTTAATACTACTGTTACCTATTTTAACAATAAATTTTGTGTTCCTAAAAAGAAACTGGTAAACATTACAAGCATTATAAAAGCTAGAACAGCAGATCAAGAATTGTAGAGTGCTTGATAGATTACATCATTGAACTACCACTCTTTTGAAATTCATATTGACATCAAAATACAGAATCATCATGAGGGAGGATCTTCGAACGATCTAGGAACTGCATGCCAACAGATATCGCAGTTTTCGACAATATCATCATCATCATCATCAATATCGACCGATGAACGTCCATGCTGTCCAAGGATCTTCCAAGCTGCGCTTTCCGGTGCGAGGTCGCCATTCCAGCACGATGGGACCCCAACGTCTTTCGGTTTTTCGAACTACATATGTGCCCTGCCCATTGCCACTTCAGCTTCGCAACCCGTTGAATAATGTCGGTTGCTTTGGTTCCCTTATGGATGTCCTCATTTTGGATTCGATCACGTAGAGAAACTCCAAGCGTATCTTACTCTATCGCCCGCTGAGTGACTCTGAGCTTTCTTATGAGGCCCGTAGTTAGCGACTATGTCTCGGACCCATACGTAAAATAATAGTACAGCAATACGATAAATTCCAAACATGTGACAGACGGTGCATCTCTAAGGGCGAGACTAGGCTGGCGCCGCGCTTTTTTACCCCGCCACGGCTCCAAGTCCACCGCCAACAAAAGTTCTGACGCCCGCGGCCCGACGCCGTTTCAGAATTCAGTTGAATACAAACTGTCGTAGGGAGAGTTTGTGCGTTCACTGTTAACCCGCATCGAACACGTAAACGTAACACGATACGACAATTTAGTGTTTGTTTTTCCTAATGAAACTGTGTTATATTATAACGTGCCAATATAGCGAAGTTGTTGTATTCAGTGTGTATTTAATCCATGAGGATTGTTTTTAAGTTTATTGGATTTTGAATGAGCGAGCGCGACGGAAAATGTCAACAAATACTTTTATTTCGGCTCCTGAGGATGTTGCAGTGGCTGATGCTAAAGGTAATTCATTATTTTAATAATTATATTTTTATATAATTAATATATATTTTTACAAAATAAATTAAGGAAACACTGGGTGATGGATGGAGGAAACTATTACAACCCCTGGGACTATAATTATGTCCTACAGTCTGCATATTTATTTGGGTTATGCCGAGATTTTATCTATATTTTTTAATAATAATTAAATTTACTGGTAGTTACTTATGATTTACAAACCTTCTTTAAAAAGGTTTGTAAATCATAATTCTGCAAAGGATAGAGAGGAAAAGGGTAAACACTTTGAGATTTTAATTATCCAATAGTTAATGCCTACCTACCTAATTTATTATTTTAGATACTTAATAACAATATTAAGGAAATATTTTCATATCTAAGTTCCGACTTTATTAATTTGGTATCCAATAATAATAAATAAGTCTTTGTTTTATCTAGGAGTTTTGCATAATTCTAAGTTGTTAAATAATAGGGTAATAATCTTGGTAGGTAGTGTTTTTTGTGTTATGTCTGACATAAATATTGATCACATAATATGATGTCACAAATTATCTATTTATCACTTACACGAGCTTTGATCTAAGTAGGTATTTATAAATAGAGTAAAAAATTGATTAATTTTTCAGATTGCAAATACATATAAAAGACATTTATCTTTTTATCGATAACAATGGTAAACTCTTTGCGCACCCCTATTTTTTATTCGTTGAATTATTATTTAGATAAAATTGCTAAAAAGCTATCCTTTTCAAAAATACCCATAATAATTAAATAATATACTTACGTACCTAAATTAGAAATGTGTTTCTTTGTAGGTTTATTAATTTGTTAGTTAGTCCTTCAAACACGGCGCAAAGGAGAAATGGACCGAAGCGATTTTTTGCATCTAGGCTACATTTTATCCTGTAAAATGAGGAGTTTCCCGGGGTTTTCCAGAAAACACGTGAACGAAGTCGCGGGCATGCCTAAGCTTAGGTAATACATAGGTACTACTACTGGGGCTACTGGGTAATAATTTTATTTCAATCATGATTTCAGTATAGCTATCTACTTAGTAAGATTTTCTATACTTTTATCACCCAGGTGAACCATACCAAGTGGGTGTAAGTCTAATATGACCGCCGGAAGTCTCAGATTAAATACGACGGACGGAATGACGAATTCGGGTTCCTTATTAGGTGGATCGTAAATATAGCAAGCTGTAAAAGGATCCGATTAATTTATTATAGCAAATTGTTCTACGCCTACAAATAGTAAAGCAGGTATTGAATTAAGTGTAATAACGAATAATGTGTCAGCAATAGAATGTTGCAAGGCATAAAAGTTTAAGAAAACTTAGTTTTTTTTACATATTACCTACATAGGAAAGCATTTCTAACAGCATCATTTGATAACAATATATCGGTTATAACGGCCAACATGCTCATCAAAATCCCAGCTATGTGTATAAAGACTGGTAACTAGACAGTACTGAATAACTAACTGAACATTACAACTACTGATTTTTGCGAACTAATAATAATCATGGTCCCATCAATGTTGTTATAACAGATTTTGACTGTATTTTATTTCAGGAATGCAATAAAACAAACTTAAATCTAAATTAAAATTTAAAGAAATAAAAAACTAAACAAATCTAGGTGAATCTATCTATCTATCTAGGCATATCTAAGAATGATAAGGCGCATTCTAGGTAAATGCGTCCTATCTTAGGCCACATCATCACTCCCCATCAGGTGTGATTGTGATCATGCGCTTGCTTATAATGCAGAAAAAAATTTTTTTAAGCACTAATATCATACCTAGGTAATATCCGGTACGTAGCTTAGAGCCATTACGCAACTATAAAAGTGCGTAATGACTCAATATTTCAGGAATAAGTACCGATAATATGCATCCGGGCACCATCCGGGAAAACTATCTCCACCATGATTATCATGGTCAAAAATATATTTGTATTGTATCAAGTATCAAAAGAAAATGTATTTAAAAACTGAAATGTTTATGTTTGCGGAACAGTTGGCAACACTAACGACCTAATTCTAAAAAAAATAAAAAAATAAATAAACTTGACTCCAAATCTCTCGCGACCCCCGCTACGCGACATGTGAACAAACAAATTAGGTGTAAACTTAAAAACGCCTTTATTTCCTCAGCAATAAGAGTTAAAACACTTAACAGGTTAACGGGAATAAATTAGTTATAGTGAAACGTACACTTGTTCGCTCAGGGGTTGCCACCCTAGCAACATGTGCAATGGATTTTTTGTTGCACCCCTTCTGTTTTAGCAGGCGATAAATAAATTGGAATCGATTAATATTTTAACGGTTATTTGCCTATTTAGGTATTCTCTATCTAATCTTCCTTATACTTACATGGTAATATTTTTTTACGGTTCACACGATAATATTTTTTTAGATACATTTTTTACGTATGGTGCACAAAAAATCGCCGTCGGCAAAAAGTTTCAGAAAAAAGTATTAAAAAAAATTATAATTAATTTGGAGCTGTGCTCTTTTCAGTAGAATCAGTTTTCCTAACCGGTGGTAGTCTTGACATATCATAAGAGGCACAAGTTATTCTACATGAAATAAATATTTCATTTCATCAGACCAACTTGAAATTTCTGAACCGGTGGTAGTTTTGACATGACATAGGAAGAGTAGAGTGAGGGAACTCTCGGTTTGATCCTGAATGGACGATATGTAAAATATTAGGCTATGGTGACGTGAAATCATGGGAAAATAAGGCTACTTTAGGGCTACGAGCGTCAAATGTACTAACATTTGACGCCTGCCAATAACATCGAATCCTCGAGGTTCTGTTAGAAGTTCCCTTCCTGTCGTGAACTGTGACATATTAGGTATCATAAGCGCCACAACTTGTCCTAACTCCTACAGGAAATAAATATATCAGACAACACAGGGGTAGACAACAAAGATAAAGTTTTCCATAATATTTTCAAAGGTGTGTTAGCTAGCGTGGTTGGTATTCTCATTGTGAGAAGTGCTCAATGGGCAGGTTTGATCATAATGATGATGATGATGATAAACGTATTAATTACCTATTTTATTATTGCTGACGACAGATACTATTTTGCGCCAAGAGTTTAGTCAATGCACATCACACACAGACTTTGATAAGACTTATCATACTTAATCAAGTTAATCGGTATTTTAACTAAATAGGTATGTTTCCGGTGCATGCATACTTACTACTAATAACGACAGACGATTTGGCGAATAATTTTAGCTCTACAATTATTATCTTATCAGTTCGATTTGTTTCAATCAAAAGTCCGAAATCAAGGGTCGTTACGTGGCCGTACTTTCCCTTGTACCTAATCTATCATGTTGCTTACTACGTTCGTATTATTGTAATAGGTAAGATATTGAATAAATTACATCGAAATACCTATAACTAGTTTAATTTTTGACCGTCTTTCTATTGGTAGAGCTGAAAAGAAAATTTTTTTGGTCATGTAAACTTATCTGATGTCATAGTGGACGTTTTTAAAAAATCCGTGGGCATACTTTGATTTACCAAAATAAATAAAAAATGAGGTGAAACGGATTGGCCGCGAAAATGTAACGGACAGACCGACACTTTTGCATTTATAAAGTATGGATTTGCGCTTATTTATTTAATTAGCAAATTAGTAAAATTAGTAAGTTTAATAAAATTGAAAACAGAAAACCTGCCCAAACATTACTATGGCCCTTGCCACAATTTAAAGACTGACACAGTAGTCCGACGCCTTTGATCTCGTGGTAAATGACGACCGACCCTTCAACTTAGTAGGCCAGTTCGGTCGCTCCTTCGTGTTGCACTTACCGCACTGCTACCGCACACTAGACGGCTTCGACGAATCTACGTATGCACCTAATATCTATCCTTAATATGTGCCATGGCTAGTAGATTGGCCAGATTTGAGCCAACATTTTTAGCGGGAGTCACCCTTTAATTAAAGTCAACACAGATACAGATGTCACACAGCCGACAGCCAGTGCCATTATTACAGCGATTATGCCCCACATCTGGGCACCGCATCTGGTGACCAAGCGGCTTGACGTCATGCTTTTGACATGTGGCGACAACCGTTTAGTTTTATTGCTACCCGATTATTGTTTAACCTTTCATTTCTCATCTGTCAACGTTGTGTTACTCTCAGTTTATAGCAGGGTAGGCTGTAAAGTTATTGATCTTTGCTTTATTAAAAACTTGAAGTAAAAAAATCTGGCGAGTCGGTCACAGACGAGGGTTCCACTTCCGATTTCCGTATCATCGTACAAGATTACGTACTTTATAATTTTTTTTCATGGCGGCCATTTTGAATTTCTTATTATTTGTTGATATAGCGGCAAGAGATACACATACCTACTCTGTGAAAATTTCAACTTTCTATGTATTATAAGATATAGTCCGCTGGCAGACAGACGGACGGACCGACGACGGACAGACAGCGGAGGCTTAGTAATAGAGTCTCGTTGCTACCCTTACATGATATTGTTTGCATTTTTTATAAAGCCTATATGTACACGAATATTATTAATAGTCTAGGTTATTTCTTTGATAAAGATACGAAGGCATTCAGGATCTTGTTGATGGCAACTGTGGGATTTCCCAGTTGCGTAATGCGCTAGGCATCGCGACAAAAAAAGCGATGTTTTAGCAGTTTTTTTACATTTAATGATAACATCAGCTATGCGAGACAAGTGCCGAATGTCTTTGCAAGTAGGTTACTGTCCTACTTTTATATTATACTTATGTACTTATTTTTTTAAATTCTGCTTCATTAATATCTAATACAAAAAATAATTACTCCCAAAAGATACCGAAAAGAATTTCACACACTCAAAATTCATAATCCGTATTCATATTCGAGTGAAATTATTTTTAGCAGATTGTTTAAAGCAGAATAAAAAATAGAACTGCAGCTAACTTGTATAGATTATGAGTTTTATTACAAATCCCATAATATTTTTGGTAGCTATAATCTTCAAGACTTATTTATTGAAAATCTTCTAACTAGCATGCTCTTAGCATCAAACAAGTTCAGACGTCCATTGCTGGACTCTTGTAGGGACTTCCACACGCTACGGTCTATCGCCGCCTGAATTCAGCGATGTCCACCGTGGAAGGTTTTAGGTCGCCATTCTGCACTTTTGGACCCCAACATATATCAGTTTCGCGAAATATGTGCCCTGCCCTTTGCCACTTTTGCTTCTTAACATCTCTGGTTCTCCTCCGATCCCCTCATTTCTAATTTGATCACTTTCTTGAAACTCCAAGCATAGGTTTCTCCATCTTCCGCTCAGTAACCTTGAGCTGCCTTATTCCCAACTGTCCAAAATACTGAAGTTGAAAATGTAATAAGCCGCTTTACCCAAGAAACGTGTATAGTTACTTGGAAAACAAGCTATTGCGTATCAACCACGTGCAAGCGTTCACGTGCTATGTAGTAGCTACTGTTTCAAAATAACGCCCGTAAAAATGCACAATAAACGGATATCAGAGGAAATGCCAGCTGAAATTTGCCGCTTTAAAATACTGAGGCCTTTTGCACATTATAAGACACGGACAATAGACAAGAATGGATTAGTATGCGTGCTTCTGATCCGACATAAAAAAAATATCTTGCATTATATTATGTAGGTATGATCTTAATCGTATAATAAGAATCAATACGACTGAATTTCTTATAGGACATTTCTCATAAGATAAAAGATTTATAACGTGGAATTAAATGAGCTTGAAGTAGTATCATTCAGTGCTAGATACTGAGTTCACCCCGCAAGGTATAATGAAACTGCCATACCTTTTCCAAATTAACCCGCTTATTTTAGACTGCAAACTGCCTCATCAAGGCAAGGTCAAGGGCTAAATTGTATGGGAATATAAAAAACAAAATAAGATTTATTTTGGGAAGGGATATGGTAGGACGCCTATAGAGAAGAAAGAATAGGTATGTTTTGAAAATACGTTGCGTGGTCGAAACCTACTTAAAACATGGCGACACCGCAGGAATCAGTTCAGGTCCATTTTAAAATAAACTCCTGTTTCCTCTCAACAAAGACAAGATTACGAAACGTTCCCAGTGATCCACATCTGTTTTGTAGCAACTGCATATTGTCGATTGTTCGTCCATCTGTCCGCCTTATGACACTAACATTGTTTTATGCGCTGCATGTAATGATGCTTGACATCTGCTGGGAGGATGTGTTTGTTAGCATTTCTGTACCTACCCGTTGTTATTACCTACCGAATGTATTCAGCTTCGTAAGTGTTCAGGGGTGTCTAAAAATTTCTGCGTGATAGTTTTGGTAGACTGATCCTAACCAAGGTTATAGCAGCTCGATAGCTCAACGGTAAAAGGAGCGACTGAAAACCGAAAGGTCACCGGTTCAAACGCCACCCGTTGCACTATTGTCGTACCTACTCCTAGCACAAGCTTTACGCTTAATTGGAGGGGAAAGGGGAATTTTAGTGAGCATAATAAACCTGGCTAATATTCTTAAAAAAAAGGTTTGCCAACGGACGCATATATAGCAAATATTGAGATGCTTAGTCATGATTTGGATGCATGGATTTGTCAAATAGACTGAGATTTTTATTTAATTTTTAACCTGGTCTATTTCGATAGATCCAACAATCATTGTTTTTTTATAGAGCAAGAAGCTGCTGCAAAACTTTTGCGACTGTAATTTTGATTTCCCATAAAACTAAGCGAGTATAGAATAATTGATAAGTACATATTACTAATTGATATTATTATTATTTGAACGCGTAGGTGACTTTTCACTACGATTGCGTAACTATTAAGATTCAATTATTGGTAGATTTTTCTTATATCTCCATGGCATCGTATCTACACAAGGTAGGTAGATAAACCTATGAGGATCAACGAGCCTTACATGGTGTGGCATCTCTACTCGTCAATATAAATACGCTTCATGTATCCCACAGAAACTAACCAATCCTGAGTCTATTTAGAAAACAGAACATCCTATAAATCTTTATTAATGAAACCGCATTTAACTACATTTTTTTTTTCATTGCGTCGCGTTTGCGAAGAAGTTAGGGTGGAAATCAAATTATAAAATCTGCATGCATATGCATTATCAAAGGGTTGACGGGAAGCCCGAAATTCATCGAAAATGACAACAAAGAGAGGAAGCAGGCGGGTGGTCACAAAAACAAAGGATGGCCCACACTTCCCTTGGTACTGATGAATAGAATAATTTGTTTAATATTTGGCTACGACATACCCTCGATGCGATAAGTCGTAACTCTTATGTCGCAACTCTTAATATATTATTTTTCACATAAAACATTCGTTAGTGCAAAAGGCATTAATCTGAAGCTATGCTTATTGTTTATTTTTCTTTGGAGTTTCAATAAAAAACAGTCATCGGTTCTACAGCACAGAACACTTTAAATACAGTACCTTACTACTCGGATGGTTGTTAAACTCAAAATTCAAATGTATTTTGCGTGCTACAAACAAATTACGTTAAAATATTTTTTTTTCCCCTAAAGTTTTCTGCTTTTTTTGTCAACTAGCCATTTTTTTTAATACTATTTTTATACTGTTTTTACATATAACTTTTTTCTTCTATTGAGCCTTAATGAATCGTTCCCACTTTTTGTCGTTGAGCATTGTCGCTTAGTGTAAAAACCTCATGCGGATACAGAAAAAGTGGACAATACACAAAAAAGTGCTAAGTTTTTAATGGAAGACCTAAGAATTCAACTTCCATGCTTGGAAAGGCATCATAGCTATGCACGGTAGGTGCATATATTTTTGCGTCAAAGTCGGCTGTGCACAATCTTCAAAGTAAACTAAATCAATTGGTCTGTGTTTTTCATAATGTTCCCTGCTGAAAAGGATACCATTATAAGATTTATTTATGGATAAGTAGTTAGACCAGTCAATTTAGTTTAGAGATTCTGTTCCTAGTGGTTCCTACATTTACAACTGAATTATTAGCATTAATACATACATTAAAAAAAAATGACAACTTGAAACTATCATTACAGGCTAACCTAATTCGATAGCGATGTTAACTTAAATTATTTATTTTTACTTTATACTACTTACCAAAATGTTGTGGCCTGTATGAACTCGCCCAATGAGCAACTGTACAGGTTAACCGGTTAACAGGCCCGCTGCAACATAATAGTTAAGTAATAACTAAAGATAATTAATTATGTACCCATTAAGAAACTGCAAACAGTGCCTAGTTACCTACTTAGTTTCATGTACTAAATTATACCATCCAAATAAAAGAATGCCCATTAAATACTGCGCTTCATTTAATATGGGGTTAAAAATAGTCTAATAACATTGTTGCACCGTTGATTGGTGTGGGTGATCGTATCAAACGCATAACGTTGCCCGGGGAACGACACTGTGTGGCCTTGTTAGGTCGTCCGGTTTGATTTTTTTTACTTTTTTTTATCTCCTTACACTTTTTAATACACGACCGCTGCCTTTAGATAGATTATAGTGCGTACATTTTAGGAAAGGATTCGCTTTATTTGCTTTACGTGTCAATTATCATGTCAAAAGTACGTTTTATCGTACTAAATTAAAGTTCTGCTATGACAGGATTAAAAAATATAGTCTAAAGTGAACATTGTTGCACCGTTGATTGGTGTGGGTGATCGTATCAAACGCATCACGTTGCCCGGGGAATGACACTGTGTGGCCTTGTTAGGTAGTCCGGTTTGATTTTTTTTACTTTTTTTTTTAATCTCCTTACTCTTTTTAATACTTCACCGCTGCCATTAGGTAGATATAATGCGCACACCATATTATTTGCTCTATGTATCAATTGTCATGTCAAAAGTACTTAAAAACTAAAGTAAACTTATGACAAGACAACATACATATGACAAGTTATTTGTATCATACATTTATTATGTGAATTAGCTTGTATAAGGTTATCCTGAAAACCCGAAAACTTTTAAATTGACATTTGTCACTATGTACCTACTTATACAAAAACTTTTATCGAAAAAAGATGTAAAAAAATGTTTGATTCCGGGTCTTCAAAGATTTTTATTTAACATAACACATTTTATTGTATTCATAAGTTATTCAATTCCTGAACTTTAGTTTTTGATTAATGGCGTATAATTTGCGTAAATTTAACAGTAACTTGTTTCCTACTAAAGATAACAACACTACATCCGCATTTCTTGAAGCCAACCGAGAGAAGGTAGGTATCCTTTCCGTATCAGAAGTTTACTTTTTATATTTCAATATATATTTTTTTACATCTATAGAGCTTAGGTATAAATCTTTGACAAGTAGGTAATAACATAATATTCTCTACAATCTACATGTAGATATTTATGATCGGCGGTGATGAACACATCGGCGGTGTTCCCACTAGATTACTACATTGGGTTGTTCATGGGGCGGACCGCCAAATTCCTGAAAGGCTGATAACGCATCAGATGTTCATGGGCGGCGGTAATCACTTAACATCGGGTGAAAATAAAAATTAACGTTAACTCGCTATTTTTATTTTAAAAAAAAGCAATATTATTTGGTTAAAACTCCCAATGGCAAACGAGAACTAAACTTTACACATTTTTATAAAAGCTTACTCCTTAGAGCAACCTTGTAGTAACTTAAAAATAAAATCTACATTGAATCTAAAAGTAGAGACGAGAATCGAGATGATAAAGCAATAATATAGAAATCAAAAAAAAACTGAATTCTAAGTGAAGTATTATTGGAATTTTGGTCATTACACATCTTAAAATCTATTTTTAGTTGCATACAGATTGCTTTAGAAAGCGACAATAACGTTATGTTTACTTATAATATTGACAAGATGGTCACGTAATAAAATTCCACGCGCGCTGATCGAGCCATTTGCATTAATTTGCCAACTGGTACCGAAAGAATTCTAAACAGCATCTACAAATATACCAACTTCTAACTACAGTCTACGTTCTAATATTGTTTTGTTATTTGATCCTCGGACCCAACTTGCCAAACACCTTCCAGATGTGGCAATAAGTTGGTGTGATATCAGAATCGACATTCTTTTATATAAATTGAACCCTAAATAAGTAAATAGCTATCACCAAGTTGGCGGTTGAGTCGGGCCGACTTAAACTGTGCTACAGATAATTGAAATAATTAAAATCAGTAGCTACTGTAGCTGTAGCTGCCGGCTTAATCTTGGACTACATAATAAGTACTTACTCGGTTGGAACATGGTTGGAACATAAGCTGGGGTTAAAAGTTGGGACATCTGTAGAGCTCTTATAAAATATCCTCCAAAGATAATATAATGCCGCCTAATTTAAATGGCGCTGGCGCTAACTAGTTCGAATTTGGAATAACATCCGGGAAAAAATTTAGTATCGGTAATGTGAATTGTTTTTTTGCATCTGTTTGTTGCTTAGATTAAATAACTGTAAAAAATATAACGTATGTATTTGCTTAGATGCTTTATGAATATTTTTAGTACAAAAAAATATGTTTTTGGCCTGTTATTTGTTAGGATGTTTATAAATTATGTCTTAATTAAATTAGGTATAAGGACGATATGCGATAATCACGCGTACTCAATCAATTATACGTGAAATATGTGTTAGATATATGCGATATAGACATCTTATCCTATCCTAAAGCGTCAATAATAACTTTTGAGTAATCAAGATAAAATATTTTTAAACGAGTATCGTTCGCAGTCACCGGATGAAAAAAAATCGCAATGATCAAAGTTACAATTACATTTTTCCGCGCCAGATGGTGGTAAAACACCGGGATCGGCCATCTGGCTCGACTTGGAACTTAGCGGCATGCGAAATTAACTTTTTATTTATGTGATTTATTTGCTCAATGCCAGGACGTCAGTACAAGGTCATGCCGTACGTCGCTCAATTGACGATAATATAATATGAATATTTATTATCTATGATCCAAATTATTTTTAATTGCCATTTGCATTTACTCAAATTGAATATTATATCCACTATGATCTAGATTTGGATATATATTGGACCAAGGTATATATTGAACCTTATAATATAGGATAGATATCTAATATCTACTTATTATTAAAAAAACTTCACAATGTGGCTATTTTTTTTTTCTAATATAGAGCTTAGTGAAACAATATGTTTTGCGCAGGTAAGATTTTGAAAAAAAATGGTAAAAAAATAAAACTGCATAAATTACGTGGAACACGAAAAAATAGTGTATTTTTTTTGCTTTAGTTGACATAACATCATCTCAATATAATTGATTCATAAATTCAGAAAATAGGAAGGTATCTTGAAACAGAAATGCATTAAACAAAAGTTTAATATACGCTGTCACAGGACAAAACAACTATTAAATTAATGTGTTTTATTTAAGAAACAAAAATCACCATACGTTTGCCCCCAGTTGCATAAAAAGGTATGTACATTCGACTCCCCGTATCCTAATAACTGTCAATCAAACGGCAAAATCAAATGTGTGCAGCTGTGCCTCTGGAAAATCCATAAAATCAAAAGGTTTTTTTTACATTTTTTTACGATTTTTTACGTCCGACTTCACAGTATCGACCATAGATACGCATAATATTCTAATGTGTCTGCAGAAATCTATGCTAGACGTCCTAGGTTTTATTTAAATGGGGGCACTAACAAATGATGCTGCCAAAGTGTCACAGAGATGCAATATTTCTTGTTCAACCAGGTGGTTTTATCCATTATACATCGTATTCGATATGAGCGTAAAAACTTACTGTTGGCGGATTTATTTTTCGTTTTGTTTATTGTTTTGTTGCCTTTTGCCCCCAATAATAAAAATATTACTAGGGGCAAAAGGCAACACTTCTTGTTGATGGGATGGTGTTTTTTTCATTTTTGTAGTTATTTTTTTACTAGGTATTTTAAAAAAATTACCTACATAGATACACATATTATATAGATTTAAATCATATTTAAATAGATACCTAATTTTTATAATATCCTTTTTATCTCCTAAATCTTTATTGAAAAGTGTTTGCGCACTGTGGACAATATCCGCCAATTATTATTATTATTTCAGTAAAAACATTAAGTAATTAAAAATATATTTTTACATTCTATATTATTTTGTTATAATAAATATTTAAATACTAGTTTACTAGTGTTTAACAATATGTTGTCTTTATTTCAACAGTGATGCTCACATTTTTCTTACACCACTATGATAAGTCAATGATCATGAGTGATAGAGTAAAGTATGATTTGAGAAATTATTTGTTACTAGATGATGTCCACATGAATTTAGGTTTTTTTTTAAAATTTCGTGGGAACTTTTTGATTTTCTCTTTGATTTTTAAAACAAACCTCCGGGACGTAAGCTGACTCCGTACCTTTCATCAAAATTGGTTAAACGGATGAGCCCTGAAAAGCTAGAAGACAGACACACTTTCGCATTTATAATATTATTGTATTTATTAATATTAATAACTGGTTTGAAATGACTGGCTAAATAAACCCATTGTTGCACGTTAATTATACAACACGAGACATGTGACGAGACTATACAATACACGCTATTGGCTGGAGTCAAAATATCTATTGTTCCGATACGGTAGCCTCAACAACTTTGTCTCTGGATCGCACCTGGCTGACATAGTATACTTACTTACATATACATTATACAACACTTAAATGAAAATACGTTTATTTTACTTTTTTGCACCTACATATGTATAAATCCTAACATATGAAACACAAAAATGTTTTTCCTATGTCTGTTATAGACTTGGAAACTATTCAACCTATGGCAACCTTTCTTTAAATTCATTTTTTTCTTCATCTTAAAATATCCAAAAAATTATCGCGTTCTAACGTTGGTTCTCGATTTCGTTGAATTCAAGTTTTTTAAATCGAATATAAAAAAAGAACATTCTGCTTTTAAACAATTGCCTACTTGATCTTGGCCTCAAGTTAAAACGATTGTCGCATTATTTGTCTTAATTATTGTAGCTTCCTTATATAATGCGCGATTAACGAAGAATAATAACAGGCATTCCATATAAAGATTGTTTAGTGCTCGCCGATGGCGACCGCATGGCGCCCCGGTGTCGCCGTGGTGGCGCGCGCCGCATACCTACCTACCTACATGACTAATCGGACCCCGGACTGCGGGATTTCATCCCATAGAAACGTATTGGGGTGGGGAATTGGCTAACTTGGAGAACTATAACCTTGAAGTAACGTAAAAGGCAAGTACTTAAACTG
The DNA here is from genome assembly GCF_905333055.1 of Maniola jurtina. NCBI lineage: Eukaryota > Metazoa > Arthropoda > Insecta > Lepidoptera > Nymphalidae > Maniola > Maniola jurtina. The sequence goes on from NC_060045.1 coordinate 2,610,929, forward strand.
CACCATTCCATTGAACTCTTGTAGAACTGCTCCATTCCATCAGCCTGTACGCGTCCTCTGCTGGATATAGGCCTTTCCAAGAACGCGCCATCAAACAAGGTCCTCCGCCTTCCTCATCCACCCACTCCCCGCTACCTTCTTCAGGTCATCGGTCAGAATCGGTCAGGTCTGCTCATTTTTCCAAAAAAAAAAAATCTCCACTGGGTCACAAAAGAGCAACTGCTGAGTTTCTTGCCGGCTCTTCTCAGTAGAATATCCTGCTAGTAGAACCGCTTGGCAAAATCATAATATCACAAGGCTACATGAAATACCTAAATAAATTCGTTTCATTGGATTTCATTGAAAGCAAACCTGAAACATTCTAATATTATTTTAAGGCATTCAGAGTTCCGTTCGGAAGGTCGGGAGAGCGATCCCAGGCATGCATCTTTTTTTTCGCTGTGATAAGGAACTGTTATCACTTGCTTGAACGGTGAAGGAAATTATCGAGAGGAAACCTACATGCCTGAGAGTTCTCCATAATATTTTCAAAAGGTGTGTGCCAATCCGCACTTGACCAGAAACCGGACTAGGTGGCGTAAACCCATTGATCATGATGATGATTCAGAGTGCTGGCCTGCTGCTATAGCTACAGATAGGTACTTTTTTTAACAATCGCACAGGCATAAATACATAGACCATCAAAAATTTGCATTTGGATTAAGTGAACCGCGGGCCTTAATCTAGTTGTCAGAGGCTCTCAAGGAGACCCGGAGAGACTCAAAGCTGTAATTCTATCGGTTCTACAATTTTTGATATGTATTTGCATCCCGTTAATAAAAATTAATAAAATAGTTCCCATAATGCATTTATTATCAGTATCAACATAGATAAACGGTTCCCCGAACCAATTACCCACCTACCTGCAGTTGCAGTGTCCTATTGAATGATACTTAGATGTACTTATAGACTTTGCATTCGATAATATCGATTATTATGTATTAAATAAATTAAAACATACGAAGCTTTTCCTTTATTAAATTATGCAAATTGTTTAGGGGGCCAAGCACCTTTAGTGCTCTTACAAATGGTACCTACGAATGTTGTACCTAAATAGATATGCAAGGGATCTCGGAGCCTCCCTATATGCGCTGAGTGGCCACCGAGTTTTAGGAGGTCAAAATTGGTCAAAATCTTACGTCTTGGGAAATCCATTGGGTATCTTAAGATTTGCCCCACTATAGAAAAAAATGATAAATACCTATTGTACTTACTGTAGTTTAGTTAGTGTTGGCTGTTTTTCAAATTAGGTATAACTTTACCTTCGAGGCATCCAAAGATCGATGACTATTCAACGTAATCAGTCGTACAAAAGTGCTTGACTAAACTTACCGTAGTTAATTTATCATCAATCTTGAATTCATACCTAATTAGTTTCATTCAGAACAGATTATTCATAGTTTCTACAGAATATATATTACAAATGAGGATTGATTAAACAATATACATAGTATCACTGGTCTGGCGCCAGTAATGTTTGCTGGTGAAAGTTGACATCACGACTCTCCATACATTAGCTAAGCTGAGACCGTGCGAATGTGACCATATCTAACCGCAAACGCGACATATTATTATTAGTCTAAACTAGCGATGGACATGATTGCTAATTTCAAATCATTTTCATTTCGTGAATTTTTTTACAGTGATTTCACAGGTGATTTTTCATGGAATGTGCTTTTCCAATTTTCGCACTTACAATTAAACAAATTACCTAATTGAACTACGAACGATTATTATTAGCGCTGATTTCGCAGGTTGGCTTGCATGGAAAGTGAATTTAGAATCGTAAGTGCGAAAATTTTCTTTTCGAGAAACATTAAACTGGATGTTTTCCCCTTTCTAACACACAGCAAATGTGAGTGTACTCGCACGCACGCGCTTTAGCTCGGGGTCGATGATACGGGTGCAAAAAACGTAATTTTATAGATTGGCTATCAGTTTTTTTTTTCATTACATTTTTGTTAGTTTAAAATAATTTGTAAGTTATAATTTTCTAACTTTGTAAGATTTTGATTCGTGTTTTTTCCCAGGCTATCTTTGAAGTGGTCAGCTCTGGTCTAAACTTCAAATCATTTTCATAATAACTGGTCGTCATCATTCCCTCATTTCTTTCGGTAAGTACCATCGTACGATCTCGTAATTACGCCGGCAATCATTTGTACATCACTACGTTTTGACAGTTCCATGTTTTTTAAATCTCTCCAAAATACTCCTTTGCGAATGGCGGTAAATGTAAATTGCGTGATGAGCTTTTGGTTGCATGAGTTTAATAGTATGGTTTTACGTTATTTAAGTAACTGTTTCTTATGAAGGGGTCCCCTCGCTGTGACATATTTGCTGACAAATGGGCTGACCTCATAGGTCCTGTGCATAGATCCTGCACTTTTGCGAGAATTTGTAATTTACATATTAGATTATTGACGTAACAAATTTATTTTTATTGTGTAATTTAATTAGTGTAATTGGACTGAAATGTCCGTTCTAATTAAATAATTAATTAAATAAATAATTAAATGAGTAAGGCATGTTTTTTTTAATTATCCTGCAAAGTGTAAAAAAAAGTGTAAACGATAACCGATCCTACCTACTAAAAAATATTATAATAAAAAATCAGCAGCAATAAAATCAACCAATTCTCTAAACTTCAAAATTCAAGGAAGAGGTTCTCCTGTAGTTGCTACTTTGTTATTGTAGGTATACCTACTCTATATTCTACACTCGTTCGCGATTTTTGCGCTTCTGGCTTGACCGACATCAGTTTTATTTTTATTTTAGCACGGTTTTTTTACAAACTGAAATCATTTTTATTTAAAGTATTTCAAATAATTAAAAGTATTAATAGAGCTACATATAATATCCTTCATTCATCGTCAGTAAACCGGACTTACCTACGTGACTTTTTTTGTAAGGACAAAGGCGAAGGCAAGGGCCTTTTTTAAAATAATAAAAAAAGAAACACTTGACCCGTGCTCGATCATTAAAAAAAAGTGAATAGAACACAGAACGTGTTTGAAAAACCTACTTTTTTTAGAGGACGCGTTTTGTTTCTGTGAAATTTGGCGCCAGATTGGTATCACCTCTCAAGACCTGTTTTATCTAGTGGTGAGATCGACACCATTCAGCCCTATAGAAGGGTCCATAGCGCCGGCTCTTTTGAAGCCTTTGGTTGCTTGCTATAGACATTTTTGGTGCTTCTATCGTCCTTAGGAAATAACATACTCTAAGGTTTAGGTATAGATACTTAGTTGTTTTTTACGGCTCTGGATTTTGGTCCTATCTAATAAGATTAGCTTGCTTTGGTGTTGTCAATAGATGTGTTCCATAATGAATATATTTTATATTTTGAATATATTTGTACTAATAAAATTGCAATACATAGATTTTGCAGTAGGTAAGTACTAAGACTGTTAAATTAAAAGTAGGAAAAAATAATGTATGCAAATGCAAATCATTTTCCTTGCAAACCGTAATAATTTTCAAGTGACAGTAAGTTGACGGATAGAGGTCATTGACTTTCCTATTCTTGACGCTAATTATAATGTAAACACTGGAAATTATTTTTAATGGAAATTGAATGCATGCGAACCATATCGCTTGGATTCCATACCGAGTGAGACCATACAACGAACAACTAGCAGTGAAGCATTGGCTGCCATGGTTAGGATTCAGTTCACGCTGGCCCACACCGCGCTCATAATACTGATTCTCCCTTTTACTATTTCTTAAGTGGTTTAATACCCGATCTCTTTCATTAGGTCCTCCATAAGTTTTTATTAACAACAAGGTCGATTCAATGTACCAGGAATGCAGATGTCGTTGAGTGGTTTATCAAGTCACAATTCCCATAGCGTTCATCGGAAAGGTAAAGGAATTCTACATAAAGCCACGAAGCAATTAAAACCTCAATCAAACGTAGGCGGGGCCGTCTGAACAACGTTCTATCTTAAAAAAACACCTGTAGTGTGAGAAGGTACGTTAGCGTGCCATAGATGTAGGAAATTATATAGATCGCCTGATCAGTGGAGGCTCAACCATATCGTTAGAGGCCCGTGGCCAAATCGTATGGGGCCCTAACTTACTGTACTGTACTGAAAATATCATATAACAAACTATATGCACCTATTGTGTACATTATTCGTTGATTATTATCTAATAGGTAACCTAAAGGAAAAACAATCAAATGGTGTGTACGTAGTGCATACTACTAGAAATGCGTTTCAATCCGATACTTTTTGTTCAATTTGCGTATGTTATTCTATATATAAACTAATCAATTTTACTTAATTTTGGAACAATCATTAGGACCCTCTTGTGTTTCCCTTGTGGTCCCTCATGTGCCAGGGGTCCTCCGGCTAGGGCCCCTGATATTTTGCCCATCTTGGCACTAACTAATTGCCTGATACCTATTATGAAAATGATCATACCACAAATGTTACAGACTGCAATCGTAGTTTCTAGTGGAACGGACCGAAGACAGTATACTTCAACCAATTAGATTAACTATTGATATTATAGACAGCATGTTAAATTAATCTTACGGAATTCTGTTGTGGGGTTCTGCTGCGGATTGGAAAACAATTTTTATACTCCAAAAAAGAGCTATTCGCGCCATTTATAAGATGAAGCCCAGAGATTCTCTAAGACATTTGTTTAAAGATATCGGCATTCTGACCATGCCTTCACTTTATATATTTGAGAACATTATGTACATTAGAAAACATCTACCATCGTATAAGAAGAACTCTGACTCTCATCATTATAATACACGAAATAAACATAAGTTAAGTGGACACAAATACAGGTTATCTAAAACGACTAAATCATTTATGGGCAGTTCGATACGCTTCTACAACATGATTCCAAAGGATATAACCGATCTTTCTGACAGGCAATTCAAAAGTAAAATAAAAGAAATTTTAATTAAAAAAAGTTATTATAAGATTAATGATTATATAGATGATAAAAACGCATGGAAAATGTAGCCCAGCACCAGCTATTCAACGAGCTAAGCTAAAAATTATGTACCTACTTGTGTACCCGTAATATTAGTTTACTATTGTTACTATTGTTATTTTGATATTATTTAGATCCTACATATTTGGTAGACTTATTTTTTCAATGTATTGTGACTTTCGTAAGTGCTTTTATAAGTCTGAAACGAAGAATAAAATAAATACAAATACAAATACAAATACAAATTACATTATCACGTCATTTATCAATATGCTTCAGTGGAAATGCACTCTTAATCTGTCATTCAATGCGTGCTGTTATAAATAGCATACGCTGTGACGCACAAGTTGTTACAGACATATTCATAACCATAAAATATATTATATTCAATTAAAAAACAAAAGTAATATTATACAATTGAAGATTATGCCAATGATAAAAATACTGTAAAATGGATTTGAGTCGCTCGCTATTAATTATATCCACCTATTAATATATAAATTGTAATTTTTCTTGCTGATTCTTCTCAATAGGAAGAATTAGGCAACTTTCGAACTTGGTAGATTCATTTGATGATTCAAAAGAACTTGCAAAAATTTACTAAAAGAATGCTGAAAAATTTAATACTTACTAGTTATTTTACTTACTCACTTTTTGCTCTTCAATATGCCTATCTATAAATTTCTACGTCTACGACGTCCATGGCTTAGGCGAAGACAGCAAAGTAATAATTTACATTGGTAAGCCATTACTATGCTCTTATACCGTTGTGTTAAAGCCTTATATGGCTTGGCATTTGTTTTGTAGGCGTCTATTTTGCTTGTCTAATTGGAACGCCTTCGCGGCGCCACGTTAGCTCGATTATGAGCCATAAACCAATTCCGGTAGCTCAACCATTACGGACTTTAGATTTATCTGGTATTTATCGCACGATTTCACTTACATTTTTAATAATTTTGTCATTAATTAGGAAAATATTATATCAATTTCTTTTCATTAAGTTGCCTTCAAACTACGGAAATATAATACAATATATAGATATCGCTCATCCTACTTTGAAATGTCACTGTTCACACTGTAATAGAAGGCAACTTTAGGTAAGTTAAAAAATAAAATAGTCAGCTTTTAGAGTTCCTTAACCGAAGGGTGCCAGCGGGATTTTGTTACTAAGCCTGCGATGTCCGTTCGTCAGCAGGCTGTATCTCGTGAACCGAAATAGGTAGATTGTGTATGTATCTACCTATTTCTATTGCCGCTACAAAACAAGTAGGTACAGTACCTAATAAAAATTTCAAAATGGCCGCCGTGAAAATAAAAAAAAAAATCTTGTAAGATGATACGGAACCCTTCGTCCGACACGCACTGGACCGTTTTTTACCTAAATATAATAAGTGATAACTAACCTTCAACAAAGCTTGTAAAGAGTGATATAAATACATACATATAAAGATTGCAATCTGCATTTTTTAGTAGGTAGGTACGTACCTAGTACTTACTGCATCCAAATAAATGAAGAAGGTATTTTTTTATGAAATCAAGGAAAAACATGCGACCGGAAATCATAATGTAAGAATATTTTTATTAAAAAAACTTTAATTTTCGTTTCCTCTTTTATTTATATACTCACTCGTATGTAGGTATCTATACTGACCGGAAATGCGTTATTGGCAACGGGCGGCCATATTATGTGTGACCACACACACGCGTACGAATTAGTCTTCACTTTCGAGAGTTTTAAACAAGGTTTTAAACAAGTACCTACCTACTTATCTTTGTCTGTTAATAACAGCATTCCGATCCAGTGTAAATTATTTTGACGATTCAAAACCACTTTGTAAAAGTTTATTTGAATAAAAAAAATATATATTCTATTCTATTTCCTAAGTCCTGTTTTACATGGAGCGTAGCTATAAAATCAGTTAAACAAGCATGTTAAACCAAGCATATTGCATCATACATGTACACAACAAAAAAAGTGTTTATCTAACACATTATAATTCGAGTCATAAAAAATAAATTTAATCAAAAACTTTTATTAGTTTTCGACAATAACAAGAAAAAAACTACAAAAAAATTAGGTATAGGTAGGTATGTAAGTACGTGAATTATTACAAACCAATTATCTCTATGGCAACAAAAAGCAAAGGAATGCGGACAAACTCTTGTTCTAGAAGTAAAATTTATTAATATAAGGCTCGAAATAAGGGTTAGACCATACGGAGTCCGGTTATACTCCGGGTCATAACACAACGCACATTGCTTTGTAATATTTGAAGCCTGATTTTGAAAAGATAGTTACGTAAAATGATTCTTTTCTATTAAAAACAACCCTACAAAAGATGATATAAAAGCATAAAATTAATTATTTAAAAGAAAACAAATAATTTGTTCGAAAGGATCGAATTCCGCACAAGGAACCTAATGTAGGATATTAAGATTTTTTTGTCTAATATAAGAACTTAGTTATCTACGTAACCGTAGCTTATATTTTAAACAAAAATCATAATTAATAATCTCAGATCAATGTACTATAATATGTATGTGTAATGTGTGTTCTTGTTGAGAAAAAAACTGTTTAAACCTAAAGATTTCTGCTCAAAGACGAACTTTTCAAAGAATTTTCAAAGATTCGAGAAATCAACGCTAAATGCGGCACTACATTGCTGCTTCACTGAGTGATATTATAATAACTTTTCGTAAAAAACCTTCAATGGTAGATCGATGGCTATCATTCCGTGTTGATCACTGAGCTAGCGAATCGTCTCTGGTCTGGGCCTAACAAAGACGTCGGCCATATGGGCGCCCGGCGCAAACCAGTTTGGATCGAACCTGTATGCGATAAGCTTCAGTACAATGCCACTGCACATGAGATATATCTCGAGATGTATCAGCGATGAATTATGTAAAGGACGAATCAATTTGATAGGACGCGGAACGTGGAAGTAGGTATCTACGCTCCGTAGTACATAAATACATGTAAAAGGATTAATCCGGGCTGAAAAATGATACCTGCATACCTATTTATTTACTTACTATCCTTAATAGGTACTTCTGCTCAGTTTTGTTTTTTCCGCATTTCTTGAAACGGAATCTTCTACTAGTAAGTAGATAGATAGAAAGCTTAAAGCTTAGACGAGAGAGTTAGAAAACTTTATTGCACACAAAAAATGAAATAATCAAGACAAAACAAAGAAACTAAAAACAGAAACAATACAAAGGCGGCCTTACTGCTCAGAGCAATCTCCACCAGGCAACCTTTGGTGAAAGGAGAGTCTAGCTGTGTTGGAGATATTAGAAATCAATCCGACCCGGGATAGAAACAAGGAAATCGTCATCTGCATTCTGCCGTAGTGATGCTAACCACTAAACCAAAGGCAGTCATATAACTTACAAAATAACTTCAACAATAACACGCGATGATATCCTGTTCGCAAAGTTAGCATTCCGAGAGTCGAGCGGCAACACAGCACAACACAAAGCCCATCTCATGTGTGCGCGTGACGTCACATGCGCAGGCGCCGCCGGCGCTTGGCCGCTGTCGCCGCGCGTTCCCATGCTCCGAGATATATTGAATAATTGAATTAATACACTGCTGACTAATGAACCGTACCTTTAAAGGTAAAACTAAGTAGGTAGAATGCCAACAATGTTTATTTAATGTAACTTTAGACGCAAGCTTCTTAAGTTACATTTAAGTTACTTACCTTACCTATATCTATTTTGTAGTAATCTCCTATTATTTTGTACTCTGTTTGCCTACATAAAGCACTGTAGCTCTGATTTTCGAAATCAATTAAATTTGAATTCGATGCAGGTAATAATTTAAAAAGCGGTGATGGCTTTGTGGTTAAGAAGTCTGCCTCCTATTCGAGAGGTCCGGGATTCAATCCCGGGCACGCACCTCTAGCTTTTCGGAGCTATGTGCGTTTTAAGCAATTAAATATCTTAACTTTAACTGTAGAAGAAAACATTGTGAGGAAATCTGCATGCCTGACAGATAACCTCATAGTCTGCCAATCCGCACTTGGTCAGCGTGGTGGACTGTGGCCAAACAATTCTCATTCAGAGAGGAGACTCGTGCAATGGTATCAGGCAATGGATTGATGATGATGATGATGATTATCATTTTATATCTATGCGTATAGCGTATGAAGTCTCCTTTTGACCAAATACTACAAAAAATTAAATTATTAATCAAGTGTGAGTTAGAAACCTAGGTTTTTTTACAATATGAGAACTTAAAGATTCCTGTCTCCAACCATCTGAAACCGGAATACCGACTTCTTTTAGCGCCATTGTGTAATTTAATATTACGATCTGATACATCTAAATACATGTTATAAATTAAAGCTTTGCGCTCATTGACTACTGTCGCCTGAGCATTAGTATCAGTACGAGTACTTACCTGAGTGTCAGAGTAAGGAAAAGATGACTGACCTATCAACGCACAGCTCAAACTACTGGACGGATCAAGCTGAAAGATATGCAGATAGCTAATAAGACGTACACAGCCACTAAGAAAGGATTTTTGAAAATTCAACCCCAAGGGGGTAAAATAGGCGTTTGAAATTTATCTAGTTTACGCGTATCAAATCACGGACATGTTGCAAACTAGTAAATATTATAAATTTGAAAGTATGTCTGTCTGTCTGTTACACTTTCTTGGTCCATTTCCACACGAAAGATACAGAGATGTTTCACAAAGATACATCTCGGAATGGGATGTAGGCTACTTTTTATCCGAAAATCAGAAAGTTCCCACGGGGGTTTTTTAACTTTTCATATTATATAAGAATAAGGTTCAATAAAGTACATAAGTATACTTATAAGATAAATTCAAAAATGGCACACAATCTAAAATCAAGATGCTCTGGAGCATGACAACGGAAGCATTTGAGTATTTCATAGTTCTAGTACAGAAATTGAGCTTTTAGGCTTTTTGGTCACACTCAGGTGATACGAGTCAATGTGCACTCACCTTAAGTAGAATTTTTCCGCGTATTGGCTACAAAACAACTTTCAAATAAGTTATGCAAGGATCGGGGTTTTTTCGACAATTTCGATCATATTTCGCACACTGCGGGTAACAAATTAATTATTTAAACAATATTCATAATTGCCATTTTATTGATCGCGTTTTTTGGTTTTCTTTATTATAATAGCCCCCAGGCTTGAGTTACAGCTTTTGGCACGTGAAGATTTATAGAGCAATACGATCTGTGTGCTGTACAGTATTTTTTTTCGAATTTTACAGATAGAGCTACTGAAAATATCTAGTTTGTTTAATGCTTTTTTTCAGTAAAGTTATCTTATATCTTGATTCCTGAAGCCGGACATAAATTTCTTTTATCCTGGAAGATCAAAGAGTTCCCACGGGATTTTTAAAGTCTCAATCTACGCATGAAACCTTATCCATCACTCGGACGAAGTCATCAGTGGGCATCATCTAGTTAAAAATCATATACGATAGAAAAGTATTCCTAAGAAATCTGAATTGTTAACAAAATGAAGAATATTGACAGTTTGTTACAGTTTTTCCTTTGTTACAGATCGCATACTAGAACGAGATGCTGGCTTCGTATCAGGCGGCGAAGATGACGACTCCTGCTCCGGACCAGCGCACTCCGACGACTCCGGAGTCAGACTCACCGACACCGACTCGCGAGTCAAACGAGTCCACTCCCCTTCCCGACAGCCGCCAAAGAAAAGAATCCGCTTAGACTCAACAGAAGACATATGCGAGGCCCCAAGATTCAGGCCTTGGTCTTACACGGAAGAACCACAGCAAGAACCCTTATCATTAGTAAAGAAAAGCGAAACTAGTCTACTGAGGCAAAGGAGGAGGCCTCTAGAACCACCTCCGCCTCCGATACCAATACCTGCCCCGATACCAGAACCTGCAGGCCCTCCCAGAGTACCACCACATCCCGGCGTAACGGACCAAGGCTTCACGGAAAAGACAAAACCAAGAGAGCAGAGAAATTACAAAAACATGACAAGGGAAAGGAGGATAGAAGCTAATGCGAGGGAGAGAACGAGAGTCCATACCATCAGTGCAGCGTTCGACACGCTGAGGAAAGCGATACCTTCATATAGTCATAACCAAAAACTGTCCAAACTTTCCGTGCTCCGGATAGCGTGCGCGTACATTGCCGCCTTGTCAGCGGCGAATGAACCTGAAGCCGACCTCGCAGAAGCAGTGGAAAAGGTCACGCAAACAATACACACGGAAGGAAAACTAAGGAAAAAGAAAGACGAACCTTGAAGGAAAACTCAAAACAAGTGAGGACTTGGAAACAATGGTTCTTCGAATCTTTATACCGTCCTTTGAAGCCTAAAGTCATTGAGTACAAAAACGACAATAATACTTAATAATTGGTTAATTAAAAAAATATTTATTCAAGAACTGCGGTAGGTTAAGACAATAAGGGCTAAAGCACATACGATACTTTTAGGTAGCATCAGTTTTGAAGCTAGAAGCATCTTGAATTTTTACCCTTGCACTTTTTGATCTTTAATATCGAAAACCATGCACTCGCAATTTCAAGCTCGCTCAGACAGCGCAAAAAGTCGTCAAAACGCAAAGCTTTACCGTTGTCTCAAAATCGCTATACGTCGATGCCAAAAGTGTGTGTGTGTTTTGGTACTTAGAATGTTGTTTTTTTTTTTTTGTAAAACTTGAATTTTTTGGGCTGAATCTCGTGCAACTGATGGTATACTTTATGACGTAACGTATAATCTGTACAAAATTTTCTTCCTTTTATCTTCGGATAATTCGGGTATGCTAGTTAGGTTTACAGCCGACTTTCTTCAAAAGATAATATTTTGTCGTCAAATCTAAATCGATCGTCATTCCGAAACGACGAAACAAAATAATTTAAAGACACTTTTGCTTATATTGACTAAACATGACTAGCTTATCTAAATACCTAGTTAACCCATTCCCAAAATCGCAGTATTAAAGACGGATGTATAAACTTAAATGACAAAACTGTAAAGTAATGTGTTTTTGGCTTTAATACTTTATATTTATTACAATTTTACAAATCGAGTCAGTAATTTTAAGGCAGAATTGTATATTTTATTTAGTTAGCTCGTACGGTATGGCAGTAAATATCGAGCTTTAGAAAGAGATAATCTACATCTTCGGCTTTGTAGAGCGTCGTCTCTATTGTTAAGAGTTACGACTGACAGTGACAAGTCAGCGGTAAAACGTTGTATAAGTATGAGTGAAAGAGACGATCTACGAAGCCGAAGTCGCCAAGTATCACTTTCTAAAGCTTGATGTAAAATATTTACTGTCAGTTACTGTAATTTATGTATTTTTTGTAAATAGTAGTTTTAAAAGAGACATGTACATTTCATGTTGATCAAGACTTCTGTTTATCTAAGGGCATTTTGGTAAACTCATTGCAAGACTTATATATAGTATAAATAAACTCGTTTGAATGTACCACTTATGAAATACAAAAGACAATTTAAGTATAAAGTAAGTACGGAAATCAAAATAGAATGATTTATGTTATGCTTCGTTGTGCCGTGTTCGGAGCGTAATACGAACGAACCACGAATGTACTTACATGTAACAAAACAATCATCCATACTAATATTATAAATGCGAAAGTTTGTCTGTCTGTCTGTCTGCTACCTTTTAATGGCCCAACAAATTAACCGATTCTGACGAAACTTGGTACAAAGTTAGCTTATATCCCGGGGATGGACATAGGCTTTTTTATCCCGGAAAATCAAAGAGTTCCCACGGGATTCCTAAAGATCCATCTGCTTACCCGATTTGTAAGTATGAAAGGTACCGACGTGGCTTGCGTCCCTGTAATTGACAGAGGCAACTTTTTATCCCGGAAAATTAAACAGTTCCTACGGGATCCTTAAAAACCTACATCCACGCGGACGAAGTAGCGGGCATCCTCTAGTTTTCCTATAAAATAATCTTTTTTTACTTAGATGACTTAAATGATAAAGAAAACTTTTCGGAGAAATGCGTAAGCGACGCGATTAGTATGGCGCTCATGTATAATTGTTATTTAGCGGTTGGTCCTAAGCGCCGCGCCGTGCGTTGTGCATTGCTTACGCGTTTCTGTAGCGATCTAAGCGACTTGTTTGTTCTTTAAGTCATCCAAAGCAAACTTATATATTTGTATAGGTATTCTAAACCTTCATGTATGATCTTTGAATGAGTACCATAGACAAAACTCAAAAAATCTACTACGATCCGTAAATGACACGACCTAGCATAAATCATTCCCTATGCAAAGAGTCGTAATTTGAATGCCTTAAACATAATGTACCTAATTGTGATAATATTTCTGTAGATGTTAATGCGTTTAAATAATGTGACTGTGACTTTATTAGCATTGCAACATTTAATTTATTGAAAAATTTAAGTCATCTGTAATGCAGTGATTTATTTTATTTTTTAGAGTTTTTTTTTGTAACTCGTCATACCGCTCTTAGTTCTATCTGGGCCTTTTGAGCCTACGTTTATTTGGAGATTTCTTATTGTGTTCTAAAATGTTCTTAAATAAATCTAAATATCTGTTGGTCGATTACCTAGTTATGTATTATCACGTATTTGACTTTAAAGAGTAAAATAAATCACATTGTTTTGTGCAAACAATAGAATCTATCGCATAAACAGAAATAAAGAAAAGAATACGTAAACTATATTTTGATCGTTTCATTTTTATCAATTTTTATAATACCTAATCAGACTTTAAATAAATAAATAAAGCCTTTATTTCCAATCATTTGTTAATTAAATACAATAATTCATATTTTTCAGTAAACACAATTACAATTATTATTTTTCAGACTTTAAAGTCTACTAAATGAAAAAAAAAGAAATGCTGAGATTACTTTAGTTGAAAATTAATTCTGAATTAGGTAAAATACTAAAATGTCTGGAATGCCTGAAGAATCAAGAAATGGCAATAAAATTACGTTACCAATTAAAGTAGGAAATGTAGGTAACATTTCTCCATACAACAGCTACTTAGCCAATTTTAGGGTTCCGTAGTAATTAAAGAACCTAGTTTTATCAAGTCCGTCTGTCGGTCTCTCACAGCTATTTTAAAAATTAACTAGGTATAAAATATGAGCTCTAAAGTTGCAAAGCACAGTCTAGAAACTTGACACCTCAGAGCTACCTAACTAAACAAAATTTAAGTGAATAAGCGAGAGTTGAAAAAAAAATTGGTAACCTCTCGTGTCAACTTCGTTGTAGGTATACCTAGGTATTTCAAAATCACTATGAGGTTGTTTAGACAGTTTTTGGAAATAAACAGCTACCGTTTAAGACATACTTACTGACTGCCAACATTTTTAGCAAAGTAGTACCTACTTATGGTTTTACGGTAGCTTATGAACCCGCATCAGTTACGATCTTGATCAGTTTTTTTAATTAAATATATTCGCATGGTTACATACTCCATGCGAATTTAAGGAGTATGCAACACAGAACAAATAGGTATACCTACTTGCCAATAACCATCTTTATATAAACTTCTCGATACATGCAAACAGACAATGACGTAACTAGGTAGGTAGGAGCACAAGTTTTTTTTGCATAAAACAGAAGGTAACAAACACATTTCCAACAGCTTAACTAAACAATAATTTTTAACGTCTTTGAAATAAGTTTTTTACATACAAACTGAGGCAATTTACACCGACATTTACCTAAATAGGAAGTAGCGGGCATCTGTTGGTTCACAATAACCTCTCTCATGGGCACAGCTGTCGGGTGGCAGATAACGTGGCACGTGGCTGTATGTCAATACTCCTTTGCCCCTTATCTATCTGAGGGATATTAAAAAATAAAGGGAGACCGTGGGTAGCCGGGAGTTTGACGCCGTAGATATATTAGTGCTCACTTTTGCTTTTATTTGCAAGGAGGTCCTTTGCAGATTAAAGCAAAGTAAGTACCTACCTAGCTGCGACTGGAAGACAGCTGGACGAAATCATACTCGGTTCTTTTAAACCCCAAACTAACAAAGAACACTTAGGTATAGTTTCGTCCAGTCCTTCTGACACACAGACAGACTGATGTACTCTGTCTGTGTGTCATACACATTTGAAAAACAAAATATAAAAGAAGAAATGAAGCCAAATATTATTAGCAATGGCTACGGAACTCTACCTTATTTTCGGATACACACTTGTCTAGTTTTTGAGAATTTTGGTAAGTATATATGTACCTACAAAGTACAAACTACGAACCCTAAAGTTAGTGGAAGCAGGCTAACTTTAGAGACGAATTTATTAAACCCATACCCCATCGTACCGCAACGCAACGCTAAATCGCTCGGCGCAGCGGCACGTAATAATATGTGCGGTAGGGTGGTGGCCATGGCCAAAACCTCCCACCAAACCAGGCGTCACTTACTATCAAGTGAGATCGCATTCTTTTATCTGGGCAAAATAAATTTTACCCATTTAAAATATTTAGAAATCTTAATTGCACCCCGAAAAACAATACAAGATAGGTACAAAAGAAACTATGTATACAAAATGGACGTTTAAAAATTTCAATTTTTTTGCACTTCTTTTCTAACTATGTAAATAATTAAAATAGTGCAACTGTATCTCGGAAAACAGAAATAAATAAATGATTCCTACGGGACGTTTCGTTCACACAGACGACGCGACTTCTTGGGTACAAAAAAACTAAATCAAAATCGGTTCATTCGTTTAGGAGGTACGATGCCACAGACAGATACACAAACACACAGATACGCACGTCAAACTTATAACACCCCTCTTTTTGGGTCTGGGGATAAAAACAATAATCCCCATTAGTCGAACGCACGTTTGGTGCAAACAATCTGCCCTTTATTAGTGAATAGTGTAACGACGCGGAGACAGCTGTTGTCACAAATGTTAAATTATCGCAAACGTGTCCGATCGCCCCTAACAGCCCATACCTTGGTGACGAGGGGGATCGATTAGGTATCATTAATAGACCGCAATACACGTGTATGTTAGTACCTATTTCATGTGTTTTGGCGACCTTTCACATACAGCGTTACGCTGAGCTGGAACCTTTTTTCAGGTTGTCACCACGATATACCTAATATCACGCAGGCAAAAGCCTATTATTACCTACTTATTTAAATTAATGGTAGTTTCCTAATTCAGATTTTTTTTATTTAACCTGATTAAAAAAACATATTGTTATGTTGTCTATGAATTTCAAAACTACAGTCCGACAAGGCTCTTTTGGCACTTGAGTGAGCGCGCAGTTGTCGTTTTATGCCGACACAGCGAACTATCAACAATATTACTGCACTTCTCAGTTCTCTAGATAGCGGCTTTATTTTGGCCACGCGCCAAAAGAGCCTTGTCGGACTGTATAGTAAAAACTTTTTGAGTTATAACCTACTAGCGTCATCTACTATCGAGTAGAGTAACTACAAATAAACTACTTGTTATTAGATGGCGCTGTTGTTTGCATAGTACTTATAATTCTAACTAGATGGCCGTTGAATACCTATAGAAAGAATATTTAAAAAAAATATTGGTGTCTGTGGACAAGGTTTGGCGGGAAACAGAAACTAAAATATAGCATCGACCATTTTAATAAAACTTATAAACTAATTATTTATTAGTGATAATTTTCACAGTGATTCAGTAAGTATTCTAAGCTGTCCATTTTAGACATCTCGTGTCTAAATGCGTTCCAAGACATCGCACAGAACAATACCTTGCGCCACAGGATATACAGGTGTAGTTTGAAATAAATCCACATACTGCGCAGAAGTGGCGGTCGGGAAATCTGAAAACAAGTATAAATTCATTGTATAAGACATAATAAAGGTTTTTGTTCTTAAATTTATACTGAAGGTTGTTGAGAAAGGGTAATTGTAATATGTTCATCAGTTTATGATATTATAATAGTAGAGACAATAGCAATTGACCGATGATTTAATGAATTTAGTAGTAATAATGTTTATCTTGATGTAAATCTTAAAATTTAAAAGAGCAGTCAAGAGCAGTCGCAATTTAGTTTTCGTAAATATTTTGAATTTTCTTTTGTCTACTTTTCACAATGTGGTTTATTTAAAAAATTGTAGTTTTTTAAAAACGTTGCTAAACTTATCGATATAAAATATAACAAAAGCTGCTAATTTATACATGTCATCCATACTAATATTATGCTTGATAAATAAGATGGCTTGCCTCCCTGAGACGGACATAGGCTATTTTTGTTACGAGAAATAAAACTGGATTTTAAAATGCACTTAATGCACATGGACGAAGTCGCAAGCTTCATCTGGTTTATTTTAAGTTGAGATCGTAGTCAATTAATTAGTAGAACACAAAACTTACTTGGATGGTGGAACTTGAGCCGACAAATAATTAGGTGGTTCTGGCCTAAAACTTGCATCTTCTTCCACTAACTGCGCAAAAGTCTTCCTAAACCTCATCTTATAGTACTCCGCACTCTTCGCTTTCTTTTTCCTCGTAGGTTTCTCGTTGGAGTCCGCGAACTTAGGTATCTTCTTTGACATGACCAGGTCAGCGTGAGGGTCATCATGAAAGTTGTCTTGTTCGAGCGCCTCAACCGCCTTTCTGGCTCTCCGTTTCCTCGCTGCATCATCTAAAACTCTCCTCTTCTCCACTTCCTTAACTCGTCCTGACTCTCTTGTTGACATTTTTGTACCTGTATCTAGAACCGAAATAAATAGACCCTTTACTGGAGATAATTACATTCCTATAGTTGAGTTAAGGTCCAGTTACATGACAGGTGGTTAAAATTACTGAACTTTGGTTGAACTTTGGCCAGTAATAAAAAGCACAAGTCTGTGTGTACCTCTATGGTTAAGGTCAAATAAAATTTTGTTCGGAATTTAACAAACCCTGAGTTGTGCAACCTATTTTGCTTTTATTGTCAGTGAAAGTTTAGCGGTAACCATAACTTTGATCTGTCATAGAAAAGACAATGAATTACCTTATAATCCTTTATCATGTACTGGGATACTCAGTTGGTCCATCAAATCATCAACACGGGCCTGCAAAGTGTCCACAATGTCTGAGGATATGAACAGATGTGTCTCGTCCAGGTCTTGCAAGATAAACTTTCTGCCCAACGCAAGGGTCTCGTCCAGATGCAGGAGAAACTGTTTCATTGCTGGATCACTGAAAAGTGAAAGACCATGGTTGAAGAAATACACATTTCAAATACTAGTACATTTTACTAAGTATCCTACACACCATAGTAAAAGTTGAAAAATAACAAGTACTATTATTTAAGGTAACAGGGCCATTAATAGACAACCCTGTAGTACCTAGTCGTGTTTTGCAGTGATTTTGATGTGGTTTTTTTTTGCAATACTAGGTTTCATCTCGAAGCAAGTTACACCAATTTTTGAGGTCAACTCAAATATTTCAGCTATTGAGCAGTGAAGAAACAGATTAAAAAATGTCTAAGAAAAGAGGATTAAGCGCTGATGAAAAGAAGATTAGGATGTTGGAAATATTCCATAAGAGCAAGGATTTCTTCCAATTGAAGGTATATGTTTTTTCCAAATAATTTTGTGTATGCAAGCCCTTAGGATAGATCCTATCAGTAAGAGTTTTTATAACATCTTAGTAATTTCCTTTAGGAATTGGAGAAAATAGCTCCTAAAGAGAAAGGCATAACAATGCAATCAGTCAAGGAGGTGGTGCAAAGTCTAGTTGATGACCATTTGGTGGACTCTGAGAAAATTGGCACCTCTATCTACTTCTGGTCTTTTCCAAGGTTGTAAATCTATGAAAACTTCATGTATTTAAATTACATACAATTTATTAATTTTCTCCCTAAAAATATTTAAAAAAAAATACAGAAGCCATTAATATGTATAAACATGATTTATATTTTTTTTTTAGTAAAGCAAAGAATACCAAGAAAAGAAAGCTTCAAGGTTTGCAAAGTGAACTAGATGAAACAACAAAGAAATTGAAAAAAACTGAAGACTCCATTATCACAGAATCGGTTAGCAAAAATAGATTAAGTATAAGTAGAAATGACTAATTTAAGTGTTTTAGAATCAAGAAAAGAGAATAATCCTTTGCGATAAAGTTACCAGAGCACAAAAATCCAAAAGCCATTTTATTCAAAAATTCATAGATTTATTTTACATTAGCTGGCCCTGGCAATTGTTCATAGCAGCTACCAGGAAATGTACACAGATGAATGTATAGATTCACAGCTAATAACCATAGTAAACTTAAGAAGATTGACACATTATAAGTTATAATACAGTCTTAAACAATTTTTGTTCTTTGTTAGATTGGACGAGAACCGAGTGATGAAAGAACTGAGCTTCTGGCAACTCTAGAACAGCTCACAAAACGTGCAAATGAACTCAAAAAAGAAGTACAAAAATATAGAGACTGTGACCCAGAGTATATAGCTCAAGTGAAAACGGAAATTGAAGTAAGTACTTCAAATAAACCTTTCTGAATGCTAGATATGTGATCATTCCTTAACCAAATTCTCTTCTTTACTAAAACTATGACAGGTGGGGATAGCATAGTGGTTAAAACGCCAGTCTCTTGTTTGGGGTGTTTAGGGTTTGATACCAGGCATGGACTTGTTACTTTTCAAAGTTATGTGTGTTTCAATCAATTAAATATCACTTGTTTCAACGGTGAAGGAAAATCACCATGGGGAGACCTGTATGCTTGAGAGTTCTCCATAATGTTCTCAAAGGTGTGTGAAATCTGCCAATCTATGCTTGGCCAGCGTGGCAGATTATGTCCTAAAGCATTCTTATTCTGAGACTTTTGAGAGATCTGTGCTCAGTAGTGGACCGGCAATCTGTTGATTATGACTATGATTTGGTATAAGTTAGGTATAATAAACATTTTGTTGTTTCAAGGATTTGAAAACTGCAACAAACAGATGGACGGAAAATATCTTCATAATCAAGTCATACATTAAGAACACATTCCAAATAGAGAATGAAACTATTGACCAAAGCTTCAATATACCATCTGATATGGATTACGTAGAAAACTAGGATCCTTTACTATCATTTTAATATTTAAAAGATTTATTTTTGTTCCTCATAAGCTTTAAGTTAAAATTGTATGAATTTGACTGTTTCATTGACACTTTTTTTAGCAGACTTAAGTTAAACAACAAAGTTTATGCAGTTTTAAAGGTTATATATAAGCATTTCTCACTGTAACTTAACAATGAAACTGATATGAGTGAAAAACCAAACATAAGAACATCTAATTGCTGGGATAGCATTTTTTTTTTTCAGAGAAGTTCTCTGTCATTTAGTTTCCTTCTAAGTCAGTCAAGGAAAAAATACTTTTAAACATTTTAAATTATAATTTAGTTTAAATTAAAATTAAACAGACCTATAGTTTTGTCTTGTAATTTTTATTTGACTCATCTTAGGGTTTAACCTTAAACCCCTTATAAAAAACTAGCTACAGGTCACTAAGAGAAGCAGAGGAAGAGTACCAATCTGCTGGACTGATTTTGCATAATTCCGCACCAATATGCAAGTTTCTCTCCAAAAGACTCAAAGAATCGCCTGGTTAACCATAAGTAACATGCAAAGCTTGGGTCACAACCCTCAGACATGAGGTAGCGATGTCTAGAACCTTAGTTATCCTGCCACGATCAATCACAAAGCCTTACGAACAAAGTACTAGTTTAATACGTACCATTCAACAAGAACGCCTTTCATAACATTCACCATGATGCATTATTGTGTGAACTCCTATAATAGAAAAAATATTAACAGGATAGGATAAATTACACCAAATTAATTAGTGAAAAAGAATGATTTTTTGATTTAATGGATTTGAAAAACTAAAATTTGCTCATATGCGGAGCTGTTTTGGGGTTCTTTGAGAATTATTTGTTTGACGTGTGTGTGTTTGACTGCATTTGACTTTGACAAATGACAGCTCGCTGTAATTTATCCATCGTCATTATAGAGATGAATCCCAGAGTATTAAAAATGACCAAGAACCGTGGGGTTTCTGGGTCTTGGCCACACCTTGGCCAAGTTTGGCCCTGATTAAGTTGGCTCGTCTGATAAAAACCTAATAAGTGTTACCCCATTAAAAAAAAATTAATTGCGCTCATAGATGGCATTATAATTCAAATGAAAAATAGCATTGCAAAAATACCGCCGAAATAATTCTATGTTATTACCAGTGATTGATTACACGGTTCATTTGATTGTAAGCATTATGTATTTATAATTAAAATAATATACTATTCTATTGTGTTAACTTTAACACTTTTTGTTAGTCTTGCGGTTTGTTTGAATGTTTGATTCATAATAATATAATTGTGGGTAGCTACAAACTTCTTGTAAATAAGATTTACAACGATCAGCCTGGCTGTCCAGCGCGGATATGCAGCCACTATACCTAATTCTTGGCACCAGTCCACGCGGTCATGATTTGTATAGTAATTAGATAAGGCTAGCTTTAAGTTTTATTGCTATATTTTAATTAACATAAGATTTTTGTAATAAAGAGTCTAATTACCTACTGATAGTGATATCAATTAAATAACTAAGAAGAACTTTCTTACCTGACTTAGGTAGACATACAAAGGAATTGCAGGCTGCATGCCTACCTGGTACTTTACCTACCCCAGAAGGCCATGCCATTAAATTATCGCTCGCTCACGTTTCTCCTCTAAAAATGAGAAAAGTTTCGCCGTTGTTCACCACGATATTATGGTCAAGTGCGTATTAGCAGACTTCAGTTTTACAGATCTTTTGAGAACATTAAGGAGAACTCTCAGGCATGCCAGTCTGCTTACGAGGATTTCCTTCACCATCAAAGGCAAGGTTATATTTAATTGCCAAAAAGTTAGAGGTGCGTGCCCGGGACAGAACCTCATACCTCCTAGATAAGAGCCGGCTTAACTCAACTCTAAATCAAATTGTAATAATATATGAACAGAAATTCATTGGCATGCATGTCGTTGAATAACTTTATGAACAACTGATTGCTCCCGTGCCGTGAATAACGAGCATCAATAATATTATACACTCAATTCTCTCAAGTTATAATATAATCTCAAGTTATTCTGATTTAATAATCTCAATAATAATCACTCAATAATCTTAAGTTATTCTGATTTAATAGATAATTTATAAGTAGGTAGATAGTCAGGTTTTTCGCGGAATAACGATTTTTTTATTCCATCACGAATTAGCCCTAGAGTGCAATCTAGACCCTTATCGGTTTAGCAAGTTACTTAAGAATCAAACTTCGTTGGTATGTAGCGTGGCCGAGAGAGACTCTTCAGGATTTCATAATCATTGTGGTTCGCGTAACGCATTTTTGCTTGAATCGACCTGTATGCTTATTTAGTTGAAGAAAAATAGTATGCCGCTTATTATGAAGTTAAAAACATACATACGCACATACATGTACATAGACTGCTAAAACATAACCCTTCCTTTCAGCTTTGCCTTAGTCGGGTAAAACGTAATGGCAACATGGTTTTATATTTTCGCCGAGCGGAGCCGGGGGCGATCGCTAATTATACGAGTATATTTGATATTTTTCTTTTTTTGTATCACGAGATGAAGAGAATTAATAACACAATTGTTAATTCTCTTGTTTACCTTTATAATAAGCTCGGAAAAAATAAACCATACCTACTTAAATATGTTGTTAAGAGATAGATAATGGAAAAACTGGCCAAGTGCGAGTCGGGCTCTCTCACAAAGAGTTCCGTGCTATCGTAAAAGAAATACCTAACAATCTTTAATTTTTTGTGTTGAAACCATAAATTCACGGGTATCGGATTAAAACCCTTTAGGTGTCTACTTGTACTATATGACCAGCTGGCAGCTGACCATATATTATATTGGTAAGTGCTAAATTTCGTGATTCCAGGTTGAAAGAACATTCGTGAAAAGGACAGACGGACAGACAACAAAGTGATCCTATAAGGATTCGTCTTTTCCTTTTGTAGGAACGGTACCCTATGTTTTGAGACCATTGATGAGTCTAGACAGACTGACAGACAGACAACGAAGTAATCCTGTAAAGGTTCCCATTTTTCTCTGAAAACACGGAGCCCTAAAAATACATCGATAAACCTTATCGTCACTTGAATAGTGTTGTGAAACGTGGTGGCTTTTAGCTTTTAAAGTTGCCTCTGCCAATACAGTTGTTTTATACCTGACATAATGGGGCGGCGATGCATTAAGGCGGCGACTACACTTTATGTGAGCAAACATTTTAATAAAATACAGTGAGTAGGTGTTTCATTACATTTAAAAAAGCGGTTATTAACCTAGGCTAGGCTGACATCAGCTGCTCGATTGCTGTAGAATGACAGCTACAATATCACGATCGCAATCACCTCTGATTGGTTGATGCTCGCTCCAAACAGTATTGGCTACAAAGCCACACACTTTATTGTTCGCTCACTATGCTTGATGATGCTTCTCACCCTCATACGCAAGAATCATACTGCATACTTGTATGATCATGTGTATTGTGTAGGTCTTCTCCGATTGACCAGAACAGCCAAATCAGAGTACGAGCCTCGAGGCATAATCTTCCTTACCCGTGTGAGGCGCAGGGCATCCAGTGACGATCTTCTAGCCAGGGTTTCAACGGCCAGGGCCTGCCAGTGTTGGCTTAAGGCCATAAGGCCTTGTATATTCTAGCTCTCTTTACAGATTTTGTGTCTGATAAAATGGACAATCAGGAGCAGGTTGACTAAGTGGAGATCTGTTTCGTTGGTTTTCCTCATTGGAACACTGGCAACGCATTGAGGTTTCCTCTGGTACTGTAAATGTCCATGGGCGGCAGTAATCGCTGAACATCAGGTGATCCGCCTGCTCGTTTGCTCGCTTCTTGTACTTAACAGGGCTCTCTCCGTCACTCGTTTCCACTCGTTTCATACAATCGTAGTTCCAATTTCATTTGAATATTAAGCAACCAAAGTTAATGAAATTTTGCAGACATATTCTAGAAACTAATATCTGTGTCTGTGGTGTTTTAGATTTTTCTAAAAATATGTAGTTTTAAAATTACAGGGGCTCAAAGATTTGTATGAAAATTTTTAAGACCGCGTAACTATGAAACCGAATATTTTAACAGAAATCTGGAAAACCACAGACATAGATATTTGTTCGTAGAATATGTCTGCAAAATTTCATGGACTTTGGTTGCTTAGTATTCAAATGAAACTGGAACTACGATTGTAGGAAACGAGTGGAAACGAGTGACGGAGAGAGCCCTCACGACAAACAACGACTCTGTCATAATAGGGTATTACTGGGGCCGTTTCGGGTCGTTTCCTTGCCGCACGATTGATCTGTTTAGATGGCTTCAGTCGAACCTAGGTAGGTTGGTAATAGGTAACTACCCTTACTCTATGACGAAACTATTGCAGTAACTGTTTGGTACTACAGGTATTACATACCTCATTAGTCCTGTTATGTGATCTATCAAACACGCTGTACACTGAGCTCATGTGCACATATCTTTAGACTAGGTGCTTAAGATGAGGACGCGAGCACGTATAGGGAGCTTTAAATGACTCATTGCTCTAGGCGCTCATCCTTCACACCCACTCGCGTTTAAACTTTAAAAGTATCTTCATACTATAATATAATAGGTATGTTAAAGAAAATTTAGAAACGATAATATTATCTAAGGCTGAGATCAGAGAGCGCACTTTGACTTTTCTGAGACTTAAGACACTGTTAAAACGAGACAGCGTTATACCACTGGCATAAATCTGTCTCGTTTTAAGTAATTGAAACTTAGGTCTAAGTAAATGTATGCTCTATAGAATGTTATTCGAAGTTGTCATCAACCGATACACATCCATTGCTAGAGGGACTTCCACGCCAATCTTGCGCTCCCTAGATCCAGCGACTCCCTACAACTAACTCATATTTTGATGTCATCTGTCCACTTGGTGGAGGGTAATGAAAACATCGTGAGGTGTCTGATAGGTGGCTTCGGCTGTGGCTAGATACCACCCATCGTACTGGAACGCTTAGTTCCAGTACGATGCCGTGTAGAAACCAAAGGAGTATGGGTTTAATAAAAACTGCCATACCTCTTCCAGGTTAACCCGCTTCCATCTTAGACTGCATCATCACTTACCACCAGGTGAGATTGCAGTCAAGTGCTAACTTGTATCTGAATAAAAAAAACCTGCATGCCTCAGAGTTCGCAATAATGTTCTTCAAAGTGTGTGAAGTCTGTCAATCCGCAATATAGCCTAAACCCCTTCTCATTCTGTAGGGAGAGCCGTGCTCATTAGTATAGATATGTACCTACGTAATATTAATATATCGAAGACACGCCTCAGGCGTGAAAATTACAACGGCTTTCAAGTTTACCAATTCATAAGAATTGGCGACGTTGCTCCCTAGAGTCGTTACCTCTGCCCGACCTTGCTTGCGTGCGGGCTCCAAATGATCACGCATTTGCTTTATTACAGCTTACGGTGCATGACCGTTTATTAGACACATTTTGAACTCGAATTAAGGCAACTATGCTTAGACGGCTTAGTTATTAGGATGTATTTATTTACAACTAGATGATTCCGTGCGGATTTAGGTTTCTAAAAATCCCGTAGGAACTCTTTGATTTTCTGGGATAAGAAGCTGTCTTTGTCAGTTTCTGGGATGCAAGCTAACTCAGTACCAAATTTCATAAAAATTGGATAAACTGATGGGCCTTCAAGAATCCTGTGGGAACTTTTTGATTTTCCGGGATAAAAGTAGCCTCGGTCCTTCCCCGGGATGTAAGAAACTCTGTACCAATTTCATCAACATCGGTTAAACTGTTGGGCAGTGAAAAGCTAGCCGACACACAGACATACTTTCGCATTTACAATATTAATATGGATGTATCAAAATAATATAGGTACGACTTTAAAAAAATAAATATTTGTATCTAGGCATATTCCTACATAATATTATATCGAAGCCACAGACAGCTTCAGTCTTCAGGCGTGAAAATTACATAGCTGTTTTCATTTTTACCAATTGGCAAGAATTGGCGACGTTGCTCCCTATAGTCATTACCTTTGCCCGACCTTGTTTGCGTGTGACCTCTAAATGATCACGCATTTGTTACGTTAAAGCTGACGATGCGGGACCGTTTAATTCACAGGTTTCAACTTTCATTAGACAGAACTTGAACAATATTGTGCTTTGACGGCTTAGTGGTTAGTATGTATTTATTGATTAGCGATCGCAGGTTCAGGCTAATTCTACTGCCTAATTTTAAGGTAGGTTGATCTTTTATACCTACCTACCTACTGCGATCTTACCTGTACGGACTGAGAAATCATATCATGGATCATTGCTTTCTATAGTTATCTTTTTCCTATGAGAAATCAGTCCAGCCGTGGGCTTAAAAACAGTATCGTTTGATTCGGGTAGGGTTAAAATTATCTAAAAAAAAACCCAAAGTTCCAAATATATCTCCATTTATTTATATCATTACATCAACACTAACAATTTACATAAATTCCACTAAGTCGTGAGAAATCTAATGTTAATTATAATTACACAAATAATTTACTTCATGGGGTACTCTTAAAATATAAAATAATATAAAAATAAATTAATAATTTAAAATTTACCTGTCCTATCCGATTGTACACAATTCGGTAGAACAGTTCCCCTAATAAATAAATAAAGTGCCTCTATAAAAGAATTTCAATTAATTCGAAGATTCTACTTATAATTTTAATTATTTAGTACTTAGGTACTTATTTGTTATATAAAAAACAGTTCTTAATAATTTTTTATTTACAATAATTAATAATACTTAATGCCTAACTCTTAAGATATAAAAGGGACAATAATTAGTAACTAATATGTTATCTAGAAAACATTAAACTTAATCCAATTTGGTACATAATAATCTAACAAAATATAGCTTATTCTTATTTATTTCGGTGAGTAAGTAGTAAATACAAATGATAACTGCACAATAATAAATAAAAATCTGTTTTAGGATGTACAATAATAACAGATGTCGTATAAACTTACAAATTATTCTATTAACTAATTTTTGGTACATACAGGTATTAATTATTTACACTAATTGTTTTATTTACAATATTATTTACACAAAAATGTGGGTGGATTTTTTTATTGTGTAACCTAATGTGTAGATAGTAGATACCTCTGTTAACCACTTTTTCAATAAGACCTGAAGTATGATATATCATCACAGGTGATTTTTTGGGTTCCGAATCACCAGAGAGAAAACCCTTAAAGGATCACCCGAGCGAAGACGAGGCAAGTCAGCTACTGACAAAATATACGGAATAGTAAAAACCATTCGGCTATAAATTTTATCGCGACATTTTTACGATGATGTCGATTACCGAATCGATATATTTAACGAATATAAAATCTTTTATTGCGAACTCCTTCAGTGTAATAAAAAGTTGATTATGTTAAACTTTATCGAGATTAGGAAATAAACGAGACGGGAGGTCTTTGAGATCAAAGAATAGGTAGTAGTGAAAGGGTCTGAAATACTCAATAAGTAGGTAATATAATATGGAGATTGTTCAGTCGCTTTGTATTTGATACAGGCCAATACAGGCTCTTAATCAGGTAGGTCCTTTAACAAGTAAGTAGGTAATAATAGAGAGAGTCAGTACCATTGATAAAAGAAAGAAAAGCTTCTCTCTTTTATCTATGGTCACTGGTCAGTACCTACCTAGCTAGAACAGAATAAAAATAGGTATTCTTTATTCAAATAAACTTTCACAAGTACTTTTGAATCCTCCAATGCATCTACCACTGGTTCGGAATGCTTTCTTACCAAGAGAACCAGCAAGAAACTCGGCGGTTACTCTTTTCAAAGATTCGGTTTACAATATACAGCCATGCCATGTAATATAAAAGTAATTGCAGTCCTGCGCATTGCTGGAGCGAGCTGCTAGTCAAATCAGCTCTCTTTTATCATTTACATAATTTTCGATTGTGTAATATACTTTTTTCAGGCGTAAAGTGTAGGTATTACAGCCAAATTATATTTAGTTCGGCATTTCACTGAATTATATTTATCACTATACTTGCAAATTTTCGCCGGATTCGACCGTTCTAATGTTTGACCTACTCTTCTAATTACTTTATTAGATTATTTTATATTTTGACTGTAATTGAAGTGGCTTTAGTGGCATATATATTTTTAACGTGAATGTTCTATCTTTTTCTAATTAAAATAGTGATTCGTCATGTTAATATAATAATTGTTTAGAAAAAAATGGAGAATCCTTGAGTTAAAAGTATGGAACAGCTTATTTTTGTTCCATAAAGCTGTCAAATCAAACGTGATACTGGCCACCAAGTTATAAGTTACATATAAGTACTACAACTTGCATCAAAACATTCTCGCTTGAAATGCCCAGTGTAATACAATAATACATAGAGATCGTAGACCGCAACCCTTTACCTATAAACACGTATAACGGAAAAATATTTCCCATTAAAGCCTGCCCCAGATCGGATTTACGTCTATTTTTATCACGACATAAATCTCTATCGCTCTCTTACTTAGGAAATGTATGAAGTATGAATTATGTAACAGTGTAGTTTATTGTACGGGGAAATGTGGGGAAAACTAATATATTTATGCTCGGTATTTTCCAGATTTAATCTTTACCCTATATGTCCAGATATTCCGTATTGTCCGTAAATAGATTTTCTGACAAGCCTTTTACAGGCCAGTGTGTTTAAGGCAAGAGTGAATATTCTATATCTTCTAGGTGGGTGCGCTCCAACTTTTAGACCATCATCATTGCTTTTTAATAGGTACTAGAGGATGCCCGTGACTTCGTCCGCGTAGATTTAGGTTTTTAAAGATCCCGTAGGAACTATTTGCTTTTCCGGGATAAAAAGTTGCCTATGTCAATTACAGGGATGCAAGCTACCTCGGTACCAAATTTCATACAAATCGGTTAAGCAGATGGGTCTATAGGAATCCCGTGGGAACTCTTTGATTTTCCGGGATAAAAAGTAGCCTATGTCCCCGGGATATAAGCTAACTTTGTACCAAACGTCAAAATCGGTTAAACTGTTGGGCCGTGAAAAGGCAGCAGACAGACAGACAGACGCACTTTCGCATTTATAATATTAGTATGAATGATTGTGGTCAAGTGCAAAGAACTCGTCATATTATTATTGTCTAACATAAATTTTATCTAATAAATATATTTAGTCTTGAAGCTGATCGCCTCTAAACTTGTCGAAGGAGCGTTGGTCGTTGGAAAAGTCCTAGAGTAGAGACCGCGTTGTAGTAAGCGTAGTGTTGGACGGCCTCCAGCACGATGGACTGACGATATAAAAAGGATGTGGGGAATTGGCTGGATGTAAAAGGTTAAGGACTAGGTGTGGTTCATTAGGGAAGGCCAACAGTGGATGTCCACAGGCTAACAACGACGAAGAATGATTATTATTACTAACATAATAAGAACAACTCACAGTAGGTATATTAGTTTCAGCAGACTCGTTTTGAGAAAGTTATTCTCTAATATTGCTGAAAGCTTTCTGTAAATAAAAGTAAAGACAGTCTTCCTAAATCTTATTCGGTAGAGTATGGCGCTTTCGTTCAATAAAACTTTTTGTGTCTAGAAAGTATTTTTCAATGTACAACTTTGAAAATAAATCGGTTTCTGGAAACTTTACTTGCCGAAAGGGGGTACGCTATGTGGTTTGGATACTATACATATACACCTATTCGGATACAATTTCTATTCTTCAACCATGCAGTGGGGTAATTCGCTAACTGTGTTCGACACTGATTGCTACTGAGCGCATTTGATATTGGTTGGTTCTACATTGCTGCTTAACTGAATGATATTAAAATATCAAATACATTTTTTCGTAGAAATCTTTCAATGGATTAAAAATAAATGTTACATGTCAGTGTTGAACACTTTAGAGAATCATCCCGCTGGTTGTTGTTGAAAAGTTATGAAATATGATAAGACATCAGGGACAGAGGAGATTTAGACTGTTTTTTTGACTATTTCCCAAATCGTCCACTGGTAAAAACCCTTAATTTTCTTTGGTCCGTTTCTAGTTGTTCTGAAAGAATTAAGACTTAATGACTAGACATGAAGACTACATACTTAGTTTTTCTAACTTCGGCGGAATTTGTGCAGCGCGGTAAAAGGAAACTTTCCGTGCTAATGTATTAGGAATCCAGATTGGTCTCCGCAAGTTTGTCCTAGTTTTCACACTCATTAACACTTGGAAAAAGGGGATACATTATCTGGTTTGGAGACTATACGCTTCATAATGATTTCTCTTTGCCTATTTGTGGTTTTTGGTTAAAAATTGTGAGCCTTAATGACTAGACACGGGCGTCAAGGCTATACAGTTTTCCTAACTTCGGCTAAAATTGTCCAGCGGTAAAAGGAAACTTTCCGTGCTAATGTCTTTGGAATCCAGATTGGTCTCCGCAAGTTTGACCCCGTTTTCACTCTCACAGCACTTGGGGAAAGGGGGCATGTTATCTGGTTTGAAGATTAAACACTTCCTATAGTTCTCTTTGGTCCGTTCCTGGTTGTTGTTCGCCGCGGAGTGCGGACGGTACCTTCCTCAGAGGTTCGAGGACCCGTTGTTTAGGAGACGGATGCTGCTGTCTCGCCCCACGCTTGTCCTGCGGAAAAATATTTGTAATTAATTCATCTAAATACACAGAAATATGAAGTAGACATCCGCTGAGAAAGGATTTTTGAAAATTCAACCCCTAAGGATTACCCTTTTAAGGGTTGAATAGGGGTTTGGTGTAGTCCACGTGTAGTTTTACTATAAAGCTGATTTTCGCCTGCAATTCGCAAGAAAATAGGATTTTTAAAAATTCCGTGGGAACTTGTATTTTCTGGAATAAAAACTGGTAACCGTCTCCAGAATGTATTTACGCTATTTTTGTAAGTATTATAAAATGTTGATTAAAAAATATGTAACTACATTTTTTGTATGCTTCGTTTTAGTGAAATCTATTTTCCAAACCGGAGGTTTTACGAAAATAGACATAAGCTGGTATTAAAGTCCCAAGACGCATTGCAGGCCTGCTAGCAAGAAATAAAAGATTTTGCAAACTCTGTGACTGCCCGGCCCCGTTTTTGACAGCTTCCATTAAAGCTTCTATCTCTAAATAATTGGATTTTGCTCTTGGCTTTTTAACGTGTGGCAACGAGTTTACTGGTCGTGTGGTTTTGATGGGTTTTGCTAGATCCATACTAATATTATAAATGCGAAAGTGTGTCTGTCTGTTTGTCTATCTGTCGGTTTGTCTGTCTGCTACCTTTTCACGGCCCAACAGTTTAACCGATTCTGACGGGTACAGAGTTAGCCTATGTCCCTGGGACGGACATAAGCTACTTTTTATCCCGGAAAATCTAAGAGTTCCCGCGGGATTCTTAAAGACTGATCCACTTAACCGATTTGTATGAAATTTGGTACCGAAGTAGCTTGCGTCCCTGTAATCGAAATAGGCAACTTTTTAATCCGGAAAATCAAACAGTTCCCACGGAATCTATAAAAATCTTAATCCACGCGGACGAAGTCGCGGGCATCCTCTAGTACGCTATATGTATAGCTAAAACAGCTGTTCAAAATAGCTTTTCGAATTTAAGCCTTGACCTTTTTGCTTTTTGCTTGCTTTGCTTTTGCATCTTTCAGTGCTGTAATGCTGCTATTCAATTATGGTTACAATTTATCAAAATTATATTGTTGAACAGAACTTTAACAAGAAAAAAGGTGATAATAGATTAAAACAAAGTTCTGTCTGCTACAAATGTTATACGAAGAGTTGACATGTTTTATTTGAGGTCTAAACATCCCACCTTTTATGTTTATGAAGTCGAGTTTCAAAAGGTTTTTTAAAAATACCTAATTCACTCTAGATGAATTGTGTAATATCTAAGCATTATTCGAATTATATTATATGACAATGTGTCATACCTGGTCATACCCAGTTTAAACTTTGAACAAATTGAATATTCTATTCTAATATTTCATTTCATTCCAAAGAAATAGTTACTCAACATCATCTCTTTGCCCAAAATACAGAATCCCTACATAGTACAAAACAAAGTCACTTCCCGCTGTCTGTCTCTATGGATGCTTAGATCTTTAAAACTACGCAACGGATTTCGATACGGTTTTTTTTAATACATAGATAGTGTTTCAAGGGGAATGTTTATATGAATAACACATGCATAATATATATAGTAGAGAAATACGATAATTTTAGAGTTTTCTGAAAATATTACAATAAAACTTAAAGCTAGCCTTATCTAATTACTATACAAATCATGCCCGCGTGGAATGGTGCCAAGAATACTGGCTGCACTTCCGCGTTGGACAGCCAGGCTGATCCGTTGCGCCAGTCCTTCTGTCACCCGATGAGGCTGTTAAACGCGGTGAAATGTCTCGTAAAATTTTTTTTGCACTAAGACTCCATAGCCCCAGGGTCTCCACGGCAAACGGAACAAAAATGTAACTCTCAATAAGAGAGGCACACTTGCGCCGCTTGCCGTTTTCAGCCATTTCTGCTGCGGCTCCCGGTCTTGATACTGTCTCCCTGATATGACACGGGGCCAATGTGTCAACGCACGTTGCGTCCCACATTAGCGCCCGTCCCCGTTCCCAGGGAACCAGCGTCAATCCATCAGGTCTCTTGCCATCATCCCGACTAATCCCTGCCGGCTCAATGAGCGCAGGAACGTCTATGGTGGCAAGAGGCCTTTTGATCGTGTCAATTCTAATGTGATATTGCACACATTTTTTTGCGTAATATAATCAGTATCAGCATTGCACCTAGTATAGTCGATAGTACAATATTATAATATCCCGAAGTAAGTTTTGAATTAAGCATAACGGACATTTGCTTGGAAGTCCTTATCGACTGTTTTCGTTTTGACGAGGGTTGCTTCCATGATGGTTTTTGTTTTGTTTATAAGTTATCATCTCGTTGTCAGTACATAAATGAAATGTTTTCAATAACAAAGGGGTAAGGGATGATGCCGTTTAATTTGATTCGCTGACGTCCACTGTTTTCAAAAATGCAAATGATTGATGTGAATTGTGATTGTGATTAGTAATATGTGACCATAATTGAAAACATTTCGCCGATGTCTAAAAAGATATCGTTGTCAATAAAGATTTATTAACCAACAACAGCTGGACATAAGTTTCTTGTAAGGACTTCCATACGCCACTCAACTCAAACGCTAATTCTCAGATTGAACTCAAACTAAGAACTCAAAGGTGAATTCTAAGAGTTTTTATTAAAGATTTTCTCTATAAACCTACCTATAAGCCTCTATCAAAGACTGGATTTCCAGGAATTTCAGCCGAGGGAAGCCGGGGTGGGCCAGCTAATAGGTAATAACAAAAACTAGGTAGGTATATGCAGACATAGTGACTAATGGGTCGCCATTTTTTGAAGCATCCTCGCATCAAATACCCCGTCCACATACTGCCCGTGTGGCATGGGAAGGAGCGATGAACGGGGTAGAGACGTAGTGTAGACGCGTTACTCGCATGTTCCTCGTTCTCGCCCATCGCTCCCTATTTTGACGGTAAGTATGCAATAGCCACAGTTTCGACGCCCATCGCGTTGCAAAGTCAAGCGACCTAGTGCGGCGGGCGAATAATTGCGCGAGTAGTGCAGTGTGTGGACGGGGGGAAAAGATGCGTAAATGCCGCACCAACATCTATGTAATTTGTGTTACATACTATTGTGCTATTCTATGACACACTACACAAGCGTACAACACGTTTTAAAATACACGGAAAATACAATTATTGTAATAAGAGCTTTGCCTAAATTGAGTTTTATGATATCTTTGGGTATATGAGTGTCTTACGTTCGAGGCACCATGCTGATGTTGGTCTTCCTGCTGGAGTGGAGTCGCCTTGATGTTGATAGAGAGAGGGAGCCGCGCTGCCCGTGAGCTGAACCACTCCGACACAGGAGGTACCTTGGACAGAAGTATTGAGTTCAAGTCATTTATATAATGTACCTACTTACAATATGTTAAATTGCTATTAAGAGGGCTCTCTCCGTCACTCGTTTCCACTCGTTTCATACAATCGTAGTCCCAATTTCATTTGAATATTAAGCAACCAAAGTCCATGAAATTTTGCAGACATATTCTAGAAACTAGTATCTATGTCTGTGGTTTTCCCGATTTCTGTTAAAATATTCGGTTTCAAAGTTACGCGGTCTTAAAAATTTACATACAAATCTTTGAGCCCCTGTAATTTTAAAACTACATATTTTTAGAAAAATCTAAAACACCACAGACACAGATATTAGTTTCTAGAATATGTCTGCAAAATTTCATGGACTTTGGTTGCTTAATATTCAAATGAAGTTGGAACTACGATTGTATGAAGCGAGTGGAAGCAAGTGACGGAGAGAGCCCTGTTAACGCTTGTCCGAGACGAAATGACGCATCTCACTGCCGCAATTTACGCACAGAAGCTTTAAAATTCGGAGGTAAATAAAATATAATTTTAAATGCCATTGTAATATATAATTAAAAATTAATGGAATGTCTATAATTTGCTTATTAATTTCTGATGCGCTTTGAGTTTGATGATTCGATATTAATAATCGCTCTTGAATGTTAGAGGAATATTAGATTGTATCTGGTCAGTTTATCCTGTTATAAACTTGACAGAACTCAGAAACCTGGTTAGGCTTATTCCATTACAAACTTGGCATCTAAAATTCTCAGAAAATCCTCAGACAGCATATTTGCCAATACTGCACAGATCACAGATTAGGTACAGCTCCCTTGACCTCAACGCATCTCAAAAGCATATTATTCGTATACGCTGCTTTGTTCTGTTCAGTCACCATAAAGTCAAAGTCAAACAATTAATTACGTAACTTAAAACTTAAGCTACGAGGGTTCCAAACGCGCCCAAAACGCGTTCCAAACATATGAGTATACATCCCTACTTATGTGGTAAATGAACTAAACTTGTAACAAAACCCCGAGGTTTCAGGCCATGAAATGACTAGGCATGTGATATGGGCGGTCGTAGCAGCGTCGTGGCAAAGAGTTTACAAGATTTTTAGAGCATCAGCTATTAGCTATGTGAACCATAATATAAAACATTTAATCAAAGTCAAAACTACTTATGGAAAAAGGTGTAAGTTACAACGGAATTTAGAGATTCTAAGAAGTTTTACCTAGTCATTAACTTAATTATAGCATGAAATGAAGCTCAGCGCTGTAAATAATTGCGTTCGCAACTTTTCACACATACTGTTTTGGCTGTTCGAAAACACGTCTAACTTTTCGATCCCTAATGAGGCATTATTAACAAGCCTTTCTTCAATATGTTAGGTATGTTATATGCGCCTTAGGTAAGTGCAAAATAATAATTACTGTCGTCAAACATAATTCAGTTCTATATTATAGCTTTGTAGACGTTTTGAAGTATTCAAAACACATCACAAGGGGGCAAGGACATCAAAATGTTCGTACCTACATTACGTTCCCTACTTAATAGGGGTCTCTCCGTCACTCGCTTCATTCAAACGTAGTTCCCATTTCATTTGAATATTAAGCAACCAAAGTCCATGAAATTTTGCAGACATATTCTAGAAACTAATATCTATGTCTGTGGTTTTCCAGATTTCTGTTAAAATATTCGGTTTCAAAGTTACGCGGTCTTAAAAATTTACATAAAAATTTTGAGCCCCTGTAATTTTAAAACTACATATTTTTAGAAAAATCTAAAACACCACAGACACAGATATCAGTCTCTAGAATATGTCTGCAAAGTTTCATGGACTTTGGTTGCTTAATATTCAAATGAAATTGGAACTACGATTGTATGAAGCGAGTGACGGAGAGAGCCCTGTTAATTAGTATCAAATTACCAAGAGGTATACGCGGTATTCTGCCGTTTCTCCAAATTCTTGAACCGTATTTACACGGCTCAAGAATAAATCTACGCTGAAGGCATGTTTTGGTCCACGCTCCGCTTCTTTCTTTGTTCGTTTTAGCAGAATATGAGACAAAGACACGAATAAACGAATTAAACCAAATAGACGTAATAGGTTATATACCATTTTAATTATTTTCAGTGTATTATTACTTAATTAATTACGTTATTAATAATGAATTCTGTGGAAGACATACGAGTAGATTATGTCTGTAGCTTTAGTACTTATTATATTTAACGTACCTACTTATAAGTATTTTTACCCACAATTTTGGAACCTTAGAACCAAATTGTGAACGAGCTTTGTAGGTTTACAAAAGGGTACCTCAAAACGAAAAAGGAACCCTTACAGGATTACATCGTTGTCCGTCTGTCCGTCTGTGTGACAGGACCTTTATTCTTCGAAACGCGTGGAGTTGCCAAATTGTAATTCGATAGCGCTGTATTTGTTTCTATTATTTGGAATAATGGAAAAAATGAATCCATTTTCCAATTGATTGGATAAAATGATACTTCATTTATAAAATTGACTTGATTGTTACCCGTAAATTTTCCTGTGTATTTTTCTAAGCATTCTTTATTCCAATGGGAGTAACACAATTTCCCGTGGTAAAAAGCAATCAAATCTCTGTATGCTTCGGTGCAGGGGTTTGCAATGTGGAATTAACAAACACGCTTTCATCTAAGACTGAATAGTTTTCACCTTAGACTGAGTAATGCTCTAGGACTAGGTAGTTGCTGCATATCTACTCATGTGGTTGCTGTTTCCTAAGTAAGGTTAAAAAATAAACAAATTTCGTCGGAGAAATGCGTAAGCAAAGCGAAATGCCCGGCGCTGTGGAATTTCTGGAATGTTTTTCATTCTTATCATGATTCATTGTCAGATGTAACAAGGTCGTATGGGCCGCACTATAGCGCCTCTTACGCATTTCAGCGAGAAGCTGTTTATTTACCTTTCCGTCAAGATAAGGAATGAAATTAAACAGCACTGAAACCCGACTACTACCCGCCAACTGCCGATAGATAGCGATAGATATAGTAAAATTGTTTTTCCCTCGCTCGGTGTATTTTAATGTTGTGCTAAATATTTATATTTATGATCTCATAATTTTTGCATCTTTTATTTGATATCCCTCTTGATAAAATAACACAAAAAAAATTGTGGAGACCCCCACTTTTTTGGATGTAACATCCGTCAGGTCAATTTTTTTCGTATAAAATGTTGTGTATGTCACCCGGAAATCGATTGACACCTCAATCATTAAAATCGGCTCAGTATTTTACTCGCTACGGTGGATCACACATTAGTACACACCTACATACATACATAGACTGCTAAAATCATAATCATTTCTTTTGGCTTTGCTGCAGTCGCGTAAAAACGGATTATAGTTATTAGCGAGTCAGTTTGGAACTACATATTGTAAGTGAAACTAACCTGTTGAAATGTTTCCTAAATATCCCGCTGGTGCAGTAGAGAGCGATGGGGTTGACGCAGCTGTTCAGGAAGGAGAAGCAAAAGCCGACGATGCGTAGCCCGTGCCACCATGAGTTGTAGTCTTCTTGGGCCGTTGGGCTACAACCAAAAAACTTTTTGAATTTGCTTTTGTATTTTTTATAAGAGGCATAGATGCTGAGAATAAAGATGGAACATTAATTGTTCAGGTTGTGCAACACACTAAAATTGGTGATATTCTAGCGCTTCTATTACTTTGAGCAAATGCTCTAATGGTGGAACCATAGGGGTAACTCATACTTAAAAGTAGGTATTGTACTGTACTTGTACAGTGATGTAAATAAATATTTATTTATTTTTTATTTTTATTCAATGATAATAATAACTATGGACCAGTTGCTCCGTAGATTAATTATTTAGTTATCTTTTTTTAAAAAAAAAAAAGAATATTAGCCATTTTTATCATGACTAACATTCCCCTTTCCACTCCAACTAAGCGTAAAGCTTGTGCTAGGAGTGGGTACGTCAATAGTGCAACGGGTGGGGTTTGGACAGCCAACCTTTCAGATTTCAGTCCGCTCCTATACTTAACCGTTGAGCTATTGAGGCTTTTAAACCTTGGCCCGACCTTGTTTGCGTGCGGGCTCAAGAAGATCACGCATTTGTTACATTGCATGCTTTGCTTACGGTGCATGACCGTTTTAAGACATTTGAAGTCGAATTTCATGCAACCATAATCAGAAACTGCAGGTTCGAAACTCAGGCTAGACCGCTGAATAAAACTTTAATTAGTGGCTTCGAATGAAACAAGAAAAGTTATTTAACTGAATATCAGAGCTTTATAAATTACTTTTTGAAAACAAACATGTTTCGAGTACACAAAATTCAACGCTACAGTTGCAGTTGTCATGTATTTGTGTGGTGAAATTAGATCTAGAATTTCTGCTAGCAACAGTTTTTTAAAATTAAAGTTACTATTACTCTGTAATCTGTATCATACAGACAGAAAATTCAAAATAGGTACTCTAACTTATTGTATGAGAGGCTCTGCATCAGTCAATTTCATTAATTATTATTATTAGTGATTGATGAATGATTGATGGAGACGTTTTTCATTCAAACATCAGCAACGCATTAGAGTAGATGATAGGCTATTCGTCAGTGATCACACCTATAATAATAATAATATCGTATGCCTGAAGTCAAATTCTGCAAGCAAAAGGCAACCTTTTCCGTCAGGGATGTGCTATACTAGACGTTGCTATGGATATGCAGTATGCACCAATAAATTTTATTGCTCCATATAGTTTAGCATTGTTGGAAACGGTTTGACGAAGCTATGTTTTCTATATGGAGAAATGCTTACTATACATGAGAGGTATTGACGAGAGCTACGGATACGCGAGTAGTATAAAGCCCCGTTCTTTCCCTACTGTCGATGTATCGCTTAGCTCAAGTTACGCATCTGCCTCACACAGCTTCCTCGCGGCGCATCTCCATAGCTCATCTTATTCGGTCCGCTACATCGCTTAGCATATTTAGCGGAAACGGTCACATAGTTACATAGCTTAGCTCACAAGCATAGCACATCTCTGGTGGAATTTGTCTGGTGGTACGCTTTTGCGTGCTTCTGCTATTGTTACCACTCTACCGGCAAAGCCGTGCCGCCAAGCGACCAAGCGTTCCGGTATTGTGCCGAGTAGAAACTGCTAAGGGGTAATGGGTTTAAAAAAACTGGAATACCCCTTCCAAATTAGCTCGCATTCATCTTAGACTGTGCATCATCACTTACCACCAGGTGAGATCGCAGTCAAGGACTAACGTGTAATGGAATAAAAAAGCAGCTTAAAGGTTTTCAACGTACCAGTAATAGAACCACATCATGAAGACATGCGAGGGCAGGAAGCAAGCAGCGAACACTAGGACGAAGGCAAGCACCGTTAACGCAACTTTCCTTCTAGCCCGCATCTGAAACAAAACGCGGCTTAAACTCTCCTTAATTTTCAAATTTTTTTGTAAACTTATTACCTACTAGGAATGAAGGTAAATAACAATCTAGATGATCGATATAATTAACATAGATTCGAGACTTCGATTATTCATGATGTTTGATTTTCTCTAGGTTTCAAAGTTAAACTAAACTTGAGGCTAAACTAAAGTTTCTAAGCTCAGGAAGTAGGTAAGTTATGGAAACCACAACTGCATAGTACATAATATTATCTTTTACTAAGATATAAATAGACAACAGTGCCAATAGCAGCTCTGAATTCGCTGAGTAGAGGAATAATTGCACGTGTAAGATTATTTTTTAAAATTGATTTGAATTGTCGAAAAGAATATAAAATTATTAATTTATATACTGAAGGTAGTTTAACAAAGTTGACATGTCACTCATTCGATGTCATACGATCTATTGCTAGGAGACTACCTCGAGTGAATTTGTATAAGGTCTTTATTTTAGTCTCCCTCTGAGATTCGTTTATTGCATATTTTCGCTGTTTGGATCGTGAACTGGATAATTAGATATTGTGATAGCAATCACGCTCTAATTAAATTACTTACTTTGCCACTAGTTTTCTTTATATTGAAACTCTCGGATAACCTTTACGCGTTGAACCTGTGTTCTTGCGTAGGTTTTGGAAGGACATTCCAATAATTCGTTGAAATGATTTAAATAATACTTGCTTTTCTGAGTGTCGCGTACACATGGTAGAACCATGGTACGCGCATAGGCCCCACTTGGGAAGGTAATTGAGTCCCCATACCTGTCTTTGTGTCCCCTGCATCTCGCCCGGCATGTTCTGGGTACTCAGCACTAGGTGTCGTGCCATCAGCACGTAGAACAGTGCGATGACAGCCAGGGGCAGCGAGTAGTAGAGTAGGAAGCGTATCAGAACCATGGTACGTGCGTACGACTCCCCCCATTCTGGAGGGTAAGGGTAGCATACGTGAAACTGTGGAAAGAAAATGTATATTAAAGTTTGACCATATTTCATTTTTAAGCGCCGAGTTTCATGGTGGTTTTTCTCGGTAGCAAAGGCATTCCGAACCAGATGCTTGGTTGATGCTTTTGATGATTCAAAAGTACTCGTGGAAGCCTAATTGAATAAAAAATATTTTTATTTTATTTTTATTTTAAGGGACCGAGCCTACAGTTTCAACCCATGTCATAAAAGCGAAAGTGTATTTTGTTTGTTGGTCTGTCCTTTAATCACACAGCAACGTAGCAACTAGCAATGGATCAACTAAATTTTTGCATGAAAAGCAGCATAAGCTCCTTTTTATCCCGGATGATCAAAAAGTTCCTACGGGATTTTTATAAACCTAAATCCAGTCAACGAAGACGCTGGCATCAGCTAGTAAGCCATAAAATGTTTCTCCATCTATATTCTACAACTATAAAGTGGGAAACGTGCCTACAGCTCAAACCTCAAAAGGTTTAAAAACTTGACATTTTGAGTTCTCTCTATAACGTAGAAAAAGAAAAGATTTTCAATAATTCCACAAGAGCGAAACCGGGGAAGTTCAACTAGTATTTCATAATGTGGTACAAGTTGTAAAGTTCTTGGACCTATTTTGGTCAGATTTTGCCTCCGAACTGCCGAAGTTTCGTTTTAATCGGTCTAAAGGATCTATATTGACTTTGCAACTTACTCGCGTTTACATACCTAATAAGCATATTCAAAGTAAAATGTACTGTTAGATAATATTGAAAATAAAACAATCTTTAATGAAACCTTTGCTAAGTATCTAAAGAGATCTAATTGCTGTTAAGTTACTTGAAAGCGTGAAGCTATTACGGTAAGTATTAAAATAATTTTGAAAAATTAAATTGTAAGAAATAATTTCTTAAAATAAAATTTCTATGAAGTTCCCTCTCGAGTATTTTTAACTTCGAGATACTAAGGTGAGGTCACATTACACGATAAAACCCGCAAGACCCATAGCCAAGAGCCGTAGTTGAAGGCTGCAAGATGCAACTGTGATTATGAGTGGTTAAGACATAGGTAAGCCTCTTGTTCATGGGTTGAGGATTCGATCCCGGGCAAACACTTCTAACCGTCTTCTTCACCGTTTCTTCACCGTTAATGCCTGCATAAATTTGCATGCCTGAGAGTTCTCCATGTTCTCGAAGGTGTGTGAAGTCTGCTAATCCGCACTTGACCAGCGTGGACTATGGCCAAACCCTTCACAAGTACTACTTCTGCGGTGGCTTTGAATCGTACAGTTGCAGTCAAAGTTAGTCCAATATGCAAAACTAAATAAGCCACCCTTCCTAACTTGATGGAATTAATGAAAATTCGTTGCAATGGAATTTCCAAAAATCCAGAAAAAGGGAATTTTTATTTTACTTTGACGGAAAGAAAAATATCAATTTTCATGGAACTTCCATTTGAAATAATATGATGGTTTTGTATACAAATTTTCGTACCCTATTTAATTCCTTTGGGCTCTCTAAGAAAGAATTTTCGGAATTCCAATATACATACCAAAAATCCTTTCTTAGCGATCCTACATAAGTTGAGAAAAATTGAAATGTAGAAAGTATTTTACGAAAGTAATATTCCTTTAAAGTTGTCTTTGGAGTCTTTTTTACTTGAAGATACTAGATTTAATGGTGATCGCATACTTTGTGAGGACCCGCAAGACTTCAGCAAGCGCAGTAGGTGCTTTTACACGACACGACGCGACTGCTCAAAAAAGAAGTATAATATTTTCTGGATCCATGTTTGTGATTTCTTTATTCCACCTTAACTTCTAAATGCCTAAAATAAATCGAGAAAAATTATCACACTATCACACTTCACACTAATATTATAAAGGCGAAAGTTTGTATGTGTGTGTGTGTGTGTGTGTGTGTGTGTGTGTGTGTGTGTGTGTGTGTGTGTGTGTGTGTGTGTGTGTGTTTGTTACTCCTTCACGCAAAAACTACTGGACGGATTGGGCTGAAATTTAGAATGGAGATAGATTATACCCTGGATTAGCACATAGGCTACTTTTTATCCCGGAAAATCAAAGAGTTCCCACGGGATTTTAAAAAACCTACATCCACGCGAACGAAGTCGTGGGCATCAGCTAGTAATAATTAAATGCTGACAAGAAAAAATTTCACGAAATAAAATTGCTACGAAAAGTTTCCTATCGAGTCTTTTCAACTTGAAGATACCGACTTAATTGCTATTGTTATTGGACGCGGAAGCTGCGAAAAAGTATTCTGGGTAATTAAGGATTAAGATTAATGAGAGAAAAGGACCTAATAATGGTAGTCACGCTGAAGTTAAGATAAGCTATTTTCAGCAATCAGGCCAAGTTTTCATTGAAAATGTTCCAATAAAACTTTATGCTAACTTAATCTATGTTTTATTGTATTAATTACCTACTGTATAATTCATGCCCGCGTGGAATGGTGTCAAGAATATTGATTGCATTATCGTTCTGAACAGCCAGGATGATATTTTGAGCGAAAACGAGCCAACTCTCTTCACCCCACTGCGGTACTTAAAGGCAAAAGGAAGGGTTATGATTTTAGCATGTGTGTATGTGGTTGTATGTATGTATAGACATTTGTGTGTGAGGGTGTATGTATTAGTTTATTTATATATTTTCATGGTAGCACCTAAATTACTGAGCCGATTTTGACAAATGAGATGTTATTAAATTCGTTATTATCTATAGTCCATAGGACACAGGCATATGAAAAAAATCAAATTGGTCCGCCATTTAACATACCTATCTCCTACATAAATAATAATAAATATAGCTTCAGCAATACCTTCAATATTAATATTAGCTCTGTGCAAACTTTAACCTTAGGAATACGCTTTTTAATAAGTAATAAAGATTTGTTTGCTAAAGTGTCGTTTGAACTTATAGTAATAACCTTTATTAGGTCGGTTGACCACTGAGGCAGAGATTTCAAATCTCATTTCTAGAACTTTGGACTTTCAAGTCTCAATTGTACAATATAATAGCATAATAACTAGAGGAGGCTTTATACCAATACAATAGAAGCGTCTTTTCTTTATTTTTAGCCGTTTTCAGTACAAGATAAAATTATTAAACAACATTAAAACCCGCCTTCTACCTGAAAACTGCCAATAGATAGCGCTAGTTGTATATAACAAAATTATTTTTCTGTCACCGTTGTACATATTTAACCCCCGACCCAAAAAGAGGGGTGTTATAAGTTTGACGTGTGTATCTGTCTGTGGCATCGTAGCTCCTAAACCAATGAACCGATTTTAATTTAGTTTTTTTTTTGTTTGAAAGGTGGATTGATCGAGATGTTCTTAGCTATAATCCAAGAAAATCGGTTCAGCCGTTTGAAAGTTATCAGCTCTTTTCTAGTTACTGTAACCTTCACTTGTCGGGGGTGTTAGGTATAAATTATTAATTTACACTTGTATTACTAGTATCGAGGTCTCTTATCATTATTTTTAAGACTAATTGCGAAGTTGTAAAACGCGTAACAAGACAATTTGTTATTAAACTTTGAACCATTTGCATGATATTCATATTTTTAACCCCCGACCCAAAAAAGAGGGGCGTTATAAGTTTGACGTGTGTATCTGTGTATCGGTATATCTATGTATGTGTCTGTGGCATCGTAGCTCCAAAACTAATGAACCGATTTTAATTTAGTTTTGTTTGTTTGACAGGTGGCTTGATCGAGAGTGTTCTTAGCTATATTCCAAGAAAATCGGTTCAGTCGTTTCAAAGTTATCAGTTCTTTTCTAGTTGCTGTAACCTTCACTTGTCGGGGGTCTTATAAATTTTTAATTTACACTTGTTAAAATAAGAATTTTCTCCTCTTTCATTTTCCATTCCACTCTATGCGATAGTAATTCACTCTGACGATAGCAAAAAAAAACCATTCACTTTTTTGCATATTACATCCGCCATATCGATTTTATTCATATAAATTGTAGCCTATGTCATCTTATATCTAATAACGAATCGATTGACACATAGTTAATCAAAATCGGTTCAGTAGTTTTGGCGCTACGATGGAATACACATAGATATAAACATACATACGAACATCCTGGCTTTAAAACCTTCGCCAGTGGTTTACATGGCGTACATGAGTACAAGATCACTGTTTAGAGCAGCG
Organism: Maniola jurtina; assembly: GCF_905333055.1. Classification (NCBI taxonomy): domain Eukaryota; kingdom Metazoa; phylum Arthropoda; class Insecta; order Lepidoptera; family Nymphalidae; genus Maniola; species Maniola jurtina. Next base: position 2,655,465 of record NC_060045.1, read on the forward strand.
GTGAACAAAATCCAGTTAGCCAATTGCCAACCACCGATAGGAGATGGCACTAGAAGAAGAAGAAGAAGAAACATAGATACATACATACCTACAAAGACTGCTAAAATCATAACCTGTTTGGCTTTGCTGTAGTCGGGTGAAAAGAGGTGGTTCTGGTCTAAAATAAGAAAGTAGGTAGGTACTCTAATTCTTTCTTATTTTATTTTTATAGGTCTGTATTGTGAAAGCAAACCTCCTACAATGGAAAAGCTTTTATTCAAAACAAAATAGTAGCAAAGTATCTTTACTTCATTTTTAAAAGGCTTCAAAGAGAGGTTCTCAACTCTCGTATTTTTAGGGTTCCGTACCTCAAAAGGAATAACGGAACCCTTATAGGATCACTTGGTTGTCTGTCTGTCCGTTTGTCGTTCGTGTCTGCCAAGAAAACCTATAGGGTACTTCCCGTTGACCTAGAATCATATTTGGCAGGTAAGTAGATCTTATAGCACAAGTTACGGAAAAAATCCGATAACCGTGAATTTGTAGTTACAACACAAAAAAAAAGTGTTATAACAAATAATTTAGAATTTTCAATTTTCAAAGTATAGTAACTATACCAAGTGGGGTATCATATGAAAGGGTTCTTTACCGAAAACAGATTTTCATTAATTTTTAAGCATAATAGTTTTTGATTTATAGTGCAAAATGACGAAAAAAATACCCGAGGCCGGAACCCTCGGGTCGATTCGCGAGTCTAACTTGTCGCATTGGCTGCTTTTTTCAAGGAGAAAGGTGAAATTAAGAACGTTTCAGGAATTATAAAGGTATCATACTACCTACTTACCTATTTAATAGAGATGTAACTTTCTGGAATACTATTGTCTCGTCTCGTTATTATCTTAAGACCTACCAAGTCGAGTCGCTTTGATATCTATTAATTAATTTCAAAGGCAAATATATCTCAAAGAGATTTTAAATTGTTCATTAGTCCTGGACAAATGAAGGGTTCGAAATTCCCCTAGCGAGAAGATTAAATAGTTCCGTCAAGTAAACTAAGGAAACGAGGCAGGATAAGGTGTGACGCACACCAACAGAGTGGAATGGAGCAACTCCACTGAGTAAGTGTTCGTTGGGAAAGCGACAAGCTATAATTATTTTCTTTAAATAATTTAATCATTTTTTTTTTTAGTAGATGCGTACCGAAATCATGATCATTTTCGAAAAGTATTTAAGTACATACAGGCCCATTTCTAATTTTTAATTCTAGTGCTTTTAATTTTGTTTTTATTTATTAGTGGATCGAAAATTTTCAGTTACATATTTATTTAATTTAAAAAAAATGGTCCGTATTGTAATAAGGTGGAAAAATCCATACTAATATTATAAATGCGAAAGTGTGTCTGTCTGTCTGTCTGTCTGTCTATCTGTCTGCTACCTTTTCACGGCCAAACAGTTTAACCGATTCAGACGTGGTACAGGGTTAGCATATATTCCGGTTACGGACATAGGCTACTTTTTATCCCGCAAAATCAAAGAGTTCCCACGGGATTCCTAAAAACCCATCCGCTTAACCGATTTGTCTGAAATTTGGTACCGACGTGACTTGCGTCCCCGTAATTGACATAGGCAACTTTTTATCCCGGAAAATCAAACAGTTCCATTTTTAAAAACCTAAATCCACACGGACGAAGTCGCGGGCATCCTCTAGTTATAAATAAGTCTAATACCTACCTAAGATTCGTTCGGCGTAATTTTGATTCATTGTTAGGTAGTCGTAGTTCAGAAGTCAGAACCTATAAGTACCTACCATAACAGATCTCGAAAAATTCTAAAGTTCCAAAGGATTTTAAACTTCAGGAAACTTTAAAGGTGATTCATTCAAAACTCCAAAGGATGCTTTAAAGATAAGCCCCAACAGAACCTATAGCACTTATCCTAACTGGATATACCTGATTATACTACAACATTTCAAATCTTCAAGTAAGGTTTTATTGAAAGGAGGGACAAGATAAATATCCCCCCGGGAAAAGACGAACAAAATCCATTTGACAAGGGATTTTCGAGTGAAACTTATAAACCGCTTTTTTCAAAAGAAAGTGGACGGGAAGGGATATATTTTATGTCACTGTAAGCTTAAATATAACGTCCAAGCATCGATATTTATGTTTTCTTTACAATGACATTTTCTCTTGTCCTACTAAGTTATGGCCAAACGAAATTGATCTTGAATAAAAATGATGATTTTTCATGAAATTGTAACGTCTTTCAAAAATTATGTTTAAAGCATACCTACAATTTTTTGGATGTAGATATATCTATAAATACGAGTAGTAGCTGAAAATTTGCTTAAAATACTTTTAATGTGGGCAGGAACATAAATCTTTTAGTGTTTCTATAAGTAGGTGCCATGCGATCGCGTCAGCAAAGCAAAGCAAATGAAAACCGTCGCATCGTTGTCGCTTACTTCAAATGCCCTTTATACTCATTTCTCGTATAAGGTAGACTTCAAGCTACGCGACCGCTACACGCGACGGCGATACGCGATTTTCAGGACATTGGGAGATATCAAACGACTCAAAACACTGTCTGCATATGTTACTTCATTTGCGTACAGTTGACACATAGAGCTAAAATGGTGAGTGAGTTCTGAAAATGTACGCACTATAATATTTCTATTTTTAAATCAAGAAAATAAAATAACATGCACATAATATGTGTCGTTTGACGTCTCCCATGTCCCAAAAGTCGCGTATCGCCGTTCGGGCGTAGCTTGATGTCTACCTTATGTGATTCTATTTAGGTACACATACTCCTTGATTTGAATATTCATATTATTGTGACGTTCAGATTCATCTCTAACATCGTAGTATTCCGCTAATTTTGCAAATTTTGACAAGAAAATTTCGCTATTTTCGACTGAGTGGCCACTATATAGGGACACACCACACATAACGCATTTGAAATAAACGTTGGGTCCAATATTATGGGTCCAATGATTCCCCTGTGAGAAGATTAAATAATACCGTAAGTTCAAACGACCGTTGCGGCCTGCGGGTAATAGGGTTAGAGTTGTGACCCAACAGGTCAACTCTCATGATCACATAATATATTGTCTGCTTTTGCATGGCTTTTCAGCAAAGTTTTATTTATCCGTTGATTGATGCATTAGTAACATCCTTATTTGACAGATTAATTATATGGCACCAGTAGAATCCTGCATCGCGCTTCATTTTGATACCTATTGAGAGCATAAAATATAGTCCTCATAGATTTGTTCATTGACGTTCTTATTATTATTTGTATAGATTAGTTGGCAAAAGTTAGGTACAGCTTTAAATCTATGGCACTAACTATTTGGTACTTTAAAACACCTCGATATAAAGATGTTGGCCTTAAAACAGCTGTTCTGTTTGGCAGCCATCTTTGAGAAATACATCTGAATTAATCTAAAGTTTTATTTTTGAAGGCGGATAAGTACTTAGGTACGTACGGTACTGCTATCCCGGTAAAACAAAGGGTTCCTATGGGACATTAAACAGCTCAATCCAACACGAAGTTGTGGGCAAGAGTAATTTGATAGGTGTGTTAATGTCAAATAGAAAATAGTAGAATGGCAGAAGTTATTTGAGTTGCGGGCGAGCGGAACGAGCATTTTGCGACTCCCAAGGGTTTTGAAACTCGATATTTTATGACGCTTATAAACCAACTGCAGTATAACACAAACTATTGGTGCTCGTACATAAAAATAGCACTTTTCCACTACAAAGTTTAGCCTTTGTGACACGGTTAGATTAAAGATCTGTCCAGATAAACTGTTGCAGAACAATAACGCTCGGTGCCTTTTACAGGCATGTGGGCGTGACAGTTTAATTCGATGCATGCGAGAAATAACAGGATCTGTTACACAGTAGAAAAGAAGTGTGCGCCGAGCTTTATAACAATCTGAAAATAAGTAGAGTACACGTCACGTGCTCTACTCATTTTCAGATTGAACTCGTTTCCTTTCCATCAAGACAAAGAAAGATTCAGATTGTATGATGCAAAAGGCCGGGGCACCTTTCGAACAACAATAATAATTCATGATCATCGTTTTAATCCATCGCTGGTCCTCTGCTAAGCAACGTTAACCGATAGGTAGATGCCCACTGCTGGATATACCTACGAGTAGGTTTCTTGTAGATTCAATTCAATTCAAAATATTTTTATTCAGTTAAACTTTTACAAGTGCTTTTGAATCGTCAAAATACTCCACTAAACTACCACTGGCTCGGAATGCCGTTCCTACCGAGAAGAACCAGCAAGAAACTCGGCGGTTGCTCTTTTCAAGTATTCAATTTACAATAATATGCCACACAAGTAGAGACTTTCGCATGCCACGGTCTTGCACTATTTGTAGTTGTTTGCCGATATACTAGACGCTAATGTAGTAGTAGAATAATATATTGATTAGAATACTTCTGAAGAGAAACGTTACTAACCTGTGTAGTAGGGTTGACGACAAATGCTCGCAAGTAGGAACCGATGTAGGCAGGCGTGGCGAGGACACCAGCTAGCAACCAGATGCCGATGGCTGTTGCGACGGTCAGACGAGTGGCACGCTTGCTTCCACCTGGGAACAAACATTGCAATATTAGAGAAAGCTCGGTTACTTGAATGAAATAAGTGACCATTTTAGGCACAGTTCACTACAGTTAAACGTCGACGCTTCGACGTCACTGGCAAGTCTCAAATGTTAGTACATATTTTGATGCTAGGTAATCCAAATGTAGCCGTATTTTTCTATGATTTCATGTCTCCATATTTGACTTATCGTCGATTCAGGCTTTATCTGAGAGTTTCATTACTCTAGGTCCCCGTTTTTGACCTATTGTTTCGACGCACGTCGAAGCAGTATGTCACTATGTACGCACTACATTTGTGTATGTATGCACTGAGCTCAAGATTTCAAATAACAATGGACCAAACTACACAATTTTCAACATCGTGGAGGTTTTACATATTAAATTTTTGCTTATGGAATCGATTTGCTTCCTCTTTTGTAGTGCGCACCGCTAGAAGATGGAATACCTTTAAGGCTTTACGGGTTCCATTTTCTCCACCAACTTTAGTAGGTACCTTCTAAAGAAGAGTAAATAGGCACCACCGTATTGGCACCCACGCTCCATCTTAGCCTGCATCAACATTTGCTATTTGGTGTTGTAGTTAAGCGTATCTAATTATAAATTTCACAACTGGTGATATTAAAGGGTTTAATTCCAAAAGCTTTAGGTCCAGTGTAATCTCACGTTTAACTCGTAAGCCACACCTCGTTTTTGTAATAAGATACTCATTAGTTGGTTATTAGTTAGGTACATAGCGAGTAGTCGCAAGCTACTAATTAACACAGTATGTAAATTGACAAATAGGACACAGGAATTATAGCTTCTGATTGCTTCCTCAAACTAATTTGGTGATCCATTAACGCATGAATCTACTAACTTCCTGTTAATATAGCCATAATGCTGCAAGGGTTAAAATTAACTTAGATTACACGTGTAAGGGATGTCTGCCCGCTAGCTTGTCACATTTGACAAAAAATACGAAGATAGCTTGCCTTTCAGGGAAGGACCAAGGCTACTTTTTATCCAGAAAAAATTATGAGTTCCCACTTGATTAAAAAAAAACCTAGATCCACGTGGACGAAGTTGGGGTATCTAGCATTATTATAGTTAAATAGAAAGTTTATTTAACTTATTGCGGCCCATCCGATTGACTGATTTTGACGAAATTTGGTGCACATTATAGCTAATTGCAGCGACGAACATACGTAATTTTTTATCACGGAAAATCAAAGAATTCCCATGAGAGTTTTAAAAAACTAAATCCGCGGCCGAGGTCATCTAGTAGGTACCTACTTACCTACCTACTATACAAATATGTAGTTGTACATTGGTTCTAAGCTACATAATTTGTCAAGTTAGGACAAAGATATAGTTGCACAAAAACACTGGCGCATTGAACCTTTAGCATTTACACGAAATGAGTTCGTTACTCAAAGTTGATTGTCCTAACCATTATAAATAGACCCCTTATTTGTAACACCAGTAATGTCTTGCGAGGCCTAATGGTATAATTTATAATGGTTTCTAATTAATTCTCGAGAACGAATCTTTCCAATTAGTACCATAATCTGGGAAGTTCTCAATTCGTCTTTTTAATGATTTAAATTCTGATTACTTATTCATCTAATTATAAAGTTCTGAGTCCGTTTATCAAATAACTTTTGCCCCCGACTTTCATCTTGGGAAATTTTGATCAGCCTACAGCCCAAGAAGTATCATTGGTTTCATCAACAAAGCCGTGAGAGTATGTCGCGCTGATGTATTTTATTTTCTAGTTTTTGTCAAAAAGTGTCTGTAAATATATCCTTCTAACTTTAGGCGATTTATCATCATTATATTCCTCACAACTGACTGACTGACGTTTTAGGGTAGGAAAAGGTTTAGACCATAGTCCTCCTGACTGGTCAAGTGCGGATTGGCAGACTTCACGCACCTTTGAGAATATTATAGTGAACCTCAGGCATGCAAGTTTCCACAGTCATGAAACACCATGACTGTGGAAACTTTCCTTCTAACTAATTAACTAAGGAAAACATTGCTTCACCATTAAAGCAAGTTATATTTTATAACTTAAAATGAACATAACTCCGCAAAGTTAAAGTTACTTGCATACGGTCGAATCTAAGACCTCCCAAGAAATCTTAACCATTAGTTATCACCGCTTCTGTCAAAGCACATAATAGAAGATAATAGAAGATTAATTTCAACGAAAACTTATAAGTAAAGTCAAAATGACTTGACACTGAAATCACATTTAATCCCAGGAGTACTATTAAAACAATCATTTGCATAATGTTAAAGTTTAGGTACAGGGGTTTGATTTATGTGAAGACTCGTTGAAGACTTGAATACGAATAGAAGGCAGTTTCTTAGGGAGAAGCGAGAAGGTCCCTAGAGTTTATTAGGACCGAGCCATATGACTAATGAAAAGAGTAGTCTATAAAGACCTGTAAAGTGTGCAGTGTAAGTGTAAACTACTTTAATTAAATAACTATTAGATTATTGATTGAGTGCAAAATCAGAATACACATAATATTGTAGGTTCCATTGTCATGTTATTTAATGGTTAAAAACTTGAATGTTCGTTATTTCTTAGACGGTAGTATTTTTCCCAAAAATCATCTAAGAAACCTCATAATGATTTTATAAAACGCCTATTTAACAAGTTGTTACTAAGGACGCAAATTGAAATTTTGCCAAAAACCCTTTCTTAGCGGATGTCTACACCATAATTATAGGCTATCTTGCCAAATTTCAGTACGATCCGTCCAATAGTTTGAGCTGTGCGTTGATAGATCATCTAGTCAGCCTTTTATATATTTAGAAGATTCCTTCTATGTTTAGATTCTTATAATTATACTTGACTCCTAAGCTATATACTGAAAGGAACGCTTAAGGACACTGATCGTCATCAATTCGCAGATTTGCGTCATCAAACTGTATAAAAATTTCTATTATCGGAGTCTAATTTAGATTCAAATCACGAATGATTTTCTGATCAGGAAATCCATTTCAGGAACTTTACGATCTTTGTTTCCTGTTGCACCTTCTTACGAGTCGGATTAGAGATAAGCCTGAATTCAATCGGAAAACTTTTGTCTTTTAAAAAAAAATTGCCCTGTCTTCGACGTGTTTTACATTTCCGTGAAGACTCGCACATGAAGGATTCCGTACATTTATTCATTAATTTATCTATATACAAATAAATAAAATTGAAGTGTTTGTCTGTAATAATAATGTAAAGAAGAAGAATTCAAAAGAACTTGTAAAAGTCTAATTGAATAAAATATTTTGAATTTGAAATTTCGCAATAACTACCTTATATTAAGCTCATACGGTTATTTGAACGATACCATAACTGAATCACACGTTTTTAAAAATTTTTGTCTGTCTGTCTGTTTGAACGGGCTAATCTTCGGAACGGCTGAACCGATTTTGACGGGACTTTCACAGACAAGTAAAGGATTCATCAGGGTGTAACATAGGCTACTTTTTTAACCGACTTTCAAAAAAGGATCGTGTTTTTTTAATTGACATTTTGTTTCATTGTTATAGCGGAAGTAGAAATAAACAATCGGTATCGGTTGATAATGACAATGATAATGATGAAACCCTAATATCCGTTTGATATCGATATTATTTTCATTACAGTTGAAATTATTAAATTCACTAGGGAATTGTAAGTTAACTTTTCTATTTTCTTTTCCGTCTTGTTTGCACTGCGCGTATAGCTTGACTTCGGTGTTGATCCAAGAGATTTATTTGTCTTACCAACTCGTTGGACAAGTGAAGCTTTTCGCTGTGGACAACATTCCTACAATTCCTGTTGTTTAACTTTCCTTGTTACTTTTTACTCGAGAATGATTTGTAGGTATCATGTACATAAATATATTTTATTTATCATGGAACCGCCCACAGAATCACACACTTAAATTGCACAATATGTTAATCCCTTATGTTCTAAAGATCTCAAGTAACTCCATTTACGGCAGTGCATTGAAAAAACAAAACAAAAGTCGTACAGTAAAATATTATAAGTACCCAACCTAAAGAACATGAAAAATATACCTAAGCTATTATAAATAAAAATATATTATAATAATTATGAACTGCTATTAAAGTAAATAGAAATAATGTAACAATATGGTAACACTATAATGAATTGAATGATATAAAATGAAATGAAAATTATTTACTACTACCCGATGCCCGCGACTTCGCCCGCGCGGATTTAGGTTTTTCGAAATCCCGTGGGAACTCTTTGATTTTCCGGGATAAAAAGTAGCTTATGTGCTAATCCAGGATATTATCTATCTCCATTCCAAATTTCAGCCAAATCCGTCCAGTAGTTTTTGCGTGAAGGAGTAACAAACATACACACACACACACACACACACACACATACAAACTTTCGCCTTTATAATATTAGTGTGATTTCCATCCGTAAAAAACAAGGTATATATATCCTAATATAAGTCTACTTCTACTACTTACTAGTAATACATAGGTCTATTCACTGAAAATGTTTAAGTACCTACTACTCAGGCAATCCCTGAATGGTTGGTAAAATGTGACGTCATGCCATTTTCAAAGCTTCCAACTCCAATGCCAAAGAATGCTTTTAATAAGTAAATTATTCTTATTCTTTTCCCTATTTTTATTCCAATATAAGATCGTGAAAATTTATGTTTAACCAAACCAAACGTAGAATACTTTTTATTCCGGAAAATTAAAGAGTCTCCACGGCATTATTAATGATCTAAATACGTCATGCAGACGAAGTCGTCAGCTAATAAAAATATTTACTATTGCAATATCCTGATAATGTTTAAAGAAAATTCAGTTTAAGTTTTCTTTCCATTACGAGTTTTTCAGTCTTCAAGGAAAGCTCCTCGAATGCCGGCGCCTCTCTCATTAACTTTATGATATAAAAACAAAGTTCAATTGCCACGACAAATAGAAGCGACTCGTTAAACGGCCATCTTAATTAAACGAGCTGATACTTTAACGTATCGGCGCATAAAAAGTGTAGTAAAATTAAATGAGCTGTTAAAATCAATTACTTAGGTGACGCATTCCGGTGCTTTCTTCGTACAAACGTAGGTGGGTGATCACTACATGATTTGATATTATATGCCCAAAACTAAGTATCATATCGATTCGTCTCGTCATTATCTAGGTTTATTGATATACTAGGGGATGCCCGCGGCTTCGCCCGCGTGGATTGCGATTTTTTTAATCCCGTAGGAACTCTTTGATTTTTCGGGATAAAAAGTAGCCTATGTCCCGGGATGTATACCAAGTCTGTACCTTTCATTAACATCGGTTCAGCGGTTGGGCCATGAAAACGGAGCAGACAGACAGACGGACAGACACACTTTCGCATTTACAATATTAGTATGGATAAAACATTGAAAAAATATTGATTTCAAAGTTATGAGCCTTGAAAGATTCCTATTTTAATATTAAAATGGCAACTTTGTGCGTAAATATATAAGATTAGGAGGATTATGATAATTATAAAACAATTTAACTTTAGACATCGGCAAATCTTTATATCGGGGATCTCTTTCTCCACAAAATGTTAGGTGAAATACCAAACAGATTACCGACGTGCGCCGGCAATTTCGGTCGAGCGTACAGCGTCCCCTTAAGTGTTGTAGAGACTCAAAAGCGACAAAAAGCCACCCGTAGCACTATTTTTGTAACCCGTAGCACTAGTTTCGTACCCGGTTATAATTAATTCTAAACAAAAACATTTCATATGAGTATAAGCCGAATCCCCTATCAAAAAGTTTCAGCCATCAAAAGTACCTACTTGTATCAAAAACTACGACGAAGTTCTTTGCTAGGCTCAAAAATATCTTATATCGTACTTTCATGAAGAAAGCAGAAGTTATCATTAAAATCTCATATAGTAAACTTTCATTTACTTTAGCCCCGCGATATCTTACTTATCTTAACTGAACACTTACTCTTGTTGTAGAGAGGTCAGATCTTTAAAACTACTTGAGAGCTTAAGACAACAATCTTTTGATTAAACCTTTGAGAGATATAAAGCTTTAAACTTGCCCGAAGCTTAGGTCGATACCTAAGTTTTTGTTTTATTAAAAATCGATCAAGTGCGAGCCGAACTCATAGTTCACACACGAATGGTTCCGTACTATGGTACAAAAATCCAGCTAAGTGCGAGTCAGACTCGCGCACTGAGGGTTCCGTACTCGGGTATTTTTTCCAACATTTTGCACGATAAATCAACAACTATTATACATAAAAATAAATAAAAATCTTTTTAGAATGTACAGGTAAAGCCCTTTCATATGATACCCCACTTGATATACTCGTAGTTATCTAACTTTGAAAATTGGAACACATTTTAATATTTTTTTTAATGATGTAACCACGAATTCACGGTTTTCAGATTTATTCCTGTACTTGTGCTATAAGACCTACGTACCAAATTTCATGATTCTAGGTCAACGGGAAGTAATAGGTTTCTTGACAGACACGACGGACGGACAGACAGACAGACAGTACGGAACCCTAAAAAATAAGCCTTTTTTATTTTAAATTCATACCTATATTATATTATTCTTTTATCTTTTTGTTGATCAAACACACTACAACCCTCCTTTGGGTTTCGCCGCAGTCAGGTAAAAATACTAGGTGAGTAACAATAAAAATGTTGGACGCCATAACAAAACCATTTTTAACAATAGGACGCTCTTTGATTTTTATGAAAGACCTCTACGAAGCTTATATTCAAGCGGCGACCGTAAAGATATCTCATATTGGTTTCCATAATCCCCAGAGCTATAATTCTACCAAGACAAATTCGTAGGTCCGAATAAACTGGGTGGAAAAGGTACCTATATTTTCCTGCTCCATTATGTATTTGAACGATAGCACACGAATTTCACGTACATCCTAACCCTGCTTTAGACGTCTGCTATCTATTTTAAGACCGTACCAAGCTTATAAGACTTAGTGAGGATTTGTATGAAAGGTCGATAATAGGGATAGGTCTTTCATTCAAGACTGTACAGTTTTTGTGGACAGACTATCTTTCTGGATCGTGCAGTGGGATCATGTGCTTTAGATGTCTTGTTTGACGGCTAAGGTTAAGTTTGAGGTTAATTTAGGCATTGGCTTATTTTTACCCGACTGCGGCAAAGCCAAAAGGAAGGGTTATGATTTTAGCAGTCTATGTATGTATGTGTGTATGTATGTATATTTGTATCCAGATTCTGTATGTTCCACCGTAGTGCCGGTTACTGGGCCAAATTTGATGAATGAGGTGTCAATTGATTCGTTGTAAAGGTTAGGGTAACATAGGTTATATTTTATACAAAAAAATTGACCTCACGGATGTTACATCAAAAAAAGTGGAAGTCTTCAAAAAAATTTCTTTGCTATTTTTGTTTAGTGCGAATTAATCATCAGTCTCATTTATCACTTACTCTCCTCCACAATCCACATCAAATACAAATAAGCTTCAAATACAAAGCATCAAATACAAATGAGCGTGGCAATTTGATTAATTGAATTTACCTAATCATTTTGTTAATTAATTGTATACTACTATTATTGTAATTAGCTATCTCACAAAGTGAATTAATAGATATTTACTACCTCCCTTTCTACGTTGTATCGCAATAATATAATAGTTAATAGTACCTAATATATATAATAATATAATATTTAATACCTTAGCTATGTGGACAGTGAGGGTCGTAACGCCTTTCCATCATATCACACTAATAATATTATAAAGGCGAAAGTTTGTGTGTATGTGTGTGTGTGTGTGTGTGTATGTTTGTTACTCCTTCACGCAGAAACTATTTGATGGTTTTGGCTGAAATTTGGAATGGATATAGATAATATCCTGGATTAGCACATAGGCTACTTTTTATCCTGGAAAATCAAAGAGTTCCCACGGGATTTCGAAAAACCTAAATCCACGCGGGTGAAGTCGCCGGCATCAGCTAGTTAATCATATTGTTGTAGGGGTTTCTAATGTGGTAGTCTCTAAGATCCTTTCACATACTACTCGAGTAGTGTGAGATTTCGACACTTAGGTGCTTAATAATAATAATAACTTTTTTCGTGATTCGAAGTCGAAGAGCATGTAAAGCCGGTGGCGGAGAAAGTTCTGAAATCTATGATTTGAGGATTATCATAGGCTCTGTTTTTAGACTTTTTGGGATCTATCGGCACAATTACTACTGTAACTCAGAAATTATAATTCTAGTATTGTTACAGAAAGATATATAAACATCAGAAAGATACAGATAGATAAACTTTTTATTTATTCACGGGACAATTAAGAAATTCATGCTTACAAAAACGTAAATAAATCTATTAGCTATTGAAGGTGGCTAAAAGATAAGATCAGTCAATTATTATCACATTATAAAAAAGTATGCTGTAAAAGCTAGTCTGTATGAAAGGTAAGTTCGTGGAAGCTTTCGAAGTTATCACTTAAATTGTGGTTTAAAAAGCTTTTAGCGAACATGACAATATTTGATGTTACATCATGTTCTGTGGTCATATTGTTTGCACGACGTAAATAAATATATACTTACGAACAATTTAATAGGTACTTAAACAATTTAGCTCTCAAAGCTTTTAAACCTATAAAAATTATAGCTATAGTTTTGAGAATTTTTCCGTAAAAAATTATAAAAATCTTATTTTTTTTATTTTTTTATGCAGGAATTTAATCTTAAAATTCAATGCTTATAATTATTTTATGTAGGTACTATTTATATTTGACTAGATGATACTCGCGACTTCGTCCGTGTGGATATAATATTGTTTTTTTTTATCCCGCGGGAACTTTTTGTTTTTCGGGATAAAAAGTAGCCTGTGCCCGTCCCAGGAACGTAAGCTGTGTACTGTTTCATCAAAATCGGTTAAACTGTTGGGCTAAACTGAAAAGCTAGCAGACAGATAGACAGACAGACGGACGGACATTAGGGAAGGCCACTATATATCTACTTACCTACAACTATGAACCACAAGTTAATAACGATGATAGACAGTGTTGGTAAAGATAGGATAATCGGCAGCTGTAAAGATAGCCGAGTTGCTTGAATAAACGTAGTAAAGTACATTAAAATGAAAACAATCGTAATTCTTAGTGAGTTACAAGGCATCGCGATTTAAGTGAACTGCGGCTGTTTACTTTGGCTGTTTCATTTACATTCTCATTTATCCGGACCGATTTAAGATACAGCCGTAAAATAGTAGGTACCTACTTATTGTTCTTTCGGAATAAATGGTGCTAACTTGTTGTACTTACAAACTTCTTATAGAACGCAAAAATGTAAGTTTTACTCACGTAAGCAGCTTACGTACCTAATTATTAATTTACAACAAATTATATGAAAGAAAGAAAGAAAATGCATTTATTTGTTGTTGGTGTCACAGATAAAAACAAAGCATACAAATGAACATTTTCATCTGTGACACCACCTCAAATGGGTGTACAGCTCAGCATTATGTCCTGCATCATATGCATTAAAACGCATTAAATGCAGGACGCTGATTTTCAGCTGTGACCCGGGTGCCTTGAGTGCAGAGTGGGTGGATATGGGTGCTTACATTATTAAAAGAGGTCTCTCCGTCACTCGCTCCATACAAACGTAGTTCCAATTTCATTTGAATATCAAGCAACCAAAGTCCATGAAGTTTTGCAGACATATTCTAGAAACTAATATCTATACCTGTGGTTTTCCAGATTTCTGTTAAAATATTCGGTTTAAAAGTTACGCGGTCTTCAAAATTCACAACCAATCTTTGAGCTCCTGTAATTTTGAAACTACATATTTTTAGAAAAATCTAAAACACCACAGGCACAGATATTAGTTTCTAGAATATGTCTGCAAAATTTCATGGACTTTGGTTGTTTAATATTCAAATGAAATAGGAACTACGGTTGTATGGAGTAAGTGATGGAGAGAGCCCTGTTAAAGTCGTAAGTTAATCAGTTACTTACGTGAGTAAAACTTACTTTGATTTGTATTCAGTGGACTAAAAACATCGGGATTAAAGAAAAAAATGTATTTTAATTAGAAGTGCAACTACACCGTTTTGTTTGCCAACCTCTAAAATATAATTGACATTGGTAAATACCTAAAGTGACCTGTCGATATTGTAATTTGTGAAGAACAGTCGGCAGTATAGACGATGTTAATTACTAGTGATTTGTATCAATGGCACTAGTTCGATCGGAACTACAATAATTCCTATGATAATGATCGACCGCGCCTTGGAAACACCCAAAAAATGAACGTAGCTTTTGAGTTTCTGCAACCTAACCTCCCGGCACAGTGTTGAGTGCTTTGGTCTTAGAAGTCCCGGGTTCTTTTTCCGATTCAAGAAGCATGTGTTTGCTAAAGATGTTCAGACATAGTCCAGTAAAACTCCAAATAGGCAGATTATACATTCGTATTTCAAAAAGCGCAGACTTTAAAGATAAGCTTTTGTACAGACTAAGTAGGTACATAGACAATCTACTTCGGGTAAAACAACACCTAAGGGAATGCTTCACAAGTGTAAATTAAAAATTTATAACACCCCCGACAAGTGAAGGTTACGAGTACAGTAACTAGAAAAGAGCTGATAACTTTCAAACGGCTGAACTGATTTTCTTGGATTATTATTATAGCTAAGAACACTCTCGATGAAGTCACCTGTCAAACAAAAAAACTGAATTAAAATCTGTTCATTAGTTTAGGAGCTACGGTGCCACAGACAGATACACAGATCCACAAGTCAAACTTATAACACCCCTCTTTTTGGGTCGGGGGTTAAAAATATCGCACCCTGTTAGTAGTCTATAGAAGTTGTTGGCATATATTGATAGACGGACTGACGGACAGACGGACGGGTGGATGGACGGATGGACAGCCGAGTCTTAGTAATAGGGTCCCATTGGTACTCTAAGGGTGCGGAACCCTACATAGGAAAACGTCCTTCCTGTTGGATGCCCTATAATATATCACTAAATATCAAAGAAGTTGGAATAGCAAATTAGTACAAACAGACATACGGAACGTCTCGTCTCTTTTTGGGAGCATAGTAGGTAGGTATAATGTAATAATTATGGTAGTGACGGTGGCCAAGACTCTCTGGTTCACCGAGGAAGCCGAATAAGTACCTACTTAGTAGGTATATCAATCAGTAGTCTGCTAAAGATAAATATCGTTATCAACCAAAGCAAATTCCTTCGACTTCGATATAAATCATTGAGAGTTACGATCGTTTCTATTTACTGCAAATGTTTGTACTAGAGTCCTAACTTAATTTTATGACTATTTTAAATACATTAGAACGGTTACAATAATATTATCTTTTAGGTACAATGATTCATACGTCCATAGCAAAAAAATATATAAATGTGTAGAGGAATCACAAGAAAAGCACAAAAACAACAAGATAAAGTTAAAAACTACAACCCAACTGCGATCGTCTCAATAAACGAAATATTATAGTAAAATTGTTTTTCTGTCGCTTGTTATATTTTAATGTTGTAGTGCATTTATATTTATGAACTCAGGATTTTTTCCTCTTTCATTTGACATCACACTCCATACAATAGGAAAAATAAATTTTTTGGAGACCCCCCACTTTTTTGGATGTAACATCCGTCAAGCGAATTTTTTTCGTATAAAATGTAGCCTATGTCACCCGGACCTTTACCAAACGACACCTTATTCATCAAAATCGGCCCAGTAGTTTAGGCGCTACGGTGGAACACACAGAATCTGGATACATTCGTACATACATACATGTCGGGTAAAAAACATAGTCATCAGCAGTAGCGTGCACAGTTTAAAGCCAGGGTAAGCATTAAGGTATGAACTTATTTTCTGGCAAGCCATAGTGGAAAATAAGTGTTGATTTAGTACAACAGCTAGGGTAGGCAGTACTTTTATACCTCTGTGAGTTGCACGCCACTGGTCATCTGTGATAAATAATTTAGTAGTAGTACAAAATTCCTCAATGCATGAAGATGAAAATCTTCGAACGTTGCATGTTGCCAATGATAGAGGTCCAAGACAATAGTCGCTACCTACAGTTAAGAATGCTCACAGTGACAACATGAGGTGGAGAGAACTTTGAGTTTATCGTAGGAGAACTAGAATATACGAGTAGCTCAACGATTGCGAAGCATGCACGCTTTCCAATGTATATTTATTCAGTGCTCCGTGGTATCCGGAGATATTAAACGGAAAATAAACAATCTCGGCAACGGGAAACTGATTTCGCGTCTGGCATCAGGATCGCAACTATTTTCGTTTGCGCAGTACGGAACCTTGTTAGCATGGAGAGGGTCGGAGGGCAGTCTTATTAGAATTTTTTGCTTTTCGCTCTTCTGGAAATAAATTTATTCTAATAATAACGTTTATACCGTATATTTTCTTTTCATTTTTATTCTGCGTCTTGAGGATAGTCTCACATACACATTTTTTTACTAGTTGATGCCTGCGACTTCATCCGCGTGGATTTTGGTTTTTTAAAATCGCGTGGATTTAGGTTTTGTAAAAATTCCGTGGGAACTCTTTGATTTTTCGAGATAAAAAGTAATTAGATAAGGCTATCTTTAAGTTTTATTGTAATATTTTCATTAAAAAAAAAGTTGCTTAAATATCACTCTTCTAGTCTTTAACTTTTTCTTCGTTAGCGCTTATTTTATCCATTGTTGGACATAGGCTTACTATTGTATTGTGCTTTCATGAGGGATTTATAGCCTTTTCCAAGCCTTTGAGACACCACGCTTGCTTTTGCGGATTGGTGAATTCACTCTTTTGAAGGTACCTATTAAGAATAAGTCTTTAACTATGCAAAAAGTCACGTCGATCCGTTGCTCCATTGCAGCGTGATTGGAGGACAAACTAACAAACCAATAATCAAACACACTTTCTCATTTATAATATGGGTAGTGATTTTAAAGGATGTTGGCATTCTTTTTCTTTATTTTCATCTGATTTCAGAAGGGTTATATTTTAACATCTTATTCGTTTGTAAGTTTATCTATTCCTTTGTACCAATCTCCGTATCTCTTAAAATATTTAAAAAGCTTTAAAGTTGACATTGAGGTTGTGTGCTTAACACACCTGCTTCTATTTAATCAATAGGGGAAATTCCTGAATATGTGATGACAGGTAGGTAGGTATTTATTAAAATACCTTCGCAAATAAATAGTTAAAGTCAAGGTTCAAATAACAGTGTAAAGGCAAGAGAGTGCATCTGCATATTGCAAAGGCGTAACGTGCCAACGTTAAAAGCATTCACCGATATATCTTAAGCTAATACTACTGTACAGTTGGCGTTAGAAATATAGGCACTTATAAAGATGTCTTAGAAAAGCTGCGTGAAAAATGGCGACAAATAAAACAAGTGTAATTCAAAAATTTATAACAACCCTGACAAGTAAAGGTTACAGTAACTAGAAAAGAGCTGATAACTTTGAAACGGCTTAACCGATTTTCATGGATTATAGCTAAGAACACTCTCGATCAAGCCACCTTTCAAACAAAAAAAACTAAATCAAAATCGGTTCATTAGTTTAGGAGCTACGATGCCACAGACAGATACACAGATACATACGTCAAACTTATATAACAACTTATTCTTTTAGCAACGTTGCAAAATCGAACAGATTTGTTTCGTCAACCATTAGAACGGAATCCAGACCGAAAAATTCTGCGCTTCGAATTTTCGATAAATTTGTTTGTTTGTAAAGGAATGGATATGATTTTAGCAGTCTATGTATGTATGTTTGTTTGTATCCAGATTCTGTGTGTTCCACCGTGGCGCCTAAACTACTGGGCCGATTTTGATGAATGAGGTGTTAATCGATTCGTCGTAAAGGTCCGGGTGACATAGGCTATATTTTATATGAAAAAAAAAATTGACCTAACGGATGTTAAATGAAAAAGTGGGGGTCTCCAAAAATTTTTTTGCTATTGTATCGAGTGGGTTGCCAAATGAAAGAAGAGAAAATTCTGAGTTCGTAAATATAAATATACTACAACGTTAAAATATACCAAGCGACAGAAAAACAATTTTACTATAATATTTAAGCATTTATTAAGACGATCGCAGTCGGGTTTTAGTTTTCAACTTTATATATAATTTCTAAATCTCTGGTCTGGTCTGGTTAGAGGAATGTGTCCGGGCTCGAGTCCCAAACCTCCGAAATAGGACGCCGAAATATTAAACACTGGACCATCACCGCTTTATACCTAAGGTAAATATTATATTTGGAAATAGTCCAAATAGGCTATTTATCTGAGTCTACAAGACTTACTTGTTGACTAACATGTCGGTTAGTGATGCTCTGTTTACACATACGTTTGATTACCTAGTACATAACTATTAGTATTCGATTGAAATCGATTTTAGATTAGTTACGTGGTCGTTATAACTAATAAACTTTTCTATATAAGTGCATATTATATGTATGGTGAAATCACAGTTGTGTCGGTAGGCAACGGAGAAAAAATTTTTAGAAATAGATCATTAGAATTTATAGTTACAACAATAATAAATAATTATCCATACCTAGTACATTATATACATAAAAAAACCGGTCAAGTGCGACGCAAGAAATAACACTTATATAATAAAATAACACTTTAATTTTTGTAATTTTCATGGCGGCCATTTTTAAATTTTTTATTATTTGTTGGTAAAGCAGGAATAGAAATACTTATTCTGTAAAAATTTCAACTCTATATGTATTTACGATTCGAGCTCGCTGACAGAAGGACGGACGGACGGACGGACGGACGGACAGCGGAGTCTTAGTAATAGGGTCCCGTTGGCACCCTTCAGGCACGGAACCTTAAAAAAAAAAAAGATTCCGACGAATTGAGAACCTCTTCCTTTTTGAAGTCCGTTAAAAAGTCCTGGTCACTCACTGACTGACAGCACACCTTTGAATTTGAAGAATTAATGGACATTGAAATTGAAGAATTAATGGAATAATTAGGTTACACTGATTTTTTTCATGCAGTGAGTACGAAATCTTGTTAAAAGTTACCGTCTATTTGCACAACCTTAACATCTGATTTGGACCTAAGCATACAGTCAAAGCAAACCAAATTGAGTTACAAGTTTTGCGAGGTACCTGTGGTAAAGTTCAAACTTTGGGGAAGACAACAACGCCACTTTAAGAGATTACTCTTTTTGGGTTCCGTACCCAAAGCGTAAAAACGGAGCCCTATTAACGCCATTCTGCTGTCTGTCTGTCTGTCTGTGTGTCACTGGTCTCTTGCTCGTAGACCAGATGAGATACAAACCTGAAATTGTGGTATTTGGTGTAGAACGTTGACTCAAAACAAAATATTGAATTAGGAATTTAATTGAATTATTTTTCAGGGGGGCTCCCATACATGAAAAAGGAGACGAAAATATAATTTACGGCCTATCCGCTCCGCCAAACCGATTTTGACGAAATTTGGGACACAGATAAGTTGTATTCCGGAAACGGACATGGGCTACTTTTTATCTCGAATAAAATACAATCTATACCTTAAAATATAAATTGACGCGAAGTCGCGGATAACATCTAGTGCTCAATGATTGTAAAGTGAAAGTATATATTTTGCAAAAGCTTGTTGTATCTAGTAGGTATTTTTCATAACATTTTCATGAAAAGCAAAGCTGGAACGTTTTGCATCCAAGGACCCAAGTTCAAGAAATTTCAATCATATTTTGTTGCTGACTATACTCTGACAATGCAATTATATCAAGAATAGAATTCGTATCGCGAGCGGCGTTTAGAATTCTATGTACCTACAGGCTAGTATCAAACGGTGTTTGAATGAAAGCCAAACCTAACAAAGTTGTTGACGCACTGTTTATCGACAGTTTTACTCTCGTTTTATCGATAAAGGAAATTTAGTTATCGAGCAAACTCTGACCATTTAGAAATGGCAAACTTTGACTATTTATTGAACATCCATATCCAACTAAGTAAACAACTCATCATTTCATCATTTAAGAGTTCCGTATCCAAAGGGTAAAAACGGAGCCGTATTAATGTCACTCTGCTGTCTGTCTGTCCGCATGTCACAGGTCTCTAGCTCGTAGACTAAATGAGTTACAAAGCTTAAACTTTTTGTATTTATTGTAAAACGTTGACTCGAAATCAAATATCGAGTTAGAAGTTCAATTAAATTATTTTTCAGGGGGGCTCCCATATACATGAAAAAGGAGCCGATTTTTTGTTACCTTAGCATGTGTTGTTTAGAACTTATTGAAAATGACGGAAAAAATACCCGAGTACGGAACCCTCGGTGCGCGAGTCTGACTCGCACTTGGCCGGTTTTTTTTTCTATATAATACTGAATCGGTAAACAAATGTCACGGTAATGGTATAGATAATATTACCGTGCAAATGTTTTGCTGATAATTAACTTAATAAGATGCAAGAATATAGCCCAACTTTCATACGAAATTCGGTAAGTATTGTTCTTTCTAAATGATCGAACTATTTTATTATGTTTATACTCAGCCGGGATGAGACCATCTGGTATGGATATTCTTGAATAATTTTTGCACCTAAAAAGTGGATATATCTTGATTGAAAAGTTAGACAGCGACAGCTTCTGATTGTAACCTTTTATAAAGGTGCGCTCACACGGGCTTTTTGAATCACTCAATTCTAGCCAATTTTGTCACATGAAGCAATTCACTGCAATATCTACCTGAAAACAGCCATGTATAGTCATACTAATTAATAGAGTAGGAGATCAATCGATTCTTTACCAGACTAAGAAGGTAGATATTTAATTCATTCCCTGTTGATTGAAACCAAAATTGTTTTTTTTTGGCTGGAGTTCCGCAAAGATAAAATAAAGGCTCTTTCTATGACGTATTTTATTGATGGTCGTAATTGCATCCAATAATGGTGGGGGTTTTCTCGATATAATAAAAATAAATATATTTAGTTAGTTTCCTTAAATTTGATGTCGCACACGATAGGTTTAGCAAAAAAAATTAGACAAGAAAGTAAAACCGTCGTATATATTTATTTAGGACTACAGGACTTGCCGATAACATTGAAACTAAGAATCATCTTTGTGACTTCAAGAATTTCTTTGTTTTGCAAACGAATTCCCAGTTTATTCTGGGTCTATAAAGATCGTTTCGTCCAAGCTATTACACGAAATAAGTTGATGAAAATTATTCATTGAGTTTCGTCAAGTTAATGAACTGCCTCAGACTAAGCTTGTTTTTGATTTATTGAAATATTTCGGAGTATAACATTCTGAGAAGAGAGTAGAGACCCATACTCAGTAGTGGGCCGGCGAATAGTTGACTTAATCATGATGATGATTATGAAGATAAGGGACAGGAAATTAAATAATTAGGACCCGAATATAAATCGGCCCCTTTTAATTTTGAGTCATAAGCAGAAATATTTTTATTTTTTGGAAAAAAAATATTAAAATGGGTCATTTAAAATTAGCCTAAATTAATAATAGTGAAGCTTTGGTAGTAAAATACTTGAGAAGTGCGTGTCAGACTAAAGTACCTATTTTCCAAAAACAATCTAAGAAATCTCATACTGATTTTAAAATACTTATTGCATCATTCAAGGGAGCAGCTCCCCCACCCTAAATTTTTTTTCTAAGGACCTTGTATCATTTTGGTCCAATTCCTCAAAATCCGTCAACAAAATTTAAACCCTAGGCCATATGGAAGCTTTTGTGGTACTTACAATTTAGTTCATACTATGGCGGGGCAATCGAAATGTAGCGCGAACATGGCCTTGTGGTACAATTTTAAAACTAATAAAGCATTATTTAATTAAAAAAGAATTAAGTAGATTAGGTACAATACCATTTTTGCGCTCGATTTCGACTACCACTGTAATATTATGTATTCTGAGACTTTTCTGCCATTGTATAAAATCCAACGAAAAAGTGTCTGTCTGTCTGTCTGACTGCTACGTTTTCGCGGCCCAACCGCGCCGCTGAACCGATTTTAATGAAATTTGGTACAGACATGGGCTACATCCCGGGGAAGGACATAGGCTACTTTTTATCCCGGGAAATCAAAGTGTTCCAGCGGGATTTTAAAAACCAAATCCACGCAGGCGAAGTCGCGGGCATCCTCTAGTAAATTATAAAATTGTACCCCAAAACTTTTTTTTTGGCACTCTTTTATTCCTGGTCAAAATGTAATCAGATACCTACCTAAGTACAAGTTTTGTACAGATTTTAATAGAATATTTTCTAGCTTCCGTCGAATGTCGATCAATGAGCAACTGAGCAAGCTTCAAAGAATGCAATTACCGTCAGCTTCGTTTTGTAACAGCATTCAGATAGCGAGTTTATTTTATACAAACGTTACAATAAAATGAATAACTAATAGCTTTTTAATAAGTGTTATCTGAGAAAGAACCTTGAATTGAAGTTAGAGATTTATTGCTATTAAAATATGTAGAATATTGGTCGAAAAAGTTTAGTTTTAGTTTGTCTCGGCTTATAAATAGCTTAGTAAGTACCTTAGTATCTTAATTTTGTGCACACTAGCTTCATAGAAGGCGCTGGATAGGTCTATGTTACATTTTATGGCATACCTTATCACGAAAGTTATGATTATGACATAACCTTCCTAGAGGCCCTGATAACAAACTTTGGAACTACTAATTATTATTATTATTAATTACAATATAATATGATAGCCGCTGGATTTATTCGGTGTAAGACTATGGCGTGTGGAAATTCCTATGTCCAACAGTGGACGTCCCATGGTTAATAATGATGATGATGATAATATGATAGCAACCACTTCTGTAAAAACCCCATATACTTAACTCGATCTCACCCTAAAAAGATCGGGTATTTTAAGAAGATTTTCCCCTCCCGTCAATCAAAAAAAAGGTAGATGCTCTACCTACTATAAATCCAGTCAATAATAATTTTGGTGCTTTGACCACTTACCTACTTTGAAAAAAGTTCTTTATTCCCTATCTTAAATAGTTTTTTTTAGCTTATTTGAAAGTAGGCATACAGATCTAAATCTATCATAACCACACGAACAAACAAGAGGGACAACCCACTCAGACATATAAATTATATTTTTGTCACGCCTCTCTAGACTTTACGCGTCACGTTTACGTTTTATTTATTAACGCTAAAAATAATATGTCGACGCTAAAACCCTGAAAGTGAAGGAACGGATCACTCAGTCAAGCGAAACATGGCTCTGGCTTTGATTTCCGACTGTGTCACTTTGAGAAATGATTGATCATGTTTGTTGTTGATTTGGAAACGGATAGATCTTCAGAGGACCTAATATTGATGTAACGAAACAGGTGTGATCTGGATTGACTACGGGCTGTAATATTATAGGCTCTGAAGCAACAGCCCTCAAACTTACATAACCTAAAATAAAAAAATTCAAAAACCCCCGACAAAAAATCTCTAATAATCTTCAAACGGCTGAACAGATTTTCTTGGATTGTAGCTAAGAACACTCTCGACCAAGCCACCTTTTAAACAATAAAAACTAAATCAAAATCGGTTCATTCGTTTAAGCGCTACGGTGCCACAGACAGATACACACCTTAAACTTATAACACCCCTCTTTTTGGGTCGGGGGTTAAAAAAGGAAAACTAACAATCACTACTCATCACTACCCATATCACTATTACTACCCATATTATAAATGCGATATATATTGGTTTGTTGGTTTGTCCTTCAAAGTTCAATCACGTCGCAACGGAGAAACGGATTGACATGGTTTTTGCATGGGTATAGTTAAAGACCTGGATAGTGACAACTGACTACCTACTACTTTTTATTCCGAAAGGCCAAAGAGTTCCCACGGGATTTTTAAAAACCTAAATCCATGCGGGTGAAGTCGCGGGCATCTGCTAGTATTATAAATATGCGAAAGTGGTTTTATTTGTCTTTTATGTACAGATTTTAATAGAATATTTTCTAGCTTCCGTCGAATGTCGATCAATGAGCAACTGAGCAAGCTTCAAAGAATGCAATTACCGTCAGCTTCGTTTTGTAACAGCATTCAGATAGCGAGTTTATTTTATACAAACGTTACAATAAAATGAATAACTAATAGCTTTTTAATAAGTGTTATCTGAGAAAGAACCTTGAATTGAAGTTAGAGATTTATTGCTATTAAAATATGTAGAATATTGGTCGAAAAAGTTTAGTTTTAGTTTGTCTCGGCTTATAAATAGCTTAGTAAGTACCTTAGTATCTTAATTTTGTGCACACTAGCTTCATAGAAGGCGCTGGATAGGTCTATGTTACATTTTATGGCATACCTTATCACGAAAGTTATGATTATGACATAACCTTCCTAGAGGCCCTGATAACAAACTTTGGAACTACTAATTATTATTATTATTAATTACAATATAATATGATAGCCGCTGGATTTATTCGGTGTAAGACTATGGCGTGTGGAAATTCCTATGTCCAACAGTGGACGTCCCATGGTTAATAATGATGATGATGATAATATGATAGCAACCACTTCTGTAAAAACCCCATATACTTAACTCGATCTCACCCTAAAAAGATCGGGTATTTTAAGAAGATTTTCCCCTCCCGTCAATCAAAAAAAAGGTAGATGCTCTACCTACTATAAATCCAGTCAATAATAATTTTGGTCCTTTGACCAATTACCTACTTTGAAAAAAGTTCTTTATAGCTTATTTGAAAGTAGGCATACAGATCTAAATCTATCATAACCACACGAACAAATAAGAGGGACAACCTACTCAGACATATAAATTATATTTTTGTCACGCCTCTCTAGACTTTACGCGTCAACCCTCTTATAAACTTATGATGTATGAGGTAATGTTTTATTTATTAACGCTAAAAATAATATGTCGACGCTAAAACCCTGAAAGCGAAGGAACGGATCGCTCAGTCAAGCGAAACATGGCTCTGGCTTTGATTTCCGACTGTGTCACTTTGAGAAATGATTGATCATGTTTGTTGTTGATTTGGAAACGGATAGATCTTCAAAGGACCTAATATTGATGTAACGAAACATCCAGGTTGTAACTAAAAATGGTCCAAACATAAAAACAAAAGATCCTAATCTAAGTGACAACCCCTAATAGGTGTACATAGCAATAATTTATTAATATGATTGGAAAAAAAAGTTTCCTCTCATTCCAATACGTAACATAATAAGCTCCAATTTATTTAGATAAAACAATATAAAAAGCTTACTGCCTTATTGGTACTTATACTTATTGTTTTTCAGTGAGCTTAGGTGAGACCACCGAAACCAAAATAAGCGTAGAAATGTTGTCCGTGTCGATGGGCAGATCTAGCGCGTTATTGCAAAAGTGGACTTACTTCATTGTGTTACAGTTCAATTTACATTGTTTCGCATACTAGAGACATGTTATTTCGAAATATTTTCGTACATTTTTTACGTGCGAGTTGCTTAACTTGGACGACATGTAGTCATTGTATTAAAGATAAAAGGTACCATTTCTATCACTTATTTAGGATTCTGCGGGTTAGACAGTTGACACTAAGCTTGAAGGGCAAAATTGATGAAAAGGACGAAAGAAAAAATAATTAGTTGGATCAAAATGTTACTAAAATGTGTAATATAATACTGAAAGGTTCCAATAAACCTCGTAAGGTTCCTATTACGAGTATTATTTGTTTTCAAAATGCTCTATCTTCAATTTATATCTACTGAGTGTTTAGGATTTCTATTTTTACATTATTAAACTGTGTACCTACCTAACTAATAAAAAATTAAAACGTATATCTAATCTGTATAGTGTATATATATAATTGCAATTTAATCTGTCTGCTGTTAATCAATATATATCTTTCTCACTTACATAATGTGATGTGTGTAACTAACTCTCTCTCTCTCCTGGAAACAACGAACTGAAAATAACAGTACGTCTAAATCCCAGTTAACTCCAAGGTTTAAACTACGTGAAGTAGTAAATAGTGGTTGGTAGTCTCCCCAGATCTACAGAAGCCGAAGCGATATTCAGAAATACCTGAATATCCCTAACACTAAGCTTTTGTAAGACGGACGGACGGACGGAGACTTTTGCATACTCGGGCGAAGAATTATAACCAGCGATATACATGTTCTATAGTATACAAGTGTAAATTAAAAAATTTCAACACCCCCGACAAATCATTTTCAAATAAATAATTATGTATATCTAGGCGACGTCCATCTTGACAGCTTGACATTTGTCAATTGACACTTGAATATTATGAACCTAAGGGTTATCTAACCTTCTTTTCTACAAGAAAACTAGAAAATAACTGATAACTTTTAAACGGCTGAACCAATTTTTTTGGATTATAGCTAAGAACACTCTCGATCAAGCCACCTTTCAAACAAAAAAAACTAAATTAAAATCGGTTCATTCGTTTAAGCGCTACGATGCCACAGACAGATACACAGATACACAGACACACAGATACACAGATACACACGTCAAACTTATAACACCCCTCTTTTTGGGTCGGGGGTTAAAAAAAGTATTAAACCATTATACTACCTTGCCTTACGTCATTATTTTAATACATTAGCTCAAACTTAACTCATTGTGCAACTCAAAAACTTTTTAGTGAAAATTAGTTTGTTGGCAAATAGTAATGAAAAACGTCTAGAAAATTCTCTCGTAGTAGGTACTTATAACTTTTTTACACTTAACTTTTTTTATTTATATCAAGCTAAGTATTTGTAAAAGTAAATGCTTTTCCTCGTGTAGGTAAATTAAACACAAACCCCAACCCTGTAAAAGTAAATTAGCAGTTATGCGTGATGCATTATTTACGCTCCGTTCAGAGGCTTTCGTCTATCTTAACTTGATTAGCAAATTTACTTTGGTTCAATTGCACGACAGGCGGTTAAATTTACGTGATTATTGTTACCGTTAAACTTTGACTACCAATAAAAAGCATAATGGTTGCACAAGTCAGTATGCATACTTCCATGATTAAGATTGAAGGCCCAAAATTAACAAATCCTGATTTTTGTAACACAATTTGCTGTTATTGACGATTTTATAAGAACCAATACATTATATTAACGTATTAGTGACACAAATCTGGATTTTAGCAATCTCAAAATAGACCATATTAAATCTAGCTCTTGTGCACTGTACTCGACATTTAACAATTCACGGGTACGATTATTGTCTATTAAATTATTATTTTACTATTATATTATTATTCTAGTGCTGCAAATGTTCATGGGTGGCGGTAATCACATAACATCAGGTGGCCTGAAAAATGGCGAGCAATCGAGCTTTTGTTAAAAAAAGTTATGTCAACTAGCTAAGACTGTCTATATTGTTTTTGTGAGCTGTGTTAGTAGTTCTGGTAACGTGTTTGTTTTTTGCTTAACAATGATTACAGAAAATTAAGCACAGAAAATGTGGAATTTTAAGACGAAATAAATAGCGATTAGAACAGACGTGAATAAATCATCTGGACCACTTTCATGCATCAGTTAAAGTTATGGTAACGTTACTTTAACCGCCTGTCGTGCAAATGGACCTTAATCTTTTCTGAGAACTACTGGCGCTAGCTTTATCTGTCGCCAGTCATTGAGACGCCTTTAGTGGTTAACAGAGATTGGTTTGTTTACTTATAGAATAAGTATCAATTAACTTTAGCTGAGTTTAGCCATTGACTGTGGCCACTTGGACAAAATCGGCTTGGGAAGGCTTTACGTAAGTGCTCGATTGATAAAGTTTTTTGCGTTTTAAGAACGAATAGAAATAGAAACACTTATTTTGCAGCGTAGACACTTAATGAACTTACTAGGAGATATCCGCGATTGCGTCCGCGTGCGTTTAGGTTTTAAAAAATCCTGCGGGAACTTTTTGTTTTTCTTCGGGGTGTAAGTTACCTCTGACCTTTCGTCAAAATCGTTTAAACCGATGGGCCGTGTAAAGCTTGCAGACAGACAGACTGACGAACGCATTAATTATAATGTTGATTGTTAATGCTCTTTTTAATTAATAGATTAGCACTTGGCTGGAATATTATTGGCTGGAATTAGGTGTCCATGGAAATCGGGGCATAAGGAACCCCGGACGGGTTTGAAAAGCTATAATTAATTAGTCGAGTATAGTAACTATACCTACTCGGCTAAGTCGTACTTAAAGTTTTATTTTATCCATTTTATAAGTCGATAAGTCTGTATTTAAAATGAATATCATACACCAACTCAAACGCTAAAATGACAGGAATTGTGCTCGAAGTATCTTGGATTTATAAGCTTGTCGTCAGCGGTGGTTTTTGAAAAAGAAAGGTAGGTATGCGATGCTAGAATTAATTCTATAACAAAACAGTTTGATTATTTTTCCCTTGAATAACCTCATATCAAAGTTTATAGTGGAGACCACGTGGAAATACAGTAAAAGTGAATTAGTTCCACAATTTGCATTTACCTGCGTGATAGGAATGATTTGATATGAGGGTCGGTCGGAATAGCTATGTACCTACTAGACCCTTATCTATATACCTACCCTACTACATACTATGATATGAAACAGACAATACAATTAACAAACCTTGATACGACCTTTATTGACCGCACGTCTCAATAAAAGTGGTCAAGTGCGAGCCAGACTCTATCACAAAGGGTTCCGCTACCGTACTATCGTCCAAGCAATAACACTTTATAATTTTTTGTGGTTGCCGTTTTGTAATTTTTATTGTTTCTTGTTATAGTGGCAATAAAAAAAATAATCTTTCTATGTATTACAGTTCACGAGATACAGTCCGGTGATAGGCGGACGGACAGATGGACAGACAGCGGAGGCTTAGTAATAGGGTCGCGTTGGTACACTTCGGGTACGGAACCCTAAAAAAAAAAACAATTCGAAGTGCTGTCGGTGTTGTTGGAAAGTTTTATAACAACTCTTTTCATTTCCACTGGAAGTACCTACGTGAGAATAACTTTAACAATAATACGAAACAAAGAAAACGTGGGGTTTTATTTGAACAGATTTTTTCATTCTTTTTTTGGTTCCTTTAAAAAACATCGACTCCAAAACATAAGTTTGTAACTTTTATAAGGTGTTCAAAGGTCACGAAAGTTTGGAAATCTTATTTAATCTCTAGTAAATATTTGCATGTTGGCATACAATCCATATAAATTATATAGATACCTACGATTTTTTAGATGGTACTATTTAAAGACCTGGAGAGTGGCAAAATATGACTTGATTCAATATGTCGGCTTGATATGAGATTACCTAGTGACGATTTTTCCCGCCTTGCCCTTACCCCTTAGGCTTTGTTCATACCAAAGCCATTGTAGCTGCGTAGCCAGTTTGCATCCGTACCGTAGCGGCGTAGTATAGTAATCAATAGGCATGGCGTAGAAGGTTATGACGTCCACCTCCTAACCAGAGGTGTGGGGTTCGATGTTTTAATTAGTAATTAAATATCACTTGCTTTAACGGTGAAGGAAAACATCGTGAGGTAACCTGCATGCCTGTGAGATCACCATAATGTTCTCAAAGGTGTGTGAAGTCTGCTAATCCGTACTTAGTGGTAGACTATAGCCAAACCCTTCTCACTCTAAGAGGAGACCTGTGCTCTGTAGTGAGCCGGCGATGAGTTGATCATGATGATGATGATGATGATGATGAATGGCGTATTGTTGGTTTGGTGTGAACAAAAAGTTGAATATGTATGCAAAACAGGTAATAAAACAGTAAAGGCGTAAGGTAATCCTCACAATACCTACGTAGTTTGGTGTGTACACAGCCTTAGTCCGCCTCTGGTACCCTGCTAATGCAAACAAGTATCTGCCATCACTCCTCGACTAGCTTACATCTTGAATACTATTTTCCTAGTTTACCAGGAAACATCTGGGCGCAGTGAGCTGTTTGAAAAATGCATGTATTAGCTTTATAGTCCATTTTCCGCCAATAAGCTTAAGCCGATTTACGACGCGTGGGCGAATATGCTCAATTTGGCAAATGGCAGTCCATTTTGCAGCGATTTTGTAAGCTTGGCATACTAAATTAAGCTGTTCACCGAAATACTCTTCAAAGTTCACATAAAGCTTGTAAATATGAACTAGAAACACTACTTAGTTATTTGACTGGTTAATTCTAATTTTAAATAATTAATTAATTATGTTGTTAATTAGAAAAAAATATTACGGTTGCCTTAAAAAATCTAAATAAGCATTTTTCTTCTTTTTCTGATCTAGAGCATAAAGATGATAAATGCAAATTGTGGAAAATTGGAACCAACTTACGCCGATCCTGTTACCTGAAAATTACTTTAATATGTAGGTATAGAGATTTTCTAAGAGCGCGCTTTAAATGCATTGGCCGTTCCTCTGGGACTGAAATTTATGGGTGGCAGAATAAGGAGCTGTATTTTTATTCTTTTAATGAAGATGTTTAACTTATGTTAACTTATATTTAAATACATAAATAAGGAGTGTAATTGACTGAATCAAAATACTTGTAGGGTCTCTACTCGCGTTTCTATTGTTATAGACAAATCAAAGCAAATCATGTCCAAAACGTTTCGCCATAACAATAAATCCTAATCAGAGGCGACGATAACACAACACAATAGTATTGATAGCGGTCCTATTTATCTTTAGAATTGCCCCAATATAGACACCGTTATCAGTTTAGCAATAATACAGTTGGGCTACGAATATACTTACGTAGACCGAAGGATCTTTGCCAGGGACCGGCCTCATTTATTAAAATTGTATATCCTCTAATATTATAAACGCGAAAGTTTATATGTATGTATGGATGGATCTTGTTACTTTTTCACACAAATACTACTGGACGGATTTGGCTGTTTGGAATAGAGATAGATTACACCATGGATTAACACATAAGCTACTTTTTATCCCGGAAAATCAACCGTTTAACCAATTTATATGAAATTTGGTACGGAGGTAGCTTGAATCACGTCCCGGAATTTGACATTTTTTGACACATTAACAACTTTTTATCCCGGAAAAGCAAAGTGTTCCCAAGGGATTTTGAAAAACCTAAATCCACGCGGGCCGAAGTTGCGAGTTGTCTAAATCATAAAAGGCAAACAGGAGGGTTCGAAGACTTACTGTATGATAGCTAAACTATGCGCAATGATATAGCCTTTACGTCATGGAACTCATTTACATGAATGCGCTATTCGGGATCTATTTACGGAATATTGCAATGATTTCCTTTCGCAAACGGACTCTTTAGAGTGATGAAATAACGTAGTTTATCTCGCTATTATCTGTGACTTAGATTTTTTATAAAGACACAAGAAAATACGGTAAAGATTTGCGCGACTGCACTGAATGCGTGGACGATCACACTAATATTATAAAGGCGAAAGTTTGTATGTGTGTGTGTGTGTGTGTGTGTGTGTGTGTGTGTGTGTGTGTGTGTGTGTGTGTGTGTGTGTGTGTGTGTGTGTGTGTGTGTGTGTGTGTGTGTGTGTGTATGTTTGTTACTCCTTCACGCAAAAACCACTGGACGGATTTGGCTGAAATTCAAAATGGAGATAGATAATATCCTGGATTAGCACATAGGCTACTTTTTATCCCGGAAAATCAAAGAGTTCCCTCGGGATTTTGAAAAACCTAAATCCACGCGGACGAAGTCGCGGGCGTCAGCTAGTATGTAATACAAAGAAAAATGCTCTGATAGCCCAGTAGTTGAAACTTTGGCTTCTTGTTTGGGTGATTTGAGCTTCGAATCTAACCTCTGACTTTTCATTTTTAAATGCTTTTCAACCAACCAATTAATCAGCCTGTTTGCGTCCACAGCTGGACATAGGCCTTCCCGAGAGTGCGCCACCACACACGATCCTCCGCCTTCCTCATCCACCTACTTCCCGGAGGTCGTCCCACACTGCGCTTGCTGATACGCGGTCTCCACTCCGTGGAGGTGTGGAAGCCGGATTAAAGGAATTAAATGTCATTTGTTTTAGTTGTAATTAAAAACATCGCGAGGAAATCTGCATGTCTAAGAGTTTTCCATAGTGTTCTCAAAGGTATGTGTAATCTACCAATCAGCACTTGATTAGCGTGAAGAGCCTAATTCCTTCTCATTCTGAAAGGAAATCCGTACTCAGTATCTGGTGGTGGGTTAAGTTGATGATGAATGATGCCCCAGTTATTATCACAAACTTATTTCTAGTCAAAATTGTGTAGGTAAGTATTATAGGTACTCTAGTTGAGTCGTACCTATGCAAAAGGATCTGGTAGCCCATCGCATTATCACCCCACAAAGGCCCCTTCATCTTCATGTTATTTTAAGGGATTATGACCCTCAGCAATTAGGAATACGACGCAGAGAGAGACCTTTGGCCTTAAACGTGTAGTAAATAGCAACAGAAGGTCTTCTAATGAAGTAATCATCTAAATAAAGTAACGGGCCCTTCCCTTATCACTCCAAGCAGTATCTCGCTCCATCCTAATTGCTATTGCAATCATATTTCGGTACAAAGTTGCCGAAGCCCCTTCAACCCTTTATCACGTACACAGCTAAATCAAATTGTATCTTCGTCTAAGTATATAATACCGAGAATTTCTCGGTATCCACCAAGTTTCATGCAGGTTCTCATTGGTAGAACAAAGTTCTGCTTTATGGTCCGTTGGTTGAAACCCCAAGACAGTTCAATTGAATAGCTTGAAACTTCAAATAGTTACTTTGTTCCTTGAGAATCATAATATTCGAGCACTATTCGAGTTATTAAGTTTTGACCGTGTTGATGAAGGCTTAATTTTTTCGACAAACTTTATAATAAACGAACTTTTGTATCTAAAAACTTTGATTTTTTGATTGATTAAACTTTATTTTGATTAGCCTGCCTCTACACTACAATTTTAAAATCTATTGGATCTGAAATTATATTTTTAGTGCTTATAGTATGCTAAATTAGTCATGTAGGTACGCAACAGCTTGAAATACCCGCAATCAGACGTCTATATTGGAAATGTTCCAGTAATAATTATCCTCTTCATCAATACCATTGTTTATCTCGGAGTTGAGTTAATCCTTTATTGGAACTGATTGTTATCATTTGCGGTAGGGTTTGAGCGTGCCTTACCAATGTAATTGTGTGTGATTGTTAATTAACTAACACGTTTTGACATTAGCTAATCTGAAATCGTAATAAGTTTGGGTAATTAGGAAGGTACCCTATATTGGAACAAGTGTAAATTAAAAGTTTATAACAACCCCGACAAGTGAAGGTTACAGTAACTAGAAAGGAGCCGATATATTTCAAACGGCTGAACCGATTTTCTTGTATTTATAGCTAAGAATACTCTCGATCAAGCCACCTTTCAAACAAAAAAACTAAATTAAGATCCGTTCATTAGTTTAGGAGGTACGATGCCACAGACAGATACACAGATACACACGTCAAACTTAACACCTCTCTTTTTGGGTCAGGGGTTAAAAAATAGGGATGATGACTACTAGTCAAATAAGCGACTTTTTATCAAATGTCAAAACGCTCGCTTAGTAAGGGAGTTTGTATCAAATTCACATATAAGACGTCATAACGTTTGATGTAATTAGACGTAATTTTTTAGTTAAATAGATAATTTAAACTGGTTAGCAAACCTAAATCTAGCATCTAATGTGGATTTAACGAATTTCGGAAAACACTCTATTTAATAATTACTAAGAAATAATTTATTTTTGACATAGACATCAGATTCATCCCTTGGATGAATTATTGATTCATCCAAGTATCATCCCTATTCAATCAATCAGGAAGAGACGTGTCAATTTATCATAGTTAATGTTTTGTTTACACCGCACGGTACCACGAAATTGGCTAAGTTAGCTAACTTTGTTAACTCGATTTATTTAATTTCAAATTGTTGTCTACCTAACAACCAAGTTCTAACGGCCAAGTTTTCGGGTTAACTTCGTGTGAACTAAGATAGCTAAGATTGTTTAAATCTCTGCGGGATTTCCCGGTTTATCTACTCCACCTTGTCTTGAATAGTTTTTACTAGCTGATACCCACGACTTCATTCGCGTGGATGTAGGTTTTTTAAAATTCCCGTGGGAACTCTTTGATTTTCCGAGATAAAAAGTAGCCTATGTGCTAATCCAGGGTATAATCTATCTCCATTCTAAATTTCAGCCCAATCCGTTCAGTAGTTTTTGCGTGAAAGAGTAACAAACATACACACACACACACACACACAAACACACACACACACACACACATACAAACTTTGTCCTTTATAATATTAGTGTGATCTATAGATGGAAATGGAACTTAGTTCGATTTGACTAAATAGTTCACCAAAGTGTTAAGTAAAGTTCCGAGTTCCGATTAAATCTAGTTCGACTCGAAATGATGAGAATCATTGTTGGAATCGGAACTTTTATTTAATCCATTCCATACTAATTATAGCGGGACGTCTAAGTCTTCTATTCGGGAGTTTGTCGGTTCGATCCCGGGCAAGTAGGACCCCTAATTTTCCGGAGCTAATATGTGCGATTAAATAATATCACTTGCGAAGAAAAACATTGTAAAGAAACCTGTATGCCCGAGTGCTGCATAGTGTTCTCAAAGGTCTGTGAAGTCTGCCAATCTGCATTGAGCCAGATTGGCATACTGTGACCAAACCCTTCACATTCTGGGAAGGGACCCGGAAACGGACGTTTCTTTTTATCCCAGAAAATAAAAAAGTTCTACGCGGACAACGTGGCGGGTTCTTATGAATGAAAGATTGATTTAGCTATTATGAATGAAAAGAAATGATTTTTTTAAGTACTTACCGAGTTAATTGCATTCGATTATTTCTCGTGCAAGCTGTAGCAGGGGACCCAATGATTAATTGAATTTCCTTAGTTAGAGATAATAAAGCTTTAGTCTAATGTCTACCTTCAGAAGTTTTTTTCGATCAAGTTTTCAGATTCACGTCCTTCAAATCAAATCATGGATATTGAATTCTCAATGGAATAAACCGTTACATATTGTATAAATTCTCTACTCATTTTATTCAGTCGATTGATGTAATTTCATTTCTTTCCGCCAATTTAAACTTTCGTCATACTGAGGAGCTGGCATACAAAACGGTGTAATTACACGAAGTAAAATTTTACAAAAAGAGCAAAAAACTCAATGAAAGCTATTGAAACTCTACTGTAATTGTACCGTTTTGATCGAAATCACTCTTATGAATGATTATGCTCGCGACTTCACCCTCGTGGATATAGGTAGGTTTTTAAATAACACTTATTTTCTGGGATAAAAAGTCCGTCTCCAGGATACAAGCTCTCTCTCCTGTCTGTACCAAATAGATGATAATATCTGCTACTTCATCTTCATAGATTTGAGGTTTTAAAAATTATGTCTAGGAACTCTTTGATTTTCCGGGACAAAATGTAGCCTATTATCTATCCCCGTGATAAGCTAACTCGGTATCAAATTTCGTCAAAATGGTTTGAATGGATGGGCCGTGAAAATGTAGCAGACAGACAGACACACCTTCGCATTTGTAATAATATTAAGTAAGTATTAAGTTACGATTCTAGATTATACGCGGGACGCAAAACTCGAATTCTGAACTCTAAGTACTAAGACCCACGCCCACAATCAGTTAGTTAACTATTTAGCTAGCTATATTAAAGTGGATGTAAAGCCTGACTCCCACGGTGCGTGTTTGTGCGCATTATCACGCACATCTGACGACCATGGACGATCACGCATCGCGGAAAAGGCTCGGACGTGAATGACGGCGTGTCTGCGCTACCACGGACGATACTCTGCCCACGCGGTCGGTACGGACTGCTCTGTGTCTGTCTGCGATATCACGCGCCGTGGGAAGCCGGTGTGAATGGACAGGCTGATTGAGTTATGTCAGAAGGTGCTTCTGTTTACCCCTCTGCTGAATTCAATTGGCTTTCAACAACTTCACATGCCAAAACCAATCCTCTTACGGTAACTCAATTAATCAATGAATAATATTGTCGTAGAGTATTACATTTCAATATTAACTTACATACTTATCCATAATGAAATTGAGTACTCTATGATACAAGCATAATAAATTATTAAGCTCGGGTTGTGTTAAAACTCATAAGCATGTTTGCTGGAGATGTTTTCCTTGATTGTTAAATCAATTAGTATTAATAAGCTAATAATATATTTTGATGATAATATATGGGGTTTTAAGAGCCTTCTCAGTCTACCGTCAACTGAATTTTTTTATTCGATTTTTGAAATATTTCTGTTGCACTAATATCTCTTCATTGGTATCTATTGTATTCCACTATGTAATTAGATTTGGTACCGCTGCCCTAAAGAGGTCATTTAGTGTTCTAGTACCTCGCCGAGACCCTGAAAAATGTAAGTAACATAGTTCAAACGAGGTGCTTAAATCTGCTTGGAGGGAATATTAAATTAAGTAACGATGGTCTGATCGTTGAGGATACTCGACCTTTAGCGAAATTTACATTTTCATACAGGGCAAAAACGGAAAGGTAGTATCGAGATACCTGTAAAATATGTCTTGCCATTAGGCCCTGTAATCTTTACCTTGCTAAACGATTTTTCATCATTATCTCAACCACAGAACACCCTAATACCCCGGGCTCTTCCAACATCAATGATTCAACCATTGCTGGTTACTCTATCTAACTATTCAGTTGAAGGCTTAGCCTTAACCCCAACCCATGTTCCGACGTGATTGAAGGGCAAACCAACAATTAAACACACTTTTGCATCACTACTCAGTAGGTACTCATATTATACAATATCATTATTATACCTACCTATATAAATATAATATAACCTATACCTACTATAAATGCGAAAGTTTGTTGGTTTCTCCTTCATTCATGTCGCAATGGAGTAACGGATCGACGTGATTTAATGCATAAGTATAGTTAAAGACCTGGAGAGTGGCCTATGTACCTACTTTTTGTTTCGGAAAATCAGAGTTCCCAAAGGATTTTTAAGACCTAAGCAATAAAGATGTTTAAGGCCGATTCACACCAAGTACGTACACGTGACACGTGCGTAGTGACGCGCGTAAACCCCTAACACACCGACTTACGCAAGCGGTGTGCCCTGTTTCATACAGTTCCATACATTACAAAGCAATGGTACGCGCTACGTCTACGCTTACGCAGCCTGTGTGAACGAGCTATTAAATCCACGTGGAAGTCGCGGGCATAAGCTATTTTATAATATGGGAAGTTATGGGGGGATAATATAATAATGATGACTTGAGAGCATGACTCTCTGAGTCTGTCATTATTGCTACATTTCTATCCAACGCACGTAGTAGGTATTTCATAAATCAGCCTAAATGAAACGTTTCTAATTGAATAGATACATTCAATGCGACGTTCTGAAGCGATAAGGTAGGAAGGTAACCGGCTAGTCATCTGGTACTGACGCCTCGATGAGTTTCCCTGCCCGGTGTTACCGGGTTAACGGTGCAAATAATTTGATAGGGAGAATTTGTGGGCCTATTTGGTCTATCCTACGATCATATAGTTTTAATATGAACTATTATTTATTGATTATTATCAGTTCTACGGCGCATACTAGTTAATAAGAGCCTCGACTAAAATTCGAAAGTCGCCGGTTCAAACCCCACCTGTTGCACTATTGTCGTGCTTACTCCTAAGCT
Organism: Maniola jurtina; assembly: GCF_905333055.1. Lineage (NCBI taxonomy): Eukaryota > Metazoa > Arthropoda > Insecta > Lepidoptera > Nymphalidae > Maniola > Maniola jurtina. The sequence goes on from NC_060045.1 coordinate 2,693,706, forward strand.
TTACGCTTAGTTGAAGGGAAAAGGGTAATATTTTAGTCATCATGATAAACTTGGCTAATATTCTTTCAATAAGTGTGTCTATCCATCTGCCAGATGTGTGTTACTGCTTCCCAGTAATATACATACAATTACAGTACTGAATCGATTGGATTCAGCCAATTTTGAAGAAATTTGGTACAAAGATAGCTTTCATCCTGGACGCGGATATACTATATGGGATCATCCCGGAGTATCAGAGTTCCCATAAGCTTTTTAAAGACCTAAATCCACGCGAACGAAGTCGCAGGCTTCATCTAACTCAAGCTCCTTTGTCTAGAAACTTAAAATCATGCATGGTTCTAATTTTTTTTTGGCTATGAATATTCTTAGTTGAAGACTAGAACCACAGTAAATTTTCTAAGAACAGGTTACACTTTTTTCTACATTCAGTAATATACTATATACTATTTTATATACAATTTACTATAGTAAAGTGAGAATAAAATACAGACCTTATTAAATACATATTTTATCAGAGTCACGCCCATGTCGGATAAGGTTTTAGCCAAAAAAAAGGAGGCTGTATGCCTACCAGACCTAATAACGGGGAAGATATGCTCATAAAAAATTATTATTTTTTCTCTTATTACTTTTTATATTCTGTCTTCATTAACTCGTGTATGTAATGAAATAGGCTCCGTAATATTTTATCGCTCAGTTTATTATTTAGGTACTAAATATTCTATACTTAAATGAAAATTCTTTCCGTGTCCAATGTTTTGTTAAAAAAACCATTACTAAATGTAATTATGAATAATATAATATATATAAATAAAATAAATTCTATCGTTTTTGTAATTCGGTCTTGCCTACGTATACCTACCTAATCGATATCATTTATATGCGTATACAAGGCGAATATCTAATAAGTTTAAGATTTTTGCAGGTTTCTTGATTCAAATAATAAATTCTAATTATTAATTTATTATTTGAATTAAATTATTTAAATGTAGCAATAATGACCATCTCTAGTAAAAATAATTTTCAGATTTGCTATTCAGTCCCGATTGGCCCAAAAAGCTTTCGCTGAGACTGTGCCAGCTATTAGTCCCACCTGTTGCCTTCTGCTTCTCTTAATTAGCTAATTTACTTAATCTAATCTATTGTAATGTTTGCTACTAGTATTTATCATCAGTGGGTAATTAGTACGCGTTTTAATAAAGGTTTAATTAAGTATAAGAACAACTTTGAAATTCAGACCATTTCATTGCTGCCGACAGTACCAACGTAGCTGTATCTACTTTTTTTTATCCTAGGTTAGAAAAAAAGGCATACACAAAATATTAATAGAAAAAAATGTTTGATGATTTCCCTGGCGTAGTGGTGGTACACTCTGGTATGTTGCCTTTCAAGTGAGCGGTTTTAGGGTCAATTCCTGAAGCATGGTGGGCTACGTCAAAATATCTCTAGGTGGCTAATTTATAATAGTATTCGAGTCCTTAGTTTGAACGTAACATGTTCACTCTACATACTGTAACATAAAGATGCAACTCCTCGATTAATCGATGTATGCAAGTTGCAATCTACACGTCATGGATTTCAAAAAATTTTGATTAATTCTATATTGAGTAATAGGATCTTAAGAAACGTATTCACCACCATCTAATCACCTTATACCAAATCCGACAGAACAAGTGTAAATTAAAAATTCGTAACACCCCCAACAAGTGAAGGTTACAGTAACTAGAAAAGAGCTGATAACTTTCAAACGGCTGAACTGATTTTCTTCGATTATAGCTAAGAACACTCTCGATCAAGCCACCTTTCAAACAAAAAAACTAAATTAAAATTGGTTCATTCGTTTAGGAGCTACGATGCCACAGACAGATACACGGATACACATCTCAAACTTATAACATCCCTCTTTTTGGATCGGGGTTTAAAAAGAGTCGCTTTGACTTTATTTTGTTTACAGCAGAATAAAAAAAATAGGTATAAGTGCTTCAACATAGCCTTTTACCTTATAAATTGTCTAAACGACAAATATAATAAACAATAATTGTGGTTGTGAGGATATTTCCACGGATACAGTTTGACATCCTTGAACTCTTCTTGTAATCATTTATCAAAGAACAAGATAGAGGCAGTACCTAGCATTTAAGATAATTAGTTACTCATGTTCGTAAGGAGAGTAGGTACTTAGATCATGAGACTTCACCAATTAATAAACACGTCTGCACAAGGGTCTCTCATTAATTTACCAACGAACCACATAATATTTCACGAGAATAGCTTGTTGTCTAAATATATAAAAGGAAAAGGTGAATGACTGGCTGATATTATATCGACGCACAACTCAAGGTACTGGACGGATTGGGCTGAAATTTTGCATTTTTTCTACTCCATTCCATCAGCAGCCTTTCCAAGAGCGCGCCACCAAATATGGTCTTCCGCCTTCCTCATCCACCCGCTTCTTCAGGTCATTGGTCCAGCGAGCTGGAGGTCATCCCACACTGCGCTTACGCGGTCTCCACTCCAGAACACGACTGTCGGTTCTACGACAGACATGACCTGCCCATTGCCACTTCAGCTTGCTAATCCTTTGAGCTTTGTCGGTCGCTTTTGTTCTTCTGTGAATTTCCTCGTTCCGGATTTATCCTGAGAGGTGTGAGGGAAATTTTGTATTCAGATAGGTATTATGACGTAGACATCCGCTAAGAAAAGATTTTTGAAAATTCAACCCCTAGGGTGGTAAAAGGAGTCCACGCGGATGAAGTCACGGGCATAATTGTTTTATTATAATGTTAGGAAGGTTGAAAATGAAATCAATCAAGATTATCATTCGGTCATAATCACTCATGCGTCTTTCTCCGAGCCGCGTGTCAATGTCAGTTAAACCCCGGCTTTTGCCGAATAAGCTTCGCATCAAATGTACGCTGAAAGGGAATTATTAGGAATATATGGAATATATTATAGTTACCTACTTCATATCACGGAATTCAGCATAAATATTATTATACCAGTAGGTACTATTGTCTATTCTGTGATTATTAATTAGGCATGTTACGTTCATATTACATGGCGTATATAATTCGTGCTCTGAGAAGAATAAGCCAGAAGATTAAAACTCATGAGAGTAGAAGAGATAGCGCTCTACAAATGAATTTAAACCAAGTGAAAAGTATTAACAGGGGTCTCTCCGTCACTTACTCCATACAATCGTAGTTTGATTCTCATTTGAATATTAGGTAAGCAATTAAAGTTTATGAAATTTTGAAGACACATTTTAGAAACTAATATCTGTGTCTGTGGTTTTCCAAATTACTTTTTATTATTTCTTACGTGTATAGGTACCTACTAATTTTTACTGTCTACGAGAGCTTAAAGAACAGCCACAAGGGACTCTGATACTGAATTAAAATAAATAATGGCAATAGTTGCAGGAATTGCACGGGCTCCAAGAGCCGCAAAAAGCCGCAAGGGCCGCAAAAAGCCGTAAAAGCTGCAAAAGTCACACTCGCTGAGCAAATACGACTGCTGCTACTACGTCATCACTATCCTTAATTGCGGCTCTTGCGGCTGTAATAATATCACTCACCTGTAGCGTGTAATTTTCGTAACGGATCCACAATCGCGAAGTACCGATCAGCCGACAGCGCTGTCAGTGTAAATACGGATACTCCGATGCTGACGTCCTTCGCTGCTTCCGATATCTTGCACACCAGTTCCCCCCATGGCCAGGATTCCACGGTGTAGACGATCGACGTGAATGGTACACACGTGATGATTACCAGCAGGTCTGCGAGCGCGAGCGAGAGGATGTACCTGAAAAGATAGATTGTATTAGGTCTCTCAGAGGGAAACCACGCGATGAGTTGCGTTGGCGGCGCCTGACTAGTGCCGCTTCGTCATCCTACATAGAAATCGCTGTAACCGACGTAGTGCGGCGCTGCGATTCACGCGCAATGGACTAGGGAGCAGAGAGAGGCGGGGAAGAGACTGCTGTACCTAAGCACATTAAGCCGAGTCGACGTACCGGAGCTGCTGATCCGGGTTACATTAAGCTGACGCCTAGTTAACGGCGAGGCGAAAGGCGATACGTTGCCGATGTCTTTCCGAGTTCACATGTGTGCTATGACCTTTATAGCAAATCCCAACCACGCAATCATTAAATAGGTTCTATGCGGTTCAATATCAACGCAGATTAGTAAATTCGCCGAACGGGAATGCAAATTTCCTCAGTTTTGCCCAACGTTTAGTTCGTAGAAAGTGCAAACGGAATAAAATAACACACACGTTAATCTCTTTGAAGATGGTATCAATGAAATGGATGCGTTTTTAACATTCCAACTACAAATAGCTTCTATAAATATTTTAAACTAGCTGATGCCCGCAGCTTCGCCCGCGTGGATTGGTCAGATCCCCTGCAGCATCAGGATTGAGGAGTTGGACTCCAAATTTTTTATGAAACAATGTCGCAAAGTTCCTCTATCGATTAAAAAAGAAATGACGCAAATCGGTTCAGAAATCTCGGAGATTTCGGTGTACATAGGTAGAAAAACACAACTCCCTTTTTAAAAGTCGGTTAAAAAAGTAGCCTATTTTACGCCCTGGTCAATCCTCTACTTGCCTGTGAAAGTCCCGTCAAAATCGGTTCAGCCGTTCCAAAGATTAGCCTTTTCAAACAGACAGACAGACAGACAGACAGACAGACAGACAAAAATTTTAAAAACGTGTGATTCAGTTATGGTATCGTTCAAATAACCATATGAGCTTAATATGAGATAGTTATTTCGAAATTACAGACAGACACTCCAATTTTATTTATTAGTATAGATATAGATGTCATTTAGCCATATGTACAGTCCAGAAATAAAGATACTTTTGGGCGTGCTCGTCAAATTCACTTTTCCGAGTTAGTACGAGTTTAGTTTTGGAACTAAAAGCTTACTATACTACAACATGAACGTTAAAGAGATAATGCACAAAGAGAACTTTGTGCTATACTAAATTATTACTAGGTCATACGTTAAATATCTAGAACAAGCTAACATTTCCGGATTGTTCAAGTTAATGTTGTGAATCAGTCTGTTTGAGATTCCAACAGATTTGAAAATAGGCTAAGTAATCTATACTAATAAATAAAATTGGAGTGTCTGTCTGTAATTTCGAAATAACTACCGCATATTAAGATCATATGGTTATTTGATTTGAACGATACTATAACTGAATCACACGTTTTTAAATTTTTTGTCTGTCTGTCTGTCTGTCTGTTTGAAAAGGCTAATCTTGGGAACGGCTGAACCGATTTTGACGGGATTTTCACAGACAAGTAGAGAATTGACCAGGGAGTAACATAGGCTACTTTTTTAACCGACTTTCAAAAAGGGAGTTGTGTTTTTCTACCTATGTACACCAAAATCTCCGAGATTTCTGAACCGATTTGCGTCATTTCTTTTTTAATCGATAGAGGAACTTTGCGACATTGTTTCATAAAAAATTTGGAGTCCAACTCTTCAATCCTGATGCTGCAGGGGATCTGAGCAATCCACGCGGGCGAAGCTGCGGGCATCAGCTAGTAACATATAATATATTCTTATCTTCATCGTGAGAATGCTTCTCGCCCAAAGTAGAAAACTTTACAAAATCACCAACTTATTCTCCCTTTATGTTACTTAGTTGTTACTTCTTAAAATCTTTGGGTCGTCAAAGAGAATGGTGCTTTTCCCAAAAGTTCTGAAGTCAACGTTTTGTTTACTTGCAATTATTTATTTTGACTAAATTATAAAGTGACCGTCGTCTTACCCATAATTTAGTTAGGACCTTTAGTTTGGTTGGGAAAAGTCGGCGGTTCGATCCCGGGCACGCACTTCTAACTTTTCGGAGTTATGTAAAGTTTTAAAGTTTTATGCAAAGTTACATAAGTGAGTTGTTTAAAAGGAATTAAACATTCAAACTTTTCTCATCTGGAGAGGAGTCCTGTGCTCAGTAGTGAGCCGGCGATGGGTTGATCATGATGATAGTAATGATAGTTGAATACTTATAATATATTATTACAAACTATTCTAAAGTCTTCGATTACTTAGTTATATAACTGTGGAAAATGTTTTGAAAGTATCGCTAACAAATCTGTACCCATACTTTTATAGCCGATAGCTAAGAAAAAAAATCCATACTAATGTTATAAATGCGAAAGTGTGTCAGTCTGTATGTCTGTCTGTCTGTCTGCTACCTTTTCACGGCCCAACAGTTTAACCGATTCTGACGAAATTTGGTACAGGGTTAGCTTATATCCCGAGGACGGACATAGGCTACTTTTTATGCCGGAAAATCAAAAAGTTTCCATAGGATTTCCAAAAACTCATCCGCTAAACCGATTTGTATGAAGTTTGGTACCGAGGTTTTGGCCACTGATTAGTATTCATATTAGAATCTGTATCGTGAGGACCTTAAAATAGATTGACCCGAGCACTACGATTGCCTAAAAAAAAATTTTAAGGCCGCGTTTTCACCTGTAAGTTTTACTCACGTGAGTAGGTTACGTAGTTAATTGAAAACAATTTCACTAATATAAATGTGCTTATAAGAGTGTTTCCATTAGTAAATTTAAGCCTCAATAGCTCAACCGGTAAAGGAGTGGACTGAAAACCGAAAGGTCGATGGTTCAAACCCCGCCCGTTGCACTATTGTCGTACCTACTCCTAGCACAAGCCTGACGCTTAGTTGGAGAGGAAAGGGGAATATTAGTCATTTAACATGGCTAATATTCTTTATTTAAAAAAAAAAAAAAAAATTGTCGTAAGTTAATCGTGTAAGCTCCTTACGTGAGTAAAACTTACAGATGTATCCACGGCCTAAGTCATAGTATGTTTCTAAAAATTACGAAGTTAATTGCCTTATCATAATAATGGACTGTTAATCTTTGTGAATCAACTTTTTTACGTTCATACGTTATTGACACGCTAGGCTTCCTACTTACTTAGTTACTTTGTTGAGAAATAGGTTTTTTATAGCTTTTAAAATGAACCAGACGAGTCACCTGAGGTAATAAGTTCAATATCATGAAGAAAGTAATGACTTACTTATACTTAGTTAGTTTTAAAGCAACCGCTAGCCGTACCTACCTATAGCCCACAGAATCTATAGCCATAAGTATTTAATAAGTCCATGGTACCATTATTATAAATGTGAAAGTATTTCTGTCTGTCACTCTCTGCTACCTTTTCACGACCCATCCGTTTAACCGATTTAGACAAAAGGTACAGGGATAGCTTGCATCCCGGAAATGCATGAATAAACTACTTTTTACCCCTCATAGCTTGAGTTTTAAGTTTACGTTATTATTTATCACCATTAGGTACATCATTATCTTACAAATTCAACAATTGACAATCAAAATGTGTACAGTGATACCTATTTTGAAAAATGCTTTGAGTTTGAGTTTACCCCGAAAAATCAAATAGTTCCCTCGGAATTTTTATAAATCTAAATCCACGCGGTCGAAGTCGTGGGCATTATCTAATATAATATATTACTACTCATATTATAAATGCAAAAGTGTGTTTGTTTGTTGGTTTATTGGTTTGTTGGATTGTCCTTGGATCGACGTGACACAGGCTACTTTTTAACCGGAAAATCAAAGAGTTCCCACGGGATTCTTGAAAACCTAAATCCACGCGGACGAAGTCGCGAGCATCAGCTAGTGCTATATAAAACTGTGGAATACCTACTTAGATCTTAATTACTTTGCTTTCATCCACTATTTATTTACATTTTCCGTTTTAGAAATTCTTTGATTTCAACTTAGATTGGATTCATTTTATATGGCTATTAACCTAGATTTCTGGACATAAAAACATTTTCGATGAGAAAAAGAAAATTTTCCTTAGCAAATAATAAGAGTGAAATTAAAATCCTTATAGCTGTGGCGTGCTAACTAATTGTGTTATATCAGAAAACTTGGTTAATTTGGGGCTAACTGCAAACTGCTGTTCCATTTAAAATGTAAACAAACGAAAGTAAATGTAAATAAGTATGTAACTTATACCTAACTGAGCTATAAAACGTTTATTTTCGTAACATTGTTTCGTGACTTATAATTAGGGTTGCGCACCTCAAAAGGAAAAACGGAACCCATATAGGATCACTTTGTTGTCTGTCTGTCTGTCTGTCTGTCCGTCCGTCGTGTCTGTCAAGAAACCTATAGGGTACTTCCCGTTGACCTAGAATCATGAAATTTGGTAGGTAGGTAGGTCTTATAGCACAAGTACAGGAATAAATCTGAAAACCGCGAATTTGTAAAAAATAAAAAAATAAAAAAAATAAAAATTAAAATGTGTTCCAATTTTCAAAGTAAGATAACTATACCAAGTGGTGTATCATTATGAAAGGGCTGTACCTGTACATTCAAAAACAGATTTTTATTTATTTTTATGCATAATATTTTTGAGTTATCGTGCAAAATGTTGGAAAAAATACCCGAGTACGGAACCCTCAGTGCGCGAGTCTGAGTCGCACTTGGCCGGTTTTTTCATATTCGATTACTTACGTGTTGGGCACATTCCTCATAGCCTTATGCCTGACAAAGACAGCGACGAGGGTGCCATTGCCGACCACTCCGATGAGGAATATGAGCGCGAACAGCAACGGCACGATGTACGTCTCAGGGCGCTCGTCGTACGGCTTGTAGGGCTCCGAGATGTTGTATGTGTCGTTATAGTCCATGGTGCATGTTCTGGAACAAGGGAAAGATGTTTCTTGAAAAGGTCCAGTTTAAGAAATTAGCTCTAGTATCGACTGATTTGTGAGAATAGTCGATACTAGAGCTAATTTATTGAACTGGACCCTTTCAAATAAAGATTTTTATATTAATCTGTGAGGATGGTACTGCCATTGTCGCAATTAAAATACCATAAGCCTACGTTGTTGTATTAGTTTACAAATTGAGAAAAACCAAATTAAATTTGAATTTCTCGGGCAGGTCCCTCGCTTCCACCTTAAAAAAGTTTTTATTTGATTTTGTTGCACCATGTTCTCTTTCTTAAGTCAATGCATGTTTTTTTACAAATTTTGTCAAAAAAGTATCAAACTAGACTGTTTGTGTAACGACGGCTTTATGACAGTTATTATAAAGCCATAGTTATACCAACATTCCTGTTTGACGGATTGTTGTTTGTTGTTGACAAAGCTTGTAAAAAACATATCAAATGTTAAACTTGTATTGTCATTACGTATTTTAGACATAAGCTATATATTGTTGTCTCTCTTTTGTTAAACATATTTACACGTTTTCTAGGCTGAGGATAGCAAACTTTCAAGCTGTTTGAGATGGGGGAAGATAAAAGCTTGATGTATTGAATATCTACATGTATCTCATGTATTTGAACTTTTAATGTTAGTTCATCCACCCAGTTACCCCACAGTGTTAACGCTGCTAAACCTGGTAGGTAGTAAGAAAATATGGTAGAAAGAAACAGGATGTAACAAAAACTAAGCGCTATTATTTACTACCTAAACGCAATCCAATCGCAACCATTTTCTTCATACTTGTACAATGTACATGTAGTGATTTAGTATTTTTCAAAATCGTAATGTACAGCGTGCGAAACTCGGGGCCAATGCCCTGCCTATGACGTGACATTGGCAGCGCAGCGCCTATCTTCGCAACGTTCGTTGACCTGTAGCGTTAGCTAGATATTTAATTTGCAATACTTCGCGAACTTTAAAAAAAAGTTAGGTTTTAAATTTGTTTTTCGCGTATTTTTTGTGGTATCTAATTAGTAATCATCAGTACTTACCTGTTTTCATTTTTGCTAGCATTCTAATAAAATAACTGCAGCCTATATAAATAGTTCGAAGTCGGTTAAATAACTTTGCCTGTAAATAGGACTCATAAGGGATTTTTAATTAACTTCAGTAGGAGTTAATTAAAATCCGTTGGAATATTTTACTCAAATAATAAGTAAGTATTTGAAAGTGGAGCTAAATAAATCCGGTTTAATTAAGAACAACCGGGGCGTTTTAAAAACTTTTATCGATAATTAAAATAAATTACACGCATTAATATTCATTTTAATAATATTTTCGTCCATATACGGACATCACTCACATTATTTAATATGCTTTAAAATATTATGCAATCCAGTTTCAGTCATTCAATTTAAAATTGCCAATAAGGCCGGGCTTACATAAGCAGCTCGAGCAGTTAGCCAAAAAAGATCAAAATACACGGACCTCTCGGGCAGTGCTGCCGTTGACAACTGCTGCAGCAGTCGGTTTCAACAATTACAACTTTAAACAGTCGGGCGGGAAGAGCATGCGAAGCGGAGGTGGGATGAGGGCAGGGAGAGTAACTGCACGATAGCAGTCGACTGCTTGAGCAGTTCCATGTAGGCGTACCTATATGCAAATAGACGACTTGCATACAAATACACTATGCAGTCGCAGCTTGAAGCTGTTAACCCTGACTGGTTCAAGCTGCCCGTGTAACGCGGACTTAATATTGTTGTGGCATCCGCGAAATCAAATTCATACATTTCGATAGTAAACTAAATCCATTTTATATTTTTATTTTCATATGCGGCTCGATGTTTGAATGCTTTATTTTAATGGAATTTGGATTTATCGAAACATGTTTTTTTTATTCAAATAGAAACAGAGGTTTCCTTTCATCTTTCAAAACATAGCTGTTAGTTTTTGATATTTTAACGTATCGCTTGATATCCTTTACATTTTTTAACGCAGTAAAATATATCTGTATTTTACTGCGTTAAAAAATGTAAAAGGTAAATATTGAAATAAAATAAATATAATATAAAAGTTAACTCCATTCCTCTAATACTAAGGAATTTATAAACTAAAACTAGAGTTCTGAAGCACTAGCATAAGTTTTAAAAATAAGGTTAACTGTGAGTAGATTTAGGTCCGGTTATAGAATAGGTGGTTAAAGTTACGTTATGGGTACGGTTAAACTTTGACCACCTAACAAAAAACATAAGTTGGTTGTCCACTCATCCTTCTTTCTCATTTACGCATTATACCGAATATTAATCCCATATCGCAACTTTTTCAGAATTTAATAGGTTGTTTAATGATACGCGTACATAAAAGGTATCACCCAACAAATGCAAAGGGCTCCAAAATAAAGTGTTTTAGCCGCAAGTCTTTCAGTTTCAATGTAAAAGCCTTAGGCCTTACTTAATGTAAGTACATGCTTAGGTTTTGAGGCGATCCCTAAATCAAATGGAGGGATAACGATCTGATTCCCTCACAAAACACGCCTTTCAACACAAAATGTTCCCTTTTTACACCTAAATCCGAGTGTTTTCGAGAGATACTGTACCTAAAGCATATTTTATTAAACAACCTCAAAGGACCACAATCTGTATACATAATACATATACATAATTTATGTGAGGAAAGTCTCAGTACTAGTCCAAAGTTGAGTAGTTGGTTGTGTCTCATCCCTGTACCTCGAAGGTAGAGCTTCGGTCCAGCGCCTGATATCTTTCTGGTCGTGTTGGATTGCCGTCCAATCAAACTATGAGAGTAAGGGACAATGCATTGCGATGACAAAGACGTCTACCCAGCAGCGCGGTCAGTATAGGCAAATCCTTGTGATGTCAAAATCAATTGACGTTGGGGTCCTAAGATGCTGGAATTGCTCAAGGTTAGGGCTCAGTAAAAAAATAAAGCCCGTCCGACGCACAGTAATGCGACCACTCGAGCTCCAAACGATTGCTTTTATCAAATAAAACAGTAATTCGTACAAAGATAACAAAATCTGATATTAAATGCGAGAGAAAAACATTTCAACCACGATGTATTTCATTTCAAACGTAAACAGCTAAGTACGTGCTCAGTGCTACGGTCTCGAGGAGATCCCTAAATCAAATGGAGAGCTCACGATACCTCAGTTTTTTTATTCATTATATATTTTACTTAGGTAGGTAACTACATGATAACTACCTAATAATATCAGAATTTATTTATAGGATTCCGTACCCGTAGATTGCCAACGGAACCCTATTGCCTCCGCTGTCCGTCTGTCTGTCTGTCTATATGTCCGTCTGTCGGTCAGCGAGCTTGTATCTCAATAATTGTAATAGGTAGAGAGTTGAAATTTTCACAGAATTTTATTTCCGCTATAACAACAAATAATAAAAATTTCAAAATGGCCCCCATGCAAATTTAAAAAATTAAAGTGTTGTATCTTTTACGATGGACCTTACTTGAGCCCTTTGTGACAGGTTTTTTAATTGACCTTATGCCCGCGACTTTATCTTTAGATCAATATACTCTAGCTAGGATATAGCTATTATATTTTACAGCCGGCCGCCTATAGAACAAATATATCTACTTTGTTACATATTTCTAAATGTAATTTGGTGAACAATAAAGAATATTTTACTTTACTTTAAGTACCTACCTCCTTCTAAAAAGGGAAATGGGGAACAACAAAACATACTCGTAGGGCTCGTAATATGAAAACGTAGGCACAGAATTATAACGTAGGTGGTATTTGACGCAGGCAGCGTTTCGATGCTGAGAAGAATAATGATTATTAAAAAGGCGTACCCATTTGAATTTTAGATAAGCAAGACCGCTCCTACGTCTTATATTCGTATGCCAAGTAATTTAAAATAATAATCCTATTTGCAGGCAATTCAGAGGATAAACGGTACCTGAATTTAATCCTAAGTAATAGAAATGCTTACCTACCGGATATTTTATAGACCTCAGATAGGTATTCGAAATCGTATTTTGAATACTATGCGTTACGTATTTTCAGTAGGCTGGATGGTTAAGGGTATTTTAGTACTTAACTATGTTTTCACCTTTTCACAAGCTTTTCACTTGAAGTAAGAGTTGGTATGAATAGAGATGCAGGTAAAATTCCGAGCATAGCTTTCTCCATTTTCTGGAGCTTTCTTATGAGACCCATAGCAACCATATCTCAGACTTGTAAGTCATAACTGGCAATACGGACTATCGGAAGACTTTGGGTATTCAAGCACTGAAGAATTATGAAGAGAATAAGTTGGTACCCAGAGTTTCTCTTAAAACAATAAATTAACGTATACAGTGAGTAGTGACCTTAAAATTAATATAATGGAATTAATAATGAAAATACTTCCAGTAACAATGCAGCATCGACAGATCATCAATCAATCTGCTCCCAAAATCAATTAATTGATAGATCACTATCACCAACCTTTGATTTATTGCAGTTGTTTATAACTTTACTGATGCCCGCGTTTTGGCGACCGTGGATGGAATAAATTAAATACCGGCATCGAGTCATAATTGCCTGGTATCTAGTCGAATCACATATATAAGTATAGTAGTTCGCGACAGGTGGACATGGCAATCGGGTGGTGACGCCCCGCACACCCGCAAAGCCCCCGCGCTAACCAAGTGCGGGAGAGCGCGGGTGACGAGCGGGTGTACGGGGCATCCCCCCGTCTCATACCCCGATTGCCATCTCGACCTGTCGCCTACAATAGATCAGTAAGAAAATGTGTCAGGTTTTAATCCCGACTCTATTGCTGAGGTGTGTGACCTCTTCCATTAAACAAGTATTTTTGGGTCACATTGCGGTGGGTTCCCAGATTTTTCTGCATGAGATTCGATGTACGATTTCGACTACTTTAGTGAATATTCTACTTAGGTACCCCTAACTTTTTGCAGTTAAAAATACACTTGCTTTATGGGTGAAGGAAAATATCACGGGGCAATCTGCATGCCTGAGAGCTTTCCATGATGATCTTAAGGCAAGGTGGACTAAGATTCAAGCCCTTCTCATTCTCAGAGACTTGTTTTCTATTAAAAATATTAGGCCGACGATGGATTAAGAATTGAGATGATGATGATAAATGAAGATTATTTGAGACCGATGAGAACTCATGCTCTCCTAGGCAAGGAAGAAAGATAAAAGCCATATTCGCACATTAATAGGAAAGGAAGAGATAGTAAGCAACAGTGGGATTTGAACGAAATGTAAAAGATGAAAAATTCAGTTTACCCTTCAGATCTTTGAACTGTATAATATAGTCTTCTTGCTACTTCTTGCACCAAAAGACCTACATTCAAATGTTCGGCTTGTTTCGACTTGGGTACATTATTAACCTCAATGTTTTATTTTGAACAGCGACTGAAGCTTCTGCATGATTTCATTCATTCAAAGTTCACCATATTCATCGTACGACACACTCGACATAGTTTTCTCATCTGAAAGCGCCTCTACAAGCAAACTAACTATAGACTTTGACGATATATTTGGTTTCTATTTGTGTTACTTTCGCTTTGAGATGTGAATATGCCTACATTTATTTTATGTACTTAATTTTCCATACCGGCGACGGGCAAAAGCTACGAAACAGCTACGAAAGATCCACCCTAAATCCTTTAATCCATATCCATGTGTCTAGATCTGTCTGCTAGCTTTTAACAGCCCATCAGTTTAAAAAATTGTGCCAGACCAGAAAACCAAAGAATTGAAATGGGATTTATAAAAACCTCTTGTTAACAGACTATAGGCTACTTTTATCAGTACTGTCTACTACATTGACTATAGGCTATTTTTTTTTCATTTCATTTTTCAATATTTCAGTGTTATTAAGACGATCGCAGTCGGGGTTTAGTTTTCAACTTTATCTTATTAACTATAGGCACACACTTGACCATAATCACACCTGATGGAAAGTGATGATGTTATTATTCTTTAAAAACTGTCTCAACAAGCTCGAAAATTAGAAATGACAATTTAGCAAACAAACGGCAGGTAATGTTTTGGATATGCTGACGATGTTTATGAGACTGTATATTCATGTCTGTCATTTTCCCCATATCGAGCGTAGGTTCACATCACATGAATAAAACATTCCTACAGTACGAGTGAGAAAAGCGATTCATTACAAAGCCTCGGGCGTTGTGAAATGTTATCCCGTGTTTGTCACGTTTCATTAATGTTTATGTGTTATTGTATACTTTGCGATCTCTTTGGGGAGAGATAGGGTTATGTGGGATTGCTGCACACTAAAACCTCCTCGGTGGCCATGTTCATCGCATATTACTATTTCTAGACATTCAATTGTTGCTGTATATACACTCATCGGGCGATGGAGGGAGCTATGCTTAGGGTGAGATCTATAGAGCGCGCTCTGCCTTTGCTTAGACTTAAGACAGAGTTAAAACGAGACAGAGCTATATCTCTCACATAAATCTGTCTCGTTTTAACTCAATCTTAAGTCAGAGCAAAGTTAAAGTACGCTTTATAGATTCCAGCCTTAGAGTTTCTCTACGTGATCAAATCAGAAATGAGAGATCCGAAGCAGAACTAGAGTAATCGATATAGCTCAACGAGTTAAGAAGCTGAAGTGATAATGGACCGAGCACATAGTTTAAGGAACACGGTCTCAAGGTGCTAAAATAGCGGCCTCGCACTGGCAAACAAAATGTTGGCAGAAACCCCACTAGATGGATAGATGAACAGTCCCTACAAGAGACATAATATGCCCATCAGTGGACGTCTGTCGGTTGAACGACAACGACGGGGCGACGCTATAAATAGTGGTGGCCTCTCATAGCGCGTGATAACACAAACTTTCCCCTAATTTGAATTTAGTTCGCACTAGCTGTAGCTTTCATTCCATGGAACACCCATATATCAACACTTGCTGGTAAACTCAGCTCTGTTGCTTACGCTGTTAGAAAGATTCGACAGATAACTGACGTGGAAACTGCAAAAATTGTATATTTTGCCTATTTTCACAGTATCATGTCTTACGGAATCTTGCTATGGGAATTATTGGAAAAATTTTCGTGTTACAAAAAAGGACAATATGCGCAATCTATAATTTAAAACCGCGCGATTCCTACGAGAGAAATTTAAGGAAATAGGTATTCTTACAGTAACTTCTCAATATATTTACAATAATATAATTTTTGTACGACAAAACATTCTTAGTTACAAAAAAAGGAACGGCATTCCGAACCAGTGGTAGATTATTTTGACGATTCAAAAGCACTTGTAAATTGAATAAAAATATTATGAATTTGAATATCTGCCTTGATCATAGTACTAGGTGCTAGCTTATTTGACTGCAAAGCATGGAGCCCCGGGTACAAGTCCCAGTTCGGATCAAACAAGCTAAATGAGGTTTTTCTGTCAAGAAAACAATATTATTTCCAAATTGCCTCATATTATGTAATCTTGTGGGATACTTCAACCGTAGTTAGTTACAACCATCATATTATTAAAAAACTTTGCCGTCAAGTGATTTAGCGTTTTACGTAGAAAAAGATTAGGGTAGTGATTATGGGTTTAATAAAAAACTGCCACAACTTTCCCTCTTGGCTCGCTTCCATCTTGTATTCGTACTATTACCATACCGTCGATGAGATTCAAGGGATAACTTGTAGTAAAATAACAAGTGTAAATTAAAAATTTATAACGACAAGTGAAGGTTACAGTAACTAGAAAAGAGCTGATAACTTTCAAACGGCTGAACCGATCTTCTTGGATTATAGCTAAGAACACTCTCGATCAAGCCACCTTTCAAACAAAAAAAAAAAAACTAAATTAAAATCGGTTCATTAGTTTAGGAGCTACGATGCCACAGGCAGATACACAGATACACACGTCAAACCCAAAAAGAGGGGTGTTACAAGTTTGACGTAAACTTGTAACACCCCTCTTTTTGGGTCGGGGGTTAAAATATACTTGAATGTGCCTCAAGAAATATTTTTGGGCGATCTAAACTGAGTCTACGCTATCCATCGATATAGAATTCATTTCCTGATTCCCGCGACTTCATTCCCTTATTAGCGATTTAGTTTATCAAAAAGCCCATGGGAACTCTTTGAATTTCCAGGATAAAAAGTAGCCTATATAACTTTCGAGATTTTTACTATTACCATGCAAAAAATATCGTTGATCCGATGCCCCGTTGCGACGTGATTGAAGGACAAACCAACAAGCCAACAATCAAACTGACATTCGCATTTTTAACCCCCGACCCAAAAAGAGGGGTGTTATAAGTTTGACGTGTGTATCTGTGTATCTGTGTATCTGTGTATCTGTGTATCTGTGTATCTGTATATCTGTCTGTGGCATCGTAGCGCCTAAACGAATGAACCGATTTTAATTTACTTTTTTTTGTTTGAAAGGTGGCTTGATCGAGAGTGTTCTTAGCTATAATCCAAAAAAATTGGTTCAGCCGTTTAAAAGTTATCAGCTTTTTTCTAGTTTTCTTGTAGAAAAGAAGGTTAGATAACCCTTAGGTTCATAATATTCAAGTGTCAATTGACAAATGTCAAGCTGTCAAGATGGACGTTGCCTAGATATACATAATTATTTATTTGAAAATGATTTGTCGGGGGTGTTGAAAATTTTTAATTTACACTTGTTGATATGTGTAGTGAATAGTGATGTGACTTCGCTAAGTGAGAAACCGCCCCAAAACGAGTCTGTTTGCGAAACGCCAATAGGACATCGGTTTATCCTTTTATCCAAACTCAAGTAGATATCTATCCTTTCTGCCGTTTGTTGCTAAGCGACGCACGATGGTGACACAAAAGAATATTTAATCGCTCCACTGCGCCAGAGGATATGAAATCAAACGCTCTATTCGGAATAAATCACGTTCCTGATCATTATTCAAATAGAATTTTACAGGATCCTTTGGATCACAACTGAATGACTCAACAAGAGGTTTTTGCTTTGCTTCTTCTGTAATAAAATCGTTGGTTATTTTTTCAAAAACACAAGTTTTCATTTCAACATACTTACTAGAGTTCGTACGGGACTTTCAAAAACTTTAAATTCATGAGAACGAAGTCGCGGGCGTTAGCTATTAATTGCTATTTCCAAATAAAAATATGAAAAAAACCACGTGGGGTAGGTACTTAGGTATGCACATTTTGTAATCGGGGGTGGAAGGCGAAAGACAGTCAGGTCACGTACGGACAAATTGGACGTGATATTATGATTTATGACAGCAGGCAAATAACGTTAGTGCTTTGGATGTTCAGTGTCGACCGGTGGGAATTGAAATGATATATCAGTTTAATGTAGGCATCCACTAAAAATAGAAAAAGAAATAGAAATATTTTCTTATCAAATTAAAATTTTAAGTGCTTTAGAGTTGTCAAATGAATCTACCACGGGTTCGGAATGCCCTATCTACCGAGAAGAACCAGCAAGAAACTCAGCGGGAGTTAAAAGAACTCTGATTAAAGAATTGATGCATAAGTAAGTAAAAAAAGCTTAGTTTGAGTGGTTATCAAGAGAACACCGTGCCATGTACCTTAGGGGATATCATCATAATCGCCAATGAATATAATATGTCCACAGCTGGACATACGGCACAGCCTTGCCCCACCAGAATCCAGCGGCTCCCTGCAACTCGTTTGAGGTCATATGCCCACCTAATGGGGGTCTGCCAACGCTGCGCTTTCTGGTGCAAGGTTACCACTCTAGCATCTTGGAACTTCAACGTTTATCGGTTTTTCGAACTCCTCATTGCCACTTCATCTTCGCAACCCATTGAACTATATCAGTTGCTCTGGTTCTCCTACGGATCTTCTTATTTCTGATTTGATCAGATAGAGCCACTCCGAGCATAACTCTCTCCATTGCCAGCTGAGTGAGTTTGAGCTGTCTTATGAGGCCCATAGTTAGCGGCACCACATGTTGTCACTGGCAACCCGCACTATTCAAAGACTTATGTCTTCAAATACTAAGGAATTTAGGACAAGAAGACATTTTGAAGATTCCCGAACGCTATCCTGTCGATTTTAGACGAAATATTCGGTAGAAGAGATATTGAATGCATTATGCGTAGGCCTTTTATTTTGAGCCACCCGAGATAAACGTGTGAAAAAGAATAGTCCCTTTCAATCACTATTTCCAAACAGTAAACGTCAACGGACAAACCAATCTCTCCGGACAAACAAGTGTTAAATTCTATTGAATTTGCAGCGATTCGAGCTTAATGGATATCCTGGTAAATATACGTACCAAACTTAATAACTGTAAAACGATTTCATATAAACTGCAATGTTGTTTTGGTTTAAGTACCTAGTTGTATGAACAGGACTTCGAAGTTGAAAGGTTAAGAGTCTAAAAGGTTAAGAAGAGAAAATGGTCGAAATTATTATTGCTGTTGGACGCCCACTCGATATTTTTGCACGTGTTTCGTGCTTTTCTTTAAAATGTTGTAAAGATTTGGGAGCATACAAAAGTATAAATGAAAATAATGAGGTTTGATATAACTACTGCCACAGAAAATACCTACCTACCTACGGAAATAATACCTATCGCACTAACTACCTCAAAAGCTACAACATAGACATTATAAAAAAGAATAAAAAAAAAGGTTCCGATGAATTGAGAACCTCCTCCTTTTTTTGAAGTCGGTTAAAAATTGGGACCCCCTATTCTCAAACGACAGTCGTTAGTCTATAAACTTAACGTTTCTTACTTTACTGAAAATTCTTAAAGGAAATCTACTTTGCTGTAGATAATGGATCCTCCATCGAAACTTAACTTACTTTGTTGTACTCGTATCGCGGACTAAAGGAAAAAGATAGACAGAGAGCTCACCATAAACTAATTTGCTTGATATCCATTTTCCGGTTACACTAAGCGGAAAGTGGTAAGCATCAAGATCACGTTGATAGGAATCATTCAACGCCGTCAATCCTATCCTCTAATAATAATATTAATGCCAAAGACATGTGTTTGTTTGTGTGTTTGTCATGCAATCACACAGTAACAAGCAACAGATCGATTTGATTTATGCATGGATATTTGCATTAGAGTTGAAAAGTGGTAGAGGCAATGTATATTTTTACGGAAAATTAACAAGTTCTCACGGGATGGGTGCGGTGAGATGTAAATGTAATGATAGGATCTAGAATCTCTGGCTTGTGTCCTGTCCGTAAAATAAATCCGCCATCAAATAAAGTGGACATTTCCATAGTTTATTCTGATGCTTACATGCCGTAAAAATATATTAATATTTAACCTAGGAGCTTAAATAAAAATTTAGGTTATACGGAGTTGAGTCATGCAGCCTGAACGCGTTAATAATAATACAGCTATGTGAATACCAACATTAGTTCGCGAGTGCTCTGTATTTCTTTTACTTCTAGTCTGTGCCTTTTCTAACTTTGTCATGATAAACTAAGCTTTTGACATATTAGTCGCTTTTATGTATGAGAAGCGTAGTTTATTAGATTAAGCACAGTAATATAATGTGTACAATATTAACTTGCAACGTCTTTCAAGAGGGATTATTATAATTCATTGGGACGGATTCGAATGCAGCAAACGAAATCGCATGTAACGACTTATTTACACTTTTTATTTAAAACTCTTCTTTGTTTTATCGAGAAAATCTTATTTGAACTACTAACTTTTAATGAAATAAAAGTTTAATTGGAAGAATAAGCGCAGCAAAAATACAGCTTTTTCTTTTAATATTGATGCTTATAATTGGATTTGAGATTTGATGAAGTTGACTGAGGGAGGGTGATTGATTTATTCAAAATGTCTTATAAAATTTGCAGTTTTCCATAAATAAATGAACCTAATCTTAAAAAAAACCGGCCAAGTGCGAGTCGGACTCGCGCACCGAGGATTCCGTACTCGGGTATTTTTTCCGACATTTTGCTCGATAAATCAAAAACTGTTATGCATAAAAATAAATAAAAATCTGTCTTAGAATGTACAGGTAAAGTCCTTTCACATGATACCCCACTTGGTATAGTTATCTTACTTTGAAAATTTAGACACATTTTTAATTTTTTAATGATGTAACCACAATTCACGGTTTTCGGATTTATTTCTTTACTTGTGCTATAAGACCTACCTACCTGCCAAATTTTATGATTCTAGGTCAACGGGAAGTATCCTATAGGTTTTCTTAACAGACACGACGGACGGACGGACTGACAGACAGACAGACAGACAGATGATCCTATAAGGGTTCCGTTTTTCCTTTTGAGGTACGGAACCCTAAAAATGTTATTCACATTTTGTAGGTAGGTGATAATAAACCTGTGCTAGGTCAAAGGTATAAAAATGTTATGACTAATTCTTTATATTAAACTTTTTGTGCAACCATGCAGGTGTCGCTAGCGTTCAATAAAGATGGAGTCAGTACTCGTAGCTGCCAAGTTGCTGTCTCTTTTGTAACTTAATAAACTAGTCACCAAGATTTACAGCGAGATGAACTGAATGTCTATTTCAATTTTAATTTCAAGCATTAAACTCTATTAGTTCTCAACTTTGAGGTATTAATAAAACCACTTTTAGTGCTAAATTTGCACAGAATATAAGTACCTAAACATCAAACAGCCGTTAAATAGCACTAGAGTTCAAATAACAGCCACTCAATTTATGAAGAAAATTTGGGAGAGTAAAATTTACTTTCATGAAATAATTTCACTGGGGCTAGGATAATGATATTGCAATAAAAAATTAATATGACTTTTTTTAGATGTAGGCTCTCGCTGGGGGAACGAAGTGGATGAAAAAATTACTCTCAAAAATAATTTCACTTGAAATGCTTAATTGAAACGCGATTTCGTCCACGTGGATTTAGGTTTTTTAAAATCACAGGGGAACTCTTTAATTATGAGTTACGTTGACCTGTTACTCCTTTGCAGCGTGATTAAAGGACAAACCAAGAAACAAAAGGTATGTGATAAAGCATATTTTTTTCAAAAAATTTAAGTCTACCGACAACTTGTGATTATCCACATAGCGGAATTTTCATGCGTAACGACGATAAATAATCAAACTTGCGTGCCAGACATTTCCACCCACTTATTCGCTACAATAAGGCTGAGATCTATAGACCGCACTTTGACTTTGCTCAAACGAGACAGCGTTATACCGCTGGCATAAATCTGTCTCGTTTTAATTAAAACTTAAGTCTGAGCAAAGTCGAAGTGCACTCTATAGATTTCAACCTAAGAGGTAATAAACTTGTAACAACAAGCTATTACAGAGTACAATAAATGTTTTATGATCGTATCTGGAATTTGGTGCGGGATTAATGGATACTATAGGTGTTTGAGTGCAAATAAATAAGTTAGAATAGAAGTACCTTCCTAAGTAATTGGAAGTTTCCTAAAAAAAACCCTGGAAATTGGACCCATACTCATTAAAAAAAAGTAAAAAAAATTGCTAGCACTACTATGTCTTTCAGTTGAAAGTCTAAAAATGGGTATCTCTGACTCACTGACTGACTGGCTTATCCAATTCCCAACCCCTAAGCCTCCATTCAAAACGTATGCATCGCTTCAAAAAGAAATGATACGTTAGCTTCTTTGGTTTTGAAAATGGACGTCATTTGCGTAATCAGCGCCAGGAAAACCCTCGCAAAAGCTATTGCATATAAAGGTCTCAATTATTGTAGGTTTCTCTTGAAACTTTTGCTCTTGAACTCAGAGTTACATCAGTCTGAAATCTGAATGCACCACTGAAGCGCTCGACACAGATTTAACAACTTGACAACACTCACGTCATCTCAAGTGGACACTTTGGCTCGCGACACACTGGTAATTGGTTTGCCTTTTCAATGCCGAGTGAAAAAAAAAAAAAAAAACTTTGTTCTGTGGTCTTTTATTGTTATTTTTGCAGATAATGTCAATAATTGATGTTATTTATTTAATCTAAATATATATAAAAAGTTCTGATTCTCTTACTGGCTGACTCATTAACGCCTAGCAGCCCTAACTCTCGGATCTAACAAGATAAAGTTGAAAACTAAAACCTGACTGCGATCTCTTAATAAACGCTGAAATACTATAGTAAAATTGTTTTTCTGTCGCTTTGTTGTAGTACATTTATATTTATGAACTCAAAATTTTCTCCTCTTTCGTTTGACACCCCACTGTACATACAATATATGATACAATAGCAAAAAAAAAAAAATTTGGAGACCTCCAAATTTTTTCGTATAAAATGTAGCCTATGTCACGCGGACCCTTACGACGAATCGATTGACACTACATTCATTAAAATCGGCTCAGTAGTTTAGGCGCTACGGTGGAACACACAGAATCTGGATACAAAGATACATACCCACATACATACATTCATAGACTGCTAAAATCATAACCCTTCCTTTTGGCGTCGGGTAAAAAACTGAATTTTGCAGATTTTCCCCGTATCTGACTAAAGCTGACTGACTGGCTGACAGATCTATCAATGCACAGCTCAAACTACTGGATGGATTGGGCTGAAATTTGGCATACAGATAGTTATCATGACGTAGATATCCTTTAAGGTAGGATTTTTGAAAATTTATTCCCTGAAGGGGGAAAAATAGGAGTTTAAAATTTGTATAGTCCACGCGGAAAGAGTGAATTTTAAGTAGATTCAAAAAATTCGATTTTTCTAAATTCCTAGACGATAGGGAATAAAGAGGTAGGGTATATTTTCGCCAAGGGAAGCCGCCGCCAGTTGCCTATATAAAATTCGCCCCAGTGTTTCATTAGTAGAGTGCGTGGTAAATCCCAAAAAGGCAAGCAGCTTAAAAGGGAAATGGTGATGAAATATCCATAAAAGGCTCAGATGCACACGTCATTGAATTTCATTCAATCTCTAGGGCTAAAATTACATCGACGAATATTCCATCTACATGATATTATACGCGCGAAACGCTTTACGTCATCATTACATATACAAATCTATTATACCCATAATGTACCTATATGTATGTATGTATGTTGCCTGTCGATAGTGTATCGATATTGAACTATGATAATGTACGTATAGCTAGGATTTGAAATACTCTTCTGAGATTTGGGTTTCGTTACATGTAGAGATTGTAGGTAATATCCGGGTATGATAGAGTGAATAGGCATCATCATAAGACTAGTCTTCATAATAATTATTCATCACTTTCCATTTTTCATGTGATCGTAGTCAAACGTGTGCGTAGAAAATATAAGTAAAATTAGTGATATACTTTCTTTACTTATAGACTAAAAAGTAATTAAAAGTATTCATCATTATCAATCGATCTTCGGCTACGGAACCCAAGAAGCGTACACCCCTCTCAAATTAAACTAAAATACGTTTTCTTCGTAAACAAGGGCCCTAAAAAACTATTGTCTGAGAAAGACGAATAAATTATCACGAGTGATTTATGTTAACACTTTAACGATTCTTAGACTGAACACGTGTTCTCAACATACCTACATGTAGCGAGTAGGTATGTTGTAAGTCTATATCGTTGTATCTTGAAGATTTATTGCCTTGATGTAAGATTACAAAATATGCAATAGGCATGTGAAATTCTACCAACAATTTCATTTGCCAAAAACAAGTATTGTTTTGTTGAAAAAAGCTTATTATACAATCGAAGATTATGTAAATGACAAAAAAGCTTGGATTTGACTCGCTCCAGCAATACGCGGCGCTGCAAATGCTTGTATACAGTATGGCATATTATTGTAAACTGAATACTTGAAAAGAGCAACCGCCGAGTTTCTTGCTGGTTCTTCTCGGTAGGAACGGCATTCCGAACCAGTGGTAGTCGGTAGATTATTTTGGCGATTCAAAGCACTTGTAAAAGTTTAATTCAATAAAAATATTTTGATTTTTTTGAATTTCGATATTTAAGATTTAAAAACACAATTCGGCTGTTCCTTTTGTTTCATTCGTATATTAATGAATAATTACAGATTTTAGGAATCTCTACAATGAGCCCTTATCACTTAGTAAAGCAGAAATGTAGAACCTACCAGTGCCTGATGGCTATCATTTTGACCACTGAGTTATTGACCCTTATGGACTCGCCATTTTAATAATGACACATCACACAACCACAAGGTAGTACTGCCATTGCAAGTGTAAATAAAACCGGCCAAATCCGATTCAGATTCGCGCACCGAGGGTTCCGTACTCGGGTATTTTTTCCAACATTTTGCACAATAAATCAAAAACTATTATTCATAAAAATAAATAAAGACTTTACTTGTGCTATAAGACCTACCTACCTGCCATATTTCATGAATCTAGGTTAACGGGAAGTACCCCATAGGTTTTCTTGATGGACACGACAGACGGACGGACAACAAAGTGATCCTATAAGGGTTCCGTTTTTCCTTTTGAGGTACGGAACCCTAAAAAATAAAAAGCTAAAACGTTCTTCTTGGTACATTATTATAATTTAATCAGCATTTTCATCAATTCATGTCGGAAGTACGCTATTTAATCAGTTAATGTTCGGAAAGTGCTCATTGTTTATGCGAAAGCCTGCTTGCGGAAGATTGATGATGGCACGAATTTTTGCTGTGTTTTAGAGAGACATTTTCAGGGATTTTTTAGAAAAGCGCTACTTGAGAGATTACTTTGATTTTTTAGGGTTCCATACCCGAGGGGTTCCAATGGGACGCTAGTACTAACCCTGTCCGTCTGTCTGTCCATCTGTCTGGCAGCAGGCTGTATCTCACAAACCTCAATAGGTAGAGAGTTGAAATTTTCCCTCAGTGTATTTCTGTTGCCGCTATGAAAAAAAATTTAACGTACGGTTGGTTTCAGAATTCGAGTAACAATTCCGCGAACTATTGCATCAAAAACACACACATGCACACACATGCGTTACGCACATGCGTTCGGTGTGTGCCACACACACCGAACGCATGTGCATAACTATGCCACGCGAATTTGATCATTAAAGTGCTAAACGACTTATGGCCTTTGACTGTACACATCTTGTATGATGCTCTCGTACACGAAGGGTTCTTCGTGTGTGAGTCTGACTCGCACTTGACCATCTTGACCGGTTTTATTTTAAACTGTTTGTAACACAGGCTTACAAAATAAATAAATTAAAATTTAAAAAACCCCCGACACAAAAAACTTTGTAAGAAAACTAGAAAAGAGCTGATAACTTTCAAACGGCTGAACCGATTTTCTTTGATTATAGCTAAGAACACTCTCGATCAAGCCACCTTTCGAACAAAAAAACTAAATTAAAATCGGTTCATTCGTTTAGGAGCTACGATGCCACAGACAGATACACACGTCAAACTTATAATACCTCTCTTTTTGGGTCGGGGGTTAATTAAAGGCCTTTGTCACTTGTTCAGCTGTGAATATTCAACAAGGTTCTAAAATTCATGGAATCACCTCAAAACTATTGCTCACGGGTCAAACGTTGAAAAATAAATCAGTGCGGAAAATGAGATAAAACCAAAAAGAAATCGGAGGCCTGTTAAAGAATTCATTTCATCACGCTAGCATTCCCTACTAAAAGGGTCTGGCTTCAATGAATGAAACATATTGGTACATTTCGTACCATGCGACTGCAAAACGATATGATATGTCGTGTAGTTGTGATAAATATGTACATTTTTGTTGGAAAAAGCTTTACTTAACGAAATTGTATTATTAATTAAGTACTTCATATGCACAGGAAAATTTTTGAACTTACAGTTTTAATAATCTATTTTATAGAAGTGTTAGCTTTTAAATAAGTTTTCGGTTTCGCTGGTAAGTACTTATCTGGTAGCATTGCACTAGTATAAAGTTATATTTAAGTGCTTTTCACAGGCCATCTGTTTATAGAGGCTTGCATTTTGGGAACGGATATAGGCTATTTTTTTATCTCGGAGTAGCAAAGAGTTCCCAAGGGTTTTTAAAAAACCTTAATCTCATAACTTTAAAAAAACAAGTGGTTGAAGTCATGGGCCTGAAGACACATCGGATACTATTTTTCCTAGAAAATCAAAGAGTTCGCTGGGATTTTTAAAAACCTAAATCAATGCAGACGAAATCGCGGACATCATTTAGTTTATTATAAAATTTTCACAAACATTAGATTTTATAATTTAAATTTTACATACTTAATATTATTACATACTCAAAAAGCCTAAAAGCAAAAGAAGAAATGAAGAAGAAACAAATGTAATATCATTTTGTAAGGATAATAATTACATTCCTGGAAAAAGGATAGACCTCACTTTTCTCTAGCAAAAAATGAGGTCTAGTAAAATGTATGAAATAATTTGTTCCCCGATAACACTTGACCCGAAAAGCCGACAAGTGCCCGAACATAAAGAGTATAAATTGCTATTTATTTTGGTCACCAGAAGGGCCCTAAAACAATTGAGATCATAAGTAATATTACATACTTGTTGTATAGGAAAGTTTAGCTGTGATATTATTTGGTTGAAATTATTTATGAAAACTTTTGCTTATTACAGATAAATCTTTATTATTATTTATTAACTTTTCAAAACAGTGTTTACAAACTTTAGTGTGAGGCCCTGCCTCCTGATGAAGTGAAAACTGTGTTTCAGGGGGCAGTGTCTTCCCATAATA
Organism: Maniola jurtina; assembly: GCF_905333055.1. Lineage (NCBI taxonomy): Eukaryota > Metazoa > Arthropoda > Insecta > Lepidoptera > Nymphalidae > Maniola > Maniola jurtina. The sequence continues at coordinate 2,721,034 of NC_060045.1, forward strand.
TATTGTAAATAGCAACATATAAACACTTATTATAATTTAATTTGAACAAGGCATTGATAGATACATTGATTAATTAAAAATATTACATAATTTATGATGTCATCAAAAATTTTCTAATAGCTGTATGCATAATTATTACGAGTATGCACTGTAAGGATAGGGATTCGTACCTAATGATCTGTTTTTTGTCGTGCATTATAAAGATAACTAGGAATTACGAAGAGTACCTAACTACCTACCTACGGACTAATTAAATTCTATGGTTGCTTTATAGATAAACCGCCATTAAATTATTACTATGAAATATGCTTCATGCAATAAATTTTCATAATTGGTGACATTTTAAATACCTAAATGTTCGCGAAGTTGAAATTAATTTCAGTCTTTTTGAAACGTGTTTTTATTAAAATTTAATAAACGCTAAAAGTGTCCAAACCAAGTTTGTTCTACGTTATTTATGTTTCAATTTGTAACTTTAATATTTTTTTTAATATTATAAAATGAACCGCTACAAACCGAGATTTCATCTCGTCTCAAAGTTAGCGGTTCTGCAAAATATATTAAACTATTATAGGTCACTCCAGTTTTATAGAAATACAAATACTAATTAATCAAACTGTAGGAACGAAACGTCTTTACTTCAACATTTGCAACTCTTTGCAATTGTGCTTTTGGCTGGCTTTTCCTGCATGTTTAGCAATGGGAGAGCAGGCTGTGAATATCGCAGTTCGCACGCTGCATTTTCGCATATAACTGAGACATAAATCTGTTGCAGATTCTTGCAATACAGCTTTATTGAGACCATTTAATGTAGTTTTAGGTATAAAACGATTAATATACAGGCTGTAACAAGAACGCTAGCAAAAACTTAACGTTTTTATTATATTACCTAAACACAATCCAATGTTAATAACCTTAATAAATAAATTTCCTTAATTTGTAGTATTAGTGATTTAGTATTTTTCAAACCCGCATTGTATAGCGTGCAAAACTCGGATCAATACCCCACCTACGACGTGGCATTGATTTCGAGTACCTGTTTACGGAACGTTCGTTGACCTCTAGCGTCAGTCAGTTTTTTTTTTGCAATAGGTACCTATGTATATGTGCAACTCTCTTTTTAACCCCCGACCCAAAAAGAGGGGTGTTATAAGTTTGACGTGTGTATCTGTGTGTCTGTGTATCTGTGTATCTGTATATCTGTCTGTGGCATCGTAGCGCCTAAACGAATGAACCGATTTTAATTTACTTTTTTTTGTTTGAAAGGTGGCTTGATCGAGAGTGTTCTTAGCTATAATCCAAAAAAATTGGTTCAGCCGTTTAAAAGTTATCAGCTATTTTCTAGTTTTCTTGTAGAAAAGAAGGTTAGATAACCCTTAGGTTCATAATATTCAAGTGTCAATTGACAAATGTCAAGCTGTCAAGATGGACGTTGCCTAGATATACATAATTATTTATTTGAAAATGATTTGTCGGGGGTGTTGAAAATTTTTAATTTACACTTGTGCATAATATAACTTGATGCCAATGTTAGGCTAAATCTGACAGCTTCATAGAACACGACTTTTATTCGGAAACGACTCATCTAGTACGTACTACGTAGTACATAACAGTAATTGTGGTTAGCTGTATGTTAATTCCGTTTTATGACGAATGGAATATAGCTGAAAGAGATAAAATTAAGTTTTAACGATGCTTTACACTAATATTGGTTAAACATAGAAAATTTCAGTATTTTTTGATAACATTTTTACCAAATTGCTAGACAAACTACCTCGTTTGCGTGACAACAAGATTACCCTCTTTAGTATGACTTAAATATGTAATTTTATAGGTCTTTCAAAGTAAACTATTTGCCCTTTAACATTTTACTAAATGTCAAACAAAAATAGAAAAACCGAAAAGGGTTCCAAGGCCCAAGAAATAATATTTTTTAATTTATTTTTAATTTGCATGGTGGCAATTTTGAAATTATTAGCATTTTTTGCTATATCGGCAATAGAAATACACATTCTCATTCTGTGAATATTTCAGGTCTCTCTACCTATTATGGTTCACGAGATTGGTTCAGCCCGCTGACAGACAAACGGACGGACGGACGGATGATGGCTGAGTTTTAGTAATAGGGTCCCGTTGGCACGGTACGGAACCCTAATAACAGGAATTTCAACGCTATATTCTGATTCAAGAGAGATTTTTCACACTTTTTTCATTGTTGAAAATGCTGCTTTGTTCTTCACTGAAGAGATTCAATTTCGGATTCAGCGAATTTTAAATTTGAGGACCTTTCAGTTTGATGTTACCGAGAAATAAAAATTGAGTTGGCCCGTCCATTTTCTATTTCTTTTTTTTCGGTCAAACTACTGAATCGAGTTGGCTTATACGTAGAGACATTTTGAAACGTAGTATCTATACTAATAAATAAAATTGGAGTGTTTGTCTGTAATTTCGAAATAACTACCACATATTAAGGTCGTATGGTTATTTGAACGATACCATAACTGAATCACACGTTTTTAAAATTTTTGTCTGTCTGTCTGTCTGTCTGTCTGTCTGTCTGTCTGTCTGTTTGAAAAGGCTAATCTTCGGAACGGCTGAACCGATTTTAACGAGATTTTCACATACTAGTAGAGGATTGACCAGGGTGTAACATAGGCTACTTTTTTAACCAACTTTCAAGAAGGGAGTTGTGTTTTTCTACCTATGTACACCAAAATCTCCGAGATTTCTGAACCGATTTGCGTCATTTCTTTTTTAATCGATAGAGGAACTTTGCGATATTGTTTCAAAAAAAATTTGGATTCCAACTCCTCAATCCTGATGCTGCAGGGGATCTGACCAATCCACGCGGGCGAAGCTGCGGGCATCAGCTAGTTGTAAATAAATATATGACATCATCCAATATTCATATTTTCAAAGACGTAGATAGACGAGGCCCTAGGCAGGGATCAGCTATACTTCAACAACCGATTCAGATGCGCAAAATGTTCCTATGATTCGTGATCACCATCATCTGGTCACAGGACACAGGACTCTTGTAGGGACCACAGGGTCTTGCGCCACCTGTGGCTCCCTGCGACTCGTTTGATGTCGTAAGTAGGAAGGGGTCCTCCAACTCTGAACTTTCCGGTACGAGGTCGCCATTCCAGCACATTGGGACCCCAATATCTATCAGTTGCCTCTCCTACGGATCTCCTCATTTCAAATTTGATTACGTAGAGAAACTCCAAGCATACACTCTCGCCATCGCCCGCTGAGCAAGCCAAGGTTACGCGTATTATAGTTTATTTTATTTTAGACTCCTCTTTATATTAGACTAGCGACCCGCCCCGGCTTCGCACGGGTGGACATTTTTTTTAATTTTTTTTTTCTATTTTCCGGGATAAAATATAGCCTATACGGATTCGGAAGAATCCCTCTAAGTAATGGTAAAAGAAATTTTGAAATCGGTCCAGTAGTTTTTGAGCCTATTCAATACAAACATACAAAAACACAAAGGTTTCCTCTTTATAATATTAGTATAGATAGGTATCAATAATAAAAAATAAGCTTGCTAGATGTTACTGAAAAGTAAAACTTTCCGTAACAGTGGCTTCGTCTCAAAAGAGCTAAGACGCAGAGATAAGGGATGACAATAAAAAACCTTTTTGAAATATTTGTTAAACATTTCTTTATTATGGAGCCTAAGACATAATTCGTTAGTGTAAATGAAAACGAAAACACGTCACACTGAAGTGAAAACGACCATTCACAATTTGGGGGAATGACATTTTATGGCAGGTGCTTATGTTTACGAGATTATGGCGAGTAAGTACCTACAAAGATGATTACTGATATAAAACGGCAGAATTTACGCGTAATATGAGTGAAAATGAGATTCTAGTAGAGATGAACCATTTCACTGGCAGCATGCATAGCATGTGAACAATCTAGAGCATGCATAGCATGTGAAAAATCACATATCTATGGAAAAATCACATGAATCGCCTTGTTACATTATGTAATAGGATATTAGAGTAAAATTGTTTTTCTGCCGCCCGGTGTTTTTTTAACATTGTACGATATTTATATTTATGAACTTTTTCACTCTTTCATTTGATATCAATACAAAAGCAAAAAAATATTTTTTTTTCATATAAAATGTAGCCTGTGTCACCCGGACCATAATAATAAATCGATTGACACATCAATCATCAAAAGTGGCTCAGTAGTTTAGGCGCTACGGTGGAACACACGTCATAGGTAAATACAAACCTACATACATAGACTGCTAAAATCGTAACCGTTAATTTTGGCTTTGCAGTGGTCGGGTAAAAAACACTATCATAAAAATTGTAAATAGCCTTGAAGCTTGCTCTAGAAAAAGAGAGGAAAATAGTGCAACGTATGTACATAAACTCTATGACCTTTAGTTTCAGTCTATCTTAAAACCAGTAAGCTCTTGCGGCTGTGTCTGGATTTAATTGTTTTTACGCATCTATAGATAAGCGGAATTGGTTATCACCTTTATTAATTTTTTTATTGGCGGAATAATTATATGGGCACCATAATCGCAAATTATCTTTATCCACTCGTTTATTATTGGCGAAATACTACGCATATAAATTTATCAACATCATCAACACATCGTCACTCACTACTGAGGTCGGGTCTTCTCTCAGAATGAGAAGGGATTGGCCATTGTCCACCATGCTGGCAAAGTACGGGTTAATATAACAATCAAGTATCGTTACGTACTATTTGGGTTTAACAATTTCTTTAACATAAATAGCGAGCAAGCGAGCAAACGGTTACTTGATTTTAAGTGGAATCACTTAACATAAGGCGGTCACCTGATGAAATGATTTAACATTTCCATCGCCCATGAACATTTTTGCAGTAGACACCAGAGAAAATGCCAATTCGTTGCCGGCCTTTCAAAAATTTGCCCTTGTCCCATTCCATGTTGAAATACTTTCCTACTAGGAACACCACCGTAGGAGTTGCTGCAACAGTTTGCATGTGCGTGGGAAAAAAGATCTGGATGGGTGGTCGAACTGCACCAGGCACCCAGGTGGTGAGGGTGAAATTGTTTGCGGTGGCGTGCGGTGTGGTTGTAGAAAAAGGAAGGTGGAATGAGGTCAAACAACTGTAACTCCTCAGGACACTCCCCGTTACAAAAGCGATAGAACACGCAAAGGAAAGTTAGTTCTCTGAATGCGCCAGGTTTTCCAACGAGCTTCGTGGGCATCGAAATAAACCATTGTTAAAATAACAAAATTTGTATGCAATAATTCCGTGGGATGTACGAGTACCTATTAGTATTTTCATGAAAGGAAATGTTTAATGTATTCATGAGTTATTCACTACAGCAGAAAATGTTCGGTGAAAATTTTGTAATTCTCTTCGAAATTGAACTCAAATTGTTACACTTGTCGAACCTTTTTAATTTGCCTTCAAATCAATATAAATATTTAATTATAGGTTACGCCATTTTAGAGACATGCTAGATAATACTACTGTTATTTGTTGTAAGTATGACTGTATGATTTATCAATCACGCTGTAGAAACTTGAAATATTACGTGTTAGTAAGTAGGTTCTCTTTATAACGTAAACCCGCACTAAGAAAGGATTTCAAGAACTTCCAACGGAATTCTTTAAAAAACCTAAATACATGCAGACGAAATCCCGGGAACCAGCTAGTCACACTAATATTATAAAGGAGAAAGTTTGTATGTGTGTGTGTGTGTGTGTGTGTGTGTGTGTGTGTGTGTGTATGTTTGTTACTCCTTCACGCAAAAACTACTGGACGGATTGGGCTGAAATTTAGAATAGAGATAGATTAAACCCTGGATTAGCACATAGGCTACTTTTTATCCCGGAAAATCAAAGAGTTCCCACGGGAATTCTAAAAAACCTACATCCACGCGAACGAAGTCGCGGGCATCAGCTAGTATAATATAAAACTTTATCTAGTTATCTTGGAAGTAAGTGGAATGCTATCAGAAATAGACAGCAACAAAGTGTATTGAAATTGTATCGACTAAAATAAGATGCTCTAAATTATTTGAATGTATCTTCAAGTGCTCCTGTAATCAAAGGTCAGAAGGAAAACGTGGGTGTAATCAGTTGCTACCAATTAAAGTTATTATCAGCAGAACTTGGCCAACAGCCAGTTAAAGAAACTTGATATTGCAGTTCGACGCTTTAACTTTAATTTTCTGTTGTAATAATGTCGTCCCAGTGGGATATTCTTTAGGTGGTGCCTTTTACGTTTTTCTTTTAACCGTATGAGATTATAAGGATCATGAATTTTTATGAAAGTGTTTTTACCTACACCTCAAGGAATTTGATATGTATTTAGAATTATGCAAAATGTATCACACTAATATTATAAAGGCGAAAGTTTGTGTGTGTGTGTGTGTGTGTGTGTGTGTGTGTGTGTGTGTGCGTGTGTGCGTGTGTGTGTGTGTGTGTGTATGTATGTATGTATGTTTGTTACTCCTTCACTCAAAAACTACTGGACGGATTTGGCTGAAATTTGGAATGGAGATAGATAATATCCTGGATTAGCACATAGGCTACTTTTTATCCCGGAAAATCAAAGAGTTCCCACGAGATTTCGAAAAACCTAAATCCACACGGACGAAGTCGCGGGTGTCAGCTACTAGAATAATATTTTAATAACGTCTAAATGCCTAACTCGGTCACGATAGCTTATCTTCAAATCGGATTAGTACGCAAGCAATATCCGAGTTTAGTCCGAGTTTTTATATCCGCATTTTCACGGACTCAGATCGTGTCAGACGAGTGCGTTACGGCTCTAAGAAAGATTTGAAGCGGATAATTTTTTACCTGCCACTTCTGTTCAAATTGTCTCAATCAAAATTAAGCTGAGACTTTAGTATTTGAAAAATTGCTGTTGAAGTCAATAAACGGCAACAGCTCTACGTGACTGAATTCAAGGTCGAGCCAAAGTTAATGGTCAAATTTCTTTTCAGCAAATTCATCACAATTACAGGGTCCAATCGATATTGATATTAATCATTTTTATTTCTTTCTCCCAATCTGCGATCTTGAAGGCTTTGCAAAGTTTGAGAACAGTGTATACAGCTGGTCGATTCCAGAAAACCTGCATTAATCATTATTACAATCGTAATTATTGTGATTGGCTGAATTTATTGTATTATTGTTGCAATAATTCATTACAACAACATAATTTTTGTAAGACAAAATATTCTTAGTTACAAGAAGGTTGGCGATCTACACAACAGGCTGACTAGACACCGTAACAGGCTTGCGACTCCTACACTCCGTCTCAGGAAGGTCCAAAAGTCATTTGTGGGAATGGGTATAATCTTCTATAACAAAATTCCTCAGTCAATTTTGGACTTGCCTTTACACAGGTTCAAAAAATCTATTAAAAATATGCTCTTGAGAAAAGCATATTATACTATCGAAGATTATGTAAATGATAAAAAAGCGTGGATTTGAACTTCGATTCGCTCCAGCAATGCGCAGGACTTCAATTGCTTTTATACATGGCATAATATTGTACATCAAATCTTTGAAAAGAGCAACCGCCGAGTTTCTTGCTGGTTCTTCTCGGTAGGAAAGGCATTCCGAACCAGTGGTAGATGCTTTTGACGATTCGAAAGAACTTGTAAAAGTCTAATTGAATAAAAACATTTTGAATTTGAATTTGAATTTGAATTCATTTTTGATAGTGAGTGAGTGTTGGTCATGCAGATTGCATCGTAAAGATCGTAACTATTGTAAGTTGTCAAGTCAAATCATCAATGTTGGAAGAATCAGATTTTGGTTTATTCTATGATAATCACAATGACCTAGAATGACCTCTGACATTTGGCATTTTTTTTTAAAGAATATTAGCCATGCTTTTCATGACTAATACTCCCCTTTCCCCTCCAATTAAGCGTAAAGCTTGTGTTAGGAGTAGGTACGACAATAGTGCAACGGGTGGGGTTTGAACCGCCGACCTTTCGGAATTCAGTCCTCTCCTCGACCGTTGAGCTATCGAGGCTCGATATACGGCATTGCCTGTATACGTTTATACGTTTGCTGAGTGCATCGGCTGACTGTGTTGGGCCAATGTGTATTAGGCTTTTTAGGTAAGCGCTCTCGCATCCTAAATAACATCCTGAATAGCCAAATCCCAGTCAAGTTCTAACCTTCGAATTAAAAAAATGGGACGCGTTACTTGGCTTCGGCGTTTTCGCAATATGTTTCAGCAGTACTAAGTGACCTTCTAGTAAACAAAGACGCACAAAATCTCTATGTATTTACTTGCGTATTTTTTACCTACATAGTATAACAAGATAAAGTTGGAAACTAAAACCCGACTGCGATCGTCTTAATATACGCTGAAATATTATAGTAAAATTGTTTTTCTGTCACTTGGTATATTTTAATGTTGTAGTACATTTTTATTTATGAACTCAAAATCTTCTCCTCTTTCGTTTGACACCCCACTCGATACAATAGCAAAAAAAATATTTGGAGACCTCCACTTTTTTCATGTAATATCCGTTAGGTCAATTTTTTTCATATAAAATTCAGCCTATGTTACCCAGACCTTTATGACGAATCGATTGACACCTCATTCATCAAAATCGGCCCAGTAGTTTAGGCGCTACGGTGGAACACACAGAATCTGGATACAAACATACACATATACACACACATACACATACATACATACATACATAGACTGCTAAAATCATAACCCTTCCTTTTGGCTTTGCCGCAGTCGGGTAAAAAGAACAGATCGGAAGTATATACATATTTACGTTAATAATTTGCTCTAACAGTAAAAGTTTGTTACCGTAACAGGAAACTTTTACTACTATGGTAAAACTATACGTAACAGAGTTACCTAAAGTTTAACCACAACTTTTACCTGCTGCATAACAGCTAAACATGTAGGTAAATCCGAATCAGTCCGAATGTTACCAAATAGATGCTCAGTAAACTGAAACATTATTTCTAGGGTTCCGTATGGACGGAGCCGATGGGACACTATGTGGTATTACTGAGCCTTCGCTCTGCATCGGTCTGTCCGTCCTTCTGTCAGAGAGCTGTACCTACCTTCTTCTTCTTCTTCTCTCTGGGCTGGTTTCCGCACTTAAACGTTTCCGTCTGTTGTGCGTGCGTTGCCCGTGCGTCCAGCCATCCAAGCTCGCTCCAGAAGCCGAGTAGACCGCCCAGGTTGCCGAGGGCTTTACCTACCTTATGAACCGTAATATTACGTAGGGAGGTGAAATTTTCTCAGAGTGTACGGTATTTCTATTAGTGCTATAACAAAAAATAATAAAAAAATCCGCCGAAATGGCCGCCATGCATCTTGTACAACAATTGTGTGCGAGTCCAACATTTTTTTTTCTCATCCTAGCATGTGGGATATCATTGTTTAGAGTTTTATTTTTTGTTTTAGCTTATCTTAAAAAAATAAGAAATGGGGGGCTATCAAAATCGTCAGTTTTAGATTGGCTTTTTGTTCTAGCTCAGAAAAAAATTTCCATACCCCCAAAATATGATTTTCATAATTATGTACGAAACCCTAAAAGAACGAGGCCAGACTCGCACTGGACAGTTTTTTAATACTTTGTATCGAAGGTTGGAATAACCGATATTAAGTTTATGTTACTGTTTTAGTATAAACATGTTTATGGCTTCTTTTATTTCTTACTTGTACAGAACCACTTAGCATATAGGTAGTAATGTCATACAAACATCAAAGGACGTTGTCACAGTTTGCAAAAAACATCGGTTTATAGGTACATATTTAGCCGACACAATATGCCGAATGCAGTGGACACAATGTGCACGGGTGCCTTTACTAGCTGTCGCTTTAGTTCGTGCTTAAGCGCCATTACACATAAATCTATGTAAAAAAAAACCATAATTTTTCTCGTCAACAAAATTAATATAATTTTAATGAAATAATGAATTGAGCCATTCCATAAAGTATGGGGGTTCAAAACAAAGGGCCAAGTTACAGCAAATTGGTCTTTAAAATAAAAGCGAAAAGCAACAAAATCGTTTACCTGTTTACTGCTAGGTATACTGTGGGTTTAATTACAGATTATATTTTGATGCGTACATTATCATTGCGAATGGCCTCTCAAAGCAACGAGCGTGGTTAAATCCCATACCGTACTTATAAAAGGGGTTCTTACGCTACACGATACGACATCATCACGATATTTTTGAAGGTTTTTAAAAAACTTCCAAAAAAGGAGGAAGTTCTCAATTCGTCGGAATTTTTTTGGCTTCAATATATGCGCATTTACTGTAAATTATAGTTGTGCCAAACTGCATTTGAGGTGTAATATGCCTGCTATAGGTTACAATAGGTACCTAGTGAATCTTAAGATAATGCCTGTAACATCATCTGCATGAATTAAGGTTTTTGTGGGGACTTTTCGAGTTTTCGGGATGAAAAGTTGCTTATATTTGTATCCGGAATGCAAGCTATCTCTGTGCCAAATAGCTGATGCTGCCCACTATTTCATCCACCTGGATTTAGGTTTTTAAAAATCCCGTGGGAAATATTTGATTTTTCTGGGATCAAAAGTACCTTATATGTCCTTTCTCGTACCAAACGTCAATATCAATTAAACGCGTGAGCTGTAAAAAGCTAGCAGACAGACGGACAGAGAGACATACTTTCGTGTTTATAATATTCGCATTTAAACAATAATATGTAGATTTTTGGTACATATAAAGTGTTCATTGACGTTCGCTAAGACCCGTTTTAAATATTCGCCTATTTATTATTATATATTATTTATTATTTAAAATAACTTATTATATATAAATAACTTTTTATAAATAAAGAATATAAAATAAACTCCGTCTGTAGTTTGATATAAAAATGTATAAAGGCATTAAGTTATAGAATGTAGGTAATTACCAATAATAAAACCATATTTTATTAGCTCGAAATTGGCCCAGTGTGTTTGTATTAGATATGATTTATGACTCACCATGGCTAGCAAACAATAGATTTTATTGGTTCAGATAAATTATGTGGCCATAAGCCAAAATGTTTAAGTATTTTTGGTATTTTTACTATTTCAATATTCCCAATATTTTTTAACTCTGATTGAAAAAAATCTTGAAACCCCAATAATTTAAATAAGACAGAAATGTGCTTTTATTTGTTTTTTACTTGTTGTATTTTTTTTCAGGGTTACCTAGCACAAAGGAGGAGGACAGAGTATTTTGTAGGAATCCTTTACAGAAAGAAGCCTTAAGCAAGAAAATCTGAGTCACAAGAAAAGGCTAGTTGAATACACAAAGGTTAAAACATCAAAAGGAATGTTTCATTTTCTTGAAACAAGAGGCAAATTGCGTACTGATTACAGTAGGTACTTATAGGCCTATAGTACATAACACTCATAGAAATTCAAGGGGTGGCACTTCCAAAATCGATGCTACAACTGGTACTGGTATGTACTGGTACATAGTACAGTGATTGACAAAGGATGACATGAAGGGCGTCTTTTTTGCCGCAAAGACGTGTCCTAAATTTGAAGGCGCCCTAAATTAGATCAGTGGCAACGAACCCGAAAGCATGGAATTAGGACTACTTCGGAATTATTATTTCGTATATCCACTCTCGAAAACCGTACATAGTCAGCTGTCAAAAGGCAAGATTTGCAGGATTTTGACAGTAATTGCTGACTGACAGGGAGTAATTTAAGCAAGTCACTCACAATTTAAGCCACTCAATGTATAACAATCCTCTGGAGTCTAGCTATAATCGATTGATTTATTGAACATATTTTCACACTTATCTCTACTTTGTGTGGCTTTAATGCTCACATGATAGAGGCACCGAACCAAACTCTTAGGTTAAAATCCATAGAGCCCACTTCGCTAAAACTTAAGTTTCAGTTAAAACGAGACAGATTCATACCAGCGGCATGACGCTGTTTCGTTTTAATTGTGTCAAGTCTGAGCAGCTAGTGCTATGTGCTAAGTGTATAGATCTCAAGCATAGAGGTCTTGAATTTGATTTCCTTCAGGGACAGTTTGGAAAATGATTGATTAATAGGTTTGATCCAGTAACTGGAGGGTTAGGCCGTTAGTAAAGCCGTGGCGCAAAGTGATTTAGCGTTCCAGTACGATGCTATGTAGAATGTAGATACTGATTCGGTGTTACCTCGATTACGTATCAGAACTACGTCGTCACTTACATCAGGTACGCCCTTCCGCCATCAGTTTTTCCCTCCACTTTTAATATGGGTACCTTCAAGTCAAGAGTGAATAGGCATCTTCTAGGCAAGCGCGCTCCATCTTAGGCTGCATCATCACTTGTTAGCAGGTCTGATTGCAGCCAAGCGCTAGACTAAAAAATTTAAAAAAAGGAGAGTTAACTTCTCATAAAATAAATAAAAAAATCACAAAATAATCCTTAATAGCACCAAAGTGCTTCATTGGAATAAAATAGCACCTTAGTGTCAATAGAAGGTGAAAGGTTGAGAATCAAGTGCTAAATAAACGGTAAAACCGGCCCTTTATGATTCCTCGAAAAAGCTATATCACGGTGACTTTATCGTCTTTCGTGGGAATTTTAGCGAGGAATATGCTAAGATTAAGAAAATATTTTCTACTAGATGATGCCCGCAGCTTCGCCCGCGTGGATCGGTCAGATCCCCTGCAGCATCAGGATTGAGGAGTTGGAATTTAAAAAAAATTATGGAACAATGTCGCAAAATTCCTCTATCGATTACAAATAAATCGGTTCAGAAATCTCGGAGATATCAGTGTAGTACATAGGTAGAAAAACACAAATTCTTAATTTTTAAAGTCGGTTAAAAAGTAGCCTACGTTACTCCTTGGTTAATCCTCTACTTGTCTGTGGAAGTCCCGTCAAAATAGGTTCAGCTATTCCGAAGATTAGCGCGTTCAAACAGGCAGACACTTCAATTTTATTTATTAGTATATAGATACTCTATCCATGGAAAAAAGTTAGTGAGTATAGCGCTGTGTAAAGGCACAGCATTATCGCGGGCAACACTAGCGGCTAGCGGCCGTTTTACTCAGTATCTCTCTGTCAAAAACTCTGGTATTGAATACCTACATAATTTTGAGCATTTCAAGAAGAAAAATGTGTTTCCGATTTTCAACCTGACCACCAAAGGGATGTATCGACGGATACACGCTATCTCTGTTGCGTAATCCCATATGGTACTCGTATAATGGTGGCTAGACTGTTGTACTGATGACTCCACTAGTACAACTTTGATGGCTTATATCTCGGAAACGTGACACTTTGGAAAATTTTGTTTCATCCAATACTGGTTTGTATTGATGCCAGCTATTGATTAATACAGGTTTTATATTGGGACACCGCTATTTTGGAAAAAAATTAAACTACTAGGTAGGCCAAAATATTCAAAGCCCTTTCACCCGAGCCGGGGTGGATCGGCTAGTTCACAATTAAAACACATACCGGTATTCGGATCCATATCCGAACACCGCTACGCCATCGTAGCGGTGTGCCATTAGAATAGGTATAGCCATAATTAACATTTGTAAGTCCAGCAATTAAAAGTAATTGTGGGTGTAAAGGTAACCCTATTACGGTGAGCGTGGGCTATTAACTTTTACAACAAAAACAATCAAATGGAAGATTTTAGTAAGGCCTTTACCATTGTGGCTGGTCTAAGATATTTTACCCGACCCAAAACCCAAAAGGAGAGTTATGTGTTTGACCTGTATGTATGAATGTCCGTTCCTATGATCGCCCGTATCTACTTAATAATAGCTCATCAAACTGATGGCGCGAGATTTACTGGGTACATTAAATTTTTAGAAATCAAAATGGTGGAGTGGGAATTATATTGAATTAGAACAAGAATTTTCAAACGCAATGTCAGTTCGAGGCAAAAACAAGAAAATGTAGCCTGAAAATTTCAGGACGTACCAAGCATTTTTATGGTCATGTGAACCATTTATTTTTATGCAAAATGCGCTCGGGTACTAAGTGTTTTGTTTGACTTTTTGACTTTTTTCAGTTACTTAGTTGCTGTACCTATTTTCGAATTCTTTCTAACCCCCGACCCAAAAATAGGGGTGTTATAAGTTTGACGTGTGTATCTGTGTATCTGTCTGTGGCATCGTAGCTCCTAAACTAATGAACCGATTTTAATTTAGTTTTTCTTGTTTGAAAGGTGGCTTGATCGAGATTGTTCTTAGCTATAATCCAAGAAAATCGGTTCAACAGTTTGAAAGTTATCAGTTATTTTCTAGTTATTGTAACCTTCACTTGTCGGGGGCGTTATAAATTTTTAATTTACACTTGTTGTGTATAAGTTTTTAAAAAACGATATGCTATCCCGGTAATTTTTAACAGAACTTGTTGTAGAATTTGTTGGATAGAAGTCTGCTTCTATTACTTACTTTGCGGAAATCGATCAGTCCATGATGTAAAGGGATCTACAAACCTAATTCGCTGTAATCGACCAAAACAGACAAATAATTTGGTACAACGTGCAGCGAGTGATATGAACCGCCCGCCTCCTATTACTAAAGCAGAAAAAGCAAGCAATACACACCGTGTTGTTGCTTTTTCTGCATGATACACCGTGCATATAACCATGCATCTCCTTGAATGGAACCTCATTGTTGCTTAAGAGGGGTCTCTCCGTCACTTGCTCCATACAAACGTAGTTCCAATTTCATTTGAATATTTAGCAACCAAAGTCCATGAAATTTTGCAGACACTACGATTGTATGGAGTAGGTGACGGAGAGAGCCCTGTTAAGACGTTATGTAACACACTATTATATTGAGAGTCTAAAAATAAGCACACAATCGCATGTTTATTTCGCGATTAAAAACATGAAATATGAATAAAATATTGCCTACTAAAACTTCGTACCGGAAATTATTATGGACCTTTCACAATAGAGTGGATATTATTAAGAGGACAAGTTTCGTACAAAAGCCTTTAGTAACTGGGAGCAAACGGGTCAGCTATGAATGTGTTTTCTTAAACTTCTGTGTGTCTATTTATTAAACAATATTAAAAGCGAACAGAATGAAAATAAAATGTTCTTTTTTAATATTACGTTTTTACGAGGCTTTCATAGTTGACTTATACTGACGAATCGTTACGCACTAAATTAAAGTCAAAGTATGATTAAATCTAGTATACTTAACAATAACAATTTTAAAGAAATCGATAAAAAATACACTTTGTTGCCGAATTGCTCAAAGTTTTACTAGTTTCATTTAAAGCCCGTGTTTCCTTAGTTTGCTCAAAAGAAAAAAAACTTCTTGGAGAAACGCGTAAGCGACGAGACTTTTCCGGCGCTTTAGACTTCCTGGACTGGTTTTTGACTCTATAATTATTTCAGTCAGTTCACGGTAACAAGCTCGCATAGGTATTAATGTTTATACAGGGTAAACGAAAAAGATAATAATATACACTAAGAAATATTAATTTAAAATCCTTGTACCCTTTTCCTTATTGTACCCTTGGGCTACGGAAGTTTATCAATGAAATCTTATCCTCATTAGGTTTTTTGTACCTTAGGGTGGAGTAGAAAAACAGCACAGGAGCTAGCTTTCTTTGATTAACAACTTAAACTCAGTTTTTTATACGACTTTAATTTATCTGAAAGTACCTAATACCTATACTTACCTACTGGAAACAAAATTGAGAAAGCACGACGGACTTGGGCATGCTGCATTGATGCCGTGGAAAATAAAGCTTAGTTTGAGACTTTGAGTTGTTATCGAGACAGACATCGCGCCTAGGTTCTACTCAGTGTACAGAGTGCTGCTAGTGTGCGATGGGCTTTATGTAACGTCGGCTGCTTTTCAACGTCGCAGAACCAAAGCGTAATTTGTCCTTGGAGAAAAGAAAATAACTGACTTCTTAGAAGTTTAGAGTTTTAAATTAAAATGGAACAAAAAGAGAAGAAGACTTCGCTGATTCTCGGCAAGCGCAACGTTCCACAGCGAATCCATCCAATTCATTAACAACTGGCAGACCTTTGACTGTCTCAAGGATCCACACAGATAAAAACTAAATGCGCTTCCCAAGAAATAAGAAAAATAATCTTTTAAGCGAGAGCTACTGACAAATATCTTTTCAAAAGAGATATCTGTATAATTATCATATTTTTAGAAAATAGAAAAAAAAACTGATGGTGGTAATACCCACAGGAATTTAAAAATACGTTCTTTGTAAAATATTCATACTAATATTATCATGAATGCAAAAGTGTGTTGATGTGCACTGTGCATGTCTGTTACCTTTTAACGGCCAATCCATTTAGTCAATTTTGTCTTTTGGTGTATCAAGACAAAATCGGATAAACGGATGATACTTAAATGATTTTAAAAACAAAAATCCACGCGGACTAACTTACTTACTAAGCCACGAGCTTCGTCTAATAATAATGAATATGCCTCTTTTGGTCATCAGTAGGTAGGGATGTAACTTCCCATTTTCATTGATAGGATACGCATTCGGTGTGTGGACAATTCCTTAAAATGAGTTTTAAAAGATTCCTGCGCATTTTCGAAAAATTTTGTAAGTTTCATGTATTTTTCGGCATTGTTTAAATATTGTTTGTGAATTTTAACCAATTGCTTATACTTATTCATTATTTCAGACGTTCGTTGTAAGACGGACAGTCAAACGAAATGCAAATTCACACCCAAGTTGATTTCTAGAGGACTTCGCTTTGTTTGTTCAACAAACACCATTAAATATTTAAAACAACAATTTTGCACGGCTTTTTCGAACAAAGAAATTCCCCAGTAAATACCACGTTCTGCTTATAAATTCGCCGCAAATTTGAGTTTATGGCTATGAACAGGTGTTAGAGGTAAGCGGGAGTAACGGCGTACTAGGCACGAAGATAGACTAACCAATTTTAGGCGATCGATCGTCGAACGAAATTATTATGTTGTTGATACTCTACACCACGCCAAGGCCACCGAATGTATACTTGCGTGAGGGCTTGATAAAAAAGGAAACGTATGGACGCGTTGAAATGATTTATTCACCGAGTTATTTGCGTGAAAAGTTATAATTCACTGAATGACTTATTAATACACTCTAACCCTTGGACCAAGAAAGCTGAAATTTGGCACAGCGGTTCCCTATATAGTGCAGACAAAAAATAAGGCGAGATTTTCGAAATTCTCACGAAAGTTAGAAAACCCTTGTCTAAGTCACGGTATTTCTTACAGTTAAATAATTGTTCAAGTATGCTAAGCATGAAATAAAACAAATAGAACAAAAATAAAAAGGAAACTTTATTTTACGACCTGCTAAATTAATTATATAATTACATTTTTCTTTTAGATTGTTTTCTTATGTTTTCCATCGATAAAATTGGATAAGTTTCATATGCACAATTTATGAAGACTCTGTATTTAAACGCTGAAATAGTTCGACTTTTTCTAAAAATATGAAAATCGAAACTCCGGTCGAGTTAAGTTTACTCCGACCTAGTAAACTCCGATTTTACAAACAAAGTAATCTTTCAATGTTCCGGAGTTACGCTGAAACCGAAACTCCGGAGTTCAAGCCCTATACTTAGCAGGCTCAACGTCGTTTCACGTAGACACTTTCCGGTAGGTATACGGTCTCCACTCCTCTAAGGATGCCCCAACCGAATTAAGCATAGCAAGCTGTGATGGGCAGACCATATCTGTTGGAGAACCAAAGGCCACTGGGACGACGTGCCTTATCCATACTATTCCATACTAATATTATTGATGCGAAAGTGTGTCTGTCTGTCTATCTGTCTGACTGTCTGTCTACTACGCTTTCACGGCTGAACCGATTTTATTGAAATTTTGTACAGAATTAAGATACATTCCGAAGAAGTACATAGGCTACTTTTTATCCCGGAAAAACAAACAGTTCCCGCGGGATTCCTAAATACTCATCCGCTTTATCGATTTGTATGTTTGGTACCGAGGTAGCTTGTGTCCCTGTAATTGACTTATCCAACTTTTTATCCCGGAAAATCTAAAAGCTCCCACGGGATCTTTAAAAACCTAAATCCACGCGAACGAAGTCGCTGGCATCCTCTAGTTAGGTATAAGTATAATATTTATTTATCTTTGAACTGTCCTACTTTGATCGGCTTCTTACCTCGGCATCCCGGGTGGAAATTCAACCTTAGTAGTTAGGTTCGTAGTTTTCCTGCAACTCGACTACGTGTGATCTCAGTGGTGGGAATTCAAATCATATTACGTAGTTTTCTTGCAACTTCAGTATCAGTATCAGTTCAATTTATGACATGGAGAAAGGAGATATTCTTGAAGGAATGTTATTATATTATGAAACTTCTCCCGGTATTGATTTCTCTTCAACGTGAAGTTGCATTGTATACGTGATGCTCTCTCAGAATAATTTGTAAAGAAAGCGTAGGCAGCACGTATATACCTACGTTTATCTCGTACTTAGGTATTTGTAGCTGAGACTAGTGTAGGTTACTATTCGTTACCTTGTTATCTAAATATATAAATGGAAAAACTGATTAACTCACATATCGATGCACTGGTCAAACTACTGGACAGATCTAGCTATTATGACGTAGACATTTGTTAAGAAAAGGTTTTTGAAAATTCAACCCCTAACGGGATAAAATAGGAAATTGAAATTTGTGAATTCCACGCGGTCAAAGTCGCAGGCATAAACTAGATTAGTATAAGTAGATAGTGGCTGGGAAAGAGAAGAAAAATGTTATGATTTCATCAGAGCCTGCCCTGCCACTCCACGAACGGAAAAAACGTAATTATTACTTGATTTTTTTCATTTCTGTCAAATCAATGAAACATTTTGTGCTCGCCTCGCTTGCGTTTAATAATAATCTAGGTATGTTTAATTTGTGAAAGGTGTGTTTTAAATAAAATAGGAAGACTTCAGAAAGTCATGGTATTCATGCGGATGAAGTCGTATTTCTGGTATTTTATAAAAATAAAAGTAAGCGCTAAAGTATTCGTAGTAAGGTAACGTAAGATGCCTTTCGTTCCATTAGTTCTAACTTTAACGTTGTACTTAACTAGCATAAACAAGCACTACATAGCTTCCAGACTCTTCGAAATGGAAGTGGAAGACTTTATTATAACTTCTTTCTAAGTTCAATTTTGTTCTATTAGTTACGTTATTCGTATCTACAAAGTCTGTATAATGCAAGTTTAATGTAAATGAGATTATACTAAGTATCAGTCGCCAGCGATCTTGTCCGCTCCGTAGGACATTTTACTTACATTCCCAATCCTCTATATGTCTGTAAAACTCCCATCAAAATTGGTTCAGCTAATTTGGAGATTTCAGATAAACAAATGTAAGAAACTGGTGTGCGGTTGTTTTGATAACGCTTATGGATTTTTAGTTCAATTCAATTTAACTTTTTGTAAAGATTAAAATCAATCCCACCAAAAACATTTCATGTAAAAAGGTAGCCAAGACTCACAAGTTCATAATGTTTTCACTGTTAAAAAGTTATGAGATCTCTAATAGAGCCAAGCCCCTAGCTGAGCTTAGATTTGTGCTGGCCATGGGACCTATCCGAAGTCCAAAGTAATATAGCTCTTAAATGTTCTTGAGTGTATCACATTTATAACAATAAATAACAAATCACTCTACTTACAAGCTCTGATTCTACAAACCCTACATCTTGGTAAAAAAAGGACGGCTTGGCCGTTTAATGTTCGTAAAACTATTACATGACATAACATATTTTAAGGCCTTAAGGAATAGTTTGTTCGACAGTTACTAATTTGTATTGTACTTCGTGATGGTCGCAGAAGCTATTCCGGGCTTAAATGTCATTTCAGATAAAAAATCCACGAACTGTAAACGGCCAAGCCGTACTTTTTTTACCAAGATATAGGGTTTGTAGAATCAGAGCTTGTAAGTAGAGTGATTTGTTATTTATTGTTATAAATGTGATACACTCAAGAACATTTAAGAGCTATATTACTTTGGACTTCGGATAGGTCCCATGGCCAGCACAAATCTAAGCTAGGGGCTTGGCTCTATTAGAGATCTCATAATTTTTTAACAGTGAAAACATTATGAACTTGTGAGTCTTGGCTACCTTTTTACATGAAATGTTTTTGGTGGGATTTAATTTCTTTTTGGCAGGTGCCCTAGATTTTTTTGGATCTATTTTTTGTAGGTACATCATTTTCATGGCCCACTCTCTATCGTTACCTCTTTTTTTAAAAGCTTTTATTCAACTTGCAATGTACTCGTATGTAAATATGTTTGTTCGGGTGGAATCTTGCAACTCAATTTTGAAGCAGATATACCAAATTTCAGTCTTTTAGGACTTCAGGAAACACAGATACTTGGTACGTTTGATAAATCTGCCACGGATATCTTTTCCTGAAAACTTTAGAATTGGAGCAACAGATTTTACAGATATGCATCTCATATACGAGAGGATGAAGGGGGACCCGATTTCTTAATTTATCTGTTGTTCATAATTCTTGAAATTCCTACTTAATGCCAAATTTAAGTCTTCTAGGACTTCAGAAAGTACCCTACATATAGAATTTGTGACTAGAGGTTTTGAATGTCGATAAATCTGAAACTATAAAAGCTAGACAATTGATACTCAGTGCGTTTAATGAATCTGCCAAGGACATCTTATCCTGAAAATATCAGCATTCTAGCGATAGAATTTACAGATTTGCATCCTCCATACAGAGACGTAGAGGGGTGAAATTTCCAATTTCTTAATTTTTCTGTAGTTTGTATGCAATTTCTAGTCTACATACCAAATTTCAGTCTTCTAGGACTTCGGGAAGTACCCTAGAATTACAGACTAGAAGTTTTGACTGTCAATTAATCTGAAACTATGAAAGCTAGACAATTGATACTCAGTGCGTTTAATAAATCTGCCAAGGACATCTTATCCTGAAAATATCAGCATTCTAGCGACAGAATTTACAGATTTGCTTTTCTCATAAGAGGCGTAGAGGGGGGAAATTCCAATTTCTTAATTTTCCTGTAGTTTGTATACAATTTCTAGTCTACATACCAAATTTCAGTCTTCTAGGACTTTGGGAAGTACCCTAGAATTACAGACTAGAGGTTTTGACTGTCAATAAATCTGAAACTATAAAAGCTAGACAATCGATACTCAATGGGTTTAATAAATCTGCCAAGGACATCTTATCCTGAAAATATCAGCATTCTTCCGACAGAATTTACAGATTTGCTTTTCTCATAAGAGGCGTAGAGGGGGGGAATTCCAATTTCTCAATTTTCCTGTAGTTTGTATGCAATTTCTAGTCTACATACCAAATTTCAGTCTTCTAGGACTTCGGGAAGTACCCTAGAATTACAGACTAGAAGTTTTGACTGTCAATAAATCTGAAACTATAAAAGCTAGACAATTGATACTCAATGCGTTTAATAAATCTGCCAAGGACATCTTATCCTGAAAATATCAGCATTCTAGCGACAGAATTTACAGATTTGCTTTTCTCATAAGAGGCGTAGAGGGGGGGAAATTCCAATTTCTCAATTTTCCTGTTGTTTGTATGCAATTTCTAGTCTACATACCAAATTTCAGCCTTCTAGGACTTCGGGAAGTACCTTAGAGGTTTTGATGATCATCAGTGAGGGACGAATACGGCGTATTTTAGGTATCAATAAATCTGTAACCATAAAAGCTAAATATTTGATATTTAGTATATTTGGTAAATTTGCTGAGGACACCTTATACTGAAAATTTCAGCTTTCTAGCGTCATCCAGACCGAAGTTATGACGGGTCGAAAATACGGCGAAACACTTCGAGAAAAAGGTACGTAGCGCCCCGGCCGCCGTTTGGCTCGTCTTGGCGGGGGCACTGCCGTGCCCCCTGATTATGTTTAACCCCCGACCCAAAAAGAGGGGTGTTATAAGTTTGACGTGTGTATCTGTGTATCTGTCTGTGGCATCGTAGCTCCTAAACTAATTAACCGATTTTAATTTAGTTTTTTTTTGTTTAGAAAGGTGGCTTGATCGAGAGTGTTTTTAGCTATAATCCAAGAAAATCGGTTCAGCCGTTTGAAAGTTATCAGCTCTTTTCTAGTTACTGTAACCTTCACTTGTCGGGGGTGTTATAAATTTTTAATTTACACTTGTAATTATATACGAGTAGATGCATTGTACAATAGCTATAAATATTAAGCCATCATCCGCATATCAAAGCAGGAAGAACTAAGAAACGTCAGATTTCGCATGGTAGGTTCTTGGGGTCCTGTAACAAGGACCCTCGTTAAGAAAAACTATTCACATTCTACACGCGGGTAAACCCAAGGGAAGAAGCTAGTTTCATAAATGAAGGGTTGCAACAGTTACAACTCGCTTTCTCCCCATTTGTCGGTCCACCGAGTTTGCAGAGTAACAAAGACTTAATTGTACCTAGTGTCTATTGCAGAGTACTTTGTGTGACTTGGTCTTTGTGAAACTCGACTGACACTAGCTGCCTGGATTAAAATAGTTCCTCCCTAGTTCCTCCATAGAATGCTGGCTCTACTGAGAGACGAATGCGACTTGCGAGTGGCATGTTTGCGAAGGCAAGAAAGAGAAACGGAAGAGATTTTCATGCCATTATAAAACAGTGGATCGATTGCAGTAGAATGACAGCAACAATGTCAATATCGCAATCACCTCTGATTGGTTGACGCTCGCTCTCTATTGGCTACAATGTATTGTTGCAGCAAGGATAAATTCAGCCCATCACAATAGTTGCGATTGTAATAATGATTGATGCAGGTTTTTCGGAATCAACCTGATGGTGCATTAATAGAGGTACGCGAACGCAACACGCGACAGACAGACAGACAAGAAAGTGATCCTGTAAGGGTTCCGTTTTTCCTTTTGAGGTACCCTAAAAAGGTGTGTGTGTGTTCTGAGGGAATTCCCGGACACGCACTTCACGTGTCCCGATCTCGTCAATAGAAGATCAACGCTTTCATCTTCTACCTACTATCAGTAGATAGTAGGTAGATAGTATCAAGATTAGTATCAAAGACTAATTAGTATAGTACCTTCCAGGCACTATTACGTCGGAACCAGAATGTTGTATTATCTTGTTAGAACAAAGGAGAAGGTATTGTCTATTGAAGCTGGAATTCTAGTTTTGTATTGACTTTGAAGACTTGCTCTTTGAGAAACTACGAGCTGATACTGAGTGACTGGATGAAAATTGCTCCTTATAGTTTAAGAGGGCTCTCTCCGTCACTCGTTTCATACAATCGTAGTTCCAATTTCATTTGAATATTAAGCAACCAAAGTCCATAAAATTTTGCAGACATAAATCTAGAAACTAATATCTATGTCTGTGGTTTTCCAGATTTCTGTTAAAATATTCGGTTTCAAAGTTACGCGGTCTTAAAAAATTTCATACAAATCTTTGAGCCCCTGTAATTTTCAAACTACATATTTTTAGAAAAATCTAAAACACCACAGACTCAGATATTAGTTTCTAGAATATGTCTGCAAAATTTCATGGACTTTGGTTGCTTAATATTCAAATGAAATTGGAACTACGATTGTATGAAACGAGTGACGGAGAGAGCCCTGTTAAGATATGGTTGTAATTTTTTTTTCTTTTCTTTCTTTTTTCTTCTTCTTTTTCTTTTATGGTTGTAAATTACTAGGTTCATGTACTTATTATGGCATCATAAAAAGCAGTACATAATATTATTGCAGTCATGATTAGGTAGGTACTCTTATACTAAAGTAATAAAGTTTTATGTAACTAGGTACTTGTTTACTTTACTGGTTTACTTGTATAGATTCATCATAAAGTAGCGAAAATTTCGCAAAAATATAGCTTGGTTAAACTTCGTGAGGGTGAAATTACGGTTAATTTCATGAAAGTAGAAATCCGCCAATTTAAAATAGCACAGCAAGTTAAGGTGAAGTTATGTCTCTCTGAAGGATAAGATTCGAAATGAGGATATCCGCACGAGAACCAAGGTCACTGACATAGCTCAAACCATCAGCAAGTGGCCATACTTGCCACAGGAGCGATGGAGCCGGAGAGCTCTAGAGTGGAAACCTCGAACAAGTAATGCGTAGTATGGGACGCTCTCCAGCAAGATGGGCCGACGATATAAAGAGAGTGGAGAGAAGTGGCTGGATAAGGAAGGCCGCGCGTGTTAGCGCTCTTTATAAAAGGTGGAGGATGATGTCGAAAAGCATAAAGCTTGGTCAAATCTTACATTAAAACCTCGAGAAAAGCTAATTTTACATTTTGGCTTAATAATGAAGGCACAATCTTTATGATTTAGGTACGTGTCTCATTTTAGACATAAATTTCGAGTAATTTCGAAAATTCCCTATCTCTACGTATTCATTATCTCCCAAAAAGAAAACTTTTTCAGCGCCTAATTTATTTCAAGGGTCTCAACACACTGAAGTTTCGCGAACGTGGTTCCAGTGAAACGATTTGCTAACGTGCTTGCAACGGGTGTGCAGCGAGTTCGCTGCAACTCAGACGCCACTTTCTCTCTCACTTGCACTCACATGCGCATTATGGCCATCTTTGTTACGCAACGCAACGGATACATTACGTACAAAATTGAGTCATTTAACGAATGCTTGAATCTGCGTGGGTTTTATCGATTTAATCATTATAATTTATTGACAGTACTCAGTAAGATACGATGGCTTCGTCTGTGTCGCAGTGCAATTTATAAATCTGCCAAAAGCGTAAAGTTTTGCTTTATTACATTGCTTTGCGCATACTGAAAAAGTATTGTACAGTATCTATGCGCCGAAAAATCCCCTCCTCTGTTGTCCAGAGCTTTTCCAACTGTAAACGGAGACTTCCATGAATCGCGGCCGAAGCGATTGAAGCGTGCGACAGACGCGCCCAGCTGATGCGACAACACTCTGACGTTGTGGGCTTGAAAGAGGCGCCGTACATTTTCATATGTTTAATTGTCTCGTCAGCTGCGGTACGTCCGTAACGCGCGTCAGTCGTTTGGTCACGACGCGACGCACGCAAGTCTACTTAGGATCGTGGTCTGTTACGTAGGTCGCATCCGGCGTCGCTGTATACGGCCTACGCCTTTCGTAGCACTTTAATAAAATGAGGTATTGCTGGAAACCCCAGTGTTGTAAGACCCTAAAACGGCGCCGAGGCTAATATATCACTTGGGGTGTGAAAAATAATAAATTTTTATTTTTATTTTTAGAAAATTCGAGGCATTTTTCAACGTCAATGACACTGTAATAAGATTACAGAGCAATCCTGTTGCAAATCGAATACAGTGCCACCAACTTATCTGTTCAGCTAACTCCGTGTCTAATTCTGATGGATAATCACTGAGTTCATATTTTAATCTATTGAAGTTTTTCTACGAAAAAATATTTTATTGTTACCCAGTGAAGCAGCAATGTAGAACCAAACAACATCGGAGGCTATCACTCAGTGTTAGATACTGAGTTAGCGAATCACCTAGCTGGGGGGCGAGACTGACACTAGAGCCGCGTCAGCCGCCATTTCAAAATCCACGCGGACGAAGTCGCGGACAACATCTAGTATTGCAATATATCAAGCTAAGTATTTTGAATCTTCACTGTGTTGAAAGAATTTTCATTCCATTTTTGCTTGGTGAATTTCTTAAAAATAGCAATGCCAAATTCACACCAAACGACGCATGCACCTGAACAGATAGTTCCTGCCACTGTAGGCATTGCATCTTTTTATAGCACACAACATCCAATCGACATTTTCGATTAGATAATTCTATATAGCTTTTTAAAGGACGCGCTTCCTTTTAAAGTGATTTCAAATTAATTTATTCAAGCAGGATTAACAAGTTCTTCTATCAAAGGTATATTCAGGTATTCACTATAAATGAAAGCACTCCCACGGTACCCAGAAATACTCTTTATGCGAACAGGATTAAAGTTTTAAATAAATTAAGTTATAAAACATTCTGAAATAGCTGGGTAAATCAACTAAGTGCTTATACTTGTTTAAATAGTTGATAGCTTAACATTCAATCTAGAAATTTATACTTGAAATAAACTAACTTGTTCGATTTAGCGTGGGCGTTATTCGATACTTAACTTCTGCATCAGCAGCGAGTTTAACGTAAAACGGAGCACATAATTATCCAGATACTAGCTGATACCCGCGTGGATGTAGGTTTTTTAAAATTCCCGTGGGAACTCTTTGGTTTTCCGTAAAAGTAGCCTATGTGCTAATCCAGGATATTATCTATCTCCATTCCGAATTTCAGCCAAATCCGTCCAGTAGTTTTTGCGTGAAGGAGTAACAAACATACACGTACACACACACACACACACACACACACACACACACACACACACACACACACACACACACACACACACACACACACACACACACACACACACACACACACACACACACACACACACACAAACTTTCGCCTTTATAATATTAGTGTGATTCCTGGTTAAGAGGGCTCTCTCCGTCACTCGTTTCATACAATCGTAGTTCCAATTTAATTTGAATATTAAACCACCAAAGTCCATGAAATTTTGCAGGCATATTCTAGAAACTAATATCCATGTCTGTGGTTTTCCAGATTTCTGCTAAAATATTCGGTTTCAAAGTTACGCGGTCTTAAAAATTTTCATACAAATCTTTGAGCCCCTGTAATTTTAAAACTAAATATTTTTAGAAAAATCTAAAACACCACAGACACAGATATTAGTTTCTAGAATATGTCAGCAAAATTTCATGGACTTTGGTTGCTTAATATTCAAATGAAATTGGAACTACGGTTGTATGAAACGAGTGACGGAGAGAGCCCTGTTAAATGTAAAATAAAAGGAGAAATTGATCGACTGATATCAATTATAGCTCAATAGGCCTGGATCAAGAAAGACATTTTGCACGAAGGTTCTCTCTTTATGTGATGACTCGGAATATAAGAAAGTTTTTTAGCAAATTCTAATAGAATTTTATAAAACATAAATCCAAGAACAGCAGCCGTCGCACTAGACAGTAGGACACGATTACACCTGTAAGTTTTACTCATGTAAGCTTACGTAATTGATTAATTAATTAATAACAAATTTACTAGATAGCTTGCGTAATTAATTGACTAAGGGTACTTACGTATAAAAGTGTTTACATTAGTTTTGTCGTAGTTAATTATGTACCTAAGTTACGTGAGTAAGACTTACAGGTGTATCCACGGCCGAACCTAAGGCCTTTTCACAATAGGGTATTTTACTCTAATTTTTTTATTACTTTATTATAAACTAGGATAAAAATAATGATGTAAACTGAAAAAACTGATTAAATCAATCAAATAACAAAAAAGTTATAAGCATTTAATTATTTCAGATTAGACAGAGATAGCGATAATAGCATTATGACGTCACTCCGTGCAAATGCCATAGTAGCTTCCTGCGGTTTCATACAAATTTTCGTTTTGCGAGAAAGGGATAGAAGACCCTCCCACTCCAAAATTAAAATGCCTGTAACTTTGTAAATCTTTGTTGGATTTTAATATTTTTTTCAGCGTAGGTCATTATTTTTATCCTAGTTTATAATAAAGTAATAATATTTGTCAAATTCAAAAGTAGGCTCCAATACCACGACACACAAAGCAACTTGGATTCTCCCAATTGTGAGGTATATGGTAATGTAGATGATGTGAGATCATGTCTCACACTTGTCACGTGTTCGTAATGACAGTTTAACCGTGAACTTTTTTTATGAATATTGATATTTTCAACTGTATTTTAAACGAACCTTTGAGCATTTCGGCAAAGCTGTGTGTGAATTTGTTAGTGATTCACTCAAATGGTTATAGTTTTTAGGTTTAATTAATTTGATTGTAATTTATTTTGTAACGGCTAGGAAACCTATAGAAGCCACCTATAGAAATATCAGATAGTAAATACGCAACGTGGAAATTAGGATAGTAATAGTATGGAATCGCACTGTGTGAGACGTCGTTCTTGCGATACGTGTTGTGATCCGACAGTCACAACAACGACTGTAAACTAAATCTTGCTTCACTACTGGATGTAGGTATCTATGATTCGCTCTCTCTTTCTGACGATACGAGCAACGTGCGGAAACGACTAAGTGCGGATAGCAGCCGAGAGAGAATAAGAAGAATGCCGAAATAAAAACGACTCCAAGGCGCAACACACACCGGTAGAGCCGAAGCGCAGCGTCTTTCTTGAAAACAATTTAAACTATGCTTTATTTCCTTTGACACGGAGAGCCCTGGCATGTATCGCCGTACGCGTCTTTCCTGCTTTGTTTTCTGTAGGTATACAAGTTTCAACCGTTTGTCAAACTTTACGAGTTCAAGAAGTCATAAAAGACTAGGCTTCGACTACATGGAGTGGAGTTCAGTGTATATAGGAAATCTGTATGCATCGGCCCTTAGATTGCGTATTGATATTTTTTGTCTTGTTTGTCGTTTGCTTTGCGATGCGTATAAAACTATAAACAAACATAATATGCGACGCTAAGTTTAGAAGAAACTTCTGGGCTGTGAAAATCTATCGCGCCTAACTGCAATAAACTTTGAGCGATCGCAGACTCGAGCGGATTTCACTTAAGTCTGCAAACAAGACGGGGGAGATAGGGTACGCCTATATACTCATAACAGCTGTTTGAGTGTGAAAAAAGGTAGAATCTCCTGAGAAGTTATGTTTATAGACCAGCGCGATTTTTTAACCGACTTCGAGAAAAGGAGGAGGAATCTTTTTTTGACGTGACAACGTCTTATAATTCGATAGACCCGGCTGCATGCACGATAAAATATGATTCATGCGGCGTTACCTCGCTCTGAGGCGTTCCATGTAAGACTTGAAGTGCAAGCGAGAGCGCGGAACGAGCGACAAAGAAGCACAATCGGCCTTTGTTGTCACGTTCAACTATCGTCAGTAAACCGACTTTACAGACAACCAATTTTTTTTTTAATTTTTTTCTATAGAACCGAACCAGTGAGACTTTTGTTGTAGCTTGGAAGGGGACAGTTCACAACAGACAGAGGTGTTGTAACAAAACTTCGAGGCGTCGACGTCACTGGCAGGCGTCAAATGGTGATCAATTGTTAGTACATTTGATGCAGGTAGCCCTATTATAGCCCTATTTGTAACCCCCGACCCAAAAGAGGGGTGTTATAAGTTTGACGTGTGTATCTGTGTATTTGTCTGTGGCATCGTAGCTCCTAAACTAATGAGCCGATTTTAATTTAGTTTATTTGTTTGAAAGGTAGCTTTTGACCGAGAGTGTTCTTAGCTATAATCCAAGAAAATCGGTTCAGCCGTTTGAAAGTTATCAGCTCTTTTCTAGTTACTGTAACCTTCATTTGTCGGGGGTGTTATACATTTTTAATTTAGGTACACTTGTTTTATGCATACTTTTAGGATTTCGTGCGTCCAAATAAAAACTGAACTGTTATAGAATCACTCGTATGTCTGTCTGTCTGTCCGTCAGACAGATATACAGATAGACAGATACACACGTCAAACTTATAACACCCCTCTTTTTGGGTCGGGGGTTAAAAAAATTTCAACCAAAAAGACGCCCAAGATAGGTAGCGTACAATCAAAATTTAAAACCTATAAAGCATTAAAGTAGGGTAGATTACTAGATGCCTATGTGGTACCTATATTATTTGCCTTCCATAAATTTTGAATTTATGAATCAATATACTTTATTGGTTGATCGGATTTATTACTTCATGATAGTCTGTCCTGTAACCTTCAATGTCTGAAAGTAACTTTATTATAGGTATGTGAAGAAGATAAATGGATAGTATAAAATATTGAAATTGTTTTTATATACTCCACTCATGGAAAATTCACATGTAAAAACCACATGTCGTAGGACCAAACTAAAAACAAAAGTATAGTCCTGCATAGCACTCTTTTTAACCGACTTCAAAAAAGGAGGAGGTTCTCAATTTATTTTATTTTATTTAGGGTTCCGTACCCAAAGGGCACCAACGGGACCCTAATTACTAAGCCTCCGCTACCCTTCCGTCCATCTGTCTGTCAGCAGTCTGTATCTCGTAAACTGTAATAGGTAAAGAGTTCAATTTTTAACAGAGTGTGTGTTCTATTGCCGCTATAACAAAAATTAAAAAAAAAATTAGATGACCGCCATAAAAATTAAAAAAATATATAAATTAGTGTTATTTCTTTTACCTATTGTGTGCGTGAATCGTTAAATGAATCGTTATATGGTGTCTTGATCACTATGCCCATATAAATAAGGCCGTTGAGCTAAATAAATGCCTGCTCTCGATTACCTGACGCGTGGATTATAAAATGAGTAATTAAAAAACGCAACGTTCGTTTTTTTGGCTCGTATCCCCCGTATCATAATATCAGGAAAACAGAATCAAGGCTGGAAGCCGGTCAGAAAAAGCTGAATCCGGTAAACGGTGGAAATTGCCTCTCTAATCGAGAGTTACATATTATATTACAAAAGTTTGTTCCGTCCATGGCCATGGAAAAATATCTTACGAAATATTCTTATACTACTAGCTAGCTGCCCGCGACTTAATACGCGTGGATTTCGATTTTCAAAATCCTGGATGGGAACTCTTTGATTTTTTGGGATAAAAAGTAGCCTATCCATGGTATAATGTATCTCCATTGCAAATTTCAAATAAATCCGTCCGTAGTTTTTCCATGAAAGAGTAACAAACATACGCACACATATTATTTTAACCTTTATTACTTATAATATTAGTGTGATGATATATTTTCGTCCCGGTTAATTGCCTCTTCTAGTGACAAAAGGGCTGGCTCAGTTTTGGACTAAACATAAATTATCGTTAAAATTTCTCCTAGACCCTTTTTTTTGGGGAGATTAAAAACCTTTTCGTATTGCTTTATTTATTTTACAGAGAGTAAACAAAATTGGAGAGCTGTGCTTGATAAAAATTCCTGTTGTGAAATATTGCGTATCTTCTTGGATTTCATATTGGCTTGGACACAGCTTAGTAAATTTACAGTTTGACTATGGTTTTTCAAAACCTGCATCTGTGCTTGGCCAGCTGAGGCGAGCACAAAAGGAGTATGCAACATATTGAATCCAGAGACGAGAAAGATACCAAATAATTTTCTACTCGGCTTCAATGAAGAGCTTATGCCCATAGGCAAGTATCGATTGAATTAGAAACAAGGATTTCAATCCTTGTTAACGATATTTCAATATCGTTTCTTTTTAGCAGCCGAAGTGACTTTAGATTTTATTTCACAGCTTAGGCTCCAATTAAGACGCCCGTTCGGGGTGTCAGATAGAAATCATTAATTTGATATTTCATACTGACTTGAGCTTCTTTTTTAGTCGTTAGGTATTGATGCTAGTAGTTCTGGTCGATGTGTGTCGGTCTTCCAGTACGCGTCAATGCGATTGGCGGCTTCTTTGTAATCTGGGTAATGTGAGGTGAAGTACAAAGGTGTGGGCTGCATGGAAATAATACCTCAATGTCAAATATTGCTAAGTTTTTTCATGACCAGAGCTGTAGCTGTCGCCCTAATCGCGCGATTCATGGCAAATCCCTCACAAGTAAGACACATACACGGTACGCATTGCCCCACTGTATACAGTTTCTAAACTGTGATATTGGAAAGACGTCGCGTTTGGGTAGAAACGGTTCAATATTGGAAGTAAACATACTAAAGTTGGATATATTAATGGCTTCCGTTCGTGCGCCTAATATAAGGCCACTTTAATAATTCTTTTACCTCAATAAAATATTATCACACTTTTTTTGCTTTACCTTAATAAAATAAGGAACTAACTTTTTACCCGACTGTGGTGAAGCCCATAATTAGCTATTGTGCCCGTGCTATCAGTTATAGTGTTGCACGAGTTCGTATCGACCACGTTTATCGTCGTTGCTACTTGCTTGTAGTTTTGTGTATTGAAAAAATATAGGTATGACTTCAGCTGTTGCCTGTTCGCCATGTGTAACAATAAAATAACTTATAGTCCATTCTTAAACACGTGAACTAGCCTGAAAAGTAGGTATTAGAATATAGTGACATTGAACGGAAAAATAATTGTTATAAATACACTAGAGCTGTGTTTTACACTGGCATCTCGAAAAGTCCATGTCCAGAATAAAATTCGGTTCAAAACCATGAAAAATAATTAAAATCACTTTCAAAAATCAAATCAAGTGTTTGAAGCGATGTTGTATAACTTCTTTTGATTGTGATGAATTACCTAATATTACCTACTTACTTCAAAAAGGTGGTAAGTAATACTTTTACTCTTATTTTGTTGCGTAGGTACCAAAAAATTATC
The DNA here is from genome assembly GCF_905333055.1 of Maniola jurtina. NCBI lineage: Eukaryota > Metazoa > Arthropoda > Insecta > Lepidoptera > Nymphalidae > Maniola > Maniola jurtina. Next base: position 2,753,328 of record NC_060045.1, read on the forward strand.
GATTTTGTTAACCCGGTATGAGATGTCACCTCTCTAGAAAATTGCCATCTCAACCTGTCGCGAACAATATATGTATGTATGTCCATTCTCATGTTCGCTCGTAACTCTATTTAACGGCTCAACCAATTTTGAATGATATGTCATTAGTGATTAGATACGTGATGGATACGTGTTGATGGCGCGAGTGTCACTGGGTACATAAAAATTGTTAAAAAATCTAAATGGCGGATTTTATGCACTTTATGTGCGTGAAAAAAAAAATTAAGTCCAAAATTCAAATTCAAAGATTCACACTTTTACATTTATAATATTAGTTTAGTACAGTTTTAGTTATAGCTGTTGCTTTTGAAAGTACAATATTTCAACAAATATTTCAGAAACTAAGAAATTTTTAGAGTGCTTTACGTTATTTCTATCTATCTAATTAAATTGTAACAACCTTTCTCAACTCTGAAGTCCTTCGCAAATACCTGCCGCACAAGCAGAATACTTATTCTAGTTGTTTTAAAATTATCATATTGAAGTTTAAAAGAAGTAGTAGAATTATAAGTAGGTAAAGATTGTTACGGCTCACGTATTAATTAGTCGATGTAAAGTCAACCGATGAAGTCTCAACCGCGACGCGCAGCGAGCTGAGTCCCTATGAAAAAGAAACCGGCCAAGTGCGAGTCAGACTCGCGCACTGAGAGTTCCGTACTCAGGTACTTTTTCCGACATTTTGCACGATAAATTAAAAACTATAATGCATAAAAATAAATAAAAATCTATTTTAGAATGTACAGGTAAAGCCCTTTCATATGATATCCCACTTGGTTATAGTTTTCTTGCTTTGAAAATTTAAACATTTTTTAATTTTTTTAAATTATGCAACCACAAATTCTCGGTTTTTGGATTTATTCCTGTACTTGTACTATAAGACCTACCTACCTGCCAGATTTCATGATTCCAGGTCTACGGGAAATACCCTATAGGTTTTCTTGACAGACACGACGGACAGACGGACTGTCGGACAGACAGACAGATAACAAAGTGATCCTATAAGGGTTCCGTTTTTCCTTTTGAGGTACGGAACCCTAAAAAGATACATACTCGTAGGTCTCTTGTACAGACTTTCACACTCCTCGGTCTTATGCCATCTGAATCCAGCGGACCTTGGCGACACGTTTGATGACGTCTGCCCATTTAGGGGTCTTACAACGCTACACTTTCCGGTGCGAGGTCACCATTCTAGCATTTTTAACCCCCGACCCAAAAAGAGGGGTGTTATAAGTTTGACGTGTGTATCTGTGTATCTGTGTGTCTGTGTATCTGTGTATCTGTGTATCTGTGTATCTGTGTATCTGTGTATCTGTGTATCTATGTATCTGTGTATCTGTCTGTGGCATCGTAGCGCCTAAACGAATGAACCGATTTTAATTTAGTTTTTTTTGTTTGAAAGGTGGCTTGATCGAGAGTGTTCTTAGCTATAATCCAAAAAAATTGGTTCAGCCGTTTAAGAGTTATCAGCTATTTTCTAGTTTTCTTGTAGAAAAGAAGGTTAGATAACCCTTAGGTTCATAATATTCAAGTGTCAATTGACAAATATCAAGCTGTCAAGATGGACGTTGCCTAGATATACATAATTATTTATTTGAAAATGATTTGTCGGGGGTGTTGAAATTTTTTAATTTACTTGTTTAGCACAAAATACAAGTAGTAAATATAAATACAGGTTTTATAACATATTTCTTTCTTTGATGGGGGAAAACCAACTACCGAGCCATTCGTCTCAATTAGCAAGTGCGTGTTAATTGAAAGAGATAAGCGAGGTGTTAAACTTACTTACTCAGAATTATGAATTTGTACTTTGATCGTCCGTTTTTAGGGTTCCGTATTACTAAGGGCCCTATTACTAAGCCTCCGCTGTCCGTCCGCGCGTCCGTCCATTCGTCCGTCTTCGGGATTTCTCTCATGAACCATACCTAATAGGTAGAGAATTTTTCTCGTTCTCACCCGTGCACTGTAGTGAGCCGACGATGGGTTGATCATGGTGATGATGATGGGTACTAATTCAGTTCAGTTCAGTAGTGTCTGACGTGGTGTCAGACGTGTCAGAGTTATTGCTCATTATGCAGGATCGTAAATTTTCAGCGCCAGTGTGACCGCATCGTGTTAAAATTAAAGACATAATTTATTAAATTAATTATAACTGACGAACGGTTTTGTAATTAAGGACATATACGATAGATGGCTACATTTCAAGATACTACTACAATATCGGCTGAATGAATTATGATATTTTTTAACAGATTTTCAATGCAAAAACTAATTTTCACTAACGTCGTTCGTCAAAACTAGTTGTGACTGTTTTTTTTTTTCAGTAAAAATTGTTTTGACTGAATAAGAGTTGATGAAGACTAATACTGAGACAAACACATACCCACCTAACACGATGTTATACGTAAACAAAGTCTTCTTTTAGAATTATATCTACATATAAACCACAGGGAACCAACTTTGAAAGGCTTCAATATAGCTCTTTATGTTTATTTAAGAGATTTTGTTGATGTACAACATTCATTTCTTACGAGTTACAACATACTCTATCGATTTCCAGAGCAAAATTACTTACATTTTTTGTGATAAATTGCGAGGTTATGAATACTTCCGAGACTTCGAGACCGATTTTCTTGGATTATAGCTAAGAACACTCTTGATCAAGCCACTTTTCAAACAAAAAAAACTAAATTAAAATCGGTTCATTAGTTTAGGAGCTACGATGCCACAGACAGATACACAGATATACAGATACACAGATACACACGTCAATTTTGTAACACCCTTCTTTTTGGGTCGGGGGTTACAAATCCCTCTATTTCTAATACTTAGTTTAAATCGCCTCTCAGACCGTTTCCAAAAAAAAACACCCTGTAAAATTTATTCTTGTCGTTTTCAATATACGCTAGTTCTCTCAATCTAATTTCTACTAGTTTAATAGATTTCCTCTAACATATTCCCGACACCAGCTGCCATACAATTGCTGATAAAGGACCGATCTGGATTAGATCCTGAATAAGGCACACTTAATCGCCCATAACGCCCCACTGCATCCCTGCAGATGATATGGAAATGAGCTTTTCATGCAGATTGGTCGGCCATCTTGTTAATTTAGACGATTGTCTTTGTTGGTTCTTCAGAAGTGAAAAACGCGTAGTCACTTTGAACTAATCTGTCTCTTTTCTTTAGACTTTATGGAGTTATTTGCGTTTTAAGTATCTAAATATCATTTGCTTTGAGGTGAAGGATGTCTTGAGAAAACCTGTATTCTGCGATGAAACTAGTGCTCAGTATTTAGCCTGCAAGATGAGATGATGAAGTACTAGCTGACGCCCGCGACTTCGTCCGCGTGGATTTAGGTTTTTCGAAATCCCGTAGGAACTCTTTGATTTTCCGGAATAAAAAGTAGCCTATGTGCTAATCCAAGACATTATCTATCGACATTCCAAATTTCAGCCAAATCCGTTAGGTAGTTTTTGCGTGAAGGAGGAACAAACATACACACGCACATATTACATACAGCTACGTTACTGGCGAAATATATACCTACCTATCACCAGCATTTTACGGGCGCCACATCCTCGCATGCAATTGAGTAATGAGACGCTCACCTTGATTTACCTTCATATTGCATGCGGGAATGCAATTTCACTATCAACCTTCGTTCTAAGTGCCTGTATAAATAAGTGAATTGCAGTATTGAGTGAACTGAAACCGAATAAGGGTGGCTTTTTTATAGACTAGCGCTCAACTGCAATCAGACCTGCTGTTGGCAAGAGATGATGCAGCCTAATCACTAGTATTAAGACAGCCAATTTACTCTTGACTTGAAGGTACCCGTATAAAAAGTGGAGAGGAAACTGATGCACAAAGCGCGTTTATATCCTTGCGGTTCGAATTAGAAACGAGGAGGCCAATCGCGTCAACCGTGGAATTTCGAATATAATATAATAATATGCAGACCCTTGACGATTCCGTGCGGTACGGTGTAGATAGGTGAAGGAGAAACCAGTTAAAAAAACCGGCCAAGTGCGAGTCAGACTCGCGCACCGAGGGTTCCGTACTCGAGTATTTTTCCGACATTTTGCACGATAAATCAAAAAGTATAATGCATAAAAATAAATAGAAGCCTGTTTTAGAATATACAATACAGGTTAAGCTCTTTCATATGATACGATACCCCACTTTGTATTGTAATCTTACTTTGATGTAACCACAAATTCACGGTTTTCGGAATTCCTTTATTTGTGCTATATGACCTACGTACCTGTCAAATTTCATGATTCTAGGTCAATAGGAAGTCCTACCATGTAGGTTATCTTGACAGATACGACAGACGGACAACGAAGTGATCCTAAGGATAAGGGTTCCGTTTTTCCATTTGAGGTACGGAACCCTAAAAATTATTAGCGCACTCTATATTTCCTCACTCTCATCCCAATGGGATGGAAATACGACACGACCGGAGAGCGGTCAGGCGCAGGACCTACGGCTTTTTTTGGGATTTAACCCAAAAAATTGGTTGTCTGTAAAGTCGGTTTAATGACGATAGTTGAACGTGACAACAAAGGCCGATTGTGCTTCTTTGTCGCTCGTTCCGCGCTCTCGCTTGTACTTCAAGCCTTACATGGAACGCCTCAGAGCGAGGTAACGCCGCATGAGTCATTTTATCGTGCGTGCAGCCGGCTCTATCGAATTATAAGACGTTGTCACGTCAAAAACTTTTTGTAACTCACCGTTTTTCGAAATAGGACGGTAGATCTACACTAGGGAGGTCGTCAAATGCTGAGGGAATCTCATCAATTTCCATTTATCTATTTGGGGTATTTAAATAAAATATTTTCTCCATTATCTAGTAATGTGGACCCAGTTCGAATAAAAAAGCGGCATTATTAGGGAAAGTTAGTAATCAAGGCACGAAACCTATAAATTCCACAAGTCCTAGTACCTACTTGGCGCCTTGACGCTTTTTATTAACATCCGCCTTTGGCTTTTTAACTCCCGACCCAAAAAGAGGGGTGTTATAAGTTTGACGTGTGTATATGTGTATCTGTCTGTGGCGTCCGTAGCTCCTAAACTAATCAACCGATTTTAATTTGGTTTTTTTTGTTTGAAAGGTGGCTTGATCGAGAGTGTTCTTAGCTATAATCCAAGAAAATCGGTTCAGCCGTTTGAAAGTTATTATCTCTTTTCTAGTTACTGTAACCATCACTAGTCGGGGGTGTTATAAATTTTTAATTTACACTAGTAGCAGTTATTATTGATAAGAAGCGGTCTCGATAGCGCCGAATCGATGATCATAGTCTATAACGATGGCTTCTTAGTATATTTTTTGCTCCGTTTAGTAAACTGACTCTTTCTCTTGGCTTTCACTTTGGTAGACGGTAGGTATAGCTTTCATAGGGCGTTGTTCTTTATTATATCATCAGCCTTATTATCGTAAAACAAAAGTGTCATCAAGGATAATATGACGGTAGGTATCAATTTTCGTCGGCGAAATAATGCTAATAAGGTTTTTACGATCCAAAGGCGTAAAACTACTGCTCTAGAAGGGGGAAATATTTGTAAGATATTTTGTAGCAAAAAGCTAATTTAATAAGTTCTATAGCACAAAAGAAAGCTATTTTCCTTGTATTTTTCATTGAAATTCCTTTTTAAATAGAAAGGAATTCAATGTTGTTAAACAAAATGTAAAACCAGTCAAGTTCGAGTCAGGCCTCGCTCTTATAGGGTTCCGTACAAAATTATGGACATCATATTGTGGGTGTATGAAATATATTTTAGACTAAATGATGCCCATGGCTTCGCCCGCGTGGACTCAGGATTTTTAAAATTGAACTCTTTAAATTTCCGGGATAAAAAGTACCTAATCCTCCCCGGGATGCAGACGTCGAAACAGGTTGAACGGATGAGCCTTAAAAAGCTAGCAGTCAGACAGACAGACAGACACACTTTCGCATTTATAATATTAAGTATAAAAGTATAGATTTAATTTTTATTTGAATTCCAATACTAACGCAGTGACTGTACGGATAAATACGAATTTTCTTTGCACCTTCTGATGGGAGTCGGTGGGTGCACGAGTAGCTTCCCCTCAAAAGTAAGCAAACACTTAAACAGCACTTAAAACCCGACTACTACCCGCCAACTGCCGATAAATAGCGATAGCTATTGTAAAATTGATTTTCCTGTCGCTCGGTGTATTTCAACATTGTACTATATTTATAAACAATTTTCCCTTTTTCGTTTGATATCCCATACGATATAGGTACAACAGCAAAAAAAAAATTTTGGAGACTCCAACATTTTTGGATGTAACATCCGTCCGTTAGGTCAATTTTTTCGCATAAAATGTAGCCTATGTCACCCGGACCTTAAGAGGGCTCTCTCCGTCACTCGTTTCCACTCGTTTCATACAATCGTAGTTCCAATTTCATTTGAATATTAAGCAACCTAAGTCCATGAAATTTTGCAGACATATTCTAGAAACCAATACCTATGTCTGTGGTTTTCCAGATTTCTGTTAAAATATTCGGTTTCAAAGTTACGCGGTCTTAAAATTTTCATACAAATCTTGGAGCCCCTGTAATTTTAAAACTACATATTTTTAGAAAAATCTAAAACACCACAGACACAGATATTAGTTTCTAGAATATGTCTGCAAAATTTCATGGACTTTGGTTGCTTAATATTCAAATGAAATTGGAACTACGATTGTATGAAACGAGTGACGGAGAGAGCCCTGTTAATAACGAATTGATTGACACTTCACTCATCAAAATCGGCCCTGTAATTTAAGCGCCACTGTGGAACACAGAATGTGATAGGTACAAACATACATACTTACATCCTACATAGACTGCTTAAAATTAAAACCCTTCCTTTTGGCTTTGGCGTAGTCGGGTAAAAATAGTAATTCTCATCTATAAGTAGTAGGTACTTTTATTAACAAAATATTTTTTTTTCTTCAACAGTATAATATAATTTTCGACCTGATATGAAACGCGTGGGAGGTCTTTTATCGCTCATAAATGAACGTAATAACTTCGGAAGTCGTCGTGATTTAACGATAGGTGCTTTTAAAAGCAGGAATAACCGACACTGTATACTTATGTTATAGGTAGTGCTAAAGTTTCGCTTTTTCATTATTACTTACAAAAAATCTTTAAGAAAAAGTTGGGTTTATTTAGTTCGTCCAAAAAACTAGTCTATTTACTCTTTAAATAATTTATGCTCAATTACAAGACTGTTTAATGTCTGTTAACTCATGTGTGTACAGTATAAGGATCAAGGCATATTAACAGAAAATCTAAATTACTTGAAATCTTTTAATACTATTTAAACGTTTACCAATAAATTGAACTACACTAAGTAATGTAAAAAGTATGGAGCAAAGTCATTGCAGCCAGCGCAATGCCTTGTGACTTGTGTCCATTCTCAATTTCACATTAGACCATAGCGACATCTGGACTCTTCGATGCTTCGTATCACTCTCTACCACAATGTGTTTTGAGCCTAAAGAATTTTATTTAAAACAGGTGTTTATTTAATTAAATTTGTTCTGAAAAGATATTTATTTTTCGGAACGTAATCACACAAACATGTCAATTGAAACAAACTAACTTTTTGTAACATGCTAAGGATTTTATAGAATAAAGAACATACGATAGCGTTATTTTCTTAGAATAACCGTTATTTTTTACTAGATGATGCCTGCGACTTTGTCTGCATGGATTTAGGTTTTTAAAAATCCCTTGGGAACTCTTAGAGTTTTCGGGATAAAAAGTAGCCTATGTCAACCGTCACACTCTAGGTCATTAACTATACTTACCCATCCAAAAAAAATCAGGTCAATCGTTTGCTTCGTTGTGGTGTAATTGGAGGACAAACTAACAAACAAACACTCGCATTTATAGTATTAGTACGATGATGTATGATGGTCCTATGACACCCGGACCAGAATACGAATCGATTGACTTCATTCATCAAAATAGGTTCTATATTGTAGTGGAACATACAAACATACATTAGGACATAGACTGCTAAAATCATAACCTACTTTCACTTAGTCAGGTAAAAAAGCTGTCTGTAAAGAAAATCTGACCCCATCGTACCTAGTTACAGCAAGCACTCATTGAATTTATGAAATCACTTATCGCGTCGTATTTCTTTGGCGTGATTTTTTTGCGACCGTAAGACCTTAATTGATTTTCAATTGTAAACCTATGACCCGTGTACACTCAGCTTTAGTAAAGCTGCCAACGACATTTCGCGACCATTGAATCGAATATAATATTGTAATCTTTTATGAAGCCTGAATAAGGTGACTGGCGAGAAATCTTATTCCAATATCATCCTGCATGCTTTTTATTCTGAAGGGTCCTCAAAAGATATAGAAAGAGAGTTATAAAGGGATTCCAATTTTATAATTTAAACTAATCCTTACTGATCGACGGACTTAAACTAATCCTTACTGATCTTGTCTCTGGACAATTTTAATTTTTGATAGACCCATTTCTGTCTAATGGTGCGCTAACATGGGCAATTTTTTAAGCAATTGTTGCTCGGTAACACGTATGGATCAATATGGAACAATCTTGAGCAATTACTTTGCATAACATTGCTGAAATTTATTGGTAGGTATTGCTGGGTATTGCAAAAAAAAAACGATAATACACAAGCAGCTTAAGGGTGGTTTCTACTAAAGCAGAGTGGAGTGGATCTAATTGGAGACATAACCTGATTGGTCTGTAGAGCACGTATCCGCTCCGCTTCAGTGAAAACGTACCCCAAAATATTGATTTGATTTGATTTGACTTAGCGGATGCCTGTGTTATAATACCTTTTTAGGTTTATTTAAAGAGACTATTTTCTCAAAAAGAACAAAGTTCAATTATATGAGAAAAATTCTAAATATAAATATAGAAAAAACATAATCTTTAAAGGTACGGTAAGGTATTTGCATACCGAAATTCTGCCCGATCCGCCTATTAGTTTAAGCTGTGCATTATTAGGGCCGACGCACATATGGCGGAGCGCAGCGCAGAGCATGCCCGCGAAGTTTTCTAATCGCGTGACACATAACGCGAATTTCTACCCGAGAATGCGCGAGCACGCGCGGAACTGCGCGCGGACGGATGCGCGAGTATCTGCACGGGTGTACAATTGATTTTAGATACTTATTATTTCAATGAGGGCAATGTCGATAATATTTCGACTGTGCAAAATACTCTTCGCTGTGCTCCGCCATATGTGCGCCGGCCCTTAGATCAGTCAGTCAGTCAACATACCTATTTACATTCCAAAATGTAAGACTGAACACCCAGTGGCGTGAGAGAGGACGTCAGAAATTGATGTTAGTGGACGGTTAAATGAGCGTCTTTTGTGATGTCGAAACGAGAACACAAAGCCCTATGACACTTCTTTGTAGACCATTGTTCCGAGATTGAATAATGCGGAGACCGTGGATAAAATAAACGAATTGCCTTATCAGTCTAACTATGACGACCTCCCTGGCACAGTGGTAAGCGCTGGTCTTAATAGAGAGAGGTCCCGGGTTTGATTCCCGGCAAGGATTTTTAATTTTATAATTTCTAAATCTCTGGTCTGGTCTGGTAGGAGGCTTCGGCCGTGGCTAGTTAACACCCTACCGGCTAAGCCGTGCCGCCAAGCGTTTTAGCGTTCCGGTACGATGCCGTGTAGAAACTAAAGAGGTATGGCTTTAATAAAAATTGCCATAAACCCTTCCAGGTTAGCCCGCTTCCATCTTAGACTGCATTATCACTTACCACCAGGTTAGATTGCAGTCAAGGGCTAACTTGTATCTGAATTAAAAAAAATCTCTTCTACCTTGCCCCGTTGGTTTAGTAGTAGTAGCATTTTCGATTGCCGATTACGAGGTCCTGGGTTCAAATCCCGGGTTAGGCCAAAAACTGTTAGGTATTGAGTTTTTTCGGTTAAGAAATTCTCAGTGCAGCTGGGAAGTTGGCGTTGTGTCACCTCCGTGCCTCGGAGAGCACTTAAAGTCATGGGTCCTGTGCCTGATCTCTCTCCGGTCGTGTCGGATTTCCGTCCCATCGGGCTATGAGAGTGAGGGAACAGAGAGTGCACCTGTGTTTGCGCACATCATTCTATACTATAATATTTCCCGCGTAGTTGGCTAAACTCCATGGACATCGGCAGCCCCGTGGCCGAAATTCGGTCGGGCCCAATTGCACAAGAACATTTATTTAATTACATTTTAAGGATGTCGATTAATGTAATGCAATGTTTTTTAAAACACTGATTGCCCAAACTAAACTTGTACTTGTTCGGTTTTTTTAATTTAAAAAAAATGATTTTCAGATAATTCACGTGAGAAAAGTATGCTAGCAAATTCAGGCTACAATCCGGTCTGCGTTAACCCTTGTTTAAAAGTTTAAATTAGTGTCTAAATAAACATTATACTAACACCACATACGAATAGCATCGGATAGGTGTTTTTATTCCCATAGCGAATTCTTTAGACAACGTACGATACTAACCAGTTTCATGATTTGAAAACTATAAATTAGTTGCATAAATATACTCAACATACTGATACAAACATACTACCTAACCTAAAATATTCAAACGTTTCCGCAACAGTACATTTCATTTTCTCCCGCGTTCGTATTCTAGCACGACTTTGTAGTACTCGTAAACTTAGATGGTTTTGGCGAGTTCGAATTTTATTTGACACAGTTTTCACTTCGAACGACAATAGTTTTTTTTTTAATTTGTTACAAAAAGAATATTAGTCATTTTAATCATGACTTCCCCTTACCCCTTTTCTTGTGCTAGGAGTGGCTACGACAATACTGCAACGGGTGGGGTTAGAACCGCCAACCTTTCAGATTTTGGTCCGCTCCTATAACCGTTGAACTATTGAGGCTTGATATGTAAAGAAACTTAGACTTTCGTTTCAGGAAACTATACGAAACTGTGGAAATGGGCAGGACACGAGAAAACGATAGACGTCGGGGTCCCAAAGCGATGAAATGGCGATCTCATACGGGAAAGCGCAGCGTGGGGAGACGCCTTAACAAGTGGAAAAACGTCATTAAACGAGTAGCAGGGAGTCGCTGAATTCAGGCGGCGCAAAATTCTACAAGATTTTCTATTGGAAAATAACTTCTGTAATTACTTGCGGAAAACTTCAGCAATATAGATAGAGGACCGTAGACCCAGAAACAGAATATTTAAAAAAAACCTAATCTATGCGGATGAAGTCCCTAGAAACCTGCTTAGCAGCTGTGCTTAGTATGAGGTTTTACTTCTCACCAAACGTTAAAAGATTTTGAAAAATTAAATATTATACAATAACAACAATTAAAAACATAATAAAATGGACCTAACACGCCTTGATTTAAAGTAAAAAGTTCAGTACTACTGATTTTAATTTCGCCAGTTTTCTGTTTGGAACGCTGGCTTTAGACGGATGGACATTCAAGAGTATCGACGCTCAAATCCTATAATCTCGTACTAAGCAAACTGATAGCGCGTCAAAAAAAAACAGTTTTTAACTCCCTTTGCCATACCTATATGCGTATCAATGGAAGCTTTCAAACAGCACAAGTTTCGGGAAACTAGTTTTCCAGGGTGACGTACGTAACAAGAAATGTATTGAGCGATTGATGGCGTTGGAGTTGAAAATAGTTTTTCCCAAGTGAGACTGGGGTTGACGCGTGGAAATCAGTTTTCATTTGTGACTGGTAATTGAAAAATCGGCTTTTTGGACCTCCAGCCTGAATTTTAAACCGAAAAAGTCGCCTTTAAATTAAATAAACCGAAAATTTTAATTAACCCCAGATAGCTAACCTTCGGGCTTGCTCTATTAAAGCTAACCATTCGTCGAACCTTTAGATAAATTCTCATAAATCTTAAAATGCACATTAACTATATCATAAAAGGGATATCTGGTTTTAGTATTATAAAGCACGTTATATTACAAAAAGTAATTGTAATTATAATGAAAAATAATAACAACAATATACAAAAATAAACTATTAAATTATTTAATAGTATTAAATATTTGCATGCTTATGAAGTAGAATACTTAGTTACTTAGTTATAATTTTGAACTCAACAACTGATATGCAGCAAATAAATAAAATTTCATTTCATTTCATTTCAAAACCAATTTTATGTTCAGTTAACGATGCATCTAAACGACGGAAAAACCTCAATTATTTCAAAACTATGTATAAGACATATTGCGAGATTTCGACAACTTTATTCCCATCTGTAAGATTACTTTATATAACGGCGTTTCGTGAACAAAAGTGTTTTTGTACTAACGTGGTAAGACTGAAGCGAAAATTCGCCTCTCAAGACTTGGCAGGTGGAGGTTGAAACTTGAAACTCACACGTGAAAAACCATGCGCCGAAGTTTTACTTGATTGTTTTAGTGTTGAGATGGATACCCATTGTTATAGTTGCTTGGGCAAACAGTTGCCGGAAGGAAATAAAGGCGGGGGCTCACTTGGAGGTGTAGCATGTAGGGTTGCCAGATACACGCTTATCATTTCCTGGGCATTTCTGGGGTTACAAACGGGTTGGTGTTAGAGTCCAAATCTAACTACAAATGTTTGCCGTTGGACGGACAATAAAAAAAATATTACAAAATTACTAGTTATATACCTACTTATTGTAAAAGTAAAAATGCAAATGATTTTAAAAACATATTTATTTGTCACTAGATGTGCCCGCGACTTCGTTCGCGTGGAATAGTGACTTTTCAGGCAGCATATTTTGAATTATGTTCGCCGTGATTCTTTAAATTGACATAACTTTTTCATTTATGAACCGATTGACATGAAATAAACACTAAATGTTAAGTGAAGTTTACTACAATATAATAATGAAAACCGTATCTAAATCGAATAAGCCGTTTATGATATTAGCGTGCACAAACACACAGACAAACAGACAAAAAAAAAATTACAATTTCGGGTTCGGCATCGATATAATAATAACCCCTGCCCCCTTTTTTATATATTTCCATTGTACAGACACCACTTTTCTACAATTTTATTATATGTATAGATAAAATCTATAGATATAAATTATAACACTGTGTGCATACCATACACAATCACAATATATTAGTCTTTTTAGTTCAAAAAATACTTTTAAATAAAAACAGTTCGCGAAAGACCTTGGAGCAAGAATCGCGCCGTCCCGTGGTGTCGTACCTAACTTTGTGAAAAAAACTAGTGTTCATGAATTTCGGGACAATAAAGTGTAATTACTGGACACGGGATCACACGTGAAATTTCAGGGCTTTCCCGGAATTCCCGGCCATCTGGCAACCATAGTAGCATGTAATGTGTCAAATCAGCGACAAGGTCTTCTATGAATTGGGGGTAAAGTGGCCTTCCATTTATACTCCGGCATGATCGCGTGATTTTGTGCGACATCATTGATGCGATGGTGCATGTGTTGTAAATGGAGGGTTACAGCATATATAAATGTGTGTGCACATCACACTAATATTATAAAGACGAAAATGTGTGTGTGTGTGTGTGTATGTTTGTTACTCTTTCACGCAAAAACTACTGGACGGATTCGGCTGTGGCATGGAGATATACCCTGACTTGACACATACAGGCTTTATTGCCGGAAAATAAAAGAGTTCCTCGGGATAAAAAATCTATATCCACACAGATGAAGTCGCGGTTATCATCTAGCATTAAGAGGGCTTTCTCCGTCACTTACTCCATACAATCGTAGTTCCAATTTCATTTGAATATTAAGCAACCAAAGTCCATGAAATTTTGCAGACATATTCTAGAAACTAATATCTATGCCTGTGGTTTTCCAGATTTCTGTTGAAATATTCGGTTTCAAAGTTACACGGTCTTAAAAATTTACATACTTAAATCTTTAAGCCCCTATAATTTTAAAACTACATATTTTTAGAAAAGTGTAAAACACCACAGTATTAGTTTCTAGAATATCTCTGCAAAATTTCATGGACTTTGGTTGCTTAATATTCAAATGAAATTGGAACTACGATTGTATGGAGTAAGTGACGGAGAAAGCCCTGTTAAGATAAAACGTGTTACGCCTGTGAGTAAAGGGCCTTAAATGCAGCGGTGGTCTGTTTGCTTCAGTAACTCCAACGAGAAGCGCTTCTTACGTATTTGTAGAATGCCAATTACGTAACGGTGTAAACTACATCCATTTATAGTTAGCTTTTGCCTTCCGCTTCGTACAGAATTCAGGTTACCTTTATCTCTGGTTCTAGTTACCTAACCGATATTTGCCGATCGCTAAACCCCAGTGTAAATAAAACTCAAGGGTTCCTGAGGTAAATTCGCACTGGAAATTGCAGTGTAGGCAGACGCCCTAAAGGAAGACATACGATACTAAACAAATCCCAGAGAGCTGCTGGATTTACGCGGCGATAGGCTGCGTCGTGTGGAACTCTCTATAAGAGATATTTTAATGTATATAACGGGCAGCATTTTCAAAATTACGTCAGGTCTTCGAATCGTCGATACCGCAAAGCCTTAAGACTAAGGTCTTTAATGAGTGTGTCCTACCTGTGATGACGTATGGAGCTGAAACGTGGACACTGACAGTTGGCCTCGTCCACAAACTAAAAGTCGCTCAGCGCGCTATGGAGCGAGCTATGTTGGGTATTACTCTCAGGGATAAAATCCGGAACGAGGAAATTCGCAGGAGAACAAAAGCGGCCGACATAGCTCAAAGGATTAGCAAGCTGAAGTGGCAATGGGCAGGCCATGTCTGTCGCAGAACCGACGGCCGTTGGGGCAGACGTGTTCTGGAGTGGAGTCCGCGTACCGGTAAGCGCAGTGTAGAACGACCTCCAGCCCGCTGGACCGATGACCTGAAGAAGGTGGCGGGGAGCGGGTGGATGAGGAAGGCGGAGGACCGTGTTTGGTGGCGCGCTCTTGGAAAGGCCTATGTCCGGCAGTGGACGCTTACAGGCTGATGGATGGATGGATGGATGAACGGGTATATACCACGAATAATTTGATGGTTCTATCTGTCGAAATTTCGACCCATCCAATCCAATCGTTCCATCCAAACCACTGCTCGGGTGCCCAGAACGCGCTGGTTCGTTGCAAGGCCAGACTAATATATGCTGACCGATGTAACTGCTAGACCTCCGATCACTCCACGAGACAGGATTTCAAATTAATTATTCATTAATTACTTAAAATGTATTTCTGGAGTTAAAAGCCTGAGGGATCAAGTAATGACTGAAATAATTTATTTTCTAACGTTGTAAGGCATAAACTAGACTCCCTTATAAGTTTAGAGTCTAATAAATCTTTGCTTTAGGTAAACAAAGGGCTTGAGATTAATCACTAAGGACGCATAGGTAATTAGTAATTTCAGTAAGTGGTGGGTATTGACTATTCAAGAAAAACTTCTATCCAATTCATTGAATAATTAAGTACTAGTTTTTGCTCGCGACTAAGTCCGCGTATATTTATCAAATTTAATCAAACTAAGCAAGCAATAACTTTGTAGAAAGTCATTGTAAGCAAGTGACAAATCCAGTATTTTTCTTAGACATTCTTTGGAAAAAACTGTCTAAGAAACAATGATTTCAAAATTACCTAAGTTTTTAAAAAGGTCACTCGAGGGGACAAACCAGATTTTCAATTGACGCTTTTCATGTTCAAGAGTTTCCAAGATTTTATTCAAAATTTAAAATAGCTGTGACTCACATAACGGACGTTCAAACGGGCTGAACAAAAGTAAAAGGATTCATTGTTTGACGACGGAACCCTAAAAAGGACGCTCTCATTCTACTAACGCTCATAAGATGGGCTCTCATACTACTAATAGTTAATGTAATCAGTCGCTCGCACTCATACATAGCCTTCGGCCTTCCCTTGCAGAGTCTTACCTAATTATTGCGTAATGCGCCCGTAGGTTGAAAGGTAGAGTTTTGGTTATGATAGGTGAAATCGATGGTGTTCATTGATGGTGGAATTTCATCCAGCAGTTTTTACAAATAATATTAGCCATGCTAATCATAACTAATATTCCCCTTTCCCCTCCAATTAGCGTAAAGCTTGTGCTAGGAGTGGGTACGATAATAGTGCAACGGGTGGAGTTTGAACCGCCGACCATTCGGAATTCAGTCCGCTCCTCAACCGTCGAGCTATCGAGGCTCCCATTCCCCATATCAACTCCCATTTAACTCTCATTTAGTTAAACATTGTAATGCTGTCCCATGTTGGCAGATAACATACCTACGCGATTTACAATAAAGTTAAACAGCAGTAAACCCGACTAGGTACAACCTGCGAACTGTCGATAGATAGGGTTAATTGTACTGGGTTAATCATGATGAAGATGAATAAAACTTTTTGCTACTGCCCTTGGGACTGAAAAACTACTGATGCGTATTCAAAGAGCTATTTTGAGAGTAAATAAAGGACTCTATTGTACTCCAAATGAGCCGTCATTTATTACGACTGAAGTCTGAAATGAATTTCCGGGACTCGGCGCCTGCTTTTGTTGGAGTGGTATACGAACACTAGCTTATTACGCGACTTCGATCGCGTGGTTTTTCGTTTTTTCAATGATCCCGTTGGATTTTCTCAAAATCCTTATTAACTCTTAGGGTTCTCAAGGAATAAGTATTTCCTCCTTATAAAACTTTGATTTAGGTTGCGTGTTGTCTTTCCGTTAGTCAGTCAGTTACCAGTACTGTATTATTGTGTAGGTGTGTTATAGTTAAAGCATAAGTTGGCATAATTTCAATGATAATAATTATCATCACCATCATCGACCCACCGCCAGCTCACTACTGAGCACTGATCCCTTTTCAGAATGAGAAAGGTTTAGGCCATAGTCTACTACGCTGACCAATTGCGGATTGATAAAATTCACACACCTTTGTGAACTCTCAATAACCCAATCTCTCAATAGCTCAACGGTTGAGGAGCGGACTCAATTTTGAAAGGTCGGCGATTCAAACCCCACTTGTTGCACTATCGTCGTACCTACTCCTAGAGCAAGCTTTACGCTTAGTTGGAGGGGAAAGAGGAATATTAGAAAAAAAAACTCTCACGCATCCGGGTTTCCTAGATATTAGTTTCTAGAATATGTCTGCAAACTTTCATGGACTTTGGTTGCTTATTATCCAAATGATATTGGAACTATGTTTGTATGGAGCGAGTGACGGAGAGACCCCTCTTAAAAAGCACATAACACTAATAAAATCACACTTAATATTATAAAGGAGAAAGTTTGTATGTGTGTGTGTGTGTGTGTGTATGTGTGTGTGTATGTTTGTTACTCCTTCACGCAAAAACTACTGGACGGATTGGGGTGAAATTTAGAATGGAGATAGATTATACCCTGGATTAGCACATAGGCTACTTTTTATCCCGGAAAATCAAAGAGTTCCCACGGGAATTTTAAAAAACCTCCATCCACGCGAACGAAGTCGCGGGTATCAACTAGTAAGAGATATTTTTGACTGTTGTTCAGAATGTTTTCACTAGATATTTTAAGTTTTGACCAGTGTTGCGGTACAAAAATTCCATTAGCGTTAAATAGGAAAATCGTTTCTATTTTAGTTCGTGCGAGAAAATTTACAATGTAAATTTAAATTGATATTAAAAAAAAATTGGAATAAGTTGCTTATAGGCGTTTGTGCACTCATTCGTATTCGTTTTCGCAAAAATACGATTCAAAGTGGCCGCCTTACAAAACCCACGTACTTACCTACGCGTGTGCACTCATTCGTATTTTTACGATTTGTATTTGACGTAAAAATACGGATCGTATTTTTAGGAAAACAAATACGAGTTGAAAACGAATGAGTGCGAAAGCGCCCTATCTCTGCAATTACACGGGATCACAGAAACGTGTATATTTTAAATGAAACTATGACCGTGATACATTTTTTTTATATAGACGTGATTGCAAAAATAAACCTGTTTTCGCCTTAATGACGACGGACTTTTGAAATTGAAGATACCCATATTAAAATGGAAGGGAAAACTGATGTCGGAAGGGCGTTCCATATCCTAGCGGTTCGGATTAGAAAAGAGGAAGCAAATCGCTTCTTATGTGTACGAGGAATGTCAACTACGCACGTACGTAGATATTTTTACAATTAGATTAATTAATAATGTAATAATAAATAATTATTTTAATTTAAATAATAAATTAATGTAGTTAATCGAACCTAATGAAGAATCTTCCAAATAATTTAGGTTTTTGGAATAGACCCGAGTTTTTGAACTTAAGTTGTGAAATAAGTGCAAAATGATTTTTCTAAATTGCAACAATCTTCGAATATACGCAAAAACTAGTTAAAATTTTATTGCGTGGATATATTTTAATTTTTACGCTTGTTTAAAAACAAAAGAAATAATTGAAAAAAACTTACAGGTAACAGAGCCAGAAGAAATCACTCACTCCACGAATCCAAATCCAAACCCACAATAAGTACCAAGCACTCAACAAACTTTATTAAAGTTTCAAAAAAGTTTTCCAAACACAAAACATTTTAAATATATCCTAAAATTCCTTTCACATCACCTACGAACTATACTTAATTAAGTAAAATTAATTGTCATAGATTAAAAATAAATAAATTATGGTTCTGTTGTAGATATGGATGGCAAAGTTCGTTCGCAATACAAACTCGCGAGGGAAATGTATGGAAGCGGCCCGCCCGCCCTATATCGCTGGTAGTTGCCTTTCGACTGGGCTCGAACCAAACGGTAGAGCTCCTTGCTCACTGGTTCAGCCACTTCACTTTCCTGCGTTTCTTGTGCCTACTAGAACATTGGAATGTGATTGGAATAGCTACATACCGCTGTTAGATAAGGATAATGAATGAAAACATGTCTTGCTTCACTGTTCAAGTGTGAAAAAACTAGGCAGTGTACCACTGTTCCATCCCATATTAAACCCATGCAACTGCAATAGGGACTATAGTAATGAAATGATGTGATGTATTGTATAGGGACTAGAATTTATCATGAGATGTGATCACCGCCACCACCAAGTGAGATTGCAGTCAAGGGCTAACTTGTATCTGAATAAATAAATAAATAAAATAAAAAAACATGGCTTTTATTTAATTTTATCATAATTAATTAGTAATGTCACGGTGTACGGAAGGCGATCAAAGAAGTCACAAGGCGATAAACAACAAATATTTTTCAATTTTTTAACATAAAAATATTTTCCCGCAGAAATTACCTACTCTATTTTTTTATCGTGACGTTAATGGTTAACTATGTTAAAAATATCAAAAAATCTAATGATCAACCCATTTCCGCCCCACTACTGAGTACGGGTCTCCTCTCAGAATGAGAAGGGCTTAGGCCATAGTCTGCCACGCTGGCCCAATGCGGATTGGCAGACTTCACACACCTTTGAGAACATGGAGAACTCTCAGGCATGCAGGTTAACTCACGATGTTTTCCTTCACCGTTAAAGCAAGTGATATTTAATTGATAAAACGCACATAACTGAAAAGTTAGTGGTGCGTATCCGGGATCGAACCTCCGACCTCCGATTAGGAGGCGGACGTTCTAACCACTAGGCTATCACAGCTTAAAAAAATCTAACACAAGTATTTTTTTTTTAAATAATGAATTTGAGCCCCATAAAGTACCGCTATTGTATAGCGGTAGTTTATGGGGCTCAAATTATAGCGGCTATACGAAACATCACATAATTTTATTACTACAGTGCAAGACCTATATTAATCATAGTAAGTACGTACCCGCTACTAACTTAGGGTACCTACAATCTACATACTCGCATTTAGTTTGGGGAACTATACAGGAAAACTGTCCTCGACAACTTTTCCATTGTGGTGCGAATTAGTCCATAAAATGGAGGTCGGGTGGTCATAATGTGTTGGTTAAACGAAGCGAGGAAATCTGGAGTGATACTTTGTACAATTGTTGCCCTCGTTTTCATTTTTATAATTATTCTTAAAAGCCTTCGCACATAAAGAGCTTTTGAGGTGAATTACTTAAGTTTAAATTGAAAGATGTACATTTTACTGTTTCCTTCTGTTTTGTAATATGAAAATACTTCATTAAATTTTGTCGACCTCTGTGGTCCAGAACTTACGGAGCTCTGTTTTTAATAAGGTTGGCCGCTGTGGCTCAGGGGTATCCACTGTGGCTTTATAAATGAGGGTCCCGAATTAGATTGCCGGTTCGATAAATCTGGTCATTAAAGCTTCTGAAGCGTTTATTCAACGCGTAGGAGAACTCACAGAATGCCGTTGTATTTTCTGTGATTTATCTAAAGGCATTAGATTGCGTTGAGGACGAGACTCGTTAAACTGAGCCACTGTGGTATCAACGACATTGCACTTAAGTCTTTTTGCGTCTTATCTTAGTGATCGTATTCAAACAGTATAAAACAATTATACATAGAATACATAAAAAATTGGGACCATCCCAGTAAGTGCCTAGTATTGCTAGTAGTACTTGTGGCAGGTGGCCCCGATTAGTATCATATTATGTGAACATGAACGATATGAAGTCGTAAGGATCAGTCTCACTAATGACTGTCTCTAATCCTTAAGACATTTTAAGGTGTTCCCAAGACTCTACTCTATTCTAGGTCATTTCATGTTCTTGGCCAAATGGTCAAAAGGCAAAAAGTGCATAGATTCAGTGCAGGAATATCTATATAGGTAGTTTTCCATTATAAGACGAGGAACCCTAGAAACGTCCCCTGGTATTCCACGCAGAAGTGTAAGTTCAATTATTATTAACTGGACTTTAAACTGTTATTATAAGTAGCAAAGTGAGTCAAGATTCTTCCTAACTTTATGCAAGACTCCATTGAAGATTAAAAAGAATTTGTTTCCAAAAAGTTTTACTGAAGACGAAAAGTTTTATGAGCCACTTAAACTTAAAAGGGCGCGAGGCCGAAACTCACCTTAAAAGTTAAAATGCTATTTTCGTTTATTTTGTTCAAGATAAATTAAATATTTAATTCTCTCTCTGCATCGTTTTCCTAATTGTTGAGGGTTACAACCCCTTTTTATTAACCCCCATTAAATATTTTTATTACTAACTGCTAACCACTCATTTTAGGTTTGTTTATAATACTTGAAAGGTGGCTTGATCGAGAGTGTTCTTAGCTATAATGCAAAAAAAAATCGGTTCAGCCGTTAGAAAGTTATCAGCTCTTTTCTGTTACCTACACTTGTCGGGGGTGATATAAATTTTTGATTTACACTTGTAACCTGTTGAGTTCTTTCTAAAGAGTTCACTTTTCAAGGGATGTAGTCCGATAGAGCACATCCACTTTTAGTCACTTTTACAGACACAATTGCATTATCACGCATCGTCGCTCCAAAAGGCACGTTTTCTGTATATTTCAGATCACTTTTATGTTAGATTATTCAGATCATCTGTTCAAAGCAATTTTTGCTTTGAATAGCTATTTGAAGAGTGATTCATGAGAATATTTTCATACCAAACTATATACCTATATGAAAAATATTTACTGCAAAATATGATATGGGAAAAATAGAAAACTTAAAATTAACATAAGCTCAGGTATTGTAGAAGGTACGACTACTTCCCTACCTAGTATTTAGATAATACTAGGTCACTATTAAGAAAAACAGTTAAAGGGGGTGTCTTTAGATGGGAAATTCTTGTATACATAAAACAAGCCTGCAACGATTTGGATGAAATTATATACTTTCCAAGTTTATCTAAATAGGTGACATACCTGAATTTTTGCGAATTCAGGGGTTAAGTAACACCTATAAAATGCAAAATAGTCCTCACAAAACCTTTCCAAAGTTATGGAGGTGTCAAACCTCTTAAATAAAGTTAATGGGTGATACGCTTTATTATGGCAGGGTTTGCTTTGACACTCGATATAATTATATCCAAGAGCGGTGACGTGCAGGTCATAGAGGCATAAAAGCATTGCTGCACCCGTGCTCAGTAGTGAGCTGGTAATGGGTTGAGCACGGGTCCCCTCTTATAATGAGAATTACAAGTATGTAACGAATGTCATTAGGATATTTCCCATTGGCAAGAATGGTTTGGTCATAGTCCTCCACACTGGCCAAGTGCCGATTGGTAGACTTCGAGAAAGTTATGGAGGATCCTCTCAGGCATACAGGATTCCTCACGATGTTCCCCACTGCGAAAAGTTAGAGGTTGGAGTTCGAAAATCCCGGAATCGAATTCCGATCTCCCGAATAGGAGACCGATATCCTAACCACTAGGCTTTAGATAAAAAGATAAAATTAATATAGAAGAAGGGTCGTGTAAATTAACATCCAATAAAAGGTTGTTAAATACCATGATAAATGTTAAATTATGAAATTTCAGAGCCTTTGTGCCCAATACCCTGAAGCTATTTGATAACGAGACAGACTCTTAATTTGCCCCAACGATCCTATTACACTTGAATGGATTAAAATATCCTACTAACTTACTGTTTTTTTTTATTTATTCCGATGTGATTTTTAATTAACTTTCAAATACAGGCTACTGCACTCATTAGAACAGCTCTAAAGTCTCTAAGCTCTCGAAAAATAAAAGAAATCTCGATCTTTTCCATTCAAACTTGGATTATATTTTAATTAAACAATTGATCTTTGATCTAGGTAATTGAAAAGTGGGGTACCATCCAGGAAAACCTCCCCGTGTGCCTGAGTGTTGCGGGTCTCTTTTGGATAGTCCTCGGGGAAGAACAGCGTTTGGGCTTGTGTACCCTGGCAACATGGTTAACATAACTCTTCATGGGATATTTTTAGCCATGGCTGATTGACCAGGCATGGTGGGGGGCGTTGTCCGCGCGTCTCTCTGAGTTTCCCGAGTAGAGGGCGCAGTGGACGCACCCATGGGGCAGGAGCCCCAGGAGCGGAGGGTGTGGCTGTGGTGGGTGGTTGGTGATGAGTGTTTCATCACCCATTCAATCACTGGCTGTTCCACTGGTTTCTCGCCTGTCCCGTTTGGTGACGAGTAAGGGATATGTTGAGGAATGGGAATTGCCCTCCCCGGAAGCCATGGCCCTTGTGAAGACCTGTCGATGATGGACACTGTGGATAAGACAGACAAACAGACCACTTTTGCATTTATAATACGGATAGCACTTGGGACTAATGTAGAGTTCAAAAACCTCTTTAGTGTAGATTTTTAATAACTGGGTACGGAACTATAGCGGTTCCTTTTACTACGGAACTCTAAAAAACTTTTAAGTAATGCATCGCTAAATATCACATACCTTGAGGTCGTTAAGTGAAAAATTCTTAATAGTGCTAATGGATAAACAATACCTACCTCGGATATGGCGAACACCAAACACGTATAAGATGCGTGGTATGTACAAATAGTATGTACCTACATGGTCTAATGATGCCTGCGATAGATTGTATGTCTGTCTGTCTGAGAGTTATTTTTTCATGGCCTAGCCGCTGAACGATCTTGATTATTAAAGGATAAAGCCGAAAAGCAGGCCATATTGCACCACGCATTATTACTAGTTCCACTTATACCTATACTTTCTATAATCTTTAAAATTATAATCGAAATATAGGTACATATTAAGGATTCCGATGACGTAGTAAGTTTATCGTAAAGGATTCCACCAGACTATTATGCTGCCAAAGCTTCCAACAATCTCATCTGAAAGTAAACAGCTCAGAGCGGGTAAATGCAGATGCAATTTACTTGTAAGATAGAATGCTCTGACCTAGAAGCCATTTACCATTTCTAGGTATTTCTAATTTGAACTACTCTCTTACTAATTAGATAACTGAATACGAATTAGATTATACTCGCGCTCTCTGTGTCTTATTCCTCATTGCTGAGGGTCCTGACTCCTTTCCATTAAACACATAATGGTAGAAGTTTTCTTGGGATAATAATAATGCGGTGGGTTTCCAGATTCTTCCGGATACAATTTAACTAAGAGATTTCGACTCTTAGGGTTTTTTTTCGTAGTTATTATCAGATGTTAGTGATAACTAGTAACTGGGAGCTAACACAGAAGAAATGTAAAGGCCGAATTCACACCTTCAAAGTCGCTCACCCATCCAGTTGCTGACTTAGGTCAACGTTGTTTGATAATCACAATCGATCCATATGCGTTGTCACGACTAGACCTGAGTTTAGACTATTCTAGCAATTCTAAAATTAACAAGTGTAAATTAAAAATTTTCAACACCCCCGACAAATCATTTTCAAATAAATAATTATGTATATCTAGGCAACGTCCATCTTGACAACTTGACATTTGTCAATTGACACTTGAATATTATGAACCTAAGGGTTATCTAACCTTCTTTTCTACAAGAAAACTAGAAAATAGCTGATAACTTTTAAACGGCTGAACCAATTTTTTTGGATTATAGCTAAGAACACTCTCGATCAAGCCACCTTTCAAACAAAAAAAAGTAAATTAAAATCGGTTCATTCGTTTAGGCGCTACGATGCCACAGACAGATACACAGATACACAGATACACACGTCAAACTTATAACACCCCTCTTTTTGGGTTGGGGGTTAAAAAGAAAAGCAAGCTACTGTGTTTGGGAAGGCACTGGTGCTTAAGATATAGGATTTCCTAGTTTAGGGACTGGGCTCCATAAAACATAGTTATGGGATATAGTTGGTTACACCAAGGTTTGATTAATAAATATTCATTTCATTTCATTTTTAATCAGAAAGTTGAACTGCATGGATCACAGGCATGCTAGCACGGATTTGCGGACGGAAGCTGAAAGCAAAATGCAAACCAAAATTATTTATCGTTTGACGCTGCAAAAAATGCCTTTATGACCAGTTTTTTAATTTGAGGTTGACCTCTTTCTCTACGTGATCCAATTGAAATGAGGAGATCTGTAGGAGAGACAGAGCCTCAATAACTCAACGGTTAAAGATCTAACTGAATACCGTAAGGTCAGCGGTTCAAACCCCATCCCTTGCACTATTGTCGTACTTATTTAGGTACCTACCTTTTTTTCGTGAGGAAAATCCTTCATGGATACCATTGGCCACGGCGGAGCGCAGTGGCTTACTGCTAGCACAAGCTTTGCGGTTACTTGGAGGGCAAATGGGAATATAGTCGTTATAAACATTCGTAAAAAAACACAAGAGTATTCTGTCATAGCCCAACGGGTTACGAAGCTGAAAATGGGCAGTGCACGATCCTTTAGATGTTGCGTTCTCAAGGTACCTATACTGGAATGGCAACCTTGCATCGGAAAGAGTGGCGTTGGCAGTCCCTCTACTGGGTCGACAGACGTCATCAAACGGGTCGATAGAAAGCCGCTGGATTTAGGCGGCGAAAAACAGCTGTGTGTGAAAATCTCTAGTTTACAAGTGTAAATTAAAAATTTATAACACTCCCGACAAATGAAGGTTACAGTAACTAGAAAAGAGCTGATAACTTTCAAACGGCTGAACCGATTTTCTTGGATTATAGCTAAGAACACTCTCAATCAAGCCACCTTTCAAACAGAAAAAACTAAATTAAAATCAGTTCATTAGTTTAGGAGCTACGATGCCACAAACAGATACTCAGACACACAGACACACACGTCAAGTTTATAACATCCCTCTTTTTGGGTCGGGGGCTAAAAACTAGATTTTTTGGTCTAAAGAATTTCAGAACAAAATTGTACAGTCAAAGACCGTAATTAGCACCTTAGTGATCATATTCACGTGGCACGGTTATGCACATGCATTAGGTGTCAGTGGCGTGTTTATAAAGATCATAATTTTTAACCCCCGACCCAAAAAGAGGGGTGTTATAAGTTTGACGTGTGTATCTGTGTATCTGTCTGTGGCATCGTAGCGCCTAAACGAATGAACCGATTTTAATTTAGTTTTTTTTGTTTGAAAGGTAGCTTGATCGAGAGTGTTCTTAGCTATCATCCAAGAAAATCGGTTCAGCCGTTTGAAAGTTATCATCTCTTTTCTAGTTACTGTAACCTTCACTTGTCGGGGGTGTTATAAATTTTTAATTTACACTTGTTGATGTTTTCAATAATTTCGCGGAGTTGCTTCTCGAATTCTGAGGCCGACCGTAATTAAGTATTATAACCACGTTAGGTAACCATTTAGAATCTATGTGCCTTGTCAATATAATTTGTGAGATTAGTGTGGCCCCGCCGCGCCATTTTGAACATTGTCTTATCTATTCCTCTATGCCTATAAGGTACAATGAAATAGATCCATAATCAAATCTCACTGGTTCCTTCTCTTTGGCGAATGCACAATTGACTTGTCTTGTTAGACAAGCACTGTTTGTATGAAAGTCTTAGACACTAAATGCATTATCCATAGCAAGGTAAACCAAATGCTCGTACCTACCTACCTATGCACTTGCAGTAAATTGATTTCGTAGTTATAAAATGAGTCATTCATAAAACGAGTCATTCACTCTGATTGATTATACAAGTGTAAATTAAAAATTTATAACACCCCCGACGATCCAAAGTATTATTTGAGTTTTCCAAAACATCATTTTCAAATAAATAATTATGTATTTAGGCAACGTCCATCTTGACAGCTTGACATTTGTCTATTGACATAATATTATGAACCTAACGGTTATCTAACCTTCTTTTCTACAAGAAAACTATAAAAAAAAGAGCTGATAACTCTTAAACGGCTGAACTAATTTTTTTAGATTATAGCTAAGAACACTCTCGATCAAGCCACCTTTCAAACAAAAAAAACTAAATTAAAATCGGTTCATTCGTTTAGGCGCTACGATGCCACAGACAGATACACAGATACACAGATACACAGATACACACGTCAAACTTATAACACCCCTCTTTTTGGGTCGGGGGTTAAAAACATATCTAATGGTTGTGACTTATAGACGGATTGATTGACTACAGGAAATTATGAGGGTTCCTTGTTTTCCTACGAGACCCTAAAAACTAAGACAGGTTTACTGCAGTGAATTGCTAGTAGGTAAGTTTCCTCGCGAACTAACTAACAATGAATAAAATGTACCTACGACTAGGTACTTCGGATCGAGAATTCTGTGATTAAGCCGTAAAACGAAATTCGGATCTAGTGCGAAACCCCTATTACAAATACCTAGTAAGTATTATGGGTAGACCGGATTGAAAATTCTCGGATTCCGAATAGGATCAGGTGTGCAACGCCTCATATTATAAATAGTACCTACTAGCTTATGCCCGCGATTTCGCCTGCGTGGACTTCGCTTTTAAACCCCTATTTTACCCTTTTGGGGTTGAATTTCAAAAACCCTTTTTTGACGGATGTCTACGTCATTATATCTACATGCCAAATTTCAGCTCGGTTCGTCTAATAGTTTGAGCTGTGCGATGATAGATGAGTCATTATCTTTTCCTTTTATACATACAGGTGTAACCAGAACTCTAGCAAAACCTTAGCGTTGTTTATACTACCATAACGAAATCCAATGCCAATAACCATTTGCTTATCGTTTAGTTTTAGTGATTTAGTATTTTTCAAACCCGCAATAGCGTTCAAAACTCGGGTCGATGCCCCACCCTACAACGTGGTATTGTCGCCAAATAACCTGTTTACAGAACGTTCGTTGACTTATCGCGTCAGTCAGATGTTTTATTTGCAATACATTGTGAACTTTTAAAAAATACAGGCTTTTTTACTAATTTTTTCGTAGTTTTTTTTTTATGGTATGTTATCAGTAATCATCAGTACTATCACCTGCCTTCGTTTTTTGCTAGCGTTCTGGTTACACCCTGTTTAATGAGATTACATTACAGGTATTAAAATGTAACTTAGTAAATCAGTTTAAGTGTCCTTCTGCAAATAGACCTTAAAACCGTGAAACGAAATTCGGGTCTAGGGCGTAACTCCTCATATAAATAGTTTTATGGCTACTTTAGATCCAAAATAATTCTCGGATCCCGATAGACACCGTAAAACGAAATTCTGATCTAGTTCGCAATCCCTCAAACAAAATATAGTAGGTACAGGCTACTTCGGATCCAGAATTATCGGATTCCGGACTCAGATTGCGACTTTATTTCATACTTTACAGATTATTATTTTGCTTAATTAGGATAAGAGGAGTTATAAATTGGATTCAATTACAACTTTTAATAACCTTAACTAATTTCTAATAATTGAACTTGTTTATAAACACTACTCAATAACACTTTGTTCAAGCGCCATCAACTAATATAATATTTTGAAAATAATAATTACTATTCTTAAGAGAGCTACTTAGTATGAATGCTAACAATAATCAGGTACTCACTGCGCTCTATCAATCCAAGTATAAAATTGAATTGTTTGTCTGTGATTTCAAAATAGCTGCCTTTACATATATACAACTAGAGGATGCCCGCGACTTCGTCCACGTGGATTTAGGTTTTTAGAGATCCCGTGGGAACTGTTTGATTTTCCAGGATAAATAGTTGCCTGTATCAATTACAGGGACGCAAGCTACCTCGGTACCTTTCGTACAAATCGGTTAAGCGGATGGGTCTTTAGGAATCCCGTGGGAACTCTTTGATTTTCCGGGACAAAAAGTAACCTATGTCCGTCCCCGGGATATAAGCTAACCCTGTACCAAATTTCGTCAGAATCGGTTAAACTGTTGGGCCGTGAAAAGGTAGCAGACAGACAAACAGACACACTTTCGCATTTATAATAATATTAGTATGGATTTTTCATGTAAATATTAAAGTATTTCACTACTGGATTTAGTCACTAGAGGCAATATTAAAGCCAGCAACAAGTTCCCCAGCGCTTTTGACCCTCGTACAAATTAAAAAACTCACTGTTTTTCATTTTCCGTGAAACCTCCTTTGTGGCGCCCCGTGTTTCCAATTATTCACACCTCGGTTATTTATTTGAGTTTTTAGGCAATGGCTGAATTCGATAGGATGCCCTTTTTATTACAGCTTCACTCTCTACGTCATATTCCTTACTAATATAATAGAATTGCTTGAAAACATTTATAAAAATACTAACTGATGCCCACGACTTCTGTCGCGGGGATTAAGGTTTATAAAACATCTGACTGACGCTAGAGGTCAACGAACGTTCCGTACCTACACGTTCTAGGTGGGGCATTGCCCGGAGTTTTGCACGCTATACAATGCGGGTTTGAAAAATATTAAATCGCTAAAACTACGAGATAAGGCAAATTGTTATTGGCATTGTGTTAAGGTAGTGTAATAGAATCATTAAATTTGGCGGGTAGGTAGGTCTTATGGCACAAGTACAGGAATTAATCTGAAAACCGCGAATTTGTGGTTACATCATTAAAAAAAATTAAAATAATTTTTAATTTTCAAAGTAAGATAACTATACCAAGTGGGGTATCAGATGAAATGTCTTTACTTGTACATTCTAAAACAGATTTTTATTTATTTTTGTGTAAGTATAATAGTTTTTGATTTATCGTGCAAAATGTCGGAATAAATACCCGAGTACGAAACCCTCAGCGATCGAAAGCGATCATAAAAAGTCTACTAACGATATCACGTTTGTGCCCAATAATTTAAATTTCCATTCAAATTCATGATAAAAGTCATTTAATTTCGAGATAGTTCAAATTGGCGGTCAACCATTCTTTTCAATTAAAATCTCGATTTATAAATACGAGTACACCTTTTACTTGTTACTTTGAGAAATAAATTAGAGAAAATATCTCAGCGGGCGGGGTTTAGTTGTCAAATTAGTTTCTACACGAACCTTTATTACTGGTACTACTTTAGACAATGCCCGTGACTTCGTCTGCATGAATTTAAAATTTTAAAAAATCCTGTGGTTGTACTGTAAACGAAATAAAGTCAAAGCGATAGGTATGTACTTTATCAACAAGTGTAAATTAAAAATTTTCAACACCCCCGACAAATCATTTTCAAATAAATAATTATGTATATCTAGGCAACGTCCATCTTGACAGCTTGACATTTGTCAATTGACACTTGAATATTATGAACCTAAGGGTTATCTAACCTTCTTTTCTACAAGAAAACTAGAAAATAGCTGATAACTTTTAAACGGCTGAACCAATTTTTTTGGATTATAGCTAAGAACACTCTCGATCAAGCCACCTTTCAAACAAAAACAGCAGAACTTACAAAACATTTGAGTATGTTTATGTATTAATTAGAAACCAAGCTAAACGATATTATATTACATGCTAATTACACTTCCACAAACAGTAGCTAAAAATAAACACGCAATCAGTAAGGACCAGAGATACGGTTTCGCTAAAAGACCTCAATTTCCGATTCCGTAGTTCGTGCCAACTTTATGTGACCCAATTTTATTACAGTTTGATCTTCACGAAGGGAAATAGGATCCTTCTTTTTATGCAAAAATATGCGAATTAACCGAATGGTGTGTATGCATCTGAGTAGATATATCTAAATGCTAATATTTTGTAAGGATGCCTTTGTGAGACCTTGTTATGCTCAATACTGCTTAATGATATTTCCGAATTAGGATCAATTTTTTAGTAGTCATACTTACTAAAAACGTACATAACTTCGAAAAGTAAGAAAAGCGTGCCCGCGGCACCGAATTCTCGACCTAGGATAGGACGCTCGCGTTCTAACCGGAAGGTTGGGATTATCATGGAATCAATAATAAAATAACAATATTTTTACATACACACACACACACACACACACGCTTTCACACACACGCACACACACACATTATCTTACATATCTAGATATATATTATATAATTTTATTTAACCATCAAATGACCTTTTTTAATTAAGAATTATAACATCTAAAATATACTATATCTTATCTTATATTTACATTTAGCGCCATTTAGTAGCCATACACATTAAGTACAGTTGACCACAGATGTTTTGTTCTGGGAATTTGGTACACAGCCAAGTCTTAACTTGGCTAGAGCAACCGATTTTGAACTCGGGAATTGTTACGATTATTTTTATTGAGAATTTTAACTTCTACGTAAGTATTGAATAAAGTTTTTTATTTAAAAAAATTAAATATGTGCTTGACTGAAATCGCACCAAATAGTAAGTGATGATCCCACCTAAGATGGAGTACACCTGTCTAAAATTTGGCTATTCAGTCTTCTTTTGAAGGTTCCAATATTAGCTGTCTGGGAAAACGAAAACTGGAAGGGCATTTCATATTGTAGAAATGAGTATTGGAACGAGGAAGCGAATCTCTTCGTAGAAGAGTCCGTACGACTACAGGGGTGCAGACTTTTACGACGTTGCACGATTCGATAGTAAAATGGCGAGGGCGGAACTAGATCTTAGATATTTTATGTTATAGAACTTGGTAACCGAACAACAAAATGCACTACACTTGCACCAAGCCCTTATTCCGTTTATCCACACTTAAACAGCCACCCTAGGTTGTATAGTCGGAAAGGTGAAGTCCGTTGGACTAAAAAAATAAATATACAAAGTCCGTTAATCCACCCTGTCCGAAGTGGATATACGGACACAGGTTTCTGAGTAGGTATACAGTATACACCCTAGTCATCTTTGGACTAATTTTGTTTTTAACCCCCGACCCAAAAAGAGGGGTGTTATAAGTTTGACGTGTGTAGCTGTGTATCTGTCTGTGGCATCGTAGCTCCTAAACTAATGAACCGATTTTAATTTAGTTTTTTTTTTTGTTTGAAAGGTGGCTTGAACGAGAGTGTTTTTAGCTCTAATTCAAGAAAATCAGTTCAGCCGTTTGAGTTATCAGCTCTTTTCTAGTTACTGTAACCTTCACTTGTCGGGGTTGTTATAAATTTTTAATTTACACTTCTTATAAGTAAGTTTCAATCCTTTTTTAACTGCTCAGTTGTATAATATATACTTAACTACAAATATTTGCGCATTTTCATAAAATTCATGCTCATGTGGCAAAAATAAAGTCAAGGTCTTTTCACTTCGATCCATGTAAACTGTAAATTGTAAGAAATACAAATCAGGAAAAGCTCGCTGGCACAGCTGTTTCACGCAATTTGCGTAACGAGGGTCAAAATATTATGGGCTATAATGGGGCTTTACGACTATAATATAGGCATATTTTTGTTTCTGTAATATAATTTAATGTTAATTGCGACTCGTTGTAGAAAATTGTACAAATAACTCTTAGATGAAGTATGGTAACGTGAAAAGATACGTATTCACATACAAAGTCTCACAGAAAGTCTCGCTATGATTTTTTTTACAACAGAACCAAAAAGTACTCACGTAAAATGTTTATGTATGTGTGTATCTATGTATATACTTTATTGCACCACAAACCACACAATAAGACAGGTTACAAAAAGAAAACTTAAAATGTAGGCACATAAAGGCGGCCTTATCGCTAAATAGCATATGGTTATGGATTTGTTTGTCAAAAAACATAATTAGAACTGGCAACAAAACATTACGGGCAACGTAAATTGCCAGGGCAACTGAACAAAAATTGGGCAAAAACTGCCATACCCCTTCCAGGTTAGCTCGCTTCCATCTTATCATAACTAACATCATCAGTCATCACTTATCATCAGGTGAGATTGCAGTCAAGGGCTAACTTGTATCTGTATCTGAATGATTAAACAAGTGTAAATTAAAAAATTTCAACACCCCCGACAAATCATTTTCAAATAAATAATTATGTATATCTAGGCAACGTCCATCTTGACAGCTTGACATTTGTCAATTGACACTTGAATATTATGAACCTAAGGGTTATCTAACCTTCTTTTCTACAAGAAAACTAGAAAATAGCTGATAACTTTTAAACGGCTGAACCAATTTTTTTGGATTATAGCTAAGAACACTCTCGATCAAGCCACCTTTCAAACAAAAAAAGTAAATTAAAATCGGTTCATTCGTTTAGGCGCTACGATGCCACAGACAGATACACAGATACACAGATACACAGACACACAGATACACACGTCAAACTTATAACACCCCTCTTTTTGGGTCGGGGGTTAAAAAAGTCTGCCTTTGAAACCCAAACCATGTTCGTCCGAAGTTTAATATCGTGCCGCAGCAATTAAAGCGGCGATAAAGTTGCGTTAGATGAAAGTTCCTCATAAATCCCACCTCCTTTGCAATTGACCGTAACTAAGCATTATTACTTGATACGGAATTATAGAGACAATGGAAGGGCCAGCTAAGCAGAAATATAAAAATTTACTACGGGTGCTAATGCTGACCCTACTGCTTTGCAGTAATGACCGCTAAAAAGTAGGGTTAGCATGATATTTTTAACCCCCGATACAAAAAGAGGGATGGTTATAAGTTTGTCGTGTGTATTTGTGTATCTGTCTGTGGCATCGTAGCTCCTAAAGTAATGAACCGATTTTAATTAAGTTTTTTTGTTTGAAAGGTGGCTTGATCGAGAGTGTTCTTAGCTATAATCCAAGAAAATCGGTTCAGCCGTTTGAAAGTTGACAGCTCTTTTCTAGTTACTGTAACCTTCACTCGTCGGGGGTTTTATAAACTTTTAATTTACACTTGTACATATTATCGCCAACGTTGATAGTATTCGAGCGTCAAAGTAAAAAGGACTGCCTCGTTTCTAAACGCACAAGTTCATCAATAAAGGTATCTACAATCTGCGCTGTAAGTGGAAAACTGTGGAAATAAAAGTCTTACGTCAATTTTATTCTGATACACCACCAATATGAACATTTTCATAAAGAACTGTATGAAAATGTTCACATTGGTATACTCGAGTATACCATACCAGTACTTTTATGAGCCATGTTGGACATGTTGCATTTTTTTTTTTAATCCCTCTGATCCGGAGAGCTCTAGAAATATCAATAGCTAGCTCAAAGCGGACTGGAATATGAAAGGTCATACCCTTCCGTTGCACTAGTAGGTATCATATTTACTCCTTTCACAGACTGTTCGCTTAATTGAGGGCAAAATGAAAAAACCGGCCAAGAGCGAGTCAGACTCGCGCACTGAGAGTTCCGTACTCGGGTATTTTTTCCAACATTTTG
Source organism: Maniola jurtina (assembly GCF_905333055.1). Classification (NCBI taxonomy): domain Eukaryota; kingdom Metazoa; phylum Arthropoda; class Insecta; order Lepidoptera; family Nymphalidae; genus Maniola; species Maniola jurtina. Next base: position 2,787,320 of record NC_060045.1, read on the forward strand.
CACGATAAATCAAAAACTATTATGCGTAAAAATAAATAAAAATCTGTTTTAGAATGTACAAGTACAGCCCTTTCATATGATACCCCATTTGGTATAGTTATCTTACTTTGAAAATTGAAACATGTTTAATTTTTTTTTTAATGATGTGACCACAAATTCGCGGTTTTCAGATTTATTCCTGTACTTGTGCTATAAGACCTACCTACCTGCTAAATTTCATGATTCAACGGGAAGTACTCTATAGGTTTCTTGACAGACACGACGGACAGACAGACAGACAGACAGATAGACAACGAAGTGACCCAATAAGGGTTCCGTTTTTTCTTTTGAAGTACGGAACCCTAAAAATGTTACCGAGCATGCTGACTATTCTTTTTAAAGACGCCCGGCCACAGCGCTTTGTCAATAAATCATGAAATTGTCCTTTCCATAACCTATAAATCCACGTTACACTTTCTAGGAAGGAGTTTACAGCGTTTCTGCTATAAAACAAACTTGCCTGATAAAAGCATAATTTAAAGGAATGGCCGTTGTTACTGGTGGTTTTTAATTAAACACAGTGGGTGGTAATATTATGAACTTTATTACTCTACATGGTAGAACACTGCAACAGCATCAGTCTCTTTGCGTCCACTCCTGGACTTCCTGGTTCTCCCCATTTCACATACTATAGGCTGGCTGAAGGTTCGTGTTTGTCCATACATCTAAAACCGGCGCCAAGCAGACACCTAAAATAAAATTTTGTAGTACTATAATTGTAAGTATAACATAAATTCAAAATTTAAAAACCCCAGACACAAAACGCTAAAAAGTAAATAACTTTCAAACGGCCGAACCGATTTTCTTGGATTATAGCTAAGAACACTCTCGATCAAGCCACCTTTCAAACAAAAAAAAAACCTAAGTTAAAATCGGTTCATTCGTTTAGGAGCTACGATGCCACAGACAGATACACAGATACACACTTCAAACTTATAACACCCCTCTTTTGTCGGGGGTTAATAAAGGAAGCTCTTCAGTGTTCTAGACCCTAAGTCAATTTGGGACTGTCCACGTTTCTTCATGAGTTGCATGGAGCACTCCGTCCGTACTTATGCTTTGTATAACCATATTTAATACAATAGTATCTTTCACGGTATAACTGCAGAAGTCTATGCTTCTAAAATCAATGAATAATGATCGACGATAAATAAAAGTATAATAAAAAGAAAATATTAGGTACATTTGTAAACATAAGTCTAACTAGATTGTTATAATTTATAATACTTATTTCAGCAAATTTTTTATATTTTTGTAAAAGGAAATTGCACAGGTTCCGGAAATGTTTAGTAACTTTATGTTACCTTTGTTACGCTTTGTCAAGGAAAATATCGTTTACATATTTTCCTTCCTGTGAAAGATCAGTCCTAATAAGAAAGGGTGGCATTTTGTATTAATAAAGTTGTACGCAAGCATCAGGCACTTTTTTTTGGTTTTGTTGGCTTCTTGCTTCGTCCCTTATATGGATTAAGCCTTAAAATAGCTTAAGGCTCATCGGTCAGGAGAGGGCTCTGTGGTCAAAGCAATGAATTAGTATCATTTGCTTTAACGCTGAAGGAAAACATTGTGAGGAAACCTGCATGCCTGAGAGTTCTCCATAATATTCTGAAAAGTGTGTAAAGTCTGCCAATCCGCACTTGGTCAGCAGCGTGGTATGACTACGGTCAACCCCTTCTCATTCACAGAGGAGACTAATCCTCAGTATTAATTAAATTATTTGCTAATTTTTAGGGTTCCGTACCTCAAAAGGAAAAACGGAATCCTTATAGGATCACTTTGTTGTCTGTCTGTCAAGAAACCTATAGGGTACTTCCCGTTGACCTAGAATCATGAAATTTGGTAGGTAGGTAGGTCTTATAGCACAAGTACAGTAATAAATCTGAAAACCCCGAATTTGTGGTTACATTATTAAAAAAAATTAAAATGTGTTTTAATTTTCAAAGTAAGATAACTATACCAAGTGCGGTATCATATGAAAGGGTACTTTACCTGTACATTCTAAAACAGATTTTTTTATGTGTAATAAAATGTTTTTATTTATTTTTATGTATAATAAGTTTTTGATTTATCGTGCAAAACGTTGGAAAAAATACCCGAGTACGGAACCCTCACTGCGCGGGTCTGACTCGCATTTGGCCGGTTTTTTTAAATACATATCAAAAATTGTGAAACCGGCAGGTCTCGAATTTCGGCACTGGCAGCAAGGCAAATGAGACCTAGTGGTCAAGTCATCGGGCGCGATTCCCAAAGGATGCAGGTTCGAATCGGGCCGGTTCCACAATTTTTGATATGTATTTAAAAATTACATTTTAAAACTAGCAAGATAACGATCGCTTCATCGAAGTGACACTGAAGAATAAAATAAAAGTTGCTCTGAAACCTTACTCTCGTTAATCAAACTTTTCTTGGCATCACTGTGATGGACTATTAGTTATGCCATAGACCAACGAGCTCTATAGACTAGATGGGTCATTCCAAACAAAAAAAAAATTGAAATCTGGTACAAGTTTTGGTTTACTATTTCATGTCCATATCATACTAAAACATAAAAAAGAGCAACTGCCGAGTTTCTTACCAGCTCTACTCAATAGAATCTGCTTCCCGAGCCAACCGGTTGTCCTACATGACATAAATTCATTTAATTTCTATTCTAGTTTTGTAGGAGGCGATTTTTGTATGAAGGTACCAACCTACTAAAATAATTCAGTTCACTGTTAACTTTTAATTTTGTTAGAAGTTAGAACATGTTTTATCTACTAGGTATTACCTAGGTAGGTAGACATTATTTTAGAAAAGACTACCTAAAATCAATAAAAGCTAACTATCTAGATTCTAGAGAACAATACCTACTTAGGTAATAAGAGTTCCAAGCACACACACACACACACACACACACACACACACACACACACACACACACACATACAAACTTTCGCCTTTATAATATTAGTGTGATTATAAAACATGGCGCCTGTACATAATAATTAGACGTCAGCGGTAAAATAATTAATTATTATCGCTGAAAATAAACAAGAAAATACGTTTTTTTAATCATAACCAAAAAAGGGGTTAAGAACCCGCGCTCATAAAAATTAGTGTAAAGCTAGGAGTCCACTGTATCTCGAATCTGTAACCTTGAGCCTTCAGTGTGTTCAGTTTAAGATTTTACATCTCACCAACATTGTTGATAGAATTCGGGAGTCAAAACGCTTCAACGTCAAAGTAAAATGAACCTCAAGATGACTTCAATCGTAGTTCGTTCTAAAAAAACCTAATAGTTTGGTTTTAAAATGTAAACAAATTCTAGAAATTAATATCTCTCTGTGGTTTATAAAATCATATCTGTTTGTAGTTTTGTGGTGGTGTGGTTTATCTGTTAAAATGAGTAGTTTTTTAAAAGTCACAGGGGCTCAAAAATGTTCATACCAATCTTTGAGTCTACGTTACGTACGTCTAGTTCTGTACCTCTAAATGGAAAACGGAACCTTTACAGGAACACTTTGTTGTCTGTCTGTCTGTCCGTCTCTCCATCTGTACGTCTGTTGTGTCTGTCAAGAGAATTTATATTGTACTTCCCATGATATGTAGTGTTTGATTTATCGTGCAAAATGTCGGAAAAAATACCCGAATACGGAATCCTCGGTGCGTGAATCTGATTCACACTTGGCCGGTTTTTACGTTATTTCGAGAAGGTTTCTGCGATTTGTTTATCTTTTAAACCGTATTTTAAGTTGTAAACAAACTAAGGAAAACTAAAGTATAACTTAGAGCGCGGGAAAGTTTCCAATTTCCAATCACAACTACACAGATTCGCAAACACAGTGGACACCCATCTTTAGAAATAAGTTGAGTGTCAGGAAAAGTTTGGTTGTTATTTTGTTCATATTATATCGAGAATCTTTTAACTCTGTTTACTGAACTGTAAAGTGAATAATGTTACATTTCTTGTACAAAATGGTTCTTTTAAGACAAAGAATATTCATTGTTGGAGTTTCAGCTTGTCTAGTTTCGTTAAAAAATGTGGTTGTTTGGATATTTTTTTTGAGACGGACGAGTTTTTTCTTTTGTTTGACAAATTGTATTCTTTGAAGCAATCTTCATTATGTATTAGCTTTCTGTTCTACTAGATAATGCTCAAGACTTCGTCCGCGTGGGTTTAGGTTTTCCGTGGGAGGTCTGATTTTCCGGAATAAAAAGTATATTATGTTCGTCCTCGGGATGAAAACTAACTCTATATGAATTTTATTAAACTGGATTAAGCAGATGGACCATGAGAAGCAAGACTAAAATTTGGAGAGCTTGATCAGGAACATACATACATACATACGTACATCGATCTTTTTTATATCGTTCTTGGCAAGAAATCAGCGATACTAACACAGAACAGTTGCCATGAGCGTTGGCATCCAGTGGTTACATCAAATGAACTGGTATGCAACATTATCCTCAAAGTTTTTGATACGAACCGCTTAGGTGTAAAGCCTTCAATAATCACACCTGATGGAAAGTGATGATGTGGTCTAAGATGGAACGCGTTTACCTAGAAGATGCCTATTCACTCCTAATTTAAAGCCACCCGGATTGTAATTGGTAGGAAACACAGTTCGCGGAAGAGTACTCCAAACCTTAGCCATTTAGATTTATGAGCAATTGCAAAATTTCCAAAGCACTTGTAAAAGTTTATTTGAATAAAAATGTAGCTTATTCTATTCTATTCAATTTCTAATGTTGACTTGAAGGCAGCGTTTCATGTCACGTTCCGTCAATATTTTCCTCAATGTTTACGCATTGGAAAAATGTAACGATTGCTTCATAACAGTCGGGTCAACACACTCGATTCGGCATTTTTTATTGAAAAACCAAATCGGCCATTTCAAAACGAGTCTTTCACACGGTTCACTTGATCAGAAAACCCGGGCTTATTCAGGCTTTATCCGGCTTTTAGCGCTTCACACGTCGTAGTCATGTCCAGTAGACTAATGGACATATCCGTCTCTGACCGTCTGACGTAATCTGTCCCGTTTTCAACTAAGAAAACCCGTTAAAACATGAGAAATAATGCTCTTTCATCTTAGCCTTCTGTCGAAAATTCATCTGCACATATCTGATTCTTTCACCCGGATTTGCTGAGCTGACTATTATGTAAAGGAACCCTTACCAAAATTTTTGGTAGGAACGGCATTCCGAACCAGTGGTAAATGTTAAACCAGTGTAAAAAGCACTTGTAAAAGGCTACTTACATAGATTGAACGGCTAACTGATGTATTTAGTTAATGTAAGCCCGACTAGTTTCGAAAACATCCGGGGTCCTTTTTCATAGGGACCGAACTCATCCGGGGTCACTTTTCATAGGGACTCAGCTCGCGGTGTAACAATCTATAGGTACTTATAATGGAAATCACTCACGATAGTTTAAATATTAATTAATAGTTTACCAAACTTGAGCCTGAGGGATCGTCGAAAATACGTTTTGCGTCTACAGTGTACCAATATTTATCTAATAGACTAATTAAAAGCAATGTTAATGTTGAATTAGTAGTTCATTATTAGCTGGAAGCTCCAGTATACATTGCATAGGCCTAATGTATTTGACAAGTGCCGGCCAAAGAGATTTTCCGAATCGCGCGAAAACCGTTTGCTATTTTTACCGAAACCCACGAAATTCGGCAAGTCGACGTTGTACACGTTCGCCGAATGCGTTCGGCCAATGTTAGTATGCTTATTAAAATATACATATAAATGATTTCACAATAATAACCGAGATAGGCTCAGCATTATAATTGAAAATTCAGTCGAGTGATACTGATTACGAGTGCAGTGGCACGTAATTAACTTATCACATAAGTATTTAATTAAAAATAATAATGATTTCAATGATTGATTGATTATATTATTAGGCAGGTAGGTACAATACAATATGGCATTTATAACAAGAGGTACCCATAGATGGTCAAATTGAATTTGGTAGTCAATATACCTCACTTTTATCTTTTATGCCTTACTAAGTACATAGATTATGACTTCGTCCGCGTGGATTTAGGTTTTTTAAAAATCTCATGGCAACTCATTGACTTTTGGGATAAAAATTAGCCCAAGTATCGTCAATATCTATCGGTTCAACGGATGGGCCGTGAAAAATAAACAGACAAACTTTCGCATTTATAATATTAGTATGGATGTAGAGCCAATTTAACACGCCCCCTTTTAACATATCACATTAGTAGGCCAGTGTTGCGCCTTTTATCGTTAAAAATGTCGCGAGAAACCATTGTCGCCCTTTGCGCCCTGATTGTGCTTGGGCGGCATGCAGTATGTTTTTCATTTGACACTGTACATTTTGTATTTAGTTCCAGCTGTTGCGTCTGTGTGACATAATAGTGTTCATAGTTACACTCGATTTTGTTTGGTGAGAAACAATTTTATACTTTTATTCGTAAATAAATAATTTTATAAGAATAATAAATCTCTTACAGTTCAAGGTCTGGGGACTTGAATATACAATTTCGTACGCATTATTCAGTACAAAAGACCTAATTCAAATGTTATTGCCAGCGACAAAAAATGAAGACCTAGGCGCAGATAGAGGTGACTTTGATTTACAAAGGCCGTCAAATAAGCATAACAAATCAACCTCAATTTTTCGTCTCGTCTATGACTAAGTAAAGCCTTATGAATTGTCAAGTTTTTCTTTTATTGCTATCAAAATGATAAAGAAACAAACAAAAAAAAAAATTTTACAAATCGGTCCAGGGGTCTTTGAGTAATCGGGGAACATACAAAAAAAAAAAAAAAAAAAAAAAAAAGATCCCGACGAATTGAGAACCTCCTCCTTTTTTGGAAGTCGGTTAAAAACTTACATCAATATGACAATGATAAAGAAAACATTCGACCACATTTGCTTGCGTCTTTTTCGCGACTCTTTCAGTGACCAAAATTTTCAAAAACCACAAGAGATAATTTTTTGTCGCATTGATTGTGCTAGGTTTGCAGGATAAAGATGAGACATGATATTGCGGGGTTAAGGTTTAATTTATTTATACGATATCGACACTAAACTTAGAAGACGACACATAAGAGTAGGTAGGCTTCGTATACAAACTAGCGTTTTTCCGCGACTTTGTTCGCGTTGTATAATTTATTATAGCACATTTTAGAGTACTCAGGTCTCGTGTATGTTGTACCTCAGTCTATCTTTAGACAGATTTCGTACAAAGAAAGGCAATTTTTTCGAGAAGTTTAAATATAAATTGAGATAAAGAAATCGGAATTTCTTTGTAGTGTTTAATATTTATGTTCTGGATTACTATTGCTTAGAAACGGTGATGGTTATCTCTTTCAAAGCTTTCGATAAATCCAGAAGATTGATGGCAATATTTCAACACTTCAATCCACAGTATAGCAATCATTTAGTTAAGGAAATGACGTACAGCGCAAGTTTATTTCACTAGAGAGATTCACTTTCCGGCCATGATTACGTTGTGGCGAAATTTTGTTAAAAATTTATAATATTTCTTCGTTGTATTCTTAATTTTGTCTTTATTCTATGGCTTGGGTAAGAAAATCATGTTTTATGAAGCTGTAAAACTTAATATTATAATTATATTATATCTATGCAAAAGCGAGTTGCAGCCAGCAAAAATTCTGTTTGAAATGGCCAAGCCAGTACGTAGTACCTACATAGAGATCGTAGTTTAAAACTATGACTTTCTGACGGAGTTTAAACGGACAAATAGGTGATCGAAAAAGCAGACATCATCGATCGCTTTAGAACTAGTGGTCTCTCATAGATACTTAAATATCTTTTAAAAGCCTATCAGTGCAACCTTTTATCACGATGAAAAGTTTATTGCAGCGAAACTCTTTTTCACTGTCAATTAATAAGTTGTTATCTATAACAACTAGGTAGGTTTATAGCAACCCCAACTGTATTATTGCTAAACTGGGTTTCATCTCTCAGACATACGTTTCGGATCTATTAATCCTGGGGGTTCAGAAAAACGATAGCATTTTCTATTGAAGATAGAGGCGCTGTTTTGTGTTAAGGACAAAGTATACAAAATATGTCTAACGATCACCCGTGGCTACGTTCTCGTGGAAATTTTGAAAAATTCAAAAATTTTGAAAAATTTAAAAATTTTGAAAAATTTATTCGTTATCTACATTATAAAATGGACGTCTATATGCAAAATGTCAGCTTTTTAGTTCAACGGGTTTGGACTGGGCGATGATGTCAGTCAGTGAGTAATTCAGGACTATTAAATCCCGTGGAAACTCTGGTTTTCTGATACAAAAGTATTCTAGGTACGTCCACCCCAGGATGTAAGCTATCGCAGTACCTTTCGTCAAAATGGGTAAAACAAATGGGCCGTGAAAAGCTAGCAGACAGACAGACATACTTTCGCATTAATACTTAATTAGTTATTTTAGTAATAGTTTTTTTGTTAATAAGTATAGTATAAGTAATAGTTTAACTTTATGTGTAATTTAAGTTAAGACCCAGGTTTTTTATTACGAAAAGGTGTGAACAAAGAATAGCAATCAATGTGGGTAACAGGGCTAAACGAAAGTTTGACCGAAAATTTTCAATAAAGATTTTCAGTAAAGGTTCCTTTCGTGTGCGTGAATTATGGGTCTATTTCGTGACACCTAGCTATTTGCCCTTGTTCTAAATCTACTGTCGTACAAAAATTATCTTTTATTGTTGTTATAGTTATTATGCATCAAGAAAATGTATACTTAATACAATTTATAATGTCAAGGGCGTTCATCATCAAGTTCAAATCATAACCGGCCAACTACTGAGCACGGGTCTCACCTCGGAATTAGAAGGGCTTAGAACATAGTCCTCCCACTGGCCCAGTGCGGATTGATAGACTTCACACACCTTTGAGAACTCTTGTGTATGCAGGTTTTTTACGATGTTTTTATTTTTATTCGGGCAACCGGGCGGGCTCAGGCAGGCAGATAGACAGACATACAGATAGTTAGACACACTTTCGCATTTATAATATTAGTATGGATATTAGCCCGGAATTGGATTTTGGTGGTGTTAAAATATTATTATGAAAAGTTCCCAACTCAGTAAAAAATAGGTTACATACGTTGATGGCACGTGTCTTATTTTAGAGCTCTGTGTTTAAAATAGTTTTGAATGGTTTTGAAGTTGAACTGAGGCACCTAAAGTAATTAGGTCTGAGCTTGTTTTCAACCACAAATAGGGTTGCTAACCATACTGTCCATATTGCTAAAAACATAAGTATGTATAATACGGCTATAATAATAAAAAAATGGCGCTTTATTCTACTACCATTAAATTAAATACATATTTCTTTTTACAATTAATTTCGTGCAACATTCTTATTCATTTATAACGTTATAATATTGTAGATACATTCATAATAATAATTATTACCATAGTCGTCATTTTTAACCCCCGACCCAAAAAGAGAGGTGTTATAAGTTTGACGTGTGTATCTGTGTGTCTGTGTATCTGTGTATCTGTCTGTGGCATCGTAGCGCCTAAACGAATGAACCGATTTTAATTTAGTTTTTTTTTGTTTGAAAGGTGGCTTGATCGAGAGTGTTCTTAGCTATAATCCAAGAAAATCGGTTCAATTTTAATGTAAGTAGCAAGAAAAGTATGTATAGTATGGCCATATCATATACATAATTATATATTTTATTTACTCTATAAATGGAATTTACCTATTATTGAATACAAGTAAAATACCTATAGGTACAACATAGATTTCAGTCACTAGTCACTACTCATTTATGTGAATTTTGATTTTAAATAACATGGCGAGGCTTCTAAAGCTAACAAAAAAATACTGAATTGCAGATTTGCACCTGAATTACGCTACTTAAAACACTAAAAAGTACTATGTACTTTTTTCTTCAACCTTAATATTATTTTGACTTCGTCTGTGGTAGCGTTAGCTGGCGCGCGTGTTAGTGCCTTTTTGGAGTGTTTTTTTGTTAGAAGTGGCCGGTTTTTGTGTTCTGCTGGTGTTTATTGGTGGTGGAACTGACTGGGAAAGGCTCTAAAGGGGCACCGCGTGTATGTCGGCGGGCGCCGGCACAGACGAAGTCCATACTTATACATATAGTTTACCTAACTCGTAAATAACTACAAACTTTACATTGGCAAATCAGTGTAAAGCCAGACGAGAAAGAAAAAAAAAATATTGTTTTAAGTGTTTTATAAATAGTAGGCAACCCTAACTGCAAGTCACAGTGAACATACTCGAAAGTCCTGCCAATGTTTACGCGGTGGAAAATTAAGTTCAAGGCTACTCGAGCGCGCTAGCCATCAAACCACGAAAGCGCATAATGTAAATGGCAAGGAAAGTAATTTTTGTTCACCTTTGCAAAATGGTCGCTATAGAATGTTTACATACTTATACTATACTAGCTGATGCCCACGACTTCGTTCGCGTTGATGTAGTTTTTTAAAAATCCCGTGGGAACTCTTTGATTTTCCGGGATAAAAAGTAGCCCATGTGCTAATCCAGAGTATAATCTGTCTCCATTCTAAATTTCAGCCCAATCCGTCCAGTAGTTTTAGCGTGAAGGTGAGTAACAAACATACACACACACATACGAACTTTCGCCTTTGTAATATTAGTGTGACTATACTTATAGTATACCTAATATACTTAACATAATATTTTTAAGGTATAATATTACTTAGTGAAAGATTTGTTTACAATAAAATAAATATATTTTTTGTTCGCTATTTTAAAATTCGCTGATGCCCGCGACTTCGTTCGCGTGGATTTAGATTTTCAAAAAATCCGTGGGAGCTCTTTGATTTTCCGGGATAAAAAGTAGCCTATATCACACTTCAGGTCTTCACTATAGCCATGTAAAAACCGGCCAAGTGCGAGTCAGACTCGCGCACCGAGGGTTCCGTAGACGGGGTTTTTTTCCGACATTTTGCACGATAAATCAAAAACTATTATTCATAAAAATAAATAAAAATTTGTTTTAGAATAGACACGTAAATCCCTTTCATATGATACCCCACTTGGTATAGTTTGAAAATTGAAAATACTAATTGTTTGTTCATGTACACATTTTGATTATTTTTAGGGTTCCGTACCTCAAAAGGAAAAACGGAACCCTTTGTTGTCTGTCTGTCTGTCCGTCCAGACTCGAGAGATCAGGGTTCCCCGAACCCCCGATCTAACCAGTAAGTACATAAAATATCTAACCATTTCATATAAGCCGATGATTGCTGCAGTAAAAATTACATCGGGCAGTTTTATTGCTTTAGGAAATGGTGGTTTGGATTGGTTTTTATTGCTGAAAATATATCGGCGCCAACATTTTATGGTAGGTACATATTATAACAGTACCTAGTAGGTATTACTTCTATAGGTATCACTTGGATTTAGGTTTTTAAAAATCCCGTGGGAGCTCTTTGATTTTCCGGGATAAAAATGTCAATTTCCTACCTTATTTTAAAATTACCTACCTTACTTTGAAAAATTAGAGGTGCGTGACGAGGTCGAACCCCGCAATGACTTAACCACAGGGTTATGACAGATTTCCTATAGAAAAATTTTCAAACCCCAAAATTTCTCAGAGATAAAAGTTAATTGACGATTAAAATTCAGCCCTAAATCGACTGTACCTACAAGATAAATAAGTACCTAAGTGTGCCCATGTAAACGCACCATTATAAAAAAAAAAAAACAAAAAAAAAAAAACCGACTTCAATAACCCCAAACACTAAAAATTAAAAAATAATTTTTGTTTGTAGTTACATGGAGTCGGGCGAACCGTATGCTTTGATATTTTCTAATTTCTTTTATTATACTAGGTACTCGCCCGACTTCATACATACAAGTATATGCACGTGTATAGAAACAAAAACTATTTTTTACTTTATTACTTTATAGTGTTTGGGGTTATTTAAGATTACTAAATATAAAACAAAAAATATATCAAAATCAGTTCAATCGCGTAATCAGTTCAATCAGGAGTAATCGCGTAACAAACATACAAAAAAACATACCGTCGAATTTAGAACCTCCATTTTTGAAGTCGGTTAAAAATAAAATCATTTGTCATCTAAATATTTACTAAATCGACTGTACAAAATAAATAAGTAAGACATTAATATCAAAAGGAGTAGCAGCCAAAAATAACAGTTTTCCACGTTTAATTTTTGGGATGAGCGCAGATTTTCCTTTGGAAATTGGAATGTTACCAAAAGAATATTTGCCTTTATGATTATGGACATGAATCGCATTTTTATTAAAAGTTCGGAATACCTATTATTATGATGCTAACGTGATTTTTTTAGGGAACATAAAATAGACTCTTTTTCTTTGTGATAATTTTCTAGTTTATTACATTTGATGTACCTACTACCTACCTACCAGATAGACGATAATATTAAACTGTTATATATTACAATAAAATAAAAAGAGCCTTTATTGCAGAGTTAAGTACTGTACTTAATTAATTAATTAGAGTGTTAAGTACTTAATATTATTACAATTTAAATTATATACATATAATGTAAGGTTTTAAGTTTATATATTTTCATATACTGCGTGTCCATCGACATAGGGCTCCTCAATTTTTTTCCAAAATCTGGCTCAGAATATGAGAATTCAGCTTAGGGCTAGATTTTAAATTAAAAATTTATAACACTCGCGACAAGTGAAGGTTACAGTAACTAGAAAAGAGCTGATTTTCTTGGATTATAGCTAAGAATACTCTCGATCAAGCCACCTTTCAAACAAAAAAAAAACTAAATTAAAATCGGTTCATTAGTTTAGGAGCTATGATGCCACAGACAGATACACAGAAACACAGATCATACACACGTCAAACTTATAACACCCCTCTTTTTGAGTCGGGGGCTAAAAACAATATTAGCTACCAGATGAGAAAACAGTAGGTAGACCCTGATTCGCAGATTTATCATCGACATCAAAAGGATTAAGAAATGGTTATACAACAGAACAGAGCAGATTTTTATTCCAAGCATGAACCTTAATGAATAAAAATATTATTAGAAACCCAATAAACTGGTCACGTTCTATCGTTCAAATAGTTATTGTTCACCCTTTGTTAGAGATTTTTATATTTTCGTGTATTTTTTTTATACATCGTGTTTTGTACACAACTATAATATACCAACGTATATAATACATTCTATGTAATGTTGTAATTAAAAAAACATGTAATTACCAAAAAATATCTGTCTGTGGTTGGCCAAATTTCCGTTGCTATATTTAAGTTTCAAAGTAAATACTTTAGAATTTAGATACATTCAAATCTTAAATCCGTGTAACTTAAAAACTAGAATTTTTTACGGAAATTTGATAAACCACAACACATGTTTCTAGAAGGTGTCTACAAAATTGCATTGAGTTTGATTGATTAGTATTGAAATGAGAAATAAACTACGTTTGTATGAAGAGCGCTGTGAAAAGCCATGATAGCCTAATGGTTTACACGTCGGTCTTCTTTTCGGTAGAACGGGGTTTCGATGCCAGGTTTGTTTCGTTGTCTCACATTTTTGTTTCATTTCATTCACTCTCACAATTAAAAAGAAAACATCGTGAGGAAACCGGTATGCCTGAAAATTCTCCACAATATTATCAAAGGTGTGAAATGTGAAATCTGCTATTGGGCCACTCTGTGTCAGCATGACAGACTATGGTCTAAAACCTGCTCATTCTGAGAGGAGATCCGTAGTGGGCCGACAGTCAATCAGTCATTTAAATGCAGGTTTACAAAGATGTTAGAAAATTACAAAGTACCTATCATCACATTTACCATGCAATGGTATTGCAAATAAGAGTATTATGTTGTAACTATGCAAATAGTCAAAGTCAAAGTCAAAATCATTTATTCAAAGTAGGTACAATTGTACTCCTTTTCATGGTCGAAATTGTTAAAATTGTACGATATAGTGGTGATAATTAATTACCTACGTTACTTAAAACTAAAGCTACGAGGGTTCCAAACGCGCCCAAGTCTGAGAAGAGCCCACAACAAACTCAATACAAATAATGAGTTGATAATGATGATGATGATGACTGCTAATTGCATTACGACTGCAAACTAAATTTTTTTTTTCTATAGAACAAAGATACGGTACCTACTGCAGTATTGCAGTCAGATTAAGATATTACGTTGATGGCTGAGGCTTCGAGCTGAATGCTTTTGTGTGGGAGGCCACTGCACTTCCGTGGGAGTATGAATGGTTTGTTGGTTGTACAAAATTTATTGTTGCTCCCAATTTTATTTGGGTGAATAATTTTTAAAAATCCATACCATCCAAATAAATGACCTCATCGGAAATTACGCTAAGTAGATTCCTATTTATTAACCCCCGACCCAAAAAGAGGGGTGTTATAAGTTTGACGTGTGTATCTGTCTGTGGCATCGTAGCTCCTCAACTAATGAACCGATTTTAATTTAGTTTTTTTTTGCTTGAAAGGTGGCTTGATCGAGTGTTCTTAACTATGAACAAGAAAATCGGTTCAGCTGTTTGAAAGTTATCAGCTCTTTCTTCAGCGCTTTCTAGTTACTTGTAAGCTTCACTTGTCGGAGGTGTTTTAAATTTTTTTAATTTATACTTGTTGAATTGATCTTGACTTTCGGCATCGAATGTCAGTAGGTAATGGTATGTTAGTATAGTACGCGACAGCTCGAGATGGCAATCGAGGTATGAGGCGGGGAGACGCTCCGAACGTCACCCGCGCTATCCCGCACCGGGTAAGCGCGGGGCTGTGCGGGTGTGCAGGGCGTCCCCACCCCGATTGTAATCTCGACCTGTTGCGAACTACAGGTTCATAGATGGAAATAAATAAGTACCTAAATGAAACAAAACGGCCAAGTGCGAGTCAGACTCGCGCACTGAGGGTTCCGTACTCGGGTATTTTTTCCAACATTTTGCACGATAAATCAAAAACACATAAAAATAAATAAAAATCTGTTTTAGAATGTACAGGTAAAGCCCTTTTATTTGATACCCCATATAATAACGGAATCTATACTAATAAATAAAATTGGAGTGTCTGTCTGTAATTTCGAAATAACTACCTCATATTAAGCTCATATGGTTACTTGAACGATACCATAACTGAATCACACGTTTTTAAAATTTTTGTCTGTCTGTCTGTCTGTCTGTCTGTCTGTCTGTCTGTCTGTTTGAAAAGGCTAATCTTTGGAACGGCTGAACCGATTTTGACGGGACTTTCACAGGCAAGTAGAGGATTGACCAGGGCGTAAAATAGGCTACTTTTTTAACCGACTTTTAAAAAGGGAGTTGTGTTTTTCTACCTATGTACACCGAAATCTCCGAGATTTCTGAACCGATTTGCGTCATTTCTTTTTTAATCGATAGAGGAACTTTGCGACATTGTTTCATAAAAAATTTGGAGTCCAACTCCTCAATCCTGATGCTGCAGGGGATCTGACCAATCCACGCGGGCGAAGCTGCGGGCATCAGCTAGTCCTAAATAAAATGGTTTGCTGGATTCATCATCCCATCGCCGGCCTTCTCGAACGAATGAAGAGGGTTTAGGCCGTAGTCTACCACGCTGACCAAGTAAGGAATGACAGATTTCACACAACTTTGAGGACACCGTGAAGCATTCTCACATGCAGATTTCCTCACGAGTGATGTTTCCCTTGCTTAGTAAGTTCATAACTCCGAAAAGTTAGAAATGTATATAAGTAGGTTGGTACCTACTACGGGATCAAATCAGTATCTATCCCCAAATAGTAGGCGAGTTGAGTTGGGTCACAGTATTCAGAATTTAGATTTCTGCGACTTATCTGGGTAGCTATACATAAATAGGTAAGTGGGTAGGTACTATTAGGAAAGCTAATAAAAACGACACTGGAACATCCAAGGAGCATCAAAAATATTTCATTGCAGCCGATTACTTACTTTGATTTATGAGACATCGTAAAAAGCTCCCTAAGAGCATAATAAGAATAAAACAGCACATCTGGTGTTAGAGCTATTGGGTGCTATTTCTGATCAAAGTGCAAAAAACAGAATAGACTTATTCGTAAACAATTCGTGAGTGTAAAAGATTGGAGTAAACACTAAACAATTTGTATGGAGACGAGGCAACGTCGAGGGCCATCTGCTAGTAATGGCTTTGTAATAAAAGATTGCAAAGTGTAAAGCGTAAAGGTCATAGCTCACTAGAGCCATCCGGCGCCAGACCAGCACCGGCCCGCCTCGAGCATTTAGTATTCTTTATGTGGACTTGTATGGACTTACGCTCACTACACCATCTCCGTAATCCTAATAGAGCGAGCAATTCCCCTGCACAGGTTCAACGTCAGAATTTAGAGTTCCGTACCAGAAAGGTGCCACGAGACCTTTTACTAAGACTCCACCGTCCGTCCGTCTCTTTGTCAACGGGCTTTATCTCGTGAACCCTAATAGGTAGAGACTTGCAATTTTCACATAATGTATATTTTAGCCGCTAAACAACAAATACTCCCGTCACCACCACCGCACTAGGTCGCTTAAGCGCCTTTACAACCCGAGAGTATTGCATACTTACCGACAAAATAGGGAGCGTTGGGCATAAACGAGGGACATGCGAGTAACGCGTCCACACTACGTGTACTCTGCCTCCGTTCCTCGCTCCGTGCCATGCCACACGGGCAGTGTGTGGACGGGGCACTAAAAATTTCAAAATTGCCGCCATGAAAATTAGTGTTATTTCTTGTACGATGGTACGGAACCCTTCCTGTGCGAGTCCGTCTCGTTCTTGACCATTTTTTTTCCTGACACTAAGTACGTAGAAATGACGCGCCCCACTACATAATTTTGTGTAGTAGTGATGTGTAAATTGCGGTGGTGGGGCGCGTCATTTCAAAATAGACCAGCTCTACCTACCTATAGCAAGCCTCTTATCACCTAACTGTACAGGTATGACGCTGTATAAAACCCAATTAGGGATATATATTTACCAAGTAGGTAAGACAATAAACTTATCACCGATACAAAGCTATTGTTCTCAAATTATCGGTAATAGATACACAAGACGCACCTTTGACGTGTCGGGTGAGCGGATGTGTGCACAAATTGTATGTCCATTAACCGGATTACCTACTATTTGGCAATATGGTATCACCTGTTATAAGCTAGGTAAGTGGGTAGGTAGGTATCTTTCACAGGGATGAAATCCTGATCGAGGAAATTCGCAGAACAAAAATACCTAACAGAAGAAAAAGTAATATAAGAAACGTAGGTACCTATATCGTATATAATATAACATAACATCTATTAAGCTTTTTTAATGAATACTTTCTATCTTTGTTATACCTTTCGCACTGCCAAGGGTCACTGGTAGAGATTTCTTATGGAGATAAGTAGGTAGGTACTTCTCTGTCCACTTTTCTCTTCATTAACTTTCTGGTACAAGCAAAAAAATTTTTTGAAATTCTTTACATTTATAGGTAGGTACTAGGTACGTAATAGAGAACTTAGGTACGCAAAATCTCAAGTTTCTATATAGGTACTCACGGAATTTACAGTGATGTCTGCTGACCCTAAGTAATAAACATCTTTTCATTTATAGTCTCTTAATACTTTTTGTCAATAAAAAAAGCTCTCAAATCCAAAGGGCCTTTACGTGACCTACTCGGATAGTATGCGACAGGCACGTAAGTAATTTCGGCTTTCAATAATAACCGTCGTGGGAGTTTTTGTATCGGAGTAAGAGCAAACATCGCGAAATGTCCAATAGCTATAAAACTTGCAGTCAGCTCTGGCAAGTCACTTGCACTGTGGCAGCCACAGAAATCCAAATATGTGGCAGCACAGTGAACTTCTGCAAATTTTAGTTTATAAAATTTCCAGAAATTCATCAAGTCATCATAATAATTTAGGTAAGTACACTGAAAGTGAGTAAGCCAGGGCTGACTTCTGCAAGACTTATTGCTACGTAGTGTTACGCTTCACTTATAAGTCATTGAATTAATATGATCTACCTACATACTAGTTACTAAGTAGACGACGCCCGCGTGGATTTAAATTTTTAAAAATCCAGTGGGAAATGATTTTCCGGGATAAAAAGTTCCTTAAGCAGTGTTCAGGATGAAAGTTATCCCTGTACGAAACACTTGTAGATGATGCCTGTGACTTCGTGAATGTGGATTTAGGGTTTTTGAGAACCCTAGAGAACTCTTTGATTTTCCGGGATCAAAATGCCCTACCTATGCCCTTTTCCTTTAATAAATTTCGTCAAAAACAGTTGAACATAATTATTATAGGCTGTGAAAAGTTAGTAGTCATAAGGCAGACAAACAGACACACTTCCTCCTGAAGTTTATGTCCACGATGCAATGTACCTACTGTACTTGGTATGAAGAATGTCAATATGGACGCGCGTGGATGAGTTATTACCTTTACTAATTAAGTTCTTAACGTTCTTAAGTACAAAGCCAAAGAGTGCCAAGGGGGAACAAAAAGTCAGCATATTTTAGGACAATGCTCTTTATTAGGTATTTTATATGATTTTTTATTATTATTTAATAAACATTAGGCGCTTGATGAATCTTAAGCCTGAAATTTGAATATTAAGGCAAACGCGCGCAATTACGCTTCTGCATATTATGATACGCTCTCAGATGTCACCATATCCACGGTTAAGAGTAAATAACCACTAAACTCACATAGTTAGCAAAAATAATTTTTAAACTTAAGTTATAATATATAGTTTATGAACCTACGTTTAAAAATCATTTGGTAAAAATGTGAGTCAGCCGTTATTGATTCTCAATCGTAATTTTTATGTTTGCGCCACACTATGCACAACGGAACCAACTCGCAACCCTCCGCATCTCCGTGAACGAGGCTTAAGTTGCTTTAGTTGCTAATACAAGGTGTAACCAGAACCCTAGCAAAAACTATCCGATGCCAGTAACCATTTGCCTTATCTTTAGTCATAGTCATAGTCATTTAATCTTGATAATATACATTATACGTCAATCCAATAATTCAAATTATTTTTTATAATAAAATGTCACAATAATTTTGCTTAAAAATATAGAATAAAGTACAATAATAAATATTAATAATCAATTTTGTCTTCAATCTTTCTAAGTAGGAATTCATTATAACTATAGAAAGACTCCTCGACAAGCCAGCTTTTCATTTTTCGTTTAAAAATGTTAATGTTTTCTCATTTCTTATGACGTGGGGGATCCGATTATATACCTCGGGACCCATGCCACTGTTCGCGAGGCTTTCTCAAGCCTGTGATATTTCACCATCAGGCGATTAGGATATCGTAGGTTAATTAGTTTTAGTGATTTAATATTTTTCAAGTCCGCATTATATAGCGTGCAAAACTCGGATCAATGCCCCACCTGAGACGCGGCATTGACTTCGCCTGACCTATTTACGCAACGTTCGTTGACCTCTAGCGTCAGTCAGATGTTTTATTTGCAGTAGGTATATTGTGAACTTTTAAAATTATTGGATTTAAAAAAAATCGTGTTTTTTTTAATGGTATCTTATCAGTAATCATCAGTACTATCACGTTTTTGCTAGCGTTTTGGTTACACCTGTATAATGTGCCTTCAAATATTTCTGTCAAAATCGGCGAAATTCTGTCAGGATAAACACAGCAGATTACATTTCTAGACAGATAATAATAATAATTAGTATTTCTATAACCTTTAGAATTCTGTGGTAGGAATAGTCACAATGTGTCTTACAATTGGCATTTGGAAAGGTTAATAATATAATAGTTTTTCCGGCTTTGTAAGTAAATAACACAAAAACACTTAATTTTAATTTACTTTAAGAGTGTTGAACCGGCATGAGCTATTCTTAAGCCATTTTGCCCCCCTATATTTTATTAAACACTGCATTTATGTAAAACATGTATATACTACTTTGTAGAATATTTCCTGTTTTATTAAATTGACAGACAACATTTTGCAATTTATTCATAGTTTATCTTTTATTGCCTAAAACACCAAAAGACTATTACTGAATTTTGGATTTCGTGTCATCTTTGACGTTCACTACATCAAAAGTTACTTGGTCGATTCTCACAAAGAGATATATTTACCAAAGAAAAGGTCCTGAACTAATAAGATGACAGAACCAAATCTTTCGTTTGGCATTTTTTACATTATAAAAATTCAAACAAAAAAGTCATAATTTCATAAAACTACAGACACATAAAACTGTCATTTAGGTGGGTTATTTTTCTTCATTTATAAATAAAACCAAGTACTCATTAAAGAAGAACATATTTGCAATATAAACAGAAAAAAAAAATTAAATTTAATTAATATTTGTTTCCAAAAAATAATCTTGAAACACACTACAAAACCGTGCAACAAGCAATAGTAAATTGAACTAGGAAATTAGTATCGGCCGAGGCCTCTCCGAGAACGGACGTAACGCTTGTTTGCTTAGCAATTGTTATCGGATTATTTACGATTTACCTGAAATTGTAGTGCGACTATCACTTCTCAATACTAGGTATTTTTAATACTCGCTATTTTTTCTTAAAGATAGATTAAAACTTTTTGTATATTTTTAAATTGTGTTTATATGATGCTGTAAGGAATTGCATTCCTAAATCCTGGTGATCCCTCGGGATTTTTAAAGGATGTTTTTTACGTGGTACAGAAATGCGTTGCATCCCGGGGACGGGCTATTACGGATAGGCTACTTTTGTCCTGGAAAATCAAAAGTTCCCACGGGATTTTTAGAAACCAAAATCCACGCGGGTGAAGCTGCGGGCATCAGCTAGTTAATAAATAAGTATTGCCTCGAGCAAATAGCTGCATTGGTATCTATTGTTCCCTGTCATTGAAAGGGAACAATTTAATTTTCAAAATTTGAAAAAAATTGTAAAACGCGATTTCGGTAGAGAATAGATCAATGCCTATCAGAGCAGTGGCATTGATCTATATTTTTAATAATTTCTAAAAAATAAATTTTTAACTGTTTAAATTTTACATGGGTTTCACATTTATTTCAAGAGCTTTTATAAATATGTAAAACTCAATACTCAAGGTTTCATTATACCGTTTGTGATAAGGAAAACCATGTTTTTAAATAAACGGAAAGTTGAATTTTGTATAATTAGTTATTGACTAGAATTATAATTTTTCAGAATCAAATATTCTTAAAGGCTTATAGTTTTACAGTTATTACCGGCTGACAATGCTATATCCCAATAGCCTTGCTATTTGTCCTAGCCGCTAAATAAAATTTTGATGATTCATCGTCCTTTTATGGCATTAGCGCGGTTTCTTGTATTCCATTATGATCTCTTTTTTTTTTCATTTGCATAATGGCATTAGTTTATTGTCTTTTACAGCATTAGTACGGTATTTTGTATTTAGATTTTGGTTGTATACATTGTACACTCTACCATAACACCTGAAACAATAGGATAATTACTATCATTTGCACGTGGTCATCCCTCGTGGATCTTTATGATGGTTTTATTTTTGAACTAGCTATTACCCGCGGCATCGCTCGCGTGATTCAAGGTTTTAATAATAATTGAGATTTGTTACAATATTTTATGCAATGCCTAAGTTATTTTATCATGTGTTTTAGCATGCTATCCTGCGGGAACTATTTGTTTTTTTTTGAAAGGAAAAGAAGTAGTCTATAATACTTTTTCCTCGACTATGTCTATGCAAAACAACTGGCCAAGTGCGAGTCACACTCGCGCACTAAGAGTTCCGTACTCGGCTATTTTTTCCAAAATTTTGCACGATAAGTCAAAAACTATTATGCATAAAAATAAATAAAAACCTGTTTTAGAATGTACAGGTAAAGTCCTTTCATATGATACCCCACTTGGTATAGTTACCTTAGTTTGAAAATTGAAACATTTTTTTTTAATTCGCAGTTTTCAGATTTATTCCTGTACTTGTGCTGTAAGACCTACCTACCTGCCAAATTTCATGATTCTAGGTCAACGGGAATTAGATTCTCAGCTATGTCTTTGCAAAAAAAAAGCGTCCATCCGTAACTCTGTTGCGGCGTTATTGAATGACGAATGCCTGAACGATAGCATGCTATCCTGCAGGAACTGTTTGGTTTTTAGAGAGAAAAGTTGCTTATTTCACTTTTTAGATTCTCTACTATGTCTGTGCAAAAAATGCCGTCAATCCGTAGCTCTGTTATGGCGTTATTGAACGACAAATGCGTGAAAAATAGTATGCTATCCCGCGGGAAGTGTCCATATTTTTCGGCAGAAAAAGTCTCATTTATTACTTATTAGGTTCTCAGCTATATCTTTGCAAAAAAAAAGCGTCAATCCGTAGCTCTGTTGCGGCGTTATTGTACGACAAATGCGTGAAAAATAGTATGCTATCCCGCGGAAAGTGTTCATATTTTTCGGGAAAAAAAGTTGCATTTATTACTTATTAGGTTCTCAGCTATGTCTTTGCAAAAAAAGCCTCAATCTGTAGCTCTGTTGCGGCGTTAATGAATGACGAATGCCTGAACTGACTGAATGACTGAGTTTTCGGGAGCTATGTATAGTACGTGACAGGTCGAGATGGCAATCGAAGTATGAGGCGGGGGACGTTCTGCACACCCGCACGTCACCCGCGCTATCCCGCACCGGATTAGCCCAGGGATTGTGTGGGTGTGCGGGGCGTCCTCACCCTGATTGCCATCACAACCTGTCACGTGTTGTGTTGCGTATTTGTTTGTTTATTGGCTCATCGATTCACTTATTACTGCCAAACTGCACATTAAATTTTGATAAATGAGATCTCTCTTTCGCTTCGCTTTACCATTCCGTGTGTTAGAGGCTATATTGTCATAATATGTCATAAAATTTTCCGATATGTCATAAAAGAACTTATCATAATCAAAACGAATGTAAGAGATATAACCTACAAAACCCAAAAAGTATATTGAATTGGTTTACCTACACATGACATGAAAAAGAAATGTATATCGAGAAAAAATAAACTTGAAATAGATGGATCGAGTTTGATATCAAATCATAGCTACTATGAAAATTTCGAATACATGTATATAATAATAATTTATACATATTCAAATATAAATCAATCATCTGCGGTGAAGTCTTTAAAAGTAGTAGGTGGGTTTTTGTACTTTTAGTTTTGAACTTTATCTTATTTTGTTTTTGTATCCCTAGCTTACTCGTGTAGCAATGCACTTATTTTTGATGAATAAATACCTACTCAAGTGTAACATCTGCATTTTTGTACCTGTTAATCACTTTCATTGTACTGTCCATTGTCTTGCGCTTACGGTAAGTACGATTTAGTACTAACAATAAAATTTGAAAAGATTATAAAGGACCATAAATAAATAAAAAATGCTCAATTTCTTTATGAGTATTAGCATTGCATTATATTTTTGATAATATTGCAAATTAAATATTTAAGACTGTTTAAATTTTAGACGGATTTCACATTTATTTTAGCCTTTATAAATATATGTGTGAAAATTATTATAGTAGGTGTAACTATTTATACTGTGCATGATAAGGGAACCATATTTTCGTAAATATGTATAAGGAAAGTTGAATTTTGTATAATTTCTTGACTCTCTTATACTTGCACAAGTATATAAAAGATTAGTATTAAGTACTGACTACAATTATAAGTTTTATTCACTCGTACTTAATCTATAAAGAAAATACACTGTTTTAAAAAACATCATTGTTTTGAAAAAAACGACAAACTAACACCACATACTTAAAAATATTGAAAAAAATAATCAGTTTGAAAATCGTCTAGGATCAAAACGGTTTGTTATAAACTAAACTGCGCTGGGTACGTCCGTTCACGGAAACAAACAAAGAACCTCGGGTAAATACCTAAACTTGTGTTCCAGGCTCATGCTTCAACGCTCTTAAAGTCGTGCCATTACATTAGGCATTAGAGTATTGCTAAAAAATTGCTTATTAAAATATTATAGACGATACAAGATTACAAAGTTAATATCAGCTATGATTCTAATTTGGTTATACCCAACGCATCTCTAAAATAAACTAAAAGGTCTGGTCTTAGTGCGATATTTTTAGGGTTCCGTACCTCAAAAGGAAAAATGGAACCCTTATAGGATCACTTTGTTGTCTGTCTGTCTGTTTAAAATGTTCATTGAGGAAAAACGATTGTATTACATATTTCAGTTCTGTTATTTGACGGCCGAAATTATAATAATCAATCGATCACTCTCAAAAGGGCACCAGCCTCTTGATTCGCGAACTCAGTGTCTAACACTGAATGATAGCCACCAAGTTCATTTGACATTTATTTTTAATTCATTGAAGGTTTTCTACGAAAAATTATTTTAATGTCTTTCAGTGAAGCAGCAATGTAAGACCAACCAATGTCAAATGAGCTCATTCAATGTTAGCGCACTGAGTTAGCGAATCACTCCGCAGGTCACCAAAGGCGCAAATGGTTAGATGGACAGAGTTTAGTTGCCCAAAGTTTAAGGTGGAAGCGACAGAGCTGCCCGCGAAATTCAAATTTAATCTGGTTTTTCGCAATTTGTAAACTAATACAACGCATGGCATTTTAATTGCGACAATAGCAGTATCATCCTCACCGGTTTATATAAAAATCTTTACTGGGAAAGGGTCCAGTTTAAGAAATTAGCTACAAATTAACAAACCTACAAATTAGTCGATACTAGAGCTAATTTCTTAAACTGGACAATTTCAAGTAAAGATTTTCATATAAACCTGTGAGGATGATACTGCCTATTGTCGCAATTAAAATGCCATAAGCCTACGTTGTCCTATTACTTTACAAATTGCGAAAAACCAGATTAAATTTGAATTTCGCTGGCAGACCCGTCTCATGGCCCTTAAAGAGGCGGCTTTAGATAGAGAAGCTTTTCGTATGACGGCCGCCAAACTTGGTTTCGAAGAAGGCACTTGATGATTATAATGATCGGTAATCTATCGATATGTCACATACAACATTGTTGTTTATCAAAAAACATAACACAATATAGTCTTGGACCGTAGTAATAAAATGATGTGATGTACAATTGTATTACGGTAGTTTATGGGGCAAGAATTCATTATTAAAAGAAAATAACTTGAAAAAACTTAAATTTTTAGAAATTTACAAAATTAATTTTATCAACGTCACACTGTACGGAATGCGATCAATGTCTTTACAATGCGTAAACGACAAATATTTTTCAATTTTTTAACAGAAAAGTAAAGTAATTGAAAAATAATATGTCGACCAATGTCCAAATCATTACATCATTTTATTACTAAAGTCCAAGACCCTATTTTTTACAAATAACAATGTTGCCAAATAACCTTTCGACAGATTACAGACTATTGGCAGTTATTTCAGAGATTTGTGTATATAACCAAATTAACATAATTATGTGTAAAATCTAGAAAGCTACCTTATTATTAACATTTTAATATTGATTCATTACATAGGAGTATATCAATATAATTTAATATTATAAAATATTTTATTACTGTAATTATTAGCAAAATAAATGCTGTTATGTAAGACACAAATCCTTAAAAAATTATTGCACATTTGCTTACTTAATATGATTTTAGTGTTACAACTTATACAGCCAAGTTACAACCTTAAATGTTTACATTTGCACAATTTGTAAAAACCGATTTTAAGAACAAATAAATCATTTGATCATTTACTATTGCAGAATTACGGTTTGCATTTGTTTAATTGGAAGGATCTATACAACCGGGTTTAAATTCATAAGTACAGAATCCATATTTTTAAGAAAAACATTATTATGTGCTAATATACAAAGTAGTTCCAAAATCACCAAAAATATTCAACAAATCCATCTAACTTGCTATTGGCTAAAATATATAGTTTCAGCAACATACCATACATAATAAAAGTGATAATTACATTGCTATAATCACAGATTTGGTGTTATGGATTTGAGATAATAAACATCTTAGGCGCACAGATTGATAGAAGTCTTTATTGCACACAAAAACATGTAAAGAAACACAACACAAGGAAGAAAACAGAAAAAAACAATTGTGTGCAAAGGCGGCCTTATTGCTTAGAGCGATCTCTACCAGATTGCTCTAAGCAATAGGAATGATTGGTCATTATAAGACAAATATGGCGTTATGGCACTCTATGGAATGAAGTATGTATAAGCCATACAAAATGAGCCTGTTTCATTTCATAGATCCTTGTCTTCACAGATACCAATCTGTGGGCTTAGGGCGCTTGATTTATTATTATCAGAACCCTTAGGAAACTATTTACACTTTACACCAATGTAATCAATTAGGCAAATATTATAGGCTAGTGCCTGAGACTATCCACATATTTTTCTGTTTTCCTGTGGGACTGATAAAAATTTGCCTTTGTTATAATATCCACAATGTATAATGTGTGCTGAAATATATCAGTGCTGTTCAGCAATTAATTTTTGTATTTAATTCAGACACAAGTTAGCTCTTGACTGCAATCTCACCTGGTGGTAAGTGATGATGCAGTCTAAGATGGAAGTGGGCTAACCTGGAAGGGGTATGGCAGTTTTTATTAAATCCATATCCCTTTGGTTTCTACATGTCTGGCATCGTACCAGTACGCTAAATCGCTCGACGGCACGACTTTGCTGGTACGGTGGTAACTAACCACGGCCGAAGCCTCCCACCGGATTAGACCAGAGATTTAGAAATTATTAAATTCCAAACCCCTGCCGGGAATTGAACCTGGGACCTCCCACTAATAAGACAACAGTGCGTACCACTGCGCCAGGGAAGTCTATTAAGCCGCCTTGAAGAGGAAATAGACAGACACACTTTTGCATTTATAATAATTAAGTAATATAGCTTGCAGTAATATTATGTACTTAAGTGAGATATACTAATATTACATGTTCAATCACCAAGAACTGCCATTGCCATCTCTTTAGATATATTATCTGACATAGAATTCTGATTCTCCGTTTCCCTCTCATCACCAGACCACCAACTCTCATCGTCATCATGAATGAAACATAAGAAGAGATCATCTTCATATGTTGGAAAGTAATATTCAGGCTGGTCCCATTTTTCCTTACTTAAAATCCAGTGTTTCATTTCTTTTAAATGCTTTTCTAAATTCTTCGAATCGTCGAACTTAGTTTCACACGCTAAACACTGCTTTAAATGTATCTGCCTTCTTATATAATTTACTATTTTAATTTTATAGTAAAAGTTGAATCCTTCTGTAGCTTTTGAAAAGGAAAACTCGTGTTTCTTTTCCATATGGTCTAGCATATTTTCGAATTCCGTTTCTGTATGCTCACATAGTAAACATGTGATTACTGGTCCGTTTTCTTCAGTCCATTCCGACCATTCTGGATCACTGTCTATATTCGAGTCCGGTTCAAATTCTTCTTCCCTAACTTTAATGTTATACATTTTTGAACTACTCGACATATTGAATGGTTTCTGTTTATTTACTGGATGTCTATCACCTATGTAGTTAACTAAAAAGAACTTATCATACTCTTTGTTTACAGGATTTATCCTTTTATGGCCTTTTTTACGCATGTGCTCTTTCAAAATAGTCCGATCTTTGAACACACCTTCACAAAATATACACTGCAGTTTATCTAACTTTGAACTTATTAAATCTATGAGATCATCGATAAAGATTAGGTTGTCGGGCTTAGCGATATGAAAGTTGTGTTTTTCATACAAATGATTTAGGTAGCTTGCTCTGGTGCCAATAGAAACAAATCTGCAAAAGAGGCACTCTTTTGAATAGTCCTTGTCTTCTCTTTCAAAGGCATGCCTTTCTAATAATGTTTCCAATTTGGTTTGACGGAGATTAAGTCGCAGTTCTTTGTCCTCAGGTAATACATCACTTAATAAGAAGTATTCTTCATTCTTTGATTTTGTTCCGTCTGGTTTGTTGTCTAGCAGCATTGTGGTACAAAAGAATGGCAGGTTTTGATCTGAAAATGTATGCACACAAAAACTTAGTAAGTTCAATACACTTAAACATAACTAATTTGGAATAAAGATAGATTAAGATTTTTGCTTTAGAAAATATCTTAGTTCCTGATAGTAAAATTTTAAAATTCTTAATTTTTTTCAAATGGAAAGAGCTAAACCACTTTTCAAAATTCTAAACCTAGTTCAACACTAATCTGCTAAGTTATGATACTTTAATCTAATAATATTCACTATGCATGATGAATATTAGCATAACTAGATATTGTACTACTTTTTTAAAGTTGTTGCAAGTCTCCATAAGTTATTTTTTATTTAAATTAACACTCAACTAACCTTTAAATCTCAACTTCCAATATTTCATATAACCTTCCAAATCCGCAATCTGGTTAGCATCGGCTATAACCAGACGATGCTCCATGAAGAGATGCGTCAACATCTGCTTCTCAGACGCCGGCAGAACAAACACTTCGTCGCACAAAACACAAGCGCACTCATTCGGAGTCTCGGTCTTGAAGATCGATGGATTTTCACTCTTTTGGTGCAAAGTTAACGGTCCAAAGAACTGTTTCTCGTTTGTGGCCATTTTATTTGTGTAAAAACTCGTTTAGGCAACAGATATTCAGTCAATTTTAGAATTTTTCCAATGATTTTTCAGGATTTCACAGCCAAAAAAACAATATTTTGACACTTCACACTGACAGATGTCATGCCAGTCGTAAGACAACTGTCAAAGTCGTGACATTGACAGTTACAATGATTAAAGCATTGCATTTCGTTCAACGCTAGCATGGATTTTTGGAATCCTTAGTTAGGTACAATCAATGAGGGTAACTTTATAATTCAAGTTCAGCAATGGACATAAAAAAATAATGGACATAAAAATATATTGAAGCTGAAGATGCAGATAGAGGGCAAACTCTATTTTTTATTTGCCGGACAGCTTGGCAGGGCACCGGTTTGAAATTCCATAAAATTTATGTTCATAAACCCCATACTAGCCAGGTAGGTACCTGTCTCTTTTTATCGTCGACAATAAAACAAAAAATCTTTTTAAATTTATTATATTTTAAAATTCTATATCTTTTAAATACACTCTGCATAAAAATAGTAGGAACTTACATTCTGTTCAACTAAATGCCACAAGTAAACTTATCTATAAAATCATAAAATAAACCTTATTCTATTTATCATGATTAATCAGGAGTGATCAGGGGAGTAATTGCGCAACGCAGTCGCAATCAATTTCTACTAAAATAGCACAGAAATCATATTATAGAAACTATAAAAAAATATTTTACGGTTCATTCACATCAGTTGGCTGCAATTTAAACGGCAACTGACATTGAATACGACTGCTTAGCGCAAATAGCCCCAGTAGGTATATTTTATAAACTACCCTCAAATTTTTTAATTTAAAGAAATAAATTATTACAAAAACCTCTATATTATTTAAAAATAATGTTAAGTACGTTCAGTTTCACTAATTATATGATTTGAAAATTGACGCGATATTTTTTTATAGTTTATTTACAAAAAATCTCCAGTATAACTGGTATCTTTACGCAAAATTAAATTATATTTTAACTAACTATTACCATTAACTGAAAACCTATTTAAAATCCATATTATAAATGCGAGAGTGTCAGCCTGTCTCCTAGCTTTTGACGGCCCATTTTTTTAACCAATTTTGACGAAGTTACAGACAGCTTGCATCCCGTCGAAGGACCGGGAAATTAAGGGGCGCCCACGGGATTTTTAAAAACCTAAATCCACGCGAACGAAGTCGCGGGCATCATTTTGTTAAGAAGTTACTTATAATTAATTATTACACATTATTATTTAATTATTACTTTCACAGTAGTTAGGTACCTACACAAAATAAACCTAAATGTAACTAATACTGATTTACTATTACAATAAGGAGCTGCTGCAGGTTCTGACTTGACTACCTACCGCAATTATTTAAGTTTTTTGCATAATGGTAGGTATTATTAGGTGGAAACTACACTAGGTAGGCACCTGGTTTCAATATAGTTATAAAAAACAAAATCAGGGGGCACGGTAGTGCCCCCGCCAAGACGAGCCAAACGGCGGACGGGCATAAGGTACTTTTTCTCGAAGCGTTTTTAGATTTCTGAACATAATACATTAAATATGATTAGTTAGACAATATGATTACACTGTTAATATTGTAAAGATTATAGTTAAAGGTACAATTTTATTTTAGGCGGTCGGGGAAACCGTTAAAAAAACCGTATCGGTTGAAAATAAAAAAGTGCGAGTTAGGCTTCTTTCTTTTAGGGTTACGTACATAATTTTATCATGTTTTGGATATAGTGCCATTAATAGGGCAGAGCTGTTTTACCCTTTGTGTACGCAATCCTAAAAACAGACAGTAGATAGATAGGTACGTAGCTGTAATGTGCAACAAGCAAGCTTTGGTTTGCTAAACGTTTTGCTATAGAAAATATTATGTATTCTGTGGTATTAATAAATGGTAGCCAAGTTAAATACAGCAGTTGACAAAACTATTATTCTTCTTTACAGGAGGCATTCGTTTCTACGTATATGGCATTGTATGGCACTGAGGTCCCTTTCGAAGCAGCGGTCACTTGCAGCGCGTATTTTCTTCCAGGTTTTAGACCGGTGACTTTCTGGACTATCACCCTCGTTCTGAAATGTAAAGATTTTCATTTACGTGCCTAATCCACTAAAGAAATGGGTCTGCCGCCTTATCAGCCCCCTGATTGTGTAAATTGGTATTATAGAAGCAGGCGTTATTTTGCGGAAGTCCATGATATACAAGGAACCAAAAGCTTAATTTGCTATAATCCGCATATTATAGCAAATTAAGCTTTATTATGCGGATTATAGCAAATTAAGCTTTTGGTTCCTTGTATATCGTGATTGGTAGCAAATTCAGCCCCTTGATTGGCTGCCCCAATCAACGGAACCAGCAGAATTTGCTGTCGATTACGATTACGATGAATACGTTTTTCTTACAAAATCGCGGGGCAGATTTGTAGGTAATTATCACATTGCAATTGGTACAATCTCTATTGTTGTCATTGGCAATATTCTTGCTGTGAATAATGCACTTTAACCAGTAGGTACCTAGTGAAGGCATGCCAACTACAGACACCTTTGTCCACCAGAGTTCTACCAATCTGAAGTGATAGCAATTGTCACAATGAAGATAACGAACTGCGGCGATAGGCTTCCAAAAATAGTAACTGCATGTTAGTAATAGTTCGCACTGAAGTAGATTATCTTTTTACAATCATTCCTGATGTTCTTGACGAATATTAGTTTTTATGTCACTCTTTGTATTATTTCCGGGATGAAATGGAGTCTATGCCGCTATGGATTTTCATTTGAGACTGCAATTATCAAAGGTAGGGCCCTCTAATACCAATCAGGGCAAGATTGAAGATTAAACAGCTGATATTGAAACATGTACTCACGGAGGTCGTTGTAAGTGACTTGTACATGGGGCTTTAGTTGAGGACTTCTTTGATAAGGCACAAATAAAATTGTCATTATTCACTATCTCTCGACTTAGGACGCAATATCTGAAAACAAAGAAATTAGTAGATTAATTATTGAGAAAACAGATTAGAAAACTGATTTTAGCAATACAGATAATCTACAACTTTCTGCTAAGGGTGCCTTGCATACAAAAGTAAATACCTACCTATCTTATAAATTATAATTTCATTGCTTAGTGAAAAACCGACCAAGTGCGAGTCGAACTAGCACACGAAGAGTTCCATACCATTGTAAAAGATATTGTATGTAACACTTAATACTTTATAATTTTTTTAATTTTCATGGCAGCCATTTTGAAATTTTATTACAGCAGCGGCATTAAAAAATCGCACTGAAAATTTCAACTCTCTGCCTATTACGGTTCATGAGATACATCCCGCTGACAGACAGGCAGACGGACTGACAGATGGACGGGCAGGCGGAGGTTTAGTAAAAGGATACCGTTGGCAGTAACTACGATAGTTACTCGAAGGGTGCCAACTGCCTGCCCTAAAAACCAGCCAACTACGAATCAAGCAAATTTTAGAAAATCCGGGGGACTAACACGAGGAGCAAAGGTCGAAGGAATCAGAATGCAGTATTACCTAATAACATCAGTAGCATTATGAGAAGCTGGTAAGAACGCAATGTCAACGGAGTTGCAGGATCTCCTCGGTCGCAACTCTCGCACGGTACTTCCATCTTCTCCATCTAGTTCTGGAGTGCTGACACCCCATCGTGTAGTTGATGCCGTGAGCTGGAAAGGGGCATTATAATCATTGATTTTTTTGAGCTGGAGTACACCCACTTCTTCTTCTTCTTCTCTCTCTGGCTGGTTTCCGCACTTAAACGTTTCCGTCTGTTGTGCGTGCGTTGCCCCTCCCCGCCGAAGTGGAGTACACCCACATCAATACAATCAAATTGATTGCTAATAATATATTTTGAGATCTTTGAAACTGTCTAATGCGGGAGAATCTGAAAAAATTATCTGCCAAGCCAAAGGAACCCAAAGAAATCCCCACCATTATCCAAGAATTCAAAATGCACCGTTTGAATACCGATTCTGTTTCTTTCTTTCTTCTGTTTGTTCTGTGCTTGAGGTGTAGCCAAGGTTAAGGTGTCGAAGACAGAATTACTATTTTTTTGTGCTTTTAGTTCAAATCCATGATCAGATTTAAAGTTATGGAGCCCACGCCTACATCAGAAAATTATAATGGTGGTGGTGTATTTGAGCGATAAAATAGTTTTTCGAAACCAAATGATGCTATTTCAGTAGGTACCTAATAATTTTCAATGAAGTTTATACCTTAAGGAGACTGTTTAAGAGGGCTCTCTCCGTCACTCGTTTCATACAATCGTAGTTCCAATTTCATTTGAATATTAAGCAACCAAAGTCCATGTTATTTTGCAGACATATTCTAGAAAGTAATATCTATGTCTGTGGTTTTCCAGATTTCTGTTAAAATATTCGGATTCAAAGTTACGCGGTCTTAAAAAATTTCATACAAATCTTTGAGCCCCTGTAATTTTAAAACTACATAATATTTTTAGAAAAATCTAAAACACCACAGACACAGATATTACTTTCTAGAATATGTCTGCAAAATTTCATGGACTTTGGTTGCTTAATATTCAAATGAAATTGGAACTACGATTGTATGAAACGAGTGACGGAGAGAGCCCTGTTAATCCAACAAACCCTTGTCAACACCAAATGAATTCAATATGGCCATCAAATTGCAGAGTACGTGACTTTCCTCGTAAATTCGCTTCGTAGGTACAATGTGCATGCACCACGTGCTAATAGTATCAGGGATTAACGCGTTGTCAAAGGGTTTGTCTGGAAAGTCTGACGCGAGCAAACGCCCGAAACAAGTAAAACATTCAACTAATTAATTGAATTATACAGGTTCAAAGGACTGCTGAACACTTTTGGCTTTTGGACGGTTTTGGGATATAGCTAACTAACATGGGCATGATTGTGAATAATAATGTGTTAGCGACTTGCAAAGTAATTATTTTGTTTGTCAGAGAACGATCAACAAATTGTATGAAATGCTTTCAAAACAAGTGTAAATTAAAAATTTATAACACCACCGACAAGTGAAGGTTACCGTAACTAGAAAAGAGCTGATAACTTTCAAACAGCTGAACCGATTTTCTTGGATTATTATAGCCAAGAACACTCTCGATCAAACCAACTTTCAAACAAAAAAAAAACTAAATAAAAATCGGTTCATTAGTTTAGAAGCTACGATGCCACAGACAGATACACAAATACACAGATACACATATCAAACTTATAGAACCCCTCTTCTTGGGTCGGGGGTTAATGATTTGAAAAGAGCAGGGACCATTTTATTTGGAACAAGTTCAAAAAGTCGCATCAAAGGAGTTTGTGCCATTTAAGGAGATCCCAGGGCACCCGAGTGTGACGTGCCAGCGAGATTCCATGGGTAGAACTTATCCCAATGGATATGGAATTTCCAATTTCCAAACTAAAACTCTCTGCGAAAAAGGATAGCAAGACTTGTAACATTGTGACATATATTTATTTTATAATTGTGACTCCAGGAGTACCTACCTATTAATGTTTAATTTTCTATTGATTAAGAATGATATTTTATGTACTTATTGAAAATGTATGTAAAGATAGTAAATTTTGCACGCCATGTCATGGCAGATTGTGATACGTACCTACTTAAAATTTATGTAACATCTTTTTTACTTACAATCTTGCAATAAATGAAATACTATACTATACAAGTTGCTATTTTTTTTTCGCAGAGAGCTTTATGAAACATCACATGAAATATACTTCACAAACAATACATTTAGACCTATCATTTTGGTTGAGGTTAGAGATTTGTGTACAACAGAATTAGCCAAAGTAGCTCGATTTCACCTCGCACTCAAAAAAAGGTTCTCAAAAATCACTTCCTGTTTTCCTGAAGATCGGATGGCTCAACCATACGAAAAAACATATACCTACGCTGAATTGCGACCCATCAGTTTTTTTAGAAGTTTGTTAAAATACAGATAAGTCTAGTTGCAAGGACTTTGAGGCTAGTTAACTAACATGTTTAAAGATCTCAGACATTTTCAAGTAAAACCCCTACCTCAACAGTAACAGCTAAGTCTCTGTACCACTTATTAGGCAGCACTCTTATCACATATCTTATTTTTGATTCTTCGGAGCTCGAATCGAACTGGACTGATCCTTCATCACTGGTTTCTTGTATTGATGAACTTGATATCGGTGCTGGTATGTAGAACTTTAGATGTGGTTCTGAAAAAAAATATATCATATTAGACGGCACATGACTCTTAGCGAAATGTACAATAATATTATGTAATTAATAAAAATAATAAAAATAATTATTAATTATAATATTATAATTAATAATTGTAATTGCTAAAAGTTGACCTCCATTTTTTTTAAATTGAGTTTATTAAATGCACAAACAAAATATACAGTATGTTTTTATTTCAGAAAACTGTACTGCAGTTTGTAAGCGAAAAGAATATTCTAAATGAAATAGATACATGGAGATTATATTTCAATATTTTGAAATATTTTTCATTTAATTTCAACAGTATATTTAATTATTTTTTTATCTTTAAGTCTACAACTACGAACGACTCCTTCAATCATTGTTGTTTGTTTAAAGAAAGTCAATAATTTGTCTAACTTACCAATATTTTTAGCTAAATACAATCGTTTGCCTTTTACAGAAACATCAATATCTACGGAACCGCCGCAAGTTGATACTGCAAGCCAGAGCCCTCCTCCACTTCCAACTGTCGTCTGAAAAAAAGGATCTCTATAATATTATCGCCATCCAACAAAGCAAACTCCAAACAATAATAAGGTTTTCAAACAGTGTGTTAGTATAACAGAAATTAGATTTTTTGCACGCAGCCATGCATTTCATTATAGCGATACTTAAGTGATCTTAATTTTTCCTTTACCTTCAAGTAAAATACGCTTTTCCCCTTAATGTCCGCTTTGAGAGGCACGTTTTCCCGAAGTTTCTTAGCCGTGGAGGTTCTTGGCCTCACACTACCCGATGCAAGTAAGGAACCAATTCGGCGATCTCTTGCTACTCCGAATATGCTTACAAAATATGTCTGTAAAGATTTGTGCTTAGTTAGATACAAGTGTAAATTAAAAATTTATAGCACCCCCGACAAGTGAAGGTACAGCAACTAGAAAAGAGCTGATAACTTTCAAACGGCTGAACCGATTTTTTTTGGATTATAGCTATGAACACTCTCGATCAAGCCACCTTTCAAACAAAAAAACTAAATTAAAATCGGTTCATTAGTTTGCGAGCTACGATGCCACAGACAGATACACAGATACACACGTCAAACTTATAACACCCCATTTTTGGGTCGGGGGTTAGTAACAATTAATTTACTTACCGTGCTTGGATCCAAATTTTCTATTAAATGATGTGTTCTATCTCCTACGCATGCAATTACTGGGTCTTCATTTGATACTCTTGTGCTGCGTCCTGTTTAAAAAAACACCACCATCAACATCATCAGCATATTATTATAAAAATATGAATATGAATTGGTAAATGTAAAGTGTTACAATCATCATCATCGATACATCCTCCTACATCCTCCTCCTCATCCTCCTACATCCTCCTCCTCCATCCTCCTACAGCCTCCTCCTCCATCCTCCTACATCGATGGTATTACTAATAAGCTTTACTTAATCATCATCATCATCGTCAACCAATAGACTGGTTACTCTGGTTCTCCTACGGATCTTTTCATTTCTGATTTGTTCACGTAGAGAAACTCCACGCATAGCTCTCTCCATCGCCCACTGAGTGACTCTAAGCTTTCTTATGAGGCCCATAGTTTAAAGTTAGCAACCATATCTTAATGATTTGATGATTAATTTTATTTATTACTTAGGTATGCTAAAAGAAATTCGCAATAATACTTTTCATTTGCTGACTCATTTAATTAGATTTTTCATCAAAATCTAATCTACCAGTTACATAAGACGACTTACCAAACTTCTTTCTCCTGTAGACACTCTTGAAGTTTCCTTCATATATGTTAAAAGCATCCAAATCGTCTATTTTATTACTATCAGTTAATCCGGTATTGTTGTCAGTCTGATTATGCTTCGTACGAATCCTCTCGTTGGATCGATCTTCAGCCGAGTTGAATCGAATGGGTTTATTGTCAAATCGATTCGATCGAACATCGTATTGAGCAGCACAGAGTGACGTGTAGTTCTTTCTATGGGATGCGACGACGCAGTATGTGGTTGCTTGAGGATCTATAGGGCTGAAACCAAAAAAAAACTGTTAGTAAAATGAAACAACGAACTCAAGGGACAATAATCATTTTTTCTGATGAATTAATAAAAAAATGAATGCTGAACAAAGTTATGAATTAAGTATGTAGGTAAGATATTATAATGTACCAACTGGAAAATAAAATAAATATTCATAAAAAAGACAGTCTTTTAAAAGCAACGCAATCTGGTTGATGAAATAATTTATAACGACGAGAAAAAATTGAAAGAATACGAAGAAATAGGTTTTTTAAAGAGTTTTGTGGAAATTAATGAATGTAAAGGCAAAATAGAGTAGTTGAACATTTCTGTGTTGATAATTAAGTGTGCTACTTTTGAATTATCTTGTGAATAATAAATAGTTTCACATCCGTTTGGAATAAAATTATTATACATACTAACCCCGTAATCTATTAAACGATAAGAAGCTGTTACAAATTGCACTTAATTGCACTTAAGTGTAAGCCCCAAGAAAATATTTATATAAGAAAGCTTTTTTCTTTGATTCATTTCAATCACATCTAATTACACATTAATTAGTCATTGAAACGCTTTTTAAATGTTTATAAAAAGTTTAAGTACCGACTAGTGCATAGTTGGATCTAGGTGAGGCGTTTTGAAAATCCTATTCAATTTCTTTTAAAGGCAAAGTGGCTTTAACGTTTACAGACTCTTACTTTATAAAAAAAGTTGTTTATAATGATTTCTTTTTTTTCTACCGAAAAAAAAGTTTTGAGGTACATTTTAAAAAGATGTGATAGCCTAGTGGTTAGAACGTCCGCCTCCTAATCGGAGGTCGGGGGTTCGATCCCGGGCACGCACCACTAACTTTTTAGTTATGTGCGTTTTAAGCAATTAAATATCACTTGCTTTAACGGTGAAGGAAAACATCGTAAGGAAACCTGCATGCCTGAGAGTTCTCCATGTTCTCAAAGGTGTGTGAAGTCTGCCAATCCGCATTGGGCCAGCGTGGCAGACTATGGCCTAAAACCTTCTAATTCTGAGAAGAGACCCGTACTCAGTAGTGGGGCGGAAATGGGTTGATCATGATGAGGTACATTTTAAATAATAAATCAAGACGATTCAGAAGCGATAGAGAAATGCAGTTTCAAAACCCGTTGGTTGGCAATTGATGTAATACTTACAATGAATAAAAAAGGAATTGCAATACTAGGAATATGAAATGAATTGAATATTGAAAAGGTACTACAGAATGAATAGAATGAATATTCAATACATAATATCTATAACATGAATATAAACTACAGTTTTATTGGTCTTGTTAGAATTGCAGAAATTATAGGACTAAAATATCAAACAAATAAAGTACTTTAGCTGTCTCAATAGATGTCATATAAATTTTATATGCATTAATTTTAGTACTGAAAATAAACCATATTTCATTAATAAACAAAAGTGTCGCGCACTAATTTATTAAGCTCGGTCAAAGCTTACTTGGAACTCAGATTTTTCTAGACACGTTGGAAATAAGACTTTATCTTGGAGCAATTAAATTTCATATCCCTTATCAGTTTTAATGTGTAAAATCAAGTTGGTATGTGGAGATCAAATTGTAACCTTAGTTTCTATCAGTTAAGATTTATTTTTCATTGGAGGTGCGGATAGTCGGAAACAAAAAGTTGAAGGAATGAAGCTTGCCTTTGCTGACTCTTTATTCTATTTATCGAGTACTATCCCAGTAGCGTTCTCTGCAAATAGTAAAGACATCTTATATTGGCAATTTGATACAACATGTAGAAACTTGTTACTTGTTTAATTAACGTTATTGCAGTTAACAGCGTTGTCGGTGTTACTGAGAATTTAAATTTTGCTCTTTTTTGCCCCGATTGAATTCTTCATGGAGCTTATGTGGATATAAAATTGGTATAATTCACTTCATGATTGCACCTTGTTTTGAGATTATGATCAGGAAAAATAGAGAAGCTTGTAAAAAGCCAATACCAGATGTAGAGCTATGTAGAGATGGCTTTAATTTTGATATTGCTAAAAATAGTAGGTATTATGAAAGTTTTTGTGGATTTTGTTGATGTAAGAAATAGAACAGTAATGTATGATGGTGAAGTACCTATATACATTTGAAATACGGAAAAAGCAATTTTTGGTAGACAAGTATAAAAACATTAATCTACAAAGTGCAACATGTACCTATTACCTAATAAGACCAGAAGAAGAACGTTAATCACTCATTAAATCGTTACATAGGTTTAAGGATAGTAGGAAAACTGTTGAAGCGACTATAAACACTAAACAGGCTGATATCCATTGAGATGTTTAATTTTAACCCTAATTAGTTAGAGTAATTGAAACGTTAAATTGATTCCCTTCGACCCATTACTACATTATTATTTACCCACCCTATGCAAAGATATCACATCTTAAGGATACAAGAAAAAAAATTAAATTAAAATAATCCATTTCATTCCCTGATAAACAATCTAAGCCATTTCATAAAAGTGCCAGTATAAATAGGAATGTAGAAGCTTATGCAGTATTGGTCGATGATCGTATACAAATTCCTAAACAGAATGCTTCTGAGACTACATAGTAGGTTTTATAGTGCTACATCTCTATAAAGTAGAACCTCCTTAATTCCATAAAAACCTACGATATTGGCAAGGCCTAGAACAACGACTACCTACTGTATTCTGTAATGGTTCGGTTCCACTATCGGGATTCGGCAAATATGTATTATAAAGGTGAAAGATTGTGATGAAAGGTGTGCGCGCGCTCGCGTGTGTGTGTGTGTGTGTGTGCGTGTGTGCGTGTGCGTGTGCGTGTGCGTGTGCGTGTGCGTGTGCGTGTGCGTGTGCGTGTGCGTGTGCGTGTGTGTGTCTGTGTGCGTGTGTGTGTGTGTGTGTGTGTGTGTGTGTGTGTGTGTGTGTGTGTGTGTGTGTGCGTGTATTTGTGTATTTGATACTCTTACATACAGATACATACAGATTTCTTTGGTTTGGCGGATTATAGCAAATTAAGCTTTTGGTTCCTTGTATATTTGATACTCTTTAACGCAATAACTAGTAGACGGACTTGGCTCAAGTTTGGAAGGCGATGTAAGCTATTCTGACTTAACACAACTTAGGGTACGATTTATCCGGGAAAATAAAGTTCCCACGGACGAAGTCCTGCGGGTATCATTTAGATTTTAAATAAGCTTTAAAAATTCGCCAAACATAAAACATTCGCCGTATCCTGTAGTGTGGCCCCAGTTGATTTGACGAATGCCGAACAATCTAAAAAGCCCAAACTCAAATTATTTACCAAAATCCGATAGTGCAGCCGTACTTTAACAAAATAAAATCAAATTCATTTTAATCCCCCGATAAAGTCTGAGCCATTTCATAAAAGTGCCAGTATAAATGAGAATGTAAGAGCTAATGCAGTATTGGTCCATGATCGCGTATAATTAACAGTTCCGTGCCATACAATGTTGCGGCAGATAGGTTTTTACTACAGGGGGATGCTCAATTGAAAAAAGGAGAGGTAATTACACGTGCCGACTAGTACAGGTACCAGGTCGATAATTTAATAACATAAATTCTAGGTTTAATCGTATTTTTTTTATCATTATCCTATTTCTTTACTCTTTGATGCTCCGAAGCTGAGGCTGAAATATTCGATGTCTCAATGTTGATATTTGAGTTCTTTACAATTTGTAATTGTAATTGGAACTTTTTTCTCTTTCGGCATCACACTCCTCTTAGCTGAGGTTGCGAAGTAAAGGGACAATGGGTAGACCACGTCATATATTTTAATGTAGTTCGAAAAACCGATAAATTCGGGTCCCAAATGAGTCACAGGGAACCGGTGGATCAAGAACGTGGCGTGTGGACTCCCTACAAGAGACATATGTATACATAGAGATTGTTCCAAGCAATAAGGCCGCCTTTGCACACAATTGTTTTTTCTGTTTTCTTCTTTCTGTGCTGTGTTCCTTTATATGTGTTTTTGTGTGCAATAAAGTGTTCTATCTATCTATCTATATGTCTAGCAGTGGACATCCATCGGTTGATAATAATAGGGGTTGTTACTTGTTACCCCTTTCTATTGATTTTATTATAATGATAGGAGATTTCTTCGGATAATAATGCGGTTGGCTTCCAAATCTTTCCGCTTATGATTTAAACAGTATTCGAGGTTTCGATTCATTTAATGACTTACGACAGTGTTTAACGAGTCATCACTAAAAGGCTTCCCATTTATTATATCTTTTCCTTTCGCATCATTTGGCTTTTCGCACCCCAATTTTCTAACATTCCTTGCTCCGTTTAATATCCTTGTATATAATAATTCCTCCTTCCTTGTATATAATATAATATAATAGTATGTGGCTTGATAAATGATTTTATTATATAGCAAGCTGATAAGACATCTTCCGTGACAATCCCGCGGGAACTCTTCGATTTTTTGTAATAAAAAGTAGTCTATGCCTATCACTGCCCAGGACTAACTACATCATGTAAAAAATCATGACGATTCCTTGCTCCGTGGCAACCAACCAACAAAGAAACACTATTTCGCATTTATAATAATGGGTAATGGTTTTAGGTATACACTGCAGGTCGTATTCGTGAAAGTTGATCACTGGATTTCGAGTTTTCGAGGTATTTTGCATAGATAGTCCTTAAGTTTAGACGATTTACGTTTTACGTTTTTAAGCGCTTAGCAAATATTTTTCATAAATTTTGTGATGGGATCCCGTCAATAATGTTTTATTAATGTGCAAACGGTATAACATCGTTATTAATAAATATTGAGACCCGTATCACGATATTTATCGACTGTCTGACCCTTGCCATACATAGTCCGTTCTACCAACCTCTACTTGCCCTCGATTGAATAAATCCATACGATAATATACGGTTCCCATCACTAGTGATAAGTTAATAGTCAATTGATATGTGACAGCCTCGCCATTTGTAGTCTTGTCCTTAAATATTTATTCTGTTTATGTTATTCTATAGCTTACGTGTACCTTTCTATACCTACCTGAAACCGTAAAAGTCGCGAATATCATCTGTTTTTGAACGGAATAAGTTGGTACATGTCATCAAGTATGGTACAGCTATTAAATAGATTTAGATTTGAATTATTCATTGCAAACTTGTAAGTACAATGGGTATTAAAATTATAAAAGTCCAATTGCAAACTGCCATGTAATGGCGCGCAATTTTTCAGTATAGTAGGTACATTTTGTACAGAGTTACAGTGTTAGTGAAAAAATATATTACACTAATATTATAAGGGCGAAAGTTTGTGTGTGTGTTTGTTTCTCTTTCACGTAAAAACTACTGGACAGATTTGACTGAAATCTGGAAAGGGGACAGATTTTACCCTGGATTAAAACAAAGGCTACTTTTTATCCCGGAAAATCAATGAGTTCCCACGGGATTTTAAGAGACCCACGGGAACGAAG
Organism: Maniola jurtina; assembly: GCF_905333055.1. Taxonomy (NCBI): domain Eukaryota; kingdom Metazoa; phylum Arthropoda; class Insecta; order Lepidoptera; family Nymphalidae; genus Maniola; species Maniola jurtina. The sequence goes on from NC_060045.1 coordinate 2,829,594, forward strand.
TCGTTGGCATCATTTAGTAAAAAATTAATTGATGTCAAAGAATACCTAGAATATCTAATTGCAGTATTTGACTTTGAATTTTCATCATGATCAACACATCGCGGCCGGCCCACTGTTTTCTTCGAAAACCAGAAGAAAAATGTAACTCTCACTAGCTAATTAGGAATTATAATATTTGGTCCATTTTATTTCAAATCTAATATTAGAAAGTAGATTGAAATGCTCAAAGATACCGCGCTTAATTAACACGATGCTTTTAATTGAAAGAAAATAATCTTGAGTCTAATTTTAATTAATTCAGCCGTGTTTAATTAATTAATGAAATGAATGATCATGAGATATTAAAACATTCTTTAATAGAAAAAAAACCGGCCAAGTGCGAGTCAGACTCGAGTTCCGTACTCGGGAATTTTTCCTTTTTGGCAATTGTTCAAAAATAAATAGTTATAGAAACACCATAATTAAAACTCATGTAACGGGAGTAAGAAACGTCCAAATATAAAAACTCGCATGGAATATCACCGTTAAACCATAACTCTCCCAGGCCATAAATCCGAGCTGTCCGTCTGTTCGTCACAAGAACGAGTATTGATCAATTTATGATACGCCATGTATGGTTAGATATGAGACTATAAAGCGCAATAGGTACCTACGGATGTGTGTTGCGAGATCTTTTTCTAAATTATTGGCGAGAAATGCAGGTTAACGGTATGGGGTATGTGATATTGAAAATAGCTGACATTTCACTTTAAAAATACAAATAAAAACCAGTCAAGTGTGATTCTTTTTGCACACAAAGGGTTCCGTAACATCGTGCTAGAAATTAAGTAAATAATTCAAAATTTTCAGCACTAAGACTCCATGGCCCCAGGATCTCCACAACAAACGGAACGAAAAATGAGGAATGAGGAATTATCTCGATGAGGAATTACCTAGGATCCCAGTTAGTAGAAAGCCTTCGTTTGGAACGTACACGCAAACGCATGCGCACAAGTCTGGTGGCTTCCCCGCGCACGCTCACTGCTGCTGCGCCCCCTTTTGAAGAAGACAACTGAAAAGAAATAACTATTAGAATAATAAATATAATATATAAGAAAATATAGTGGTTAGTATATAAAATTAAGAGCGCCATCTCGCCAACCAACTGGCCCAATAGTTTGGCGAGCTAAAAATGTAAGACTATTTTTTCAAAAAAAAAATAAAAAAAATATTAAAAAAAAAGAAAAATAACACAACCTTAGTACGAATATTAAAGCACTACTTAGATCACAATTTGTTTCGTTTTTAAGGAGTATCAAATTGTACCTACATTTTTGTATAAATTAAATAAACTGAAAGTGAAAATGAATGATTGTTTAATTTAAAAACCGACTTCCAAAACCACTACAAAGTATATGAAGTAATGAGCATAATAAAAGAAACTAGAAATCTAAAAGCGTGAAAGTCGCCCGACTTTTACTTACTTTTTAGTTACTTTGTAGTGGTTTTGGAAGTCGGTTTTTTACTTAGGTATACATGCTATTGCTATTTTCTACCGGTATTTATAACAAGATGAAATTTTTATAACCCGACCAACAAGCAATTTTCCCTTTATAATTGAAAGAAAATAATCATACCTGCAAAACATATCTGTCTTGTTTAGATATTGAAAATGATATAGTGTGCATCTCGACACCTCCGTGTTCCTGAACCAGTTGCAGTTTTGCTGTAGGTAACAGAAAAAAAACTTGTCAAGTTGGAATCGGACTCGTGCACGTAGGGTTCCGCACCATCGAACAAGAAATAATACTTTTTAGGGTTCCGTACCTCAAAAGGAAAAACGGAACCCTTATAGGATTACTTTGTTGTCTGTCTGTCCGTCGTGTCTGTCAAGAAACCTATAGGGTACTTCCCGTTGACCTAGAATCATGAAATTTGGTAGGTAGGTAGGTCTTATAGCACAAGTACAGGAATAAATCTGAAAACCGCGAATTTGTGGTTACATCATTTTGGTGTTTCAATTTTCTAAATAAGATAAGTATACCAAGTGGGGTATCATAATATGAAAGGGCTTTATCTGTACAGCCTAAAAGAGATTTTTATTTATTTTTATGTATAATAGTTTTTGATTTATCGTGCAAAATGTTGGAAAAATACCCGAGTACGGAACCCTCAGTGCGCGAGTCTGACTCGCACTTGGCCGGTTTTTAATTAGTTGAGAAATGCAGGTAACGCTATGACGTATAACGATATTGAAAATTGCTAAAATTTTACTTTAAAAATACAAATAAAAACCGGTAAAGTGCAAGTCGTACTTGCACACGAAGGGTTCTGTGCCATCCACAGAAATCCATTATACCTATCTATGGTGCCATCGTACAAGAAATTATGATGAAACACTTTTTAATTTTCAAGGCGGCCATTTTGAAGTTTTTAAAATGTGTTGTTAAAGCGGCAATAGAAATACACATTCTGCGAAAATTTCAACTCTACCCATGACGGTTCACGAGATACAGCCCGCTGACGGACGGACGGACGGATGGATGGACGGACGGAGGCGTGCTTAGTAGATAATAAGGTCCCGTTTGCACCAATCGGGTATGGTACCCTAAAAGGAAAATCACAAAAGGCCGCAAGAACTGATACGATAAAACAATATTTTCTACCGATTCTTCAATTATCATCATCATCGTCAGCCGATAGACATCCACTGGCCATAGGTCTCTTGTAGACATTTCCACGGTCTTGCGCCGCCTGAATTCAGCGGCTCCCTGCGACTCGTTATGTCGTCTCTCTACTAAGTACCCATAAATTCTTCATTACACTTACAGTCACTAGAATCAGGTGGTCCCCGATAGAACGCCCAGTGCATATGCCTCGAGCATGGACTCACTGTGATGTAGACCGTCATCTGGGAGATCAGCGACGTGTTCAGTTCTAGGCTGAAACAAATGAGCAATACCTAAACCATCTTGAGTTTAAAAATGGACGTCGTTTTTGCATCCCGAGAACCCTAAGAAATGAGATCCATATGCATTTCTTGAAAAAAAAAAAAAATTGACTCACTATGATTTGAAAACGGCTATTTATTACCCTGGGTTTTGTAAATTTTGCGTCGGGAATCGGGATATATCCATTTGAAAGAGTATAATTATTTAAATCTGACTAAGTAAAGATGGAAAGAAAGCTTATGTAACTTTTTAGCAATGATGTTATATATCGATATCGTGACGATAATGGCTTGTAAACTCATATTTCTAATGCCATTATTAAAAAGTAACCTAATACTATGTCCCTCCTCGGGATGTACCCCAAGTCTGTACCAAATTTCATTAAAATCGGTTCGGCGGTTGGGCCGTGAAAACGTAGCAGACAGACAGACAGACACACTTTCGCATTTATAATATTAAATTAATATTAATTAATATAGTATGGATGTCAGGAATATTACTTACTTTCGTGTCTCTCCTTCCTCCAATCTATACAAAGTCTGATTGTCCATCGGCAACCATTCCACTGAGACCTTGGAGATTGGTCTGGTGACCAGCACACTTGGAGCAGCCAGTCCAGCTCCAGCAGCGTTGAGGAGGATGAGCGTCGCCAGCCTGGTGGTTAGGACTTCTAGGTTTCTATGAACAAAACATTAAAACTTGAATTTCAACCCTAAGGGTGAGAAATATTTCTGCTGTATGATTACTGAAACTCCAGATCTGTGAGAGTTAAAGGCTATAGGCTTTTGCTCTGGAATAGTAGACAAAAGGGTGTCCTTATTTTATAACTAGAGGATGCCCGCGACTCCGTCCGCGTGGATTTAGCTTTATATAGATGCCGTGGGAACTGTTTGATTTTCCGGGATAAAAGTAGCCTATGTCCGTCCCCGGGATATAAGCTAACTCTGTACCTTTCGTAAGAATCGGTTACACTGTTGGGCCGTGAAAAGGTAGCAGATAGACAGATAGACAGACAGACACACTTTCGCATTTATAATATTAGTATGGATAACTGATACCCGCGACTTCGTCCGCGTGGTTTTTGAAATCTCGTGGAAACTCTTTGATTTTCCGGGATGAAAAGTAGCCTATGTCACTCTAAAGGTTTTTAACTATATCCAACCAAAAATCACGACAATCCGTTCCTGAGTGATTGAAGAACAAACCAACAAAACAATAAGCAAACAAAAACACACTTTCACATCTAATATCAAAGATATTATGATAGGAAAAGGAGCTAGGAAAAAAACGATTTATTACCCCACTAGATGATGCCCGCGACTTTGTTCGCGTGGATTTTTTAAAATTCCCATGGAAACTCTTTGATTTTCCGGGATAATAAGTAGCCTATGTGCTAATCCAGGGTATAATCTATCTCCATTCTAAATTTCAGCCCGATCCGTCCAGTAGTTTTTGCGTGAAGGAGTAACAAACATACAAACACACACACACACACAGACACACATACAAACTTTCTCCTTTATAATATTAGTGTGATCTTCTCATACAAGAACTTCAATTCATTAACTCAAGAAGATCAATTTTGTTTCTTGCCATTTTTCCTCTAATATTATTTATCAAAGATTTGGACTGCCATGATGGCGATCATAATCTTCAGTAAGGTTACGAACGTCAGAAGTACCTACATTTTTATACAGTGAGTTATAGAGACAAATTGCTTGACATAACCGCATTAGAATTTTTCAATCAGGATTTGAACCACTTTCGATCGACGGAATTGGAATGCATTTCTCGAAACTAATAATTATTGAAATAAGGCTATCAGAAAATCTATCAGAGGAGGTCATTTGGGTCTATGAAACATCGCCAAGTATAAAATTATTGGTTTATTACAACTTATCTACTATTTTCTTGTTACAACGCAGACAATAGTAAGCTCTTGGCCTACACGAAATAAAATCTTGAATTTGAACCCATATTGATTATGAAAGTGTGTCTGTAATAGTTTATACAGCAAAACACTTTGCTTATATTCAGTGGCGTGGCGTGCCTTGTCGGGGCCCCGTATAAAAATTTTTTTGGAGGCCCTTATATGGAGGTAAAGATTTTTCACAAAAGAAAAAAAATATTGTGAGAAGTAATATTTATTTATCACATAATTTACCCATTTTACAAATAAAAATCGAATTTTAAATATTCACTCTCCTTGCCTTTTTATCGGCAAACTGATTTATTAAATCATTTATGACTGATGATGATTTTAGTTTTTCTAAAGTTTCTGCCTCTATGGACAATAGTGAGATGTCTGACAGCCGTTCTTGTCCCATCGAAGTTCTTAAGTAATTTTTTATTAGTTTTAATTTTGAAAAACTTCTTTCTGCCATTGCGGTTGTAACTGGAAGGGTCAAGAATAAAAAGCATGCTGTGATTACCTCGGGAAAACTGGATGCAAGACTATTGAATTTTACTAGCAATAATTCAATGAGTTCTTTAATGGAATAATTTTTTTTAATTTCAGAATTTAAGCATGTTTTTAGAGCCTTTAATTGGTCACAAAGATTAAGTGAGATGTCTTTACTGTATTTAGCAGACAGTTTTCCGGAAGCGTTTAATATCTCTTCGCTTGAAGAAGATAGGAGTTTCTCCGGTTGTAATATTTCGAATATATAATATAACACACTTTGGGGGCCCCCGTGGCCCGGGGGCCCCGTATAATTGATACGGCAAATACGGCGGTAGCTACGCCCCTGCTTATATTCTGGAGATGGACAAATACAACTTTTTATCCCGGAAAATCAAAGACTTCGCACAGTGCTTTTAAACGTAAATCCACGTGTACGAAGCTGCATTCATTATCAAGCTATATATCATGTGAATAACTAGCTGACCCGCCCTGCTTTGCTGGGGTGTAATTTCTGAAAACCATTCTTTGTGTGTGTGTGTGTGGGGGGGGGGGGGGGGGGGGTTGGGTTTGGGCAAATATTTAAAAAATCTTTATGATGCAAAATCTCACGGTTCTAGTCCCAGCAGCATCCATTTCACCAATTTTGACAGAATTATATACAGGGATAGCTTGCCTCGTGGGGATGGATAGGGCATAATTTTTATCCCGGAAAATTACAATTCACCCTGGATTTTAAGAAGCCTAAATTCACGCGAAAAAGTGTCGAAGCCTCGAAAACTGTAAAAAAGGTTTAATTTGGAACCTTTATTTACTTTACTTTTACCACCTACAGTTTCGGATAGGATCTGTTAGGACCTCATTATCCGCATAAATAGTTTACCAAACTAGTTTGTTGTTGTTTACAAAACTTGATCGAAAACTGTCTAATCACGCATGCCTTACGGACCATTTCTTTTCAGATGAATCAGCAATTTTATATAGGGCCTCAAAATTAAAATAGCACAAAATATCACTCGCTTTAGCGCTGAAGGAAAAAATCGTGAGGAAACCTGTGTGCCTGAGGGTTCTCCATAAGTTTTCAAAGGTGTGTGAAGTCTGCCAATCCGCACTTGGCCAGCGTGGTGGACTATGGCCTCACCCTTCTCATACTTAGAGACCCGTGCTCTGTAGTGAGCCAGCAATGAGTTGATCATTATGATGATGATAATTCTATCCATCTATACCTATTCTATAGCCTGCTAAACCTTAGGCCTACACTTACGCCGATAATTTACAACGGGTATTACCTATCTTAACCTACCCTTTTTTGTTTCTCATGAAATTCCTGGAACTATATGCACCGGAGTTCAATAAGCTCATATGGCAAAATGACCATAAATTTGTACTCCATACCACAAGCGGTCATTGTTTCGCACGTCGGTAAAGAAATATCCAGCGATATATCAAAAAACGTTCACGCCAAAAACGTCTGTATTTGCGTTGAGGCAAATTTCAAAATGGCGGCGCGAATTTTGACAGATGGAACATTAGCCCGCGATTCCTGACCATACTCTATAAATCTCGGCGTAGTTGGGTGTAGTAAATTTCACAATGATTTAGTGTTTCCATTAGCGGTGTTTTTTGCAAACAATACATGCGCGCGCGCACGTTTTCTTAAAACCTTAAACACACACGCCGCACCGCGGCAGCTGTATGGCAGGTCGACACAATAAGGGTCTGCGCAGACGAGGGATAAAATCCTCTTATGTTTCACTACGGTGTTTTGCCGTAATATTAATCCATAGTGTGCGATACAGTTCTTAGTAAATCATTTTTGCCCTCTCCGCCCGTTGTGCCAGATTTTTTTCCACGCACACGCAAATTGTTTCTCTCCTGCGCAGGCCGTAAACGGATGCGTACGCGAACGTATTATAACGCATCATAATTAAAAAAGCACATCATACCATCGAACGCTGACGAAGCGCAGTTTCATACAGTTTCTGTAATGCAACTTAATTTATATCTTTAGAGGAAAAGAAATCCATGCAGATTTCTTGCTGGCAGAGAGTGTCTCATGAACGAGAATAGCCTTATGACCAAGGATGTGCATTGAAATTCCCTCGTGCAAACCCTGTAGATATTTTTTCTCCTCCTCTGTTTCTTCTCTCCCCATTATTATACCCCTCAACATGTGCCAAGGCATGTGCCGATATTTCTGATACTACTTTTCACTGGATTAAATGCGTACGTACCTACTATCAGATTTCAGGCGCCCACACAGCGATCAGCTGATAATTCTCTATGCCACCAACTTCAAGTCAACGCAATCGGGACATTATTAATAAACAACTAGTGTAAATTAAAAATTTATAACACCCCCGACATGTGAAGGTTACAGTAACTAGAAAAAAGCTGATAACTTTCAAACGGCTGAACCGATTTTCTTAAATGATAGCTAAGAACATTTTCGATCAAGCCACCTTTCAAACAAAAAAAACTAAATTAAAATCGCTTCATTCGTTTAGGTGCTACGATGCCACAGACAGATACACAGATACACACGTCAAACTTATAACACCCCTCTTTTTGGGTCGGGGGTTAAAAAGTAGAATGTAGGGGGATCCCTTCCTTGCATTCTTTGCTGGAAGCTTGTACCATAGCGAGGAAAACATGGCAGCTTTCTGTGGCACTAGCAGCCATACCCCATAGAGAGGTGCATGCATTGAGAAGGTTATTCCTCCAGGACAAGCCCAATGAGTGCTGTGCAAGGGAGGCACCAATGCGTTCTTAGATATCTTGGCACCTCCCAATATGCGACGTCAGCGGTCACTTAGGGGATAAAAATCCTACATAAGTCGCTGTCGTCCCCCCAAGACGCCGGGAGATCTCATCCCCGGTAGCAAAAAAAAAAGTTTTATAGCTTCTAGTAGCGTTAGACATGGTAGGTATTGCCATACGTTCTGTTTGTTTCAGCCTTTAGTGATAGTTTCATTGCGAAAAAAGAAGATCCGTTGGAATCTGGTAAGGTAAGCGCACTTGAAGGCTGTACGGAGCCATCTCGAGTGTGTATTTGGTCTTTAGTTACTGGTACGAGTTAAAAAATACTATTGTTCTACATTCCGATGTGTTTTTACTAGAACTGTAATTACTTTACGGCAATGATCTATAATTACTTTAATCCATACTATATACTATTATACTAAATTAATATTATAAATGCAAAGTGTGTCTGTCTGCTAGCTTTTCACGGCCCAATAGCTTAACTGATTTTGATGTTTGGTAAAGAGTTAGCTTACATCCCCGGAACGGACATAGCCTACTTTTTATCCAGGAAAATCAAAGATTTCCCTCGTGATTGATGATTCTTAAAGACTCATCCGTTTAACCGATGTGATGTTTTTAAAAATCATTTATTTTTTTAAATTTAATACCTACTAGTTTAAATTTTCCTTTTCAGGTATGTTATAGACAGGGGCGCCGGGTTTTCAAATTCCCGTGGGTGCTCCAGCTTTTTAAATGACATACTACTACTTGTACATTTGTTATTTATGTCAAGTACTAGCTGACCTGGGGAACTTCGTACCGCCACCGCCGCCGCCGCAACGTTGCGCGTTGTACTCATACTAAATGCTGCATCGTGTACACACATGCCTATATTATTTAGGCAGGTATATTATTTAGATCGCGTTTGTTAAAAGATGAAAATGAGAATTATTTTAGATAGTCATAGTTGTGGGTGCTCGGCACCCACTATTTACCTCTCGTGGATGCTGGAGCACCCGAGCACCCACGGAGTCGGCGCCCCTGGTTATAGACATAATGTAAACAAACATATTGTAACAGGCGATTGCCTCTTAATATAGATCAAGAAAATGATAAACGTGAGTACGCAATAACTTATTGAATTATTAATGCCTCACTTATAATTTGATGCTGTACATTGATCATGATAAAACGGTAAACGGTGTGATACAGGAATAGGTGTTATGACGAATCGGTAATGTACGACCAGTTTATGTTTTGAATAGTGTTCCCATAATACTATATGTTTTCAAGACATCTGAAAATGTTTTGAAAAGATCTTGTTTTTGTGATATGAAAATGGTGAAATATTGGTCAAAAATTTTATATCATATATCAGATATAACAGATATTTATCAGATTTTTATATGACCCTTGAAGTACAGAATATCAGGTAACTACACATTAGATGATAAGACAAGGCAGAAAAAAAAATTTCTGACCACAGTTTATATGTAGGTAGTTAAACTCAAACAAAGTTTTATAGACTTTTTTATTTGATTTTCGCATATTTATTTTTAAGCAGATAAAGGCCGTTAAGTACTAACCAATGACGTGTCGACATAATAAAGCTTTTCTATTTCGTTTCTAACTTTCAGCCCGTTGAAAATAGGTTCGATTTAGTGGTAAAAAAATTGAAAATTTCTATATATAAAACAACACCATGTCCTTGATATTTTACAGGTAAATATTTATAGCGGTTTTCTGTTAATCGGCGGTCTAAGTTTATCCGCGAAATATGACAAAACAGGCTTATTTTTTACCATAAAAAACCACCAAACAAGAAAAAGGGAAGAAGGTTTGTTTTCCTAATCACACTAATACTATAAAAGAGAAACTTTGTATGTGTGTGTGTGTGTGTATATTTGTTACTCCTTCACGCAAAAACTACTGGACGGATTGGGCTGAAATTTAGAATGGAGATAGATTATACCCTGGATTAGCACAAAGGCTACTTTTTATCCCAGAAAATCAAAGAGTTCCCACGGGATTTTTAAAAAACCTACATCCACGCGAACGAAGTCGCGGGCATCAGCTAGTTTTGGATATAGGAAAGTCCTATATGATCAGCAACAACTGGTCTCCCTAATTCTGGCACTAAATCAACACCTAGTCGTTACTAGCACTGTATTTGGTGGCCTGACAGTTATATATTATATGTTTAGCAAAAATCCCGTGTAACATATCACAGTGACACATTACACATAGTGATGCAACATGTAACTAATGCAAGCATGTGGTGAGAACGCTAAAAGTATGTCAGCGAATTTTTGATTTGACACACATACTTTATGATCCACTTATTTATGCATGCTTTATTTACGATTCTCTAATTAACGACTGGCCTAGTAACGATGAAAGGTATTAAAAGTTGACGCTCTATGGATGACTGTTAACCGTAATCCATCTAAGTATACGTTATACTTATCGATATACTTAGTTCATTGACAAAAAACATTAAGTATACAATTTTCATGACAACGTTACTGAGTAACAGATAGGATTGATTATATTAATTTCAGGGTCGCCTCAGTAATATTAATCTGAGAACAAAAGTTTACCAAACTGGGCTCTTGATTTTGTTAGAAAAATTATTATAATTTCGAAATGTAAGATTACCTGTCACTATGAAACACTAATTGTGGAACTAACCTCTTCAATCACACTAATATTATAAAGGACAAAGTTTGTATGTGTGTGTGTGTGTATGTTTGTTACTCCTTCACGCAAAAACTACTGGACGGATTGGGCTGAAATTTAAAATGGAGATAAATTATATCCTGGATTAGCACATAGGCTACTTTTTATCCCGGAAAATCAAAGAGTTCCCACGGGAATTTCAAAAAACCTACATCCACGCGAATGAAGTCGCGGGCATCAGCTAGTATAAGATATTTAGAGATGTGAAAAAAATCTATATAAGTACTCTTTGTGCTATAATAGATTTTTTTACGAAGCTAACACAGATTTTAAGGTCTATTATAGAAGAGGTAAATATTTTAAATTTTGCAAATGACAGTTAATAACTTTCAGATTCAAAACTTTATCTTGTGGTAGCCCTGTTTATCATTCCAGTAAAATTCCAGTTGCTACAGTAAAAAAAAGATTTATTAGCAATCATTCTCCTGGCAACAAATACGTCCGTTTGTAAATGACAGCTCGTTTGAATCGCTTTTCTTTACGAGGGAAACCTTTTCCATTTGGTTAGGTTTTACTTTAATAGTTTAATAGCTTTTGTGGTGTAACCACGAATTTAGGGTTTTTAGATTTTTCTTTTACTTGTGCTATTAGTCATATGCTGAGTATTGATAGGAAAGATCTATTAAGTATAACGTTTCACTGCTAAGTTTTCTCTTAGAGAATATAGATTTATTAATATACCTAGTTAATTATCTAATAATATTTTTCTATTTGCTGACAAATTAGTTGAATGCGATCACATATGGTATTATGTTGATGCTGTCTTAGATATAAGTGTAAATTAAAATTTATAACACCTTAACTAGAAAAGAGCTGATAACTTTCAAACGGCAGAACCGATTTTCTTGGATTATAGTTAAGAACACTCTCGATCAAGCCACCTTTAAAACAAAAAAAACTAAATTAAAATCGGTTCATTAGTTTAGGAGCTACGAGGGCACAGAAAAATACACAGATACACACGTCAAACTTATAACACCCCTCTTATTGGGTCGGGGGTTTAAAAGCGGATAAAACTGGAAGTGGTACAGAGTTTTATTCAAGCCCATAATCAGTTTTTACATTCGAGTACATATTATTAGTGATTTTAATAATTCTTTGTTAACTATGTAATGTAGCAAACGATTGTAAGAGCTAAAATTGAAAAAATCATATTGAATCCCGGCCGGGACTTGGAATTTTATAATTTGTATGCTTATCTCTGGTTTGCGGGGCAATTCAGAACACTCGATATATTTTCAATTGAAAATATACCGAATCGAGTGTGAAAATATATCCTATCGTACAATAACTTACCTAAACCTAATCGAGTGTCCTGCCTTGCTGGTCTGGCAGCAGGCTTCGTCCGTAGCTAGTCACCACCCTATCGGCGAAGCCTTGCTGCCAAGGCTTTCCGGTATGATGCCGTGTAGAAACAAAAAAGGTATGGGTTTAATGAAAACTGCCATACCCCTTCCAGGTTAGCCCGCTTCCAAGTTCCATCTTAGATTGCATCATCACTTACCACCAGGTGAAATTGCAGTCAAGAGCTAACTTGTATTTGAATTAAAAAAACTTCCAAAACAATCCTGCCGTTGTTGATTTAAAAATATACACTTTAATTTCAAAAGAAAAATGTCACCAATAAATTGAACCATTAACAGAAGTTGCAGAAAATTCAAAGTCAATGAGTAAAGTGTAACAAATATATCAATAAATGTCGGGATGGGAGGAAAAATCACTATAAATAAGCCGTCTGCCCGTCAGTCTGCCACGCTTTTGTATTTCTGTCTGTGTTTTGATGTATTTTAGTCAAAGATATTTAAAGGGTAGAGTCGCTCATCGTCCGCCTGTACTTACAGAATATTCAACCGGACATAGCGCTTAAGCTTTTACCAGACTTTTACCAGACTGCACCAGCCCGGCTAGCATGGGCAGTAGATAAAAATTATATCCCCCGATTATATCCACCGATGTCATAGAAATCAGTGGATATAATTTTTATCTAGGTACTGCCCATGCTAGCCGGGCAGGTAGGAGAGTAATGATTTTTATCTTTGATCCCGATCTCATCGCCACTTAGATTGAAGAGGTTATTTAAGCGATTTGTGTAGAGGTATTTTAGTCTCTTCAAGTATTATGCCTCTCTACAACTATTGGACTGATAATGATGTGGTTTTTGGCATGAAATGGTTTTCACCTCAATTACAGAGACGTCAAAGTTCTGCCAACTTTGAAACATTAAAAAAACATGTTGCTGCATTTCGACTTAGCTCCAATATTTGAGAATTATTTTATTATTCTTAATACTATTTTATTAGAGGCATTGTATTTGAGCTCTATATTAGGAGCCTTACAAAATGAGCTATATATAAGAGAGAAAAGTAGCCAAAAGGAAATAATTTTTTCACCGACTGTTTGTCCTGTCTGACACTAATAATAACATATGAATGTCTTTGACTTTTACTTAATGCTAGCGCTTTTCGAGACGTCTGCGTATAAATAACTTCAAGGATTAACACGGTTTGCAGAAAAGCGTCGCGGTGCCGGCCGATTTAGATTCATTTCGCATTCGTAAGGAAGTTTTGCGAAATGGTTAATTAATTCGGTGAATATGAGTTTTGGCGTTGGAACGAATTTTTCTTCACACTTGTCTTATTGCTTTAGTTTGTGTAAATGTAATAAAATCGGCCAGAATAGAACTTCTTGTCGTAGTTACGAGACTTGGCAAAAAGAAAATTGGTTGATTCAGGTCAGAGTCAAAGCTTTTATTCAAATTGGGTACCACTCTAGATACACTTTTTAACCCCCGACCCAAAAAGAGGGGCGTTATAAGTTTGACGTGTGTATCTGTGTGGCATCGTAGCTCTTAAACTAATGAACCGATTTTAATTTAGTTTTTTTTTGTTTGAAAGGTGGCTTGTTCGAGAGTGTTCTTAGCTATAATCTAAGGAAATCGGTTCAGCCGTTTGAAAGTTATCAGCTCTTTTCTAGTTACTGTAGTCTTCACTTGTCGGGGGTGTTATAAATTTTTAATTTACACTTGTTACAATTAATTATTATTGACTTTGTCAGATGAATAACTTGCAGGTATCAGCAGAATATAAGTTCTATGTTCCTGAAATTACATACAAATAATCACAATAAAAGTAGGTATGTTGATATGTCGGTGTTTCATATTAGGATTAATGTATGATGATTAAGACTGTGCAATCTTTATATAAACAGGACGTTTTCTGAACATCCCTTATACAAACACAAATAGCAAGGGTTGCCACAAATTAGTAATTATTTTGATAAATAAAATTTACATTACTAGAAAGTACTAATTAAAATCTAAAATTATTGATTTGGTTCTATAAGTGCTTTTAGGATTCCGTACAAAGGGTGCCAACGACATCTTATTACTACGCTCCGCTGTCCGTCCGTCCGTCCATCCGACTATTTGTCAGCAGGTTGTATCTCGTGAATCATAAGATAGAAAGCTGAAATTTTCACGCAATACATATGTAATTCTATTGCCACTATAACAATACTAAAAATTTCAAAACTGCCGCCATGAAAATTATAAAAAATAAAAAACTGTAATTGCTTGTACGATGGTAGGTACACTTGACCGCTTTTTGATAGCTGAGGCTTTTAAACCATCTTATGGAAAGAGATGCAGAGTACAGTAGAGCGTACCTTTTCTATCATGGAATCAATCTTAAAACTTTAGGCACATTTCACGGAAAGATTTACGAAATTTACCTACAAGTCGATATAATACGCATAAGGTAGGATTCTGTAATCATGCTAGTTGCTAAAAACTTTGACGGTCATTCGTAAATGGTATTTTTCCAAAAAACTCGTAATAATTTTAAAACGCCCTTTGAACGATGTACCTACCTATTATGTCTTACTTCAGGAAATGAACCCAAATATTTTTTCGGCTCTCACTTCTCATAAATTCAAAAAATCAGAATACCTCCGATGTTTTTTCAAAATTGAAATATGCTTCTGAATAGGTAGCGGTAACGTCACGTTTCTGTAAATGTGCTAAATTTCCCCTCGAAAGAAAAATTAGGCACCTTTTGAGCAGGCGCGCTCCGCCTTAGGCTGCATCATCACCTACTATTTGGTGTGGTTGCAGTCAAACGCGTATTATCTATTTTGTTAAACAAAGAAAAGTATGAATTCTGAGAGATTATCAATCAAAAAGCTAGTATAGGTACCGATTATAACCGTCCTCGAGTAAACATATTATTCTGTTCAATGCTTGAATGTAGGCCGACTTTGTACCCTCTTGTAAAGTTTCTTCTGTATTTTATATTGTTTTCTGTATAGATATATAGCGAATCAAATATGTTTCAATGTCTGCTTTATATCTATATCTATATTATTTTAATCACTGAGCCTTGTTTGTTTTCATCATACCACTAACATTAAGGAACATCAAATAATATTTTATATTTGTTTACTATTACGCCAAGTTTGTGCAATTTTGATTTAGGTATCATATAATTATCAGTCGGGATCGTTTTAATTTTCCCATCAGTGGCAATAAGTCAAATTAAGAATTTTCTGGACTTCCGGAGATTCCGCTACATCCAAACTTACAAACTTTGCCTCCTTATAATATTAGTGTAGATTCATGTTATTATGCCTCAGCTCATAAAGGTTTATTATAAAGATCATAATATCGAGGTTATGCCAAAAAGAATTGCCTTTATTGATTCTTGGAAGCAAAGAAACCCTAATCCCTTAGTATATTGAAAATCGTTTAGACAGCTTCTGAGAACGAGATTGGATTATCTTACGAACTTTGCTCGTCTAATATGACAAGAAAAATGATATGTTTATTAAAATCTAAGATATTGTTTAACGTATTTTTAATCTTTACTCACTTTTTTGGTTATCTATGTTATAGACAGAGCCTTCATCTCAAGTTTATTGACCTAAGAAAAATAAGCTTAGTCAGAATTCGATACTTAACACGTATTTAAATGTAGTTAAAAAAACCGGCCAAGTGCTAGTCAGTAGTCAGATGGACGGACGGATGGACGGACGGACGGACGGATGGAAAGACAGACAGACAGATAGACACCAAAGTGATCCTATAAGGGTTCAGTTTTTCCTTTTGAGATACAGAACCCTAATTTTGCTAGCGTACCTACCTGCATTTGATACTCGGCTACTGGCACGGCGTTGAAATATACAAAAATGGCTTGCATCCTGGAGAAGGAAATGGGCTGCTTTTCCGGAAAATTCCGGAAAATCAAAGAGTTTCCACTGGATTTTTAAATACTTAAACCCACACGGATGAAGTCACACCCCTGGAGAATTCATGTGTTAAGTTGCTACAGGATGTTACAATTTCTGAAATCCTTTAATCACTGGATATGCGTTTATTTTCATCGTTCTGAGAACACATTGTAACAACAAACTAATTTGTATTTTATTTGCAGGATTTTAAAGTAAAAACTGGTTTAGTACTGTGTGATGCCTCTCGATGCAACGAAAAAGCGAACTAAAAAGAGACAAATAAATACATCTATAGGATTTAGCTTGGGAGAGTATGATAGGTAAAGAATACATTATAAAATGTTCCGTGATGTTTCTATTAATTACCATTAATTATAGAATAAGAATTAATAGAAATTTAAAACTTGGAGTCTGTATTTTATGTAATGTTATGTATTTTATAAAATGAAAATGAAAAAAAAAATTAAAAATCTTTATAAACTCTTTACATTGCCCTAAAAGTAAAGAACGGTAAAAACTGCGCTAGTTACAAACTGTGTTGTAGATGTTAACGCCCACCTCCAGATTAACAAAATTAGGTAAATGTAGGTAACTAAAATAATTTTGAACCCTACAATAATAATTATTTTCACTCCTAACTACTCGTACGCATTTTCTCGAAGTTTGGTTTTCTGAAATCTGAAGGTTTCACTTTTATCGCGTGTGAAATGCACACAATATTTTTTTGTAGGTAGGTACTTTGTCTTTTTCATATTGAATTCAAACTTTTCTGATTATTTCCCACACCTTCTATATTTATGTTGCACAAGAACTATAGATAAGGTCGAGAAAACTTATTTCAATACTTACCTGTATTTAATAGCTAAAGTTTTTGGTAAAAGTTTGGAACTTATTTTCCGTGTTTTCTAAATGATTACCCAATAATTCAAAGATTATTTCTCACGTGAACGTCTAACGATAAAAAAAATTATAATGGTAAAATTTAAAAAAAAAAACTTTCGAAATTCAATCCGATCACGATCGCCGAATTACAATTGCGCAGATGCTAAGTGTTTACATTTTCCTGAATATTCGTTTCTGAACTGAAACGTGCCTTTTACACTGAACACACAACGTTGTTACAATTTAATCTTAGCGCACACGACCGATAAAATATTCGATTGGAAAAGGAACAAGTTATTTCCTAACTTAAAGAAAAACATACTTACTCGCATACAACGGTTTTACAAAGTATGACCAAATATCGTCGACATAAGAAGCAAGAAAAGCATAAAATAAGTACTCGTGTTCATTTAAAGAAAGAAAACTGTTTATATATTTTACTCTATCATATTCTGCGTGGACTAATGTGGCTGAAAAAGCTAGCTAGTTCTCAATCTCACCTGATGGTAAGTGATAGATAATGCAATCTAAAACAGAAGCTGACTAACTTAGAAGAGATTTATGTAATTTATCATTTAAGGGTTGCGATACGTTGCATCGGCGTAAAATCGGAAGGGATGTGTACTCATAGTTTGCGATTTGCTTTGCGTTGGCGTAAAATCGGCCACCGTTTTACACCTATCCTGACGTCAACCGTTGACGGATAAAAATCGGTTTCAGACAAAATACTGTCGTCTGTGTTAGCTCTTACTTGTATACCTAAAATAATTATGTTTCGAGTATTTTGGTTTGAATACATAGTTTGTTATTTTGTAACGTGATATTACGTTTGTTAATTAGTATTCGAGACTGTTGTAATTTGGTTGTGTTAATATTATGGTAAAACAACTAGGGAAACCACTTACTGAATCCATGTCTTGAGCTTAATTGTTTTATGTTTTGATAACTTAATATTTTAATAATTATATACCTACTAAAATAATTGTATTGGATGGGTTTTTAGAGTTCCCTACTTGAAGGAAGGCAATGGGACCCTATTACTAAGTCTGCGCTGTCTGTCCGTCTGTCTGTTCGTCTGTCGTTTCTGTCAAGAAAACGTATAGGGTACTTCCCGTTGAGAGAATCATGAAATTTGGCAAGTAGGTCTTATAGGACAAGTAAAGGAAAAATCGGAAATCCGTGAATTTATGGTTACATCACAAAAAAATTAAAATGGACATATAATTAATATTTTCAACTTTCAACAAGATTAATATACTAACTAAGTGGAATATCATTTTATGAAAGGGCTTTACCTGTACATTCTAAAACAGTTTTTCATTTATTTTTATGCACAATAGTTTTTGATTTATTGTGCAATGTGAAAAAAAATACGATTGTATGAATTATTGAATTTTTAATATTGTTATGGTTCCTGTTTATTCAGAATATTTCAGAAAGTGTCCATAGGTGTTGTATAAACGGGTTATACCTATAGGGTCTCACTCAACTCAACGTCAAGAAAGCTGCTAAAATGTAAGTAAGTAAATACGCCTTACCACTGATTACTACAAAAAAATTCTATATAATTTCATTCGTGAGAATTCTGTATAAAAATGTGTAAATCATGTGTAAATAGATTACATGACGTCATGTCACACGTCAAATTCCTCGAATACGTGCGAAGCCTTCGCTTCCTTTTCTCTAATATGGAGTTATGGACTGATATGGCGTCGGTTCTCCTTACGGCAGCCGTATATTTTATAGGCCCCATTGAAAGCTCATAAAACCAGTAGAAAATCATCTTGGTTGGCATAAGTAGGCACAAGATAGTGATTAAATTCGTTTTTAGGGTTCCGTACCTCAAAAGGAAAAGATCAACCCTTATAGGATCACTTCATTGTCTGTCTGTCAGTCTGTCGTGTCTTTCAAGAAACTTACTCGTCTAGGGTACTTCCCGTTGACCTAGAATCATGAAATCCATATCACACACACATCCGCAATCTGAAAACCGTGAGTTTGTGGTAACATCACAAAAAAATGTGTTTATGAACAAATATAATTAGTATTTTTAATTTTCAAGTATGATCACTAAACCGAGTGGGGAATCATATGAAAGGTCATTCATTACCTGTACATTCTAAAGCATTTATTTTTATGTAATAATAGTATAGCTTTCAATTTATTGTGCAAAAAATATTTTACGGAACCCTCCGTGCGCGAGTCTGACTCGCACTTGGCCAGTTATTTGTTGTTCCGCCCCTTAACTTTTATTTAACCTTTTGGAGCTATATCGCTTGCTTTCAACGATGAAAGAAAACATGGTAAGGGAAAGTGCATGCCTGAGAGTTTTCTACTACGTTCTCAAGAAGGCTGGAAGGGCTAAAGATGGCCTGTTTAAGGTAAAAAGGAAGACGGCCCCATGATTGTGGGTTAAAACTTTTTTTTTAAATTATGTAGGCTTGAACTTCACTGCAATCGGATCGAACAGTAGAGATGATGATGATGATGAGAACATCGAGATGATGCAGCCTAGAAATGGTGGAGCGCGCTAGCCTAGAAGATACCTACATACTTCTCTTGAAGGTACCAATGTTACAATATTATAGCTAACGAGGAAAACTGAAGCCGGAAAACGGAAGGGCATTCCATATTCTCCTGAAACCTCCCTCGGCTCCTGAAACACAGTTTTCACTTTATCAGGAGGCAGGGCCTCAGACTAAAGTTTGTAAGCACTGTTTTGCCAAGATCGCGACTTCGCCCGCGTGGATTTAGGTTTTTCGAAATCCCGTGGGAACTCTTTGATTTTCCGTGATAAAAAGTTGCTAATCCAGGATAGTATCTATCTCCATTCCTAATTTCAGCAAAATCCGTCTAGTGGTTTTTGCGTGAAGGAGTAACAAACATACATACACACACACACGCACAGACACACAAACACACACACACACACACACACACAAACTTTCGCCTTTATAATATTAGTGTGAAGTGTGATTTATTATTTATTCTAGCAGTGCGTATTAGAAACTTTTCAGCTGAAGAAAGGAAAGAAAGAAAGTTCCTTACATCCGTGCACCAGTGTCCGTTATTTCCCAATACAAAGGTTAGACGGATAATTATAAAGTACTTAGGACAACGACATTATATTATTTATAGCCAGCTTTGATGTCTGTTTATCGACCGGAGTAACCTGCCTTTTTGTTTAGACTTTAATTCAATTGTTTGTCCGTTTGTGAATTACGTTACTGTCAGATTCTTAGCATTGCCATTTTACTTATTGATCCATAGATATGTTATTGATCAGATTAGCTACCTACTTTATATTCTTTTCTAAAGAAATGCTTTCATTCACTCATTATTTTTGTCAGTCACTATTAATTATTATGGCACAGTTAATTAATAATTTTATCAGTTGCAGAAAGTCTTATCGGATTAGATTTTGATTAAGTACAAGCAAAATCAAGTCTGAGCAACAGCACCTGGATACCTAGTATTTTTCTAGTCTACCTACATTTTAGGGTATCTGTTTTATTAGAACTAGTTTATCAGTTAGAAGATTTTTGGTTACACCATTAAAAAAAAAATTAAAATATGTTTCAATTTTCAAAGTAAAATAACTATACCATGTGGGATATCATATGGAAGGGCTTTACCTGTACATTCTAAAACAGATTTTTATTTATTTTTATGCATACCTAATAGTTTTTAATTTATCGTGCAAAATGTTGGAAATAATACCCGAGTACGGAACCCTCAGTGCGCGAGTCTGGCTCGCACTTGGCCGGGTTTTTTTGTACAATTAAAAACACACGGAAGTTCAAAAGGGATGTACCTACTCGTAAAAAGGGCCGGGAAAAATAACGAGTTCTGTCTCAATGGTTAGGATTAAAGGGCTTCGGAATCTACCTTCGCTATTGTGTATTGGTACGCTTGTAATATTATAAAACATTTTTTGTTTGGAGGAATTTATCATGCCTACCAACCTTCAAACTCAAAGGCCAGGAAGTGTCTATTTGTGTGGAACACTTGTATTGTATTTTATTTTTCCTTTTTTTACACGACTGCCCCAAAACAAGGAGTGTAATGTTTATGTATAAGTGAATTTCTTTATAACTCCTAAATTCCTGAAGAAATTTGAATGTATAGGGTACCCTTAGAATCTGTACATCATCCCGAGTGACACTGGCTATAAGATTTTTGAAAAAAAAATGTGAGTGCCATTTCTAAATGCGAAAGTTTTCTTTTTAGTTCGTTTTTGGAGTTTTTGATTTTTTGATTACGACTTGTTTCCCATCATCTAAATATAAAAAAGTAAAAGCTAACTGACTGACTGACTGATCTATCACCGCACAGCTCAAACTACTGGTTGAATGGGGCTATTTGGCATGTAAATAACTGGTAAGTAGATAAAGATTTGCAACCGCCGATTTGAAGAGCAACCGCCGAGTTTCTCGTTGTTTCTTCTCGGTAGGAAAGGCATTCCGAATCAGTGGTAGATGCTTTGCGTATGGAGCAGAAACGTGGACACTGACAGTTGGCCTCGTCCACAAACTAAAGGTCGCTCAGCGCGCTATGGAGCGAGCTATGTTGGGTATCACTCTCAGGGATAAAATCCGGAACGAGGAAATTCGCAGAAGAACAAAAGCGATCGACATAGCTCAAAGGATTAGCGAGCTGAAGTGGCAATGGGCAGGTCATGTCTGTCGTAGAACCGACGGCCGATGGGCAGTCGTGTTCTGGAGTGGAGACCGCGTACCGGTAAGCGCAGTGTAGGACGACCTCCAGCCCGCTGGACCGATGACCTGAAGAAGGTGGCGGGGAGCGGGTGGATGAGGAAGGCGGAGGACCGTGTTTGGTGGCGCGCTCTTGGAAAGGCCTATGTCCAGCAGTGGACGCATACAGGCTGATGGATGGATGGATGGATGGATGGATGGTAGATGCTTTTGACGATTCAAAAGAACTTGTAAAAGTCTAATCTCATAAAAATATTTTGAATTTGAATTTGACCTTACAAGATAGATACATATCTACTAAGTTCATTCGAATCATCAATTGAATATACTTACCACTGCACTGGTTTTATTTTATTCAGATACAAGTTGGCCCTTGACTACAATCTCACCTGGTGCTAAGTGATGATGCAGTCTAAGATGGAAGCGGACTAACCTGGAACGCGTGCGGCATTTCAAAAGAATGGGATGCCCTTCCTAATGAGAATAACCGGCAAGAAACTCAGCGCATGCTCCTTTGTAAGCCTTTAGGATTGCGATGACTGCTTTGCGAGTAAAATGCTTCGCGATAGCCAATGGAGTTCAGGATACACATATAAATAACTAGAGGATGCCCGCAACTTCGTCCGCGTGGATTTAGGTTTTTAAAAATCCCGTGGAAACTGTTTGATTTTCCGGGATAAAAAGTTGCCTATGTCAATAACATTGACGCAAGCTACCTCGGTACCTTTCATACAAATCGGTTAAGCGGATGGGTTTTTGGGAATCCCGTGGGAACTCCTTGATTTTCCGGGATAAAAGTAGCCTATGTCCGTCCCCGGGATATAAGCTAACCATGTACCGTCAAAATCGGTTAAACTGTTGGGCCGTGAAAAGCTAGCAGACAGACAGACAGACAGACAGACAGACAGACACACTTTCGCATTTATAATGTTAGTATGGATGGTTGAATTTTGAATTTTGAATTTTGAAAAAATCCGTATATTTTTTTAACTATCGCGTCCCATTCTATGACGTCCTTGTTCACTGCATGAATAAAGTGGTTGAATGAATTTCTAGATACTTCCCGTCGAAAAAAATCTAGCTCAGTTGCGTCAAAGGATAAGCAGGATGGACGAATTTGTTATTTTTTGTGGTTCCAAAACGTATAAACCTTGGACAATGGAAACTTTTCAAGGCGACAGCGAAATTAAGTTATTTTTAGATTTAGATAATTCCATACCTCACTAGAACAAGTCGTAATTTAAAAAAAATATACGCAACCCGACTACCCCCCCCCCCCCCCCCCAAATTAACTTAAAAGTAAAAAAACAAGAACACATTTGAAAATGGCTCAATTCAGCCGCCATATTGAGTTTTTCTAAAATTTTCTAGCCAGTGTGGATTCTAACGATAGCTCTTACATTCAAATCTGTTCAGGCATTTAGAAGTTATGGTGGGATAAACAAACGCACATACATGAACGCTGAATACTTTACACTCCCCTTTTCTGTGCAGTCGTATAACAAATACACTTTCGCATTTATTAGCAGGGATACCACTAATTTCATCGCTGAATCAGCGTCGAAGCAGGCTGTGCGATACTGAACAATTAACCCTTACGTTACAATAGCTGAGTTGCGTGCGAGTGTTATGTTCCCTGACATTAACGATGTAGTAATTATGTCGCAGTGGGGCTTCGCGATTCTGTTACAAGGGGTTAAGTTGCTATGTGAATCGAATCGATCACACTAATATTATAAAGGTGAAAGTTTGTGTGTGTGTGTGTGTGTGTGTGTGTGTGTGTATGTTTGTTACTCCTTCACGCAAAAACTACTGAACGGATTTGGCTGAAATTTGGAATGAAGATAGATCATA